>NC_062547.1:17258442-18508442 GCF_016906955.1 Phacochoerus africanus | reverse complement strand
CCACTGAGCCACCAGGGAACTCTGATAGAGACATTCTTTTTTTTTAATTCAGTGAATTTTATCATATTTATAATTGTGCAACCATCATCCCCAACCTAATTTTACAGCGTTTCCATTCCAACCTCCCCTCATTCTGATGGAAGGAGGTGACAGGGCTTTGGGAAGTGAGTAGAGTGGGTCCCCAGCTGCCTCTGTGTTTCTAGCTTAGGGAGAATCCAGATGGGCAGTGTCAGTGTTAGCCTTTGAGCTTCCTGCTTTCTGGCCAGGCCCACCAGTGCTGAGTCACCCTCTCTGTCTGGTTAGGAGACTCAAACAGTGCAAAGATGCCAGGGTGGGAGACCCGCAGATGCAGGTTCTAGCCCCAGCTCCTCTGTTACCAGCTGTGCATCCTCAGACAAGCCCCTTCGCATCTCTGAACGACTGGGCTCAGTTTCCTTCTCTGGAAATGGGATAACTTCGAGGCGGGGCTGACTGAGGATTACAAATGGTGCATGTTCCGGGTAGGTCCCAGCAGGACACAGGCGGCTCCCTCGAACTGGGTAATTGGCAGAGCATTCAATAAAGGGACAGTTCTTGAAGATCTGGGTGGGATACAAAGACACCTCAAGGGACCATGCAGGGCCCCAGGTGGCAGTCATTCCGGTTACCACCCCCAGGCCCTTGTGGGGAGGGCCGCCTGGCAGGAGCTGGGACCTTCGGTGGAGGAATGCAGCAGCCACAGCCCTTCCCCATTCTGATTCTCAGCCCTGGGCCCCTGGCCTTGGGTCTGCGCCCCGAGAGGTGGAGGGTGCGCCTCCTCTGGAGGGTGAGCCGAGCAGTGGGCAGCCCCAGCCCCCCACCTGCAGGTCAGCGTGGATTCCCACTCTTTTTTTTTTTGTCTTTTTTTTTTTTTACTATTTCTTGGGCCGCTCCTGCGGCATATGGAGGTTCCCAGGCTAGGGGTCCAATCGGAGCTGCAGCCCCCCGCCTACGCCAGAGCCACAGCAACGCGGGATCCGAGCCGCGTCTGCAACCTACACCACAGCTCATGGCAACGCCGGATCGTTAACCCACTGAGCAAGGCCAGGGATCGAACCCTTAACCTCATCGTTCCTAGTCGGATTCGCTAACCACTGCGCCACGACGGGAACTCCGATTCCCACTCTTGACCGCAGCACCCACACCCAATCAGACAGAGGAACCAAGGCGAGCGGCTGAGGCCAAATTAAATTTATTCCAAGCTCTCACTACCGGCACCAGAAATGACCTTTTCTCTTCCTGTGTCCTATCTCCCTCCACCTCGCTCCTCCCTTCCCCCTTCTGCTTCCTCTCCTTTTTTCCTGCTCTCCCCTCTCGGTTCTTCCCTGCCGGTCCCCCCACCTTTGACCTCCTTTAACAGCCAACACCTCAAAAGAACCACTCTCCAGTCAGAATTGCCCTTGCTTTTTGTTTGTTTGATATGTCTCTGCATTTCAAGGAACTCCACGGGTCCCTTACAGAGTGTTTTGTGTATTTGATGCATTTATTGCCCTCATTTTTCTTTTTTCTTTTTTTTGTCTTTTCAGGGCTGCACCCGTGACATATGGAGGTTCCCAGGCTAGGGGTCCAATCGGAGCTGTAGCCTTCGGCCTACACCACAGCCACAGCAACTCCAGATCTGAGCCGCGTCTGCAATTCACACCAGAGCTCACGGCAATGCCAGATCCTTAACCCACTGAGCGAGGCCAGGGATCGAACCCACCACCTCATGCTTCCTAGTTGGATTTGTTTCCACTGTGCCACGACAGGAACTCCTGGAATATATTCTTTAATGATAGCTATTAATTGTTTAATCATTAATTCATTCTCATGGTTGAACAAACCAAAAGCCAGCAAAGGAGGAAAAGAGCTCCTACTTCTGTTTTCCTTCCTGGAGGCAAGCAATGTTTTCAGCTTATTGGGAGCTTCCAAGAGATAGTTTATTTATATTGCAGAGGGGAATATATTAATATTTTATATTTGTACCTGTATGTTCACCCATCTCCCCCACTCTAAGACAAAATGGGCACATGCAAGGCCCACTGCCCGTGTCTTGCTTTTTCGCAGCCGGTCGTGGAGACAGCTCCTTATCCACCCAGAGGAAGTTTCCTTGTTCTTTGATATGGTTACACGGCCGGTTATCAAGAGGCCTCTAATTTATTTAACCAGTCGCCTGGTGATGAATGTGCAGGTCGTTTCCATCCTTTACGGGCCTGAGTCCTTAACAGATTCTCTTCTCCCTCATCCGGCCTTTGACAGCGCTTGTTTATTTTATTTTATTTATTTATTTATTTGTTTGCTGGCTTTTTGTCTTTTCAGGGCCGCACTCGCAGCATAGGGAGGTTCCCAGGCTACGGGTATAATCGGAGCTGTAGCTGCCGGCCTACGCCAGAGCCAGAGCAACACCAGATCCAAGCCGCATCTGCGACCTACACCACAGCTCATGGCAATGCCGGATCCTTAATCCACTGAGCAAGGCCAGGGATCGAACCCGCCACCGCATGGTTCCTAGTCGGATTCGTTTCCACTGCGCCACGACGGGAACTCCAACAGCACTTGTTTAAAGAGCCCAATGGGGAGTTCCTGTCATGGCTCAGTGGTCACAAACCCGACTAGCATCCATGAGGACATGGGTTTGATCCCTGGCCTCACTCAGTGGCTTAAGGATTCAGCATTGCCATGAACTGTGTGTAGGTTGCAGACATGGCTTAGATCCCAAGTTGTTGTGGCTGTGGTGTAGACCAGCAGCTACAGCTCCGATTGGACCCCTAGCCTGGGATCATCCATAGGCCTTGGGTGCGGCCCAGAGAAAAGAAAAACAAACAAAAAACCCCAGTACCATAAAGAAGGAAGACATTTCCTTCTTGTAATGGTAATAGCTTTGGGCAGGTAGGTCACCTTAGTCCTTTGGAGACTCAGATTCCTTCTACCTTGTTTTTCCACCACTCCCTAGGGTGTAGCGGACATCTTCATGGGTGAGGCTGGGTGTCAGTCGTGTCCTGGTTGTAGACAGGGGTGGGGTTGGTGGGGTGGGGAGGTGGGGAGGTGGGGAGGTGGGGAAGAGGTCAAGGAGGAAGTGGGCCCAGGGTCTTGAAGGCTCTGCCTCAGCTGAAACACACATCACTTGGGCTGATAGCCCACTGGCAAGAACTTGAACTGACTGCAAAAAGGCCGTGAAGTGTAGTCTGGCTGGGTGACAGGTGCTTGCTTACAATCCTACTGCAAGAATGGAATCTGGTGGACAGCTAGAGGATGAGCCCACCGCAGTACCCTTCCCCAGGGGCAGGCGGCTGGAGGCTCGGCTGGTGGGCCACCCCAGGTCCCTCGTGCTTTCATCACCCAGGGAGTGGAGCCATGAGCTCTGTCCCTGCCCCCAGCTGCCAGGAAGAGGCCGATGGGGTTCCCCTGACCTCAGTCTGCTCCTTTTAATGACGAAGCTCTCAGTGGCCAGGCCTCTCCTCAGCCCCCTTCCTGGGTGACCACTCGTTCCTGGCTGGTGATGCCACTGAGCCAGACCTGGACCTCGGCCGTGTGCTCAATAAGGAGCCTTGGGCAGCAAGTCGGCATCGGATTCCACATTCTAAGAGCCCAGAGGTACCGTGAAACGGGAGAAACTTTCAAGTTCTTGAGAAGCATCTTTTAAAATACAAGAATGAGGAGTTCCAGGAGTTCCCACCATGGCTCAGTGGTTAACGAACCCGACTAGTATCCATGAGGACGGGTTTGATTCCTGGCCTTGTTCAGTGGGTTAAGGATCCGGCATTGCCGTGAGCTGTGGTGTAGGTTGCAGGTGCAGCTTGGATCCTGCATTGCTGTGGCTGTAATGTAGGCCAGCAGCTGTAGTTCCGATGGGAGCCCTAGGCTGGGAATTTCCATGTGCCACAGGTGCGGCCCTAAAATGAAAAAAAGAAAAAATACAAAAATGAGTCCTTCATATCAAATTATTATTAGCCAGTGATTTACATAGACCCCCCCGACTCAATGTTTGTGTCCCCCCCTCAAATTCATATGTTGAATCCTAGAACGCAGGGTGATGGCACTAGGAGGTGGGCCTTTAGGGATTACTGCCCTTATCCGCGAGACCTGGGAGCGTGCCCTTGCCCCTCCCCGACGTGAGTTTAAGGCTGGAAAGCCCCATCTATGAACCAGAAGCAGGCCCTCCCTAGATACTGAAATTTGCCAGCACCTTAAGCCTGGCCCTCCCAACCCCCAAAACTGTGAGAAATAAGCGTCTGTCGTTCCTAAGCCGCCCTGTTACAGCAGCCCTAAGGGGCTAAGGCAGCCCCCAACTCTTCCCGACAATACTGTTGTAGCCCAATAGGGGTCGCTGTATGTAGCCCAATAGGGGTCGCTGTATGTACCCAAAAGTAATAAAACTTCATGTAAAATTCTATAATGTAAATCCATTACAAAATTGTATTACAAATCATATAGTGCCTCATTAATATTAAAAGTTAATGACAGCTAATATTGATAGAGCACTGGCGGTGTCAGGCACCATTTAGCACCTTACACGATCGTGCAGTCTCTCCTGTAAGTCTTACCACTCTCGAGGGGAACACTGTCATTACCCCATTTTCAGCTGAGGGGGCTGAGGTTGAGAGAGGAGGCGACTTGATCAAGGCCACGCAGTCCGCATAAAGCAAAGCTAAGGTTTGAACCCAACTCTATCCGACTCCCAAACTGTAGTTTCTAAGAAGTCGCTAGCCTGAGTATAGCTTTTGGCGAATATCTAGAAGGTGCTACACGGCTCCTGGATCCTCAGAGCACCCCGGTTTGCTCTATCCCCACTTCAGTTGAAGAGATGGGGGCACAGGAGGTCAAGCACGCACAGCTAGGGAATCCCTCTTGCTGGCCTCCTCCTCCCGCAGAGCACGGGGCCACCCCTGCCTTTGTGGTCAGCTGTCCCGTGTAGATGGTCAGTCTTCTTCGACCTTGGAATGTGCCACATCACCGGGAAGGGAGTCGCTGGCCACTCTCTTCCCCCAGGAAAGCCAGCAGGCCCTGCCACCCCACAGAGATGGCTGCAAACGTTTCTCCCCTCTGGCGCCTCCCCACGTGCACTGCCACCTGTCTTGTCCCTTTCATGTCATCTTGCTGATCCAGGGCTGAAGCCTTCGTCCTCATCCTCCTTCCGCCCCTTACCTTGCTCTTCCTCCCCTTCCAGCAGCCGCTGATCTTTCTGAAATGACAGCAAACCTGATAATATCACCTTCTGCCTCGAAACCATTCATGTTCCCGTTACCTGCAGACTAAAGCTGCTACCCGGCCCTGAGGCTCAGCATGACCTGCCTCCACCTTCTTTCCAGGCTTTTGCATGTTATCTCCTCTGCCATCCCCCTTCCCCAGCCCAGTGGGAGCTCCTCCAGCTGCAAATGTAAAGATAGGGGGCAGAGGGAGGGCCTGTGGGCAAATAAACTTGGAAGAGTCTGAATTCTCTAGACCTTCTTGGAAATCTCCCCCATTTGTATTGACCCTGGAGGACCATGCTACTATCTGGCAGATCAGCCCCTTTGAACATGCTCCTGAAGACAGAGGGGCCCTCCCTACCCTCTACTGACCTGCTCCTGTGCTCCCTCCCCCAACCCCTTCCCCTCCCGAGACCCGCCCCCCCCTTCTCCCTAGTGAAGCATTTCAAGGCCCAATTCAGAGGCCATACTCGCCATGGAACCATCCTGATTTTGCTCCAATTAAGGGGCTTTCCTCAACCCTCAGCATTCTACAGGCCCCTCCCTGAACCTGAACTACACATCCATTCAACTTCTCTGGTCACATATGGGCTCTTCTTGTCTCTTCCTTGAATCATGGGTTTCTTTTTTCTTTTCTTTTTTTTTTTTTTTTTGTCTTTTTAGGGCCACACTCGCAGCATATGGATGTTCCCAGGCTAGGGGTCGAATCGGAGCTACAGTTGCCAACCTACACCACAGCCATAGCAACGAGGGATCTGAGCCATGTCTGCAACCTACACCACAGCTCACAGCAATGCCAGATCTTTAACCCACTGAGCAAGGCCAGGGATCAAACCTGTGTCCTCATGGATGCTAGTCAGATTCGTCTCTGCTGAGCCACCATGGGAAGGCCTCTTTTTTTTTTTAATTGAAGTATAGTTGATTTACAAGGTTGTATTTGTTTCAGGTGTACAGCAAAGCGATTCAGTGATTTGCTCAAGAATATCAGCAAAGTGATATTCCTTATTATATATGCATACGCACATATCTATTCTTTTTCAGATTCTTCCCCATTAATTACAAGAGACTGAAGGTAGTTCTCTGTGTTAGAGAGTAGGTCCTTGCTGTTTATCTATTTTGCATACAGCAGTTAGTGTGTATCTGTTCATTCCAAGCTCCTAATTTACGGAACCTTGGGTTTCTCAAGGCAAGGGACTGAATCGTAATCCCCTTTCTACATCTCGCACAGGGTCTGGCCCATTGCCGATGCTCTGCAAACATTCCTTAAACCAGAACTGGAAAAGGAGATGCGATCTGTGAAGGGCTAAGACTCCACCTTCCTCAGCCCCGCCCCAGCTCCGGTTCCCACGGCAACCACCTCCTTAGGCCCAGGATGGCCTGGTCTGACTCGCTGAGCATGAGGGGCAGGCCGAGAGGCTTCCTTGGCAGCTCAGGCGCAGGCAATGGGGCCTCCATTTGTTACCATGACAGGCTTTGCATGTCCAGTCTGGGTGTCCCTTGGAGAAATACGTCATCTGTCATCCGCAGAGCAGCAGTCATGAAGGACCCAGGAGAAGGCTTCCTCGCTTGTAGCAGGCTGCCTCCATCATCCTTTCTTGATCTGGGAAGTGGCTGCATTTTGGTCAAGGACCAGAAGGATTGTGTCGTGGGGGCTGCCACAGCCTGTGCCAGACCCTGGTCCCAAGCCCCGGGCTTTGCAGGGTCAGGTGGGCAGAGGGAATGAGAGAAGGGGGAAGGGCGGAGTTCCCAGGCAGCGGGGGAGTCCTGCCTTGCCTGCAGGGGGCGCCCTGCTCAGCCACAGCCCACGTAGCCTCATGGAAACAGGCAGGCACCTGGGAGAGCCAGAGCTTCTGATTTGCATGTGAATCCCCTGAGTTTGAAAAATTGGTCCCCTAACATTTTAACACAGGTGAAAGCCACGTATCATTCATGGGTTAAATAAACAGCGTTAAATGTCAGGAGCACACGTTCAAGTTTCATTCTGACGTCACTAGGCTGGAAATGGGTGTTCAGGGTCCATCAGCCACGTGTTAAGGGGCCCGGGACTGGTTTATCTTAGGGCCACATGGTGGGTGGCCCCTCATCTGGTGGTGCAAGGAGCATGCCCTGCGGACCTGCACAGGCCCAACTCCTTGTCTGGCTCTCTGCGCCCCTCCCAGGAATGGCACCCTCCCCCTCTCAGAGCCTGTCCAGGTGGCACCGTGGAAGCCCCCACTACCCATCTCCAGCCCAGAGGGTTGGGGCCTGGAACTGCATCCTGCTTCCTAGCCCAGGGTGTGAAGGAGTGCAGCTCTCAGTTGGAGCTGGAGCCCAGACTCCCTGGCCCCCACCCACCACAGCCCCTTCCACACTCAGCACCTCCGTCTGCCAAGGTCCCTTGGCCTTCAGTCAGGCCCCTGGAGAAGAAACCAGACTCTCTCCAGCCAGCCGCGGAGCGGCTGGGACAGGTCTACTGCTATTGCAGAGTATACACTTCAGCAGGCTGCCCAGCGCATGGGAAAGGGGCAGCTTGGGCTGCCCGTGGCTCTGTCATTTGTCTCCTTTGCTCCCAGGGGCACGCACCGCCCCAGCAGACCTGGCTTGGCCTCTGCTGCTTCCGACCAGCCTGAGAATGGGTGTTCCCTCCCCCTGCCCACCTCCCTGCCTCCGTGCTTGGAGATGAGCGAGGCAGAGACACAGAGCTTGGGGGCCACGGAAAATAGAGGACGTGAGGGATCCAGCTGGGCTGCTTACGGGCTGTGTGATCTTGAGCAAATCGCTTCACCTCTCTGTGCCTCAGTTTACTTCTCCATAAAATAAGGGCAAGGGTGTTTTGAGGGTGAGAGGAGGGCCTCTGTGACCACCCATGGCACGGGCCCGGGCGGCTCAATACATGTTCTCCTTGTGGAGCAGGCACGCGGTCCAGGGAGGGGAGGATGGGGCGGGCCAAACGGAACCCCTTTGCCTCCCACTCCGTCTCTCGCTTTCCCCTCCTCCCCCTCTGCTCTCCTTTGATCAACAGAATGTTTCTGTCTCTCAAAAAGGACATGGGCACCCTGAGCTGCATTCCTGATGGACCTTTGAAAGGCGAGCTCTGGAGGGCGGGTCGCTTAGCCTAAGTCTCCAGGGCATTTTCCTCCCTCCCCCTCCCCACCTTGGGGCTCACCCTCACTCACCGGACCAGACCACCCTTACCCTGAACCCTTCCCTCTGTTAGAGGAGTAAGTGCTCCTAGGAAAAGCCCGGCCCAAGGAGCCGGCCCCACTTCTCCCAGCTGGGGGGCAGTGGACACATTCTCTGGTCCATCTGGGCCCCACTGATCTTTTTTCCTTCCTTTCTCCGGCCACGCTGGCAGCAACTGGAGGTTTCCAGGCTAGGGGTCGAATCGGAGCTGTAGCTGCGGGTCTACACCACAGCCACAGCAACACCAACATGGGATCCGAGCCGCGTCGGCAACCTACACCACAGCTCATGGCGAGGCCGGATCCCGGACCCCTGAGTGAGGCCAAGGATAGAACCCATGTCCTCATGGATAATAGTCGGGTTCTTAAGCGGCTGAGCCACAGTGGGAACTCCCTCACTGATCTTAGCCATGAGAAGACCCTCCCTCCCGGGGCTGCCAGGAGAATTAAATGAAATGACATTCCTAAGGCCCCTAGTTCTGGGGCCTTCTGTCCTTGTCCCTCACCCCCGTAAACCCCTCCTTTTGCCTCTTGCAAAGGCAGAGGGATCTGGCTGGTTGTCAGGCTGCAGCTTCAGAGCCTCTGGGCTTCACTGGGGCAAGGTGGCCTTTCTCGGGCTGCTTACTCCTGCGGGGTGGTGGCCTCACTGGGTGTCCAGCCTTGCTGGGAGCCAGCGTCTGGCCCTTCTCCGGTTCCCGTGCTCTCCTCAGCCCTCCAGGCCCTGTCACCAGGCCTGGAGAATGACATGGTGTGCATTGATTTTTCTCAGCCACTCCTGAACCCCCTCCCAGCCCTTCTTCTCCACGGGGAACCCACAGAGCTGCGGTCGGAGAGCCCAGCGGTGAAAGCCAGGCTCCCTTCCTACATATCCAATCTGCTGCAGTGTTTGATCTCTCGCTTAACAAGTCCAGCCGTTTTTCTTCAGAGTAAAAGAGATTCAGAGGGAGAAAGAGCAGAGGAGACAAATAGAGAAGGAGACAATGAGAAAAAGTGAGCCAGGGACTCAAAAGGGGACAGAAAAAGGAAGACAGAGAGGGAGAGAGAGAGGAGACAGAACAGGGAACACCTCTCTTAGCAGCCACCCGGCCTCCCCTGGCCTCTGCCCCACCCGCAGCCTGGCAGCCACCATATCAACTGTGAGTGATGGCGCCCCTTCTGGCAGAGGTGACAGCCTCTCGCTCAGCGCGACAGGGCACCTCCCAAAGACTCAGGCGCTTCTGACACATGCTGGGGATGAGCAGCCTTGTGGTGTGAAGGATGGCTGGCAGGGGACTCATGGCCTACCAGTGGGGAGCCAAGATGCTGCCTCCCTCCCTCCTGGGTCTGAGCAGGTTTTCAGGGCCCCCCAGGAGCGAGCCGCAAAGTCCCCTTTGACCATTAACTCTCGTCCCCTCCCGCTCTGCCTTCCCTCTCCCCCCTCCCGCTCCCCTGCTTTGTCTCCCAGTCTTGGATTTCCTATTTGAGAAAGGTTCCAGCCTGTGCCACCACTGAATTCCCAGCCTCTGGAACCCGCGCAGGCTGTTTTGAGCCTGTGCGTCAGAGACCAGCGCTGGTTTTTATTAAAGACAGAGGGAAAATAATCTGATTGTATAAAAGCAAAGCGTCATGGTATAAGCCAAATGGTCCACAGGGGACGTCTCACTGCCTGAGATAGTATTTTACAGCCCACATAGACACACAATAGCCCCTAACCCCTTCCCAGCCTCCAGTGGGAGTGTCAAACCTGCGTGGGTTGGTTGGTTTGTTTTTTCCTGGCTCGATATTTCTAGGTCATTTCCATCCTCCCCCACTGAGAGCTCCTATGCAGGAAACGCCATGGATTCCATTCTAGTCCCTGGGCCTCCATAATTAATGGGATCCCTGGAAACCCACCAAGAAGGATGTTGGGGGGCAAGGGGTCTTATCTCTCGGCTCTCCAGGCAGAGAGGCTTCTAGCGGGTGAGAAGCCGAGCCTGGCCAGGCCCTGGGGCTGCTTCTGCTGCTGACACTGATCTTGGCTGCCTGTGATCCCTCCTGGGGCATGTGGTCCTGGGGCCTCTTTCTCTCCCGACCCCACCACCCTCTGGACCTGTCTCTTCCTATCATTCTCTTCTCGCCCAGTCTATTAGCGTTCCCCAGCAGCCTCTGCCAAGTACGGCTGCCTCTCCTTGTCCAGTTTATATTAGAAGAGAAAGCTCTGGCATGTTTTCCCCTCACCTGAGGAAAGAGATGCTTCTCTTTTTCAAGACGTTCGTAGCCTTTGATGAAGCCCAAGAAAGACTTAACTGATAATGAAATGTAGTCGTTTGGAGATGAGATGGCCTAAGAGCAATTCCAGCTGCCTTGTGAAAATGGCTTGGCTTTCCAGCAGAGAAGCCAGCCGGGAACGGGGCTCTGACCTATATGCCTTTGGAGGGCCTGTTGGCAGCTCACTTCCTGCTTGTCCCCTCTTCTCTGCCTGGTCCCTCTTCCCTGCCTGGACTATAGCAGTAGCCAGTCGGTGCAGTAGGCTCCTGACTTGTCTCCCTACCACCTGTTCTCCCTCCTTCCCCCACTTGATTCTTTATGCTCTGATTACATCTCTTTCCTCCTCTCAGGCCTTCAGTGGCTCCTGAATTCTCAGCTCAAATGCTTCCTTCAGGAGTTCCTCTCGTGGTTCAGCGGTAACAAACCCGACAAGCATCCATGAGGATGAGGTTTCAACCCCTGGCCTCCATCTGTGGGTTAAGGATCCAGCATTGCCATGAGCTGTGGTATAGGCTGCAGACGTGGCTCAGATCCCATGTTGCTTGTGCCTGTGGTGTAGGCCAGCAGCTGTAGCTCCGATTTGACTCCTAGCTTGGAAACTTCCATAGGCCACAGGTGCGACCCTAAAAATCAATCAATCAATCTATCAATCAATCAATAAAAATGCCTCCTTCCTTTCTTCACGAAGTTCTCCTGGCAGCTTCCAGGCGGGATAGATTGCATCATCTGACCTTTCTACAACTATCTCTGCAGCCCAATAAAGAAAACCCAGTTCACCTTTTCTGCCTGGGGATTAGCATCTTCTGTATACTTGATTAAGAGAAATAAACCAGCCCTTTTGAATAAAGTTCCACCATGTGCCAGGTACAGATGGAAAGCTACCTTGGAGGCATATAGACCTGGGTTCAAACCCTTGCTCTGCCACTTACCAGCTCAGTGCCCAAGGGCAAGTTTGCTCACCGCTTTGAACCTGCTTCCCCATCTGTAAATTGGGACGAATGATACCTACTTTAGAGGACTTTCTATGGAGGTTAAAGAAGGTGTAACCAACATTCTGGGTGCTTCATGACTGCTGGATAAATCAGGTGTATTCTGCTTGTTTTTTTATTCCTCATAATGAGAAAAGTATTATGAGTCTGGTTTTATGGATGATGAAGTGATTCTTAACATTGGCTGTGTTCCATTGGGGAGCTTTTAAAACTACAGATGCTGGAGCATCCCCAGACCCTTCCTGGGGTTAAGCACCAGGGTGTTTGAGCAAAGTCCCACTCTCGTAACAGCTTAAGTGCTGCCCAAGGTGCTGAAGAAGCAGAAGCCCAGGCAGGACCTGGTTGCCTTGGAGGAAGAGCTCAGAAAACAGGGGCTTCTTTGGGGGGTGGGAAGGACTGTGATGGGGGTGGGCGAGGCTGGAAGCCTGGGCTTTAAAGTGAGCCCAGGGCAGCCCCTCGCTGTTCCTACCGCTGACAGAGGGTGGACTGGGAGGGGTCAGGCCCCATTTTGCACATCCAGCACTGGGCTTCCTGTTGGATCTGAGAAGGTGGGTTGGCCTCAGGGGAAGCCAGGCTATCTCACTTGCCCAGAAACAGGCTGGCGACCCACACCACCAGTCTTGTAGTCAGGGTTGGGACGCTTAGGAGAAGCGGGAGATAATTGAGGTGGGCGGGGACAAAGCTTGCTCTCCACCACTGAGGACAGGAAGCTGAAATGCCCCGAAGGTAATTATCTTCCTGCAAGATAGCTGGTGCACGGGGCTTAGAGCTGCTTGCGGGGTCTCACCCCATTTTCTAAGAGGGTCAGGAGAAAAGCAAGCTCAGAGAGTCAGAGCAACTCCTTTCTTTCACTAGTCATATGCTTTTTCACCTGTTTGGTGGTCAACAAACACGAACTACATGCCAGGCTCTGACTAGGGGCTGGAACCATACACAGCGGTGATCCAAGAAGAGGGCTTCCTGCCCTCGTGCATCTCAAATCATTCATTCACTTATCCTCCCAACCAGCACGCAGAAAACAGTGCTAAAGTGGGCCCTGTATGTTACCTAAAATCAAGTTATTTATTTCCCCAGCACATTCACGCCCCCCTCTCCTAGACCCCCCCATCTCCCCTTGCCTCAGACCCCCAGCACTTCCTCTTCCACCCCAACTCTCAGCTGAAGAGCTTACTCTGGTTCCCATAGAAAATAGAAGCAGTCGGAAGAGACTTTCCACCCGCTGCCGCCTCCCAGGTACCCACTTTCTGGCCCATGTGCTGAGTCTTCTGCCTCCCCGCTGTTACCAACCTGGACCGTCCCTCAGTCTAAGGCCACTGCTCTCTATGCCCCAGATCTCAGCCACTCTGGCTCCCCCAAGCACATCGTTCAGAGATTTTCTGTTTTATCCTCTGTCACCAATTTCCTTTCTCTGCTGGATCATCCCTATCAGCATACAAACATGCTGTTATTTGTCCCTTCCTAGAAAATTATAATACATCTCTGGACCCCACTCACTTCTCAGTACTATTCCATTTCTTACTTCCCCTTTTCATCCAAACACTATTAAAACGGCCTCGGTGGGCTGTCTCCAGTGTCTCTCCTGCACACTTTTTAATCCCACTCCCATCAGCTTCCATCACCACCATTCCAGTGACCCTGCTCTCAGGAGAGACACCGAAGACCTTTTAGACCCCAAGAGTCGCCACCCTGTCCTTATCTCCCTCGACCCCACAGCGGCATTTGACATAATTGATTGCCACCTCCTCTTGAAACCACTCTTCATTTGGTTTCCAAGGTGTCACACGAGCCTGGCTTTCTTCCCATCTCACTGGTCATGGCTTCCCACCTGCTTTGTTGGTTCTCTTCTTCAACCTCTTAATCTTGGGGTGTCCCTTAGGAAAGTCATTCCTTGGGCCAATTGTCTATTGACATTCACCCCCCTTGTGACTTTAAAACGTGTCTCTGCCCCTACTCACCTCCAGACCAGTCCCTGCCCCAAACCCCAGCTTCCACTATCTGACTGCCCAACCAGCATCTCTTCTTAATTAACTCCTCACACTCAACACATCCAAAATTCAGGTCTTAATCATTCCCATAATTCTTTTTCTCCCACAGCCCTTCTCCAACTTGGTAAATGGCAATTCCATCCTTGAGTTGCTCAGACCAAAACACCTGCTGTTATCTGGACTCCTCGATTTTTCCCACATTCAACATCCATCAGAAAGTCCTGTTGGCTTCCAAAATGCACCTGGAATCCCACCAATCCTCCCCACCTCTGCTGATGCCACCTCGGTCCAAGTCAGTATCTCTGACCTAGATTTTTAGAGTTGCCTCCTTCCTAGTCTCCACACCAGGTATCCTATCAACCTCTGCTCAAACCCCTGCAGTGACCCCATCTCGCTTGGAGTAACTGGGCACCACAGACCCTCCCTGCCGCTGGTCCCACCAGGGCTTAGACATCCTCCTTTTCTCCTCCAGGCTTGATTCTTTCCAGGCCTGTCCCTCCCTGGGGCTCTCTAAACTTGCTAATTCTCTCTCCCTGGAACACTTTCCAGGCAGATGCTTACATGGCTTTTTCTGTCACCTCCTTCATGTCCTTGCTCAGATGTTACCTTCATGGTGAGCCCTGTGCTGAGCATCCATTGAGAACTACAGTAGTTACCCCTATGAATTCCATCCCCCTCCCCCTTTGGCATGGCACTTCTTGTCATCTAACGTGGTATATATATTTACTCATTCTTCATTTTCCTCCACTAGGATGTGGGTCAGTGTCAGGAGTTGAATTGTGTCACCCAAAAAAGATACATCCAAGTCCTGACCCCCTGTAGCTGGGATTTGACCTTATCTAGTCTTTACAGATACAATTAAGTTAAGCGTCTCAAGAAGAGGTCCTCCAGGATTAAGGGTGGGACCCTAAATCCAATGATTCGTGCCACATCAGAGAAAAGAGAGAGAGAGATTTGAGGCACAGAGACACCGAGAAGAAGGTCACATACGGATGGAGGCAGAGAGGCAGTGATGCTGGCACAAACCAGGGAGCTCCAGGAGCCACCGGAACCCAGAAGAGGCAAGGCAGTTTTCTCCCCTAGAGGCTGCAGAGGGAGCAAAGCCCTGCCAACACCTTGATTTCAGACTGCTGGTCTCCAGAACGACAAGACAATACATTCCTCTTGCTTCAAGCTGCCACGCTTGTGGTAATTTGTTGTACCAGACCTAGGAAATGAAAGCAGGATTTTGGTTTCCCCAGTTCCAAGCACAATGCCGGGCAGAGTGGGCCCTCATCACCCAGGTGCTGAGTGATGGAACGAGTATCCTTTTACCCAGCACAGTGACAGAATCGCAAGGAAAACAAAGGACGGGCATGGTGTGGCCCCTCCCTCAGCTTGGGAAACAGCACAGAGCCAAGACCCCTCAAGACCCAGGGCCAAGTCCCAGCCTGGTGACCGAGCAGCTGGAACCTGCACACACTTCCCCCACCCCAGCCCCGCTTCCCCTCCTTGGCAAGAGGAAGGGGAAAAGGTTCAGGATTCCAGTGTGAGTGTGAGGATTGGATGGCATGTAATAGATGCTGCATGAATGTCAGCCTCCTTTCCCCACCCCTCAGGGTCCTCTTTGCCTCTAAAATAGAGGAAACACCCATGATTATCTGCCTTGGAGAACTGTTCTTATGGGTTTTCATCAAACACTATTTAATGATGTGGGAAATATCCATGCTAAGTTGTTAAGTGGGAAGAGAACTGGTTACAAAATCACAGAGGCATTGACTATGCTTGTAAAAAGTGGGCATGAAAGTACAGCCTATTGCTAGAAAGAAAATCTTACTCAAGTGCCCAGAGCTTTGAATCCACATTGCTCTTTGCTTTTTCCATTGACTCTTAGCTCAGTACACACAGAGGCCACCTGGCCTGGGTGCTGGGGAGCCCTCTTGCAAGCCTTTTCTTCCTCCTTCTCATTTCCCATCGTCCCCTCAGTCTTCCCAGTTCTTTTATTTCCTTCTGCAACGCTTTATAAATTTCTTCATAAAAGTCAGGTACATCTTTTGCTAGGTTTATCCCTCCTAGGTATCTTTCAGGTTGGATTGCTATTTTGAAAAGAGTCTTCTTCTTCTTCTTTTTTTTTTTCTATTACAGATTTGGTTGTTTTTTAGTGGAAACTTCTTTGTGTCACAGTTATGTTAAGTCCATCTTGGGGCAATCTCTGAATCTCCCAAACCTCCTGGCACCGAGAAGGTCTCCTCCACAACGCTCAGTTTTCATTTTAAGGCATTTAATTTCTTTCTTTGTGCACATTTTATTAATGCAATTTATTTGTTTTATAGGACTGTGAGGTTTAAGAGAGCAGGGGTGAGGTCTGTCAATCACAACAGTCACCCCAGGATTTAGCATAGTGTCTGGCACTGAGTGGGTGTGCATAAGTGTGTGTTGAATGGGTTGCATGCATGTACACATGGATGGATGGATGGAAGGACTGATGGGTGGATGGATGGATGCATGTATGCATGCATGCATAATCCAGGCTCTACCTTTCCTGGTTACAGGAACTTCGGGTGGTCACTTCCCTACATTGTGCTTCAGCTTCTCCAATGACAAAGGACATACCTTCTGGATTCCCTTGCATTGCTAAAACCTGGTGATTAGAGGGCTAGAAAGAGCCAGGAGCAAATTAACTTCCACAAGAAAGCTCTGAACTATAAGCAAAAACTGAGGGAGGATTTCCAAGTTTCTGGCTTGCAGGTATGCTAAAAAGATGTGCCATGACATTGTGTGGTTGACTGATTCATATACCCCCACACCCTCAGCAAGGTTAGAGCACCCTGCCAGGAATGGGGACTCCTGGCCACAACCCGGTGGAGGTTTAGCATCCCACAACAGCTGAACAGATGTTCCTCAGGATGGGTTCCATAGAGAAATAATAGTGGCAATTGCAGCCATGCTAGACCTGATCGTCAGCTGAACCATCTTCCCTTCTTTTGTATTTGGGGCTTTACTCTCCATCCTCCAATAAGCCCACCCTATTAGAATTTTGAATTGGGTGCTGGAAGTGAATGGAAATACAATTGACATCTAGATATGAGCTTGTACTGGGCAACCATGGCAAATTCTCTTACACATTCTAGAAGATTGTGGTTTCTCTGGGATTTTCTATATAGAAATATAAATAAAGACAGTTGTATTTCCTTATTTCCAGTTCGTATGATGGTACTGATTAGGTTCTCTAGTTCAATGTTGAACAGAATCAGTGACAGAGGGCGTCTTTATCTTGTTCCTAACTTTAGTGGAACTATGCCTAAAGCTTTTTCATTGAGTACAATGTTTGCTTACATTTTTTAAAAATGTAGATACACTTTATCAGATTGGGAAAATTCCCCTTCTTTTGCTACTTGACCAAGAGCTTTTTTAAAAAAAAAATCATGAAATATGTGTTGTATTTTATTAAGTGCATTTTCTGCATCTTTTGAGATAATCATCTGATTTTTCTTCTTTAATCTGTTAGTATGCTCTAAATAATAAATTTTCTGCTGTTGAACTAGCCCTGCATTCCTGAGTTACACATCACTTGATCATGATGTATTTTAAAAGATATATTGCTGAATCACCATTAGCTAATATTTTATTTAGAATTTTCTTGCAAAAATTTATAAGCGAGATAGGTCTATAATTTCCTTTTCTTTGGTATTGGAGCTATTTGGAGGATCCAGTGACATGATGCTTTGAACATATAATGCTCCAAAGTTTTGGATATGTAATAATTACCTCAAAGAATCTTGAGTCTTCTCAGAGAGGAGGCTTTGCCTGATAAGGAGTTGTATTAGACTTCCTAAATGAGACCATGTCAGAAGTATCTGGCTGGCACAGTGCCTGTAATTCTACGATTCAGGATTCACCCATGGTTCTTGAGGGCCTTTGGTCCAAAAGAGTCCCATTAAGATCCGAGAATCCCTGAGAGTGGATCACAACTGAAGCTAAGTGGATCACATCCCCGACCAGTTATCTGTTTCCCTACCTGTTCTTTCATGGACCACAAATCCATCCATCCACTTACCCGCTCACCTTTGCACTACCTATCCATAATCCACCCAACAACCATTTGCTAAGCACCTTCTACCTAAGGGCTGATGTTTGGAGATGAATGATACTTAGTCTCTGACATCAAATGGCTTCCTCTTTTGTGAAGGGGAACTGGGAGGCGATCCAGCCGTGTAACACAATGGTCTAATTTCCAAGGATGAAGAGAGTTCATGGTGCTATGGCTGCAAGGGGGAAGGGTCCCAGAACTAGCCTGGAGAGGTCAGGAAAATCTCTGAGAGCTTAGACGATGATTTGGATGGATCAGAATAATCCAAGTGGAAGAGATGAGAGCCTCCTGTGTAAAGACACAGACCCAGCTATTTCGTGGGACAGGGAGGCAGATGGTCACTTTCTCTCTGTTACATTGTTGGGGACGATAACATCCAAGCTGTGGGCAGCCCCCTCTGAGTCTGTCAGTGGGGATGGGGACAGGTCTAGTTAGGGATTGGTCAGAACAAGGAGGTTGAGCCAGCATCTGAGCTGAGTCTCAGGGCAGCTCTCTGAAAGAGAAATCTCAAGTCCAGGATTCCTTTAAGACCTATTCACTGTCTGGCTTTCCCCAGAGCCACCCTGCATTTGCTATTCTGTGCACTTTCCACGTAGTTGCAAGTTCTGATTGAACAAACACTGGCTGGGGCACAGTGAACCCAAATAATTGTGTGCCTGTCAACGGTACATGTTAATTGGAGAGTTGTAGAGTCCGCGGGATGGGTCACAAGGGAGAAGCCAATTACTCCATGTACCTATTTGAAAGGCTCCCGCTCCCGGAATCCTGACTGGCATTAGAACACTCTATATTGGTCTGTGTTATTGATTTTCCTCCCGCCTCAGTTGATGGGCTCATTAATTGACAATTACCTTTTTCCCTGTGTTGGGAGAATTGACAACAACGACCTGAAGTGTTCAAGTTGCATTTGAGCCGAGCTAAGCCTGTACCTGTTTAACCTATAACAAGTCCCTGCAGGGAACTCTGGGGAGCTGGGGCCTCCAAGGAGGAATCAGGGATGGCAGAGGGTGAACTTGGGTCCTACTGGGTGCAAACTTGGGCATGGAAAATGCTGGGCCTTGGCATCAAGGGCTAAAGAATGAAGCGGGGAGCTGGATGGGAGGAGGTGGAGACTAGAACTAATACACAAACCTCCCAATGGGACCACCTCACATTTGGCTCCAGTGGGCAGTGTAGGCAGGCAGTGACTGTTTACTGAGCACCTACTATGCTCCAGGTACTTATTTTTTAATGGCACTCCACATTAACTTTTAATACTAGCAATATGCTATGTTATCTGTATATGTACTCTATACATTCAAAAGTATGATTTTTTCACCCCCACCCCCAGATCTATTGTTTCCCCCTTGGGATGGTATAACCCGCACTGCGAATATCTGGTGTAGAGAAACTCAGGCCTATGGCTTGGTTGGGGTGGGGTCTCACTCCAAACACCCTGGGTCTGGACAGTGGAGCTTGGTTAAGAGTAAAAGTTGGGAGTTCCCTAGTGGTCTAGTGGTTAGGACTCCATGCTTTCACCATTGCAGCCTGGGTTAGGGCCTTAGTCTGGGAACTGAGATCCCACATCAAGCCACTGCACAGAGGGGCCGAAAAAAAAAAAAAAAGGATTTGGGGAGTTCTCGTTGTGACTCAATGGTTAACGAATCCAACTAGGAACCATGAGGTTTCGGGTTCAATCCCTGGCCTCGCTCAGTGGGTTGAGGATCTGGCGTTGCCGTGATCCGTGGTGCAGGTCGCAGATGCGGCTCGGATCCCGTGTTGCTGTGGCTATGGCGTAGGCTGGCGGCTACAGCTCTGATTAGACCCCTAGCCTGGGAACCTCCAAATGCGTTGGTGCAGTCCTAGAAAGACAAAAAAAAAAAAATGGATTTGGTGTTATCACTACTGTGGCTCAGGTTTGGAAACATCTACATGGCACAGGCGCAGCCAAAGGACAAAAAAAGAGTAAAGGTTAGGTATCAGACTTGGGTTCAAGTCTCCACTCCTTTACTTACTGTTTGAATTAATGTCACTGCACTTCGGTCTCCTTATCTGTTAAATGGAGCTAGAAACGGGACTTACCTTATATTGGATGGTGATAATTCAATGGGCTAATGTATGCGCTTAGCGCATAGTAAGCGCTCTATAAATTGTAGTGGCTACTATAGCCATTACTTCCAGAACCCACTGGCTGGTGGAACAGATGCTCCTGGCGCATCCCCTGCTCTTCAGGGGCATGGACGGTGTCTTACTGGTCTCTGTGACTCTGGCCCGGGACCTTGCTGCTGTGTGAACCATCAGCCCTCGGGCAGGCTGACTCTGGCCGGGAGCAGGCCAGGCAGCAGGAACAAAGCAGGAGGGACAGGGCTGCCCACGAGCACCTGGGGGCCACGTGTTCCTCTGGGAACACCATGTCCAGCCACGGAGAGGAAATTGCTGTTTTAGCCTCTGCAGATGTCTGAGCGACTTCAGAGACTTCCTTAAATGTCTTAAGTTCTCTCTGCCAGATCCATCAGCCCCACTGGCCCGAGGTGCCCAAGGAGGCTGAGGTGTTTTGCTTGGATGGAAGAAACCCCATGACCCACTGCCTGAGGGTCAGGGCTGGAAGGCTGGGTGTTGGCCGGTGTCAGTTTTGCCTCTTGGCCCAGCCAGAAGGTCAAGGACACAGACTTAGGCTCAGGAGCGGACTTGCCTGGCAGCCCAAGTCTTACAAAAGCTTCCCCAGAGCTTTGTCCTGGGAAGTGGCTGCTCGGGTCTTACCAATAGTGTGGGGACTCTTGCCCGTGTGTTAATAGCTAAAGATTTTAAATTCAAATTCAGTGCAGAGGCCCTGTCCCCACCCCACTCGTAGTGGCCTTTTCCTCGGCCACGCAGCCTCCTCTAGATCCATATATTTTGTTGTTACCATCATGCGGAAAGCCACCTTATCATAGACCAATCCAGCAGGTGCCAGCCCCAGACCTGACTTGGTGTGGTGCACTGGTTTCCAATTAATTTTTTAGCTGTTTATCCCTTTCTTCAAATGAAGTCTTCCATGGAAGCCCAATTGATATGTCAGAGGAACAAATATCTCTAATGTGTAACAGGAACAAAAATTAACCCGTGTGTGAATATCCCGTCTCCTCCCATCCCACGCTTCCTGCTTTCTCAAAAGCCATTCACTGGCTCTGTTCTCCATGTGTGCAATACCTACAACCGGAGGGAAAGAAAAATAAGAGAAGCCCAAACCTGGGAGTTCCCGTTGTGGCACAGAGGAAATGAATCCGACTAGTATCCATGAGGATGTGGGTTCAATCCCTAGCTTTGCTCAGTGGGTCAGGGATCCGGGGTTGCCATGAGCTGTGGTGTAGGTCGCAGATGTGGCACAGATCCCACGTTGCTGTGGCTGTGGCTGTGGCTCTGATTCAACCCCTAGCCTGGGAACTTCCACGTGCCACAAGTGTGGCCCTAAAAAGCAAAAAAAAAAAAAAAAAAAAAAGGCAAAAAACAAGCCCATACCTGCTCTGCAACTCCCTCCCCCTCCCCCAGAACCCCTAAAGCCCCCAGGAACACACTGGGAAAGTCACTAGCTGGTGGTGAAATGGGTTCAAATCCCAGCCCGGCACTCATTAGCTGGGTCTCCAGGGACAAGTCCCTTAGCCTCTCTGAGACTCCACTTAGTCACTTAAAAGGCAAGGAAAACAACCACATTCACCTGTGAATGTAAAAACAAACCCTGAAGGGCTGTCCTGGGACTCAGAAAACCACCTTATTGAGTTTTGTGTCTTTTTTTTTTTAAGGTGACAGTTGGCAGAAGCAGACCCTTCATTACCTGTTGAGGAGGCCAAGCCTTGGAAAGAAACTGCTTCTTTTTCGCTTGGGGAGATGAATGCTTTCCCTCCCCGCCCAGTGGAGCAGAGCCTGCTCTGTGCTCTGCTCTGATCGACAGGTTCCTGGGCCTAAAGCTGCTCCGAGGTTCCAGTCCCTGTTCTGGTTTTGTCTGTGCCGCCTATGTCTGCACAAGAGGGGTTTCAGCTCCTGGGGCTGTAGCTCAGAGACTCCCTCACCCCCCATGGGCTCTGCTGGGGTTCTGTTGCCAGGCCTGTGTCAGATCCTTTTAGAGGGCTGTTCATTGTAATCCCTAGGTGGCTTTGCAAGGCAGATTGTCCCCGTCTATACATGGGGAATGGAGGCTCAGAGGAATTGAATTACCTATGACCCCCCAACAAATGACTATGGACAGGAAGTATTATTGAGTGACCGGGGGGCGGGCGGGGGGGGGGGGAGGAAGACATTGGGAAGGGGGTTTGCAGGGGCCGGGCTGGGTCTCAGAATTCATGCGTCCCCTCAGGTCCAGGCCATGTGAACCGTACATGCGGCCGACCGTGGCCGATTGAGGCCCAGCTGGGCTGACATGGGGGAGGCAGGACTGAGCAGAGCAGAGCCCGGCCTCAGGAAGAGCACCGTCCTGAGGGTAAAATAGGCCGTGGGAAAAAGCGTAACCCAGTGTGGACAGTGCTGTCGTGGAGATGTGTGCAGAGGATGGGGGCCAGGGCAACACCGGCGGGGATCGGAGGAGGCCATGGGAGCCAGGCCAGGAGACCAAGGAGAGAAGGAGGGCTGGGCCATTGTAGCCAAACTCCAGCCCCTTCTATACCTGGGGAGCCTCTGTTCCCAGATATAGAAGGATGTGTCATAGCTTGGGTCCCACAGCCACCCTGCCAGGTGGGAGATTCACACAGGGTCCTCCTTCTTTCAGGTCTGACCTGGTCAGGCTCTGGTCCTCCCCTTCATGTCACCACCCCCATCACTCTAGTCCCCAGGGCCCCCTCCTTCTGGCTGGGAGTAGGAGGGGACATGGAGTTGCCCATATAGGGCAGAGGAGGACTGGACCATCTCCAGACCCCCATGGGTGTCACTCTAGACTGGATGTTTGACCGTGACCTCTGACCCTGACCCTGGTGGGTCACACAGACAGTAACAGGAAGGGAAACTCAGTGCTCATGTGGCTTCCTCGAGGCCCCAGGATGCCGGTGACAGGCGTCCCTGCTCCCGCTAGAACTCCTGGTATCTCCATCTCCAGTCTCCTTGTCCTCCCTTCCTCCTTCCTGTTTCATCTCATCTGCAGGGGGACACTCACTCTGCAAGGATGCATCCCCTAGTAGCTAAGAACCAGGACTCTGGAGCCAGCCTACTTCCTGGGTTTGGGTCCCACCTCTGAACAAGCTATTTAACCTGAGGCCAGTGACTTAACCTATGGCTCTGTTTCCTCATCTGTAAAGTGGGGATAATAACAGGACTGACCCACTGGCTTGCAGAGAGAATTAGGGGCCAAAGCCCACGCATTTTCTGGGCCTCCACACTGTCCTCCAGAGGATGAACTAGCACAGATGTTATCCCCGGGGAATGCTCAGTGGAGGTGGGAGTGATGGGGTGAATCAGGCGGTCACTGCAGAGCTGGGACCCGGAATGCCGGTGAGGTCAAAGGTCAGAAGAGAGAACAGTCCCACTGGAGAGCTTAATGCCCAAAATTCTAGCATGAGGAAGGTGCAAAAGGGGAACGAGGTGGCAGGTCTAGAGCCTCACCCTGTATCAGGGCTAATAATGTAGGATCAGTGAGGAAGGGATGAGCAGGAAAGGAGCTCCAGGAGGAGGGACCTGGATGGGCAAAAGCATGGAGGCGGGAAGCATGGGGTGGAGGAAAGGTACACGGGACAGCACAGACGTGGCCCATGCTGCGAGCGGGTCCATGAAGGGGCACCGAGTTGGGGGCTCGCATAGCTGATCTCGTGTACTCCTCACACCACCCCCGTGAGTCCTATTATTACCTGCATTTCATAAATAAGGACACTGAGCATGCTCAGAGTGGAACTCCTTGCCCAAGGTCACTCTTCATAAATGACATCTCTCGGCATGGATGGTGTCCATCCATCTGCAGAGCTGGTGACCGTCCCAGCATCCCATGCTGTTGCCCAGGCAACGGGAGAAGAGTCACGGAGAAGGAAGGGGAAGCTGGTTGGGGGCCAGGGCCCCGGACTTAGCTCCAGCAGGGGGTTTGGTTTCAGCTCCATCCGTCTTGTGGAAGGCCAGCCTCCCACTGGCACGCACACATTTGGAGGGGCCGCAATATCCATTGGCAACAAGGAAACCCATATCCTCGGCCCTGGGTTTTATACTCTTTGTCAGGCACGGAACTAACTCTATGTGGTGGCTCTCTTCGGCTCCCGACTGGCCACTTCTCCATGGACCCATTTTCTCATCTGCACAGCTCACAGTCAGCACACCAGCTACCACCCTGTTGATTCAAGTCTAATCAAGGCTTGACTGTGTTTCAAAAGTCCCATTTTCTTCTTCTTCTTCTTCTTTTTTTGCCTTTTCTAGGGCTGTGCCTGTGGCATATGGAGGTGTCTAGGCTAGGGGTCTAATCGGAGCTGTAGCCACCGGCCTATACCACAGCCACAGCAAATGCCAGATCCGAGCCACGTCTGCAACCTACACCAGAGCTCACGACAACACTGGATCCTTAACCCACTGAGCAAGGCCAGGGATCGAACCCGCAACCTCATGGTTCCTAGTCGGTTTCGTTAACCACTGAGCCACGATGGAAACTCTCCCTTTTCTTCTTAATTGGGCCTCCATCTTTCAGAGCAGCTAGTCTCAACTCTGGGTACCAATGACCGTGAACTGAAAGCCTTAGAAAATGCTGATGCCCTCACCTTCTGGCCTGTTCGAAGGCCCCAGACTGAGGCACTTGCAAAGCCCCCCAGGTTCAAGAGCATTGCTTTAGAGAAGCCCACTGGAACAGTCTGTGGACCCTCTGAGCACAGCGGGTATGCGTGACGTGTGTCCACTCACCTCGGCATAATCCACCCTATTAAAGCCCAGGATTCAGATGTTTCCTGCTGACTGAGGAATGGGTCTTTGCAAAAGAGAGCAGAGCTTTGTGGGCTCAAGTCCTGGGGTGAGTTCTAACTGTGTGTGTGCCATCATGACTTCAGAGTCACCCGGGACCGGCATTATCCCTATGCCATCTCACCCATGTCATCTAAATGCCCAGCGAGACTTTTACTGTCCGTTTTATATTGTTGAACAGGAGCCTTCGCGGCTCATGGTCATGATTTTGAAATATGAAATTACACTGAGCATTAAGGGCGATGTTTTCTGTTAGAAGACAGGTTAATTGCTGCTCTTCATCTTTAATTTTCAGATTTAAGCCGGTTTCCCATTTAGCTCTAATTGGTAGTGTTCCGACAGTCCTCCCTGACCTCAGAAGCCTTTGATATGGTTTAGAAATCCTTTTATGGAAGCCCCTTTTTCTTTTGCCCTGCGCGCTTAATAGATTTGTATTTCTTCAGTCATCTTGCCTTCTGTGGAGATATTTCAAAATCACACCATGTGTCTGCAGGGAATAAACGCCTCCTCTCCAGCAAATGTTTTTTTTTTTTTTTTTAACAGCGATCGGCCAAAGAGGATTAATTGCCCCCATTCACACACACCTCTTACTCGCTGTGTTCCATTTTCATAAAAAGATTTTTAATCTTTTCTTCTGTAGCCAGGCTGGATTTGCCTGTAAATGTACGTGCTCTTCAAGTGATGTTTCTGGAATAGACCTTAAGCGAGCATCTACTCCAATCACTCTGCTTTACAGATAATAATATCACCATAATAATGCTTTATGTGTCAGGGGAGCGCACGCATTATGGGGATGGGAATGGGAGTGGTAATGAGCCTCTCATCCCCCGAGGTATTCAAGCACAGTTTGGAAGTAGCTTGGCAGGCATATTTTAGAAGCAAATACAGCCTAAGAACTAAGCAGTTTTAGAGTCCAACAGACGTGGGTTTAAATCTCTGCCACTTGCTGGTCCTATGACCTTGGACGGCTTATGAGCCATTGTGAGCCTCCGTTTCCTAGTCTATAAAACGGAGTTAATAATAATACTTAGCACGTAAAGTTACAGTGGGACTGAAATAATACCTGGCCCTTAGTAAGCACTAAATAAATGTGGCTTACTATTAGTCAATATTAGCAACGGGCTTCAGAAGTTGGGGAGGGTGGGAATTGGGAAGAAATCAACATAAAGACTGCATTTATCTTCAGTCCTCAGAACTTGATGGCCCATAGTTTACAAAGTGCTTTCACACATCTTACCTCGATTTATCTTCACCACAAGGTGGTCCTACCTTCACGACCGTCCTTTATCCAGACTAAACAACAGTGGGGAGATATGGAGGCTCAGAAAGGTGAAGCGACTTGCTGAAAGTCACACAGCAGAGGGATCGAGCCCCTAGAATCCAAATTCATACCCTTTGTTTTCTGCTGCTCGCACAAAGCCAGGGCTGTTGTCTATCTGTTCCATTCTCCCCGCCGCCGTACCAAGTCATCCCTTAATATCCCAGGACCTTCCTTAGCTGGGCGGGCTTACTCCTGGTCTGCCCAGATTCACATTCCGAGGGTGATGCTTGCCAATTCAAATGCAGGGCTTTGGAGCCAATTCAAATGCAGGGCTTTGGAGCCCTACATAACCCAAGTATGTAGGGCAATCAAGCAGCCCAATCATAATAATACATAATGTGGGATACTCATAATGCACTTGTTTCATGTGGCCGTCTTAGAATTTTAATTTGATACAAGGAACATTATAACTCCATAGTCATTAAATCGCATGTTAACCTCTTTTAAAAACCCTTTTTCCAGCAATAATAGAAGACCATTTTACAGGAGGAAAGTCATTTGGGGAAGAAGAGCTGCTCAGTAGGTTTTCCCCAGGCTCATTAAGGATGGGGCTGAGCGCCCCCCCCCCATCTCCTCTCCCACCCTTCTGGGCTCTGCTGTCACGGCTTAACAATAACAAGTACAGGAGGCCTTTGGACGGGGCTCGTGGACACACATGCAGGAGGGGCTTCCACCAGTTCTGATCAAGGCTAGGGTCCCGAGAGCTCCTTAGCAGAGAGGCTCTGGGTAGTCAGCTCTTTGCACCAATGTGATGCTAATGGAAATCTTTTTAATAATAATAATTATTATTATTATTTCTTTTTAGGGCCACCCCCGCAGCATATAGAAGTTCCCAGGCTAGGGGTCAAATCGGAGCCGTAGCTGCCAGTCTATGCTACAGCCCCAGCAATGCCAGATCCGAGCAGTGTCTGAAGCCCACCCCACAGCTCACGGCAACACCGGATCCTTAACCCACTGAGCAGGGCCAGGGATCAAACCTGTGTCCTAAATGGATTCTAGTCAGGTTCGTTACCACTGAGCCACAACGGGAACTCCCAGAGTTCAATTCTAAGGCCACTCGGGTCTGTGATGACACCTGCATTGGGACGTCTTCCACTGGTATGGAGGACAGCTATGGTTTACTGTGTCCTTACAATGTTCTAGAAACTCATTCTAAACGATATACATCCTCTCCTGTATCCTAACAACAGTTCCATAAAGTATCTATTACTGTTCCCATTCTATGGATGAGGCCACTGGGCTTAGAGATTGGGGCTCTTGCATGAAGTCAGTCAGACAGTGGCAGAGCTGGGCTTGAACTTGGGCCACTACCGGCCTCCACAGCCTCTGCCCTTCAGCCCTGCCCTTTACTGCCTGGAACCAACCGCCTGGAGCCTCCACTGACTTCCCTGCAAAACTGAGCACCTCGTCCCCGTCCAGACTAATTTATACTTGAGGTTCAAGTTAAAGGGATATAAAAGTTCTTGGCAACATCAAAAGTGCTATAAAAATGTACGGCTCTGTGCTAATGCCATTATAAAATGTGGACGAATTATTTGGTTTGGATTTTTTTTTTTTTTAAATGCTGTAAAAATTCTGTCAGGGGAAAAGGGTCTTTGCAGCAAACAATGGATGAGGCATTATGGGTTAGAGACACATTTATTCAAAAACTCTTATTTGGAACATTTTCTGGGCTCAGTGCTGGGTTCGTTTCCAGGGATTCAGAGATAAATAAAACCAGTCCCAGCCCTCAAGGATCCTTCTGGGATTGCCAAGAAATAAAACAACAATTATACTCCGGTGAGGAAAGTGCCAGAAAGAGGGACGGTCTGGAGGCCTCCAAGGAGGCGGGGGGTTGGGGGGTGTGGACCTGACCCAACATGCAGGCCCAGAGGGCAGGCTCTGGTCTAGATTGCCTTGGATTCAAATCCTTGCTCTTCAGCCACTAGTTACGTGTCCTGGGGTAGTTTCCGCGTCCTCTCTGTGCCCAAGTTTTCTCTTCTATATAATGGGAATTTAAAAAGATAATAATAGAGTCTCATTTCAAAGGATTGCTATAAATATTTTATGAACCGGGGACTCTGGAAGTCTACTGAAGCCCATAGATCCCTTTGGGGAATATTATTTTTCCAGGCACACAAGGAAAAGACACGGGATTACAAAATGTGCTAATTATATACAAAAAATTACCAAAATATTAAAAACACAAATTTATAGTTCAGCCCTATACATGCTTCCTTATTAAGGCACTAAATAATAAAGTGTAATGGCGGGTCTAATAAGCACCATCATTTTGAAGTGATGATAGGTGTGAACGGTATTTCAAGGCATTGGATGTATATGATATGATAGGAATTTATTGGTTCTTTCTATTGGTGACATACAACGAAAGGAAAGGCCCAGTTCCCTTTGAGATTGGTGAACACAGGGATGTAATTTTCCCTTCCAATTTCTCTGACCTCCTGAATTCTAGCCAAAGGCCCTGCTGGAGGTCCGTGGACCCGGATGGCTGAGTCCTGCCCCAGGGGGGCCCTCTAATAAAGCAGAAGAGGGGTGTGATGCTGAAGGGCCAGGCGGGGGAGCTGCAGGGCGGGGGGAGTTGCAGGGGACCAAGGAAGGAGCCCCAGGCCCGCCTGAGGCGCTGCTGGGGTGTTGCGGAAGGGCTGCGAGGTCCTGGCAGCTGCCCTGCTCGGTGTCCTGGCATTGACCAAGGCTGATAATGGACATCCCGGGACTTGACCTTAAGCTTGGGCTGTTCTAAATATTCATGCACCTGCACCTTCCAACTCTGATAGTAACCTGGGTGAATCTTAAGTGGGGTTTCTGCTGAATTTCAGATCTCAAATCCACCACCTGTTCTCTGTGTCTCCTGGGAAGAGATACTTGCCTTCTTTGCTACGTCTCAGTTTCCTCGTCTGTAAGATTCAAATAATAGTCCTGGCCTCATGAGACGGTTGTAACAATCCAAAGAAAGGTCTCAGCAGAGTGTGCTCTGCACGCTAAGTGCTCCATGAGCACCAAGTCTCCCGTGGTCATTTGCTACAGCGCACTTAGCGCTGTAAATGCCATCGAGTTGGTGAACCTCTGTGAAGCACTTCTAGGCGGGAAAGCCTCACGGTTCAGAGCACAGGCAGTGTGGCCCAGGACCCCTTGAGTTTGAACACCAGCTCTACCACTAACTGCCTCTATAACTGTGCGTATGGCTCCACCTCTCTGGGCCTCAGTTTCTCCCTCTACAAAAAAGAAGAAAACAATAGCCTTAACCTCATAGTATTGTTGCCAAGATTAAATGAATGAATCGTGTACAATGCTTAGAACAGCCCCTGACACATGTTGAATATTTATCTGTTGGTTCCAATAGTATTAGGATTGATGTTTGCCGCCCAGCCAATGAAACTAGCAGCCGCCCAGCACCCACATCTTATTTGCCAAACTCTAATAATCTTTATTAATGGTCCAGGAAGGCAGTTAACAAGTTCGGTTATTTACTTTAGGGAACAATTTATCTGCTAGAGCCATGGTCACAGAGCTGAAACTCAGGTGGTTTTGGAGCAGCAGCAGAACCAGGGATGCCTGTTTCCTTATTGAATCCTCACAACGGTCTTTCCAGAGAGTTTTCTTCCTTCCTTCCTTCCTTCCTTCCTTCCTTCCTTCCTTCCTTCCTTCCTTCCTTCCTTCCTTCCTTCCTTTCTTTCTTTCTTTCTTTCTTTCTTTCTTTCTTTCTTTCTTTCTTTCTTTCTTTCTTTCTTTCTTTTTCTTCTTTTTAGGGCCACCCCCACAGCACATGGACGTTCCCAGGCTAGGGGGTCGAATTGGAGCTGTAGCCACCGGCCTACGCCAGAGCCACTGCCACACAGGATCCAAGCCACCTCTCTGAACTACATCACAGCTCACGGTAACGCCAGATCCTTAACCCACTGAGCGAGGCCAGGGATTGAACCTGCGTCCTCACAGATACCAGTCAGATTTGTTACTGCTGAGCCACAATGGGAACTCCCTCCAGAGAGTCATCTTTATTTTACTGACAAACAAGTGGAAGATCAGAAAGGTGAGGCGCTAGGTCCAGGTTTGCAGAACCGTGAGGACCAAGTGGGAATTTGCATCCAGGTCTGTTCTACCCTGGAAGCCTGAGTTGCAGGTATTTTCTGCTGAGCTAGAGGGTAGGGCCTGCCCATCAGAGGCCAGCTGCCTAGGTCCCCATGCCACTGGTCCAACCAGGTGACTGGAGCCAGGATGCTAGCTCTGTGCAAATGTGTGTTTATCTCATGGGTACGGAGCTGGGCTCTCTGCTTGACGCCCTAATTTTTAATGCGTGATGACCCTGCAGGAAGAGCATGCCCTCCTCCCTTGGGGATGTACCACTCTCATTAGAGAGGGACGGCAGATGTGGTGCAGCCACTGCCGGATGTTTTACCCCAGAGCGGACATCATGGCACAAGATCACGTGTTTAAAGGAACAGAAGCCTGATCCTTGTTTTCCTGCCTTTCCTCTTCTGGGGCAATCGGGGGGGTAGGAGAGAAGAGTCCTAGGAAATTGAAGGGTGTCCCTGACTTCTGGGAAGCTCAGACATTCACTCATTCATTCACCAAATGAACGCCCAGAGCATCAGGGCTGGGCCCTGAAAGTTAAAGAATGAGTAGGACACACCTCTTGGATGCAAGAACTCCCACCTTGGGAAAGACACGCATTATATGTCACTGTGGCCTGGACCATCGTTGAGGGGCTGCAAAGGGCTATGGGAGATAAAAGGAGGGAGTGGCTAGTTCTCCTTGGGGTAAGGGTTAGCCAGATCCAGGCTTAGGTAAGGTAAGATCTGGGGAAACTTCTCGAAGGATGTGCCGTAGAAAATCAAGTAGGTGCTCCCTAGACAGAGAAGTGGGAGTAGTGGATAACGGAGGGGGATCAGGACCAATACTCAGAGGTCCCCCTCCAGTGCCAGGCAGGTTCTCCATCAGGCACTGGACCTGCTGTCTCTCACTTCACCTTCATGGAAGCCTGAGAGGGGCAGGTCTCAGCATCTTCATTCACAGGGAGAGGAAAGGAGGCCCAGAGACACTGAGAGATTTGCCTGAGATCACACAGCTGGGAGTGAGGGGTGGGGCGCCAGACTGCCACCCAGGGCTGGCTGACTCAAGGACTTGGATTTTGTTCAGACTGAGCCCTGCCAAAGGAGACCCACCAGCAAAGACCTCGAGGAGGAAAAGAGTCCTGATGTGTGCTCAGAGGAGGAACCCGGAGTGTAGAAGTTGACCAGAGGGTGAAAGGGCATTGGAGCCAGAGGGCAAAGGGCTTGAACGCCACGCCCTAGACAGTGTTCTGTGTTCCTGCGGTAGATTGCCAAAATCCCTAAGGAGTCACCTCTCCCTGTGTCGTCACCCTTTGCAGTGTGGACTGTCCCTCCTTCCTTCAAGAGGTGGAGTCCATTCCCCAAGCCCTGGAATCTGGCTTGACCCATGACCCCGTTGGCTGATAAAATATGGCGGGAGTGGCCCCGGGAGAGTCCCAGGGCCCAGACTTCAAGATGTGTGCACCTTCCCATCTCATTTTCCTGCTGTCCTAAGACCATGTAAGGTCACCTGGGCTAGGGTTCTTGAGAATGAGAAGCCACTTGGGGAGGAGACCTCAGCCCCACCTCTGCCATCTCAACCAAGGCACCGCAAACCACCAGATACATACATAAGCCCATCTTGGATCTTTGTCCCAAACTGCCATTTGAATACGGCCACCCAGGAGTGATTCCAGCTGACCCCCCATGGAGCAGCTGCACCCCGATTCCAGATTCCAGAATCCTGGGCAAATAAATGGCTGTCGCTGTTTTAAGCCACTAAGTTTGGGGGTGGCTTGTCATGCAGCCCCCGTCACTGAAACTGTTGCCATTTGGAGGCAATCTATGACTGAATTTAGCACAACCTGAACTCCTCCCACCCCAGTTATTCTGGAACCATCTCTCCATGGCGAGGGCAAACCAGCAGAGGCCAGACCGGAATCCGGGGACCCGTCGCATCTCCTTCAGCAGGGCAGCTGTGTTCTCCTTTGGAAGCTGGACCCAATCAGCCTCCCTTCTTGGATGATCCATTTGTTTTACTGCCATCTCTCTTTCCTTTCTCCTTCCATCACTGATGGTGGAAGCAGCTGCCAAAATAAACTAGGGCAGGCCTCACAGCCAGAAAACACCAACTGTCTGGATGTCTTTGCTCGTCTGTTTGCTTCTCTCTGGGTAAGATACTTTTCTTTTGATTCATGTAGAGCCTTCCCACTGGGGACCCAGGACCTCTGGGGAGTGGAGACGGTGTCAGAGAACCAGCCGATCCCTTAGTGCAAACCAGGCCCTGTGTGTATATTATTCTGAGCAGGCAGCTGTCGTGGTTTGTGGATTCCTGCTGCGTGCCTGAGACGTTAATATACATCACCTTCCATCCTCACAACAATACCGCAGAGTTCGTGCCACGACCCCATTTCTCACTGGGTAATTCTGAGGCCCCGAGGGTCTAAGTGACTTGCTAGGAGGTGGCAAAGCCAGACTTTGGATCCGGGATGTCTAGCTCCAGAGCTGGAGCTGTTTCCATGCTACATGTTGTTTCCTTTCCAAGAAAAGAAAAACCTGGCCACCAAGGATCCAGATGATGGGACTATGGCCTGGGTTTGGTTGAGTGGGATGGAGCAGGAAATGGACACGCAATAAGTGGTTTGTGGATTGCAAAAGATGACTCTCTTTTCACTGAATGGATTCGTCCATTCGCCCTGTGGTATCAGCCATGGCAGAGAGTTTGATCGGGCTGGGTCTCCTAACGCTTCTCCCCACCAACCTCCACTCTCACACGAGCGTTTCCGAGGGGCTTCTTGCTCTGCTCTCCAACCTTGGATGCTTCCCAGGTCTGGGAGAGGAACCTGGAGCTCTCCAACAGCTCTGGCTGCAGGACCACGTCTCACTGGGAAGCAGCGGGGTCCAGGCTCCCACCTGGGTATGTCACTGACTGGTATGAAAAACATCACAGCTGAGGGTACCGACCATCCTGGTTTGCTCACAGTGAGGGGTTTTCTGAATAGGGGACTCAAGGGCTAAAACCAGGAAATTTTAGATAAACTGGGAGAAGCTGGTCTTTTTTTTTTAATGTCCAAAGCCAGATTATTAGAATTTATTATTATTGTTGTTGTTATTATTTACAGCCTCATTCATGGCACATGGAGGTTCCCGGGCCAGGGATTGAATCTGAGCTGCAGCTGCTACCTATACCACAGTGCAGCAATGCCAGATCCTTTCACCCAGGGAGCTGGGTCAGGTATCAAGCCAACGCCTTCACAGTGCCCTGAGCTGCTGCCATCAGTTTCTTAACCCACTGCACCCCGGCAAGAACTCCCGAGAAGCTGATCATCTTTATCTGTCCCAAATGAACACCCCGGTGGTTCTTCTGGCCTGAACTTGCTGGGAATCTACAATGCCAATCATACCAGAGAAATCCTTCTCACTGATTGCAGCTCGAGTTGCTCTGTCTTATGTCTAAGTGAGATAAGAAGCTCTCCTGATTCTCAGGGATATGAGGTCTCTTCTGGTATCCTGGCTGAAAGCCACAGAGCAAAACCTCAGGGTCGGGAATCGTCAATTCCAGCCCGTGACCCTCCACCCACTCCTGCAGCTCCTCCAGCCCTATGTCCTGAGGAGCTCTGGTTCTGAGTTGTCACTGTGTGCAAGGGGCACAGGCACAGGAAACAAAAGTTAGGGGCCTCCTTCATCTCTCTTTGATTTTTAGTTTTGTCTTTTCAGAAAATGTGAGAGCATGCTGTCTCGTTTAATCTTCACAACAACCTTGCTGATAGGATTAATTTTTATCTTATAAAGAACAAATCTAAGACCCAAGTTCCTCTAGTAGGTAGACGCAAAGGAGGTCGGGATCCACAGTTTCTCCTCTTTGTAATACAACAAAATCCCCGCTTGCCAAGCTCCACTCAGGGGCAATGGTTTTAATGAGGGATGTGAAATAAAAGGAAGGTGTTGGAATCCAAAAATGGGAGCTTTTTGTTTTGTTTTGTCTTTCTGTCTTTTCTAGTGCTGCACCCAGGGCATGTAGACGTTCCCAGGCTAGGGGTCTAATTGGAGCTGTAGCCGCCAGCCTACACCACAGCCACAGCAACGCGGGATCCGAGCCACATCTGTGACCTATACCACAACTCACGGCAACGCCGGATCCTTAACCACTGAGCAAGGCCAGGGATCGAACCCGCAACCTCATGGTTCCCAGCCGGACTTGTTAACCACTGCGCCACAACAGGAACTCCTGGCATTTCTGTCTTACTCTTAAAGGACATCTCAACTCAACCGGCCTCATTTCCAGTACCCAGTAACCAGATGTAATGACAGCATTACTCTCTACAACCCCTGCTCCACCCTTTTGTTAATGGCTGCCCCTGTGGCACATGGAAGTTCTGGGCTAGGGGTTGAATCAGAACTGCAGCTGAGGCCTGTGCCACAGCCATGGCAGCGTTGGATCCAAGTTGCATCTGCAACCTATGCAACAGCTTGCGACAACACCAGATCCTTAACCCACCAAACAAGGTCGGGGATCCAACCTGCATCCTCACAGAGACAGTATCGGGTCCTTAACCCACTGAGCCCCAACAGGAACTCCTCTACATCCTTCTTTTGAGTCTACTGGATCTGCCTAATTCCGAAAAGAACATATTAAAGATCTTCAGATTAAATTGTATTTGGGGGGTAATTCTCCATTTCTAATGCTTTTTGCCCTTGTTTTTAGTTGCTATGTTGTTTGCTGCATACTTGTTTATGACTATAGTATCTTCTCTATAAAATATGTCCTAGATCATTACACTGTGTAAGGATTCATGCTCTTAGTCTTCAACTCCACTTTATCAACTATTAACATTGTGCCACTTTCTTGCTTGCTTGTTTTTGCTTGTTTGGTTTTGCCTTTGCCTGGTACCATGGACTTCCCTTCTGAGCCTTCTCCATTCCCATGACCTGGCTACTCTCCATCTCTGCTTCTTTGAATGGCTCTCTTTCTCTTTTCATGATAAACTGGAGTTTTCACCTTCTCCTCTCTTTGATTACCTTGAAGTATTTGCTTATTTATGCATTTTGCTGCCTTATAACTTTGGCTGCCCCTGACTTCTAAGAAATCAAATCAACTTCCTGGCTCTGCTTGTGCATTTTTTGGATTATACACCAAACTTCCCACATTTGTCTGGGGCCATGTTAAAGATACTGATTGGCCCCTTTCCTTGGGGACTCTGTTCTCACAGGCAGGGCTCAGGAATCCATATTGAAGCCATTATCCCAAGTGATTCTCGTGACACAACAAGTGGGGGCTGTGCTCGCCCCCAATCACTTCCCTTCCTTGTGTAGAAAAGTCTGCCTGGTGTCAAATCAGTCTCACCCAAGATCTGAGTAACACCAAGAAGCAAAGAAGGGCAATTTCACTGTGTTGGATTGTTTCAATTAGTTCCACTGCTCAGTGACTGATAGCGGAAGGTGACAGATGTGTTTTTCCTAATAAAAATTCCTAGGTATACAAATGTCTTTTCACCCAGAGCCTTCCCAGCTCTGCTTAAGAGTTGTTTTGTTTTTAAAATTGTAATATTGGCTTTTTTTTTTCTTTTTTGGGATGGGAGGCAATAAGGCTCTGTTTGCTAAAGAAATGGAGGGGAATGTTTCCAGTTCTCTTCAATTGAAATGATCTCATATGCAAACAACACACACACAAAAAAATTCAGCTTTGGATGTGTCTCTGCAGAACTGAGGGGTAATGACCCCAGCTTAAGATAGAAGGCGATGATCCGTTTCATTGTCTAAAGTCATGAGCATCTGTCAAGTGTGGAAGGTTCACTGTGGGAGCTGCCAGTGCCAGGAGAGGGGCTCTCTGCCCTCCATCCTTTCTTCCTTCTTCTGCCTGTACTCTATTTCCTCTCACTTGTCAGAGAAGGGAGAGGGCACAGGTGGGCAGAAAGGACACAGCCAGACAGGTCCTGAAGATGGCCCCAGCGCTGGTATACAAGCCATAACTCCACGTCTCTGGATCTTAAGAAATCCTTAAGACGACCCCAGCCTCTTGCCTCCCACTCCTGTGGGCATGGCCTCCTTAGAAGCGGTCTTCCAGGAGGGTTGAGTGTGTGTGACATGGAGTTAACTCCATGATTCCTAAAGAGGAGGGTACCGTGGCCCTTCACCTCTGGTAGAGATGCTTGGAGTATAGAGAGCCTGACGCTGTGAGAGCCGTGGACTGGGGGATGGGCAGCCACCTTCTCAATGATTTGCTCTCCTAAGTACCCACCAGCGCATCAGCATCTCCAATCCCTGTCTCTCGTCTAAATCACATGTTGTGTAAAGAAAGGCATGCCCATTTGTTTCTGCATCGCTGATACCTGCTCTTGTGCTAGTCAGGGTCATCTTTGTGTCAGGCAATTGGGTACCTACCTTGTAAGTTCCTGTGTACCTTGGAAAGTAGACAAAGAGCCCTGCTGTGGAATGTTTCTCTTAAGGCAGACTTGCAACCTCCAGAGCGTGAACAAGAGCTGAGTTGAGTCATGGCATCAGAGACCACATGGCTCCCAAAGCCCCAAATATTTACTATCCGACTCTGCAGAAAAAGTTTGCTGAGCCCGAATTTAGATTACATAGCATGAATCCCCAAGCTGTGGGGTAAGAGAGAGGGGCGTCTGAACAAAGACAGGCTTCTGTCATCACAAAGGGGAGAGGTGTGGCTGCCGTCCCCCAGGAACATCTGAAGAAAGGCCCTAGGTGACCAGGCACCTCGTCTCTCACTAGGCTTCTCCACTCTGACCGTTGCTCTGCTTCTCAAACACACCTCCCCTTTCCTACCTCAGGGCCTTTGCACGTGCTTTGCTCTCTGCCTGGAAGCCTCTTTCCTCAGATATCCACGTACTTGGATCTTCCTTGTCTCTCAGAGCTTTGCTTAAAAGATTCTACCCACCCCAGGAGTTCCCGTCCTGGGGAACTGTGGCGCAGTGGTTAACAAATCCGACTAGGAACCATGAGGTTGCGGGTTCGGTCCCTGCCCTCGCTCAGTGGGTTAATGATCCGGTGTTGCCGTGAGCTGTGGTGTAGGTTGCAGACGTGGCTCGGATCCCGCGTGGCTGTGGCTCTGGCGTAGGCCAGTGGCTACAGCTCCAATTCAACCCCTAGCCTGGGAATCTCTATATGCCGCGGGAGCGGCCCAAAGAAATAGCAAAGACAAAAAAAAAAAAAAAGATTCTATCCACCCCAAAGAGGCCTCCCCAATACCTGGGCTTGTTCTCAGCCCTCCCTCGTGTACCTCATTTTCACCTTTACCACTGTGTAAAAGCTTTGCTTATTGTCTTTTTCCCCCACTAGGAGATCAACAGTTTTAAAAGCTGGGAAAGTTCAAAACTTAGTTTATGTCTCCACCCCTTATTTCTCCCTGAATGGTAAAAGAAAAGAAGAAAATATATGGCCATATTTGTCACAATATCATGTCACTTATGTATAGAAGAGGACCTGACATAGTACGCTTAATAAATTATTGAACGAATGGACACATCCTAGGACAGTGGTTGAGGCTTTGGTCTTCAGCATCAGGATGCTTGCATTAAAATCTCAGCCAGATGCTTGGTAGCTGTGTGACCTTGGGCAACTTACTTGACCTCTCAGTGCCCTAGTTGCTTAATCTATAAAATGAAAGTTGCATTGTTACTTTTCCCATGGGGTTGCAGGGAAGGTTAAATGGGCTAAGGGATAGAAAGATATTAAACTCCCCTTAGGTTTTAAATTTAATTTGTGGGGAAGGGCGAATAAAATGGTACGTATGCCTCAAACACAGTCAACCCTTAACTAATGGAGGAGCTGTGATTTCCTTTCTATCAGGGCTGTGGAGAGAGTTTCAATTCTGGGCAGGACACTGGTTAGCTCTGTGATCACAGACAAGTCTTTACGCCTCAGCTCCTGCTCTGAAAGGTGGAACCGATTTCCCCTCCTCACAGGGCTGCTGGGAAAACCAAACAAAGGTGTGTGTGTGTGCGTGTGTGTGTGTCTTGCAGCTCTTGTTCAGGGCCTACTGAGGAGAGGGAGCCGTGGTTTAAGGAGCAGAATGCAGAGGCAGACAGACTACCTGTGAGCTGTGTGATCCTAGCCAGCTTCCTTGGACTCCGAGCTTCAGTCTTCCCATCAGTGACACTCATTCCACAGTGGCCAGTATCTTTACTGCCTTGTAGGAACGTCTATAAGTAAAATGTACCACGTGACTACAAATACCAGTTGGGTCTGGGTATCCTTCTCCAAAGTGTTGATGTAGGAACATCACAAAGGGTTAAAGCTTTGGTCTAGAGCGGATGTGAATTGAATCCAAGATCTCCGCACTGTCAGCCTCTTTTTCACAATTCCTCATTGCAACAAATTTGCTTTGTGACCTTGGGCAGAGCATTCACCCTCCCTAGGCCTTAACTTTCCTCTCTCTAGAGTGGAGATCAGAGGAGTTCCCGTCGTGGTGCAGTGGTTAACGAATCCGACTAGGAACCATGAGGTTGTGGGTTTGATCCCGGCCTTGCTCAGTGGGTTAAGGATCCGGTGTGGCTGTGAGCTGTGACATAGGTCGCAGATGTGGCTCAGATCTGGCATTGCTGTGGCTCTGGCGTAGGCCAGCAACTATAGCTCCGATTAGACCCCTAGCCTGGGAACCTCCATATGATGCAGGAAGCAGCCCTAGGAAAGGCAAAAAGACACTAAAATAAAATTTAAAAAAAGTAGAATGGAGATCATAATACTTGGCCATTGTGGCGATTGAGTTCATGTGTCAACTTGACTGAGCCAAAGTGCTCAGATGTTTGGTCACATATTATTCTGGATGTCTCTGTGAGGGTGTTTTGGAATGAGATTAACATCAAATCAGTGGAACTTGAGCAGAGCAGATTGCACTCTATAATATGGGTGGGCCTCACCCAATCAGTTGAAGGGCCGAACAGAACAAAAGACTTCCCGCAGGTAAGGGGAAATTTGGCTAGCAGGTGGACTCCAACTGCCCAACACTGGCTCTTGCCCAAGTCTCCAGTCTACTGACCTACCCTATAAATTTTTGACTTAGCCTTTATAATTGCGTGAGCCAATGAATTATTTTTAAAAAGAAACTTTCAGAGTTCTGTTGTGGAGCAGCAGAAGTAGCGAATCTGACTAGTGTCCATGAGGGCACGTGTTTAATCTTTGGCCCTGCTCAGTGGGTTAAGGATCCCGCATTGCTGTGAGCTGTGGTGTAGGTCGCAGATGCAGCTCAGATCTTATGTGGCTGTGGCTGTGGCTGTGGTGCAGGCTGGCAGCTGCGCCTCTGATTTGACCCCTAGCCTGGGAACCTCCGTACACCACAGGTGCAGCTATAAAAAGACAAAAAAAAAAACCTCTCTCCTTCTTTGTATGTATATATATGAACACAAACATACACACATTCTTCTATGCAGTCTATATATTTCCCTGGATGTGTGTATATTTATATACATTCTATTAGTGCTGTTTGTCTGGAGAACCCTAATGCATCCACTCTACCTTCGGGGTTCCAGAAAATCCAGTGAGGAGCTAGGTACCTCCATGCACTGGCAGATCCAGGTGTCCAAGTGGAGCCATTACTGGCTCCTCCATCTCAGGGTCTGGGCCGTGCAGGGCCCAGGGGTGTAAAGTCCTCTCCAGCTTCCAGCAAAGGGCTCCCATCCATGATGCGGGAAGGGGGCTCAGACCCACCTTTCCTCAGCCTCCTGGAGCCTAGAGGGGCCTGCGGTGCCATGGGGAGCAAAGAGCATGGGTGCACAGTGGGGCTGAGGGCAGACCTCCATCCTGCTGCATTCCTCAAACCCGAGCCACAGTAGTGACAATGCTGAATCCTTAACCACCAGGCCACCAGGGAACTCCCTGTATTCCTCTTGTGTTAGTTTTCTGAGGCTGCCTTAGCACATTATACAAACCAGGTAGCTTTAAATAGAAGAAATGAATTCTCTCTCAGTTCTGGAAGTGTGAAGTCCCAGATCCAGGGGTGGGCAGTGCTGGTTCCTTCCAGAGGCTCTGGGGGAGCATCTGTTCCATGGCTCTCTCTAGCCTGCAGTGGCTGCCGGCCTTCCTTGCATCCTCTGGCTTGTAGCCGCATCCCTATAACCCCCACCTCCGTCCTCTCTTTGGCTGCGTCTTTTTTCCGTGTCTTATAAGGACACCAGTCATACTGGATTTAGAGCCCACCCTAAACCAGTATGACCTCATCTTAAGTAATTACACCTGCAGAGCCCCTATGTCCAAAAGCATTACGAGGTTCTGGGTTGGCCTGAATCTGGTGAGGATGCTCTTGAACTCAGTACACCTGTATTGGGATTTTGGGGGCCATGCAGCCCCAGGACTAATGAAGAGCAATCCTTCACTTTCGACAGCTCCATTTATCCTGCTCCTTTCCAGCCTGGCCTGGGAGCTGGCTGGCATTTTAAAATGCAGCCTGTGCTGCCGTGGGGCCTGAGGAGACTGAAAGTTGGTTGGAGCACATGTTATCTGCGATGCTCCCTTTTGCTGAAGTGTCTGCGGTTGGGTTTTGTTTTTGTTGAGGTTTTTTTTGCTTTGCTTTGTTTTGTTTTGTTAAAATTACATTCGTAACCCAGCTTCAATCAATCAAATTTGCAAAAATGACCGTTAGGAGAAAAACAAAACCAAAATCAAAAAACCACAGTGGGAGAGCTGTGGTAGCCCTGGGGCCCAGAACTCAGAGAAGTGTCCGGCTGGAGTGGGAACAGGTGCCAGGACTTTCCAAGGTACCCATCTCTCCATCCACCCCCGACCTTGGGTTTCAACGGTGGATCAAACAGACGTCTTCTTCTTCCTTTTTTTCTTCTTAGGGCCATACTTGCGGCATATGGAGGTCCCCAGGCTAGGGGCTCCATCGGAGCTGCAGCTGCCGGCCTATGCCACAGCCACAGCAATGCCAGATCCGAGCCATGTCGGCGACCTAAGCCACAGCCCACGGCAACGCTGGATCCTTAACCCACTGAGAGAGGCCAGGGATTGAATCTGGGTCTTCATGGATACTGGTCGGTTCATTACCCGCTGAGCCACAACGGGAACTCCCAAAGGGCTGTCTTATGATGGAGAGGAGAGGACTGGGCCTGGAATCTTAGAAAACTTTTCACTCCTGGAGATAAGCCCCCTCCATGGGTGGGGAAGGAAGCATTTAAGATCCCACCTCCCTTTGTCCCCTCTGGCAGATACTGCAGGCGCCCAGCCCAGTCCCCTATGACGTTTTTACTGTGTTTATGCAGGAAGAGGGGGACTGAAAGGGCGTTTGGGCTTCGATGTGCTTTACCCTCCAATAACCGGTGCCTGTGACTCTTTGGAAGACTTCCCTCCCCTCCAGCTCCTAGAGCTGCTTTGCTGCAAAGGAGGGGACACAGAAGTGCCTGGGAGTTGGCTCCTCCAGCCCCTCCCGGGCTGCTCTGAACAGTGACTGATGGGTTTAGGCTGTGAAAACCCCACATCCTTAAGTGGGGACAACTTACCCCCAAGATGTCCCCAATGGCTGCCAGCTGAGGCTATCCTCTACAGGACATCACCGGAGGTCATATCCTTGCTTTCTTTTCTTTTTTTTTTTATTTTTTTTTATTTTGCTTTTTAGGGCCGCACCCATGGCATATGGAAGTTTCCGGGCTAGGCGTCTAATCGGAGCTGCAGCTGCCAGCCTACACCACAGCCACAGCAACATGGGATCCAAGCCATGCCTGCAACCTACACCACAGCTCACGGCAACGCTGGATCCTTAACCCACTGAGTAAGGCCAGGGATCAAACCTGCAAACTCATGGATACTAGCTGGATTCGTTTCTGCTGCACCACAATGGGAACTCCCTTGCTGGCTTTCAACTTCCCTTCCTGTTTTCCCAATGGCCTCGCCTTCCTGATAAATCACGTGCACAGGAATCCTTATGTCGGCCTGCTTTGGGGCGCTCTGGCCAAAGGCACCCCGCCTCTGGAATCATTAGAGCCGCATATGCCAGGCAGATCTTTTGTATCAGGGACACTGGCAGCCGCATACAGGGAATGACTGGAAGGACCAAGCCCCCCCCCATGTCTCCTCCTGGGTTGCCTCTGCCAGCCTGGGATCCCACCATTGGAGAGTCACTCCCTTGGAACGCATCCCTCATGCCTCGTACAGTGGAGTCCATCCTGAGAGAGGCGCTTTCTCATTGGCATTAATCCTGGCTCCTTGGCGTGGGGCTTCCCACTAAATCAGAACCCTTCTGCTGTGGCAGCTGCAGCGGCAGCACCTTGGCTGCGTTCAGCCGCTGGAGTTGGGCCTGGACAGCATTACGGAGGCAGGAAACGGTGCCTTTGCCACGACCTGACTCCCACAGCAGGCAGTAGCCCTTCTCCCCCTCCCAGCTCCTACGCCCACCCCATCCCGAGGCCTTATCTCAGCAGCACGAAAGCTGACCCACTCAGGGTTTAAAATAATGGCATGATGATAATGGACATGATGATAAGGTGTTATTATTTTTAGCGTGTTATTGTATCGGGGATATTTCATTTGAAATGGGATTTCTGGAAGGTCAAAAATGACCATGGGACGCAAGGAGAAGCTTGAGTGGTGGAATTCAGGCCCTGGGATCCCCAGATGGAAAGCGGTTTGGAATCCTGCCCTGTACCCTTCAGTTATGGTCAGGGCACACGGGGCTGCACTGTACAGCTTCTTTGTACAAAGGAGGACAAGCTCCCCCTCAGCATAATGAATTAGGAAATGGCAACTCTTGGGGGCAGAGACAGCTCAAAAGGTTCACAGTTGGAGGGTGAGCACAGGCTGGATTTCAGCCCCACTTACTCCTCCCAAGAGCTTTTGTGCAGTGCGCAAACTGTCCAGCCGTACAAGGCAGCCCCAAGGCCCCCGACTAGTAATAATAGTGGCCAACATCTAGTGTACCCTGAGCCATCACTGTGCCAAACACACTGCTCACACTAGCTTCTTTAGCACCTCAGTCTTCTGACATAGATACCATCTGCATCGTTCCCATTTTACAGATGAGGAAGCTGAGGCTCAGCAATGTTAAGCCAGTTGCCTAGAGCCACCCAGCAACTAAGTGAAAGGACCAGGGCTTGAGCTCCCATAATTGGAGGCCACAGGAAATTCCTCCCCCTCTGGGTATTTCAGAAGGGAGAAGAGTGGGCGAGGGTAAGGAAATATTGTCAGCAAATCAAATCAGCAGAGAGGCAGAAGCGTGCAGGCAGGAGGGGAGGGGGGCTGTGGAATGAGGCAGGGTGGGCCAGTGGCAGGCATGGGCCCGGGAGTCAAGGGGCCTGGGTTAGACTTTCAAGCCTGCCTTTTACCAGTTGTGTGTCCTTGAGCAAGTCACCCAGCAGCTCTGAGCCCTGAGAGCTAATCTCACTTGTGAAAATAAGGGTCGAGGACTCCAAGGATGCTTGAGGCTCTCGAGCCCTTCCCAGCACCACCCCTAAGTGTGGCTGCAGAGGGCGAGGGAGTGGGCCATTTAGTGCCCCACGTGCCACGTGCCAGGAGAGCAGGGCAGGGTCCCTGCCTTCTCAGCCCTGCCTGGACTCTGTGCCCACAGCCTTCCTCATGGTTAATTCCGTTCTGACTCAGGTCTACGCTGCGTCCTCACTCTATCCAGCAAAGCCATCTATCAAAGACACACAATTAAGGCCACGGTTGCCAAGATCTATTCCCGGAGTGGAGCCAGGGGGGTGAGCAGGGGAGGGAAGGAGACGTGGGGAGGGGCTGGAAGAGAACCACCGTCTGAAGCTCTTGGAGCACTGACTGTTGAGGTGATTCTGCGCTGGTTCCCAGTGCAGACCCTGTGGGCTTATTACCCATTTTACAGATGGGGCAAGGGAGGCCCAGAGACACCCCCACACCTGGGCCAAGGGCCTGCCGTGAGGGCAGAGGAAGCATTTGAATGGAGGTGGTCTTATTTCAGGGGTGTGCTCTTAACCCCACTGGGGCAACGAGATAGTAAAAGAAAAATTTGGCTGAGCCTTGGCCTGGGAGACACCAAGATTATAGTTATTAGACACCAGTGATTTTGAGCCCTGGTTCCGTGACTCCTGGGCTCCGTAGCCAGATCAAGGGTATGAAGAGCGAGGAGAGAGGGCAGCTTATGGAGGTTTTTTGGAGAGAGCCAGTGAGACTGGTGGAAACGGTACCTCCACTCTTTCTGGGCCACCCAGATCTCTCTGTGATTCCTGGCCCTCCTGGGGCTGCAGGCTGCTCCCTCCCATCACTGGTCAGGGAGGCGGCCTTCCCTTCATGGTCCTTCTGCCTGGCTCCTCACCGTATGAGTGGCCTTGTCTCAAGAACAAATATGCATGAGGCTGGAGAGGAGGATTCCAGCAGGTTTGTGTCCCTGCTGGCACATAGTAGGTGCCGTGGTGCCACCTAGATGCCCCTTCCAGGACCGGGACTCATCCCCCAGCTTCCGGGAGTGTTGGGAGCTGGTGGCGCCCGGAGAGAGCCACCTCACTCCCAAATCCCCCCTCCCTGTACCCGGTGATGGGTCCACACAGGGACACACAGGCCCAGCCCCATCAGCTCGGTTCGGGACATCTCAAAAGGGCCACCCCGCTTCAGAGTGCCCGTGGGATGGGCTGAGGCCTCATCATGATGGCATCGAAACCTCAGCCTTTCCCCTCGCTTAATCCTAGTGTCCTCCCTCCCTCGCTGGGGCTGCCCCCGATGGCTCACCCCAGCCAGCCTCCTGCATGCAAGGTGCCATCTCAGAGTCCGTTTCCAGGGAATCGGAGCCAAGATAGGGCGTGTGTGTGTGTGTGTGTGTGCTCTTGCGTGTGTCACGTGTGTGCACCTAGGTGAGCATCAGTGGGTGCGAGTCAGCGTGGCGAGCAGTAGGTGGGCACACACGGGATTATGTACAAGCATGGGTGTGAGAGGGCTGCTGTTTGATCACGTGTCAGCAGGAGCGTATGTGTGCGTGTGTGCGCACACAAGCGTGCATGTACGTTTACGGTGAATGTGTTCCCCGCGGCTCCGCAAAGCTTTACGGGAGATGGTATCTGAGAATGCGGGAGGTCCGGCTGCCCGCTTCCCCAGCCTCTCCCTTCCTCTCACAAACTGGCTGTACGATGCGGGAGGAATTGACGTCCACCTTGGGAAGTGTCCACGTAGCCCGGCTGCGTGGCCTGGGAGATTCTGTCCCCACTCTCTGCCCCTCTCTTCTGCTCAGGTACCCCCTTGCCCAGCCAAAGATCATCCAGCACCATGGAGAAAGCCCCTATGGAAACCAGAGGCTGCATCTGGACGGAGGGTGGGGGAGAAGGGTTGGTGCTCTGGGCTCTGAAGGTCCAGTCTCCCCCTTGGACCAGATGGTGCTCAAGTGATAGGAAACGCATGTCACCCAGTCACCCACAGACAAGCCCACCAGGAGAACGCCCTCTAAGGAACCCCAAATTGCTTGTTTCTTCCACCCACTCATCTCAGCTCCTCCCTCCTCCCAGGTCAACCCTTCCAAGGCAGCCAGGTTGTCCCTGTTAAGCCTTCTCTCCTGTTCCACGCTGCTTCCCCTGAGATTCTGTTCACCATCCCTCATCTGAAGGCATTACGTCCTGCTGCCCCCATGTGGGTTCCCCCTCTGCACACTCTGTGCCTCTACAATATGGGGTCCAGATAGATCTGAACCCAGAGCCCCCAAGGTAACGGACCAGGGCAGAGAGCAGATGGAGGACAATCTGTTTCATCACCAGAGCCCCACCCAGTTAGGAGCCCCACTCTAGGTCCCCAGTTTTAGTAGTCACATCACACTGTTTGAATTTACTCTGACCTTGGGGGGTCAAAGAAAAAAGACCAGATCATTGCAGATGGCATTCTGCCGAGCCGGCCCCATCTATGCTTGTTCCTTGGGTCATTGATTTTTTTTTTTTTTTTATCTAAAAGTGCCTGACTTTACATCGATTACTGTTAAATTTCTTCTTGTTGATTTTGGCCCAGCATTCTGCCTGGGAAGAGAACTTTGGATCATAAATCAACTGTATCAAAATAACTTGTGCTTTCCAGGTTTGGATAAACACACCTTTTGTGTCTTCATCCAAGTCTCTGGCAAAATTATTGGACAGGTTGGCGCTAGGGCGCTGTTTGCCCTGCAGGTCCCCTCTCCCGGTTCATTGCCCTCCACAGAAGTTCCCTGGGTGGGGGCTGTTCAAACCACCATGAACCAGCCCTGTATTCTCCAATCTGCTGATCCAGTCACCCCGGGGAAAAGGGGGAGCTGTTTCATGGGGAAAATTTGACTTTGATGAGCCCAGTCTGGACCACGCCATGTTGCTTTCTAGATGCTCTGGACATTCTTTCCGGTCAGCCAGCCTCCGCTCTGTCTGTCGTGATCAGAATTGAGCCTTTCACCTTCCCTGTTTTTTGGCAAAGTCAGACAGCTTTGTCCCTCTCTGGTCTTCTTGGAACTTTCTCCTTCTCCCTGATTCTTGGACACAGGATCTTGGAAGTCTTCCCTGTAGAGAGTAACCATGTAATCTCTCAACGAAGGGAGGTAACTTTCAGAGTGTATCAGTTACCAATTGCTGGGTAACAAATTACCCTAAAACATAGCAGCTTACAACAGCAAATGTCAACTATCTCAGTTTCCATGGGTGAGGCATTTGGTTAGGGTCTCAGCTGGGAGTTTCTGGATTTATGTCTTTGATGAAGTTATATACAGGATGTTGACCAAGCTGTAGTCATCCAAAGGCTGGCCTGGGTGGGAGGATCCTTTCCCAGGATGGTGGGCGTGGCTATTTGCCTGAGGCCTCAGTTTCCCACTACCTGGGCCTCTCTGTAGGACAGCTTGACTTACTTCCTGATGTGGCAGTAGGATTTCACTGGGGTGAGTGATTCAAGAAAGAGCAGGGAAGAGGTCATAATGCCTTTTATGACATAGTCCTAGAAGTGACACATTGTCATTTCCACTATGTTCTGTTCATAACAAGCAAATTACTAAGTCCAGCCCACACTCAAGAGGAGGCAAATTAGGCCCCACCTTTTCCAGGAGAGGATTAAAACATGTGTTGACGGAAGTGAACACAGCAAGTGAAAGGACATACTATCTAATTACACCAAGATGATGAACTTGAACCAGGACCATCCTGTACAAAGGACATTTGTTTGCCTAATTCCTTCAGCTTCTCAAATGTTCGGACCATGAGCCACATTTAAAAATCCATCATGGGGAGTTCCCTTCATGATGCAACAGAAACGAATCCAACTAGAATCCATGAGGATGAGGGTTCAATCTCCAGCCTCGCTCAGTGGGTCAGGGATTTGCACTGCCATGAGCTGTGGTATAGGTCACAGACATGGCTTGGATCTGGTGTTGCTGCAGACTGTGGTGTAAGCTGGCAGCTGCAGCTCCAATTGGACCCCTAGCCTGCAAACTTCCATATGCTGCAGGTGGGGCCCTAAAAATCAAAAAATACAAATCCATCATGACCTTCCTCACATACACATAAATAACAGAAATGAGAGTTCACAAAACAGCATTTAACTTTATCACATGCATTTTTAGGAGAAGAAAATCTTTTCCTAGGCTCTCTGAGGGTCTCTGGCTGGATCTGCAGGTTAAACTGACGAAGGCAGAGTCACAGGAGAAAAGCATACATATTTATTTCATACAAGTTTGATGTGACACAGGTGACTTCATAAGGAAAGGAAGACCCAAAGAACGTCAGATCTCTGTATTTCCATGGAGATCTTGGTTTGATGGAGGGTAGGTGGTGTGGAGGGTTGTGCTAAGTTAGAAGCAGCAGTGATGCCGTTGCCAGGTAAACCTAGCAAGCCCTCGTGATAGGATTCTTCCTGGTGGACCCTTTCCTTCAGCGATAAGGATGTTCCTTTTCTCCTCGCACAGGAGGAGCACCCCTCACAGGAGGGTTTTACAGCCTGTTTCGGGAGAAAAGGTGGAGGGGGTGTGTCACAGTGATCTTGCAACTTCTGCCATTTCCTCAAACGTCTTCAGCTTAGAATCGGCGCAACACCAAGATGCCGATTTTTGTGTGTCTTGAACCCTTTTTCACATAGAAATTCATTTTACTTTATTCTATTCTACTGTGCAAATTCTTAAAATATTTATTTCACAATTCACTAATGGTTAGGGACTCAGTTTGAAAGAATGAACCTCCATGCTAGGGTGTGCTCTGTGTGGGCACAAAGCTGCTTCCTTTTCCATCTATTTGGGAGCTCTCCAGAGGTCTGATCCAAGTTTCTTAACCTACCTTTTTTTTAAACTTTTTAGACCCCCTCCTCCCTCAACACATGCACACACATACTCTTCATCTTTAGCTCTGTGGAGTCATTAAGCATGAAATGTTGGAGCGTGATACTCTGGGCCAGGAATGGCACGCATCTCCCTGACTACGCCCTGGCAGGCATTACTAATCAATCATGGTACTGTCCCATTTTCCTCAATGACTACTTCAACATCCTTCCCAACCCAGCACTGTAGGTACCTCATTTTTTTGTGGGACAAAATCTACTGTACAAACACTTTATTTGAGGTGCAAAAACAAACTGAATCCCAAAGAGAGGAAGTGGCTTTTCCAGGCTTGAGGTTTTCTGGCTTTTTCCATGGCTGGGTGGAAGTTGATGGCTTGCTGCTTTACCCAGGCCACTGCTCTCTGCTGAGCCCAGGGCTTTCCTAGACTTTGCCCATCTAGTCACTGTCTTCTTAGACCTCTTTCTCCTCGCTGGCATGCAGCCATTGCTCACCAGCTCATTCCTTGCCCACCACCCATGGACCACCACATGGTTAACAAGACCTCAGACCTTTTCTGGAGAGAACATCGCCCAGGGGCTGCCCCGCACAGGGCCACAGGCCAGGAGAAACAGCTTTGTTTGGGATGAAAACAACGATGGCAGGAAAAGACCTGCTCATCCTCTGGTCCAGCCTCCCATCAGCTGGCATCAAGGGCCAGGAGTTTGCCCCATGCTGTTTTCTGTGATGTCTCACCTTCCTCTTGTGCCAACGCAGACATCAGCTGAGTGATAAAGACACAAATGAGACTCTGGAGGATCACAGGCAAAGTTCCAGTTATCACTGCATGAAGGGCAGTGTTAGAGGGGTGCCTGGGGCATGATGGGAGCAGAGACAACATTTGACTCAGAGGAGGAAACACCTGATAAACCAGGTGAAGATGCTTAAGGATGGAAAAGTTGCTCTGTAACAAGGGAACAGTAGGGCAAAGGCACAGAGGCACAAGGGAACAGTGAGTTTAGGGGAAATACAGCCATTTAATATTGTTGGAGAGGGTGCTGTAGGGCCGGGGAGGATGGCAGGTGATGAGGCTGCTACTCACAACAAGCGCTTTTCTGTGAAGGGAGATGGATGAAAAGAAAATATAAATCTGGAAAATATACCAGGTGGTGACAGGAGCAACTGAAGCAGGTGACATCATTCACCCAAGACCCTATGGTCAAAAACTGGTTGTCTCAATCTGACTCCCCCAGAAACCAAGTCCAAGTAGAGGTTTCACTGCAAGAAAGAAGCATGTTTGGGCTGCGAGTCCAGGAAACACTGGTAAGGGGTTGAGGACGTGAAACAGGGAAAGTGAGGCAGGCAGCAAGAAGCATCTTAGCAGGCAAGTGACCACCAAGGGAACTGGAGCTTAATCCCTCTGCAGAAGCCAGGGAAACAGGTGCTAGGGAACTGGGGTATTGATATGCCAACTTCTGCTGGTCCAAGGTGGAGGGGTCTTCTTGGGGACATTAAGTTCCTGGAGATCTTGGTGCATGTAGAATGGGCTCCAGCAGCCTAAAGAAGCCCTAAAGAAGCCCTAAAGCCAGGAGATGCTGGGGCTGGGAGCTGGGAGTCAGACTGGTTCAATCAAAGGTTAGGGCCAAGGGAGCAGGGCAGGGAACCAACAGTGCCCACTAGAGCTGGAACCAAATCTAAGCAGTCCAGGTCCAGGGCCCATGTCTTTGTTTTTTTTTTTTTTTTTTTTTTTTGTCGTTGTTGTTTGTTTGTTTTTTCTCTTTTTAGGGCCCAACCAGCAGTATATGCAAGTTCCAAGGCTAGGGGTTGAAATGGAGCTGTGGCAGCCTACACTACAGCCACAACAATGTAGGATTTGAACCATGTCTGCGACCCATACCATAGCTCATGGCAATGCCAGTTCCTTAACCCACCAAGTGAGGCCTGGGACTGGATACTAGCTGGATTTGCTTCCGCTGCGCCACAGCGGGACCTCCCCAGGGCTCGTGTCTTTAGCCATGTGCTCTGCCAGCTCTGGCAGGGTGGCCTGCCTCTCTTAAGCCTGTTGCTTGCCTTTCTTCTACCATTTGGCCGATCAGCTCCAATATAAGCTCCTGCCCCCACTTGGAATCAGTCCTCTGCTCAGACCCCTTCAGTGGCTCCCATTGCCAACTGGCTTAAGAGTCATGGTTTATCCCACGGTCGAGGTCACCCCCAGAATGACCCTCACCTGTGATACCAGCCTGTCTCACACTCCTCCCTACAGCACACCATATCTTGCTCTTCCAGCCTCTGCTCCTTGGCTCATGCTGTGCTTCTTCTTGGAATGCCTTTGCTCCATCACTGCCTGTCAAAGTCCTTCCCAACTATAAGGACTCTTGGTCACACAACCTTTCTGGATCCCTCTGTCCTCTGAATGATGGCTGTGGTTGGCCTTTCTCTAAGAGCACGTGCTTCTCTGTTTTGCACTACAGCCGTGACACTGTGGTCAAGCCCTTTGCCCCATCTGTTAGACTGTTAGATACCAGATCGCTGTATCTCACTCTGCACCCACTGTGACCCTGAACAAGAGAGCTGATTGCTCCAAGCCTCAGTTTACTCATGCAGAAAATGGGGAAATAATCATATTGACATCAAAAGTGACTCTAGGGATTAAATGCAATGAGCCACATAATATGTTCCCATTAGATGATGACTGTTATATTTGGGAAGAACCTCCCTCTGGGCCAGGCCATTCATTCCCTAAGGAGGGGACACTGACTCTCAGTTCATCTTCTTTATCTGCCATGGCACCTGGCCTTTCCTCCCAGCGGCTAATGGATCAAAGGGAAAGATATACTGTATGCCCTGTGAGATCTAACTCAGCCCTCTCTGAGCCCTTTCTTCTGGTTCGCCCAACACTTCCCCTCATTTTTCTCCCTAACAGTTGTTGCTTCTAGACGTTATATTTATTTCCTTGATTGCTGACTGGCTGTCTCCCTAGATAGAATATAAACTCGCAGATGACTGAGGTTCCAGATGTTTCATGTACCACTATATGACTGTACCTAGAACATGACTAACTTATAGTAGTAGAAAAATATTGGTTGAATGAGGGAAGGAAGGAAAGAAAGAAGGAAGGAATTGGGCAAATGCCCAATAATTGCTGGCAGCTACAGGCAATCTCTCCAGAGAGCCTGTGTTATTTCCTTCCAGGCCAAGGTTGGAGACAGTCAAGGGTTAGATCCGGTTCTGCTCCCGCCCTGAACTTGGCTTGAAGTCATTCAGCCATGGGTTCTCCTTTGGTGCTGGCCCCCCTTCCAAGTGCTCTGTGCCCCCTCCAGACCCAGGCGAAAGGGCCCCTATCTTTGTCTTAGTTCCCGGGCCAGCACCGTAAGGAGACTGCAGGAGAGAAGGGTGGATGATGCGAAAGGTGGGTGACCATAGCTGTCACTCTTCCTGCATGAACCTGCTCCTCACTTCAAACCCACCTCAGTTTTCTCTCTGGAAATTGGTCCTGGAGCCAGAATTCCCAAGGTGCCACCTGCTGGGATGATTCCGCCAGCTACTGAATCAGACTCATCAGCCCCCACCCTGGGGAGCTGGAGGTGCGGAGAGTGGGAGATGGGAGCATATGGGGAGGTGTGACTCAGCCCCAGCAGGCTGAGCAGTTGTTTCTGTGACTCAGCAAAGAGCAGGGTGGAGTGGGGGTGCTGAGGGCTGATGTGGGCCAGGACTGGATCTGGGGACCAGGGGCTGTGACGCACCTCATCCCGCCCATGGACTCCAGCTCCAACGAGAAGCGCCCAGGGACCCTGCATCTGATGGGCTCCATCCTCAGTTCCCCGTGTGCCTGTTGCCTGCCCTGAACAAAACCCAGCTTCATCCCAAGTTCTCCGAGACTTGACCCCCTCCTGCTCCAGCTTCTTGTCCTATAGGTCCTCCTGCTCCAGCCATACAGGTCCATCTGAGTTACCAGAATGCGCTATCCCCTCCTTGGCTGCCAAGTGATGCCCTTTGCTTAGTAGGCACCCACCAATGCTCCCCGCTCCCTTCCAGCTGATGTTATTCCACTGCCAGCCCCTGTGGATGCTGTATGTCAGGTGTGGATTGCGTGCCCCTCCTCCATTCCCCTTGGGCCTGCCTTCATCCTCATTGCTTGTCTGAAAATATAGGTTTTATTATTTTTCAGGTATGGGGAGGCCAACAGATCAGGCAATGATGGCCATTGAAAAGAGCTCGTTACTCTAGATCCCAAGAGGAAGGGGGCCGCCATGCCACGGGGACCACGTGGGGAAGCACGAGTGTCAGTCCAGAGGCAGAAGGAGGGAGAGGAAAATATGGGCAAGAGATTGTACGGTCGTTTCTGGGGAAGAAAGTGTGAGGCAGGGTGAGCAGGCCAGCTTGGACAATTTCAGCTTGCTCTGGAGCCTAGGGTCTGTCGCTAGTTGTATGGTACCTGGCCTGGTGGAGAGTGGCCAGAGTGTGAGAAGCCAGCTGATAGATAAAGGAGGTGGCTGAGCTATGTCTCTGACTGGTTTGCATAAGAAAAGTGGGTTCGAGGCAAGTTGTTCACTCTCAAGGGATTAGCTAGCCCTGGGCTGCAGGGGAGGGGGCAGCTTCTCCAGGGCCAACAAGTCCCCGGATGTCTAAGCATCAGAAACACATGGTCCAAGGCTTTTACCCCATTGCCAGACTTTGCTGCGAGCAGCAGCCAGGCCATGACTGAGCCTCAGCGTTGGCCTGACAACTTGGGGTTCTGGGCAGCTGTTGGATGGATGAGGTTCCACCTTGGACCTGCCATAGAGTCATCCACTTGGGGACACAGCAGTGGACAGGAAGCAAGATCCCTCCACTTAAGGATTTTACTTCCGGTGGGCGTGGCAACAAACCAGCAAACGAGTAAATAAACCAGAGAACTTCAACCACTGGAAAGCATGGGGACGGAAATGAAACACAAAGATATCATAGCATCTGGTGGCAGGAAAGCGAGGGACTTCATTAGAAAGGGCAGTCAGGGGAGGTGACCTTTGGGCCAAGAGCTGAATATTGAGGAGCCTGCCGTGCAAAGATTTCAGAATATTTCAGCAGGTGAATGAATGAATGAAAGAAGGAACATATCAGTCTTTCAGTCTGGATTTCCCATCTCTTTACAGCTGGCTTGAATGACATCAGGGCCAGAGCCTCAGTATTAAATATCTCCCCTCATGGTCTTCTGTCCTTAATGGGAACGGGCCACCAGGTGACCAAGGCCCCTGTAAACAGGCACTTCCAGGCCTCAGAGCAAGACACCATTTAACCAGCTTTGCTCTTTGACCACTCATCCCACTCCCACTGGAGCCAGCAGCCTCTGGCCAAACGTGTCTCTGATGAGAATTAAAGTGGTTGTTTGATGGCCCGGTGGACGGTACCTGCCAGTCTGTTCAATTACTGAGCTGCTGCCCGGCCATTAGACACTCAGGCCAAGCCCAGGCCGCAGGTGCTCCAGGCACAGGCCCAGCTGCAGATTCCTGGGCTGCCTAGAACCTTCCAGCCAGGCTCTTTCGGCCACCAGAGATGGAAGCTCACCTACAGGTAAGCAGCTACGGCGAGCCCCTGGGGGCTTCTTGTCAATCTCCAGTCTTAACTGGGAGAGTCTGGCTGTCTAGCCAAACCACCAAGAGTCACGCTGTGTGGTACTTGGGAGGGGGTGCAAATGCGGTTGAAAAATAAAAGTCAGAGGGAGGAGGCGCTGAGATTAAGCTGTCAGTCAGCAGGCAGGCAGGATATAAATAGTTTTAACAGCCCCCCTCCCGTGCTGGGTGCTAGAAAAGCCATCCTGAGATGTTCATCATGCCGGCTGAAGGGCTGTTGGAGCGGCTGTCTGGGCTCCCTGCAGGTTCAGGGCCTCCCCACATCAGCCTCAGCCCGGGGTTCTCTGCCCCACTGGGAAGGACCAGGAGAGGATCCCAGAGCCGCCTGCGTCACCAACAGGACAACGGTTCCTGTGGAGACACAGGGTGTCAGGGGAGGTTGGAAAGAGCGGGAAAGAAATATTCCCTGGGTACCTACTCTTTGCTCAGAGAAGATGAGCAACTGCCTCATGGTCATAAATAAATGTTGGACTTGAACCCAAGTCTTTCCTGCCTTTTTTTTTTTTTTTTTTTAGGGCTGCACCTGCAGCCTATGGAGGTTTCCAGGCTAGGGATTGAATCAGAGCTGTATCTGTTGGTCTATGCCACAGCCACAGCCACGCCAGATCTGAGCCACGTCTGCAACCTACATCACAGCTCATGGTAACGCACCAGATCCCCGACCCACTGAGCAAGGCCAGGGATCAAAACCGCTTCCTCATGGATACTAGTTGGGTTCATTACTGTTGAGCCACAAAGGGAACTCCCTTTCCTGCTTTTAATCCCCACAGCATGTTGCTATCTCTGTCTTATTTTCATTCATTCATTCACTCATTCACTGGCCCATTTTTCAAATACTTCTTGAGCTCCATAGGGAGTAGGAAAAATACAGATTTCAGGGCCCAGATACCCCAGGCTCAGAGGCTGCTCCTCCACTTCCTGGCCATGGAGCCCAAGGCAAATTGTTTTGCCTCGTTTTCCTTATTACCAAAAAAAAAAAAAAAAAAAGGATAATGATACCCGCCCTTGTGAGGTCCCTCTAAGGAGCAGCACGCATGCGTGGGGATCTCCAGGACGCACAGCCGTCCTTTGCCCACATGTGGCTCTGGCTTAGGAATCACAGAGAGCCAGATGTGGGGCCACAAGACTTGCCTTCCAAGTGTTAGGACCGGACACAGCTGCTTCTACTGGTGGCAAATGGGGAAACTGCTATGCGCTTTGCAGAAGCAGAAGGCGGCACTGGGACATTATAGTTGGGTTGATAAAGGGGGAGTGTTGATGGAAACGGGGACGCATGAGTCCTACCAGTGGGGATGGAAGGAGAAGGGACAACTAGGGGGACCTAAACCCTACCTGGGGGCCACGGAGACAGAGCAGATCAATGTCGTCTGGGCAAAGTGGGAAACAGGGGTGGGATTGGCAGGGTCTCGTCAGGAGGTCAAGACCGGCCCCCGGTTGGCTTTGGTTGTTACAGCAAAGAACTTGAACCTTGTTCTCCGGGCACAAGGGAACCATTACTACTTTTCAAGGAAAGCTGTGACATGCTCTGGCCAGGGTCTTGGGAACAGGTTTCTGGGGACCGTGAGGAGGGTGGCTTAGAGGAGCTAAGAGGAGGGGCAGAGAACAGCTCAGAAGTTCTGCAAGTCCAGCTAAGAGATAAAGAGCAGACTGATCCACATACAAATGAGACCAGTTTCCTGAGCACTTCCCATGTTTCCAGCACCTTCTTACACTGCCTCCTTCACCTTCAATAGCCCTTTGCAGTAGGTGCTCTTGTTTCCAGCTTACAGGTGAGGAAACCTAGGAGCAAGGAGATTAAGTAGCAAGAGTGCCCGTCGTGGCTCAGGGGAAACGAATCTGACCAGTATCTACGAGGATGTGGGTTCGATCCCTGGCCTCGCTCAGTGGGTTCAGGATCCGGCATTGCACGGAGCTGTGGTGTAGGTCACAGACGTGGCTCAGATCCAGCGTTGCTGTGACTGTGACGTACACCAGCAGCTACCGCTCTGATTCAACCCCTAGGCTGGGAACCTCCATGTGCTGCGGGTGTGGCCCTACAAAGTCAGAATAAAGGAGGTTAGGTAACTTGCTCGAGGTCACACTGCCGGTGAGGTGGAGAGTTAGGATTCGGATCCTGGTCTGTCTGAATCCAGAGCCCTGATATTCCCCAGGCCCTGGTGTCTAAGGCTGAGGGGACCCAAAAGTGGGTGAGAGGCAGGGCAGCAAGCGCAGCAGATCCTCACGACTTCCATCCTCAGAATCCCTGATCCGGGCATCTTCCATTCGCCCCTCCAGACCCACCGTCCGCCCTCTGCCTCCGCCTGCTCTGCATCCCAGGAGGCTGCAGTGCGGGCAGCATGCACAGGCTCCCTGGTCTCTGCCTATTAGCATCTGGCTGGTTCCATCAACAGGGCAGGAGAGCAGAGGGAGGAGGAGAGTGAATGAGGGACCTTATTCCCCTGCTGTCCCCTGCTGCCCCCTGCCTCGGGCGGGCCGTGTCCCTCCACTGACAGCCTCGCTCTTCGGGCCGCCCTTCCTAGACTGCTCTCTGCAGGCTCCAGCAGCTGCACCCTCTCTTGCCCTTTCCAGCATGAGGGTGGTGACAGCACCCCGATTTGTTTCCCATGAAGCTGTCTGTGGAGTCTGGACCTCAGGAGACAGGGCAGCAGGCAGCAGCTTACGACACTGGTACAGTCATCACGAGGGTGGATGAGCTGGCCTGGGGGAGCACACGGGCTGACGCTCAGGACCAAGCTGGGGGTTGGGGGTAGGGGACATATGACGTGGACATTTAGGAGTCTTTAGAGGGCAGGGAGCCAACTGGGTGGCTGAGGCTAGATGCAGCTGGAATCTCCCTTTCCCACTGTTACCCTCTAACCCAGTCCCCTTTGTCAAAAGGGCGTGGAAGGATTGGACCATGAGGTCTGCTAGGCTCTGGAGGCAGCTCTCACCCTCCCTAAAAGTGAATTCCACCTGCAGGTCAGCCTTGAGCCCCTGCCCCCCAGGCGCCCAGGGTTTCTCCAGCCGTGCCTTCAGCAGACCTGGCTTTGTGCTCTCAGAGGGCCCATGGGGCCACGAGGGGCTCCCTTGGGATTTTCAGGGGAGACTCAGTCTGGGAACAGAGTGACCTTCTTTTTGAAAAGCTCATTCCATCCTCGGGGCGCTGGCTGGCTGAGCCCTCTGAAGCCAGTCCCCATGATGGGTGCCTTTTGGGGAATCAGGACCCCATCTGCCCCCACGTGTCCCCTGTGTCAAGCTCCAGAAAGGCACGGCCAGCCCCAGCAGCCAGGTAGCTGCAGAGGAGGGGGACAGAGCGATGGGTCCGATCCTGTATGTCTCGGCTCAGAGGAAGGGAGGGAAGGATAAGGCTGGGGAGTTTTCTGTGTGTTGTCGCTACAGAAATCCATCTCTGAACAAAGGTCGACCCATCAAGAGCCATAGGACTTCAGGGCTGGAAAGGGCCTTCCAGAAGCCACAGATGAGGAAACTGAGCTCTAGAGAAGGGATGTGACTCAGGGCCTCAAAGATCAGCCCGGCCCTGCCTGTGCCCATACAGGCTGCCACCCCGCCTGCCCGCAGCTCCCACCCGCCAGACTCCACGCTCCAGGAAGACGCGTGATTATCCCACCAGCGTCTGCACCCGTGTCCCTGCAGCTGGTCCTGATTCGGATTTCTACCCACCTTTGTCCCCACCATGGAAGCAGCTGGCTGTCCCACGGCGGGGGCTGCCTGGGTGCGAGACAACCGTGTTTTTACAGGGTGGAAATTAGATCTGCTTGCCAGGGAGAAGTGTTTGTGAACTGAAATACCAGCCAGTTGGGTACGGCAAAGGGCCTTGTCACTCTGGGCTCTGAAGATGCCAGCCACAAAGGGGCTGGGGGTGGCAAGGGGACAGGACAGGGAGGAAGGGCCTGGGCCTGGCAGGGCTGTTAGAAGGGGCCTTATGTTTTTTGGATTCCACATATAAGTGATATATCATAGGATGTTTGTCTCTCACTGTCTCACTAACTTCACTTGGTAGGATAATTTCTAGGTCTATCCATGTTGCCGCAAAAGGATACAAACGAACTTATTTGCAGAACAGAAGCAGACTCACAGACTTTTTTTTTTTTTTTTTTGGCTTTTTAGGGCCGCACCCATGACGTGGGGAGGTCCCCAGGCTAGGGGTCGAATCAGAGCTGCAGCTGCCGGCCTAGGCCACAGCCACAGCAACGCTGGATTCGAGCTGTGTCTGCAACCCACACCACAGCTCAGGGCAACACCAGATCCTTAACCCACTGAGCGAGGCCAGGGATCGAACCCTCAACCTTTTGGGTCCTTTCTGCTGCGCCACAACAGGAACTCCCAGGCTCCCAGACTTTGAAATACTTGTGTTTACCAAAGGGAACAGGCAGGGATGGGAGGGAGGGGACTGGCCTGGGGGTTTGGAACTGGCCTGTGTGCACTGAGGTAGATGGAATGACTGGCCATTGGATACCTGCCGTAGAGCCCATGGAACTCTACCTGATATTCTGTGATGATCTACTTGGAAAAAAATCTGAAAGAGAATGCATGTGTGTACATGTAAATGCAATCACTTTGCTGTGTAGCAGAAATTGTTAACTATACTTTAAAAAAACCTAAAAAAAAGCAGGCTTGGAGAAGGTGTAGGTGGCGAAGAGAGGCATCAGGAGGGCAGTGACTGGCCCAGCATCGCACTGGGAATACAACACCCCGTATTCAGACCCCCCCTGCAGCCTCCTTTCCGGGCCCTGGCTGCCTCTTTACTCTGCACTTGAATCTTGAGCCAAAGGGGCCTGGAGACAGCAGTGGCCATAACGGGCCTCTCCCCACTCATGAATTCAAATTGGGGTCTTCCACCCATCGTAGATTGGGTTGTTATTTTATTACCAGCAAATATTTATTCCCCTCCCTTTCCACTGTGCAGTGGGTGCTCCTTGACTTTGAAGTTGGACTCACTTTTTTTTTTTTTTTTTTTGGTTTTTAGAGCCACACCAGCAGCATATGGAAGTTTCCAGGCCAGGGGTCGAATCCAAGCTGCAGCTGCCAGCCTATGCCACAGCCACAGCAAGGCGAGATCTGAGTTGCGTCTGTGACCTACACCCAGCTCACGGCAACGCTGGATCCCCAGCCCATTGAGCAAGGCCAGGGATTGAACCTGCATCCTCATGGATGCTAATCAGGTTCGTTTCCACTGAGCCACTTTGGGAACTCCTGGACTTACTATTTTTTTTTTTTTGGTCTTTTTTTGCCATTTCTTGGGCCACTCCCTCGGCATATGGAAGTTCCCAGGCTAGGGGTCCAATCGGAGCTGTAGCCACCAGCCTACACCAGAGCCACAGCAACACAGGATCCGAGCCGAGTCTGCAACCTACACCACAGCTCACGGCAACGCCGGATCCTCAACCCACTGAGCAAGGCCAAGGATCGAACCTGCAACCTCATGGTTCCTAGTCGGATTTGTTAACCACTGCACCACGACAGGAACTCCTGGACTTACTTTTGAGCGAGAAATATTAGCAGATACAACAGAGCAGAGGCTGGAACTGTTCTTCCATGGAAGGGTTCACTTGAGCCATCACTCACACCTTCTCCTTGTCACGCTGGGGTACAGACCAGGCCAGGCCAGGGTGAGGCATCTTGTCAATGCTAAGGTCACAGGAGCGACCAGGGAGCCTGACGTTCTGAACTCCATCAATTTGCTCTGTGACCTTGCTTAAGTCACTCTCCCCTCTCTAGGCCTGCACTCTTGCCTCTTGAAAGAGGGGGCCGACGAACCAGACCACCCCTGAGGCCCTGCCTCCCTGAGGGAGGCCGGAAATGGGCTGTTACTCACGGGGTTCACTCTGTGGGTCTCTGCTGAGGTCGCTGTGGCCACAGACCATGCCAGGACCGGTGATGACCGGGTCTGCCCGCCCCCCTTCTCCAGCAACATCTTGATTTGGATGTTTTAAAAATAAAACAATGAGGAATAGACTTTGGGACATCAGCAAACGTGGGCCAACAGTTTTTCCACTGTTCCTGATTTCTCCTTCCTGTACAAAATTTAGAGATTACCACCCTGGTTTCAGCTTATTCAGCCCTTATCTCCCGAGAGAAGTGCGCACAGATCTAGAATAACTGGCTTCACAGTCAAGGTGTGTCTATTTCATTCCCAAGAGATAAGATAATCATTGTTAATTATATGGTGAATAGTTGGGGGTGATTATCAAGGAAAGCAGCTCCTCTCTCACCGGGGGTTCTTGGGTTCTGGGGTTGGTGGAGGGGAAGGGCTGTGAGAGGCAGCAGTGGCTGAGATCACAGAAGCCAGGTCCCTGGGTTCAAATCCTGCTTGGGCTTGGGCAAGTTTCTTAACTTCTCTGTGCCTTGGTCGGTTCACCTGTCAATAGAGGATGATTAAAACAATCTCTGCCGGAGTTCCCATCGTGGCTCAGGGTAAACGAGCCTGACTAGCATCCGTGAAGACTGGGGTTTGATCCCTGGCTTCTCTCAGTAGGTTAAAGATCCAGCATTGCCACAAGCTGTGGTGTAGGTCACAGACCTGGCTCAGATCCCGAGTTGCTGTGGTTGTGGCGTAGGCAGGCAGCTACAGCTGTGATTCAGCTCCTAGCCTGGGAACCTCCATATGCCACGGGTGAGGCCCTGAAAAGACAAAAAGACAAAAAAAGAAAAGAAGGAAGGAAGGAAGGAAGGAAGGAAGGAAGGAAGGAAGGAAGAAAGAAAGAAAGAAAGAAAGAAAGAAAGAAAGAAAGAAAGAAAGAAAGAAAGAAAGAAAGAAAGAAAGAAAGAAAGAAAGAAAGAAAAAGACAGGGAGAGTCTGCTTATCTTGGAGGGTGTCATGAGGATGAAATGAACTACTGTTTGTAAAGTGCCTCCATCTAATCAAAGCCCTGTGAATATTTGTTAAATAAATGTTGGGTAGGTCCCCTCCCCTCAGCCCTCCCATGCATGGCTGTGGCGTCCTAAGAGTTTCCAAGAAAAATAAATACATACATACATACATACGTACATACATAATAAAGAGTTTCAGGGTGTCCAGCGCCTTTGACCCTCTGGCATCATGGCCTGGGCTAAGCAAGAGAACTGACAGCAGCTCATTTTTATTCATGAAGGACTCACCCAGGGTCAGACATGGTCCTGAATGTTTTCTGTGTACGTCAATTAACCAAGTTACTCCTCACACTAATCCTAGAAGAGATGTGGGTTCTATCCCCATCACTCCCACTTTACAGATGGAGAAACTGAGGCACAGAAGAGGTGCAGAACTGGCTGTGGGCATCAGAGTCTGGCGCTAAGGCTGGGGGGAAAGCAGGGGCGCTGAGCTCCCCGGTCCCAGCCCTGTTAGCTCTAACCTGCTGTGTGGTTTGGGGCAAGGGCTCACCTTCTCTGTTTCCTCAACTGTGAATCCAAGGAAATTATACCTTCCCCTCCAGGATATTGTGACCTTTAATGAGATAAAGTGAGGGGCACGCCTAGCATGGTTTCCACCAGTGATGGGGCTCAGGAAATTGGAAAAGTTATCATTTTTGAAAAGGGGGATGAGTTCCTACTGTGGCTCAGTGGGTTAGGAACCCAACTAGTATCCATGAGGATCTAGGTTTAATCCCTGGCCTTGCTCAGTGGGTTAAGGATCTGGCATTGCCATGAGCTGCGGTGTAGGTCGCAGACATGGCTCGGATCCTCTGTTGCTGTGGCTGTGGTGTGGGCTGGCAGCTGCAGCTCTGATTCAACCCCTAGCCTGGGAACTTTCATATGCCAAGGGTGGGGTCCTAAAAAGATAAAAAGAAAAGACAAGAGGGAAAGGGACTGAGCAGATGTCCTAACCCCAGGACAGCCGCGAGGCCGCCAGGACCTGAAAGCCTCTTTCAGCTCCACTGAAAGTGTTGGAGGGGGTGGGGTGGGGGAGGGGCGAGCTCCCTCCCACTTCCTACCACCACTCAGAGCCCCAGGAATCTGTCCTATGGGAAACGATGGAGGGGACACGAATCTCAGACCTGGGAGCCAGCCTGCCCTCCGTCCCACTCCTGCTCCACCACTCACAAGCCCACCTCCTTGAGTAATTGACGCATCCCTAGCCTCGCTTTTCACATCTGTGCAAGGGGGCAGCAACCCGTGTTCACAGCTGTGGTGAGGAGGGGGTGAGACCACTTAGCTCACGTTTATTAAGCCTTTGCCTTGTGCTGGCCACTCTTCAGCGTAGCTACTCTTATTACCCCCATTTTACAGACTCAGAAACTGAGGCTCAGATAGGTCAAGCAAACAGTATAAAGTCACACAGCCCCTGATAGCAGATGAGAGGTGTCAGCCCAGGCCAGGACTACAGAGCCATTTGCCCATGACTTTGGTAAATTACTCCTAGGGGTCCCTCTGCAGTTCCCCCAATTGAAAAGCAGTGGGGGAGGCAAAGGAGTTCCTATTATGGCTCAGTGGGTTAAGAATCTGACTAGTATCCTTTGCCTCACTCAGTGGGTTAAGGATCCAGCATTGCTGCGAGCTACTGCCTGGGTCACAGATGTGGCTCAGATCTGGTGTTGCTGTGGCTGTGGTGTAAACTGGCAGCTACAGCTCTGATTCAACCCCTAGCCCAGGAACTGCCATATGCCACAGGTGCAGCCAAGAAAAGAAAAGAATAGAAAAGGAAAGAAAAGAAAAAGGCCGGGAAATGTAGGCTGTGTCCTGACTTCGAGGCCTGAGCTGAGAGGTCCCTGGCTGCTTGGGAAACGTGCCTAATCAGGCTTGGGTTTCCAGAGAGCCTGACACAGCTCCCTGGGTGGTTCATAAGGTCATCTCAAGACACTGGCCACAAGCAGAGGCCAGAGCACCCAGCTTGGAGGTGAAAGTGACCTCCCCTCAGAGAGCTCCCATTGTGGCACAGCGGAAATGAATCTGACTAGGAACCATGAGGTTGCGGGTTCGATCCCTGGCCTCGTTCAGCGGGTTAAGGATCAAGCGTTGCCATAAACTGTGGCTGTGGTGTAGGCCAGTATCTGTAGCTCAGATTCGACCCCTAGCCTGGGAACTTCCATATGCCATGGGTGCAGCCCTAAAAAGCCAAAAAAAAAAAAAGGAAAGAAAGAAAGAAAGTGCCCTCTACACCCCCCCCCCCCGCCGCCCCCGCCCAGCCAGTCCATTTTCCCCAGGCCTCTTCTTCCCGTTGCTCCAGCCTGTGTCTCCTCAAGCCCAGGACAAATCCCCCACCTTTGCTCTAATTGCAGTGGGAAAGATGCCACCCCAGGAAACCCCTCTGCCCCCAGACAAGCCCCTGTCCACACTCCTGTAGCTCCAGAGGAAGGCTGGCCCAGCCTGAAGTCATCCGTCCTGGCTGGAAGGACGGTTGGGATCAGCTTGTCCCACCTCCTCCTCTGCACAGATCAGGAAACGAAGATGCAGAAGGCGGCAGGGCTCTGCCCAAGTGCAGTGAGCTCAAAGCGGGATCAGGACAGACCTTGAAAACAGTCACCACTGAAGGGCCCTGGGACATACCAAGAGCTGTGTTCATTGTTCAACATTTGTCCCATACTCAGTCCAGTCTTGAAAAGTGAGTGCTAGTCCCATTTTACAGATGAGGCCGCTGAGGCACAGAGCAGGAAAATTGCTTACCTACATCGCTTACACAAAAAATGTTGGTCTAGAGATTTAAGCCAAGGCCCGTCCTGACTCCTAAGCTAGTGCTCTCTCTCTTTTTTTTTTTTTTTTTCTTTTTCCAGCCGCACCTGTGGCACATGGAAGTTCCCAGGCTAGGGGTTGAATCAGAGCTGCAGTTGCCAGCCTATGGCACAGCCACAGCAACGTGGGATCCAAGCCATGTCTGCAACCTCCACCACAGCTCGTGGCAACATGGGATCCTTAATCCACTGGGCAAGGCCAGGGATCGAACCCACGTCCTCATGGATACTAGTCGGGTTCTTAACCTGCTGCACCACAACGGGAACTCCAAGCCAATGGTCTTTTTTGTTGCACCATCAGTTTCTACAGATTGACTCTGGGGGCCCAGGGCCACCCACCAAAATGGCTGGATTTTGTCACCCCTGCAGCCACCCAGGAAACCTGGCAGGGGGCGGGGTTTTCTACTTAACCCATCAACCCAGGCTTCCTCTCCAGGGCTCCATCCCTCAGCCTTTCTTTGTCCAAAAGGGTTCACAACCATTTCAAGCTGCCGGTGATAGCCAGGTGCCCTCCACCGACGCCGCCCCCTTCCTGTTTTCTCCGTCTCTTCCCTGTTCTTCCTACACCCGGCCCCGCCCAGCCCTCATCTGCCACCTGCATCGCCCTCCTCCTCCTCCTCCTCCTCGTGGAGTTCATGCTTCCTCTCCTCATCCTCACCTGCCAGAATCCTGCCTATTTGCAGGCAGATGGAAGTGCCCGTCCTTCCACAGTTTATCTGACCCGTCCGAACTTGAACAAGTCACTGTGCTTGCTGAGCCTGTTTCCTCCACAAATAGAGCGATCATAGCAGCTTTGCATGGTTATCTGGAGGATGGGAAGAGCTATTCCATGTAAAAGAGTCCAGTGCTGCATTATGGTGACATTGGTGGCATGAGGGTGTCGGGGGGCTTGCTAGCAAGACCAAGGGCAGGATGAGGGCCTGGGCAGAGCAGGATCAGGAAGGTGTGGCTTGGGTGCTAGAGCAAGGACTCCCAATGGTGACCAGGACTGTGTCTAAGTAACAGCAAACAACAGGCATTCTAGCCAGTGGGTAGCTGGTGTCCCAGAGGAAGTGGCTGAGTGCCCCACTGGGTGGATGGGCGGAGCCCAGTCTGGGGCGCCCTGTGGGTGGGTGGTGGGCCGTGGGCATCACACCAGGCCTTGTCACCAGGCTGAGTTGGGGGGAAAGAGTCACCAGAGCCTGAGGGGAGTTTGTCTCCCCATTAGGCAAATAAGGAAAGTGAGGCACAGAAAGGGTAAGTCACTATCCCAAGTCGACCCAGCAAGAAAGCAGCAAAACCAGAATTAGAACCCAAGCAGTCTGTGAACCAAATACTCTCCATACCCGCTCAACATGAGCTCAAACTGAAATACTACCACGTCAGAAAGTGCTCCATCCTGGACCCCAGCTGAGCCAGGATGCGGTCAGATTCCCAAGGGAGGCGGGACGACGAGGGCGATGGCCAGCCAGCCCTCTTCCGGCCCAGGGAGCCAAACACTTCCTCCCTCTGGCCCGCCCTGGGGCTGCCAGGAAGAAGATGGGGCTCCAAAGACAATTAAAAACTAAAGAGAGGAGGGAGTTCCTTTAGTGGCTCAGCGAGAATGATTGCAACTGGTATCCATGAGGTTGCGGGTTCGATTCCTGGCCTCTCTCAGTGGGTTAAGGATCCTGCATTGCCTTGAGCTGTGCTATAGGTCACAGATGTAGCTCAGATCCCACGTTGCTGTGGCTGTGGTGTAGGCTGGTGGCTGTAGCTCCGATTTGACCCCTAGTCTGGGAATTTCCACATGCCCTGGGTGTAGCCCTCAAAAAAAAAAAAAAAAAAAAAAAAAAAAAACTAAAGACAGGAAACAATTAAATGGGAGCAAGAGGGGGCCCGTGCCCTTGAACTTGCAGGGGTGGGGCTGGCCACAAGCCCCAATCCGTCTTCATTCAAACTCTCTTTGCTAAAATAGACCAAGGCACGTGGGCCTTGGGCAGCCTGAAAAGAGATTTGGAGCCAAATCAGCACCATCAGCCAGGAAGGTGCGACAGGGAGTCCCAGAGCCCTGCCCAGGTCCCTTACTGTGGCTGATGAAGGTAGCCCTGGCCTAGAAGGGGAGACGAGAGGCCACTGAGACCCCAGGGACTTCCTGGGGCTGAGGTGGAGGCAGGCTGAACTTTCTCTCCTCCTCTTCTTTCCACGACAGGCCACAGCCAGGCTCAGTTGACGCTGCCTTCGCCCCTAGGGACCACCCGCTCACGCCTCGTCCCCAGATGGCTGCCAAGCCACTCACTCTGAGTTACTGACTGAGGGCCCTGCTCCAGGCTCGCTTCCCGAGAGGAACAGCCCGCCTGTGTCTGAAGTGGGGCCTGAGGACACCGGGTGAGAAAGTCCCATGGAGGAGCTGCTTCCTCACCACTTTAAGGGGCCGCCTATCCCCCTGACACACACACTGCACTGCACTGTACAATCCACATGCTACTTGATGGGAGTGACGCCCCCTGGGGGTGTGCGATGCAGTGGTCTTTCAGGCCAGCCGTTCCCCTGGGAGGTAGAGGCCGTCCCAAACAGGAGGGGTGAAGAGAGGGAGAAGGTACAGGGCAAGGGGGCAGGTGTTCTGGTGCCACCTGTCATATGACTCCCCTGGCCACTGGGTGGGGGCAGGGCAGAGGGTAGACCACCCCCCCCCCTCCTCCCCCCAGGCCGCATGGCCCGCAGGTCCTGGGCTTTGTCAGTGAAACTAAGAAGTCCTGCTTCCTGGCAATGCTTTCTCCACCTGCCGGGCAGCTCTGCTGGCCAGACCCAGTCTCTTTCTATATAAAGTGCGACGCCTTCTGAGAGCAGATCCAGGGATGCCTGGAGAAGACCTGGCAGCTGAGCTGCACTCAGATCCTTGTGGCCTTGGACGAGGGGCTTGGCCCTCTGGGCTTCCGTTTGTCCATCTGTAAAAGGGGGTGAGAATCAAACTGAAATTGTGGAAGGGAACTGCTCTCTGCCAGCCATAGGAACAAAAGCTAGTGTTTCAGGGGTGCCAACACTTTAGACGCAGTCTTATTTCTCAGTCACAGACACCTATGGGGAGGGGTATGGGGAGGAGGGGGGTGGACCTATGATTTATTTTCTCCACCCAACAGATGGGGAAGCTGGGGCAGGGAGCAGAGCCAGGATTTAAGCACGGGCAGTCTGACCCTGTCCCAGGGGTACTCTCTTACCTCCCCTGCTGGTCATGGCTGATGGGGCACTTATTTTGCTAGATGCTCCCCCCTAGCCCCCACCCAGGAGCTGTCAGTCTCAACCATGGCCCAGCCCACTCAGGGGGGAGGGAGGAGTGACAGGGGAGGGGGTTCTGTTGTCCCCACCCCAGGAAGCCTCTTGGAGGGGAGCACCGGGGCCCTTGGCCTCCACCTCCTACCCCCTCCATCCCCCATCCCAAAGGAAGCCCCATCTGTCCCCCTGTGCCTTCCTTTTGGCCCCTTTCCCTGCCCCTCCCACTGAGAATTTATGGCTTTAATAAGGCAGACTTTCTCCAACAGCCTCCCTCGTTGTTGAGTCCCCTCTAAAGATCTTTAAAATTAAAACACTAATCAGGAATTTATTTTCTCATCAATCATGCCCTTCAGGTTATGAGGCCCCAAGTGTTTTCACAGCCACGGGGAGGGCCCTCCAGAAGGGGAGATGGCACAGGGAATGCGGGCTCTGGCTCCCGGCTTGGGAGAGAATGGAGAGGACACGGAGAGGGCGAGCCAGTGCGGGTGCGCAGCAGAGACAGCCAGACCCTGGTCAGAGAGAAACGGCATTGCGCAGAGGCTGTAGGCAGGGACAGGGACAGAGAGAGGGCGCCACATGTTGTGAGGGGGTGGGATGGGGGTGGGGGGGTGGGGGGTCAAGACTGTGAAGGTAAAAGAAGGCGAACTTGGAGTTCCCGTCGTGGCTCCGGGGTTAAGGGATCCGACTAGGAACCATGAGGATGCAGGTTCGATCCCTGACCTTGCTGAGTGGGTTAGGGATCCGGTGTGGCTGTGAGCTGTGGTGTAGGTTACAGACGCAGCTCGGATCCCGCGTTGCTGTGGCTGTGGCATAGGGCAGCAGCTACAGCTCCGATTGGACCCCTATGCCAAGAATGCAGCCAAAAAAAAAAGGCAGAGTCAACTAGGAAAGACAGGCGAGCTAGGAGCTAGGGAAACGTTGCACCTGCCCTCCGAGGGCCTGTACTCCTGCGTGCTCACATTTACAAAGGGAACCTCCAGCCTGTGGTCTCCCCTGATGAGGCCACAAGCTTCGTGAGGGCAGGGCCCCTGGTTTTCCCCCTCGTTCATGCAGAAATGAACGGGGTGGGCCGATTCCTGGCACTGAGCTCCTTCCAGCTCTGCAACTTGCAAGGTCAGCAGGGAAGCCCCTGGGAGGCCTTCTCTTCCTGCAGAAAAGCTAAGGGGTCCTGGGCCCTGCCCCCTCCTCCTGCTGGCACAGGCAATTCTGAGAGGCCTTTGTGGTCAGTCTGATCACCCCGAGCACCGAACAAGGAGTTTACCTCCTGCTTTGCCTTAGATTGGCTGTGTGATGGTGGGGGAGGCACTGGCCCTCTCTGAGCCTTGGTTTCTTCATCCCTACAAGGAGGGGACTGGAGGATCTCTGCAGCCCCTTCTTGCTCGAACAGGCAAGACTTTGATGTGATCATTTCAGAAGTCCCCAAACTAAGGAAAGAGATGGAAGATCTGTACTTTTGCGTGTATTCATTTGACAAAGAATGAAGGGTCCTCTAACCACGGGAGGGGTTCCTCCAGGCCCTGGGGAGCCATGGACCTGACCTTGGCTCAAGGTGAAGCCACAACTTCCCATAGCCTCGATCTGTTCCTCCCTAAACTGGAAGGATATGGCACCTATCCTGCCTCGGAGCGTTATTATTGGAGAAAGGCCTTTGCCAACTGAAGCTGGGCATCAGAAATGACCACCTAGCTTCAGAAGCACGTGGAAACCTTGTCAGGGACTCATTCTACCGGCTCTGGGGTCTCCAGGCCCTGTATGAGCCTTCCGTCTGCCTTAGGCTGTGTTGGCGCCAACACCAGCCCTTAATGTCACAGACAGTCCTGGATCGCCTGCAGAATAGGGAGATAGAGTGGAGTCAGAAGCCGGAGTTTGAACTGAGTCTCAGCTGCAGCCCTTGCAAAGTCAGCACCTTGGGAGAGTCCCTTCCCCTCTGGAGACCCAGACTCATCCGTCTTTCAAGGGGGATAAACAGTCCTGCCCACCTGGAGTAAGATGTGTGAATGAAGCCAAGAGACTCAGGAGGAAGGGCCAGGCACACAGTAGGTGTTTGGAAAATTCTTGCTCAGCTCAGAGTTTAAGCCCAAAGAACGCCAAAGGCAAGAAGTTACCTGGCCAAGGATGAGGTGGCATGGTAGCACCCCTGCACCGGACACGCAGGGGTAGAGGGGGCGGGTGGCTCTAGGCTCCTCACAGAAGGAGGCCTTTCAGGAGTTGGCATTAGCATCTTCCAAGATGATTCAGCAAAACAGGGGACTTAGCTTGGCCTCCCCTTTATGCTGAGCGGCTTGTTCATGCCTCAGCCCAGCTTGTCTTGCCTGATAGGAAATCGATGTGTTTATGATCCGAGGCCTCTTGCTCAAAAAGAGGAGGGAATGATTGCTCTTCCGAGGTCTGACTAGCAGCCTGCTCCATCGACTCACCAGCCCTTTCCCAGCCCAGAATCCTGGCTCAGTTCAAGTTCAAGTATCTGAACTGTGGAGCCCGGGACTGTGATCAGAGGACTTTCAATGCCCCCGTCCTGGTGGAGGGAGGAGCCCTCGCCGAGAAATCACTGTCTCTGGGTACCAATATCTGTCAAGTCAAGCAACCTAAGAAAACAAGTCTGGCTGTGTTCTCAAGGGGTTCTGAGTCCAGAAATAATAGAAGCATGGTCTCTAGCTCACACTCCTCCAGGAAATAATATACGGTCTACGCGAAAAGGTAGTTTTGTTGGGAAGGTCGAAATAAGCATATTCTAATGATGTCTCTTTTCTCCTGTAACCACCTATACAGGGTAGCACGTGATACCACCATGGGATTCATAGCTATAATTAATATTGTAGAAACCCAGAGAATTTATGAGGACACAGATTCTCATGATCAAATGTATTGGGAGACCGAGTCAAAAACCTTCGGGACGCTAGAGCTCTGGCGAACCAGCCTGAAGAAGATTTAAATTTGATTAATGACAGATTGATTACAGCCCTTAATCCCTCAACAAATGTACACCATTAAGGGCAGATGGCTGGTAGACCAGGGAGGCAAAAGAGGCATCAAGTGAATTCAGAAATATGAGAACATGTGTGCTGCTTTCATTGGATGGTTCGTTCGTCTATTCAAATCGGGACCCATCCCCTCTGCCACTGGTGATTACAAATATTTGACGTTTACGTGAGCATTTTAATTGCTGTCAAATGAAGGATGATGGTTTTGTCATGAAAAGGTCTGGCCCATGGGATGGGCAGTCGAGGGGGGGCAGGGGGGGCGCTGTGGAAAAGCGGGGGTGGCCTGTGAGCTGTTTTGCTAAAGCCCCCACATGGCATTGACCCTCCAGTCAGGACATGAAACACACTGGGCAATAGTGTTGCTTCGTCATCAGGGGTGGAAGAGTTTCAGGGCAACTCCGACCAGCCTGTCAGCGCTGTTTATGGAAAACAGTGAGACAGATGATTTGCACCAGCCTTGGTGAGACCCCTGAACAGCTCTGCTCTTGAGGCTGGTAGCATAGCAGAAAAATGCCCACATGACCAGCAAAATGTAAAAACACCTAAGCTGAGAGCCCTCCCTATTCAGAGATATTCTGTGCCCCCACCCCCTACAGACAGAGGCACCTGCCTCTCCAGACCCCAGCTGTGACGTATGTCCTGACTTTCATGCCATCGCTCTGTCCTTTTCCTTAATAAGCTGTAGGGTTGTGAGCTTTGTCATTTTGTCATTTGAAATCCTGAGACTCTGCTTTAGCAATTGAATCCAACTTGATTGCCACTGTGAAAGGTTACAGATCATTCTTCTCTATTTTATAGATGGAGCAACTGAAACTCAGAGGGGGAAATGACTTAGCCCCAATCACACAGCAGGTTCGTAGGAGAGCCCAGATTGGAGGCCAAGGCTCGACGCAGAGATTTTAGTCTATTTTTTTCCTCCTCACTTTGCTCTTTGGAGGTGAGTGGTTACTTCCCAGGAGGCCTCGAAGAACCAGAGAGGAGCACTGACTTTGCCAGCCAGGAACTGGCACATGCCATACACCTCTATAAGAGGGATGTCACTAGCCCCGGCAGTCACCGTCCTTTGTCAGAGGAGTTTAGAGGGGAGATCAGAAGTGAGGCCCTCTGCGCGCTGTGAAAAATGGGCAGAATAGGCCTTCAGATAGTTTGATGTTTTCAGAAGATTTTACGAGCCTGAATTCTTTTATCTTGCCATATCCAGAAAGCACTGAAGTCATTAAAGGTGACATCTGCTCCTTGTGACAGGCAGTAAACTTCTGCCAAGATATCTGCCTAATTGCACATATCCCCCTTCCACAAAATCATATAAATACTGACCCCCCACACACACAGACACACAGACACACAGACACACAGACACAGACACATAGACACACACACACACACACACACACATCTTTGGAGAAGTTCCTCAGAGCTATTTGAGACGCTGTCTCCCAGGCTATAGTCCTCATTTTGCTCCCAATAAATCCTAACTTGAACTTCTCCAGTTGTGGGGGATTTTTGTTTTGTTTTTTTGTTTTTTGTGGTTTTTTGTGTTTTGTTTTGTTTTGTTTTGTTTTTGTCTTCCATATTTAGTACAGGCATCAGAGTAGCAAGAGAAGAATTACCCCAGGATGAGGTTAGGTTGGAAACCAGAAACCAGATGGAAAAACCCAAGGCTTAGGGAGGGGAAGGGATTAAGAAAGAAGCTCAGGACTAAGTATGTGAAAGGAGAGTGTATCAGTCAGTGCAGGATAACTGATGTAACAAATAGCCCCAAATCTTAGGCCTTTGATTCCAGAAGAGTTTATTATTTCTGCCCTAAATCCAAGGCAGGTCAGTTGAGAGGGACCCCTCCTCCGTGCAATCCTTCAGCGACCCAGGCTCCATTCACCTGGTAGCTCTGCTCCCCTCAAGTTCCTTGGAGCCCTCACCAGCCAGAGAGAAGCTGGAGAAAGAAAGGACATTGATGTTATTATATGAGGCCACCCAGGAGTCCCCGCTTTTATGGACACCCTTGGTCTGTATGTTGGTATAAAGGACTTAGGACAGAGGGGCTGGCTTCCTTTCTTGCCAACTGACACTAGAGGTTCCTAAGCCAACCAATGACTTCACACTTCAGGGTCCCCAGGGACTCTCCTGACACCTGGATGTCAGCATAGTCCCTCTTCCACATAAGGTGAACCAAAACCCAAACACGCAGCCAATCCCAAGATGGCCAAGTCTGTCTTGGCCCCTAAGTCTCTGAATCTCATGTCCCAAGTTTGTCTAAAAATACCCTTGGAGGAGTGCGTCAGGGCTCATGGAGATCAATTGCCATCCATCTTTCCCTTGGAATAAATCACAGTAGGATATGAGCTGTGAGTTGTTCTCCACAAGGATGGGCAGTTCTCCTACTTGGAAACACTTGTATCCATGGCAAAGTCCCCGATGGAAGTTGATTCCAATGGCTTAAAAACCGCACGAAGCGGTCTTTTACCCAAGAGAGAACTTGTGCTGGAATTTTCCACCAGGGTTGACAATAGGAATCAGTAGGACACAGAGTGAGGGATGGCGTGGAGCCTGGCTCAGCGTCAAGCTGGGGAAAAGCTCCTGAATCCAATACCCTAGGACATAGGGGGGTCAGCTCAGCTCGCCTCTCTGAGCCTTGTTTCCTCATCTGTAAAATGGGTCAGTACCTTTCTCCCGGGGATGCTGTGGAGTTTAATGAGATAAGGCTCTAAAGAACAGTGTTCGGCCCCCAGGAGGCTTTTGGTGACTGAGTCCTCACTGGCCCTCCCTCTACCCCTCTTGGACCTTTTGTGATAAGGGGAGCCCAGAGCCTATTGAGGCGAACCTTTAAAACATTAGGAAGATTCTTGGGGGAAAGTACAGCTTTCTCAGGAGTTGAGGATGTAGGCTGGCCACACAAGGGTGGGAGGTGAAACTTTGATGCCTGGTTCGGGTGACCAATGCCAAGAAGTGAGCAGGGCCTAGGGGCTCTGTTGTAGTGAATTCTTTCATTTCTAAATTTTTTTTTTTTTTTAGCTTTTTAGGGCCGTACCTGTGGCACATGGAGGTTCCCAGGCTAGGGGTCTAATCGGAGCTGCAGCTGCTGCCCTATACCCCAGCCACAGCCACAACCACAGCAACACCAGATCCGAGCCACATCTGCGACCTACACCACAGCTCATAGCAACACCGGATCCTCAACCCACTGAGCAAGGCCACAGATCGAACCCGCAGCCTCATGGTTCCCAGGTGGATTCATTTCTGCTGCGCCACCATGGGAACTCCAATTCTTCCATTCCTGACCTATTCGTTCACCACCTTGGGGAAGCCCGGGCTTATAAAATGTATTTATTAGTCAAAAGGACCTAAATCTAATCTAATCCTCCCATGGAAACGACGTAATGACGTTCCTCACAAAATCCCTGATGCTTGACATTTTATAAAAATCACCACAAACATCTCCGTTAATCATGTTTAAACGGCATACCTGGGCTCTGGGCAGCGTCAGGCTTTCAGAAGTGCTTCTAAATCAATTAAACCGAGCGGCATGGTAAGCACGCGCATAAAATACCCTTGAATAGGAAACAGAGGGATGGCATAAAGTACAAAAGGTCCTCGTCAAAGTTCTTGTTAATTTTCACCTCATTTCCTCTGCAGTGAATAATAACACCTCACATCTATTGGCCGCTTACGATGTGCCAGACGCCGTTCCACGCTCGCTACACACAACACGTCACTAAGTGCAACCCAGAAGGTTAAGGATCCTCTCTGCAGACGCACAGGTGCACACAAGTGACAGAGCCAGGCTTAGAACCCCAGGGACGAGATTCTAGAAGCAGCACGCCTAACCAAGTCAAGGATTGGTGGAAGTCTAACAAAAGGCTTCTCTCTCCAAAAGTCTCCCCAGGCCAGTTCCCGCAGAGGACCTGAAGGAAAATTTAGGTGCCAGGACTCCGTTGGTTACCTTTGAAGGGTATCTGCCAAATGCATACTTTTAGTGCCTTTCTGTTCCATGTGCTGTTTAGTTCTGCTCTATCCTACCTACGAAGAGCTTGTGTTAAGCTTGGGAGATATCAAGGCATTTGAAAACCGGTCCCTTTCCTTTAGGCGAAGCAAATAAATTAATGGCCATTCCAAACTAGGAAAGAAAGCGCAGTAGAGATACGCCAAATGCTTGTCATGGCATGAGGGGGGAGATGGTCCATCTGGGGAAGTCTGAAAAGACAAAAAAAAAAGAAAAGAAAAGAAAAGAAAAGAAAAGTATTACTACTGGGAAGGATTTGAGAACATGAGGTTTCCAGACACGCAAGAGGAAACTGCATCCTAGACAGAGGCATTCATGAAGGCACAAGGGGTAGGTAGAAAGAGAGTTGGCTCCACAAACAGTTTGGTGTGGAGAAGCTGTGCTAAGTTCTGCAAAGTTCTGAAGGTCATTCTTAGAAGCTTGGATTCTTTCCTCCAGGAGAGGGAGATTGAATTAGGACTCACAGTTACTGATGACAGAAACTCAATTCAAATAGTCTCAGACTTGAAAGGTTTTGACCCATGTAACTGAAACCATTGCATGTTTACTGGCTGGATCCAGGTGCTCAAACAATATTATCTGAAGTCTACCTCCTCCATCTCTTAACTATGTTTCCTCTGGCTTACCCCTCAGATAGCCTCCTTCTAATTGGTCACAAAGGTGAGTGGCAGCAGATCTAGAGTTATATCTGACCAGCTGGGCAAACTCAGGAGAAAGAATGTACCTTATTCCTGATAACTCCAACCAAAGTCCTAGGGAAGATCTTACTTGGCTCTCACTGCCTGCTTGAATGACCTGTGCTGTCATTGAGAAATGAACCCCAGATGGCAAGAGACCCAGGGCCCATTTCCAGCCATGACACTTAAAAGTGTCCTTGAGTGAATCCCTCTATTCTCTAGGTCTTGTTCCCTTCATCTGGGGAGAGGGAGACTTGAGGAACTCGGGGTCTTACCTTTCAGCCTGCACACAACCTGTGTGCTCCAAGGACTGTTGAGTGGTGTGATGCTACCTGCTTTCTGCAAAGCCCTAGCTGCCCACAGTAGAGATGGGCTTGTCTGGCACCCGCCACATCCCCGGCTTTCTCTCTCTTGGTGATGCAGTAGCAGGGGATAATTGAGGGTGGCTTGATGGATGGGTGGAGGCCAAGCAGACATAGCTACTCCTTCTCCAAGGACCTGAAGGCCTAAGGACCAGTGGCACCATGCGTCAACCCTCTGTGGAAACCGCTGCCAACTTGGAACCTCCAGGTAAGAGCTCCTGCTCAATTGTTGTGGGTTAAGAATCTGACTAGTATCCATGAGGATGCGGGTTTGAACCCTGGCCTTGCTCATTGTGTTAAAGGATCTGGCATTGCCTCGAGCTACCGCGTAGGTCACAGACACAGCTCAGATCTAGTGCTGCTGTGGCGGCGGCATTGGGGGGGCAGCTGCAGCTCTGATTCAACCTCTAGCCCAGGAACTTCCCTATGCCACAGATGCAGCCCTCAAAAGAAGAAAAAGAAGAAAAAAAGCTCCTGCTCAAATGCAGGGCAATTTAATAATCTCAGGAGGATGCTTCACTAGAAAGCATGACTGTTTAATCCTTAAATTGAATTTTATGTGAATTTTTTTTTCCCCTTGAATTCTCACGGTACTTAATTCCAGTGCTAATCTGGGACCCTGACTCTAATTTATGGCCTGGGTCATGGTTCTGTGTTATCAGGCGGTGGTAAGTCTGTTCACACACGGGCTTCAGAGCAGGGGTGGGGGGGTGGGGGGGGTGGTCCATCATTCTCCTCCCCGCAGGTGGCCCCTCCTGTCCCCTGCTCAGGAGGATCCCTGTCTTCTCTGAGTCTAATCTTTCTCGTCCCCGATTCGGCCTCTGGTCAGGCCCAGCCTCTGGCACTCAATGCCATTACCTGGCCCTTCTCAGTGCCCTTGACCTCTGCGGGGGGGGGAGGGGGTGGGCTTGTTCTCAGGGCTGGGGAGGGGGGAGGAGCTCTCCATAGGACAATTGCTGATGACGGGCTGACAGGATCTGTCCCTTCCTGGTCTTGGTCCTGCTGCTTCCTCCCCCAAGGCACACCCTGAGTCAGGGACAAGATGCTTTGTCAGTTTTAAAGTACAACCTGGGAGGAGTTCCCATCGTGGCGCAGTAGAAACGCATCTGACTAGTATTCGCGAGGACGCAGGTTCGATCCCTGGCCTTGCTCAGTGGGTTAAGGATCTGGTGTTGCCATGAGCTGTGGTGTAGGTTGCAGACGCAGCTCAGATCTGGTGTTGCCGTGGCTGTGGTGTGGGCCGCAGCAGCGGTTCTGATTCAACCCGTAGGCTGGGAACCTCCATATGCCACAGGTAGAGCCCTAAAAAAAAAAAAAAAAAAAAAAAGACAAAAATAATAAAATAAAATACAACCTGGCATCTTGCTGGAAGAACTGATGCTATTTTTCTTATTATCCTGCCCCCCCATCTTTCCTTTCCTCTCTTTTGTGTGTTCACCCAAATAGTATATGCCAGGCCTTAAATCAGGCTCTGGGGATTCCTTAAGCAACACAGATACAGACTCTGCTGTTCTGATGCTCAAACTCAGGGGACATAGATGACGACCCAGCCATTGCTGTCATGCAGGGGCAAAGAGGGCACATGTCACCCCAGAGGTGGTTACACTGGACCTGTGGCCTGAATGACCAGGAGGATCAAGAACAGGGCAAGGGCCAGAGTCCTGGGGTAGGAAAGGACTCAGCTTTGCGTGAGGAGCAGAGGGCAGCCGGTGTGGCTGAAGCAGAGTGGGCAACGGGGAGATGGCCTAAGCTGAAATCAGAGGGGTAGGCAGGCGGGCGAGGAGTTTGGAATTTACTTCTAAAAGGGCAGGACATGGGAGTTCCCTGGTGGTGCAGCAGGATAAGGACCTGGCATTGTCCCTGCTGTGGTTCAGGCCACTGCTGTGGCGTGGGTTCGATCCCTGGCCTGGCAACTTCTGCAGTCCTCAGGTGCAACCAAAAATAAAAATAAAAATGGTGGTAATAAAATAAAAGAGCAGGACAGAGTTCTGGAAGAGAGGAAGGAAGATGTGAAGCACAGGCGGAGGGAACAGCAGCAGCGAAGGCCCAGAGGCTGGTGGGGCTATGTGAGGAAATTCCAGTAGTTTCTAGTCCATGGTGGCTCCACAAGAAAAGCCGCGTTCTGGGCTTTGCTGCTAGAGGACAAGGAGGCTGGGGTGGGGTGGGAGGGGGGTGGGTAAAGGCAAATGGGGGAAGTGCTGGGGGAGGGGCTGGAGATGGGGGTTGGGCAATGGGCTTGAGAACCAGAGGAGAGGAAATTGCCCCAGGAGCTGCCCATCTGCCCTTGACCCAGAGGACACCCTGTGGGCTCTTTTGACCAGGCTGCAGGACCCTGGATCAGAGGTACACACACAGTCCGGCTCTCCATCCCTCACCCGTAGCCTAGAAGGTGGGACCTGGGACTCTGACCCTCAGCTGGAGCCTGCTGGGGCCACTTACTTGCTGGGTGACTTTAGACAGGGCGCTTAACCCAGCTGTGCCTCCATTTCTCCATCTGAAAAAATAGGGAGCCCTATCGACCGCTAAGGACTATTGAACTCATGCGAGATCCTGGTGAACGGCTCAGCCCGGGACAGACTGAGCGTTCAGGAAGTTCTCAGCCGGATGCCCTACCAGCAGCTGGGGTGTGGACACCAAGCAGTCTCTGCTCTAAGGAGGGAATGGGCAGGGCGAAGAAGGAGGGGAGGGTGACTTTAGCTCTCACCAGGGGACCCCAGAATGGGATCACGAGTCCGGGAGGGTATCTTGGAGGAAGTGATGTGGTGGGGGCCCTTGAAGGCTGAGCAGAAGTTCATCTGCAGAAGGCGAGTGACCCACAGCCAGAGGAAAGGTCACAGTGGGGTGTGTGGGGAAAAGTGAAGGATCCTACAGGACGGCCAGGATGGCTGAGACAGGCTGCGGAGAAGGATGGAGGAGTGACGAGTGAGGCAGGAAAAGTAGGCTGGGGCCACACAGCGCAGGCTCGGAATGTCATCCCAAGGAGGCTGACTGTATCCTGAGATGGGGGGAAAATGTTCTTTTTCCTCAAAGCTGGGAAATGAGTGACATAATGAGATCAGATCTGAGTTTTTAAATCTCTCTCTGGCAGCCACACTGTGGGGTGGGAGCCACGTGGAGGAGGCTGCAGCTGCCTCCGGACGTTAAAGGAGAAACCCCCAGAAGCCCAACCGTACCCGCTGGGCTCAGGGCAGCAAATGCATCCCCGGGAGGGGACATTCTGGGCTCTGGTCCCGGCTGGCTGATGAACTGTCTGGGTGACCTTGGACAAGTCACTTTCCCTCTCTGAACCTACGAAAGGAACGCACTGGCCCAAGTTCCTACCAGGCTGTATGGCAGGATGGGGCCCTCAAACCCAGGTGCCCCCAGGGAAGGAGCAGGAAATAGGGGAAGGGGGCAGAGGCGTAAATTTTGGGAAACTGGAAAAAACGTGCCATATTCAAAGAGGGGGTTTGTTCACACCTGTGAGCTGTGTGTGTGTGTGTGTGTGTGTGTGTGTGTGCGCGCGCGCGGCTGGAGTTGCTGGCAAGTCTTCAGACTGGAAATCTAATTTTTTTTTTTTGTCTTTTTGCAATTTCTTGGGCCACCCCCGCGGCATATGGAGGTTCCCAGGCTAGGGGTCTAATCAGAGCTGTAGCTGCCGGCCTACACCAGAGCCACAGCAACGCAGAATCCAAGTTGAGTCTGCGACCTACACCACAGCTCACCACAATGCCGGACCCACTAAGCTCCTGGGGCGGTGTCCCGCAACCTCATGGTTCCTAGTCAGATTCGTTAACCACTGCGCCACGACGGGTACTCCATGGAAATCTAATTTTTTTTAATGAGAAATCATCTGGATGGAAGATAATATGAGAAAAAGAATGAATATATATATATATATATATCTGGGTCACTTTGCTGTTCAGCAGAAATTGACAGAACATTGTAAATCAACTGTAATAAAAAATTTTAAGATCATAAAAAACAAAACAAAAGAAATCTTCTGACTTTTAAACCTTGCCTCAATTCTTTAACACAAAAAATCTAGTGATTTTTGGGGTCATCTTATCTGGTATTTCTGGGAAGATGAGACAGAGCAGGTAGAGAGGAGGGAGGTGACAGAAGGGGTCTTGGGGGGAGGAGTCCTGGGCCCCCAATATTGGGGACTGAATGGTGCCTCCTTGCAGCAAACCATCGCTGACGGCTATCAGCTGAGTGTCTCTTCTGAGCACAATCTGGAGCCAGGAGTCTGTTTTCATTAGTAGCCGAGAGCTGAACCGCCCCGGAGGCATGTAAACCAGCTCCCCTGTCCGGGAGGCTTTTAAATCTATCTTCTAAACTTGCCTTTCAGACCTGACATGAGGCAGCCTTGTCAGGAGAGACGCTGGTGAGCAGAAGTCAGCAGTCCCGCTCTTATCAATCAGGCCACCAGGAGGGAGGTGGGAGCGGGCGGAGGGGAGGGGAGGATCCAGCCGCGAGGACTGGGCAGCCCTGGGGCGGTGTCCAGGGCAGAGCCCCGGGTGCATAAGCCCTGTTCTGGCGGCTGCTGCAGCTGCTGTGTTACTTTGAGCAAGTAACTGAACGCTCTGAGCTTTGCTTCATCTGTTGGAATGGGGGGTGGGGGTGATGATAAAATCGCCCTGCAGGGATGGTAGCACCATCAAGCGGACGTGGGTACTACCGTTATTTCCATTTTAATCAAGAGGGAACTGGGGTTCTGGAACGTGCCCAGGGTCAATACATCTCATAAAGTCAGAGGCGGGGCCCCAGAGCCACGCTCCGTGGGTGATCTGGGCGACCTCCCACATTCACTCGGGAGAAGGGTTTTGACCAGGAGCCAAAGCCTCCACCCCACCCCCAACCCGGGCTTTGAACTCTGGGGTGGGGGGTGTCGTCTTTAAAGCCCCTCCCTCTCTCTGGGCTTCAGCGGAGGGATTGGCTCTTGAACCACCGGGACAGGACGCTCCAGCTCTGGTAGCCGTCTACACCACATGCACTCACTTAGCATATCTGTTCTGTGAGGAGAGAGCAGGAATAAGACAGACAGACAGACAGACAAGGTCCCTGAGCCCTTGGAGTTTACATCTGTGTATGGGGCGGGGGGGGGGGGGGGGGGGGGCGTTGAGGGCCGAAATGGAAAGATCAGGGCGGAAGACAAGGGATGCTTCCCAGAGAGTGATACGGCAACCAAGCCGGGTGAAGAGTGATGGAGATGGGCATAGGAGAGCGGCCACTTTAGATGATATAAATGGGAGCTTGTCCACAGGCCCACACCTGGATGATGAGAGGGGGTCAGCCACATCAGATGGGAACAACCCCAGCAGAGGCCTCAAGGAAGGAGCACCCTCAGGATTTTTTTTTTTTTTTGTCTTTTGTCTTTTTAGGGCTGCACCTGTGGCATATGAAGGTTCCCAGGCTAGGGGTCTAATAGGAGCTGTAGCCACTGGCCTACACCACAGCCACAGCAACGCCAGATCCGAGCCACGTCTGCGACCCACACCACAGCTCATGGCAACGCCAGATCCTTAACCCACTGAGCGAGGCCAGGGATAGAACCTGCAACCCCATGGTTCCTAGTCGGATTCGTTTCCGCTGTGCCATGCTGGGACCTGCCTACCTTCAGTATTTTCAAAGACCAGATTGAAGCTGGTAGGACTTCAGGGGCTCCCGAGCCCTTCCTGCCCTCTTCTGCCTCCTGCTCTAGAAGCCAAGGAGCAGGCAGCAAAGGGACCGAGAGAGAGGGAGATGGTGCCAGCCTTGAGAACCCACAGACCTGTGGGACCAGCCCTTGAATAATCCCAGGTGGGCATTGAAGGCAATTGCAATTTGAAGATCCCCGCTTGCTTAGTACAAGTGGAAAATTACTTCGCATCTTTTCTGGATTACTTTTTGATCCCGATTTCATCATTCAGATGTACAGCAGTGCATTTTCAGCGGGTACAATTTAATTAGGCTCAATTTGTATAACTACATTATTAAAGACTCATTTGGAAAGAGCTTCATGTCCAAGGTTCACTGGGCTCCACCGTTTGCTTGAAAACACATTTGGAATAGAGCCCGCTGACGACCCTGGCTTATGGAGCGCTCTCCTCCTGCCTCTAGCACACCAGCCTGGCTTGTCATTTAATTTCCATCTCATTTAATAGAATGTCTTTGGACATCTCTGGGGCTCAGAGCCTCTGACGGGTGTCTCCTGTAATTACACAGAGATTCCTCGTATGCTCCTTCAGTTGGGCATCAAACATTTATAGGGAATATTATTGGAGTGAGGTCCTGAGCCAGGGGCCTGGGACAGAAATAAAAAGGTACAGCCCTGCAGATGCACACCTGAGAGCCGAGAAGGAGGCAGACAGAGAGGAAATCCATGGTCCCTTTTTCATTCTCATGAGCAATCCCGTGGGGTGGGCAGTGAGGGGCCATCAGCCCCATTAGGAGATGAGGATTGCAAGGCTCAGGGTCCCTAAGTCAATGCCAGGGTCAGGGCTTAAAGCCAGTTCTCTGGACTGGTTCTGCTTCACCAAGCTCTTTCTTCCCTTGTGGGTGAAGTACAGGCTATTTGCCATGACTGGGGTGAAGGCAATGAAATGATCAAGTCCAACCAGGAAACCTGAGCACCTGGGGGAAGCCTCCTGGCAGGTGTCAGACCTGGAGGCCCAGAAACCCCCAAGTCATTGAATGTGGGGCCAGGATGGGGCAGGGGAGCAGTGTATGTGCAGGAGGGTGTATCAGTCCAGGTTCTACAGAGAAGCACAGCCAGTACGATGGATACACACACATAGAAGGAGATTTATTATAAGGAATTGATTCATATAATTGTGGAGGCTGAGCAGTCCCAAGTACCGTCATCCGCAAGCTGGAGACCCCAGGGGAGCCCGTCTCGTAAATTCTCACCTGAAACCTGGCAGGCTTGAGACCCAAGGAGAGCAGACAGATGTTCCCATTTAAGTATGAAGGCAGGAAAAGACTGATGGCCTAGCTCAGGTCAACCAGGCAGAAGGAGCCCCCTAAATAGTCTTCTATTTAGGCCTTCAACTGATTGGATGAGGCCCACCCGCACTACGGGGGGCACTCTGCTTCACGCAGTCTACCCCTTCAAATGGGAATCTCATCACGAAACCCTCTCACATGCACACCCAGAATGTTTGACCAAAGGGCTAGGTCTACCATGGCCCAATGGAACTAACCCATAAAATGAATCATCACAGAGGGAGGGAGAGAAGGGAGTCAAAAGACGCTGCTGGTGGTAGACACGATGGTGGCAAGGAAGCGAAGGAAGCTCACATCTCAGTTCATCCTCACAGCCTCCCTGTGGGATACGGGTGCCTGTGCCCATTTTGGAGATGAGGACAGAGGCTGAGATAAATTCTTTTACCCAAGGACACGTAGCTGATGGCTCCGTGCCTCCTTGTCCCCAGGTAATATTTGCCTCTATGGAGAAAGGGCGAGAACACTGTCCACAGGGCTCCCTCCTAGGTTCTAGCTCTTGTTTTCAGTTGCCTCTTCTGTCCTTCCAGTGCAGTCAGAATCTGGTTGAATTGTTGAATCGCCTGTCTCTATCCACGGCAAATTTGGAGGGCAGGTGGCATCACTGTCAGCACCATGGTCAATGAAGTCTCCAAGGTCTCCCATCATCCTCTGCTTCAAAGATGCTAAAAGGCCTGGAGCAGGATGTAGGACCCCAGCTCTGCCTCTGAGTTGCTGTGTGGCCTTGGATAAATTTCTTCTTCTCTCCGGGCCCCAGGCTACTCATCGATAGACTAATAAGGGAGGACTGGAAGATGTCTAAAGACTAACAGAACCTTCTGAGGGGTTCTATGGCTCCAATCTGCATCTGTCCTTTACTGGAAACCACTTAGCCTCCAGAGCCTCCAAGCCCTATGGGGCTTCTCTGGCAAAGCTTCCAACCACCAAGCTCTACACCCCTCCCTGAAGGAAACTGACACTGGGAAGCTCCCATAAGCAGGGCCATGGGCAGGGAGGTGTAGGCTCGGGAGTTTTAAGGAGATGGTCTCACACGTACCCCTGGTTCAACTTCCCATGTTATCATCAGCCTGTGGAGCATGCTCAGCCTTGACCAGCACACAGCTAAGGACAAGCTCTTCCTCTCTTGCTTCCCCCTAAAGAACATTCCTGCATGAAGAAAACCCTATGCTTCTCCTTTGCTCTTGCACTGCTCTTGTACTCACAATACACCTGATACCAGATGTATGGGTGTCTTCCCCAAGCCAGGAAGAGCATCTGGGTGTCCTGCCATTTAACTCAATTCTGACACTAGCTACCTGGAGAGAGCACCAGGTCTCACAGCCCTAAAGGCTCCGTCCCAGGAGGCTCCCATCCTCACCAGCGCCCCCCCATTTCAGATGCTAATCACAAGGAGTAGGTCCCCAGGTCACCCACACCTTCTGTCTGACTTGGCTGCATATTGGAGGTCCTCAGAATCCACTTCCTTTGGATTCGATTATTGCCTAGACCAGATTACAGAACTCAGGGAAAATGCTTATTTATATTTACCACTTCATTATATAATAAAGGATACGCTAAAGGATTTGGATGAACTGCCAGATGAAGACTGAGGTCTGGCAGAGTCCTGAGTGCAGAACCTTCTGTCCCCATGGAGTTAGGATGTGTCGTCCTCTCGGTACATGGATTTGTTCACCTACCTGGAAATGCTACACGCGCCATTCTATTGGGATTTGTATGGAGGCTTCGTCACGTAGGCTTGATCATTTAGTACCTCCCTTTCCAATCCCTCTGCCCCTTGTGGAGAATGGGGGTGGAGCCGAAAATCCCAAACTTTTCATTATGACTTGGTCTTTTTGGTGACCAGCCCCCATCAGGAGCCATCCACGCGCCCCCCCAGATTCACTTCACTAGAACAAAATACACTCCTATCACCCAGGATTTAGGAGCCCTGTGTCAGGGACTGGAGTCAAAGACCAATTATTCGAACAGAAGATGTTCCCAGTGCTCTTATCACTAAGTAAATTACAGGGGTTTTAGGAGCCTTGTGTCAGGACCTGGGACAGAAACCACTATGTGTATTTCTTATTCTTTCACAATTCCTCAGTTGCTCACCCCCAAGTCACATCCAGGGCTGGGGATCAAAAGGATCTTTAAAATTACACTTTTGCCTCTGCCCCAGGACCTTTGCACAAGCTATTCCCCCTCAGCTGGGAATCCTCACTTTCCACCTGACCAGTTCCTGCTCACATTTCCAACCTTAATGTAAATACCATCTCCACCAGGAAGCCTTCCTGGAATTCCCAAACTAGATTACGGTATCTTGTAATATCCTCCCCTTGTTCCGTAAATGTCTCCTCCATAGCTCTTGTCCCAGTTGCAGTCAGAACAACATGTGTCAGAGTGTTTGTTTAATCTCCAGTTCTAGAATGCCAACTCAATGGGAGCAGCAGCCACATCTGACCTATTCACTTCTGTGTCCCCAGTACTAGCCTAGGGCTGGGGCACGTAATATATACTCAATAAATGTTTGCTAATGGATGGGCTGGATGCTTGAATGCTTTAGTGCCATGAGACCTTGGGGATAAAGAAAAAAATAAAAAATGCAGAATCCACCCATGTTCTCCGAGCACTGTAAACACTTAGCCATCCTGCTGACCACAGAGCAAAAACATCCAATCCCACTACTGAAACAAGGGAAGGACAGGTGAGGCTATTGGCTATGGGACCCTCACCCTTCTCCCTTCTCCTGCCTCCCTCTCACCTGGCTCCTGCTGTGGGGGTAGCTGGAGAAAGGACTCATACTAAGAGGGGCTCCTGCCGAGATTCCCCCACCAGAACTCCTCCCCCATACTCTGCCATCCTCTGTGGTTGCTCTGGAAACCACTGTGGCACCATCAACGGAGGATGGGGATTTCAGGTGGGCTAATCGGCCCCAGGAATCAGCTTGGAGACTTAGAGCCTCTGGGTGGTTCCTATGTAAATACTCTCAGCGTAGAGAACAGAAGGAAAAACAATGAATCCAGGCTGTCCGGAAATCCACAGAAGCAGCTTTCATTCCTGAAAAGGGTCTTCTTTTTTCCTCCACCCTTCCCTGACTGTGGCACATCTCACACACTGCAGGGAGCTGTCAGCTCCATGGAGAGACTGGAGGAATTAAAAATAAAAATTGACTTTCAGAGAACAAAATCAGACCTGACAACTCAAGTCACTCAAACCAGCCGTGGTTAGAAGATTGCAAATATGTTTGTAGAAAGGGGGTGGCAGCGACGGGCGGGGTGGGAGGGAGGCAGAATATTAACTCGGGTAGTCAGTGTGGGAGCCGGGGCTTCGATGCCTTCTTTGATATGGCCATCGATTAACACTTGCTGCTTAAGGGCTCCAGGGAGTAACATCCCCACAGGCCTTGTTTCCTATCAAGGGTGTCCCTACGCCCAGAGGGACACTAATCCCTAATGCCCTATGACTCAGTTTACTGGAAAAAAAGGACAAAGAAACTAAGAGACTTAACGGGGACATTTCCACCCCTAAGACCCTATTGGACACGGACCGATATGGTAATTGAACAAGGTCAGTGGGAGAAAGCCACATCTTCCTGGACCCCATGTTGGTACCCCCTCCCCATCTTTAAGGAATGAACACCCCTATAGGACAAAAGAGAAAGGGGGCTCTTCTCCCCCCTCCCAGCTGTCCTGGGAGCTATTTGCTTTGCTTTAATAAAGACTTTGCTTGCTTGTGGCCTGCGTGTTCATGGAGTTCGTTCTTCGACGGCTGTGAACAAGAACCCAGATTCCAGTATCATCTTTCCAGTATCAGGGGGAGATTGTGTGAGGGGTGGAACTTTGGACTTGCGTTTGTCTCCTTTTGACACGAGGCTTCCAGCGGCAGTCCTGTCCCACCTTGTCGGTTGCTTCTCTTTCCATCCTTCTCCTGGTCGGGGGTCATGCCCAGTAAGTAGCAGATCCTCCACTAAATCCGTTCTATCCTCATCATTAGCAGATTTCATATCTGTGAATTTACCCACGTGCTCAAACCCCTAATCAATTGTCATTTGTGGACACGCACAGAGCAACAGAAAATTTGAACACGTGTTCTCAGCTGAGGTCCGACAAGGCATAGCTCTGCCTTCTGCTTTCAGCTCTTATATGGTAAACAAGTCTTTTTGTGGTTGACTTTAGGCCCCACCTTTCATATTTCTGTGCATTTTGCTGGTGATTTTGCTGTTTAAAATGGCCCCCAAGGAGTTTCCATCATGGCGCAGTGGTTAACGAATCCAACTAGGAACCATGAGGTTGCGGGTTCGATTCCCTGGCTTGCTCGGTGGGTTAAGGACATGGCGTTGCCGTGAGATGTGGTGCAGGTCACAGATGTGGCTCGGATCCCACATTGCTCAGGCTGTGGTGTAGGCCGGCAGCTACAGCTCCGATTGGACCCCTAGCCTGGGAACCTCCATGTGCCACGGGAGCAGCTCAAGAAAACACAAAAAGACAAAAAATAAATAAATAAAATAAAATAATATAAAATGGCCCCCAAAGGAGTTCCCGTTGTGGCACAGCAGAAACAAATTGAACTAGTAACCCTGAGGTTGCGGGTTCAACCCCCGGCCTCGCTCAGTGGGTTAAGGATTCAGCATTGCCATGAGCTGTGGTATAGGTCACAGACCTGGCTCGGATTCCATGTGGCTGTGGCTCTGGTGTCGGCCAGTAGCTGTAGCTCAGATTCGACCCCTAGCCTGGGAACCTCCATATGCCATGGGTGCAGCCCTAAAAAGCAAATAAAGAAAGAAATAAATAAAAATAAAGTGGCCCCCAAGGGTATTTTCCAGTGGTGTTCCTAAGTACAAAAAGACTGGGCTGTGCCTTCATGAGAAAATTTGTGCTAGGTACATTTCATTAAGACATGAATTACAGGTCTGTTGGCCATGAGTTCAGTATTAGCGAATCAGCAATTTATGCTAAATAAGTTATCTTTAAACAGAAACACACATAAAATAAGGTATTGAACGTTCACAAAATACGTGTGACCAGAGGCCTGCAGGAAACTGACCCTGACTTTCCACTAGGAGCAGTGGGTTGGTATTCTTTAATTCAGAGTTCCTGGTGATGTTATAAAGCAAAACTGCTTCAAATCATGAAAATCAACTGTATTTGACCCACTGAGTTGAATTGTTTCTGTATCTGAGTCTCTTCCATGCCACCCCCACACCACAGTGAAGGGCAAGGATGGCGCCTGACTCATCTATACCTTCCCAGCACCCCTACGAATATAGCAGGTCCTTAGTAAGTGTCCACTTAATGTAAGTCTTGCTGTGAAGGCCCTTGAGAACATTCATTCATTCAGCTAGTATTTATTAAGGGTTCTTCCTAGATGTCAGGCACTGTTCTTGGTGCTAGAGATATAGCAGCACAAAAACAGACATCCCTATGCTCATGGAGTTTGTGTTCCAATTAGGGAAGACACACCATAAGTGAAATGTGTTAGTCGGGGTTCTTCAGAGAAGCTAGAACCAAAGGTATACACACACATATAGATAGATTACACACACATATAGATAGATTAGATGATAGATAGATAGATAGATAGATAGATAGATAGATAGATAGATAGATAGATAGATGGGGTGTGTGTGTATATATATATATAATAAACAAAATGAAATTTATTATAAAGTATTGACACATGCACTGGAGGCGAGGTATCCTGAGATCTGCGATCTGCAAACTGGAGACCTAGGAAAGATGGTATCATAGTGCAAAGACCAGAGAGCCAGAGAGTCAGTAGATTTCAGTTGGGGTTTGGACATCTGAGAACTAGGAGCCCTGAGGGCAGGAGACTATCAATGTTCTAGCTCAACAGTCGGGCCGAGAGAAAACTTAACTTTCTTCCATCTTTTTGTTCTATCCAGGCCCTCAATGGATTGGCGAGGGGCTGTAGGGGGTGGGGGGTCTGCTTTACTCAGTGCACCAATTCAAATGCCAGTATCTCTCAGAAACACCCTCACAGACATGCCCAGGAATGACATTTAACCAGCTATCTGGGCACCCTCGGCCCGGTCAAGCAGACACATAAAATCTACCATAACACAAAATAAAATATATAGTATGTTAGATAAACACTACGGCTTTAAAAAAAAAAGATATATTATCAGGAGTGGGAGAGGGATAGATATTTTAGATAGCATAGTCAGGAACACCTCACTGAGGAGGTGGCTTCTGAGAAAAGGAAATGAGGGAGCCAGACAGGAAGTTGCCCGGAGAAAGGGGATCCAGGCAGAGGAAGAGCAAGTACAATGGCTCTGAGGCAGGAACATGCCTGGGTGTCCCTGGACCACCAGGAGGCCATGACTGGTGTAGAGTGAAACCGGGGAGAGTGGTAGGAGATGGGGTCCAAGAAGTAATAGAGAAACTGTGGGGCCATGTGCAATTGACTTTCCTCTGAGTTTGGGTTTATTCCAGGAATGCAAGGTTGGTTAAACATTCAATCTTTATCATTTATAATGTTAACAGAACAAAGAAGAAAACTACCTGATCATCAATAGATGTATTCCTAGATCAAACCCAACTGGGTTGTGATACATGATCCATTTTATGTACCACTGGATTCTATTTAAAATGCCTTTACCAGGCTTGGGTATGAAAGTTACACTGGCATTATAAACAAGGTGAGAAGCACTCCTTTTTTTTTTTTTTTTCCTATTCCCTGGAAGACTTTATTCTTCTTACGTAAATGTTTGGAAGAATTCTACAGTGGAGCCATATGAGCCTGTGGTTTCCTTGGTGAAAAAATGTTTAATTATGGATTCAGTCTTTAATAGCAATGGTGCTATGCAGATTTTCTGTTTCTTTTTGTGTCCATCTTGATAAGCTGTGTTTTCACAGAATTGTTTATATGTTTAAATTTTTTACATTCATTGCCCATTAAGTTGGTCAGAATATCCTGTTACCATTTATTTTTAAAAGTCTAGGATGCATAGTGATGTCCTTTTTTCATTCAAATAGCAGTAATCTGTTCTTTCTCTCTTCCTCTCTTTCAGTGTTGCTAGCGGGTTATCTATTTTAATAACCTTTTCAAAGAACTAACTTTTCTTGGGCATTGTTGTAGGCACTGGGAATAAAAGTTGAATATTACAGTGTCACTGTTCCCATTTATTTTACTTATTAGAAGAGGAAAAGAGGCAATAAACAAGCCAACATAATTGTAAAAAGTAATTTCAGTAAGCTGTATGTTTTAGTAAATTGCAGTACAGTAAGAAGAAAAGAGTGTGGTTGGGAGCAAATTTTGACTGCTTGCTCTAAGATGGTGATATTTGAGCAGAAACTTGAAAAACAAGAAAGAGTCAACAATGCAGAAATCTGAGAAAAGAGATTTCTAGGCAGAGGGAACAGCTTGTTCCAAGGCTTAAGGTGAGTTCCCATTGTGGCTCAGTGGAATAAGAACTCATCATAGTGTCCAAGAGGATGCAGTTTCAATCCCTGGCCTCACTCAGTGGGTTAAGGTTCTGGTGCTGCCACAAGCTGCAGCATAGGTTGCAGATGGGTCTTGGATCCCTCATTACCATGGTTGTGGTGTAGGTGGGCAGCTGCAGCTCCAATTCAGCCCCTTGCCGGGAACATCCATGTGCTGCAGGTGCAGCTGTAAAAAAAATAAAAAAATAAAAAATAAGGGCTTGAGGTGGGAGTAGTGTTCAGTAGTGTGTTCAAGAGCTAAAAAGGCTGCAGTGGCTGAAATATTATGTGTAAGGAAGAGAGGATGGCACAAGATGAGATGTGAGAGGTGAGCAGGGTATACAGCACACAGTCCATGGTATAGAGTTTGGACTTTCAGTGGCAAGTGCATAAGTCAGCTACTGCTATTAAATGCTCCATAACAAACAACCCCTCACATCTCAGTGGTTCTCAACAACAATTAATTTTCTCTCTCAACGAGTCTGCAAGTCAGCTAGGGTGGCTCTTATTCATACTAATGGTTGATTTTAGGTCTTCTCCATCTGTTTCTGATTCTGGGACCAGTGTTTACCAAAGCATGCCCTCCTCATGGGAGATGGTAGATATGTAACAGACCAAGCCAAGTCACACAAGTTCATTTAAAGCCCTTACTTGCATCATGTTCATTAACATTGCAGTGGCCAAAGCAAGGAACATGACCAAGTCCACCATCGACGGGCAAGGAAATACACTGTGCCTAATGGGAGGCACTGAAAATTCACATTGCGAAGGGTATGCAGTTCTCAGAGGGAGGAAATGAAAGATTAGGAGTGATAATCCAATTTACCAGTACCTTATCTCTAAGATCACTTTGGCTGGTTGCATGGAGGATGGGTGGAAGAGGAGAGTTTGAGTGAAGGAGGAAAGACTGGTCCAGATGAGAGAGGATGGTAACTTGAATTCAGATGATAGCACTAGAGGGAGAGCAAAATGGACAGACAGACTGGGGATGCCTTGTAGGGGCATACCTCACAGGAGCTGATAACAGATTGGACAGATGAGACGGGCCCTCCTGCTGCTCCTCAAACATTCCAGGCAGGCTGTGAGTCCAGGGTCTTTGCAATTGCTGGTTCCTATGCCTGGAATTCTGTTCCCGTAGACACTGACTTGACCCACTTCTTCAATTAACTCAGGCCCTGCTCAGTGTCAGCTCCTGGGTGAGACATCTCTGGCTCCCCTATTAAGAACAATAGTACCCTCCCTTACCTTGAGCTATTATTTATAGATTTTATTGTCAACTGACCGGTGCTGATTTGTTTATCAATTTCCTCTTTCTCTCTCCCTCACTACGATGGAAGCTCCGTGCATGCAGGGATTGTGTGTGTGTGTGTGTGTGTGTGTGTGTGTGTGTGTGTGTGTGTGTGTAGTGTGTGTGTGTGTGTGTGTTTGTAGTGTGTCTGTTCTTTTCACTGCTGTATACGCTCATCTTGAGTACTGCCCGGCACATAGTAGGCACTCAGTAAGTCTGCTAAGTTCATAAACGAACCCAGGGCCCAACCCCAGGCTGACCCTATGGGAACTATTCACCTTTGATCTGGTTTTCGAAGAGCTCTTGTTGAAAAGACCACCCTTCCCCCAGGGCAGCTGACACACAAAGGCAAGGGGCTGTTTGATGCCTGGAACTGAAGGGAGGCCTTCCTGCCAGTTATGAGTCATTAGAAAGCCCCCCTGGGGAAATCCTGGAAAATTGGTTTCCATGGTCCTGTTGAGTTTCTACCCACAGGCCTGTGGTCATGAGCTTTCTCTCCCTACTGCAGCTAAAGCAGAGCAGGAAATTTGCAGGCTAGGCATGCATCCCTTCCAAGCCCAGGGAACCTGGGACAGGGACCAGGGTGAGAGTGAGGGCTTCTGAGGCTTCCCTTGGCCCCAAGGTTCAGCTCCAGGAACAGAGGCTGACGTGGGTGGGACGATCTGGGAGAAGGGAAGAGAAAGACTCTTCAGACATTCATTGGTGATGATGAGCAAACCACGGCCTGGGTTGCTTTTTCATAAGAATAAATAGCTTCTGATTGAAATGGGAAACGAATTGATTTTACACACTGGCTTTTCACAAGACGAAGTCTGCCATGAAGGTTTATAAGAAAAACTATAGCTTATGTGTATCATGGCAAAGTGGGTAGAGACGGCCAGGATGAACACAGTAGGAGGAGCCTCTGCTGGGGGAAGAAGGGTACATGTGTCAAGGAATGTCATTATGCAACCAGAGGGACAGAGGTTAGCTAAGGGCTATGCCTGGGGGCTCTATAAGGGACACAAGCAGGGGAGGGCCTTGTTGAGTTCACACTCTGCTGTGCGTTTGTCAGAAATATTCTAACCTGCCGTATGCACTAGGCACACGAACGCTGGACAGAATGTTCAGGGATTCAGCCATAGCTCGTACCCCAGGGAGGGGCAGCAGCTGAGTATGTGTGAATGGCAGGACCATGCACTGCTGAGAAAACTTCTGTTACCCCTGGAGGACACCTGCCCAGGTGTCACCACCTGGCACTCAGTGCACCTGCATCACAGCCACACCCAGCGCAGGGCATTTGGTTGAGAGATCGCCAGAGGTAGGGGAATCTGCTTCCCAAGCTGTGTATTCTGGCTCCGTTCACTGGTAGGTCCACCCACAGGGTGCCTCTTTTTCCCAATTGGGTGACCCAGGGGAGGTGACTTTTTCCCAACCATTCCACCCAGAGGGATTCCTTTCTTTCCTAATCTGCACAAAGGAGCCATAGTGCTAACAGCAATCTGAGGTTCTGTACCCTCCCTCCCCTGCCCATGTGACCCACCTTATCTCCCAGCCACTCTCCCCCATATCCCATTCCACCCCCCTAAACCCCCAAACCCCTGTGCGCCAGCCAAATAAGTGCCTCCTACGTGCCCTGTCTGGGACTTTCCTGACACCCATGCCCCAGCCTCATCCCTGGTCACTGGTACCTCCTCCAAGATGAGTGTGTTGGACTAGATAATCGCCAAGATTTCTTCCAGGTTCCCCATCATAGGAATGTTAAAAAGCAGTGTCCCTGAAGTTTAGTGACCAAATAATAAACTTTGCCAACTTTAAGTGTCCAGTTAAATGAGTTTAGTCACATAACGTGAGCAGTTATGTAACTGCAACCACCACAGTCAAGATCGTTTCCTTCACCTCCATGTGTTCCCTCCTGCTCCTCCGTGGTCAACTCCCTCCTCTCTCCAGCCCTTGGCAACCACAGATCTATAGCTAGTTTTACATTTTCCTGGATCTCATATAAATGAAAGCATACAGACTATACCCCTTTTGCGACCGGCTTCTTACATAACACTTCTGAGATTCCCATGCGTTATTGCATCTATCGATTATGCGTTCCTCTCTATTGCTGAGTCACATCCCACTGTATGGATATACCACAATTTACTTGTCTGTTCACTCTGTTAAAAGTGATTTGGGTTGTTTCCAGTTTGGAACTAATATAAATACAGCTGCTAGTAATATTTGCATGGAAGTGTTTCTGGGACATATGCTTTCATTTCTCTAGGGTATACACCCAGGAATGGGATTGCTGGGTCGCATGGTTAAGTATCGATTTATTTTTAAAATGTGCGCTATTCCAAAGCGGTGGAACAATTTTTCCTTTCTAACAGCAGCGAAGGAGTATCCTAGTTGTTCCACATCCTTGTCAACATGAAGCGTGATCATTTTTTCCTCTTTTTAACAATTAGACTTTCAATTTTGTGATGATTGTAGATTCACATGCAGTTTTGAGAAATAATACAGAGCTCTCATGTACCCTTACCCAGTTTCTCCCAATGGTAACATCTTGCAAAACTCTAGCACAATTTCACAATCTGAATAAGAGTAACAGTACAGTCAAGATACGGAATAATTTCCATCACCACAAGGGTCCCTCGTGTTGTCCTTTGATTGGCATATCCATTTCCCCCCCATCCCTACCCCCCTTCTTTAACTTGACAACCACCAATTTATTTCACAACCTCATGATTTTATTATGTCAAGAGTGTTATATAATTTGTTAACTTAGGGGGTTGTTGTTCCCCCCCACCAAGCTTAATTCTCTGGAGATTTATCCAGATTGTTACATATCTCAATAATTTGTTTTATTACGGAACAGTATCCCAAGGTGTGGAGATACCATAGTTGAGTTATTCACCTGTTGAAAGACACTCGAGTTGTTTCCTGGGATAAATCCCACTTTTCATGATATATATCTTTAATGTAATTATTGGATTCAATATGATAGAGGTGTTTGTGCACCTAATTTCATTGTTCCGGCAGCTGCCCAGCAGCCCCACGGCCCAGTATATCAGCTCTAGGGACAGCCCTGTGGCTGGAGTGTACCAGCTCCAGCAGCTCTGTGGCTGCAGTGTATCAGCTCTTTAACCCAGCGAGAAACCGAGAGTTGGAGGGCTCAGAGGAGATCGCTCTCCAGAGTCTGAGCCTGAAGAAGGGTTTCACAAGACTTTTATGGGCTATCTCTTCCATGCTTGGCTGGTCAGACCAGAGTGAGGGTTGTCATTGCGAAAGCAACTTTACAGAAGTAGGTTGTCGGGGAGGGGTGGTTAGGGGCAGTGGGCTGGACTTTGCTTAGTCATCTCGGCCGGGGTCTCTCCTTTCTACCTTTTTATCGGGACATTTTTTCCTACATCATAAGACACATCAATCTGCATTCTTCATTTCTTTGTGATGTCATCATCTGATTTTGGTACCATAGTAATGGCAGCTTCATAAAATGAATGTGAAGTCTATTCAATTTTCTGGAAGAGTTTGTGCAGAACTGGTGTTTTTCCTTCCTTAAATGTTTGGTAGAGGTCACGAGTGAATTCTCTAGGCCTGGAGATGTCTTTAACTGCAGGTTCAGTTTTTAAATAGATACAGGGCTATCTGGGCTATTTGGACATTTATTCTTAAACGAGCTTTGGTAATTTACATATTTCAAGGAATTTATCCATTTCATCTAAGTTATGCAATATTTTTTATAGTATCACTTTACTATCCTTTTTAAGTATGTAACACCTGGAGTGGTGTCCCCTTTTTTAATTTCTAATATTGGTAAATTTTGTCTTCTCTTTTTTCTTTTTTCTTGATCTGTCTAATTAAGTTTGCCGATTTTATTTCTTTCAGTTTCAATCATTTTCTCTGCTGTTTTCTTCCCTTTCATGGATTTCTGCACTTATCCCTATTATTTTTCTAGTAGTTGCCGATTTGCAATGAGTTTTTTCTTTATCCAGTTACTGAAGTTGGAAACTTAGATCCTTAATTGGAGACCTCTCTTGTTTTGTAAAATAAGCATTTATCGCTAAAGTTTCCCTCGACATATTGCTTTAGCTACATTCCACAAATACTGACATGCCTTTGGAAATTTTCCTTCCCATTACCTTTTAAATATTTAAAATTTTTTCTTGTGATTTCTTCTTTGATCCATGAAGTATTCGGAAATGCATTGTTTTCAATTCCCAGACACATGAAGATGTCTGTTGTCGTTGTGGTCAGGAAGAATATTTTGCATGATCTAAATTCTCTTAATTCTTTTGAGATTTGTTTTATGATCCAGTACATTGTCCATCTCGGTAAACATCCCATGTTCACCTGAAAGAAATGTGTATTCAGCTATGGTTGGGTGACATATTTTTTGAATATCAGTTAAGCGAATTTTAAATAGTGTCGTTCAGATCTTTCGTATCCATACGGACTTTGTGTTCTGTCAATTACTGAGAGAGGAGTGATGAAATCCCAGGGTAAGTGGAGACTTTGTTGCTTCCCCTTTCAGTCTATCAGTTTTGGCTTCATGTCTTTCAAGGCTCGTGTATTATATGCACATACAGGACTATTATGTCCTCTTGATGAATTGGCTTGTTAATATTCCCTCTTCTGAAGTCTACTTTGCTCTAATATTGATATGTCTGTCCAGTTTTCTTCTGAGAAGTGCTTGTAGAGTATAACCTTTTCCATTCTTTTATTCTTAATCTGAGTCTTTTTATTCATTGCTTGATTGATTGATTTTTGCTTTTTAGGGCTGCACCTAAAAGTGGAAGTCCACAGCCTAGGGGTGGAATCGGAGCTGCAGCTGCTAGCCTACGCTGCAGTCACAGCTACACAGAATCAGAGCTGCATCTGCGACCTGCATCACAGCTCACAGCAATGCCCGATCCTTAACCCACTGAGCAAGGTCAGGGATCAAACCGACATCCTCCTGGATACTAATTAGATTTGCTTCCACTGAGCCATGACGGGAACTCCCTGAGTCTTTATATTTAAAGTGAACTTCTTGTAGACAGCATAGAACCCAGTCTTGACTTCAGAAATGATCATCTCTCCATTTAATTGGGGCATTTAGCCCATTTACAGTTAATGTATTACCAGTATGTTTAAATTTAAATCTACCTTAATGCTGTTTGTTTTCTATTTCCATCTGTCTTCCCTCTCCTTCTGGGGCTCGAATTCCATAGTTAGACTGCTTGATATGGTTCCATAGACCACCAAGGAGCTCTCCCTCTTTCTCTCTTTTTAAAAATCTTTTAAAAACCCGTGCTGTATTCAAGCTTGTATTCCTTGGTCTTCAACTTCACTGACCTTTTCTTCTGCAGTCGCCCACCTGCTTTTCATTCCATCTGATATATTTTCAATCCATATACTGTATTTTTCATCTTTAAAAGTTTCATTTTGTCTTCCTGTATCTTTCCAGACGTTCCAAGACAACGTCTCTCCCTATATTCATGCTTTCCTCTATCTTCTTGAATATATGAAGCATATTTTTAATACCTATTTTAACACCACCATCTGCTAATCCCATTATCTCTGTTACTTTCAGATCTCTTTCAATGGATTACTTTTTCTCTTGGGCAATGGATCCTATCACATGTTGAACATAGTCCATTTTATGTTTTGGGATGCTAGATTTTGTTGTATTTCTTTAAAGACTATTGAGTCATGCAGTTACATCTCTTGAGATCAGTTTGATCCTTCTGAGTCTTGCTTTTTAAACTTGGTTGGGATGAGTCCAAGGAAGCCCTTAGTCTCAGGCTAATTTAGCTCTATTTCTAAGGATTTCTGAGGACACCGTCTGATGCCGTATGTATTTTGAAGTCTGGCCACTCCAGATAGTGGGCATAGACACTATTCTCCGTCTACCGTGTGCTCTGAGAATTTCTCTGTCTACAGCTTTATAGGGGTACTTATCCCAACCTTACGGAGTTTCACCCCACACTTTCTCAAACCACTATTCTGCCAAACATTGGAGACCACCCCTCTGTTTTTGGTTTTTGGGTTTTTTTTGTTTTTTGTTTTTTGGGTTTTTTTTTTGCCTTTTCTAGGGCCGCTCCCGTGGCATATGGAGGTTCCCAGGCTAGGGGTCTAATCGGAGCTGTAGCCACTGGCCTACACCACAGCCACAGCAACGTGGGATCCAAGCTGCACCTGCGACCTACACCACAGCTCATGGCAACACCAGATCCTTAACCCACTGAGCAAGGCCAGGGATCGAACCTGCAACCTCATCGTTCCTAGTTGGATTCATTAACCACTGGGCCACGACGGGAACTCCAATGGAGACCACCCCTCTGTTGATAGCTGCATTTCCCCCTCCCTCTCTCTCCCCTTCCCTCTCTCCATCTCTCTCTCTCCCTCCCTTCCTCCCTCCATCCCTCCAACTTTTTCCTCTCTGTTTACATCCTGCAAGTTCTAGTGGTCTCCACCTTCACAAACCCCAATCTGTCTGCTCAAGAATAGCTGGTCTCTGTTCCCTCTTCCTGCTCTGCTGCCTGGAAGCAGCCTCCAGGCATCTGGTGGGGCAATCATTGCCCTCACCTCATTTTCCCTTCTCTCATTGTTCACAGTCCTGCTTTGCCTGCTGCCCCAAGTTTAAAAAGTTCCATATAGTTTGTCCAGTAGTTTTTGTTTTGTTTTGTTTTTTTCAACCTGAGGGCAGTTCTAGACATTCTTACGCTCTCTTGGCTAGAAGTGGAAGTTTCTCACCATCTGAGGATCTTAAAATAAGAAACCAAATGCACTGAAGAATAGCTGCCGTCAACATAACGGACTACAGTTCTTGGAGAGGTGAAGAGGATCCCACTTCTCTCAGGCCCTACCTTGCCCTGACATTAGGAAGCAAAAGCAGAGTTGATGATACCTGTGCAATCGGGATGCCTGGTAAGTTTCAGGGACCTGAGCAAAACAACCCGTGAATGACAGAACATGTAAGGAGGAGAGCAGACCTGCAGGGCTGGCAATGTATTCAGCCACACTCCTGGACAACAGTTTGCTAGGATCTGTCTCTAAGAGAAAAAAAAGAAAAAAAAAAAGCCATCAATAGGAAAAGAAAAAAGATTAAAAGAAAAAATGTAAATATGGGAATGAAACCCCTCTCCATCTGGGACTTATGGAGGTGTTTTTTTTGTTTGTTTTTTTAGTTTTTTTTTTTTGCCTAAACAAGTGGCAATGAAATCTTTATTGCATCCCGTCTCCCAGACTCTTTTTTTATGCCGCATAATGTATTTGCAAGTTTCTGTCCATCAGTGAGTCTCCCTGTGCATTGTCCTGTGTGAAGCCACTGGTTTCCATGGCAACTAGACTGCCCGCTCAGGGCAGAGGCTCTGCTGTGAACACTGGGGGCTTGCAGAGGCCCGGGCCACAGCTCGGAAAGGGATGTGAGGGTGACAGTACAAGGGTCTCTCCAGGAGCCACAGCTCCCTATCCAGCTTGGCCCCCTGGGAGGCAGCGCCCTGCACCTGCCGGCTGGCGCTCCTGGGAGGACCTTGCCCGCTACTGAGCCCCTTCAGTCGTTGACATTTACAAAGCAGTCTCTGGGCCAGGTCCCAGGTCTCAGACCCCAAAGGGCAAGCAGTCTCTCAAGAGAGACACCGTGATCAAAGGTGTCCAGAAGGGACATGTATTCAGTGCCAACTACATGCCAGGCCCTGTTATGAGAACTATATACCTGGAATTTTAATCCTCACGAAAATCCAGGGATTTAGTTCTATCTGAGACAACGAGAAAAGGTAAAGCCAAGATTCACACCTGGATGTGGCTCTGCCTCCGCCTCCCTGGATCTGCACAACCTCACAAGTGTCTGTCTGTCTGTCTGGTCTGTCTTCTGTAAGATTCTTGTCCAAGTGCCTCAGAGTTTAGAGAACTGTCTCCGAAAGGCTCCGTCTCTGTCTATAGCTCCCTGGCTCCCTCTTTCTCTCTTCCTCTCTCTCTCTCTTTTTGTCTCTTTCTCTCTCTCTCTGCCCCCCTCGTCCCCCACCCCTCTCCAGCCTTGTAGAAAACTCCACCTCAAGTCTCTTCCCTCATTCTGGGTGTAACTGTATCACTGAACTTAAACACCCTGGAACATGAATTAAATATAGGAACAAATCCCAGCGTGGCCTCTGAGCCCCCTGCTATGTGGTGGTGACATTAATGAAGGGGCACAGTAGTTCCCATCATGGTTGAGCAGAAACCAATCTGACTAGCTTCCATGAGGACGCAGGTTCAATCCCTGGCCTTGCTCAGTGGGTTAAGGATCTGGCGTTGCCGTGAGCTGTGGTGTAGGTCGCAGATGCGTCTGGAATCCTGCGTTGCTATGGCTGTGGCTAGGCCAGCAGCTGCAGCTCCGATTCGACCCCTAGCCTGGGAACCTCCATATGCCGCGGATTCGGCCCTAAAAAGACAAAACAAAAACAAAAACAAACAAAAAAAATAGCGCCCTGGTGGGAAGTCTCCCCCAGGCTGAGCCTTCCCTAGGCTGCTGGGAGCCAGCAAATCCTTCAACTAGCTGGGCACCTTGACAGCCTCCAAGGCTGCGCCTGCAGGGCCTCAGCTAAAGGAAACATGAGCTTGTAAGTCAAATATTGCATGGTCGCCAAGGTCAAGGTGGGCTAACAAAGCCAGCTGAGGCTCGGTTAATCAGCACGAGCTCCCTCAGCTGAGACTTTCCCTGCCAGACAGGCTGGGCGCTGACCTTCCCTCCCTGTGTCCCTTCCCCTGTGCTGACCACGCTTGGACCCACGCAGCATCAGAGGCCACAGGGACCTTCAATCTCACTGTCTGACTCCTCAGCTTATAATCTGGAATCCAAGGCTGAGAGAGGGGTAGTGATGACCAATGAATCAGTCACACATCAACTCAGAAATGGGGCCAGGACTCGAACCCAGATCTCAGCTTGAGGTCCATGGCGTATGGGGCTCATCTCCCTAGGTTGAGACCTTGGCCGTCCCATGAATGGAAAAGCCCAGGTCCTGGGTGCCCTGGAGACTCTGGGAGGACAGCTTTTATGCAACAGAACTGGGAGTAGAAATGCCTCCCCAGGGCCTGGGAAAGGACTTGTGAGATCCGAGAGGTGTGGCCCAGTGCAGACTGAAGGCCAAGGGGCGGGAGGCCTTTGGGACACCGGGAGGCAAAAAAGCATCTAAATCCCAGGCTCTTGCCATGGGTGTGATTGGCTGGGTGTATAGCTCTTGACCATGGTGAGGCTCCTGACCCTGTTACCGCCCCTGTGATGCGGGGGAGCAGTGGTACCCTCTTCTTGGGGTGGCTGTGAGTACAGAGTTCCATGAGGTAGTTAGTGGAAGGTGCTTGCTGGGTCCCGGCACATGCACAGGCTTGATAATAGCATCAAAACTCTCCACAGCTCACGGAGCCCCTGGCTGCACCCAGACCACTGCCATCTGAGGCCTTTCCCATCCAAGGATTCCTGAGTCTCTCCTGAGCCCAGAAGCCACCATCATTCATCAAGGCCAATCAATCTGGACCTTTGGATAGGTCACTGGACACTCAACCTCTCTGCGCCACCATTTCCAGTATGTCCATTTGAAAATGACAGTGACAATGGTACTTATTATACACACACACACAGACATAACACACACACATTAGAATCTTCATTCAACTTTATTGAGGTACAATTTGTATACAACAAAATGCACTCATTTTTTTTCTTTTCCTTTTTTCAGCTTTATCGAGTTATAATTGACACGTAAAATTATTACGATATTTAAAGGACACATAGCGGTGTTTTGTATACACTGTGAAAATGTCCTTCTCGTCTACCTAATTACCACATCCATCACTTCATCTATTTGTCTTTTTTTCTCTTCTTCTTGGTGAGAACATAGAACATTAAGTTCTACTCTCTTAGCAAATTTTAATTATATAATAGAGGGTTATCAACCCCATTTACCACGGTATACATTATATCCTCAGACTTTATTCATCTCGGAACCAAAAGCATGTACTCTCTTACCAGCCCCTCCCTATTTCCCCCACCCTCCCAGCCCCTGACAACCACCATTTCCGTTATCTGATTCTATGAGTTTGACTTCCTTTTTACTTTTTAGTTAGTTAGTTAGTTAGTTAGTTAGTCATTTATCTATTTGTCTTTCTGCCATTTCTTGGGCCGCTCCCATGGCATATGGAGGTTCCCAGGCTAGGGGTCTAATCAGAGCTATAGTTGCCAGCCTACGCCAGACCCACAGCCACGTGGGATCAGAGCCGCATCTGCGACCTACACCACAGGTCATGGCAACTCCGGATCCTTAACCCACTGAGCAAGGCCAGGGATCAAACCCACAACCTTATGGTTCCTAGTTGGATTAGTTAACCACTGAGCCACGAAGGGAACTCCATTGACTTCCTTTTTTCTAGATTCCACATATAAATGTTACCATTCAATATTTATCTTTGGCTTAATTCACTTAGCGTGATGCCTTCAAGATGCATTCATGTTGCTGCAAAGGCAGGATTTCCTTTTTTTCCTGGTTGAATAGTATTCCATTGTGTATCTATACCACACCTTCTTTATCCATTCATCTGTTGACAGACTCTTAGGTTCTTGCCAACTCATGGCTGTTGTGACTAATGCTGCAATGAACATAAGAGTATGGATATCTCTTCAATATCTTATTTTCACTTCCTTTGGATATATCCCCAGAAGTGGAATTGCTGATTCATAGGACAGTTCTATGTTTAATTTTTTGAGAAACTGCCATACTGTTTTCCACAGTGGCTACACCAATTTCTCTTCTCACCAACAGTGCACAAGAGTTCCCTTTTCTCTACAACCTCACCAACACTTGTTATCTCTGGTATTTTTGGTGATGGCCATTCTATCAGGGTGAGATGACATTCATGCAGTTTTGATTTGCATTTCTCCAATGATTAGTGGAAGCAATCTACAGATTAAATGCAATCCTAATCACAATTCCAATGGCAAGTTTCATAGGAATAGAAAAAACAATACTAAAATTTCTATGGACTCACAACAGACCCCAAATAGCCTAAACAATTTTGAGAAAGAAGAACATAGCTGGAGACATCACACCTCTTGACTTTAAACTATATTATAAAGCTATAGTCATCAAAACCCTATGGTATTGGCATAAAAACAGACACACAAATCAACGGAACAGAATAGAGAGCCCAGAAATAAACCTGTGCATATATGGTCTATAGTTTATGACAAAGGAGACAAGAATATACCATTGTCTTTTCAATAAGTGGTGCTGTAAAAAAACAGATGTACATATGTAAAGAATGAGACTGAACCCCTATCTCATACCACACACAAAAATGAAGTCAAAATGGACTTAATCTTTAAATATAAGACCCAAAAGGGGTTAAAGATTCAAAGATAAGACCTAAAGCCATAAAACTCCCAGAAGAAAACATAGGGAGTTGATTCATTGACATCAGTCTTGGTAATAATTCTTTTAGATTTGACACCAAAAGCAAAGGCAACAAAAACAAAAATAAACAGAATGGGAAATATCAAGCTAAAAACTTCTGAACAGCAATGGAAACCATCAACAAAATAAGACAATCTATGGAATGGGGGAACATAATTGCAAATCATATATCTGATAATGGTTTAATATCCAATATATATAAAGAACACATACAAATCAATAGCAAAAAAAAAAAAACCCACCAATCCAATTTAAAAAATGGGCAGAGAAACTGAATATTTTTTTTTCCAAAGAAGATATGCAAATAGTCAACTGGTACACAAAAAGATGTGTGTACATCACTTAGCAGCAGGGAAAAATGTACTCATTTTTTAACAGCTTTATTGAGATATAATTTACATATTACACTATAAAATTCACCAATGTTAAGTGTACAACTCAATTTTTTTTAGTATATTCACATAGTTGTGCAACCATCACCACAATCAATTTTAGAACATTTCATCACCCTGTGCAGGCATTAGCAGGCACTCCTCATTTCTTCCAACCCCCTCCTCTCTCAGCTAGACAACCACTAACCTACTCTTTTTGCCTCCATAGGTTTGCCTCTAATTGGTATTTCATATACCAGTGGAATCATATAATATGCGACCTTTTGTGTCTATCTTCTTTCACCTAGCATAATTTTTTAAGGTTCATTCATGTTGTAGCATTTATCATTCCTTTTTATTGCCAAATAATATTCCATTGTATAGATATGCTACGTTTTACTTATCCAGTCGCTTCTGAGTGGTTTCCCCATTTTGGTTATTATGAATAGCGCTGCTAAAAACTTCATGTACACTCTTTTGTGTGGACCTATGTTTTAATTTCTCTTGGACATATACGTAGGGGTAGAATTTCTAAGTCATATGTTAACCCCATATATTTAACTTTTTGAGGAACTGCCAGACAATTTTCCAAAGCAGCTGAACCACTTGACAGTCCCATCAGAAACGTCTGAAGGTTCCAATCTCTCCACATCCTCGTCAACACTTCCTATTATGAGTCTTTTTAAATATACCCATTCTAGTGGGTGTAAAACAGTATCCTATTGTGGTTTTGAGTTGCATTTCCTTAATGATTAATGATATTAGGCATCTTTTCATGTGCTCTTTGGCCATTTGTTTGTCTTCTTTGGAGAAATGTCTACTGAGATTGTTTGCCCATTTTTGACTGAATTGTTTGTCTTTATTTAGTCATCGTGGTTCTTTACATATTTGAGGTACAAGTCCCTTTTCAGATGTATGGTTAGCAAATATGTTCTCTCATTTTGCTGGTTGTCTTTTCAGTCTCTTGATAGTGTTCTCTGAGTTTCTAATTTTGAAAATGCTCCATTCATCTATTTTTTTCTTTTGTCATTTGTGCTGTAGTTTTCACACCTAAGAAGGCTTTGCCCACCCCAAGATCACAAAAACACATGCCTATCTTGTCTTCTATGAGTTTTAGAGTTTTAGCTCTTACATTTAGGTTTATGATTCATTTTGAGCTAATTTTTGTGTATAATGTGAGGAAAAGATCCAACTTCATTTTTTGCATGTGACTATCCAGTTGCCCCAGGGCCAAGTATACCCATTCAATGAGTTTTAACAAATACATTTATTCACATCTCATTCCATCATTCCCCAAATTTGCCAGTGCCCATTTACCTGAGTCCATTCTCCCAACCCCAGCCCTGGGCTACCACAGATACACTTTTAGTCACTATAGATTGGATTTGCCTTTTCTAGAATTTTATAAAAATGGAATCATAGTACATACTCTTTCATGTCTGGCATCCACCATTATATTTTTACCTTTTAATCCTCCCATGTTAGGGTTCCTCAGAAAAACAGAACCATTAGAATGTGTGCGGGTGGTATGGGTGTGTGTGAGCATGCATACACATGCCCGTGGTGAGAGGGAGAGAGAGAGAGAATTGACTTTAAGTAATTGGCTCATTGGATTGTGGAGGCTGGTAAGCCCAAAACCTGAAGCATAGAACGACAGGCAAGAGACCCAGGTATCCAGGAAATAGTTGCTCTTTCAGCTCAAGTCCAAAGGCAGTTTGCTGGCAGAATTCCCTCTTCCTTGGGGGAGTCACTCTTTTTCTATTAAGGCCTTCAACTTATTAGATGAGGCCCACCCACACTGTGGAGGGAATCTGTTTTATTCAAAGACCACTAATTTAAATCTTAATATTATCTAAAAAACACCTTCATAGCAGTGTCTAGACAGGGGTTTGACCATATATAGGTACCACAGTCAAGCCAAACTGACACATAAAACTAGTCATCACGCCCTCCAGCAGCCCTCTGAGGTGGCCATTATCATCCCCATTTTGCAGTGAGAAAACTGAGGCCCACAGAGGCTAACTTATGGGTCCTGTGCTCGCAAGAAGCAGAACTGAGATTCAAGCCAGTGCTATTTCTACAACCTCATGCTCACCTGTTCCTAGTTCACATCCTCTTGTGGATCAAGAAGGAGTTGCCATGTTCATCTATGACTGTATTTGTCAGACCTGAAAACCTTTCTCTGGAATTTGCATTAGCAGAACTGACCTTTGACCCTCCTTCTTCCCCTGTGGGGAAGCATGAGGCGGGAAAGGAAGGTTACAGAGCCCAGCATCCTCCAATGGCACATTCCCCCCCTCCCCCCCACAACCCGATCCCCTCTCTTCCACCCAGACAGCTTCTTTCTTCTTCTGGCCACCAGATTTGCTTGCTTCCTGCATCTTGCAGAACTTACCTCATTTTCTGGGCTAGCATCCCCACCTACAAAGAGAAGCCAGGGCTCTCCCTCCTACAGCGGGTGACTCAAGCTTCTCCCCAGACTCTGATATGCTCTCTTTATTGCCTTCTCAGTGGGTAGCATCTTCTCCCTTCATCCCTCCCAGCCTCCTGCCTGGCTGTCATCCTACTGTCCTTTTTGTAATTCTGCTGAAAAACAAAATCTCTAGACTGTTGTTTCCTCAAGCTCAGAGACCTGGGAAGGAATGACTGAAATGAGTTGCTCACTAGTATTTTTTTATTATTATTATTTTCATATTAAGTTCCAGAGACTTCCAGATGTAAGTAAAAATTGTCAGACCCTCTAGAGACTCTCTTAGTGACCCCATCCCTTGGGAAAAACCATAGCAAAGCCAGCCCTCAGATCCCCTGATATGTCCCCTCTGCTTTAGCTCAGATACCAGACTGTTTGGGATTCAGATTTTGTGTAATCTAGATAAATGTAAACTCTCATCCTTCCATTCAAAGACCCATTGTCCAAGTTTAGAAAAGACTGGGGTGTTTTAGCCTGGGTTCCCCTAAAGCAGAGCCCAAGACAAAGTCATATGCAGGTAGTTTATTTGGGAAGTTGTCCCAAGGGTCCCAAAAACAGGGCAGGGAGAATGAAACGGGAGGGAGGGAAATCAGTACAAGGATGCATCGTGGAGCTGGCCCTGCAAGGGGTCTTATGAAATGCATCTCAGAATTGTCTGGGGAAGCATTATCCATCCGTCCTCTATTCCCATTGATCCAGGGTGGCTCCACAGGCATGAACCTCCCCCCTCCCTACACACACATACATACACACTTGGAGTTGATCACGCATCAGAGAGATTCCAGAGGCCTCTCCAAAAGGAGTTACAGAGTGGTCTCAGGACAGGAAGTGAGAGGCAAGTGCCCGGGCTTGAGGGCAGTGCTTTCTGATTACACCTGCACAAAGATACACACAAGGCCTTCGTGGATCTGGTCACTGCAGCTGTGGCTGGAGGAAGAGATGAGGTCAAGAGAGTTGTATAGTTATGTCCGGTTGGTGACCTATACAGGGCAGGGGTGGAGAGGGGGATGTATCTTAGTAGAGAAACACAAAGTAAAAAATAGTTGAGCCTTGGTAACCACACTTTCCAAATGAGTCAACAGAATCATGCATTTGCCAACCAAGCCAGTGCAAACTCAGCACAAGCCACAAGACAAAGGAGGGGAGGGCCTCTAGCCAGCATGGTCGCACCATCCTTGCCATGCTATATTCAGTTCTGAGTGCAGGATTCCGGGTAGGTTGCAGACAACATGGAGAATGTTCTAACACATAAAATATCCATGTAAGGGATAGTCAAGGGAACTAGAGCTGTCTGTCAAGAGAAGGAAAGACACAAGTCTGTAGGGTTATCTTTTCAAAGATTTGAAGGGCACTTCAATATGGACAACACTGATCCCATCTGCCACCCCATCTCTAAGATAAGATTTCCTCCTTCTGCGCAACCCCTTCTCCATGCTAATACCATCCCAATCTCCCACCTGGAGGTCCAAGGCAGAAACCTCAGAATCACCTTGATTCCCCTCTTATCCCCCACGTCCTTTCCACTCCCCATAAATCCTCTTGCCTCTCCCTCCACCTCTGCTACTTCTGCTCTGGTTTGACTCTCTTCCTCTCTACCTGCACCATTCCAACCTGTCACTCTGCATCTCCTCCAGCCATGCTGGGGCCGTCCTCTAGGAAACCAGAGCCACCTGCCTCAACCATGGACTCCCCATTGACCTTGTGCCAAAGTCTAAATCCTCAGCCTCACCAATAAGACCCTGCCCCCAGGGCACCACACACAGGTATGCAGGTGGTTCCCTGACAAGAGGGCCAGCCAAGGTGAGGTGTTGCCCCAACTGCAGCCTGCCCCACACTTGTCAAGCAGGGCCGTTTCCCAGTCTATACAAGGGCACCTCCACTGGTCAAGCTGGGCTATCTCCACCCAGAGGAAGGGCCCAGTTCCCTAATGGACACCCATCAACTCAAAAGGAGAAACAGAGAAACAAGAGAAATGAACATTGTGGGCTAAGATCATGGGCTTTGGAACAGAGAGATGTGGGTTCAAATCCTAACCCTGCTAGTCACTAGTGGTATAACCTTCATCAAGTGACTTCAATTCTCTGAGCATCAGTTTCCTTCTTTGGAACATGCAGGTATTGATGGTGAGGTCAGAGGGCAGTTGTGAGAAGGAGGTGATGTTTTATGGGAGGCACCCTTAGCCTCGGTGCGCTCGGTGCGGGAGGTGGTGGCTATTGTTATTACTATGGCTGTTGTTCTCCCTGACCTCAATCATGCCCCCTCTATGGCCGTACCCTTGCTGCCTTAACAGCCCCACTCCCTGCTCCTCTGCCCCACCCTTCACTGGTGCCTGATCCTTCTCCCTACTCCTAGCCCAGGCTTGGTCATATGCTCCCGCCATGACAGAGATAGTAGATGCTCAGTAAATATTGGTTGTGTGGGGAGTTCTCATTGTGGCTCAGCAGGTTAAGAACCTGATATAGAATCCATGAGGACAGGGGTTCGATCCCTGACATCGCTCAGTGGGTTGAGAATCCAGCATTGCCCTGAACTTCGGCATAGGTTATGGACATGGCTCGGTCTGCCCTTGCTGTGGCTGTGGCGTAGGCCAGAAGCTATAGCTCCGACTTGACCCCTAACCCAGGAATTTCCATATGCCACAGGTGAAGTCATAAAATGAAAAAATAATAATAATAAATAAAAAATTTAAAAAAAATATTGGCTGTCTGAACACATCCGTGGATGGATGAAGGAAGGACGCATCCATGGACAGCCTGGCTATATCCTGCATCTTAGGATCACCCCACTCCCTGGCTCTAGCCCCAAAGAGCTGAACCCCAAACAGTGGGGGCCTAGGCCTTAGCAGGTAGGGGAAACCACTAAATTGATCACTGGGCCATTCAGACAGTGTGGTTTGCTGGGGAATGCATGGGTTTTCAGCCAGAGATCTGTGTTCAAATCTCGACTCAGTTGGGTGACTTCAGGTGGACCAATTTCCTCTCTAATTTTAGTCTCCTCATCAGGAAAATGCCAGTCATGACAATAGCAGTGATGGCTCCACCCTCTTCTCTTTTTTTTTTTTTTTGTCTTTTTAGGGCCATACCTGCAGCACGTGGAGGTTCCCAGGCTAGGGGTTGAATCAGAGCTGTGGCCGCCAGCCACAGCCACAGCCACAGCAACACCAGATCCGAGCCATGTCTGTGACCTACACCACAGCTCACGGCAACACCGGATCCTTAACCCACTGAGCAAGGCCAGGGATCGAACCCGCAACCTCATGGTTCCTAGTCAGATTCGTTAACCACTGCGCCACAACGGGAACTCCTCAAGACCTATTTTAAATGCTTGCTTTTCACTCATTAATGCTTTTGCCACCTACCCTCAGCCCAGGGACTGATGTAGAACTCCTCCGATGCCAGGACAGAGAGGAGGCAGGAAAGGGACCTCAGGGTTGAAACTTCTCGGAAAGTTTCCCGTGTGGACTCCAGCCTCATCCTGCAGGAAGCTGGCAATGGCTTTAATGTCACGGTTATAGAGTCAGTTCAGCCCTTGAGGCAACACAATGTCATGTTCAAAGTCTGGGACTATTCGATCTGGGCAGGGGATACGCTGGCTCTAAAATCTCCCTTGGGGTCTCTCACCAGGCCTGTCATTTCCCCCCATTAGCAAGTCAGACACTCCTTTGGGACAAAGTTCCTGGCCCCTGGGGGAGGGAGGTGATGGAGAGTGGAGGCTGGGATCTACAGCGGGCCCTGGAAGTCCTAAGCACTTTAGCTAGAATTAGCTCAACATACAGCTTCCAGCCACCGTGAAGGATCCAGAGCCAGAGTCCCTGTGGGCTCATCTCTTCCCTTCATCTTTGGCTGACTCCCTGTCCCCTCTTCCCAGGCTCTCACTGGTATCCTGACCTCTCTCCAGGCATACCTGGTCGACCCCAGCCACACACAGAAACACCCTCCTTTCATTCATTCATTCACTCACTAATTTATTTAAAGTCATTCCAAACTTATCAAACATTTATTGAGTCCTGACTGTATACCTGGCACTGTGCTGGGCCCTGGAGTTTCATCTATTACCTTGATCAGAGCAAATGTAGTGCCCACCTTCACAGACCTTTTTTAAGGGAAAACCTTAAAATCACAACTACAACAACCCCATTTAAAAAATAATAGCAATGGGGAGTTCCCATCGTGTTGCAGCAGAAACAAATCCGACTAGGAACCGTGAGGTTATGGGTTGGATGCCTGGCCTCACTCAGTGGGTTAAGGATCCAGCGTTGCCCTGAGCTATGGTGTAGGTTGCAGATGTGACTCGGATCTGGTATTGCTGTGGCTGTGGCGTAGGCCGGCAGCTGTAGCTCCGATTCGACCCCTAGCCTGGGAACCTCCATATGCTGCGGGCGCGGCCCTAAAAAGACAATAAATAAATAAATAAATAAATAAATAAATAAATAAATAAAGGGGATAACCTTTGAACAGACATGTCACTAAAGATATACAGATGGCCCATGAAAGAATGCTCAGCATCAGTAATCCTTAGGGAAAAGTAAGTTAAAACCACAGCCAGATACCACCACGTGCCTCCTCAAATAATTACAACCAGAAGGGCTGTCTATCCCCACTGCCAGCAAGGAAGTGGCTGAAGTAGGACTCTCACACTCTGCTCCCCGAATGTAAAATGGTACAACCATTTTGGCAAACTGTTTAGCAGTTAGCAAAAAAGTCAAACGTGCACCAGATATATGACCAGCCATCCCACTCCTAGATATTTATTCAAGAGAAAGGAAGATGCATGAAGAACCTGTGCTCGAATTTTAATTGAGGCTTTATTTGTTTTTTGTTGTTGTTGTTTTATTATTTATTTATTTATTTTTGGGGTCTTTTTAGGGCTGCACCTGCGGCATATGGAAGTTCCCAGGCTAGGGGTCTAATTGGAGCTACAGCTGCCGGCCACAGCCACAGCCACAGCCACAGCAATGCAGGATCGGAGCTGCCTCTGCGACCTACACCACAGCTCACAGCAACGCTGGATCCTTAACCTGCTGTATAAGGCCAGGGATCGAACCCACAACCTCACAGTTCCTAGTCAGATTCGTTTCCACTGTGCCACGATGGGAACTCCGAGACTTTATTTGTAATACCTGGAATCAACCCAGGTAACCATCAGCAGGTAAATGGATATACAAATGGTGTCACATCCAGAAATGAAAAACTACACTGCAATGAAAAGGAACAGTGTGGCTGAATCTCAAAATCATTACGTTCAGTGCAAGTGTATATACTCTAGGATAAAAGTGTATGTACTACAGGATTGATCCATTATTCTAGAAAATTCTAGAACATACAAACCAGAAAGCAGATCCGTGGTTGACTAGATGGAGGAAGGGTTGGGAGGGAGGGAGGAATCACAGAGGGTCATGAGGTGGCCTTTTAGGGAAGACAGGTGTGCTCATTATCTTGATTACAGTGATAGTCTAACGAGTGAAAATATATGTCAAAACGTCTCAAGTTTTAAGCTTTAAACATGTGCAGGCCAATGAAGTGATTTTAAAAATTACAACTGCGCAATGAATCACTTAATCACAGGTGGAATGAAGAGCTACAAGGGAGGCGTCCCAGACACTTGAGATTTACAACACAAGGAGCCACTTAAGCCTGGAAGCTGAGAAGCACTCAGGGGAGAGTGAGGTTTAGGGAGCAATGGGAAAGATGGGCTGGAAATGGTCCAGGGGGGCAGATGGGTGGGGCGTGGGGGTGCTGGGGGAGAAAGACCAATTGTGGTGGAGGAAACAGATCATGTCAGAGCCCTGGGAGTGGCGGGGAGGAGGCACAGTGAGAGATGCTCAGAGAAGCCACAGAGGACCAAGCTGCTCTTCAGAGCCTCAGAGAGATGTTTGATCTTGCCCAGGTGCCCAGCACTCTTGGTCAGTGGAGGCTTCCTACCAGGACCTCCGCCCTCTTCATTGCTCTGGCTGGTCCCAGAATCATAACATGACGAGGTGCCTCATTCCAGCCTGGGAAGCAACGTCTATGCAGGCTCCACACTGAGCCCTCAACCTACCCCAGGCCTGGTGAGGGCCTCCAAGGCACCGCCGCCCTCCCTCCAGCTGGCAGAACTGGCAGCCTGAACTTCCATTCCTTCAGCGTTTGGAGCAGCCGGCTACTCACTGTTCTGGAACCTTGGTTAGAATCCCAGCTTAGTCACTCACCAGCTCTGTCACCTCCCTGGTCCTCAGTTTCCTCATCTGTAAAACGGAGAGATAATAACAGGGGTTCGCTGGGTTGGTGTGAGGATTAAAATGAGCTGACATTTAGGAGTTCCCGTTGTGGCTCAGTGGTTAATGAATCCGACTCGGGACCTTGAGGTTGCAGGTTTGATCCCTGGCTTCGCTCAGTGGGCTGAGGTGTAATTCGCAGACGCAGCTCGGATGGATCCCGCGTTGCTGTGGCTGTAGCGTAGACAGGCGGCTACAGCTCCAGTCAGATCCCTCACCTTGGAGCCTCCCTGCGCCGCTGGTGCGGCCCTAGAAAAGACAGAAAAAAAAAGAGCTGACATTTAGAAGACGCTTAGACGAGTGCCTTCTTTCTTCTGTTATATATAAAATGAAATTCTGTCCCACCCAATGAATATCAGGAACAGCTCCAGGAGGGCAGTGATGCGTCAGCAGTGGGGACAGCTCTCCTAGCCTCTCTGGGCTTAAGGGCAGGGACGTGTCTTCCAGCTCAGACATACCTGGACACTTCAGTCCTGTGGCTTCAGGCAGTTTGGGCATCAAACGCCTTCAGAGCTCCTCCCACCTGCCCATGAGGGCCCCGTGGAGATTTCTTTGGCTGGAGGGAAGTTCTTGATCCCCCAGAATTTTCCAGCCTCTGTCGTGTATGTGTGCACTTTTGCTTGGGGATGGATTCTTTCTGTCTCACTTTCTGTTTCCTTCTTTGTTCTTCACCAGCTCAAAAGAGAAGGCGCAAAATGCCTCTGCTTGGGGCTAGCTTTTCCGTCCACGCTGAAGCGAGTTATCTTCCAGAACTTTGTGAATGGAAAACAGCCCATTCTTCCATCTGCAGGCTCATGATTGTATAATGTCCCATTTGCTCCTCAACCCCCGCCCCCGTGCAGTTGGGGCTCAGGGGAGCTAAGGGTACTTGTACTCGGTGAGAGTGCTTGCTGTAAAGAACCCCGGTCAAGCCCCCGATGTTCCACGCATGCGTGGGCCGAGTAATTTACAAAGAACCTTCACCTCCCGTCCAGCGAAGGAGCCCTACCAAACCTTCACAGGGTAGAATAGGGCAGCTATTATTATTCCTGATTGACAGATGGGGAAGCAAAGGCTTGGAAGATTGGTGGTATTTCCCACGTTCCGTGGCTAGTGGGTTCGGTTCAATTCATCAGGCATTTATGGAGCACCTTCCATGCATCAGCCCCCGTTCTAGGTCTTGAGCAATAAAAAAGAACCAGACAAGGTTCCCTACCCTTGAGGAGTTAATTTTGGGCTAAAGTGGTAGGTGCCATCAGGGTGGGTGTTCAGAGACTCTGGAGCAGCACACAGAGGAGGGGGCTCTGGAAGAGGCGACATCTGAGCTGAGTCTTGAAGCATAAGACCAGGTCACTCTTGAACATCTGGAACTGAAAGATAAGCCTGAGGCAAGCACAGGTGTGTGGTGTGGGGGGGGTGTGTGTATGTGTGATACGTGTGGTATGTTTGTGTGTGTATGTGGGCGTGCACGTGTGTGCAGACCTGCGTTGTGGCAGGAACAAATGTTGAGCAGATCTCAGTGGTCAGGATGGGATCTAAAAATCAGACAACCTAGGTTCAGTCTGCCTCCGTCACTTCTAGTTATTTGACCCTGGGAACATTACAAAACGTCCCTGTGCCTCAGTTTTCCCATATGTTGAGTGGGGTTAATGATAATGCCTATTTTGAGGCATTACTGTGAATTTTATTAGGCAACACTTGAAAAGCTCCTCCTAGGGTTAAGGATCCAGCGTTGCCCTGAGCTGTGGTGTAGGTCACAGACACGGCTTGGATCCTGGATCCCGAGTTGCTGTGGCTGTGGTGTAGGCCAGCAGCTACAGCTTCGATTGGACTCCTAGCCTGGGAACAGCCATATGCTGCAGGTGTGGCCCTAGAAAAGAAAAAAAAAAAAAGAAAGAAAGAAATAAAAGCTCCTCTTAATAGCCCTTGGCATATAGTGAGTACTCATTAAACATTAGCTGTTCTTTCACTAATGCTGACAGACCTTCCCAAACCCAGTCCTCAAAGGACTTCTGAGAACCTGAGTTGGGAAAGAGACACAGGGCCATTGGGCTCAGGTGTGGTCCATCATATTTGCCTACAAATAAATAAACCAAGAGCAAAGTATGCCCTCAGAGTGAAAAGCGACCTTGGATTGCAGAGGCAGAGACAGAGAAAAGGAGCAAAGTTGAGGCAGGAGGAAAGTGCATGCCAGGCATATTCAGGAAGCAGCACTCTAGAGGTCTTTATTTAAGGGAAGGATGTGACATAAAAGGGAACAGCTTTATTCCATTTGACTCTTGCTCCAGAGGGCAGGCAAGGGCAAAAGAGAGTGGAAAAAGTTTCAGCTTGAGTCAGAGCAGTGGAATGGTTGCCTTAAAGACAATGAGCTCTCTGTCACTTGTGCTTCCTGGTTTGGGGACTTTCAATTAGAAGCTGGAGGATCATCTGTCCTACCCTGCCCTGGGTAGCCAGGATTATCTCTGAAGTCCCAGTGAGCCACTGCACTAGCTGGCCTGCTGCAAGCAGAAAGGCACAAGACGGGGAAAGGGGGAGGAGGAAAAAAAAGAGTACCAGGAGATGAGGCTGGAAAGGAGCACTGAACTGCCTGCCATTGGTCATTAAGTCTTATCCCTTGGGATTAGGGAATGTCTATTACAGAAGTGTAAAGACTGATAGATCGTCCTATCAGTCATTTTCACTTGAGTATAAACTAGATACACTGATCATCTTCTCCATGACAGCTGACTGATGATAGAAGAGGATAGGAGATACCAAATGAAGAGAAAGAAGGACGGAGAAAGTGAAATGGGCAGGGCTCTGAGACAAACTTTGTTAATCTCAATTTTGCCAAAGAACAGCCCTGACAGCAACCTGAGAGGAAAGAAAAATAAATCCTCAGTGGTGAACCCTTGCCATTATTTATTCACTTCAGCAACCAACTGTGGGGTTCCAACTACATACCGCTCTGTGTGCGGGGCAGGGGGAAGCTGGATGAATCAGACTCATCTCCACACCCAGGCTACTGGGAGACAGACATGGAAATCACCGCCACAAGCCATCATGGCCAAGGCTGTGATGGAAGGGTGTCCTCAACAATGGATAATCTTTTCCATCAACTGCACCCTTGGCCTTTCTCTCAGAGCCACCCCTTCCTCCTGGGAGGAACAGATTAATAGGAGACTCATTTCACAGACAGCTAAACAGAGGCCCAAAGAGTTTGAGCAACCTCTTTGGGATACAGCCCTGACTCCAGAGCTGAGCCCCTCCAAACACAAGCACATTCCTTGGGGTCGGCTCCTGAAACATTCCCCAGATCACGGACCTTCCCCCTCAGTGGGTGGGCTGGCTGGCCACCCTCCTTCCTTCCTGCTTCCTCTCCAGGGCAAGGAAGATGAACTTGGCCATTGCGGCGAGGGCCTGTCTGGGGCTCTGGGAGGGCGGATAATCAGACTCTGAGAAAATCCATCTGCTTCAGGCCCCATGGGTCTTGGACGGGCCAGGGCATCTCAGCTGCTCCCGACTCTACCCTTAGGCAGCCGCTATATGCAAAGGGTTTAAATGTCTCTGACCATTAAGAAGGCCTGGCTTGGTGGCCTCCCCAGCAACAGGGATTGAGCGAGGGGCTGGGAGCTTGGTCAGGTCTTTATTTCCTTGTCTGAGCTTCTCCACTTTCTTGGGTCCTGGCGCAGAGCTGCAGGCATGGGGGCAGTGGTGGGGAGGGTAGGAAAAGCCATCCTACGGCAGAGAGTAGGCTGAGTTCCCCCTGGGAGACGCCATCTTCAAGGTCATCTCACCCCTTCCTGGGGACAGGAAGGGCAGTGGGGGGCAGTAAGAGGAGGGGGGAGGTGGCCGTCAGGCTGAGCAGCCAAACTCTCAGCCCCGCCCCCAAAAGAATTTTACCCACACGACCTGACCTTGGGGCAGCGTCTAAGGTTGGTATTATATCTCCTAGGACACAGAGAGGTTAAGTAACTTGCCCAAGGCCACACAGCTATCAAGTAGAAAGAAGCTTTGCTTTGGGGTCTATCTGAATTCCCAGCCCTGCCTTTGCCCACCCAAGAGGCAGTGTAGAGCAGTGGCAAGCACAGGAGTGCCAGCGCTGGATTGTTGTCTGGGTTCACACCCAACTCTGTCTACTTACAGGCTGTGTGAACTTGGGCATCTTGCTTTTCTGAGCCTCACATAGCCTCTTCTTTAAAATGGGGATAACAGAGTTCCCTTCGTGGCTCGGTGGTTAATGAATCTGACTAGTATTCATAAGGACGCAGGTTCAATCCCTGGCCTCGCTCAGTGGGTTAAGGATCCAGCGTTGCCGTGAGCTGTGTGTAGGTCGCAGACGTGGCTCAGATCCCGAGTTGCTGTGGTGTAGGCCAGCAGCGACAGCCCCGATTAGCCCCTTAGTCTGGGAACCTCCATATGCAGTGGGTGCAGCCCTAAAAAAGAAAAAGAAAAAAAAATTTTTAATAAAATAAAATGGGGATAACAGTGCCCACCTCAAGGTGTCGTGACAATTATATGAATTAAAATATGTAAACAACTCAGAGTCGTGCCTGGAATAAGGTGTGTTCTTGACAAATGTCACCTGCTTTTATTACGGTCTGTTCTCAGCACAATGGCTATAGGTGATCCTTTGAAAAGATAAGCCTGATCACTTCACTTTACTCTTTACAATACTCCAAGGGCTTCCCATCTGCCCAGAGCAAAGGCCCAAGTCCTAACCATGGCCTCACACTGGCCTCCATCACCTCCCTGGCCTCACCTACCACTCCTTCCACCCGTGACATGGCAGCCTCTTGCCTCAGGGTCTTTGCTCTGGTTCTTCCTTGTGCCTGGAACATGCTACCCCCAGGTATTAGCATGGCTCCTCCTTCAATGTCATCTTCTCTGTAAAGTATGTCCTGACACCCTCTGCAAAATTGTCACCACTACCCACTTGGTTGCTGGATTTTCTCTGTAGCGTTCATTGCCAGCAGACACCCCAAAAGATGGTTTGCTTATTTAGTTAGTTATCATCACTGCCATGTCCTCTTTCTCCCCACACTGGAAAACAGTTCATAAAGGCAGGGATGTTCACGTGTCCTGCTCTCTGCCGTGTCTCTAGCCTGGAACATGGCCTGCCACAAAGTGGGACTCCAGGAGAAATGAGCTGAATATATGAATGAATGAACGGCTCCATCCCTCTGTTCCCACACCTGAAAGCCAGGCATCCAGCACCAACGAAACCAAGACCCAAGGGCCAGAGGCGGGTCTGGAGGGGAGTTGAGCCGGGAGGTTGGGGCAAGGCAAGGACAGAGCAGACGAAGTTAGAGTGACACCCCATCACAGTCCCTCTCCCACAGCCTGAACCTCACGTCCAGCACCCAACACATGGTGGACACCCGTGAAACTCTTGTTGGAAGAATGGCAGGCAAGAGGGGGCAGGGGGATTTAGTAAACATACCAGGCACTAAATAAATCAACCAAGATATTCATTCATTCATTCACAGACAAGTCATTGAACACAGCCCTATACCAGGCTGTTCTAGGAACCCAAGAGCTTCCACTGGGGACAGAGAGATGTGTCATTCACGATCCCTGCCCTCTCCCGCATCACTGTCTTGTGAGAAGAAAGACACTAACCAGCTCTATATGTTGCATATTAATAGCACACCCACTTCACGTATGAGGGAATTGAGGCTCAGGGCATGTAGGCATCTTGACTGCCAGGTAGCAGAACCAGGTCTAGAATCAGCTGTGGCTCCCTGGCTCCAAACCCCCTTCCACCTCCCCATTGAATGTGGCTGGTGTCTGGTGCTCAGGACAAGGTGTGTGTGGTCATTGGGATGGGAGCAGTGGGAAGGCAGGAGGAACGGCCAGGCAAAGGGGCAGAGGTGGAAGCCAGGGAGCCAGTTCCAGGCCAGGGAGAAAGTTTTCAGAAGGTGGAGCAGAAGAGAGTGAAATCCGAGAGCACAAGGAAATCCATTGCAGGCTGATGGCTTGAGCTTTTTCCTCGGAGCCCTAAGGAGCCAGTGAGGGTCTGTGAGCCAAGGCTCTTGAAAAGCAGCCTGGGAGCTTGCACTGGGCTTATGAGAAGGAGGCAGAACCTGATGGCAAAAAGGAGGCCTGCCAGAGGCTGTCACAATGGGCAAGGAAAGAGGGAGTCAGAGGTGAAGGAAGCTGCCAGAAGAGGCAGGCACGAGGCCATCAAAGAGGAAAGGTTGAGGGGACCCCAAGGCCAATGGAGCCTGGAGGGGCGAGGCCGAGACATTTAACTGGTATCCTTAAAGCTATGCCTTGGATGGAAACCAGAAACACATGCCATTTTGTCTGATCATTGAAACTGTCCTGAGTTGTCAAAACAATTTTATTTCTTTAATAATGATTTTTATTTTTTCCATTATAGTTGGTTTACAGTGTTCTGTCAATTTTCTACATACAGCAAAATGACCCAGTTACACATACATGTATACATTCTTTTTCTCACATTATTCTCCATCATAAGTGACTGGATATAGTTCCCAGTGCTATACAGCAGGATCTCATTTCTTATCCACTCGAAAGGCAATAGTTTGCATCTATTAACCCCAGACTTCCAGTCTGTTCCACTCCCCCTTGCCAACCAAAAATCTGTTCTCCAAGTCCATGAGTTTCTTTTCTGGAAAGGTTCGTGTGTGCCATATATTAGATTCCAGATATAAGTGATATCATATGGTATTTGTCTTTCTCTTTCTGACTTCATTTAGTATGAGAGTCTCTAGTTCCACCCATGTTGCTGCAATTGGCATGATTTTGTTCTTTTTTATGGCTGTGTAGTATTCCATTATGTATATATACCACATCTTCTTAATCCATCCACCTGTCGATGGACATTTAGGTTGCTTCCATGTCTTGGCTATTGTGAATAGTGCTGCAATGAACTTGTGGGTGCATGTGTCTTTTTCAAGGAAAGTTTTGTCCAGACATATGCACAAGACTGGGATTGCTGGGTCATATGATAGTTCTATATTTCGTTTTCTGAGGAATTTCCATCCTGTTTTCCATAGTGTTTGTACCAATGTACATTCTCACCAACAGTGCAGGAGGGTTCCCTTTTCTCCACACCCCCTCCAGCATTTGTTATTTGTGGACTTGTTAATGATGGCCATTCTGACAGGCATAAGGTGGTACCTTATAGTAGTTTTAATTCATTTCTCTAATAATCAGTGATGCTGAGCATTTTTTCACATGCTTGTCAGCCATCTGTATAGAAAGAAAGCCTGGCTCAGTGGGTTAAGGATCTGACATTTCTTCAAGCTGTGGCGTAGTTTGCAGATGTGGCTCGGATCCTGTGTGGCCATGGCTGTGGTGTAGGCTGGCAGCTACAGCTCTGATTTGACTCCTCGCTGGGAACTTCCATATGCTGCAGGTGCAGCCCTAAAAAGGAAGAAAAAAGAAAAAGAGGAAAAAGGCAGAACTGACATTTACAAACTCCTAGGATGCGCTGAGGATGGGGCTGAGCACCCCACGGGCACCAACTCCGTGAGTTGCACCACCACTGTGTGCAGAAGGTGATTTTTCACAACTTTGTGAAGGAATAGTTTGTATATCCGAAAATCTACCCACTTCAAGTCTCTTCTACGACAATTTTTAGTAAACTTACCATGGAGTACAACCACCGTCATCAGATTTAGAACATTTTCACCGCCCCCCGAAGGGTCCTCGTGCCCGTTTCTGTCAATCCCTGTCATGCCCCCCGCGTGCCCCAGGCCTGCTTTCTGCCTCTATGGATTGGCTTTTTCTAGAATGTTCTTTATAAATAGAACCATACAATAGGCAGTCTTTCATGTCTGGCTTCGTTCACCCAGCAGAGTAGTTTTGTGGTTCACTTCTGCCCTGTACACATCCGTGGTTGGTTTCTTTTCAAGGATGGAACATTTGCCATTGTATGGATAAACCGCATTTTGTTTATCCACCCACCAGTTGGTGGACATTAATGTTTTCAATTTTTGGCTCTTACGAATAATAACACTGCTGTGAACATTTGTGTACAAATCCCTGCGCAACCCACATTTTCATTTCTCTCGGATACATACCTAGGAAGGGAATTGCTGGGTCATGTGGAAGTTTCACTTTTTTTTTTCTTTTTGTTTTTTTTAGGGCCGCACCCAAGACATATGGACGTTCCCAGGCTAGGGGTGGAACTGGAGCCGCAGCTGCCGCCCTGCACCACAGCCACAGCAATGCCCGATCTGAGCCCTGTCTGCGACCTACACCGCAGCTCACGGGAACGCTGGATCCTTAACCCACTGAGCAGGGCCAGGGACCAAACCAGCATCCTCATGGATACTAGTTGGATTCATTTCTGCTGCGCCGCAGTGGGAACTCCTGAAAGTTTCACTTTTTAAGGAATGTGCACCGGTATTTCTCTTGTGTCAGTTTTGGCTCATCATTAAGTGATGCAATCAGCTAGGAAAGCCTGGGGGCACTCACCTGGGCCCGTATGACCTTTGGGGACATCTGCCGACATTTCCCCAACTGGAGCCAGTGTTGTGGCTGGACAGGCCCTCGCGGTTCTGATTATGACTGTAAGATGCAGCTGGGAAACCACCATCAGGGAAACCTTGAAAAAAAACAAGGATTATTACTCACAAGCCCTGGAGTGTACATAGCACGCCTGGGGACACACAGCAGGGTCGCAGGGAGAAAAAGAGAGACACAAAGAGAGACCTGAGGTTGAGGGTGGGTTTTGCAGGTTCGGTTCACTCTTTTTTTTTAAAGGCTGCACCTTTGGCATATGGAGGTTCCCAGGCTAGGGGTCGAATCAGAGCTATAGCCACCAGCCTACACCGCAGTCACAGCAACGCCAGATTCAAGCTGCGTCTGTAACCTACAGCACAGCTCACGCCAGATCCTTAACCCACTGAGCGAGGCCAGGGATCGAAACTGCATCCTCCTTGATACTAGTTGGATTCATTTCCGCTGAGTCATGACGGGAACTCCCTGAAGGTTCACTCTTTATTGGTGAACTGAAAACATAAGAACAGGAATTAACACGGGGGAAGGGGAAAGCAGGGTCACCCCAGCAATCAATCGTCTGGGTCACCCTGGGCTTTTCCCAAGGGGAACTTCATGGGTGGGGCAGCCTGACTCTGCATCTAGGTGTGTAGCTGGCAATGTGTTTATTTGAGATGGATGTCTTTGAAATGGCTGTCTCTGCCATCGAAAGTTTAAGGCCAGGCACCTACAGTACAATCAAAATAAGCTAATTGTCAGGTGCTTGCACTACCGCACTGATCCATCATTTTTCATACCAGGATACTGAAGTTCAGAGAGGTCAAGCGGATGACCCTGTGACACTGGGTCACAGCCCAGCGAGAGAAGTCAGTTGACCAAAACCCAAATCATAGGCCGTATATGTCACTTGGGAGAACTCGCTTTCAAAAAGGATTTCCTGGAGTTCCTGCTATAGCTCAGTGGTTAACAAATCTGACTACTATCCATGAGGACATGGATTTGATCCCTGACCTCGCTCAGTGGGTTAAGGATCCGGCATTACCGTGAGCTGTGGTGCAGGTTGCAGGCACGGCTCGGATCTGGTGTTGCTGTGGCTGTGCTGTAGGTTGGCAGCTCCGATTCCACCCCTAGCCTGGGAACCTTCATATGTCATGGGTGTGGCCCTAAATAGACAAAATAGACAAAAAAATAAAAAGGATTCCCCCGTCCCCGACCTATCTCCTGTCCTGTGCCTGCAAGCCCACCATTAGCACATCTTCCATTGTGTTAAGCATTGCATCTCTTCATTCTCAACTGCAAAATGAATTCCCTGGCTGTGGGGACATGTTCATTCCCAAAGACCTTTCGGTAAATGATCTCCAGCCCGCAAGCCTGGGGCCAGCAAAAGAAGGAGACCAGCAAGGTGCAAAGAAGGCCTGGGAAAGAGGCCAATATGTTTGCCTGGGCTCGTCCTACCCCGGCCCATGTGCAGTTTCCCTCAACTCACATTCCCTGGGTGTCTGTCCTGGTCCAGGCCCTGTTGAGGGCCCTTAGAGGGAGACAGGGCAAATTAGACCTGACTCTGCGCCTAGGGTGCTCACAACCCACTCTGCTTCTAAGGGGCAAGTGGATTCATTGTCACACACCAGAGAGGTGCTACCTTGGGGTAAACACCAGGGCTCCGAGGGCCCAGGGAGAGATAGACAAATGCCTGCTGGGGAGACAGGAAATTCTTCCTGGATGAGATGGCATTTGAATAGGGGCTGAGGAAGGGCTTTCCAGGCAGAGAGCTCAGGACAAGCGGCAGGGAGGTTCAGGGTGGACCCTCAGGCATCTCCCCTCACCTGGAGATTGAAGACCACATTTAGGAGACTGAACACCTCTATGCTTCAGGGGCTGAAAGGCCACATGGACCAGTGAAATCCACCAGACACGGGCTAGGGGACCAGGATCCTGTCTAGACGGTGGATGTTCTTCAGCTTGGGTCAACTGTCACTAGCTCAGTATCTCCAATCTTCAGTGTTTCCAAAGAAACCAAAAACTCCAAATATTTATGTGAAATATCCAGCTTTGGCAGCCACAGAAATGCATTTCCAACTCTTTAAATGCACCTGTGGGGCAGACTTTGCCCAAGGGCCTCCAGTCTGCAACCTCTGGCCCATTTGTCGGGTCCAGGTACTCCCTGCTCTCCCATCCCTCTCTTGGCCTTTGAAGAAAGACCCACCCGAGAGCAGGTCCCCTAGGCCAAGCCTTCCTCTTGCTCAAAAGGGATTGGCTGTGACAAGAGCCAATCATAATGCAGAAGCGAGGGGTGGGGAGGGCAGCGCTGGACCACGAAGAAAGTAGGTAAGCAGTCATCAAACCCCACCAGTAGTAAGTGCATAGGATGGACGGATTTTAATTGCATCGCATTCGAATCCTTAACATTTATCTAAAATGTGATGGGGGCGGCCATGAGGGCGGTCACGAGCGTGCTCAGCCCCAGGATTGCGTGTATCTAATTAGAAGTTTTCTCCCTCTTGATCCCCTGAAGTCAAATTCATTTACTCTGCTCGAATTGAGGGTTTAATTGGTTCTTGTTTGTCCTCCTCCTGTCTTCTACCGCATCGCTTTGCCCTCCAAAGGGTCACTGCGTGCCGGAAGCCAGCCACAGCACCTCATTACCAAAGGGCACCCCTTTAAGGATACCCGATTATGACTGTTCATGCCAGCCTGCGGCAGCAGTAACATTAACACAGGATGGCAATTATTATCGAGGCCATTGCAATTTAGGGTCTTGAGATGATGTCTGATGGGAACCCAGAGTGGCTCACGACAAAGATGGGCTTCTTGGTCCAGGCAGGCCCTGCACCCTGTCCTTCCCTGCTGGGCCAAAAGGCCACCTGTCCTTTTACTTATTTATTTGTCTGTCTTTTTTTAGGGCCACACCCATGGCACATGGAAGTTCCAAGGCTAGGGGTCAAATCGGAACTACAGCCACCAGTCTATACCACATCCGCAGCAACACCAGAGCTGAGCCACATCTGGGATCTATACCGCGGCTCATCACTACGCCAGATCCTTAACCCACTGAGCGAGGCCAGGGATCGAACCCACATCCTCATGGATACTAGTCGGATTGGTTACCGCTGAGCCACAATAGGAACTACCCCCCTCCCTCTGCCCCCCGTCCCTCAGCCCCCCTGTGGCTGAGTGGGCTTCATATCCCGGTTCTGGAAGAAAAGTGGTGGAAGACAGCAATGAGGTTGAGTCAGCTACATTTGAGGACGCCATGGAGGCTCTAAAGCCACTCATTCTTTTTCCAAGTAATGAGCTTTCTTACCTTTTTGTTGTCTCTTTCCTCTTGTCAATTAACGCCAAGCATGGCAGCTTCTCTGGGATGGGGGTGGAGAAGGTAGGAGGCAGCTACTGCCCAGGAGAAGAGTCTTGTCTTCCAGATCAGACCCTCTATGGGTGCAGGAGAAGGGAGGGAGAGGAGGCACAGACACAGGTACAAGAATCTAGGCCCAGGAGCTCTCTGCGCACGGGCTAGCAACAGCACGATGAAGACTGGAAGTGCATTGGAAGCCAGGTCAGTCGCATAAAATCCTGCAACCCAGGAGAGTGTGAGCCAGCCCCACTGAACTTCAGTCTCCTCATTGTAACACAAGGTTAACGTAAGGTCGCAATGAAGAGTCCATGTACCTGGCATGTGGCAAGAACTCGTCACACAGCAGATGGCAAAACACTGCATTATGCTGTTTTGGGCACTTAGCAAGGCATCGGGCACACAGTACGTGCTCAATAAATCATGACCAATATTATACTATTTGACCTTGAGCCGCTTTGCTAATCTCTCTGGGGCTTGGGCTTCCCCATCTGTAAAATGGGGACAATCACTGCCCCCTCTCTGGCCCCTAGAGTTGTGATAAGGAAGGAAACATATTCGTTCACATTTGGAGAACAGCCTACGGCACAGAGTTAGGGTTCTCTGTATGTTGGGGAGGATTTTTCTGGTAGCTCTCTGTGCTGGGACAAGTCTCTTAACTGCTCTGGATCTCAGTTCTCTCACCTGCCAAGAAATTAATAAAACATTTTTTAAAAACACCATGAGGGGAATGTAAATTTTGGTGCTACCACTATGGAAAACAGCATGGAGGTTCCTCAAAAAACTAAAGATAGAGTTGCCATATGATCCAGCAATCCTACTCCTGGGGATATACCCAGACAAAACTTTCATTCAAAAGATACATGCACCCCTGTGTTCATAGCAGCACTATATACAATAGCCAAGACATGGAAACAACCTAAATGTCCATCCAAGATGAATGGATAAAGAAGATGTGAGATACACAAACACGCACACACATAAACATAATGGAATATTACGCAGCCATTAAAAAGAATGAAATAATGGTATTTACAGCCACATGGATGGACCTAGAGCTTATCATATGAAGCAAAGTAAGTCAGAAAGAGGAAGACAAATACCATATGATATCACTTATATGTGGAATAAAAAATACAACACAAATCAACATATCCATGAAACAAAAACAGACTCACAGATGTAGAGAACAGACTTGTGGTTGCCAAAGGGAAGAGGGCTGGGGAGGGAAGTGTTGGCAGTTTGGGATTAGCAGAAGCAAACCCTTTATAGGACTGATAAACAACAAGGCCAGCTGTATAGCACAGGGAAATGTATCCAATATCCTGTGATAAGCCATCATGGAAAAAACTATGAGAAAGAATATGTACAAGTACAACTGAGTAATTTGATTTACGGCAGAAATTAACGCAACATTGTAAATCAACTATATTTTAAAAAAGAAAAAATACCCAATTCTGTTTGTTTTTCAAAAAAACTATACTTCAACAAAATGTTTAAATAGAGAGGAAAAAAATAGCACCATCTATCCTGTCTACCTCACAGTTGTTATGATAATTAAATGAGATGGCGTTGATAAAAACATTTGCTGAGCTGTAAGTGCCCTACAAGTGTTCGCTCTTAGCATCACTCCATTAAAAGATAATTGGTTGGTAAATAAAGGGAAAGACTCAAGCATTTATCCTGCTTTTCCCGTGCCTACTGTACCACTGAGTACCCAAATTATAGATGAGGGACATTTCTCCTTTTAGATTCCAGCTAATAAATGAGAAAGGGATGATAGGATGGGAATCTCACCCATTTCGCAATCCCTAGTGGATGCGTGGATCTGCATCCGGAACATCCACAGCTGCCAACATCCCCAAACTGGAGGCGGCGGCCGGCATTAGGCATCTCCTGATGGAAGCACATAGCACCACGAGATTGTCTTGCTAAAAAAGCCCAATTTGAATCTGCTTGAGCCAGAAAAACAAATTGTCAATTTACCAGAAATCCAGAGGACAGGGGGATGAGTTAAAACACACCACAGGAATAAAACCAGTAAAGTCCACACTGGGAAAACACAGGACAGACATCTGGTTTCTCAAAAAAAAAAAAAAAAAAAAAAAAGGAAATAAAGATCGGGAAGGACAGTCGCCTTGGAAGACAGTTTGGCAGTTTCTTATAAAACTAAACATATTCTCACTGTATGACCCAGCAATTGTGTTGTTTGGTATTTACCCAAAGGTAGTTGAAAACTTATTTTCGCACAAAAGCCTGCTCCTGGATGTGTATAGCGGCTTTATTCATAATTACCAAAACTTGGAAGCAGCCAAGTCGCCTTTCAGTAGGTGAATGGGTAAACTGTGGTGCGTTCAGACAGTGGAGTATTATTCGGCGCTAAAAGGAAATGAGCTATCAAGCCATGAAAAGACATGGAGAAAACTTAAATGCATTTTAGTAAGTGAGTGAAGCCCATCTGTCAAGAATACATACAGTCTGATTCCAACTATATGACACTCTGGAAGAGGCAAAACTATGCAGACAGTGAAAAAGATCAGTGGTTGCCAGGCTTCACAGGAGGCATAAGTGGCAGAGCACAGAGAGATTTTCGGGCAGTGAAATTACCCTGAATGATGCTATAGTGATGGATACAGGTCATTAGACATTTGTCCAAACCCATAGAATGTACAACACCAAGAATAAACCCTAGTGTTAACTCTGGGCTCTGCGTGATTATGTGGTGTCAAGGTCTGTTCATTGACTGTAACAAATGTACCTTTCTGGTGGGGGTGTTGGTAACGGGGTGGACTGTGCAGGTCTGGAGGCAGGGGATGTATGGAGACTCTCTGTACCTTCCTTTCAATTTTAAACCTAAAACTGCTCTAAAAAACAAAGTCTAGGCGTTCCCTGGTAGCTCAGCAGGTTAAGGACCTGGTATTGTCACTGCTTTGGCTCCAGTCACAACTGTTGCACAAGTTCAATCCCTGGCCTGGGAACTTTTGCATGGCCGTGAGTACAGCACCCCCCCGCCGCAAAAAAAAAAAAAAAAAAAATTAAACAAAAAACAAAATTTATTTTTAAAAATGAGAGAGAGGGATTACAGATTAAGAGAGACTTAGATATATCAACCAACCTCATTAGGCTCTTGATTCAAACACACTAACTATAAAAGAAGTAAAATTAAGACTGGAAATGTGAGCAGTCACTAGATATTTTGATGACATTAAAGATTTCTTCTTAATTTTTAGTGGAATCATTATATTATGGTTAAGTAAAAAAAAAAAAATAGTAGGAAAGCATCCTGAGATAAATAGGGCTAGAATATTGGGTGTCTGGGGTTTGCTTCAAACGATATAGGGGAGTGGACAGATGTAAAGATGAAGGATGAATGATCATTGTTGGAGCTGGGTGACAGGTGTCTGGGCTAGCCTTGTAACCACTTTTGTATGGGTTTGAAATTTTCCCACGATAAAATGTCAAAGGAAAAAATTAAATGAGCTAAGGACACGCTGGAGCGGGACTCCTGACGTGGCATGTAATGCAGATGCTGGAACCGTCCTTTTGAGAAAGCTGACGGGCCCTGAGGTCAGTCTTTGTGAAGCTGTTGAACCTCCCTTTGAGTCCCTGACAAAGGTGTTCCTTTGGGTCCTAAGAATTATACTCTTTAGGATAATGGGGGGGGGGCAGTGATTTTATAGCTATTTTTATCTGTTTCTGATATCACCCCAGGGACTTCGGAGGCAAGATTGGGTTAATCAGGGAGGGCTACCTGGAGGAGGTGGCCTGAGAGGAGAAAAGAGGGATATTCTAGCCAAAGCAAAGGCTCAGAGGTAGAGGCATTCACAGCTGTCCTGGAACTGTAAGGAGAGGGGTACGGCTGAAGCAGGGGAGGAGAGCTGAGGGTGCTAACTTTGGAGCCAGATGGGAGCCTTGAATGGCAGGTAAAGAAGCCTGATGTCCTTGGACCTGCAGAGCTCAATAGCTCCCTAACGCCCACAGAAGTGACTCAAGGGTTCTTCTGTGATTGAATGGGGTGGTAGCATTATGCAAGCTGGGCTAGCAGAGGAAGAAGATGCAGGGAAAGACGGAAGGGGGAGGAAGGGAGGGAAGCAGAAAGCCCCATCTCTCAGCGGGCTATTGACACGGACCAACCAGCATGTCTCCAAGAGTGTTCAGAGGAACCCCAGTCCCTCAAGCCCCCCTGTGGAAGAGGGGTACCATGGGCAGGAGTTTGAGAACTGCTGCATTTGTTCCCCCTTAGACTCCCGCTGTGCATTAACCCATGAAGTCCCACAGCAAGTAAGTCGTTTCAATTTTGTGTGAGCATTGTGTCACAAAACACCTCTCTCCCCACTTGTAGAAAATTGTGCCCTAGGTCACCAGACAGTTGTGACAAAGTTTCCAGAACTTCCTCTTCCAAGCCAACTCTATTATCTCTTGTCCTAACTCCCCATCCCCCGACCCCCACTTTTGGCTCTGAAGCCGGATTGACCCATTTTTCCAGCTTCTCTGCAGTGTGCCGAGGAGGCTTGAGGAAGCATTAGGGTCTCAGTGGGCCTATCAGCACCAGCCTCTCTAACACAGGTTTTCAATACGGATGAAGCAATTCCATCAAATGGGGGGAGATATGGGGGAGTGGGTGCCAAGCAGTGTGAGTGCTCTAGGGCTGGGATGCTGGCTCAGACTCTGTGCTGAATTAAAAGCCTTTGCTCTTGATCTGGGGAGTGGGGGGAGGCAGGGAATGGGGGTGGCTGCGATGGGAACTCTGTCCCTCCAGCACAGGCATGGCAGAAGGACTTCTGGGGGAACCAACTCGTGCAGCTTAGCCCAGGCTGCTCCCTCCCACCCACTGGCCAGCGCCCAGCCTGGGTGATGGGGTGCGGCGTGAAGAGGACCCCCCTCCTTGTCCCTTTGCTGGACTGGATCTGCTGGTCTGAGGACACGAGGGCTCTGTGATGGGGAGGACACCCCTCTCCCACCCAGCCCCTCCCCATCCCACTCATTCATGGTCTAGGTTCCAGGGACACAGTAGACAAACCTATAGGGCGCCCTGCCCTCATGGGGCTTCGTTTCCAGCAGGAGGTCAGATAGCGGGTGCAGAAAGCAAATATTAAGCTTAATAAGGAAAGAATTCATAGAGAATATTAGAAAGACACATGTGCTATGAAATCCAAGGAAAAGCAAGCAGGTCGAGGAGACAGAGTGTTGGGAAGTGGTACCCATGACCCCCTCCTCGGTTTTGGTGATTTGCTGGAATGGCTCACAGAATTTAGGAAGACACTTATGGGTGTCAATTTACTGCAAAGGGTATAACTAAAAATTCTCATTGTGGTTCTGTGGGTTCAGAACCCAACATAGTGTCCATGAGGATGCAGGTTAGATCTTGGCCTCGCTCAGTGGGTTAAGGATCCAATATTGCCACAAGCTGCAGCATAGGTCACAGATGTGGCTAGGACCTGGGGTTGCTGTGGCTTTGGCATAGGCTGGCATCTGCAGCTTCGATTTGACCCCCAGCCCAGGGAACTTCCACATGCCACAGATGCGGCTATAAAAAGAAAAATAAATAAGTAAATAAAGGATACAACTCAGGAAGAGCCACATGGGAAAGAGGCACAGGGCAAGGTGTGGGGGGTGGGGGCGATGCAGGGCTTCAGTACCCTCTCTAGGTGTGCCATCCTCCCAACTCCCAAATGTGCTTGCCCACCAGGAAGCTCTCCAATGCCTAGAGGTTTTTTATAGCAGTTTCATTACGTATGCAGGATGGATTAATCCTTGGCCCTTGGCGATGAACTCAATCTCCGGCCCCTCTGCCCTCCTTGAAGGTTGGGGTGGGGCTGAAAATCCCAGGCTTCTAATCAAGGCTTGGTCTTGTGGGTGACCATCCTCCATCCTGATGTTATCTAGGGACCTGCCAAAAGTGACCTCATTACAGCAAAAGATGTCCCTGTAACCACAACGCCCAGGAAATTACAAGGGACTTCAGAGTTCTGTGTCAGGAAGCAGGGACCACAGTTTCTATGATGTCACTTAACCCGCCCTCTCTTGTGGGACTCTCGGGTTGCTTCAGATGGTTCATCCTCGGAAACCGGGACACGGCGAGCACCCCGAGTCACACATCGACTACATCCTCAGGACCACCTCCCTCTCTGGACGAAGATGGGTACAAGTTCAGGCAGGAGAAGGAAGCCTTGGCCCCATTTTCTTCCGTCTGCCCCTGGCCGCTCTGAGGGGTCTTCAAAGGCCCCAGAATGTTGCCCGCTCCTCTGCACAGGCCCTCCCCAGGATGTAAGGTAACTCACTGGGGGAAGGCTTGACATCCTCAGAAAGCCCTTTTTGTGGCTTCAAATGTGTTTGTCGAAAAGCTACACATAGCGCTTAATGTTTTACATGTCAGTGTGGGTCCAGGCTGCAAGGAGAGCATGAGCAAGTCCGTTCCTCTCTCTGAGCTTCCATCTCCTCCTCCGTACAAGGAGTGGCTGAGATGGTCACCGAGGCCCTTTCATGCCCCCACCTCGGGGCAAAGCTCTGTCACTGCCCCACAGTATAGAAGAGAGATTGACAGCCTGGACTGGAATCCCGGCTTTGCCCAACTCTTAACTCCGTGACCTTGGGCAGCTTCCTCGACCCTCGGTTTCCTCATCCCTACGCTGGGGCTAACAGTAGTGTCCAGCTCGTGGGAGGAATAACACAGGTAATCCAGGCTGGCTTTTACCACCGTGCTGCCTCATAGCACAGGAAGTGCTCAGTAATCTGTTAGCATTCCTGTGCTGATGAAACCTGGTTTTTCACCATCTTTATCTCATCCACCACGTTGACCTTGCTACAGTCTTACCAACAAGGAAGAAACAGGCCCAGAGAGAGAACGGGATCTGGTCAGTGGCCAGCTCAGGGGGCGTGGCCAGGCTTATCTCCGCCTCCCACTCCTACTTGGGCGGGCAGGGGCGGGGGAGGGGGCCTCTCTGCCTCTGAAGGCCTGACCCCTATGGATAGCCTAGCCCCTGGTAGCTCCAGGGTCAGTACAGACCCTGTGGCTGAGTTGAGCCAGTGGTTCCTCTACCCTTCCCCATACTTGACCCCCATACTTGCCTCACCTTTCAGAGCATGGGCACGGGCAGTAAGAGGACGGGGGCAGCAGCAGCCCACCACCTGTCAGACTGTCGGAAAACAATGCCAGGTGCTGCCAGGCTCAAGGAGCCAGAATGACTAATATGCTTGTGTCAAAAAAACAAAGAAAGAAAAGAAAGAAACTCAGAGGAACATTTTCCTCCCGAAGACAAAAGGTGCATAGCCCACCTGGTAGCGCAGGTGTCAGCCCAGCAGCAGCGGGGCGTAGGAGGACTGGTTATCTCCATCCCCAGGGTGAGCCTTAGCTAGTGGGTGGAGGAGCCCCAGGAGACTCAAGGCCAGCCTTATGACTTTATCTCTGAGTCACCAGGCAGTCCCTGGGAACAGGCTGGGGTCTTGCTGCCTCAGCAGCCTTTACCCTGGGGATACGGATGTGGGTCCTCTGTGTCTGCAGGTTTTCAGGTCCTCCAAGCCTATTTCAGCAGGAAACAGGGAGGAGTCAGGGCAAATGTGTGGCCCATCTGCCACACACACACTCCGGCTCCCCCCATCCCCCCACCTTCCCCGGCCCAGGGAGCATCCTCTGATCTGAGGACTTGGAGCATTCCGCGGCTTCCAACTCGTTGGTTTTTTCCAAACCCCCTCACACACGCAGCCACCGGGGCTTCAGTTTTTGACACTCAGAAGACAAGAACTGCTGTCTAACTTCCACTGGGTCATCCATCCCCCACGGCAGCGAACGCTCTGAGTCCAACTGCCCTATAAAGGAAGAGGAAATGCCAGGAAAGGAAGGAAGATTAATATTTCAAAAAGAAAACCATCTGGCCATATAATTTTACATTTACTCTTGTGATCAATTAATCTCTGTCTCCCTCAGACCGTAAATTCCGTGAGGGCAGGACCTGCATCTGATGTGGCTCACCGTCCTGGCTCCAGTGTCTGGGATGGGGCCCAGCACCCGAGGGGACTGAAGAGTCGGTGAATGAAGAAATGGCCAGCACCTTCCCACCTTCCTGGGGCTGCCTGAGGGAGCTCAGAAAGGACCCCCTGGAACCAAAGAAAGGAGGGGGCCAAACCAGATCTGTGGTTGCCAAGCTGGGCTCTGTGAAGGCAGCTGTATGCATCTTGTTTTCAAGGTTTTCAAAAGTCTGATAAAGCTGGCTCCCCTCCACACCCCCATCACGGACAGCTCTCACTAGCGCATCAAGAGGGCAGCCTCTTTGAGCCCCTCTTTGTGCCCAGAGCTGTTAACAACTGTCCAGGGACTCGGGTTGGCTCTTGATGACACCGTAGACGCCAAGACCAATTCCAGATCAATATCCGCTAGTGTCAGTCACTACGCTGCAGTCAATGGATATGTGAAGATCCGGTACTGTGGGTTGTGGCAGACACAGTGTTGCGGAGATCATGACCCATAGGTGACCTGGCGATCCATACAGGGCTTTGATGGAGAGGTTTAGGATCCCAGCTTAATAGCACTTAAAGCCCCTTCCAGAACCAAGCACCACCGGTGAGCACGTGCCCTGACAACTTTCTTCCGGATGCAGGAGTGCCTGAGCCCAGGAGGACAGGGAGAAGGGAAGTAGAACGAGCAAAGCCACACCCTTTGCATCCTGGGGAGGACCCAGGACCAAATGCCCATCAGGAGCTGCACCCCTTTCCCTGCAGCCAGGGAATATAGGGCAGAGACCTCTCCATAGGACCTACTCTCCCTGGCCCCATTCATTTCCTCGGAGAAGAAAAGCAGGTCCACAGCTGTCTTCCAGGTCACTAACCCAGAGCCTGCATCATGGGGTTTTAACTCTCTCTCTCTCAAAGCCCCTACTAATTAAAATATTTACAGTGTGCCTTATAGATTGTTTGCTCTCCCCCGGTGGTGAAAAAATGTATACATTTGCATATTCTTGCTCATTTCATTTCAGGCCTCCCAACCATTCTTAAGGAAGGTTCAAGATTATACTCATTTTACAGAGGAAACTGAGACCCAGGGAGGCGGCCACGATTCACTGAAGGGATGGCCCCCAATTTGCTCATTCAATGTCTTTGGATGTGCCCGCCCACCCTGGCTTAGGGCTTTGCCACGTGACTTGCCTTGGCCAATAAGACGGAAGCAAGAACGATGCCTGGAGAGACCTGAGGCACGCTTAAACACTGGAGCTCACTCTCTGGCTGCCTTTGAAGCCTTTCAGCCACTCTGTGAACAGGCCCAGACCAGCCCAGTGGAGGCTGAGAGACCACGTGGAAAGAGAACCAGGAGGTCCATTCATCCCAGATGAGGCCAATGAAGCAGCCAGTCCCAAGGGACCCAGTTGCTGGACCCCAGACCCATGAGTGAGCCCAGCCAAGATCTGAAGGACGTTCAGCTGGTCCCAACCAAAAATGCTGACCTCCAGAACCATGAACTAAATAAGTGGTTGTTGCATTGAGCCACTCAGTTGGGGGCTGTTCGTTGCACAGCAAAAGCACTTGACACAGAGGCAAAGTCTTTTGGTCAAGGGCACCCAGCAGGACTGGGATTCAAACCCAACCTTTCTGGCCATAGAGCGCATGTTCTTAACCACTAAAGATTTAGTGCTTATAAAGTATACTTAGTTTCATTGCAGGCCTCTAGTGAGTCCATGAAGCAATCGTAACAGAAACTCAGAGATATCAAGAAACCTACCTAAGTTCACACAGCTAGTCAGGCCCGGAGGAGGGCATCCAATCCAGTTCTTCTGATTCCACACTCTTCCTGGTCCCATCACTCCATGAAGGCTGGATCCACCAGGGTCTGGTTAATAGAACAGCTTCTTCTTCGGTGCCTTTAAAGTCCCCCCCCCCTCCCCCCGGAAAGCCTCCTTGACTTTCATGAATGGCCTGGTCTTCTCCCTCCCACTGTGAGATCCTCAGACAGAACAGGTGGCTCCCTCAGCTGGGAGCTGTGACCATTAAACTGACCCTGCCTGCCACCCCCACTCCTCTTCTCACCACCCTCCCGGTAGGAGCTGTCAGTTGTCTTGGATACAGCAGGTGATGAGAAAGGATGGCAGCTGAGGTCACAGCAGGAACTGGCCAGGCTGTGGACAGGGAGAAATGGCTTCCTAGACAGATCGGTGCCCTTTCTCCCACCCTGGAGTGAGAGAGGAGGGCATGGATAGTCCGGCCATGCCCAAGCCAGTGTAGGAGACCTGAGATCTCCATTAAGAGCCCCAGGAGGAAGAAGGATGGGCCTTCAGTAAGGAGAAGGTGGGACAAGTGCCCAAGCCCTCCAGGTTTAATTATAAGGCAGTGGGAAGGGAATGTCACAGAGCCATCTATAGGGTTGGGGGCGGGGGTAGAAAGCGCCACTGGAGGGTCCTGCTGAGGCCCTGCCCTGACTGAGCATCTACAGAGCAAGGACCTAGAGATAGGTCTGCTTCCCGGAGGTGGAGCATGATAAGAACCCACTCTACTCCACCATGAAATAAAATCAACAAGCAAGGAAGAGGCAACTTCGGCATGAGGGAAGAAGATGCCCTGAGTCATGCAGACAGAGTCTGAACCCCACATCTTCCTCTTAGGTACCTGACTTTGGGCAGCTTTCTTCATCTTCCTGAGCTTCAGTTTCTCATCTGGGGAAACAGAGGTAATCCTCTATATATCACGGGTGCTACATGAGAAAATGTTGTGAGAGCATCTCATAAACCACAAATGCCATGTAGGGGAGCTGATGAGGGGACACCATGGCCTTCCTGCCCTCTGGCTCTCCCAGCACCAATGATTCTCCAAGTCCTGGAGGAAACCCCAGAAACTCCACGCCTCAGAGCTGTAGAGCAGGACATGGAGAAATGCTTCTCTCTTTTCATGACCATGTAGTATTCCATTCCTTGGCTATAACATCATTGATTTGCCAGTCTCCTATTTGTGAGCACTTCTGCTGTTTCCCACTAGGCTGTTATAATGCTGCAATAAATCATCATGTTGTCTGTAGGATAAATTCCCAGAAGCTGAATCTCTAGCTTCAGATATGTGTGTTTATAATTTTGATAGATAACAAATTATCCTCCATAGAGGAAGTACTAGCATTGTTTGAGAGTACCTATTTCTCCACACTGATTTGGGCTCCACATATTAACATAGTTTTTAATCTTGATCAATCTGATAAAAAATGTTTTATCTGCCAATTTTTAGTTTGCATTTTTCTTATTACAGGAGAGAATGAGCAACTTTGCATATGCTTAAGAGCTATTTGCATATCCTTTCCTGCAAACTGTCCATACCTAAACTTTTCCCACATTTCCTCTGTTTTTCCTTTTCTTATTGATTTGTCAGAGCTCTTTACATATTATAGAATTTAGCCTCTGTCTGTGATAATAGCTTCGAGCATTTTCCCAGTTTTTCATTTGTCTTTTCACTCTCTTTACAGTGTTTGTTTCCATGCAGATCCTAAAAATGTCATCAAATTTACTTATCTGGATGTTGTGGAATTGCTGGAAACGCTCTGAATTTTAAACCTTGACCCACACTGACTCCCCCATCTTGGTGTCTGGTCTGACCTTTCCTTCCTGGTTTGAGTCACTGTCCATGGTGGCACCTAATATCCTGCCTCTACTGGGCAGCTGAACCTGACTTTGGCTAGACATCCCTCTGCCCTCCTCCCTTCCCTCTACCCCTGTAGTTTGACCCTTGGTTTCCTCCCAGTTCCCCAGTCGCCAGCTCTGTGCCTGTCTGGCTTCTTCCCAGCCTGCTGCAGTCCCTCTGGCCCCTACTCAGCCCCTCGCCCCCTCCAGGTGAAGCCAGGCCTTAGTGGCTCCTTCCCCATCCCCTACCTCTTCCCTGTGGACCCCATTTATCCATCCCCCCACCTCCTTGCTCCTTCTAGAACACAACCACACACTGTGCCCTGACTTTAAAGCTCTGGGTCCTTGGCTAAAGCTGAAATGATGTGGGGGTGGGGGGTGATCCATGGACAATATGGTGGGTAAGTTTTGGGGGGAGATAGCAGATCAAGAGGCTGAAAGGGATCTCCTCAAACCTCTGCTAGCAAATCCCAACATGGCTTCCTCCTTCACAGCAACTTAGCTGAATTTCTATCTTTATTAATCAAAGAACAAATTTAATTAATTACCTTAAATTGCTCTAATTGAATCTAGAACAAGAGCATGGACAAAATCCTGAGAAGTAATGAACACAGGCATTTCCAGCATCTGGAGTTGAAATGATCTTTAATTTCAATTTGGGAGCAAAAGGAATGTGACTGCAGTCAAGCCCTCCCCTCCCTGCCTGCTCCCTGACAGCCTCGTTACTGCCCACAGTACCAACAGGGCCTCCGAACTTTCTTCTCCCTCTTTAGCAGCAATGTTCTTTCTGCTTCAACTTATCCCAACCAAGAAATGTGTACGAACCCACCTGCCAGTGTTCTCTAGGTACTGGAGTCCACTGGGTGCTTGGAGAGGGTACAGTAAGAGACCCATAGAGGCACAATGAGACAGGGCCAAGTCAGGAGCTAGACTCATCCTTGATGCTGTGCCTTTCCTTCTGCTGTGCCCTCTGCCTGGCATGCGTAAGGCATTTGCACTGCCATTTTCCAATTGTTGCATCCCTGCTGCTTTCAAGGCCTGTTCAAATGTCTCCTTCAAAGGAAAGCTAGCCTACCCTCGACTGAAAGGGGCTGGAGGAATGGACATATTTTCTGTGCAATTGACCTCCAAGGGGTAGCCCTGTGCCAGGAGGAGGAGGCATGGAACAGACCATTTTTTTAGGGGAGAGGGGGAGGACAATGTATTCTCTGGCTAGTAAAGATGAGGAAAGAGAGGCTCAGAGAAGTCAAGTACTTTTTCCATGATCACACAGCTAGATAGCAGCCAAGCCACACACATAACCCTAGGCTGACACGGCTGCCTTTCTGGTCTTGCCTGGGTATTGGCAGAAAAATCCATATCCCAAGATCTCCCTTAAAGCCCATTTTCCCATCTCCTCTCTGTCCTGAGCCCCCAAATCCCACAAGTCTCCTTTCTCTCCCTGCTCCCCCTATACCCTTCCCCTTCCCTGACTCTTTCCAGGCTGGGCATGGCTTTGATCCAAAATGACTTCCAGGGGACCTGTCTGATTAAGAAAGAAGGGTGCCAAGGCAACCAAGATACTCCTGAATCTTTCATTCTTTTTATTATGGGGTTGGGGGATTGTTATTTTATTATTAGTCTTCCCCTCAGCTGCCAAGTTTCTGTCAGCATCCCCCTCATTGTGCCACCCTCCTGCTCAACCACCTACAATGGCTCCCTCTTACCCCAGCCTCAAGTCTGAGCTCAGTCATTCACTGAACTGTGAAAAACATCCTAATAGGTAATATGCACTATTAGTACAACTGTGAGAGGCAGCCATCCCTTTCACCTCCACTTGAGCAATGAGAAAACTGGGGCACAGAGAAGATTACAGAGCTGGAATTCAAACCTAATGCTCTTCCGCTTGAGAAGGCGGCAAAGCCAGCTCCATACCCATGGTGTGGCACTGCCCACTGCAAGCACCTGCTCTGGCAAGACCCCAAGGGCAATGCTCAAGATGCTTCCTGCCTCAGGGGGGACATAAGCCCGGGTGGCCAGGACCCAGCTCTGTAAGAGGCATACAGGTGTCACTGTGTGTTCAGAGAGGGTGGCCGGCTTCATGCCAAGGGAGCTGCCCCAAGGGAGCTGCCCCCTCCCCTCCAGAAGCTGGACGTGGAAGGGAGTGGGACAAGGGAGCTGCCTCCTTGAGCAAAGGATCGTCCCCCACCTGCAGCCACATCTCTCAGATGGTCCACTGGGGGTAGGGGCAGGGCAGAGAGAGAGGGCTCACTAGATGCTGATGGGGACTTTGGGGCTCCACCCACCAGGGTGATGAGACCAGGAGGTTTGTGGTGAGTGCCGGCCACCCCGGCAGAAGGAGCAGATGTCTCAGCCTGTCCCTGTTCCCTGGCAGGCCTCATCTTTTATAAATAGTTGTACTTGCTGGAGCCAGAATGAGTTGAGGCTTCAGCATCTCTGACTGACAGCCCGGCAGAGCCAGGCCCATCTGCCCGGGGCTATGCATGCTCACATAACACTCCCTCCCCACCAGCAGCCCGCCTGCCACAAGGGTGTCATTGCACCCAGGACATGCAGCATCCTGGCAGGTGCTGGCTCCATGTGGCTGGTGGCATGTGGGCTGTGTGGGCTCATGGGCAGAGTAGCCAAGTGAAATCAGAAGGGACTTTGGAACAGACTGATTCTGGAGGTAGTGAGCGCCTCATCTCTGGAGGGGTTCCCAGGAGAGCTGGATGACCATGTGACAAGCTTGCACCAGCCAAGCTTTGAGCTCAGAAGCACAGTGGAGATGGAGGGAGAAGGCTGAGCCAGGTGCCCACAAAGTTCTTTGGGTCCCAGTGTACATCTGGGATGACACAGACTGGGAGCTCTCATGGACGATGGTGCCTTAGCAAGACCATGGCCTCCCCCTACCCCAGCCCTCACTTGCCAGGATGCATAGCTGCGTGGGCTCCAGGAGCCCTCCGTCTCCTGCCTGAGCCCACCAACTTCTCTGGATGCAGGAGGCAGCCAGGAGAGGCTCTGCCCACAGCCTGGAATGCATTACTCAGTAGCTGTTTACTCCTGCAGGATGCTCCACTGAGGCTGCCAGCTCCCCAGGTTTTCCATGAAGCCCAAGTTCTGCAACAGTGCCCCCCCTACCACCACACCAGCTCTACAGATCCTTGGGGAGCCCCTGTGGGAGTGGAAACCCTGTGAGCCTTTTCAACCTTAGAAGCTCTCCACTTCCTGGAGTTCACGTCGTGGCGCAGTGGTTAACGAATCCGACTAGGAACCATGAGGTTGCGGGTTCGGTCCCTGCCCTTGCTCAGTGGGTTAACGATCCGGCGTTGCCATGAGCTGTGGTGTAGGTTGCAGACGCGGCTCGGATCCCGCGTTGCTGTGGCTCTGGTGTAGGCCAGTGGCTACAGCTCCGATTCGACCCCTAGCCTCGGAACCTCCATATGCCGCGGGAGCGGCCCAAGAAATAGCAACAACAACAACAACAAAAAGAGAGACAAAAGACCAAAAAAAGAGAAGCTCTCCACTTCCTAAAGCCAGGAGACGATGGACTCCTTAACCTTTGGGATCAGAGGTGGATATTTCAAATCATAAGCTCCATGAAAGCAAGAACCAGGTTTGTCTTATTCACTGTTCCTCTTGTCCGTGGTGGCATTGAAATAATTATGGACCAAATGACTAGTGAATAAATGATGTCAAGGCCACCTCACCTACCTCCTCACAGGAAGCCAGAGTCACCCGTGGGGAATTATCTCTGTCCTCCCTCTGAAGTGGTAGGGGATGAGCAGGACGCTCTGGAACGCATATCACCTCCGGCATCAGACTCTCTGAGTCCTAGTCCTGCCTCTGCCTCTTATCAGATATGTGACCTTAAGTGTGTTTCTCAACTACTCTGCTTCCTTAGCTGGAAAACAGATAATAATCTCTGCTTCGGAAAGATGCCAGAATACGTTCAGATCACATTCTTAAATTGCATAGAGTGGGCGCTTCATAAACTGATGCTGTTAATAGTGCTGTGCTCCAAATGTCCATGGTTGTCTTTCCAAGCACACGGTAAGCTCCTACTCCCCCTTCCCTGAAATTGGATGTGACCACATGTGTTGCTTCTGACCAGTGAAATGAGACCAGAAGTGGCGCGCCACTCTTTGATGGAGGCTTTAAGAGCCCCTGTGCAATTCACAACACTCTCTTTTCCCTACCTCAGTAATCATGGCAGCAGTAAGACAGCCACAACCATTCTGGGTCCTGGAATGAGGAATATGTAGATTAAATCCCCTCTCCCCTCGCCCCCTCCCCGCCATCCCCGCTGATCTGTGATGGAGCAGTATGTGGGAAATTGTAAATATGGCTGCAATATTCCTCCCTTCCCTGTATGGACTCCCGTTGGCAACATGACTTTGCTACGTCCTCCCATCCAGAGATAGAGTCCATTTCTCCACCCTTCGAACCTGCTCAGCCACATGACTTGCTTTGGCCAAAGGGATATTAAAAACTGCAGTGCAAGCAGAGACGTGTAAAGCCCTTGCATATCGGAGTGTGCCTTCTTCGGTGGTTGGAACCACTTCCACTACCACGTGAATGAGCCTGGGCTCGCCTCCTGGAGGAAGGAGAAAGGTCCCATCTGTCCCAGCTAACGCTTCCAACATTTGATTGAGGCCACTCTAAACCACCTTAGCCCCATCTGAACTAACACAGACCACAAGAACCACCCAGCCAACCCACAGACTTGAGGGAGATATTAAATGTGTGGTTTGGGGGAACGGTTTGCTACTCAGCAAAGACTAACTGATACAATGAGAAATAAGCAATGAGAAACACATCTCAGAGTATTAAGCCACTGATCTTTGGGGATGTTAGTTACCACAGCACGACCTGGCACTTTCTGATTGACTGATGTAGGAGAGAAAGGAAATACATCCCAATTAAGTTGTGAGGGGCTCTCTCCTTCACGGTTTCCCCCCTGACCAGCCATTTCCTCCCATTCAGCCCTCTCTCCCACCTCTTTGTTCAGGTATTACCTTCTGCCATTGTCCAGGCTCCCGTTCATCGGGCTCGTGGAGTCTTCTCCTCACCTCCCACTTCTGGATGGAACCTTCTAGGACTGACAGTGCCTTAGAGACAAGATATGAATTGTCCCCATGTGAGACTGGTTTTCACAATGCACCCTTGAGGGCAGGCACCCTAGCCTCAGCCCACACATGGTATTCCCCCATTCCCTTCACTCTCAGGTATATCATCTGGCTGCAAAGTGAGGTTTAAAAAAAAAAAAAAAGGCACTGGCTTCAGCAGCAGGCATACCTGGATTCAAACCCCAACCCTGTCTCTTACCTTTTCATCCTGGTTCTGTCACTCCTTAGCCATGTGATCTTGGAAAAGTTCTTTTCTTTCTTTTCTTTTTTTTTTTTTTTTGGTCTTTTTGGCTTTTCTGGAGCTCCTGCAGCATATGGAGGTTCCCAGGCTAGGGGTCAAATCAGAGCTGTAGCCACCAGCCTACGCCAGAGCCACAGCAATGCGTCTGCTACCTACACCACAGCTCACGGCAACGCCAGATCCTTAACCCACTGAGCAAGGCCAGAGATCAAACCCACAACCTCATGGTTCCTAGTCGGATTCGTGAACCACTGAGCCACGACGGGAACTCCGGAAAAATTCTTTAATCTCCCTGAGCCTCAGTTTTCTTCTCTGTGAATTGGAGGTAGAAATTCTTTGTTCACATGGCTATAAGAGTTATAAATATAATTCAATGTCTGGCAGAAGTAGAAACTGAATAAATAGCAACATCATTATCTTTGGAGCCAGACTGAGCAGTTCTCAAATTCCAGCTCTGTCACTGACTGGCAGTGTGTCCTTGGAAAGGTCACTGGCTTGGAGTTCCCGTCCTGGCTCAGCAGGAATGAATCCGACTAGTATCCATGAGGCTTGGGTTCGATCCCTGACCTTGCTCAGTGGGTTAACTGAGCTGTGGTGTAGGTCACAGGAGCAGCTTGGATCTGATGTTGCTGTGGCTGTGATATAGGCTGGCAGCTGCAGCTCCAATTGGACCCTTAGCCTGGGACCTTCCATGTGCCTTGGGTGCTGCCCTCCAAAGCAGAAAAAGAAAGGAAAAGAAAAGAAAAGTCACTGGCTTCCCTGACTTAGTTTCCTGCTCTGTAAAATGGGGGTTAAATGCCTTTTTTGTCAGGATGAAAAAAAAAAAAAGGAAATATATATAATAAAGAGTATGGCATGTAGTAAGTTCTGGAGAAGTGCCAGTTCTTTCTTGCCCACTCACGCCCCCGCCCCTGCCCCAATCCCAGTTTCCAAATTCCTTTGAGGGCGAAGGTCTTGTTTTAGCTCTATACCCCTCCCCCAGTCTTCCACAAACACAGAGCCTCCAGTCCAGGGATGGTTCTGGGTCCCCGCACTTCCAAGGGAGATGTCTCAGCACAAAGCGCGTGTGTCTTCCGTGAATCAACTAACCTGAACTAACAGCGCTGAGGTGGTGGGAAGACCCCTGTGTGCCTCTCGCCCCAACATCCTCCTCATCCTCCCTCCCCTTCCCTTCCCTCGCCTTGCCCTCTCCCACAAGCATGCTCCGTGACTGAGCGAGAGCAGTTTCCATGGTGATAGCATTTTAAAGTTTTCTAAGAGCAGAACAGGAATAATCTTCTACCTTCTCCTCCTCCGTGGCAATCTGGGGAAAGGGAGCTTATCAGAGATAAAGCGTAAGGTGAGAGGTAAGGAGGGGGAGAAATGCCTTTTCTTTCATCAGCTGACTGGATGGAATGGCCATGCTCAAATTCCTCATTCCTGCCTTTCCCCTCCCTCCCCAGCCCTCACCACCTCCCCTGGGGTGCTAGATCCCTTGGTCCTCACCCACCTAGAAGAGAATGGGATGGGTGAGGGTAAGACAAGAAGGAGAAGAGGAAGAAGAGATAAAGGGAAGAGAGAAAGGGTGGGCTGATTTGTGCCCAATCATAGGCACACACACCCTGGTAAACACAGTGGCTACAGGAAATTTCCACTAACCCCAATTTGGGAAGTGATATTCATGGAGAAGGGCAGATTTAGAAGGAAGACATCTGTGTAACCTAGTTGGGACTTATGATTGAGAGTCAATCTATAGGTTACAACCACCTTGCAGATAACTGCACAGTCTACCAGCCTGGAAGAAGAGCCGCATACACTGAGAAAGAGTGTTGAGGTCATGACTCCCTCTGATGACAGTGAACTTCACTCTGATTCCTATTTGCCTCCGCAGCCTTCTTTCTCTTAGCCCCCAGTTAAGGTCCTTCGTGTTCATTCTCCAGTCTTTAAAGGGAACTTTGGTCCAAATTGTGGGCTCCCATCTATTGACAAACGAATTCCTGGCCAATGTGCCTAAGGCTGACATCATCCAGGATTAAGGGGGTGGGGGGAATGGGCAGTGAATGATATACCTCCTTTCCCCTCCTGGCATGGCATTGAAAAAAGCATCTGCCCAAGGCCAGGTGAGCCAGGACCCCCAACAAGTGCTAGAAAGCAGACTGAGACATGGGATGGGGAAACAGGATCAGATAAAGGCATGTCCATCCAAGAAGTGGTCTGAACCCAATAAGATTTCTTCCAGCGCCAAGTTTGACCCAAAGAATTACATGGGAATCATGCAAGGTACATCAGGGTAAGGAACTCAAAGAACCAGATTCAGGTCCTGATTTTACCACTCCAGAGCTGGGTGACCCTAAGAAAGTTACTCAGCTTTTCTGAATCTCTTCCATTTCTCCTCTACTTTCTCATCCTGTCTGCCTTGCACAAAGCTGCTTTAAAAATTAGAAGTAAAATCCACGTTGAAAATTAGCAAATACCACATGCTTGTAAGATACTTATTTCTATTACTTTGACAGAGCCAATGTCTAAGACAAGCTTAAAGCCTGGCTTCAAACAGCATTTAAGATGAACTAAAGAGAAAAGAAGAGTTCAAATTCCAATCTAGGAATTCAAAGTTCCCAGGCAACAGAGTGTGTGATGAGATAACTCAAATGGCACAGAGATCTGCTATGTGGCCCTGCCCTCTCAGGGCTTTGTCTCTCTACCAAAAGAGGTGGTTTTTGTTTTTGTTTTTGTTCTTTTCTTTTTAGGGCTACACCTGCAGCATATGGAGCTACAGCTCCCAGCCACAGCCATAGCCATGGCAACACAAGATCCAAGCCGTGTCTGACCTACACCAAAGCTCAAGGCAACACCAGATCCTTAACCCACTGAGAAAGGCCGGGGTTCAAACCTGCATCCTCAAGGATACTAGTCTGGTTCATTACCACTGAGCCACAATGGGAACTCCCAAAAAGAGGCTCTTAAGTGTCCTTTCAGGCAGGAATCCAAGCCAGGTAAGAAGTCAAATCAATTGCCATGGGGGAGGGGTTAATAGATGCAAACTATTGTCTTTGGAATGAATTAGCACTGAGATTCTGCTGTGTAGCACTGGGAACTAGGTCCAGTCACTTACAATGGAGCAGGATAATGTGAGAAAATAGAATGTGCACATGTATGTGTGACTGGGTCACCATGCTGTACAGTAGAAAAAAAATTAGGGGGGGGGGAATAACAATTAAAAATTTTTTTAATTAAAAAACTTTTTTTAAAAAGAAGTCCCATCAAGCTAGAGAGTGTGGATCTGGGCTTGGCACCATGGACAGCTCCTTTGACCCTAGGAAACCCCCAGAACTCTGTTGTTGGAGACTTGGGTTCAAGTTCTAACTCTGCCCCATAGTGTCACCTTGAGCTGATGTCTGAGCATCAGTGTCCCCTTTTCGCCCCATGAGCTCTGTAAATGAGCACCACCCCACATTACCAGTGCAGTCCAGAGCACCAGTGGACAGGCAGTGGCTGATCCCCTAAGGCCCTCATGTCCCTCTTCCTCCCAGGCTCAGGACCGGGGCTATGTCATCCACACTATTGCCACACCAGGGGGAATTCCCCTCCCCCATTCTTGAGTCCCCCTAAAAGAGCAACTTGGTATGATCCATATTTGGATGCTGGAGGCCGACAGCTTTTGAGCGTGAATCCTGGCTCTGGTATCTACTAGCTCTTGTCCTAGAGCAAATAAATTCCTCTCTCTGAGGCTCAGTTTTCTCCTCTGTAATGTGAGAACTAAACAATGCTTGCCCTGTACTGCTCACATGAGATTTAAATGACAAGATGTGTGTAAAGCCTGCAAAATATGCCTGTCCCACAGTAAGTACCCAAATAAAGCCAGTTCCTCGGTCACCCCTTCCTTTCTGAATTGTGGTCTCTCTTGCTTTAGGAAACACCTCCAGCTGGAATATCTCTGGCTTGGTCACTTAGCACAGGAAAGACAGTGGGCAGGAGGCCAGATGTCATTTAGTTATATGCTGTTTTAAAAGGGAAATAGCTTGTATGTGTCCATAAAGCTGATTGTTGATTAAGGCCTCTCTGAAAGAGTCTTAGGTTGAGCTCCCAAGCCTGGAACCCTGGCTGGTCGGCCATGCACTGCTAAATAATAGAGGCCGCAGAAAGGAAGCTGGAACCCAGAGTTGGGGATGATAACCCTTCCCCCAGCCCAGGAAATAGGGTGGGGGGGACCTGGGGCGGGGGGACAGTGTATCCCCCGCAGGTTTATAAAGTTGTAGTTTGGTCCCTACTTTGCAACCAACCTGTATGACTTTAGCCAACTCTCTTCCTCTCTGGACTGCAGTTTCCACCTTTGAAAAATGGACGGCTGGGAACCAATACCTTCGAGGGTTGCTGGAGTCTATGTGCCTCCCCCTTAGGCCTGTACTGTGACTGCAGTGGAGACCCAGGACACCCCTCCCGCCTTGTGCCCCCAGCTCAGCCTGCAGCCTCTTAGGCCCTTTACCTGGACTCATCTTGAATGCTGTCTGGGCTGTCACACCCTCACCGCCCCCCACACCCGGCAGCCAGGCTGCCCCCAGAGCCCTCTCCAGCACGTTGGAAAAATGACCCATGTCTGAATCACTATGCTGTGCACCTGGAACTGACACAACATTGTAAATCAGCTCTCCTTCCATTTAAAAAAAAAAAAAAAACAACACACATCCACCTCTTGACTGAGCCTCACTCGTTTCCATAAACCATCTCATCACATTCCCATTACAAACGCCTCACTTAGGCGTTGTTATCTCTACTCTTCAAAACAGAAAACTAAGTCTAAGACAGCAGCACTACCACGCCCATTCCAGGGCTCTGCTCATGAATAGATGCTCCAACCCTGCCCTCCCAGAAGGAAGCCAGACCCTGGGCTCCCTCTCCCCCTCTGGTTGGAATTTCAAGGGCCAAGCATTTTTGTTTCCATCCTGCAGAGCCCTGTGGGAGCTGGACCTTGGCCTGACTTGGAGCCAGAAACCCCTCAGAGCTCAGGACCACTCCAGAACCAGGCCTCTAAAGGGCCAACAGTCAGATGTCTCTGCTGAGAGCTTGGTCCCAGTCAGTTCTCCCTCAGAGAGCCCTGGATGATATGACTCTACTGCAAGAATTTTTCTTTTTTTAATAAAAAAATTATTTTGACAAAGCATTCTGATAAGTCACGGGTGTCAGCCTGACTCTGTAGAAGTGTTAGAATGGAATTGATGTAAGACTTGGTATGTTAATTATAGCAACACCCTCTAATTCTATTCCCAGTGCCAGCCCCACCCCCACCCCCTGCTCTCATGGCCAGGGGTGGGGAGAGGCCTGTGTGACCTTCAGCTGTCCCCTCAGGATCCAGGTGTGACTTTCATCATCAGGATGAGTTGGGTCCCAACTGGCCCCAAATTGAATTTCCAAGGTCAAGGCCCCAAAACCTCGATAGAATCTTCCATTCATTAATGTCAGAGATGGGAAGCAACTCCGATATCACTATAGCAACCCACTCATTGATAAGTGGAGACACCTAGGAATTCTCAAATTATCCTGCATGTATCAGATCCCTTTTGTCTTATTATATGCCCAACCCTGCAGAGAAGAGGCAAGAAGAGGTGTGATCATCACCCTGCCTGGGCAAAGCAGGTACAAGAAAAGGCAGAGATACAGATTAAGGGGAAGGAAAGCAGGAAAAAAGGAGCTGGCAGGTCCTAAACACCCAAGCTGTGTCAGGCACTGGGCTCATCACATGTACAGATGATGTCATTTCGGCCTCCCCATTTTGCAGATGAGAAAACTGAGGGTCCAGAAAGATTAAGTGACTTAGCCAGGATCACACAGCCAGGATAAGGACTCAGGTCTTCTAGACCCCAAATCTTGGCCTCTTCCCATTGAAGGGGCTCTAGCAGGCTCCTCGGTTAAACAGCGAAAGGCTGAAGTCAAAGCTACCTGTTCTTGGAGTTCCTGAGCAGTCGTGGCGCAGTGGCTCACAAATCTGACTAGAAACCATGAGGTTGCAGGTTCGATCCCTGGCCTTGCTCAGTGGGTTAAGGATCTGGCATTGCCGTGGAGCTGTGGTGTGGGTCACAGATGCGGCTTGGATCCCGCATTGCTGTGGCTTTGACATAGGCCGGTGGCTACAGCTCCCATTCGACCCCTAGCCTGGGAACCTCCATATGCCATGGGAGCGGCTCAAGAAAACGCAAAAAGACACAAACAAACAAAAAAAGGCTACCTGCTCTTCCTGACCTGTTCCCTGGGATCAAGTTCTCAGTTGCTCTGTATTGTTTAATTGAATAGAAAAGGCCTCCTGGGCCTACCCTGTTCTCCATTGGCTCAGAGGTCCCACTTTTCCCATAGGTGACAGGTACGCTTCCTGCCATTTTGAGTTTCTTAGAATCTACTGATAGAAATGGACCCAATCGATATCTGTGTTTTCAAGATGTCAAGTCAACCCCAGACACATCCCCAAATATTTCAGGACACATGAGCCGGTCCTGAGGGAGAGGAAATTATTAGATGAGACCCAAAGGGCAAACATCTTCAAACTGGGGATGTGAGTGGCATCGAAGGGCTTGCTCCTCCCGCCCCTGCTCATAAAGCACTTACCACTTGTCCAGGCGATTGTGGTGATGCAAGGTTGAGAACCATTGTAGCGGGAGAGTGTCTTTTTTTAAGAAGCTTAAACCTAAACTTTATCTACTTAATTATTTTTGGTTTTTAGGGCCACACTCACAGCATTTGCAAAGTTACCAGGCGAGGGGTCCAATCAGAGCTGTAGCCGCCGGCCTACACCACAGTCACAGCAACGCAGGCTCCAAGCCACGTCTGCAACCTACCCCACAGCTCAAGGCAACACTGGATCCTTAACCCTCTGAGCAAGGCCAGGGATCGAACCCCTGTCCTCATGGATCCTAGCCAGATTCATTTCCACTGAGCCACGATGGGAACTCCTTAAATCTAAACTTTAGATGCTGAAGAAGTTTCTCTGCATTAGGCGTGAAACACCCCAGCCTGATCCCGAGACCAGCAGCCTCTTGATATTAATCAAGTTTCTCCAGACGCTGTGAGCTGAGTTGGTCTCTATATGTCATCGATTCAGGATCCCACATAATCACAGAGGTGGGGGAGCAGCGAGCGGTCCTCACACCTTCCATTATGCTTCGTGTTGTAAGGGGACCCCCTCCCATTGAGCTTAACCCCACTCCCACCCCGCCAGGCCACACAGGGTGCTTGAGAGTCCACATGGGTAAATGGCCACTGTTCAGGCTGAAATATGCCCCCCACACACACACACCCAAATTCATACTTTGAAGTCCTGATCCCCAGTACCTCAAAATGTGACTGTGTTTGGAGACAGGGTCTTTATAGAGGTGATTAAGTTAAGAAGAGGACACTAGGGTGGACCCTAATCCCCAAAGACTGGGAGGAAATGTGACACAGACACATAGAGAGGCAAGGCCATGTGAGAACACAGCAAGAAGGCGGCCGTCTGCAAGCCAAGGAGAGAGGCCTCGGAAGGACTTCACCTTGACCTTGGACGTCTAGCCTGCAGAAAATAAATTTCTCTTGTTTAAGCCACCCAGTCTGTGGTATTTATTAGGGTGGCTCCAGCGAATGAATGCAGCTGCCCTCTGGCTTTCTTCCCTCCAAAATGGTTAGCTGTCTCCTTTCTCACCCCTCCTCCCCCGAGTTATTTACTGATACTAAGAAGTATGTTATGGGAGCTCCCCTTGTGGTACAACAGAATCAGCAGTGTCTCTGCAGCAGCAGGATGCAGGTTTGATTCCCAGGCTGGCACTGTGGATTATAGGATCCAGCATAGTCACAGCTGTGGCATAGGTCACCGCTTTGGCTCAGATCTGATCCCTGGCCCAGGAACTCCATATGCCATGGGGCAGCCAAAAAAAAAAATTTAAAAAATTACATCATGGGATGAAGAGGTCGGGTACCTTTAATATTTTTAGGGCTGAGGACAGGAAGTGTGAGAGAAGAAAGGCCCTTTTTTTTTTTTTTTTTTGCTTGCAAGCAGCCCAGCTGTCTGATGCCAAAAGCATTTTGAGATTATAAGAAGCTAAATTGATAAAGCATGTCCACCCCAGTCAGAATAAGCCAGGTTGCTGGGACCCGGCACGCATTTCCCATAGAAACAGCATTTGGAAAGGCAGACTGGTTCCCGGGCTCGCCCACAGAGCCTGAACTCTGATTCTCTGTCTCTGCCCTGGAGAATACAGGGTACAAACCTGCCTCAAAAGTCATCTTCAAACCCTCCAAGAAAACAGCGCCATCCACCGGAAGTGAGCGGGTGAGGACTTGCACGCTGGGTGGCCGTGCTGGGGGAAAGCAGATCGTGTTAGTGGAGCCCCAGGAGGTAAATGGAGCCCGTGGTGGAGATTCTGAAGGGGGCTTCTGGGATTTCTCAAGGGCTTTGGAGGCTGAGCACTCGCATTCTTTATTATGTCTAATTTCACTTGAGGACACAGATCCCCTCTGTACCCTCGCGAGATGGCTGAGCCGATCAGCCCTGACTGGGGTCTTCTGTGGAGAAAGAGAGGGCAAGGGAAAGGGTGTGATTATGCGGCAGTTAAGGGGCTACGGGGTTGGAGGGGGTGATCACTGGGAGAGAGGGACTGCTTGATGCATCAGAGCTCGGCCTGTGAGCTCAGTCTTTCTGCTGCATCCAAGACGGGGCCCAAGGCCCAGGAAAGGGCTCCAGAGTTGCATATTCTGGCCTGAATCCTGGCTGTAGCACTTATGAGCTGTGTGACCTTGAACAAATGGCATAACCTCTCTGTGCCTTGGTTGCCCTCTCTGTAAAATGGAATTCTTTCTTTCTTTACTTATTTATTTGTCTTTTTGGTCTTCGTAGGGCTGCACCCGTGACATATGGAGGTTCCCAGGCTAGGGATCCAATCGGAGCTGTTGCTACCGGCCTACACCACAGCCACAGCAACGTGGGATCTGAGCCACGTCTGCAACCTACACCACAGCTCACGGCAACACTGGATCCTTAACCCACTGAGCGAACCCATGTCCTCGTGGATACCAATTGGATTCCTAACCACTGAGCCATGATGGGAACTCCGTAAAATGGAATTCGAATAGCAGCCAGCTTACCAGGTTCTTGTGAAGAGGGTCCGTATTCACACAATGTTCTTAGAAAATGCCTGGTTTCCAGGAGTCGATAACAGTTAGTTATGGTCGTTGTTAGGACTCATGCCCCAACTTGACCATCAGCTTTGGAAGAAGTGGGAGGAGGAGTTCCCGTCGTGGTGCAGTGGTTAACGCATCCAACTAGGAACCATGGGGTTGCAGGTTTGATCCCTGGCCTCGCTCAGTGGGTTAAGGATCCGGCGTTGCCGTGAGATGTGGTGTGGGTCTCAGAGGCGGCTATAGCTCCAATTGGACCCCTAGCCTGGGAACCTCCATATGCCACAGGAAGTGGCCCTAGAAAAGGCAAAAAGACAAAAAAAAAGAAGTGGGAGGAGTAGAAAGGGAGGGAAGGGAGGGAAGGGAGTGGGAAAGACAGGCTGGAGAGGTGCCTCTGTCTCTGTCGGAAATGGCCACTGTGCCTCTCGCCCCTCAAGAGAAGTTCAGGGCAACTGTACCCCAACCCCCACCCCCACCACTGCTGGCCACCTCTCATGACCTTGACCTGCCTGTGCTCACCCAAGAAGGAACCCTTAAGGCCATGGCTTCTCCGCAAGGGGGACCAGGGCCAGGGATGTCCCTTTGCCCCTGAAATGCTGGAATCATCCTCCAGGAGCCGGAGGGGCGGGGGCCTGGAGGAAGAGAATTGTGAATTCTCCAAGACAAGCTGCTCGCTCGGAGCCAGAGCTGGTGTTTTCATTCCAATTAATTATCCTTTTAGAGCAGTTCGGGCTGCTGGAGAGCAAGAAAAAGAGATTCATTTATATTAAAATCAGCCCCAGCCCTTCTTGCCAAGATTCTAAGCCCGCCTGTGGATGCAGAGGGTGTGAAGTGTGAAGATGCGGGGATGGGGCCAGCCTGCTGCCCAGGATCCCCAGGGAGGCAGACTCCTGGGGCTGCTCTGAGCCCTTCTCTCTGAGAAGACCCCTGCCCGGCAGACGCTGATGATTTAAATGCTGCTGATGGAGACCTGGGCCCCAGCTTAATGTGTCTGGCAAAAATGGTTTCTTTGTAAGAAGTGACTCAGAGAGGCTGTCCTGTCTCCACTCACTTGCCTCACAAAGGCGAGGGCTAACCTGAGCCTTTCTCCTGCCCGCCCCCCTCCCTGCCCCCAAACCCCTTGATCCTCCCACACCCACCAAAGTCATACTTCATTTCACGTGCACTTTCACCCTGGCCCAGCCTAGTGCTTGATGATCAGGGAGGACTTCCAGGAGGAGGTGAGATGCCAAATCTTAGGGTTAGAGAGGACCAGCAGGTGACCCCCCCCCATCAGGAGAGGTGGGGAGCAGGATCTGTGTACAGCCACGGATTTTCTGATGGATTGGATGTGGAGTGTGGAAGGAAGAGCGGAGCCAAGGGGAGGCCCGGGTTTTCGACTTGAGCAATGAGAAGAGTAGATTTGCTATCATTTGAGATGGGACCGCTATGGGAAAAACAGGTTTGGAGGGTGGGGATAATCCAGAGTTTGTTTTGGGGGTTTCCTGACTAGTATCCATGAGGATGTGGGTTCACTCCCTGGCCTCACTCAGTGGGTTAAGGATCTGGTGTTGCCCTGTGCTGTGGTGTAGGTTACATATGCGGCTCGGATCCCCCATTGTTACGGCTGTGGTGTAGGCCAACAGCTGTAGCTCTGATTTGACCCCTAGCCTGGGAATTTCAATACGCCAAGGGTACGGCCCTAAAAAGAAAGGAAAAAAAAAAGAGTTTGTTTTGGACATGTCCGATTTGAGATGCCTGTTAGGGGTCCGTGGAACCCTGGGCTCTGAGTTCAGGAGACTGGGCAGCCACTTCTATCTCTGCACATTTCCCAAGGTCTTCAGGGTGTTGGGTGTCAGGAGCACCAGGGCTCACACACAGAACCAGATTCTCTGACTCCTAGTCTAATGCTCCCCTTTTTTCCCCCACCTGGCTTCTCCGAAGAGACAGATGTGAGGTGGGGGTCAGGGGTCTTCAGTGCCCCTTCCTTCTGGACCCCACACTCTTATCCTCTCTCTCCAACATCCCTTCCCAAACAGTGCTCACGACTAATCTCTTGGAAAATATGTTGTCCCCTGATTTATACTAAAGTGAAAAGGACTGATAAGAAGGGAACACGCCTTAACAGGCCACTAAGTCATAGGGGACAATCAATAACGATGCCTACAATAATAAAACAATAACAACAGTACCTAATCCTTCTGTATCTCTCACTGTGTGCCACGCACTATAGTAAGCACTTCTGTATGTATTGCATGCCTTAATCCTGCTCATATCTCTTTGAGGAAATTATTATTTTTTTTTTCTTTTTACAAATGAGGAAACTGAGGCACATCTCCAGGGTGACACAGTTTGGACATGGCAGACTCAGGACTGGCACAGATGGAGTCTGGCTCTAGAATTCACAGTCTGAGCCACCACCATCCGCAATCATCAATCCCCACAACAGCTCCTCCAGGGCGGCACTTTGTCCCCACTGCACAGGAGAAAACGCAGATCACACAGGAAAGGCGTTCATTGGGCCCAAGGTCACACATCTGGTGCTAATGGGGCTCAGAAAAGGCTGCCAGATAAAAAATAGGATGCCCAGTTGAATTTCACTTCCAGATAAACAAAGATTTTTTTAATGTCTTTATCAATACTTGGGAGCAATTTACACTTCAAACGTATTTGTTTTTGATTTCAAAGGCAACTCGACCTCCTACTTTTTTATTTTCTGAATCAGGCCACCCTAGCCCCAGAGGAGGATCTGCCCCTGCCAGGATTGGCTTTCCCAGTCTCGGATGACTTCAGTTCCCCAAACCTCCGGTGCCAGAAGGATGAAGGAGCTGAGGTGTCCCCTGGCTGCTCTCAGCCGTGACATCTCATCTCCCAGCACTGAAGCCATCACCAGGAAATCCCTGGGATTACGTTCCAACCAACCGTCTGTCCCACAGCCCCCGGGGGAGGCGCGGGGCCCCACTGAGCCGGCAGCGATGAAGCCCTAAGCGCCAGGCTTAGCAACCTCCAGCCCGCAGCCCCCGAGTGAATGCACCCATTTATCACAGGCAGATGGAAATCGAAACTCGTTTCTCAAGCGGATGCACTGGCTGGATCGGTCGCCTGATTTGGGCAAAGTTGCGCTGTGCATTGGGCATTTGTCATATGTGTGCCCAAGCTCAGACAGACACTGCGCATGCGCTGAAACAGAAGCTTCCCAAATTTCCACCTCAGGGTAAAACAGCCAAGATCTCAGCCGTTGCCCTCAAGACTGTAAAATCCCAGCCCCTTGGCAATAACCAGCTGTGATTTAGAGCACCTGCCATATGCAAGACCTGTGCCAGGCCGTGGGCCATACAGATCAACTTAATAATTACTATTTTTTTTTGTCTTTTTGCCATTTCTTGGGCAGCTCCCGCGGCATATGGAGGTTCCCAGGCTAGGGGTCTAATCGGACCTGTAGCTGCCAGCCTACGCCAGAGCCACAGCAACGCAGGATCCGAGCCACGTCTGCAACCTACACCACAGCTCAGGGCAACACCGGATCCTTAACCCACTCAGCAAGGGCAGGGACCAAACCCGCAACCTCATGGTTCCTAGTCGGATTCGTTCACCACTGCGCCACGACGGGAACTCCAATAATTACTATTTTAATCAAAACAATCATTGCTACCATCTTTAGATGGGACAAAGGCAAGGACTTTGCATGCATTCACTCATTTAACCTACAAACCAAGCCAAGGAGTAAAGAATATTATCCCAATTATATAGATGAGAAAACTGAGGCACTGGAAGTTTAAACGACATACTTAAGGTCAGGCCACTAGAAGATGCTGTCCAGGAACTGAAACCAAGGCCCCCCCCCCCCGGACTCCAGGTTCAAGATCGCTTCCTCCCTCTCCCCCCACCCCACGGCCTAAATGACAAAACTCTTGGTCTGAGGTCTACACCCCCAGCAGTGAAGTCATTAAGTCGGGCCCCCTACCTCTGCATGAAATGTTACAGCTAAAGGCACTGGGGCAGACAGAGTGGAATTCAAAGCCATCACCTCATGGGAAGATCTCGCGGAGGTGGGGAGCCTTGACTTCTGTTTGGGGAGGGAAGGAAGGTCTGTTGAGTGACCATCCGCCTCTACCCGAGGCATCCCAGGACTGTATGTAGTAAGTGCCCTGGAGACCTGCGTTCTCGTCTCAGATTCGCTGGGCCTCCCTCTCTAACCCTGAGAAAGACCTTGCCCCTCTCTGAGCCTCAGTGGCCCCTGTGTAATAGACACTGGACTCGCTCAGCCCTGGCATTCATGGGAGGCCCCTTCACAACCGGAGTCAGCCCTTCATCCTGACCTCAGGCTTCCATGGTTCTGGGCTTCTCCAGACCAGATGGGGATCCTGGTGTAACTAAAGAGACAGGAGCAAGGCCCAGGGTTGCCTGAAGCAAACTCTCTCCTTGGAGGTCATTTCTAAGACTCAATTAGGTTTCAAACCTCTTCCTGCCCCCAGGATGCAGCCTTGTCAATAATCTACGACTGAAATGACTCTGCTAGATTCCTTAGAGGAGCTGCCAGTCTCTTAGGAGGTCTCCCAACGCACCCTTCCCCTGACTCAAAAGGAATCAGAGATGCAGGGTACACGCACATGACCCCGCTGTGGGAACTCCTGCTGGGTGTTCCATGTGCCCGTGGATGTGCCCATCTGTGTGTGCCCGGGTGCCTGTGTCCATGCTGTGCACACAGACAGAGGAGGATAAGCCACGGAGGAATTTTAAAATAGCCTGTCCATCTCATCCCTGCTGCTGGGACTCTACTCAAATCAGTCAGCATCCCAGACCTGCCCCCACAACCCCACCAGAGATGCCTCCAGAAAATCGAGTCTCCATTCTGATGGCTTGAGGATTTCTTTTCTTCTCTTTTGTTTTTTTTTTTTTTTTTTGTCTTTTTGAGGGCCACGCCCATGGCATATGGAGGTTCCCAGGCCAGGGGTCCAATCAGAGCTGTAGCCACCGGCCTATGCCACTGCCACAGCCACAGCCACAGCCACAGCCACACGGGATCTGAGCTGCGTCTGCAACCTACACCACAGCTCACGGCAACGCCGGGTCCTTAACCCACTGAGCAAGGGCAGGGATCGAACCCACAACCTCATGGTTTCCAGTTGGATTTGTTAACCACTGAGCTACGACCCCATGGAGGATTTCTTGAACTCATGCACACACATATGAACACATCACCACCACCACCACCCCCGCCCCAGCCCCACAGTTTCCTTTACTCCCTGGCACTCTTTGTATAAATAACACTTGTCATCCTCCATGGACTATAAGCCTCCTGAGATGGGATGAGCCCTAACCGGTCCATCCTCAGACCCTGCCTCCCTGAGTCCTACCACCACTTAGCACAGGAATCTGAACAAGGGGGATGCTCAATTTTGCTAAATACTCTTGAATTTTACAACAGCATGAGCGCACATCTACATGTATATGCACCAGGGATGTGGCTCCGCCTGTGTCCGACTCCCTCTACACGCTGCTTGGTACCCATCACAGAAAGCATGGGCGTACAGGCTGGTCACACATCAGAAAATCGCAGTAAGATGATAACGAAAGCCCTTATTCTTCTTAACGTGTTTCCAATGGTAAATATTTTGAGTGTTATTTGTTTATGGTTCAGTTTATTACTTTTCACCTTATTAAATGCTTTTTTGTTGAATTAAACCATGTATGTTGCAGATCAGCTACAAAAAAAAAAATCTGTGAATCCTTTTGTGAGCAGTTAGGCTCCCCAATCTAAGCAAGAAATATATACATATATTTTCGTTCAAAACAAACAAACATGGGTTCGACTACACATGCATGCACAGATGTGCATCAGTTGAGGGACTGGTGCACAACTGTGTGCCTCTGTCTGTGTGTTCCTGACTGTGCCCTGGAGTCCATGGGTATGGGTAGGAGCCTACTGTGTGCTTGCAGATGGAGGCTGGCGCTTCCCCCTCACACGGGCGTGTACACATCCGCTGGTGTCCACAAGGAAATCCATTCATTTAACCATCCATCTAGTCATTATTGGGCAGAGGTTTAGCACCCTCTAGGCACAGGGCACTATTCTAATGGGGACACGGTGGTGAACAAGGCACTGTCCCTGGCTCCCTCTGTGCAGCCCATGGTCTGGCAGACGCCTGTGTGCACAGGTGCACGTGCCCATGTGTTGTGCTAACGTATGTGACCATGGCGGCTTGTGTGTATCCCCACCCAGGGGGTTGTGGCCATCCTCCCCTGACCTGTCAGAAAGAAGGAGACCCTTCTCTCCCAGTCCCACTCTGTGCCTGAGCAGCTCACCTGGGAGAGGAGGGGATGCTAGGTACCCGGTGACCTCATCGAACCCACTCCAGCCTGGACCTTGTCCCACCTGAGAGCCAACAACCCCAGGTCAGCCGAGGTAACTCCTCCATGCTTCTTGGGCTGAGAGGCAGGCCTGAGGGACACACGACCTCATGGTACCCTCCTGGGGTCTTGAAGAAAGTGAGGTCAAGGGCAGAGCCATTGTGCCCTCCTGTGTACTCCGACGTCACCATGGCACCCAGGTGGCATCAAGATGCTGCTCCTCCAGCAAGCTTGATCATGTAGGGGGGGGAGGGGGGAGGGGAGAGGCCAGAGTCTCCACCTCCACCTCACCCTTTCAACCCCCATCCCACCCCCGCCAGCTGGATCTAGCCTGTCTCCAGACCCTGGCTTAGGATGGACCTGGGTGGCAGCAGAAATAGAACACAGGATATATGAAGCCTGGCCTCTCACCTTGGCCGTGGCCATGGCCCTGCCTCCTGTGCTGCCATAGTAGAGCCCCTGCCCACTCTGAGCTGAGCAAGGCAAAAGGCTTGGGTGGGTCATGGGGGAGGTGACAGGGAAGGCTGACTTTCGGGGCGGGGGGGGGGCCTTGGATGGCACACACTACCTAGGATTTGGGCCATAAAGGGTAGGGTGAGGCTGAGTCCGGGCTCTGATGGACGTGAACACCCAGGAGGAACAAGAAACTAGATCAGAGGGTTCCAGTGGAGGGAATCGTGTTCCTGTCCCTGGGCCTGGCCCGGGGGGCAGAGGATGGCTGTGCCCTAGCTCCTGCCAGCCCCTTCACCCGATGTCCCCTCTCCACCCACTGCTGCATTTTACAATTTTCCTGATTAAAAACATTCACACTTGAGAGTGGAAAACAGAACACAAAATCTCATAAACAGCAAAGTCCTGAGTTTGGGCACCTACATCTTGAGCCACCCCCTCCCATTCCCTCCCCTCCCCTCCCCTCCCCTCCCAGCACCGCGCCCAGGAAGGCTGCCCTAAGCCAGCCTTGCCACTCAGTGTTCCATCCAAGAGGGCAGGGACTGTCTGTCTTGTTCTCACATTGTTCCCGGAGCACAGAACAAGGGTCTGGCTGGTGGAAGGCACTCAATAAACATGGCTGAATAAATAAATTAAATGCACTGAACTGCCAACAGTGGGTATTCAGGATAGGGAGATTTCAGATCATTTTTATTTACTTCTTTATACTTTTAAGTCATTTCCATGTTCTCTAAAATGAGCATGTGTTGATTTCATAACCAGAAGCTTCTTCCTCCATCCCTCCCCCAACCCAAGCTCCTAAAACCAGAACACAGAACTTCTCGTCTCAAGGCTGCTCGCCAGACCCCCTCAGCGAGAGGCAGTTCTCTCCCGGGCTTCCCCAGTACCTGGCTATGTGAGTAGCCTAGGTCACCCAACAAGGTAGGGACCCAGTGCCAGCTCTCCTAACCCCAGCCCAGCATGCCTTCCATTTGGGAATATGGGAATTCCTGTTGTGGCTCAGTGGGTTACAAACCCAGCTAGTATCCATGAGGATGTGCGTTCGATCCCTGGTCTCGCCAGTGGGTTAAGGATCCTGCGTTGCCGTGAGCTGTGGTATAGGTTGCAGACGCGGCTCAGATCTGGCTTTGCTGTGGCTGTGGCGCTGGCCTGCGGCTGCAGCTCCAAATCAACCCCTACCCTGGGAACTTCCGTATGTCACAGGTGCAGCCCTAAAAAAAGAAAAAAGAAAAAAAACTCTAAGACCCCATCCAGCCCTGAAGGTCTATGACTCAGGAACCTGCCCTGAGGGGACAGAGCCAGGACTAGGAGGGAGAAAGACTGCCATTAAGAGGGAAGATTCTGGAGCCAGACTGCCTCCTGGGGTCACATCCCAGCTGCACCAAGTTCTAGCTTCTCGGTTTATCTTTCTGTCTCCGTTCCCTGCTCAATAAACGAGGGTGAGCGGTAAGGAATAGCTAACCTATGTAGAAAAATTAGGACAGGCCTGGTAAATGTGACACAAGTGTTAGCAGGAGTGAATTTGCTTTGGGGTCGGGGGAGTGACAAGGTCAGCCGTCCAGGGACTTGGGGGCTGGACAGGGACAGGGTTCAGCATCAGCCAGAGCTCTGGCCCACACTGGGCCCTCTGTCTCAGGGGGGACTCTGATACTTGCCTGTCCTTGGCTGACCAGAGGGGAGGCGCCTGGCCGTGGAGTTGGGAGAGGGTTCCTGGCGGCCGAGGCCCAGTGTGGGAAGGCGGGGATGGGGGGTACCGTGGATCTTCCTTGCTTACAGAGTGCAGTGTTGTTCAGAGGCCAGGAAAGACAGCCCTCCCAGCCCCTGGGAGTGAATCACAATTGTTCCAAGCCAGTCCTGATAATCCGAGGGACCACACTTTGTTGAGCGACAAGGGGGCATGCGGGGCCCTGCTGGCCAGCCAAACAAGAGAGGGATTCTGCCAAGGAGTTCTGGGAAAGGTCTCCTGGCTCTTAAGAAGAAATGAGCAATGGGAAGCAGGTCGTTTTCTGCCTCTGGTTGCAGCTGTGTGAAACTGTGATGCTCAGAGCAGTCACAGCCACCTCACGACCATGAGGGAACAGCCCATTCTGAGGTTGGCAGAGCAAGGAAAGGAAAAGGCTGGCAGCCACAGGTAATGGATTCATGTCGAGTCACAGAATTAAGCAAGCTGCCCTCCATGGATCAGGATCACCCACCACTGGCTTCTTGGGGGAGTTGAGGAGGTGAAATGCGGTGGATGAGGAATGGAAGGTGCCAAGATACTTTCAGGCTCCAGCGTAGTAAGTGCTCATTGAGGGGCCCAAGCAAACCTTGCTTAGACAGTTAACTGCAAACCTAAGGAGGATACCTGGTGAATCGCCCACAGCCAGGTTTGTAAACACTTGAGCACGCATGCATGCACGCTAAAGCACACACACACACTAACACACACACACACACACAAGCGTGCGCGCTCACACATACACACACACACACTGGTCCTCATAAACAGCCTCTTCTTGGGCCCAGCCCCCCAAGTATATTCCCCACCCCTACTCCAGCCTAAAACCCAACTTTCCCCAACAGATGCTCCCAGATCCCAAGGACTCTGCTCCCCCCATCAGAGCTCCTGAAACATTCTACCCAAACCACAGGGGGACTCCGGGGTGGGGGTGGGGGGGCGCCTCCACTTCCTGGCTGTGGGAAGAGGGCTCAGAACTCCCTGACTTCGCTGGAAGTGTCTTGGCTGAAGCCTTGGCTCCCTCCAGATCGTGGCTGCCACCCTCCGCTGGTCCTCTCTTGTTCCCATCCCCTTCCCTTCCTCTTTCATCGCCTTTGACCCCCTAGGCATCCTCTCAGCTCACTGTCACTCTGCAGGCAGGGAAACTGAGGCAGGAGGGAAGGATTAATCTTAGCATCTGCCTCAAGAGATTGATGCGGGGGTCGGTAAGACGAACATAAAAAGCCCTGGTCTGGCACGAGGGGGGGGGGCACTCAGCTCCTGTCCTTTGCTTTCCTGCCACCCCTTCTTCCTTCTTTGCTCCCCTCATGCCCTCCCCACCCCGCCCTGATGCCATCTGTGCCCCTTCCCCATCTCTCCAGACTGCGGAGCTTCTGGAAGCCCTTCTTCCACATCACCACGCCCCCTCTGGCCTCACAGTAACAGAGCCCCCCCCCATGTCCACCCCCACCCCCAGGGGACCAGACACCTCCCAGCGCCACAGCCACAGCTCAGTCCTGGTGGTAGGCAAGGAGGCAGAAGGCATAGATGGTGGCATGTTGGGCAGCGGAGCAGAGAAGCAGGCAGCTGGGAGCTGGCAGCCCGCACCGCCCCCCTCCGCCCCCGGCCCCCAGCCCGGCCTCTAACCTCTGCTCCCTGGGCCGGGGAGACTGTCAGCCACCAGCCTGTCACTTGGCCACAGCGCCTCCCATATGAATAACAGCCCTTTAATTAGGATATTATAGGAAGTGGGGCCCGCAGCGCCTTCTTGCAAGAAATGCCAGCAGCAATTGCAGAGCCGCCTGGAGATGGACAGATCTTGTATTACACCCTGCACCTGCCGTGTCCCCGCCACAGAGCACGCCTCCAAATGAGATTTCTTTCTCTCTCCCTGAAGAGAATAATTTGGTCTCACTTTTTTTTTTTTTTTTTTACCCTCCCTTGATTGTCAGGATTAAAACACTTACTGGGGCTGGTTCATTGTTTTCAGATCCAATTGAGCCCAAGGAGAGGGGGAGGGAGCCTCCAGCGCTCTGGGCGGGGCCCTGGCAGGGGGGACATTGCTACCAACGCTCTCTGTCCCGCTGATGATGTTGCCAAGAGCTCACATTTCTCGAAAGTTTACACAGATTCGCTCACTTGATCCTCACCCAAACCTACAAGTGGATATCTTAGGACCCCCATCAGGAGGATAAGGAGACTGAGGCCCAGAGAGGTCAGGCACATGCCAGCAGTCACACAGCTGGTGACTGGGGAAGCCAGCATGAAATCCAGGGAATCTGGGCTGATTTGCCTATTATTCAGGACTGTTTGGGTTCCCAGAAGCCAGTCAGCGCATTTCCAGGAAAATGAGACCCTGGACCTCAGTTTCCTCATCTTTCAAATGGGAATAACGTCTGGCTATTTTGAGCGCACTCAGGAGACAAAGAAATGAAATATATTCTGCAAAGTCCCCAGGCCCAGGGCGGCAGGGGGGGCGGGGGTACAGGCTAATTGAAGGGGTCCTCAAACGCCCCCACCAGTGTCTGGAGACTAAATCATGGCTAGCGCTTTGGTGAACTGCTTTTTTTTCCCAAGTGCTGTAGGTGCGATTAGGACGGATAAAGGCAAATAGCTTTTAAAATGTGGCTAAATTCCACTGGGTATTTTCTGTGTGTGTGTGTGTGTGTGTGTGTGTGTGTGTGTGTGTGTGTGTCTTTTTGCCTTTTCTAGGGCCGAATCCGCGGCATATGGAGGTTCCCAGGCTAGGGGTCAAATCGGAGCTGTAGCCACCGGCCTACGCCAGAGCCACAGCAACTCGAGATCCGAGCCGAGTCTGCAACCTACACCACAGCTCATGGCAATGCCGGATCGTTTAACCCACTGAGCGAGGCCAGGGATCAAACCCGCAACCTCTTGGTTCCTAGTCAGATTTGTTAGCCACTGCGCCACGACGGAACTCCCCACTGGCTATTTTCTTCATCAATCAATGGATTTTAAATTACAACTACCATGTGAGGGTGGGGAAGCCTAGGGTGACAAAGCAGGTGTTACTAAGGGGTCTGGGCTCCTGTGAAGGTTGTGAACTGCTGGCCTCTCTGAGTCCAAGGGCTTCTGTGAGGGGGGATTTGTGACCTGGGGTGATTCTTCCAACACCCATGCAGAGCGGGTGGGCCTGCCTCCCCGGCTGCTGTTAATTCATCTAAGAAGGAGACACCAGCAGGCTGAGCCTGCCCAGAGCAACAGGAGGAGGTGGCGCAGTAGGGGCCAGGGGCCCAAGAGCTCCCCTCCATACCTTTGCTCACATTGTCCTTCTATCTAGAATGTTCTTTATCACTTGTCACCTGCCAAGCTTCTACTCACCCTTTAGGACCTGCAGCAGAGTTCAGGGTGGCCTGGGTCACCTCTCCCACATCTCCCTATCTCAGCGCAGCTGTGGAGGACACACTGCACCTGTTGCCAGGGGCACCTCTAGGCTCCATGCTGCCTCCATGTGTTCCCGCCTCTGTGCATCTCCCCAAGCACAGGTGCAGCGGAACCTTCAACCAAAGGAAGTTGGGAGTCACTAGACAAACGCCCAGCCTCCCACCTGCGGAGAGAAATGCTGAGGTGTGTTCTACACGATTCTTCAAAGGGCCCCAGTAGCACTGAGCCCCAATCACCCAAAACAGGACCAGCTCTATCGCACATCCTCAAATCGGCTTTTTCTCCCTCTCTATCCAGTGCCACCCTCCCACCCCCGGCTCCAGGGGTCACTTTTCAAAGAAACAACTCCACTCTTAGGCTCTGTTTTATTTTTATTTTTATTTATTTATTTATTTTTTGCCTTTTCTTGAGCTGCTCCCTCAGCACATGGAAGTTCCCAGGCTAGGGGTCTAAACGGAGCTGTAGCTGCCAGCCTACGCCAGAGCCACAGCAACGCGGGATCTGAGCTGCATCTGTGAACCAGACCACAGCTCACGGCAACACCGGATCCCTAACCCATTGAGCAAGGCCAGGGACCGAACCCGCAACCTCATGGTTCCTAGTCGGATTTGTTAACCACTGCGCCACGACGGGAACTCCTCTTAGGCTCTGTTTTAAGGGAAACCAAACTAAGTCAGGACACAAACCCAGTTGTTCCGTCCTGCGTGGCGCTGTCTCAGCTCTCAGTGACATCACTGACCACGGGAGTGAGATGAATCAGCCAGGTTCTCTGTGCCTCGTTTCCTCCCTTGCCTCAACTGTGCTGATTCTGCGTAAAGTGCTTCTAAAAGGCCCACCACAAGCGCTCCCGAAACCTTGGCTGTCATTAATATTGTCAGCTCTTTTACTGCTATACTGTTGTTGGGACTCCCACTGCAGTTAGTACTGGCAAGTCACGAGGAAGAAGGTGTGGGGGCAGATATTAAAAGCCAGATTTTAATTACTTAGCCATGAAAAAGTATGAAGTAATGCCATTTGCAGCAACACAGATGGACCTAGAGATTATCACACTAAGTCAGACAGTGAAAGACAAATACCATATGAAATCACTGATATGTAGAATCTTTAAAAAAAAAAAAAGGATGCAAATGAACTCACTTACTGAATAGAATCAGATTCACAGACTGTTTTAGGTTCTTATTTTTTCTATTATAGTTGATTTACAGTCTTTTGTCAATTTCTGCTGTACAGAAAAGCGACACAGTCATACATACATACATATATGTATATGTATACATTCTTTTTCTCATATTATCTTCTATTATATTCCATCACAAGTGATTAGATACAGCTCCCTGTGCTATCCAGCAGGATCTCCTTGCTGATCCACTCCAAAAGCAATAGTTTGCATCTATTACCCCCCAACTCCCAGTTCATCCCACTCCCTCCTCCTCCCCCTGGGCAACCACAAGTGTGTTCCCCAAGTCCATGAGTTTGTTTCTTTTCTGTGGAAAGGTTCATGTGTGCCGTATATCAGATTCCACATATAAGTGATATCATCCTATGGTATTTGTCTTTCTCTTTCTGACTTACTGCACTTGGTATGAGAGTCTCTCGTTCCATCCATGTTGCTGCAAACGGCCTCACTCTGAAAACCAACCTTTGGTTACCAAAGGGGGCAGGCCGGGGGATGGACCGGGGGTTTGGGATGGGCATATGCACACTGTGGTGTATGGAAGGGGGACCTGTTGTACAGCACAGACAACTCTACCCAATATTCTATGATAATCTATGTGGGGAAAGAATCTGAAAAAGACTGGATGTGTGTGCATGTATACGTGAATCATTCTGTTGTACAGCAGACGTCATCACAGCATGATAACTTTACTTCAATAAAACAAGCTATGATTTTAAAAGTCAGATTTTAGGCGTTCCCATTGTGGTGCAGTGGAAACGAATCCAACTAGGAACCATGAGGTTGTGGGTTCAATCCCTGGCCTCGCTCAGTGGGTTAAGGATCAGCATTGCTGTGAGCTGTGGTGTAGGTCACAGATGCAGCTCGGATCTGGTGTTGCTATGGCTGTGGTGTAGGCTGGCGGCTACAGCTCTGATTAGACCCTTAGCCTGGGAACCTCCAAATGCCACAAGTGCAGCCCTCAAAAGACAAAAGACAAAAAAAAAAGTCAGATTTTAGAGTGCTCCAGGCTGAAGGAACAATACATGCAAAGGCCCTGAGGCAGGAAGGAGCTGGGAGGGTTTGAAGAGCCGGGAGGAGGCCAGCTCAGCTGGAGGGGAGTGAGGGGGAGAAGGGAGGAGGCAGCTCAGACAGGGTCTCTTCGGAGGGTAGATTTGATTCCAAATGGAAAAAGAAACTAGAGTTCCCTTGTGGTGCAGCAGGTTAAGGATCTGCTGTTGTCATCGTAGAGGCTTGGGTCACTGCTGGGGCGCAGGTTGTATCCCTAGCCCAGGAGCTTTCGCATGATGCAAGTGGAACCAAAAAACACAGTAAAAAAATTAAAAGGAGCCATCACAGGTTTCAAGCAGAGGAGAAATTGAGCCTGATTTGTTTTTGAAAGATAGCTTGGGCTGTAGAGGGCAGATCACATCAAGGGGGAGAAGAAAGGAAGTGACCGGACTGTCCAAGAGGCTGCCATGGTGATGGACATGGAGAGAACCAGACAGATTCCAGACAGATTGCAGAGGTGGGATTATCAGAGCTTGGTGATGAACTAAATATAGGGGTTCAGAGAAGAAGGACTCTGGAATGACGGCCAGGTTGGGCTTCAGGAGCTGGGTGAACGGGCATCAGGAGCGAGCCTGGAGGAGGAGAGGTGGGGGCGTGGCATGGACCATGAATCAGGATGCTCTTAGTCCACCGAGTCCTGTGAGGCTTCGAAAAAAAGGCGTCTGTGGGCAGATGTGAGGATCTGACCGCCAGAGAGCAGGGCCCCTGGGCAGAGAGGCTTCGCGCGCGTGCTCACAGAGGGACCCGCTCAGCAGAGCCCCCTTCTTAGTATCATGCTCCGCTGCTAAAGTCTTTTTTTTTTTTTTTTGCTTTTTAGGGCCACACCTGCAGCATGGGAAGTTCCCAGGCTAGGAACTTCCCATCGGAGCTGCAGCTGCCGGCCTACACCAGAGCCACAGCAATGCCGGATCCGAGCAGTGTCTGCAACCTACCCACAGCTCACAGCAACGCTGGATCCTTAACCCACCCAGCAAGGCCAGGGATCCAACCCACATCCTCATGGATACTAGTCGGGATCATAACCCACTGAGCCATAGCGGGAACTCCCCTGCTGCTGCCATCCTGACATTCTGATTAACTTTTTAAACAATGGCCTCACGTTTTCATTTTGGACTAGGATCCACCAATGACGTCGTTAACCCAGCCAGAGAGAGGAGGGTCCGACTGGTGAGAGAGACGTGGCTATCTCCAGCCTAAAGATGATAGTTAATGAGCTCCCCTAGGGAAAGTCACCACCATCCCCACTTCACAGATGAGAAAACTGAGGCCATGCAAGCAGAGGGGGTTTTCCCAGGGTTGCACAGCTTGGAACTGCCAGTGCCAGGACCAGAACCCAGCCTGCCTGGTCCCACCTTGCCACAGCCCAGTAGCCAGCAAGAACACAGCAACCCCTTTTACAGGAGGGCTTGGAAGAGGAAGAGGGGGTTGTCCCAGCCCAGGGCCCCAGCCTGTCCCTGGTCCTGTGACCTCTCCAGCCTGAAGGCCACTCCCACAAGGCCCAGCGCCAGACCTTTGGAGGAGGAGGTGGAGGCAGGGACGCTCAGCCTGCCGAAAATAACCCCACAGGGAACATGAACTTGATGTCAGGCATGTGGTCAGCAGCGGAGGAGAGAGAAGAACATCCTGGCAGCAGACGGATGAGCCAGAGGCCGCCCCCGTGTCTCCTCCCCGCCAAAGCCCGGGCCTGTACTTTGTGTGAGCAACGCACCCCACCCATGGGGCAGGAGAGGGAGGGGAGACACTGGGCAGAGCTGGGGCTGTGGCCTCACTCACCCCCTGCCCCACCCCCCTGGAACTTTGTCCTGACAGCCAGGAGTAGACCAGCGCTGAGTGACATCTCTTTCTCAGCCCCCTCTGACACACACTGACTGTGCCCCCACCAGGCCCCCGCCCCAGGGTCTCTCACTCCCACTTCCTGAGCCCTGTGCTCCCCCAGACGGAGCCTCTGCTGGCTTTCGGCACACACCTTCCTGGTCACACCTCCACCACTGATTCAAGCTGTCCCTTTCCTGGGGTCCCCATCCCATCAGCTCCTTCAGAGGCTCCCGATGCAAAGGCCCCCTCTTTCCTAACAAGAAGAGATGATTTGAAGGGAGTCAGGGGAGGCAGCCCCGACCAGGAGCTGGAAACCCTGGCTTCTCACCACTGACTGGCCAGGAGGCCTTGGGCCAGCGCTGCTCCTCTCTAAGCCTCAGTTTCCTCACCTGTAAATCGGGCTCTATGTGGGTCATAATATCTAAGCCCCCTCCTGGGTTTCGCAAGCTCAGTGCAGCCTCCATCCCTGGCCTGGGCTCAGACGCTGCAAAGAGACCCTCTGAGGGCTGGAAATGGAGATTTCATTTCCCACTGTGGAGTCTGGTTATTAAGAAGGCAGAGAGACCAGCAGTCATGCTGGGAGGAGCCTGGGTTCCTGTCCTGGCTCTGCCTTTGACATGCTGTGTGACCTCGGGCAAATCTCTCACCCTCTCTGGGCCTCAGGTCTCCACTTGCATCAGGAGGGCTCGCTATGGTCTTTTCCTGCTCTAAAAGTCTAAGATCCTGGGCTATCAGCTCCAACCCCTGCCTAGCTAGAGGGGGAGACACAGAAATCTGAGGGGAAAGGTCCAGAATCTCCTCCCCCAATCCCCGGCAGACCCTGACATACCTCATCCGAAAGGAAGCATCGGCTAGTCCCGAGCCAGGGCTGCTGGGTTTGGCGTGCAGGAGCCTCATTACAGGCCTCAACACAGTGGCTGGTCCCCGGCAGCCAGACAGAAGCCAGACTCATTATCCTTGTGGCTATGAAGCAACGGTAACAGGGGCTTTGAAATCCAAATGAAAGAAACACAGCAGAGACCCTCCCCTCCCAGCCACACCTCACCTGGGCACCAGGATTTATGGCTTTCATTTTAATAGGTTCATTGCTTAGACAGGTAGGAGTTCGAGAGGATTCCTTCTCAGCACAGGGCAACTACGGGGTTTCCTAGGCAAGCTCCCAGAGAGCCCAGGGTTGCGGGTGCAAGCAGGCTTTAATTACCCCGGCTGGGTCTCAAGGATGCTTCCCTAGGAACAGAGGGTTTTGTTGGGGCTGTGAAAATACGGATCATCACTGGGCAGCCAGGCGGGATTTATAGCAGACAAGCTGCGCTCATCTCTCCCGCTCCATTATTATTTTCCACCTTGTTATTTACTGATGGGGCGTATCTCCTCCTGGAAGGCAAGGCTGCACTAATGCAGGGGCCCACTCCCGTTCATTCATTCAAATATAGCAAGCATTGTGCCAGGCACTGAGGATAGAGGAGCGAACCAGACAGATCAAAATCCCTGCCCTCCTGGAGCTTGCCTTCCAGGGCGGGGGAGTCAGATGATAGAGAAAAGAAGTATGTGGCTTATAGTATCTATTTTCTAGCTCTGCTTAACAAATTGCCACACACGTGCTGGCTTCAAACAACATGCATGAATGATCTCACAGTACCCCTGGGCCGGGAGTCCAGGCACAGGTCACCTGGGTGCTGCCGCTCAGAGTCTCACGTGGCTAAAATCAAGTTGGTGGCTGGGCTGCTTTTCCCTCTGGAGCTCAGGGTCCTCTTTCAGGTTTATGGGGATGTTGGAGGCATTGAGCTTCTGACTGGCTATCGGTGGGGGTTACTCTTAGCTCTGAGAGGTCGTGCTCGGGTCCTAGCCTTGTGGCCCCTCCATCTCCAAAGCCATGGAGAAATTCTTGCACATGTGAAAGAAACCCCCTCCAGCTTTAAATCTCTCTCTCCAGGGGAAGCCCAGTCCCTTTGAAGACTCCACCGAATCAGGTTAGGCCCTTGGAGAATAATCTCCCTTTCTTAGAGTCAGCTAAGGATCTGGGACCTTAATTCCGTCTGCAACATCCCTGACCAGAGGCATCTAGCTCTGTATTTGATTGAATAACCAGGAGAAGATGTGTGTGTGCCTAGGGGGCTGGAATCTGTGGGCATCTGGGACTCTGCTCACCACAGTACGTTGGAAGGTGCAAGGTGGAACAGAGAGAAATTGAGCAGGAGGGGGACACAGAGTGATGGGGGTATCATTTTCAGATGATGGAGAGGTAACATTGGAGCAAAGACTTAAAAGCGTAGGTGTCATCCACACGGCCCTCGGGGGAGTGGGCACCAGCCTGGGGAACCGTAAGTGCAAAGGCCCTGAGGCAGCTTGTTGGACCAGCGAGTCACAGGGGCTGAGGTCAGGTAGAGGCGCACCTTGTAGGCCCTGGTGAGGACACAGGCTTTCTGCTGAGTGAAATGGGGGTGTCGGGGGGTCATCCCAGGATCCTGAGCAAAGGAGTGATGTGATTTGACTTACAGTTTTTAAAAGTCCCTTGGGCTGGTGGGGCTGAGAATAGACTGCAGGGGACAAGGGTAGAGCAGGGAGATCCATTAGGAGGCCTTTGCAATCACCAGGCAAAGAGCCGCCGTGCCCCAGCCCTGGATGTGTTTTAGAGGCAGAGAAGAGCCATGTCCTACCTCAAGGCTCCAAGGCCAGCATCAGTCCCTGGACACCCTCAGGCATCTCTGGACAGTGGTACAAAGAGCAATAAGTACCTTCTAGATTGCCTTTTCACCTGAGAAGACAGGAGGCCTCCACTCAGTGGGGGGCGGCAGGGAGATTGATCCAAGCTTTCAACAATACCCTAGCGTCCTAATTAAATTCTCCTATTCGCAGGCAACAGAGTCAGCCTTCACTCACAGCCCTGTCAACGGGAGCCTCCGTGGGGCGGGAGGTCCAGATTTCAGGCTTTTAATCCCTGCTCGGTATCCCCCCCAACCCATTCACACGGCTGCAGAAGAGCCTGCCCCCAAACCCAAGTTAGCATAGGGTCCCTCACTTCTTTGAAGCGACTGCCATAGATCATTACTTCTGCAAGTCATGGCCATATGGCCTCAGTTCTAAGAACGGTAAGTCAATGGTAAGAAGCCCTATTGATTAAATACACCACTTTCGGGGACATTAAAGAAACCCAATGCTACATGCGCATATCAACTGTAAGACACTCCCTTATCTCAGAAATATGGAAAGCGTCATCTTACAATTGTGAGTGTTATGGGAGGAAAAGGAGGATTTTGCGGTCAACACTTAGTTAACCCACAGATGCTGCCACTGCAGGACTTGTCAGAGCCTTGGAATGAACACCCGCCCTGGGTGTCTCTCTCTGTGTCTTAGAGAATCCACCTGCCTTCCGACTTCTTCAAGCTCTGATCCCCTCTTTCTTTGCAGAGCATTTTGCAAGACTTTAAAAATTATGGACTTACAGACTGAAGAGCTAACAAGTCTGGCACTCAAGGCCCTCGAAGTCTGGCCCTAGCCCACTTTTCCTAATCTGGCCCCTACTCTAGGGTTCTCACAATTCCTCAACTACACGCGGCCTGTTCAGGCCCTGAACTTCCGCTCCAGTTATAATTTGAGACAGGATCACCCAACCCAACCCAGTCCCCACCTATCCTTCACTCCTTCCGTCAGATAATGTTTACTGAGCCTCTAGAACGTACCAGGAACTCTCCCAGGCATAAGAAATCACATGACAAATAAGACAGGCATGGCTGCAGGCCTCATGAGGTATACAAATATTCACCTGCACAAACACATGCGCACATACCTAACTGCAGATTGGGTTGGCGCTATGCAGAATGTAAGCAGATGCTATGAGAATGTGTAGTGGGGACTCACTAATCGCATCTAGAGCAGGCCTCTTTGAGCCGAGATCTGGAGGATGCGTTGAAACCCATCCAGTGGAGAGCTAGGACCAAGGGTTCCAGGTAGAGATTAGAGTGTATGGGAAAGGATCTGAACTGGAAAAAAAGCTGGCATAAATGAAAAAACTGAGAAGAACGCAGCATAGCTGGATTGTAATGAATGAAGCTCAGAAAGGTCCAAATCACACTGGACCTCATGCGCCATGGTAAAGTTTGAGGGATTTTATCCTTAGAGTGCTAGACAGTCACTAAAGGGTTTTATAGTCTATAGTGTGAAAAACATTGGTTGAGGGGAGCAGGAGAAGCGACATTACTCTTTTGATGGCAAATGTCAGAAAACCCAACCCAAAGTGGTTTATGTAAAAATAGAATTTATTAACACATGTAGCTGAAAGCCCAGATATAGGGAAGGGATTCAGGTAAGGCTTGATCAAGGTTCAAACAATGTTACCATGACTCAATAAGTTTCTCTCCATCTCTTGTCTCTTCTTCCCCTAGGTGGCTTCACGTCCCCTCAGGATCACACTGGCTGGGGTCCAGATGGCTAGCATAGCTCCAGTCCCACATCTGCTCTTATCCAGACACAGCTAGGAAATCATTGTGTCAGCTTTCCTAAAAACAGAAGTCCTGGAATCTCATTGACTCTGCTTGGTCTGACCTCAGCCTTGTGCCCATTCCTGAACCAATGCTGGCCAGAGGAATGGAAGGAGACGTTGGCCTGGCCTTGGTCACATGCTCTAATCCCAGAGCCAGGCATGGAGCCTGCTTCCTTGGAATTACACGCCTAGAAGGTGAAGAGGTACATCCCCCAGATGAGAATGAGGATCTGCTATGAAAAAATACAGTGAAAGGAGACAGGGGGGCCCTACATGACCAATATGTACTGAGGAAGATACTGTGGTTTCCAGGCAGGAAAGCAGGGGCAGCGGAAGTGGAGAGAAGAGGACAGATTTGACATATATTTTGATGGTGGGACCAATAGGGCTTGGTGGCAAGTGAGATGTGGGGGATGAGAGTCAAGCTTCTGACCCAAACACCCCAGGTGGCAGAACCACTGAGTTCAGATGAGGAAGATGGAAGGTAAGGCAAGTTTGCAGCCTCAGGGGGACATCAGTTAAAACCTTTCCATCCTCCAAGGCCTTGCCCATGCATCATGTGCCCTGGGATACCTCCCAGATGCTCCCCTGGCAGAATCCACTCCTCTTTCCTCTACCCCGCCACCGCCTCTCGGGACTTTCTTGGCTCTCTGCTGTGGCCGACAGTATCATTCACACTCCAAAGCTCGCTTTACACCAGACTTTGAGCTGTGCGAGCGACCAGGATGGTACCCTACCCACCCCAATTCCCCTGCAGGCTGGACCCATAGGAAATACCCACCCTGTCTTCGGTAACCCAACAGACAACAGCCAAACTAAATCAAAACAAACCCTCAAACAGAAGGGGACCCTGCAGACAGCCCTCGAAGGCCCAGATCTAGAAGAATTTCTCAGAAACACACTCCCAGTTATCTGCAGGGTCCCCCAAGTCAACCAGGCATCTGGTTTTCCCCATCAGAAAGGGAGGCCACGCCTTCCCGGAGAGCCCAGGGCTGATGCATAAAGAGCCAGCTGGCGCCTCTGCAATTCTCCTTTACTGGCTTCTCGGCTTTATCAGGCTGCGCAGTTGTTTACAGGGAGACACCAAGGCCCGAAATAAAATCTATATTGTATTTCCAAACTATAAAGCAGTGATAGGATCCGTTAGGCCTCCGAATGTCTCCAGGAGTGGAAATCACGCTAGCATTCCCATAAAATGCCAACGCCCTAATTAAACTCTCCAAGGCTGAGGTCTCCCGGCCCAGCCTCCTTCCAAGGAGAAGCCTCTTTCCCCAGTGGGGGCCGGGTGCCAGGAGGTGCCCCCACCTTAAGTCATGGACACCGAGGACCCTGGAGAAGAGATGATTCTGAGAAGACCCACCACCCTGGGTCCAGTCTGATCTCCATGTGGGGCCTTGCAGGATCGCTCTAGAGGGGGGCGTTTTCCGCCTTCCCATCTCCTGGCCCCCCTCTCCCAAGGGGATCTAATCTAAGGCTAATTCTGGGGTTTTACCTATTTTTTTCCCACCATCCTAGAGTTTATAAAGAAGTAGCCGGATGGGGAAAAGTGGGAGATTTCATAAGGAATCCTGCCCGGGATGGAAGGGACACGGCCCTTCTCCTTCAAAGGATGGCCAGCGTCAGAATGAGCTTCAAGGGAGATTTTTCAGAGGCTGAAAATGTCAGAGTGAAAATAGCAGTGCTGCCAGTCTCACCTCCGGCCTCTGCGTTGCGGCGCCTGTACTCAGGCCCAGATGGGTGATGGTGGGAAGAAGAGAAGGTTGGGTCCTTAAGGAGGGGGCTCCCTTCAGGGTGGCCCAGTGAGTAAGAATGGATGGGGATGGGGCAGGGCGGGAGGAAGAGTGACAGGTGGCAAGAACTCCTGGTAGGATGACTGTCGGCTCCACTCAAGAGAAGAACCAAGTGGTGAGCAGTAAGCGACAGGGCTATGCTGTCACCCTGTCTAGGCTAGCAGATCTGGATCACCCGATAGGCGAAGGCAACAGGGTCTGATGGGGAGACAGAGAGCAAAAACGTGGCTCAGGAACAAGGAACATGCTAGGGCTTTTATTCCACATTAGGTATGAACTGAGTCCACAGGGACCATGCAGCTACTAAAAAACCTGTGAGTCCTTGGGTTGCATTAACAGAAGTATGAGTTTTGAAAGAGAGAAGGGGACTGTCTCCTCCTGGTCTCAGCAGAATAAACCTAGCAGAGTGCGTCCAGGTCTGACCTTTGCCTCTTTGCCTGTCACAAAAGGGAGGTCGGTCCATCCATATCCTGTCAGCCAGTCAAATGCAGGCACGTGAAGATATGCACCCGCACGCGCTGGAACAGGTCCCGATGAGTGTTCAAACTCTCCGCACTCTAACGTCGTCCCAGTCACCGCCACTCTTTCCCAGCCTCTTCTTGGAAACTCTCCTATAGTTTGTGAGCTACTCAACCCCCATGCTGGCAGTTGTGGGGGCCGGAGGGGGGAGGGGGGTTGAGCAGAGGAGCTCTAAGTCCTGGGGGGCAGTGGGGGAGGAGACAGGGAGGGTGGAAGGTTTCATCCGTGCGGCTGGGCTCCATCAAAAGGCAGCAGCTCTTTGCTGACCGTCGTCTTGCTGAAAGCATTTGCCTCCTTTTCAGCCTTGAGCTCAGCGTTGCTCCAGCTCTGGGACACACCAGCCCAGGAAGTGAGGGAGGGACGGAAGAAGACCCAACCCACCCCAATCTGGAGCTCTTGGTGCCAAGGGCTGCAAACTCTGTTAAGTGAGAGAAAGAAGGGCCTGAGGCTGCTTTGTCCAGAGGCCGACTGACTGAGGACAATGAGAAGCCGGGGAAACCAGAGGTGTGGAAGGTCTGCCAGGATGATCTGTGTGGACTCAGAAGATGACACCCAGAGTTCCCATCGTGGTGCAGTGGAAATGAATCTGACTAGGAACCATGAGGTTGCGGGTTCGATCCCTGGCCTTGCTCAGTGGGTTAAGGATCCGGTGTTGCTGTGAGCTGTGGTGTAGGTCGGCAGTTGTAGCTCCAATTCAGCCCCTAGCTGGGGAACCTCCATATGCTGCGGGTGCAGCCCTAAAAGACAAAAAGACAAAAAAAAAAAAAAAGATGACACCCACTCTGCAGTGGGAGAGACTAAAGAACGATGGTGGGTCAACAGAAGGAAGAATTTGAGAGTTCCCATTGTGGCTCAGCAGAAACAAATCTGACTTAGCATCCATGAGAATACAGGTTTGATCCCTGGCCTCACTCAGTGGGTTAAGGATCTGGTGTTGCCGTGAACTGTGGTGTAAGTCGCAGACGTGGCTCAGATCTGGTGTTTCTGTGGCTATGGCATAGTTCGGCGGCTACAGCTCCAATTTGACCCCTAGCCTGGGAATCTCCATATGCCAAGAGTTTTGTAAGAGTCCAAGCTCTTCCCCAAAGAGGCTGCCCAGGGAGAAATCCCCTCTACAGGAGACGTTCAAGACAGGATGGATGACCTTGGCGGCTTCAGAAGTGGGGAATGAGGGCTAGGCTTGACTTTGTCTCATTCCAAACAGATTCTAGGACCCGGTCATTAAGCCATTAGCTCACGGTGACCTTGGACAAGAGCCTTGCCCATCTAGGCCTGGTTCCCAAGTAGCACGTTGAAGGGGTCACTACCACCTTTGAGACTGTGCATCGTCCTGGCCCAGAAGCTGCCCAGAGGGCCTCTCTGGAGGATTCTCCAGGCATCTGCCCTGCAGCCTCAACCCTGGGCCAGTGATGGAGCAGGCAGCATGCTCAGGCAAGGATAAGCATGCAGACCCAGGCTGCAGCTGGGTGACCTGAGAGGTCACTTCGCTTCTCTGGGCCTCGGCTTTCACCACCTCCAAAACACAGCTACTGGGGACGGCAACCTCACAGAGGTGTTTGAAGCCAAATGAGGGGATGGATGGAAAGTGCTGAGGACAGTCCAGTCCGAGCCCTAGTACGCACTCCGTAAATGTGAGCTGTTATCGTTACATGAGCATCTAATCTGTATAATGGGTATATTATACATTCCTGCTGCTGCCTGGAGCCTGAGAGAAGCCTGGGAGGCAGGCTGGGGGTCCTGCTTCATCAGGAGGAAACCGAGGCTCGGGGAGATGGAGTGACTCAGCTGCAAGAAGGTCCCCTCAGATAGTCACCCTGCCATTCTCAGAGCCACAAACCAGCACAGGGAACCCCAGGGACCCGAAGCAAATTGGGTTCCGTCCATCCTAAGCTGAGCATTGCAGGGGGTAGGCCACCTCCAGGGAGTCTTCCCAGGTCTGTGGGCTCACTGAGAGGAGGAACAGCCCTCAATACTCTGGGGGCAGGGTGTGGAGTCGTGGTTCTCCATGAGCCTCTGGGACCTTGACCCCCCACCCAGAGGCTCTGGTCCCTTGGCCAAGGCCTTGGGAATGACATCTGTTTCAGTGCCCCCCCACCCCTCAGCCTCTGGTCACACTGTACTAACCAATGCCTTGTCTATATGCTCCAGTTCCTTTTCCCAGGACTTGGCTGAAGCTGTTCCCTCACCTGAAATGCCTTTCCCCACATCCAAGCATTTCCAGATCTGGTACATCCTAGCCAGCACTGCCACGCTGAGCTGTGCCTTCTCTCTGGGTCTTTACCTCCTCATCTGGGGACAGGGAGAATTGGGCTTGCTGATCGCTAAGCTCTCTTCTGAGGCCTGATTACCAGGCCACCTCCTCCAGGAAGCCCAGACTCACCCAACAGATGGAAGCGGTCACCCTGTCCTCTGAAACCCCGCAGTCCTCCGGGTGAACCTTCCCAGATCGCAGATCACCGACTATCCCAGCTCACAGTCACGTAGGCTCCCATTGGCACTTCCCTTCCAGATGCTACGTTTCTTGAGGTGCCAGTGGGTTCCGTGTTGTATTCATTTCTGTTTCCCTTCAGTGGGTGGAGGATGGACAGGTAGATGGACGGATGGACAAGTGGGAATGAGCAGCCTCCCAGAGGCATCTGTGTCTTCAAACAGATCCCTGGAGCCCAGAAGAGGACTCAGCCCAGGCAACAAAATGCTGATGGTTGGACTCCAGCATCCTTGGGCTCAGGGTGAGCTATTGAGGCAGAGGAGAAAGACAGGGTCTGAAATCAACCCACCTGGATAGGGTCCTCCTCAGCCCCCGCCTGTTTCCCAGGGACCCCAGGACCACCCTCCCCCAGGCTCCTCCCACATGTCCCCACCCCAGCTCAGCATCTTCTCAGGTCCCACAGCCTCTTCACCTGCCAGCAAGGCCCTTCTGCTCTAATGGCACATACAAGACCCTATAGTCACACAGATCGACACTACTGGGGAGCCCACCAGACGGGGGACTTCCGGTGACCATCTAGACCCTCTCCCCCGCCCATCACCATCCCTCCAGGGCCACCAGGCCGTCCCAGTTCTTGCATCACCAACAATTTGTCGATTCAGAGATGAGAATGTCCAGCCAGACCTGGTGAGCTAAACGTTCCCCTCACCCCTGACTTGACTGCGTCCCCTCCCCTCCCCTCCCTACTTCCAGCCACTCGGACTGTTCCATCCAGAGCCCCAAGAGAGCGGTCTGCTGCAACTTGGCTGTTTCAATTCTCCTGTCCAGCGTCCGGTCCCCAGCAAGCCTTTCCCAAGCAAAGCCACTAAATCACTTTTATAAGATTTGAGGTTGTTTCCACCCGACGAGTTTCCTGCCAATACAAAACGTCTTCCAGGATCTGGGGAAGACAGCTTGGCTTGAATGGCTGTTCATTAGAGGAAGATTAATGGGGCCACTGATCCCATTAATGTGTTATTGACCCTTCCCTTAATATAACTGGCCAAACGGCTCAACCTCCGGCTCCAGGCAGAGTTTACTCAGAGCTCAGGTCCCGTTTTGGGGGAGCACCATGGGCTCAGCCCCTCCTACACTGCCTGGAGGGTGGCAGATGAGCCCATCTTTGAGGGTGGGACTCCTCACCTCTGCTCCCACAGGCCAACAGTATAACAACGCACACTGACTGAGGGCTTCCTATGTGCTAGGCGCTTGGCCAAGCACTTTTAGAGGCACGGTGTCATTGAATCCCATACATCCTATTTTATAGAGGGGAAAACTGAAGTTTAGAGAAGTGAAATAACCTTCACAGGACCATACCGGAAGTTGCAAACCCAGCACCTGAACCCAACAACTACTAATAATAGTAGCAGACATGGATCGCGTGCCTCCTAAATGTCTAGCACCATCCTAGATCAGCCCTAATCAAGAGAAATATCATGCAAGCCACATATGCAACCTTCAATTTGCTAGTTGCCACATTAAAGAAAGTGTTAAAGGAATAGGTGCAATTAATTTTAATATTATGTTTCATATAACCCAATATATCCAAAATATTATCATTTCAACGTGTGATCAGTGTAAAAATGATTAGAGAGACACTTTACCATTTTTTGGTAGTAAGCCTTCTAAATCTAGTGGCAATTTTCCTCTTACAGCACATCTCAGTTTGGATTAGCCACGTCTTAAGTGCTTGATAACTGCATGTACCAAGCGATTGCCCTTTTAATGCAGGTCTAGATGCTTTATGTACATTCGTTAATTCTGTCGTTGTTAATATCCTACGGGGTAGCTGTAAGTATTATTATCATCATCCTCATTTTAAACATGAACCCCATGAGTCTCAGAGAGGGGAGGTGATTGGCCTAAGGTCACACAGCAGGTGAAGTGGCAGGACTAGGAATTGAACCCAGGAGGCTGGCTGCAGAGCCTGTGCACTCGCCCACTACGTGGTGCTGTAACATCCCATCAGGCAGGTAGGGGAGCCCTCCTCACACTGGAACATGTAAGGTCTCCCTGCTGCAGGGTGCCAGGCCCTGAGGGGGCTTTAAGATACCAGGGCTGTCCCAGCACAGCCCCAGAAACAGCTTCCACGTAAGGTTGTGCCTCCCTCTATAGAGTCACACAGACAGTAACTGCCACCACTTACTGGGGGCTCACAATGGTTAGGGCCAGTGCCAGACATTTCACACGGGTCATTTCATTGACTCCTCATGGCAACCTGTGAGGGGCAGTTGGGTATCCACATGATACCCAGAAGAAACTGAGGTTCAGAGAGGTTAAGTAACTTATCCAGAGTCACGCAGTCAGTCAGTGGCAGAGCTGGGAGTAGAACTCTTGGCCATGAGACTCTAAACCCTAGGCTCCGCCTCTCTAAATGCTAAGCATCCCTCGACTGGGCTATTTGCTCCCAGAACTCAGCCCTGCTCTCCTGGGCTTTGGTCCCAGCTCTCTGCCTGGACGGTGGAACTCTGGGCACCTTTCAGCACCTTCTGCAGAAACCATGCTCATCTCCATCACCTGCCGTCTGTGTGCCGTGTCAGTTCCCTGCCTGCGTGGCCTTGCTCCCCCTCCCTCCCCAGCCCTCTGCTCCCCTCGGCCTGAAATCCTTCATTTGGCCCACTGCCTAAAGTGCCACGACTAGCCCTTGGGTAAAGACTTCCCCTTTCTTAAATAAAACAAATGCCCCTGGAAGAAGCTATCAGTCAAAAACGTCTTTATGAGAATTCCTTTGTCCAATCTCTGTCCCTCCCAGAGGCCCACTTGCAGGAAGTGGAAGTTTAATATGGAAGGAAATAAAGAATTCACTACAGTCAGAGCCGGATGAGCCCATAGAGATCCTCCAGTCCAGCCTCTTCATTTCACACTCAGGGAAATTGAGCCCCAGAGCAGCGAGTGGCACACGATCCCTCAGAGCTTGGAAGACGTGCGCTGGGGTCTGTGACCAACAGCAGCTCTACTCTTGGAGTTCCTGTCATGGCTCAGTGGTTAACGAATCCGACTAGGAACCATGAGGTTGCGGGTTCGATCCCTGGCCTTGCTCGGTGGGTTAACGATCCGGCGTTGCCGTGAGCTGTGGTGTAGGTTGCAGATGCTGCCTGGATCCTGTGTTGCTGTGGCTGTGGCATAGGCCAGTGGCTACAGCTCCTGTTGGACCCCCAGCCTGAAAACCTACACATGCTGTGGGAGCGGCCCTAGAAAAGGCAAAAAGACAAAAACAAACAAGCAAAAAACCCAGCAGCTCTACTCAGCCCTCGCCACACTCCTTATAGGACTGGCCGCCTGAGTTACCTGCAAAGAGGGATCCTCTCTCTCGCTAGAGACACCAGGGCTCAAGGGTCTTGGCAAAGAAGGTGCTCTTGGAGCCCCCAAGGGCAGATGAGACAAACGCAGGAAAGCAGCTGACCTTAACACCTTCCCCTCCGGGTCTACCTGGCTCCCCTAACCCGCCTCACCCCCTCTCCCAGAGGCAGCAGAGGGTACAGGCGTGGTGCCCACAGAAAAAGCACCTCATGGCAATACCAGGAAGTAGGGGTGATCACCGCCTGCCTTTTAGAGATGAGCTGATCAAAGCTCTGCAAGACGAATGGCCGCACCACCTGGGCTGTCTCCAACCCAGTGGCTGTCCTGCCACTGTCCCAGATGAAGGACCAAGGACCCCCAGTCCAGTGCTCCCACTCCAAGCCCATGCTGCTTTGATAAGGCTGACTTCCCACCACCCCAACGTAAGCGCTCTATTGACACGAGCTGCTGCCTCAGCCCCCGCTGAGCCGAGCCGGGCAGCACAGCCAGCCTACTTCATGTAATTTGGTGCCAATTAGGAATGAGTAGGAACCATCAGTGCATTTAATTCCCAGCCTAGAAACAGCCTCTGGGAAGCCAAGCTTCCACCAGCTGACTTACCTCCCCCAAAGCTGCCCCAGCCACCCGTTTCTCTCACCACTGACAGGAACCACCCACCACCCACTTCCAGAATCCCTCCTACGGATCCAGAAGATCTAGATGGCAATGCAATGTGGCCCCTGCCCTGGAGTGGCTCCCAAAAAACATCCTGCAAATGGAGCACTGAGGCAGCTACCAAAGCCCTTGTTGCCACAGACTTGGTTTCCCCATCTGTAGAATGGGGATAAGAACACGCAGTGCCTAGCAGGCTTGTGGTAAGAGGTCCACTTGTGATAAGTGGCACAGGGAAGTTCCCAGGCTAGGGGTCAAATCAGAGCTGCAGCTGCCGGCCACTGCCACAGCCATGTGGATCCTAGCAGCATCTGTGACTTTCACAGCCTCTTGTGGAAACACTGGATCCTTAACCCACTGAGGGAGGCGGGGGATTGAACCTGCATCCTCAGGGACACGACGTCAGGTCTTAACCCACTGAGCCACAACTGGAACTCCAGTTTGTTCATCTGAGTCTTGATATCCCAACAGGAGCTCCATAGGCAGCTAAGGGCAGGGAAGAGAATTCCAGATGGAGAAAACAGCACGGACGAAGGCAGGAAGAGGCTTGACGCGTTCCCGCCGCTGGTGGTTCAAGGGCCTGGAATGGGCACAGGATACACAGGGGCCTCAGTGAGGCTGGAGAGGTGGGGATTCTGGCCTCCAAGGGCTTCAGATGCCCTGCTCAGGAATAAAGCCTTATCCTACAGGCAGCAGAAGGCCAACAAGGGGCCGCCGAAAGGAATCAAATCCCAAGCCTGACTCTTCAAAGGCAGGTTCTCTTGCAGCCCAGTGAGCTGGGAGGGAGGGAGCCCGCCCACGGAGACTGTCAGCCCTGAGCGGCTGAGCACCGTCCCACGGAGAGGCTGGGGCCCGGGCCCGGGGGTGGCCGTGGGCAGGGAGAGAGAGGGACAGGGAGGAGAAGTGTTCAGGAGGCAGATGAGAACAGGGCTCGGTGACTGATGGGATGTGGGAGGTGAGCGATGGCTCGAGGGCTATGAATAACAGCGTCTCCTTGCAGACTGTGTGCAGGGCAGCCCACCGTGCAGGCAGCCCAGGCCCCCACTAGAAAGTACCGTTAGAAGCCACTGCGAAGATGCTGGCCCCTGCCGTGGCACACAGCATTTTCCAATGAGCCACAGCTTCTTCGACTCCAGGCCTCTGTGTACACTCCCTCTGCTTGGAGTGTCCCTTTTGGACTGGCCCAGATCAATGACGACGACTCCTCTGGGAAGACTTCCCTGATTGCCCCTCCCAGTTTGTCACTCCCTTCTCTGGGTTTCATCAGGACCCCATTCGCAAATGCCTTAGTCCTTCACCCAGGCAGGGTCTTTGTTGTCATTCCTTTCTTGGTTTGTCTCCCCAAATAGTCTACAAACGGCCCAAGAGCAAAAGTCCTGGTCCTTGTCGATATCTCATGCCCAGTACAGCACTTGGCACTCAGAGGGCACTTCCTACTTGTTTGCTGAATGAGTGAGTGGAAGAGAGCGGGCCACCCACCAAGACGTGGAATCAGGGGGACAAGGGGGTGGGTAGGTCTGGACTCAGCTGGGCAGATGAGCCTGAGATACAGCCAAGCGCAGGCACAAAGCAGCTGGACAGAAGGATCCAAAGCTCGGGGGGGGGGGGGGTGAGCTGCCAGGTCATGTCGCGCCCCAACCCTCAATCCCACCCCCCTCCCACCTCTACCCAGCCTCACCTGCATCCCACCCTGAGCCCACCAGCCACGCTGGATTAGAGGGAGTAGGAAAGTGCTAGAATCTGGCACTGTCCATCTCCCCTCAGAGCGGCTCCTCTGGGGGCCATTTGGGATTCAATTTCCAGAACTAAATGAAGGTTGGGGTTAACTGCACCCTCATTTGCATGTAGGAGGATGTGGCGTGAATCTGTCTTCCTCCTGCTCATCCTCTCCAGGGAAACGAGAGCAGACCCATTACCAGCAACCCACCCTCCACCACTCTCGGGAAGAAGCCATGACATTTTCCCTTTACATTGGAAATACTTAAAAGTCCCGAGAATAGATTTATAGGAATATTTTAACCTTTTCTTTGATCCTTGAAATGTCATTGTTCTGTGGGCTGAATCGCCAAATGTGACCTTTTCCTGTAGCCATGGGGCGGGGGGAATCCTGCCGGCTTGTTGAAAAGAGCTTCAGATGTTCCCCGCAGCTTCCTCAGCCCCCTACCCCCACCCTGGAGCTCTGAGCTAGTGGAGGGATCGGTGAGTGGCAGCAGCGAACAGAGGCTGGCAGGGAGGGCCCAGCAGCTCTCCCCTTACCTTAGCAAATAAAGATGAGCTAAGGGTGGGTCCATCACTAACTAGTTAACTCACTCTGTGGCCTTGGGTTGAGCATTTTTTTTCTCTTTAGGCCCCCATATCTGGTAAAATGGGTGAAATCGTGGTACCTACTTGGAAGAGTTGTTGCAAGGACTAAGTAAGACAACTTAGATTGTCTTATTTAGTTCTTGCAGAACAATGCTGAAAAACAACCCCAAAGCCCAACAGCTGGCAACAGCCATTATTTATTCTTGGACTCACTATTCATTCTGTACAGTGACTGGGTCCAGCTAGGCGGCCCTGCTTCAGGCTGTGGGTTGGGCTTGGGTCTACCCTATGTGTGCTCATGCTGGGGCCCAATCTGAAGGGGGCTGCTCTTCTCCTGGTGGCTCCACCGCACTGCAAGGGCCCCAGGGGAAATATACCATGTCTCCGAAGGCTTGGCTTGGAACGAGACACCTGTCACTTCCACCCACTGTCCATCAGCCAAACCACATCACGTGACCGAATCCACCATCATGGGGTGAGGGAAAGACACTGCCTCAGGGAGAGGGGTGTGAAAATTTGCTGAACACTAATCCGGTCTATCACAGGCAGTAAAGCCCCTGGCACTGTGGCTGGCAGGCGATAGAAACTCAGAATATTAATTCCCTTTCATACCACATTTCATCATTATTATATTTTATAGCCCAGACTAATTCATTGTAGTAGCTTGAGTCTTCCTGGCTAAAAGTACATACCTTATTCTCCAACATAAGGGGGCAGTGAAATATTACATACAAGTGAATTCTCCAGACAACAAAAACTTACAAGCTTTTTACTTTTAAAGATTTTGATCGAAATGTTTCTAGAGAATGTTTCACACCTTCCCACCTTCTTAAACAGAGACTGTCAAGCACCATTTAATCCATAGGACTGGCGCAGTGGGACCATTGTGATAAGTGCCAGCACAGCTTGGTGCTGATCTCCAGGACCACTGAGACATTTGGTCTGGTTGCCCCTGTGCTGAGTGGCCCGTGGGGAGCATTCTCCTCTTCCTGTCATCTTCACCCGTGGCCCCCAGACATCCGTCCTCCACGCTTCTCATCATCAGAAATGCAGGACCACAGAACGCAGGCTAAATCTACCCCAGGTCCTAAGCCTTTTGAACTCTCACTAAAATCTTTGCTGTTGGCAACCCCAGGGGAAAAGCATCATTGTAATAGACTTCGACCGTGGTTCTAATCAGAGTGGGGTTTCTGCAGCTTTAAGCACAATGACAAGTTGCAGAACTTTGCAAAGTGGTTGATCTACTCATTCCATTTGAAGCAATTGACCAAGCAGCCTGGGGTCAATGTGAAAGTCAAAAAGTGGATGAGAAAAGAAATAATATGCTGGGACCTGTGAAATCTCCCTCCATCCCTTTGTTCCAATCTCTCCTCTCACTTTTTTTTTTTTTTTTGCTTTTTAGGGCCACACTTGTGGCATATGGAGGTTCCCAGGCTAGGGGTTGAATCGAAACTGTAGCTGCCAGCCTATGCCACATCCACAGCCACAGCAACTCGGGATCCAAGCCGTGTCTGCGACCTACACCACAGCTCATGGCAACGCCAGATCCTTAACCCATTAAGCAAGGCCAGGGATCGAACCTGTAACCTCATGGTTCCTAGTCGGATTCATTTCCACTGAGCCATGACGGGAACTCCTCATCTCACTTTCTCCATACCTTTCAACTTCCTCTCCCTCGGTGTGCTTCTCTCTCTCCTTTTCGGTAGGTCTGTTATTTTTCCTCTTTGATTCTCGTCCTGCCTCCTTCCACCGTCCCCTTCTCCTGTCCCTGCTGGCCACACTGTGGAGGGATGTAGAGGGCGAATGTTCACTGCTCCAGCATCTTCCCAAAATCATTTCATTGCTTCAAGTGTGATTATGCTTCTCCTTTGTCATTTTAAAACTTTTCAGTTTCTAAAAACCCAAATGGCCACAGAATTCTGCACAATCAAGTCATATCATGCTTCTGTGAACGCTTGGCTTTTTTTTTTTTTTTCAGGAAAGCAGGGACTCTCCATTTAAAAACCACCACCCGCCCCCTGGAGACCAGGCTTCTGATTATAAAGTTATGTAGATTCCCAAGTGCCTGTGGATGAGCAGCCAGATGCGCCCTCTGTGGAACTGTCCCAAGTGCTGAAATAATGTCTGTCTGGCTCAGGCCAGAGTTGGGTTCCCTGTTCCTTCACTTGAGAACTGTGCCCCAGTGCCAGCACATTTGTTTTGTTTTGGTTAGGGTTTTTTTGTTTTGTTTTGTTTTTTTGGTCCGGGTGTTCTGAGCTGTTTCGAAGCAGGCTGCCTAAAATGAGTGAGTCCGACTGCCTCCTTGTTATAGCCAATGACAGATGCCCGTCTGCTCAGCTGGCTGGGATTTTTTGGGAAAATGCTTAGGCCAAGAACAGATCATAACAGTTGTCTGTGAAAATAACCCCCAGGCTATGACCATGAACGCTTTGGTGCTAGGTTCCAGACCGGCCACACCAGAGGGCTAATGGCTGTGAACCCACCCCCCCTCTAGGACCAGGCTTCAAGCCAAGCTCTCTGGGTTCCAGCCCATGCTCACCGTTTGCTAGTTATAGGAATTGGGCAGCTACCTCCCCCTTTCTGGGCCCCCACTTTCCCGTCTGTGCAATATAATCTCTAAGAGCCCAGCTAGCTCTGACATTCTGGGGACTCCACGATTATGTGGCTCAGGAGGAGAAAGAGCCCTCAGCCAGGAGTCAGCAGTCTCATTTCCTAGTCCTGCACCATAAGCTATGGCTCCCTAGACCAGACCCTGGATCTCTCTGAACCTCATCTATAAGACCAGAATGACACTCCTGAGCTTCCCATCGCCTGGTGTCCTGGGGAGACGGGGAAACCCTTGTAAGGAAAACTACGCGGTGCTGGGGATGGTTTATGACAGGACAGCATCAAATAGCTACACCCTTTAGCGGGGAACTCAGGTTCCAGCCCCTGGGGGCAAAGGACACACACTCTTTCCCTTTCTCACCCACAGTTTCCCAGCCTGAAGGCCTCGGGGAGTCGGCGTGACATCAGTCTCCACTATTTAACAAACATTCCAAATGCCAGATCTATTCATTCTTTCATTCTTGAGACAATTTCTTCCTGAGATAATTCCTGAGACCCTTCTATAGCTTGAGCAGGAAATAAGAGGCAGACAGGGCCCCCACCCTCATGCACTTGTTCGCCTGTGAAGCACTTAGCCTTGTGCTGAGTACCTGGGAAGCGCTCGTTAACACAATGAGACAGGTGATGCTGGAGGATGCCCTGGTTACGAGGGAGTATGCAGGAGGGGAACCCGGGCTCCGGAGGGTGATATCAGAGATAGTCAGTGAGCCAGAAGAAGACTGGAGGGAGAGTGTTCCAGGCAAAGAGGGCAGCATGAGCCACTGGCTGGGGCAGGGGGCCAGGATGAAGGAGGACACCTCTCCCCAGGTAATTCCTGCCTCTCTGCCATCCCGACACCTGCAAACCAGAATCTGGGGCCCAGTCTTGTGTCTCAGCAGGAATCATAGCGGTGGGGCGGGGTGGGAGGTGGGGGAGTGGCAGAGGGAGGGTAGGATAAATTCCGCTGTACCCCTCTCCCGTTGGCCAGGGCTTCTGAGCACCAAGGTGGCCCAGGAGACAGAGGGAGGTTAACCCAAGGAGGGCGGGGATGCTTAACTCCATCTTGTTAAAATCTCTTTGGCTTCGTCATCCTCATCACTGGCTCCACCATTATGATGTATTGAGCACTTACAAGGGGTTTCCTTCCAACCCCTACCATCCCTACATCTATGAGGTAGGTATGCTTAGATTCCTTTTACAGAGTGAGGAAACTGAGGCTCAGACAGCTTGCAGGGTTTACTAAAGGACACACAGCAGCCAGCGACAGGGCTAGAGTTAGATTATTGTTTCGCTGTCACCATAGCTGATCTTCGCTGAGCACCGACCATGTGCCAGGCACCTACCATGCAAATTAGATACCTTTGCCCACTCCCTCATCCCGCAGCCCTATAAGCCAGGCTCTATTATTAACCCCACTCTGTGGTTGAAGAAGCTGAGTCCAGTCCCCAGGTCAGGACTCTCAGCCAGGTCTGCCCAACACCTCCCCGATCTGGGCACTATTACACCATCAGCCCCCTTTCCTTTAACGAGGCCCAGGAGGCAGAGGCAGCCGCATCCTTCCTCCTCCTCTCAGTCCCAGCCTCTGCTCATTCCAGCTCCACAGCGGCAGCCCCTGGCTGCCCCAGCATCCCAGGATGGCAGAGAAGCACGCCCAGGGCAGGGGAAGGAGCCACGGCCAGGACGACCTTGGGATCCCTGTGTTCCATCAGACAGTAAATATCCCCCTGCTAAGTGTTCAAGCTCTTCCCGAAAAAGCTACATCGAGGGGGCTTCCAGGTCTCAGGCTGGAAAGTGCCACTGGGCAGATTTATTCCTCTGAGGGGTCAGACAGCCACTGTATTTCACCATCGGGCCAAAAGGGGCTCTCATTCTCCAGAATTATACTTCAATCAAATATTCATTAGTCTGGTTTATGGGCTGCTAAAGACCTGGGCCCACCGGATCCTGCCAACCACGTGCTCTCCTGGCTGAGCCAATGCCAATCTTCCACTCTTTGCCCCCAGCCTGCTGGGTGGCTGGAGGCCACCTCGATTCAGGGAAAGGCCCTGAGCTCTTCCTTAGGTCTGTTCCTTCACCAGGTCAAACCAGTGCCTATGACTGGAAGCCGCAGCAGTGGGAGAAAATTGCTACTCTTTCCCCCAAGCCAGGAAGCCTGTAGCAGATAATGTCGATGCGACACCCAGAGGTACTGACTGTCACACCTGCCCCCTTCTCTGAAGGCTTGTCCCGGGCTCGAGGGAGCTGACTCACTCAGAGACGGCTGGGAGCTCACCAGCACCCCCCCCCCCGGCCAGGGCAGCCCATCACCAATGACCATGACCCAGGAATGTGGGGGTGAGAACGGGGAAGCCCTCCTGCCTCCAGGTGAGACAGACTCTGAGGCAGTTCCTACTCCAGGATCCCGGTGGAATTAGGCAACGAGACTTCTCCTGAAACCATAGCTTTGTCTGCTTTCTTCAGCCCCATCCTACTTCTCTCCTTTCTTTCTGGTTTTCTCATAAGATCCCCCCTTCAATAAAACACAGGCACAAGAATCCCCATCTCATCTAGGGAAAAAGAATGGCTGTGTGTCAATGGGTAACGTATTCACTCTGTTGTACAGCAGAAATTATCCCAACATTGCAAATCGACTCTCTGTCAATACAACAAAGAACCCCCTTCCCAGGCTCTCATTCTAGGGGACCCACCCGAGACGGGGCCTTAAGCCCAGTGGCTCTTGACTTTACAGCCTGGAATGGATCTCCAGAAAAGTTTCTTACTGCCGGAAAAGTGGGAAGACTTTTACCAAGTGGACCCTGCTGAGACCCTGCCCCTTAAATCTGCCAGAGGCAGCAAGGCAGACAGTCCCTGCTTCTCTGCCCATTTTATAGGCAAGAAAACAAAGGTGGAGGGACCCGTCCAAAGTCACGTAGTCAGACGGGGGGAGAGCCGGGAATCGGCCCCACACTGTCTGACTCCAAATCCTAGATTTTTCCCTGGAAGGGGGCTCTGAGCATTCTGAAGGAACATCCCAGGCCACATGCTTAGCCCGCCTCACCTTTCAAGGTGATATTAAAATATCACCTCCTGCAGGAAGCCTTCCTTGCTTACCTGTCAGAATTGATCGGGCTTTCTTCTGGGTATGTCACACGCGCTTTGGTCTTGTCCCTATTTTGTGCCACTGCCAGTAAGATTTAGGGATTTCTTCACTTTCTCCCCACCCAGCATGGGGATCCCTGGAGCCCCAAACCACAAACCTTTTCCTTAATAAAGTCCCACCTCAGGCTTTGCTCTGCCCATGTGGCACCTTCCTTCTGGGGCCTCTGTCTGGCCACCAATGCCATCAGCATCATAGGACACTCGTGTATCTAACACTTGGACAAATGCCCCTCCCCATCCCATCAGCACCTAAGAGCTGAGACCTTTAGACTTGAGGTCAGGACAAGGTGGTACCTGGTAACTAAACACAAAGAGGCTGTAAATCCAGATCACGTTTCCAGTCCTCCATCACTGGGTGCACCCTCCTCAGAACGGTGTTGTGTCTGCATATACTCCATAGTTACTTCTTTACCCCTTGATGCTCTTTCTTTACTGCTGACCTACCAGGAAGCTTTTTCCTATCCTGCAGGGGAAAACCAATATCACTGTCTGCAAATGCAACATAACCGCAAAAATAGATACAGTAACGACAAGGCAACAGCATTAAAGCCACCATGACCTGGGACGTCTGTGAGCCTGAGCTCTGCCCTCCCTGTTAAAATAGGAGCGAGACAAGGACTCGAGTGGGATTACTGACTCGTCAACCAGGATCAGGAGTGAAAGTGATTGCAAGAGAATCAAAAAGATTCTCACTCACAGTTCAGTGAGACTTGAGGCCAGGCCTGTGAGCCCCTAAATCATCTAGGGAAGCCCCACTTTGAGAAACACTGGTCCCAATGATCTGATTTGCAGGATCTGGGTCTAGCTTACTCATCTTCAGCCTGCAGCCAGCTGAGAAGGTCAATTCTCCCCCCATGGGGACAGCCATGTGCGTCACTCACCCCTGATCTCAGGTCTGGCAAACAGTAGGTGCTCAGGAATGCTTGTATGCATCAGGTGCTCAGGAATGCTCGTAGAATGAGAGTGAGGCGGAGGGAAGGGGAGGCAGTGATTGAGCCGTCAGTCTGGCATCTGACTGGAGTCTGTGAATTTCTAGTACGACAAAGACCGATTTTTGTTTATTACTTTCTTTGACCCAGTAAAGTGGGTTTTCTTTGTGTTGAATAGAAAACACATACCCTCAGCACCCTATTGTGGAAGAAAATCAGGCTTTATTGTAAAAACAATTGTGCCACATTTAAAGCGGGGATTAAAATGGAAGCATGTTAAGTGTGGTCGTTAATACAGCAGGCTTTTTCTTCCCTTCGGGAAGGGAGCTATTCTGGTCTGGCCTCTCTTGCCCTCCCTGGGCTGAGGAGGCAGAGCAGGAGTGGGAGGGAGCTCAGCGGGGCAGGTGGGGCTCTCTGAATCCCAGGACCCAGAGCATCCTGGGCACGACGACCTGAAAAACCCGGCGGTCCGACTTGCAAACAGAAAACGATGTCACAGGACATATGAGCTAAAGAAGGCTCTTTTTATTCCTTTCTGTAAATAGGTTTATGGGCAAAGACTCACACGTTTGTGTTTTAAATCACTTATAGTTGTGGATTTAGCAAATCCCCTCTATTTAAAATGAATGCATGGAGTTCGCGTCGTGGCTCAGTGGTTAACGAATCCGACTGGGAACCATGAGGTTTCGGGTTCGATCCCTGGCCTCACTCAGTGGGTTAGGGATCTGGCATTGCCGTGAGCTGTGGTGTAGGTCGCAGATGCGGCTTGGATCCCACGTTGCTGTGGCTGTGATGTAGGCCAGCGGCTAAGGTGTGATTCAATCCCTGGCCTGGGAACCTCCACATGCCAAGGCAGCGGCCAAGAAATGGCAAAAAGACCAAAAAAAACAACAACAAAAAAAGAATGCATAAATAGGGCTTTCCAGGAAACAGGACTGACAAGCATAGATTCCACAATCCCCCCCAACCCCCCGACTGTGTCTGGTATTTCATCTCCAACCAATTATGGGGGCTGGAGCTGTCACAGCCATCTCTTATCTCTTGTAATTCTCACATGGGCCCTCTGAGGCTGAGTTCAACATCCTATTTTATAGAGGCACAGAGAGGGTAAGTCAGCTGGCCAAGGTCACAGAGCGAGGCAGCAGTGGAGACAGAATTTTGAACCCAGATGTGATTCCACAGCCTTGGTTCCTAGAGTGACAGTCCCCTGCCTCCTGGAAAGTTGCTCTGGGAGAGAAGGCCAGACCTTTAGGGACCTAGGAAAGGGGGAGGAAACAGGACTGAGGGGAAAAGGGAACCAAGGAAATTCATGTTTTGGCGTCAAGGAGACTGGTTTTACGGGGCTTTGCCTTTTGGCACCTTGGAGATACTGGGTTTTTTACACATTGAAGGTTTGTGCCAACCCCGTATCGAACCAGGCTTTCGGTGCCAGTTTTCCAACAGCACTTTGCTTGTTTCGTGTCTCTGCGTCACGTGTTAGTAATTCTCACGTTATTTCAAGCTTTATTATTATTATTATTATTATTATTATTATTATTATTATTATAATATTTGCTATGCTGACCAGTGATTTTTGAGGTTACTGCCACTCACTGAAATCTCATCAGGTGATGGTCAGCATTTTTTTAGCCATAAAGTATTTTTTAATTAAGGTGTATGTGCTATGTGGTTTTTTTAGACATAATGCGATTACACGCTTAATAGATTACAATACAGAATAAACATGGCTTTTATGTGCACTAGGAAACCAAAAAATTCACATGACATGCTTTATTGCAGTATATGGCTTATGGCAGTGATCTGGATCCGAACCTCCAGTAGCGCTCTCTCTCTCTCTTTTTTTTTTTTTTTTTTTGGTTTTTAGGGCTACACCCAAGGCATATGGAGGTTCCCAGGCTAGGGGTCGAATGGGAGCTGCAGTTGCCCGCCTACGCCTACGCCACAGCAACTTGGGATCTGAGCTGAATCTTCAAACTACACCACAGCTCATGGCAATGGCAGATCCCCAACCCACTGATTGAGGCCAGGGACCGAACCCGTGTCCTCATAGATACTCGTCAGATTCGTTTTCGCTGAGCCACGACAGGAACTCCAAAAAAATTTTTTTAATGATGTGGCAGGATGAGTAATGGCCTCCAAAAAAGATATCCACGTCCTAGTCCCTGGAATCTGTGAATATTCCCCTATATGCAAAAAAAAGAGAACTTTTTTGGATATGAGTAATTATCTTGTGTTGGAGAAATGACTCTAGAATGTCCAGGTGGGCTCTCTGCAATCACAAGTCTCCTTATAAGGAGGAGACAGAGGGAGATTTGACACAGACAGGAGAGAAAGAGGCCGTGTGACCACTGAGGCAGGGACAAGAGTGATGCAGCCACGAGCCGAGGAAAGTGGCAGCTCCTCAGAAGCTGGGAGAGGCCAGGACCAGAGTCTCCATAGGAAGCACCACCCCGATAACACCTTGATTTCTGCCAATGACACCTTGATTTCTGCCAATGACACTGATTTTGGACCTCTGATCTTCAAAACCCTGAGAGGAGAGTTCCCATCGTGGCTCAGGGGGTTGAGAACTTGACCAGTATCCATGAAGATGAAGGTTCAATCCCTGGCTTCATTCAGTGGGTTAAGGATCTGACATTGCTGTGAGCTACAGTGTAGGTCTCAGATGCCGCTCGGATCTGGCGTTGCTACGGCTGTGGTGTAGGCTGGAAGCTGCAGCTCTGATTCAACCCCTAGCCTGGGAACTTCTGTGTGCCGTGGGTGCAGCCCTAAAAAGAAAAAAAAAAAAAAAGCCTGAGAGAATAAATTTGCATTGGTATAAAACCTCAAGTTTGTGGTAATGTGTTATAGCAGCAATTTTTTAAAAAGCTCCTAAAAATGGTATTAAAATTATTGATGAGGTTGGCCTGGACAACCCCCTAGCCTCCTGCCAGCTGTGACCTCCTCGAGGCTTCTGCTCTGCAGGGGAGGACTGCATGACCCTTGACCCCTGAGAGAGGCCCTGCAGCCCTGTCCCAGAGCCTGCCAGGAGCTGTGGTCCCATGCAGCTCTCTGTGAAGTCTGAGTTTCTCTTTCTCAGCTGCCAGGCTCAATAATGCCTCAAAATCTCCTCCCTAACATCCCTGAGATCTGTCCAGCCTGAGGTCAAAGGGCAGAGCAGCCATGCTCCAGCTACTCTCCCAAAGATGGAAGAGCTCAGCAATCCACCAGCTGAGGACCCCACAAGGCCAGCCCCAGATAACAGTGGCAATAATTGTAGCTCTCCCTTACTGAGGGCCTATTACATGGCAGGCTCATTGCTGACTGTTTTGCATGCGTTGGCTCACTTGGTCCCTGTAACCAGCTCGTGGGTGGCTCAGAGAGGTGATGAGGCTTGCTCAAGGTCACACAGCTATCCAGCAGCTGACTCAGAGTTCCAGCCCAGGTGTCTGGGACTCAGAAATACCATGCTGCCTACAATCAAGTCACGCTGCCCCACCTCCGCCCCCCACCCCCCACCCCAGGCTGCATCCTCTCCCTGGCAGATCCAGCTACAGAAGGAAATCCAAAGTCATCCTTCCTGGCTCCCCTGACTGCAGATCATCCAGGCTTCAGCCACCTTCGAGAACACAGAGAAATTTGTAGGTGAGAAAGATCTTCGCCTTTGACAGCAACTGAGCAAGTTGAGAGAACACTTCACTTCTCACAGTTGTATTCTTAGCCTCCTTCTTTATCCCCAGGCATTTGGAGATGGCTGACAACTTCCAGTGTCACTGCCACAGCCCGTGGAGGAGGAGGATTGGGACAGATCTGGGACTCGGGGGGTGGGCAGAGAATGGCTCCAGACCATTTGGGGCTGCAGAGGCGGCCCCGAGCCCTCGGCCGCCGGTCAGCCAGCTTCCCCTCCTATAAGGGAGTCCAACCACTTTGCCAAAGTGGGTCTGGGAATTAAAAGACACAGGTCCCTCACAGGAGGGTGACAGGGAGGGGCACCCCATGACTCTTTGACTGACTCAGGAGACTTAGGTTCCAGGATGATACAGCATCCCAGAGCCCAGACTCTCCAGGCAATTTCTAGAGCCTTTAGGGCAACTGGGCCAGCCCTCACATAAGCTTGAATCCTCACCAGAAAGCTCACGCTCTAGCTGGCTGAAGTCACAAACTCAGATGCCCGCGGTGGCATTAGGCAGGTAATGAAAAGTTGAGCTGGGCCTGGTATGATATGATGAAGGGCAAGCGTGTTGACAAGGAAAAAAACAAAGCCTCCTCTTAAAGGGTTTTCATTTCTTTCTTTATTTACTTTTTTTTTGGCTTTTTTTTTTTTTTTAGGGCCACTCCCTCGGCATATGGAGGTTCCCAGGCTAGGGGTCCGAACGGAGCTGTAGCTGCCGGCCTACACCGCAGCCACGGCAACGCCGGATCCTTAACCCTCTGAGCAAGGCCAGGGATCGAACCTGCAACCTCATCGTTCCCAGTCGGATTCGTTTCCACTTCACCTCAACAGGAACGCTTAAAGGATTTTCATGTATTTTAATTGAAACACCGAGCCAACGAAACCAGTCATGGCCTCGGAGAGCTGAGGGTCTCTCACACCCCGCCCTTTGCAGTCACTCACTCTCCAGCCTCCGGCCTCTTCGCAAGCCTCGGCCCCTATGGTCTGTGTCACTCCGGGGTGCCCACTGGCTGTGTCTGTTTTCCAGTTCCTTCTCCACAGGCTCTCTACTTCTCAGAAGCTCAGCTCAAGTCCCGCCTCCTCCAGGGAGGCCGCCCTGACTACCCTGACCCTCAGAGACCTCCCCTCCCATGTCTCCCGCCACCCCTTGCCCTGGGAACCACACCAGTCCATCGCTATGGGGTGCGTTAGGGTACCTCTAACCTGCGGCAGACTTGTCTTCAGAGCTACTACACCTCAAGCACCCGGAGGGCGGAGTCCGGGCCTCAGGTCATGGGACATCAGATCTAGAAAGACACCCTTCGGGTCATCTGCCCCAAACCAGGATTTCACAGGTTTTGATCACCTTTCATCCAGGACCTGGACTTGACCTCATCCATGCCAGGGCTGCCCCGGTGGCTGAAGAGTTAGGATTGGAGCCACACAGGACCCCTTTCCAAGGGCCCACCAAGGCCCTGACGTTACGACAAGCAGCCATAGAGCTGAAAAGGGCCTGGACGTGCCTAAATGGGACCAGGCACCTTCACACAGCCTCGGCTTATTCCCTACAATACAGACCCTGAGGCTCAGTTGAAGAGTTAAAACGGGGAGCAAAGAAATAATAACAGCAGCAGTTATACTGTCCTATCGCTTGCTGGGTGCCAGGCACTGTTTAAGCCTCATATCGACTCTGAGGAACAGAGGACTCCTACTCCCATTCCACAGACAGGCTGCCGCACAGAGAAGGTAAGAGACCCAGCCAAGGTCATGCGGCTAGCAGGTGCTCGAAAGCAATGCCTCCAAGTTCAGGGCAGAGCTGGGAATGACCCCCCCCCCCACCTCTATGTTCCCCACCCACGTTTCCTAGATCCTGCTCACACATTCCCAGAGGTCGCCCATCTCTGCCTGATTTAGCTGCCCCGTTCTGGGGGCCAAAGCACCTTGGGCTTCTCTCCGTAGCACCTGCCACAGGCACCTGTCTGTAAGCACAGCTACCCCCGCCCCCAGCCACCCAGAGAGCCTCAGAGGGAGGAAGCAGGTCACGGTCACCCCCATATCCCGGCACCCAGTCCACTGCCAAGCACAGGAGAAACACCGGGTCATCATTCTGTTAAATAAATGAAAGGCCAAGGAATTGAAAGAAGAAATTGATGAAGTGGCCCTTTCTGGAAGGAGAGGCAGCCCAGCCACTTGAGCGTTTCTACTCTGGCTGCCCCAGCGGCTCCATTTCCACCCTTTAATGGGATGCCCAGCTCAGCCTGATCCGCTCCTGGCCCAGGCTCCTCCTCGGGTTTGTCTCTGCAGTGGGGATTGCAAAGTCATGTTGGATTAAGACCTGCTCCGGCTGTCACCCGTGGTGGAAAGCTCGCCTATCAGGCAGCCCAGAAGGGCCTCGGCATCTAATGGAGATTTGCTAATAAGATCTGAGTTGGTGAGCTTTGCATCCTATTAACACGGGGGAGTGCGGGCCCGTCTGTCTGCTGGAAAATTGCAAACACAATAGAAAAGTCGCTTATGAATATTAATGGAACTGGAAACAATGCCGTGAGAAATTGTTGACGTGATTGGGAAGCTGGGAGGGGGCTGTGGGGCGGGGGCGGGGGGGGGGAGCTGCCTCTCTTCCCTCCTGCCCATGCCTGTCCCTCCAAAGCTGCCTGGAAGCAATAACTCTGCATGGCTGTCACAGCTAGATGGAGAGTGAACAGCATGTTGACCCCAGAAGGGTGCCTTGAGCCTGAATTTCAGGTCCAGGCGTCCCTCCTCAGGGCCATGTAGGCCAGCCCAGTGTCACTTCGGGATGGAGGGGACATGGCAAGGTGTTTGAGAAAGAACTTGGGCTCCCCCTTTTCTACCCCTGGACTTCTCAGGTGAGAGAAACGTCCCTCTTAGACCCCTTGCTGAAACCAAGATTTGTCCAGAGCAGCTTCCAACATAGAAGGTTCTGGAATTCACAGGCAGGCACTATGCACGGTCACTGCACAGGAGGCACTGATTGACACCAAGAGAACTCTCAGCACAGCCCAAAGAATCATAAAGTGTAAAGGACCCTTGGCAAAGACTCCTACCCCCTGGCCACAGTTTCAAAATCCTGTTCTGGGAACCCTAGTAGTCAGGAGAGTTGCCTCAGTTGCCCCTTGGGACAGCGAGGAGGCTAAAAAGGTTAGTTGGTGGGTTGCAGGTTGGAGCCTGGAATTCAGATCTCCTGACCCCTCCATCGCCCCTCCAATCCAAAGCGGAGATAGAACCCGAGGACCCAAAGGTGAGCCAGACATAATCCCTGTCCTGCTGGGAGCTCGGAGTCAGATGGCGAAGGCAGATGTTCAATCACATGCCCTTCTCGTGGCAGAGCCCCTACCACTGTGTTTTCTATCCTGCTCGTCAATAAAGAAAGGGCACAGACCCAAATAGGAAAATGGATAATGGCCATGAGGAGTCCGCAGGATCCAAGTGAGGGCAGAGAGACGCAGCACCGTGCATAGCGGCCCTTCTGTTCAATGCCATCTACAAAGCAGGGCCTTTTCTCCACCAGCTGGGCAATCTCACACGACTGGCAAACTCCTCAGTGCTCCAGTTTCCCCATCTGTAACGTGGCTGTAGGACATTTACATGGTGGGGTTAAGATAATGTATGATGTGCAGTGCGCAGACGCTCTGACATACACGAGGCACCCCGTGCAGCTCTAGTCTCTTCTTTCCTTCTCCTTCTCTGTGGGAGGAAGTCCTCCCAGCCTCCATTCCCTTGCACCTCTTCTCTGAATGGTTCCTCCCCAGCGTTCAGTCCCTCTGATCTGGGTGGGGCTAACTCTGCCCCTGGGGGTGGACCTGTGAGCCAGGCCTGGCCAATCAGGGTATAGTATTGTCTGGTCATAGTGATTGGTCCAGGGATGGGTGCGTGCCCTGACTGGGCCAATCAGAGGCAAAGGGACTCCACTTCAGAACTTTGCCTAGTACTTTCCTAAGGGTCTTGCTCCTTCTGCTAAGGCAACTGAGAGGAGTAGGTTTATGCCTATTGCTGCTGGCAGCCAGCTTGTCCCCAAGAGGCAAGTGTCATCTGGGAAAGAAACCCTCATAGAGGAAGGTTGAGCCAGGAGATGGGCAAAAATAAGATTTCTGGATTTCTTTGTTTCGCAGCCAAAATATGCCTTTTTTCCTTTAAGCCAGTTGGGTTTCTGCCCTTGCGACTGAATGAGTTTTGCCTTTGTTTTTTGCTTTGTTTTGTTTTTGGCTTTTCAGGACTTTACCTGTGGCATATGGAAGTTCCCTGCCTAGGGGTCGACTTGGAGCTGGAGCTGCCAGCCTACGCCACAGCCACAGCAATGCAGATCCACACCGAGTGCGCGACCTACACCACAGCTCACGGCAACGCAGGATCCCTAACCCACTGAGCAAGGCCAGGGATCGAACCCACATCCTCATGGATATTCTTTGAGGTTCACAGGAACACCCTGAATGACTTTTAACTAACCCATTCAGTCACAGGAGACTGGGGCCTCTGCCCTAACTTGAACTTGAAACTACCAGATATCCCATTCCACCTTTCCTCAATTCTACCACCTACCCACCTTCAAGATCTAATTGCCTTGAAAGGCTCAGGATTTGGGAAGCCTCAGGCTCTGTTTCTGAGATTGTTCATCATCTGTCCCCCTGTTCTAACTGGTGTCGACTCCATCTGCTTCTCAGCCCACAGCTGGAATCCAGAGGTGCGGGCCCTCCCAGTCTGTGGGAGGGAAGTCCCAGCACGTGCTTCTGTATATATGCTGCCTGGGAGAAGGTGGAACCCACGCAGTCCTCCCCTGGCTACCAAAGCTCAGCATTGTATGTGGGAGGGGGAGGGCAAGGGTTGAATCCAGGAGTTAGACCAGGTTTTCAAACCGATCGCTCACAGCCAAACCCACCGGGCAACATATTTAATTTGCCCAGTCTGTGTTTAAATTTGTTTTTTTATTCAACATGTTTCAGTGAGAAGTGCATCTTCCAGTTTACCAAAGACCCCAGTTACAGTTCGGTTTTTCCACACCTATGAAGCTCCAGACATTGATGTTTCAGGTCTGGTCTCCAAAGCCACCTAAGGTGACAACCTCTGGTTGAAACCCTCCAGCCGCCTTTCCTGCTTGACCGCTTGGTGATATGGTCACTGGTTTCCGGTTTACAGGGTTACATGACAGAAGCTAGGGAAAGGCCAGAAATTAACATTAATGCCAATAAGCCCCCAATGGGAGAGAGCTCGTCTGTTGCCCCTTCCTGCTCTAACAATCCACAGATCCAGGCTGTAAGCCTGCCCAGATGCTCTGTCGGTCTGCCTGGTACTGGTCTTTGGATGAATTCCGGGGTCCTTCCTCCTGACATGCACCTGTTCTCCCACAGGTGCTGGGTCACTCCACCTTGCCCAGGGCCCCAGGCCTAGGAAGGAACCAATCTTTCGGGGGGTGGGGGGGGGGCCCTGCAGGCCTGTCTGCTACTTTGCACTGTATTTGTGGGATAATTACTAATGACACAGATCATTTTTATTAGCTGAGCTGTCTGCGTTAAAATGATAGATTTTTTTTTTTTTATTAAAAACATCCAAGGGAGCTGCCATCACAGTAGGAGAAAGATAATTTTCCGTTTAGTTTAAGAGCAGATGGTTACCGAAATGTTCAATGTAAATAAATTGAGACTCAGCCTAAGCATTGGGTAAACATATCGGAAATTTCCCAGCCTGCTTCAAGCCCCTTGCCCTCTCTGGCTCTTTCAGCCGCTCCTTCAGGTAGGGTAGCCCCACCCTACCTAGTGAAGGGAAGTCTCCCCTAAACCACCTGAGAAAATCCAGGCCTCCAGGCACGGGGGGCTGACTCTGCTGGGATCCACCCCCTGAGTTCGGGGCTACTGATGTTGGTACAGAGGCTGCAGTGCTGGGAGGTCGAGAAGCAGGGCAGAGGGAGGCAGGGCATGTAACCCCGCCACAGAGCAACCACCTGGCTGGGAGTCAACATCCCTGGGTACCCTCCTCTCTCAGGATCCCTGCCTTTTTGGGTTTTTGTTTGTTTGTTTGTTTGTTTGTCTTTTTAGGGCCGAGAAGGCACATGGAAGTTCCCAGGCTAGGGGTTGAACTGGAGCTGGAGCTGCCCTCCTGCACCACAGCCACAGCAACGCAGGATGTGAGCTGCATCTGCAACCTACATCACAGCTTGCAGCAATGCCAGATCTTTAACCCCCTGAGGGAGGCCAGGGGTTGAACTCACATCCTCACGGATACTAGTCAGATCCTTAATCCACTGAGCCACATTGGGAACTCCGAGACCTCTGCCTTCTGAATAGGGAGGGCCTTGGATGTGCCATAGCTCCCAAACGGGTTAAGAGCAGGAATGTTCCAATGAAAGAAAAAAGAGTTTTTGCAGCGAAAAAGATGGGAGGACATTGAGTTAAACAGGTTTCTTTATTACAGGATCTCAGAACATCCTCTGGGTGAATATGGATTGTATTTCTCTATGCGGGGCAAAATAGTAAGCAGGTCCCAAACCTACTGCCATGGGGCCCTTTCAGCTAAGGATGTGGTACCGCTTGGGAAACGCTAGATGAGAGGTTGCTCAGCTCCAGTGTTCTCTGCTCTGTGAACCAGTTGTCCTCTGAAAACTGTCCCCTGATCCCTGAGTCACTCCATGAGCCTTCACGGACGGCTGACCACATCCGTCCAAGGCACTGGACTAGGGGCTGAGGACACAGAGGGGCATGGCGTGTGGATGCTGTGAGTCCCTGACCCGAATGCCCTCAGCTCGCCTGTGTTTCTAATCATATCTACCTATTCCCGCATTGCTTTGCCCAAATGCAGTTTCCAATTGTGGGCGCAGATTCCCCCCCACCTATGGGCAGGCCAGCGTTAACACCCCAGGAGTAACCCTCAACCAACAGGGCATGAGAGTTGATGAATAAACATCCCAGCTTCCTCATCCTTTCGGGAGAAAATTCTGAGATGTGATCTACAAACTCTCAGAGGCTCCCCAACAAGACAGAGTTCCGGCTGCGCACAGCAGTAACGCCTTGACTAGCGGATCCTTTGCCAACTTCCCTCCTTCCCCGTTTTACCTTCCTCCATCCCTCACAGCACCTGCTGGGATCCTGCACCCCCCCCCAATAAAATAATTGCACCAAAGTCCTGATCTCAGGTTCTGTTTGGGGAAAACCCAAAGACAGCCGGTGCACTCACAGGTCCTGCAGTCTGGTGGCAGGGGCAGCAAAAAAAAAAAATGAACACAAAAAAAGTTGTGATCACAAATTGTAATGAGAGGTATGAAGTGAGAAAACAGTGCAGCACAGTGTGAGGGATGGGGAGCTAGTTCCAAGTGGTTTTGCTGATGCCCACTCTGGCTCAGACACTGGGGATTCAAGACTCAGCAACTCAGTCTCATGAAGGTGGCAGACACTCAAATTTTGAAGCACTGTGAAAGAAGCCGTAATAGAAGAGAACAGTTCAGAAGGACAGAGGAGGGACCGCCCTTCTGGGACATAGCTTAGTCCACTGTATAAGACTGCATCCCACCACAGTGAAGATCTGTTCTAAGGACCTCATTCACACTAACGTGTGAAAGACTAACATCCTTTTGGATGCTTAACCTCCTACAAGAATGTGTGGCTTTCTCTGTATTAGCCCTTGGGGAAGGCTGGATCTTTCCTTCCACGGGATCTTCCAAGTAGCTTTGAAGGTACTCTAGATGAGCAGTTGCTTATTTCACTAGTGTAGGCGTCCTGTCCTGGTCCAATGAACACCTCCTCCTGGGATGGATTGTGGTGTTAGAGGTAACTGCCCCCTTAGCCTGAGATTTCAGGCCCATGACTCTGCAGAAGGAGGAAGGCACAAGCTTTACCTGCCCATCCTCTCAAACACTGACAATTGTTTTGATGAGAACAAAAGAGGAAATCACGAGCATTTTACCCATCTGTACCCTGGGTCTCTCTCTTTAGAAAACTGAAAGAAGGAGTTCCTGTCATGGCTAAGTGGTTAATGAACCCAACTAGTATCCATGAGGATGCAGGTTCAATCCCTGGCTTTGCTCAGTGGGTTAAGGATCCAGTGTTGCCATGAGCTGTGGTGTAGGTCTCAGACGAAGCTCGGATCTAGCGTTGCTGTGGCTGTGGTGCAGGCCTGTGGCTATAGCTCCGATTCGACCCCTAGCCTGGGAACCCCCATACGCCACCGGTGCGGTCCTAAAAAGACAAAAAAAAAAAAAAAAAGAAGAAGAAGAAGAAGAAAGAAAACTGGAAAGGGAAAAGAACCAAAGACAGGACTAGGGTCCAGATTAAAAGATGGGCCTATAGACAGAAACACTGAGAGAGAAAGGCCTCTCACAGACACTGCCAACTTGGCTGAACTCTAATGGGATTATGCCTGAATTTACTTATTTCTGAATGATTTTCTTAGGGTTTTCCAAGTTGTCGTCACTGAACATGTCTCAATGTTCTTTCTAAACAAATGGACAATTTCGAACGAACCAATCTGGTCTGGCACAGTACGTACTCAATACATGTTTGTGGTCTTTTTCTGAAAATGAAACTCACGATGACCCCAGATGTTCAGCTCCTGTGCAGACCCGTGGGTTTTGGAGAGGTGAAGGTGGGAGGGGTCTGGGAATTCACCTGTCCCCAGGCGCGAAGCCCTTTCTTCAAACCAAACCTTCCTCAGAAGCCTGGGAAAGGGGAGAGTAGGTCTAGGGAAAGTCGGGTGGGGGAAAGTAGGGGTTCCCCAGGCTCGAGATACCGCCTTGGAGTCCACCCCCCTCAGTGTGAAAGCTCTTCTCTTCCCCATCACCCCATCCCACAAATGTACATGTTTTTCACATTTGGACCTAAAAGACTCACATGGAAACAGTGGACCCACAATCACACGGTAAGGTGGTAGCCAAACTAGATTATAGCTAAAACTTGTCCCAGGCTGGCATCTCCTTGGCCTTGCCTGATCTGACTGTCCATCGCAAACAAATCACTGTGGCCACTGGGGAGGGGATACACGGTCCGAAGTCCATCAGGGCCCATCCGTAAAGCAGGGGGTCAGTGAGTCTCCTCATACCACGAATATCAGGAAGTTGGGATACTGTTGGTTACAACGGAGTAAGAAGGCACTAGAGAGGGCGGTGACAGAGCCAGGACAGAAATCCCCGGTTCGTTCTACTGGACCAGTGTCCGTGCATCTCCCCGGCTCTCTGTAATATGGAGATGATGTATCTCTCTTCCTGGAAGCCGACCACCTTTCAGCGCCTCTCCCGCTCTGGGGTCAGCAGGGGGCAGTGGAAAGCCAGGAGATGGGGCTCTGCCACTCAGCCTCCGTGTGCCTTTAGCAAGTCACTTCGCCTCCCTGGGCCTCCATTTGGAGGAGCTAAGGGGGTAAGACTAGGTGAGCAATGGCAAAGAGGATTACTCACCGGTCAACTGTGGTCACGTGCCTGGGGAGGCAGCTCAAAAAGGATGCTGAGGGAGTTCCCACTGTGGCTCAGTGCTAATGAACCTGACTAGTATTCATGAGGATGTGGGTTCCATCCCTGGCCTGGCTCAGTGGGTTAAGGATCCAGCACTGCCATGAGCTGCGGTGTAGGTTGCAGGTGCAGCTCAGATCCGGCATTGCTGTGACTGTGGTGTAGGCTGGCAGCTGTAGCTCCCATTCGACCCCTAGCCTGGGAACCTCTATATGCCGGGGATGCGGCCCTAAAAGGCAAAAAAAAAAAAACACAACCAACCAAACAAACAAAAAGCACACTGAGGCTACATCCGAGCTCTGGGAAGGTGACGTGGACACGCTTTTCCCCACATCAAGAGTCCAGTTTCATAGCATCACCCTACACAGCATTTATATGACAGGGATCAGCAGAGCCTGGTCCAGGGATTCCTGCGAACCACCTGGAATTCTAGGACCTCCTTCTTTCCTTCAGCTTTGTCTCCCTCCTCTGCCTGACCCAGAGCTTAAGGTCTTCCCATCAGAGTACGAGGCCAGTGAGCCCTTGAAGGGAGGGGCCTCAGACAGTCACCGCTGGACGATCCCTCCAAGCTGCCCCACTCCCGTTGCTGAGATACAGGGGAGACTCTGGAAGGGAGGGTGTCACTTACAGGTTGACCTTACTCTGTACAGCCAGTGTGTGTTCCCGAGAAAATTGCACTCAGATTGAGTTTTTATAAATAGAATCCTATTTCGGCCATGATTTACAACACAATCTCTGAAATACTTTATCTTCATTTAGAAGTAATGGTCCTAATGTTTAAGCTTTAGAACTGCCCTTCTTTTCTCAAGCACTAGGAACGTTCCAGGTAGACGATGGCACAGGAAGCACCAAGTCCTACCCTTTCAATTTCTGAGAAATCGAGGCTCAGAAAGGGAGGGAGCGAGCATCTATCGGGTACTTGCAGGGTCTCTGGTACCCTTTTAGGTTTTGGGGTGTTTTTTGGGGTTTTTTGGTTTTTTTGTTTTTTGTCTTTTTGTCTTTTTAGGGCCGCACCTGCGGCCTATGGAGGTTCCCAGGCTAGCGATCAAATCAGAGCTATAGCCTCCGGCCTGCACCACAGCCACAGCAACGCCAGACCCAAGCCTCATCTGCGACCTACACCACAGCTGACGGCAACGCCAGATCCTTAACCCACTGAGTGAGGCCAGGGATCGAACCCTTGTCCTCATGGTTCCTAGTCGGATTCGTTAACCACCGAGCCATGACCCCATTTTAGTTCTTTATGTTCATCATCTTTGCAACAATTCCAGGAGATAAAATTGCTGTTATCTCCACTTTCACAATGGATCAAGTGAGATGTGGGCAGATTAAATAACTGGCACAGGGACACCCAGCTTATAAAGGCCTGCCTTAAATCCCACCCCGCAAGGACTCCCATTGCCCACTCCATTATGACCAGGCCCCTCCTTTACGGCCCCTCCAACCTCACTGGCCTCCTTTCCAGTCCTCGAACCAGACACCCCAGGGCCTTTGCACGTGCTGTTTTTCTGTCTGAATGCTCTTCTCACTGGCTCTATCTGGCTGGTATTGGGGTATCACAACTGATACCTCACATCTCCAAGGAGTCTTGCCCTCCCAAGCACCCACACACTTTCAATTATATTACTTTATTTTGTTCTCTTCGTAACACTTATCACCGTATAAGACTATTCATTTTGTTCTTTCATTTGTTTATTATTTCCCCAACTAGAATACAAACTCCATGAAGATAGGGTCATCTCTGGCATCTCCCACTGTATCTCCCAACCCTACAGGACCCGGGATACTCCTATAAGTCCTGAAGAACAAATGACCACAGGAGCAGAACTGGGATTTAAATCCAGGTCTACACAACTCTGAAGCCCAGAGATTTGGCCGTTGTACCTGAAATGTGCTTCTTCCTACATTTTAAACATTATTATTATTATTATTATAAATAATTCCTCAAGGGGAAAGTCCACTAAACTTGCCTTTGAAATGCAATGTTGGTGGGGGGGGGTGTTTCTTAAAGCCTATCTGGGTTATCACAGATGAGAAAAGCTTGTTCAAATAAAATCCGGACCCAGAGATAACCAGGGCTCTTGAAGACCAAGAAGACTTCCCACCCCTTGGAAGGACCTCAGAGGGAGCAGACAATTTATCCCCCAAAATTTTCCTGTGACCAGCTCCTCACCTTCACAGTCCACACTGCCAGCAATTGGCTGGGTCATAACTCACAAGCCCGGGTTCCCAAGAGCTATGGAAGAGCATCTCTAGAGAGTCCATCACAAAGGCAACAGCGCTTTGTTATGTGTCATGGGCCCAGAGGGTAACTGCTGGCATAAATAATTGTCAAGCAGCCCAAGGTGAAAGGCCTGGTAAAGAGGTAGGCACAGTGCCCTGGGGAGAGGAAATGCTGCCTCTGGGGCTCACTCACAGCTGTAAGAACCATGGTGACCACACCATTCCTGGCACTGCCCTGAGAGCTTTACATTTGGTGTGGAGACCCATTTTATAGAAAAGGAAACTGAGGCACAGACAGGATAAGTGACTGGCTTTATATCATCCAGGAACCGAGTTGAAACGCTAACCTTCATCATTATAAAATATCCCTCTTTTATCCCCAGTAATATTCTTTGTTCTGACTTTGAACAAATCTCTACTTTGGCTGATATTAATTTTCAGTCATTTCAATATTCTTATTAGTGTTTGCATGGTATATCTTTTCTCATCCTTTTACTGTTAACTTATGAGTGTCTTTATATTTAAAATGAGTTTTTTGCATATAGTATATAACTTAGTCTTGCTTTTTCATCTAGCCTGCCAATCTCTACCCTTTAACTGAGATGTTTAGATCATTTACATTTAATTGTGATCATCGATATGTCTGGTTTAAATTTACCATCTTGATATTTATTTTCCATTTGTCACACCCACCCTGTGTTCCTTTTTCTTTCTTTCCTGCCTTCTTTTAGATGAGTTGAGTATTTTTCTAGTATTCCATCTTACCTCCATTGGCTTATTAACTGTACCACTTTGTTTTATTTTTAGTTGTTATTCTAAGGTTTAAAATATGCAGCCTTAATTTGTTTGAGAGAGCTTAAAACACTACACTTGCATTTTGCTTCTATTCATATTATAAACATCGCAATAAAAATTATCCTTTAAAGACATTTTGAAATGAGGAAAAAACTTGTATATTTACCCATGTTGGTACCTCTTCTGACATTCCTTGTTCCCCTTTCCTCCCCCCTTGTAAAAAGATGACACCATCCGTGGTGTGGTGATGCTGTGTTAAGCACAGAAAACTAGTTAACACATTCAATTCTCACAAGAACTCTGACCTAGATTATTAAGTACATGGAATAGATGAGGAAACTAGGGTTCAGAAAGGTTAAGTAACTCTCCTAATGTCACACAGCTGGTAAACAGTGAAGCCTAGACTCAAACCCAGAACAGTCTGCCTCCAAAGTTCATAGTCTCTATTTCTTGGAAGGAAGGATGGGTGAAGGCTCCGATCTCAGACCTGCCACCTCTGCTGGTCCCTTCCCTGACCTTGGGGTGACTGTAAAGTGGGCAAAATGGAAGCAGCCCAAGGTCGAGGGGGGAAGGGCATTTTATAAGCTTTTGTTCTGATCCTGAAAGTAAACAGATTTGTTTGAGATGATTGGAAAGGTACAGAACAGTATGACACAAAAAAGAAAATTAAAGTCACTTGGGATGACAAACCACTCTCTGTGAGATGACATTAGGTGGCGGAGCTGGCCCTGTGCCCCCAAAAACACCTCCCCACCAACCCACCACTGTACTTCTCCCTGAGTGGTCATTCCTCTACCATGATGCCTATTTTGGCCTCTCTTAAAACACAGGTGCCTCACAGCCTAGTCCAAGAACAGCTCAATGGGACCCGTGATGAGATGCCTGGCCCTCTGAGGACAAACCCCTGTTTCAGACTCACGAAGATCTAAAGAGAAATGGGAAGGATCATAGGAGGGGCTCAGGGAGGTAAAAGAGGGAGAAGAAAGGCCCTTCTTAAGACTGGGTGATGGGAGTTCCCGTCGTGGCGCAGTGGTTAACGAATCCGACTAGGAACCATGAGGTTGCGGGTTCGGTCCCTGCCCTTGCTCAGTGGGTTAACGATCCGGCGTTGCCGTGAGCTGTGGTGTAGGTTGCGTTGCTGTGGCTCTGGCATAGGCCGGTGGCTACAGCTCCGATCCGGCCCCTAGCCTGGGAACCTCCATATGCCGCGGGAGCGGCCCAAGAAATAGCAACAACAACAACAATAACAACAACAACAAAAGACAAAAAAAAAAAAAAAAAAGACTGGGTGATGGAGGGGCCTAGCAGGTTAAGGATTCAGTGTCCCTGCTGTGGTGCGAGTTGGATCCCTGGCCTGGGAACTTCCGCATGGCAAGGGCACAGCCAAAAAAAGAAGAGGAGGTGAAATTGATCCCCTTCCCAGCTCCTCCCATAAGGAAGGATGCCTAGTGGTGACGTCAGGGCCAGTGGGTCTGGGGGCAGGAATGCAAGGGGGAAAATACAGCTCTTGAAAGAAAACGAACCTCAAAAGATGGAGGGCAGGTGCATTTGGGGAAGACAGGGTCGCGGGTGCGGAATCAGAGTGCAGCATTCAGGTTCAGACCAAGGGCAGGAGTTTAAGGACCATCCTTCTGCTGCTTGGAATAAGCACCCTACTACAGTCCTACTTTGACCTCATAGCAGGTCTTTTCCACCCACACTCCCCCTGGCTTATACAACTGCAGCCCACCTAATCCTGGGGCAGAGCCTCCTTGCCTGCCCACCTGCATTTCTCATGAGCACCCTGGCTTAATAAATCTATTTGTTGCCTACCACTTTGTCTCTTGCTGAATACATTCTGTGCTGAGGCATAAAGAACCTGAACCTCAGTAAGTCCAGACAGCAGGTAGAAGATTCTAATTTAAAAACTGTGGGTTCAAGTCCCAACCTGGGTCCAGTCTGGGTTTGAGTCCTGGCACAGGGGTCCTAGTCTACATGCTGTCAATTTCACTTCCAGAAGCACCAAAGCCTCCTGATGTGGACGTGGCCCAGCAGGGTGAGGTGGAAAATGGCAAGGAAGGAGATTAGGAGGTAGAAGAGAGCAGGTGCTCAGAGCCTGTAAGTTATGATAAACGGTTGGCCATTAGTCAGAGGGCACTAGGGAGCCATTGAGGGTTTTTAAATAGAGGAGAGACCTGATCAAATTTGAATTTTAGTAAACTCATTCTGCCTTCTCATGCTGTTTCCCTGGCAGCTTCTTGGGCACAAGGGCGGTTCAGGAGAGCCTAGGGTGTATCCTGAGTCAGAGTTGCTGTAGGGGACCTTGGGAAATCACTGTGGCATCTGAGAGGAGAGTGGGGATCCGGGGTGAAGGGCAGGTAATAGTCAGGCTCCTTGGTGAGAGACCTTGTGAAGAGCAAGAGCCAGGCAGCTGGAGGACTGTGAGCAGGGGCACATCCCCAGCAGCTTTAAGGGCAGAGCCCCCAGGTCTTAGGAAGGCTGGGCTGTCCCTGGACATCCTCTTCCCCCAGCCCCATCCCCACAGGGGATCCTAATGGTGTCGCAAACCAATCAGAGGGCAGTGCTGCCTTGGAAACTCAGGCTTCCCATCCCCAAGTCAGCCTCGCCCTGCTCCTCCCTGTGCAGGGTTGCCATGGTAACCATTAGAGGCACCACGAGGTAGCTGAGGCAGCAGAATGGCAGCACTAATCCTGCCTGAGCTGAGGATGGGAGGATGGGGGTGTATACTGGTATTCCCCATGGATGGAGCATCCCTGGCCCCTCTCATTTTTCAGGACCCAAGGACAAGGAGCCACGAGATTGTTAGAAGTGTGATGGGCTGTTGAGTTCACAGCCCTGCCCCTTCTCTAGCCCACAAGCTGGCCCCTTAACCCTGGCCATTTACTAAGAGGGGCGGAACTCACTTGGATGCTTCTCAGATGCCCAAAACACAAAAATCTGGGCAGCCGACAAGTTCTTCATGCACATAATCTCATTGAGCACGTGCTGCAGAGCCAGGAAGTACAGACTTCCTTATCCCCATTGTACAGAGGTTTTGAGAAGGCAAGTCACTGCCCCAGGTCATGCAATCAACAAATGGAGCATCCAAGGAAGGCCCCACTGAGTGTAAGCATCTTCTTTAAGAATCCCTGGTGATGGAGCTCCCATTGTGGCATGGAAGGTTAAGAACCTGCCATAGTATCGACGAAGATTCTGGTTCAATCCCTGGCCCTGCTCAGTGGGTTAAGGATCCAGTTTTGCTGCAAGTTGCAGCATTGATCACAGATGTGGCTGCGATCCAGTGTTGCCGTGGCTATGGCATAGGCTGGCAGCTGCAGCTCCAATTCAACCCCTAACCCAGACACTTCCATATGCCGCAGGTGTGGCTCTAAAAAGAAAAGAAAAAAAAAAAAGTCATGGGTGATTATGCAATAGCTACTCTTGCCAGAAACTGGCCTCTCTCTGCTCTTGCCGGATGGAAATGTGGAAACAGAGTTTTGGGCGAAGGAGAAAAAGATAGCTTTATTGCTTTGCCAGGAAAGGAAGCCAGAGTAGGCTAGGGCCTTAAAGACTGTGCCCCCTTAGAGAGCAATTAGGAAGTGGTTTTATAGTTTGGGGAGTGGACAATAGGGCCTCAGATAAGGATCAGGGTAGAGGCAAGCTTGCATTGTTTCTCAAAGCTGGTGTTTAGTGGCCCCAAGACTGGTTCTCAGGGTCCTCCTTCTTGCCGGAGTGGAGAATGCTCCATCAAGCCGTTCTTCCGTTTGCTGGGCGTTTTAGTTCTGTAGAAAGGCTTTGAGATATTGTTACATATATTCCTTGAGGAGGAACCAGGACCCTGCCCCAAGATGCACTGTGGTCTCTTGCCTGCTCCTCCCTGGTCTCTGCCCCCCTCCCTTCTCTGATGAGCACCTGCCCTTTGGAACTCAGGGAAGGTCATGGAGGCTGAATCTTATTCCCTAAAAACAAGAACTGGGGGCACAGAAAGGCTTGTGTGCCCAGGAACTTCACAGGGCCCTGCTCAGTTACACTACCGACTAGAAACTTCTTCAGAATGTGAGCTCACTACCTAAAAGAATAGCCCTTTGCACTAAAAAGGAACCAAGAGACAGAAAGTCCTTCCTGATCATAAGCAGAGGCCATCATGACTGAGCATGCCTCCCCTGGCCCCAGGTGTGCCACCTGGGACTCTGCAGAGCCTGGTGGTAGCAGAGCCACAGCCCCAAGGTGATGCCTTCACCTCCAGGAACAGCACTCAGCAGCCCCAGAAGTTCTTCCACATAAAGCTGTCAAATGGTTGATTAATTGATTAATGGATATTTGGGGCTCATTCTGCGGCCAGATATGGGTCTCAGTTTGTGTTCAGGGCCAAGGCTCAGTTGATGGCAGGGACCAGGGGCTGTGTACCTGGCCAAGGTCAAATTTACCATCTGTGCCCAGGTCAGAGAGCTGTGAACAGCCTTTCTGCATGCAAAGCTTCTAGACTTTTCCAGGGGTCATGCAGCAACCTTGGCCTCATTAGCACACAACTCTCACCAACCAGCTGGGCCCATCTGGTTTCTTATTAATCCGAAAGTGAGATGGAGGAAGCAGCCTTCTGGGGAGCAAGAGGCCTTGGATAAAACAGCTTGCCAAGCATGCCAATGCCTCCTCTTTCCTGCAGCCAGGAAAGCATCCTGCCCTCCTCTCCCCTGTGGCCTCCAGGCCCTTCCCCCATGGCCAGACCACAAAGTTTTGGCTGGTGACCAAGCCATGTTTCCTGTTGGGACAGAGGGGAGGCAGGTGGGAGGAAGAGCTGGGAGCAAAGGAATGGCTCTGTGGGGGAGGGGCACGGCAAGGAGCAGAGGAAATGGATGTCATGAGGTCATCCAGGGTCCAGCTGTGCCCAGCTGCCACACCTGCTTCTTCCCTTTGGGTAGATAATTCTCATTTTGCATTCTACATCCCTTTGCAAGGGTGTTCTTATTACATTAAAAAAAAAGAAACTCTTTTCCCAATTCCCCATAACCAAATTCAATTTCCCATCCCCCATCCGTCATAGCCCATCTCTGGTGATATCTCCCCACGAAGCTGTCCAGTCCCTCAGCCCGAATAGACCACTCGCCATTCTGACTTTCTTGTGGACAAGTCTAGTCATTCCTATTCTTCTGTGGACTTCTTGAGGGCCAGGCCCATATTAAATTCACATATATTCGTCCTTTGTAGCACCCAACCCTTATACTGACAGCAAGTTTAAGGTAACTGTTTATTTGCTGGATGGACAGATACAGGGATGGAGGAATGCATTTGTGATGAAAGGATGGGGTCAGAGTCATAGGTTGAGCTCCCTGGGTGGCAGGGAGGCAGAGTCTAGTGTGCAGGATGTTTATAAAGAGTGTCCTTGGGATCAGCCCCTGTGGAAGGGAGGGGATGGAAGTAGGATTGGCAGAGGGAAGTCAAGCTGTGATACGAGTCCAACAAGAGCAGGCTTGGCTGACCCTGGGTGGAGCTCTGGAGCAAGAACAGACCTTCAGAGTTGTCCTCATGGACAGAGACAGTCAGGCCTTTACACTCATACATCCATCAGTCATTGGATGTGGGCTGCCCTGGGAAGAGGCATGATCTCAGGCAAGGCACCTGTCTGCAGCTGAGATAATCAATCCCTGAAGGAACTGACCTTCAAAGGCTCTTGAACACCAGTCCTCCTAGCCATTGGGACAAAAAGTCTTTCATTACAAGGGGGTCTGGATAGCACATTCAGTATCTATCAGAAATGGACATGATGAATGATGGATAAATGCATAGTTGGCTATATGGACAGTTAGATGGATATAGAATGAATTCATAGATGACATGTGAATGGATGACTGGCTGAATGGACACCTGGATAATAGATGGATGAATGGATGTATGAATGGATGGGTGGGTGAATGGGTATCTGGATGATGGACAGATGAATAAATAGATGTGTGGATGCATAGATTCATGGATGATGGATGGATAGATTCATAGATGAATTTGTGGTTGATGAATGGTTGGGTGGATGATTGACAATGGGTGCATGAACGGATGATGTCTTCTCAACATTTCATGGCATTTAAGCAACTGGACTCTCCCAGTTACTCACCTGCTTCTTCCTTTCCTCCCAGGCAGATTCAAGGAGGGGGCCCAAATAGTAATCTCAGCAAGGGAAATGATCTAGAGAGTGAAGGAGAACTTGCCAGCCTCATCACATAACATGCAGGGACCTCTTGGGTACTGCTACCTTATTAAGACAGATGCGACCACAGCCCCGTGACAAGCACATGGATGGTGAGATCTGCAAGTGAGCAGTCAGCAGCAACATAGACACCATGGGTCTGCTGTGGATGGCAAGAGTTCCTGCACTGCCAGGAGAGAGGGCAAGTCTGACTAACTCAGGGGGGTGGGGTCTTCCTCCTTCCACTAAAGGCCAAGCCCAGGTACCCTTTCAGGCCATGTCACCCTTTCACCTGGAGGGACAGGACTGGCTTCTGTCAATAGCAGCACAAAATACTTCTCTATCTGATGGGTTTCGGCAACTAATCCCCACCCACTTCCCTTGTCCTGTAGCCCAGCCAGTGGTGGACACTCTCAAGGTAGAAGGCTCAGCCCTCAGAACAGCAAAGATCAGGGGCATCTGTCAAGGGTTAATGGCATTGACCAAGGAAGTCCATTGCTCTAGGTCTACAGGTGGTGGGGGGAGGGCAGTTGTCACTCACAGGAAGAGAGAGGCCGCAGGATAGTTTGGACAAGGGGAGAGGCCCATATCTGGATAGAGGATACTATCTCCCTCTCTCCCTGGGCCATGTTCCTCCTAGCTTAAGAGTCTTTCCCCTCACTGAAGGATACCCTTCAAAAGCTAGAGGTACTCCCTTGCAGGGCTGTGAAGCTGGGTCTTCTCTGGTCTTAGAAGGAGCCTTAAGATGATGGAATATGAGGGTCAGAGGAAGCATAGATGTCATCTTACCTAATTCCCCACACATTATGTGAACCCACTGCACAGCTTCCCAGCCTCAGCTCACACACGCTCCTGGTGACTAGACATCCATGACTTACCTGGGCCAGCTTCTTCATCTTAAAGTTGCTTTCTTTGTTTAACAATTCTTTTTATCCCACCTTCTTATCTCCCACCTCTGAGGCCTGTGGGCTTCTCTTCAAACTGAAGCAGGTCTAGTATCTCCAATAACCTTGTCTCCAAACTACATAAGTACCTCCTACATCCTCTCTCATTTCTTAAGATATTATTTCCTATTAAGACAAAGTTCCTGGGCCCATTTCTTTGAATATGTTCTACTTTATGTCTTTTTTGGCACCTAGTACTCCCAGAGTGGCAGACCAGATGAGAGCCAAGTGGAACTCTTTCCTCTCTACTCTTCTATTAATCCAGAGCCAGAACATGGCAGCAGTTTTGCAACCACATCATACTATTTATTTATTATGACCCTATGACAGCTAAAACCCTAGGTCGCTTTCTATTTGCTACTGATAAACTATCTATCCTCCAATTTAGTGCTGCTGTAGATGCTTCTTTGGGGATGAAGGTATAGGCCCCCTCATTATTTCTATTACATTTCATCTTAGGTTACATTTGGTCCATCACTCAATCCCATAAAGATCATTTTACACTCTGCTTCTGTCATGAAAGCATTTTATTATCCCTCCCAGCAATTATCTCCCAATTTAATTGGCCTGCCATATCCTTTTAGGGCTCTACAGGAGGGGAATTATGTCCCCATTGGCCTACTGACCATGTGTGGTAACCAATCTCTAAAATAGCCCCCAATTCCCCCAGCTCTTAGTATCACACCCTTGAATAGTCCCCTGTATAGACACTGTACCAGGACTGGTCTGTGTGACCAATAGAATACAGCAGAAGTGATCATATTTCAGTTCCAGGATCCCATGTGAGGCTGTTGCTGTTTCTCTCTCTCTCTCTCTCTCTCTCTCTCTCTCTCTCTCTCTCATCACTCCAGAGAAAGGAAGCCAGTTTGTGAGCAGCCCCATGGAATGCCCATATGGCAAGGAACCAAAGCCCTGTGGATTCTCCAGCCCCAGTCAAGCCTCAGTCAATAGTAGCATCAGCTGACATCATGATTGCAGCCTCATGAGATAATCAAAACGACCCAGCTAAGCCACTTCTAGACTCCTGACTCTCAAAAACCATGAGAAAATAAATATTCACTGCTTTAAGCTGCTAAGTTTGGGGTAATTTGTTACGCAGCAATGAGTAACTAATACACCCCTTCATGTACATCCAGGGAGGAGGAGTTGATAATTGGGTTGCAGTTCCCAAGTCAACTATGGGCCATATGTACTGTGGACTGGGGTATTTTTAAATGTTACTCACCTTGTATTAACTCTTTTCTCTTCCTTTTCAATCTATACCATTTGATCAGCCAGTCAGCCTAGGGTCCTCCCTTGCTGCCTGCTTCACCCTACTCCACTATTGGTATAGGTCAGACCTTCCAGCTCTGTCTTAGGGGCTCTTCTCTCCTCTTGTGCTACAGAAACAAGAAGTTATAACCCTCTCTTGTATGAGAGTGGGCTTAGTCTCCAGTTGTCTTAGAACTTGGGCACATTTTTGACTCTGGTTCCAGGCTTAAACCTAGTTTTCGGTTTAAGCCCCAAGCTGACTCCATGTAGTCCAGCCTAGGTTATCAGAGAGCTCTTCACTGGGTATTCAGACATCAATACAGGAAATAATAAAGTGGTAATTTGACTTCCCTCTTGCTCTTATCCCTTGGGACTCTTGTGGGGAGGGCTGGCTGTGAAGCAATGTAGAATTCTAGCCATACCCGCCTCTTTACAGCAGATCTTCCAAGCTAGGGAGCTGTGAATAAGTTCTGGATGTGCCCCAGATATTGATCCTCTCGGAGCTCGAGGTATTGATCTCCTCACTGTCGTTGGGGCAGCCAAGTAGAGCCTGAGACAGCCAGATTCCAGGCCAGTCACCTTAGGCTATGAGCAGTCTCTTAGGATTTCCCCAGTAGGCTGTATAAATACTAACATTTTCCATGAGTGCCATGATGTAAAAAAAAAAAAGTCAGCAACACTATCCTTAACAAATATCTTTGAATGACCCCTACATATCCTTTGTCTTTATTCAAGTCATTGATTGAAATGTAAAACATTTTAGAACATATGTTCATCTAAATACAATCCCACCCAGATAGCTTTCCATCTAAGCCTTATGTCTCCATCTTCTCCAATGAATATCATGACATATCTGGTCAAATTTTTGCTGATTTTATAATCCCAAATGAATTAATGGATTAAGATAACCATCATTGATGGCTGATAACAACATATAAAAAGAGAATTATCCAAGCATTATGTTATCCTGATGACTACATAACACTACCTATGCAGAGGGGTGCCAGGTATTCAGCTACTGTCTCTCAGCTCCACACCTCTCCCTTCCCTGCTCTAAGATGCTAAGGCTGGATCTCTGGGGAACACTCTCCTCCTTTGCAGGTGGACTTCATGTTCCACTCTGCCCCCAAAGACACTAAAGGGAGAGTAGAAGGCAGGATATGAGAGCAGGGACTCATTACTTCCCATTGGCTTACTGGATTCTGACACCATTGCTCCAGAGGAGAACTTTCATTGTGCCTCCTCAGGGGACCAGCAGTCCCAGCTGGTGGTGGCCAGTGAAAGTCTGAGCCCTAGCTCTGCAATTCTAGATCCTGTCATCCCAATCTCTTTTTCCTGTTCCCCAACCCCAGGGATGATAACTGTACCCTATAGTTACTAATCTGCAATGACAGTCAATGGGGTTTCTGTTTTCCCTACCAGACCCCTAAATGGTACAGCACTTTGTCAAAATTAAAAGAAGGAAAAAAAAAGAAATAGAACCTGAATCTGATCAAATCTCTAGGTCTAATTATCAATTTAAGACGCTAAGTTTTCCGGCAATTTGTTATGCAGCAATAGACAACACAGGTGTGATATGGTTTGTGATTATGGTTTTCTGAGGCACAGCAAAATATTTATTCAGTTTCAAGGATTTGCTTCCAAATAATGAGGGGGATGGAAGGAGAGGCTGCGGTTAGGAATGAAATAAAATAGTCCAAGGGTTGAAAGTTGTTGAAGCTGGAGGATGGACAGCTTGGGTTCTTTATGCTCTTCTTTCTATTTTATATGGGGTTTTTTAAATAATTTTTTTAAACTTGCTTAAGTCTTGTAGAGCTGCCAAAGGGAGAAGTTATGTTCATTGGTAAAATTGGTTCGTAGTGAACTTCTGTTGGGTCCAATTGATGCTTACCTGCATACAAATCATATACGTAATAATTCATCTTCATATCCTGAGATAAGTATACTGATCTCTAGTTTCAGAATCCACATTATCCCCCCTTTCGATACGGGGAAGTGTGTACACCCCTCACCAATCTGCAGTAATACCTCCTATTCTGTGATTTCTCAATAACACAGACAGTGGCTCGGTGATATTATCTGCAAATGTTCTAGGACCCTGAGTTCTCTGTTCAGTATTGAGCACAGAACTCATTAAGAGCAACCAGGTAGGAGTTCCCATTGTGGCACAGCAGAAACAAGCCCAACTATTATCCATAAGGATGCAGATTTGGTCCCTGGCTCAGTGGGTCAAGGATTCCATGTGCCATGAGCTGTGGTGTAGGTTGCAGGCACAGCTTGGATCCTGAGTTGCTGTGGCCTTGGGGTAGGCCAGCAGCTGCAGCTCCAATTTGAGCCCTAGCCTGGGAACCTCCATATGCTGCAGGTGCAGCCCTAAAACAAACAAACAAATAAAAGCAGCAGCCAGGTGAGTGCAGGTACCTTTTTCATCCATCTCATGCTTCCATTCCATGTTTTTATGACCAAGGAGAAGGGACAAGAGCAAAATAAGAGGTGAAGAACTCTGTTCCATTCATCCCTAAAAGACATCACTTCATCTTCCCCAACTTCTGCTGGACCTACAGCATAAATACGTTGGGAAAATGGGAACCAGAAGAAAAAGAAAGGCACTATGGAAAATGGAGAGTGTAAAATTCAAGGCGAAATGCATTAAATAGAGCAAAGAGAGTAGTCATTTGATATTGATAAAAGTTACGATCAATAATGAAGTCATAGTTCGGTCTGTGAACTTTAATGGACCAAAGCACATAGCATTGAAATATATTAAGCATAAACTCTTTAATGTATGAGTATAAATTGACAGAAACTCAATTATACTGAAAGACTTCAGCATACTTGTCTCAATCCAGGTAAGCTGAAGGCAAACTTCACAAAGCAGCAAGAGATTCAAACCGTATCATTAATAGCTGAATTGGTAGATATTGAACTTACATCCTGCCAACAGAAACTGTGTTTTTTTTTGGAGTTCCCGTCGTGGCTCAGTGGTTAACAAATCTGACTAGGAACCATGAGGTTGCGGGTTCGATCCCTGGTCTTGCTCAGTGGGTTAAGGATCCAATGTTGCCGTGAGCTGTGGTGTAGGTCGCAGACTCGGCTCAGATTTGGTGTTGCTGTGGCTCTGGCATAGGCCAGCAGCTACAGCTCCGATTGGACCCCTAGCCTGGGAACCTCCATATGCTGCGGAGTGGCCCTTGAAAAGGCAAAAAGACGAAAGAAAAAAAGAAACTCTATCTTTTTGTCAAGTGTCTGTGCAACATTTACAAAATTGATCATACATAGACTAAGTCACAGACCAAACCCCAATAAATTCCAAGGAGCAGAAAGTGTAGAAGTTATCTTCTCTAAGTGTTATAAAATTAGAAACAAATAATAAAAGTTTTTTTAAAAAAATAAGTTTAAAATTCACCATTTGGAAACCTTTCAAAGCATGGATATTTTTTCATGATTTTTTTTTCCTATAAATTTCACAAAAAGCCCTTTCCATCATCTTCGATGTGTTAGTAAGACTTAGCTCGTTGGCATTCTGTTTCCAGCAACTTTCTACTCGTACCTACCAGAGTGGGCATTTGATTTTTGGGCCACTCAGTTTCCATTTTTATTTTTGTTTGGTAGTGGTACTTGACTTCCTTCTGGGAGACTTCTGTTTCCATTCTCAGTTCATGGAGGAGTCTGGTGTTGACTTCACCCTGTCACCACACCACTGGTGGGCAGATGACACTAATCTGGTCAGTGGAAGAATTATGTTCCCTGGCTACAATGATCAGTTCAGAAATAGTCATGGGAACCAATACAGCCAATGAGATATTTGCTAGGACTGCTGTCTTCCATCACCTACTGAACCTGAACTTGGGAGATGGTAAGTCTGGAATTGCTGCTGCCACCTGGTTATCATGGGAGGAACTCACGTGTAAGAATGGAGCCAGCAGGGACCCTGTGCTGTGTCCCATGACCTCATTTGAGCTCCTGAATAAAACCGTACCTGAAGCCTGACCCACCCCTACATATTTCAATAAAGTCCCTTTTAGTTTAAGTCATCTTGAAAGAAGTTCTGTTACTTGTCTTTTCTTCCAACTTTGAACTTGCCCTTTTAAGCCTAATGTCTTTAGACGTAATTCTTTTAATCCTCATTGAATTATTCAGAATTGAATGGTCTAAACTGCAAATTTTTTCAGAACTTCCCAATACTTTCTTGAGCAGTTTTCCCCTCTAGAGTCTTATGCCATGCTTCATTTGTATCTTTCACTCAATTTCTCTATCATTCCCATCTTTTTTCAGAATATTTAAAAATCTGTCTTTGTCCGTTAGTCCTTTTCATCCATGAATTGACTCAAGTAGACTCTTTTGTAGCTGCTCTGTTTCTCCGAGAAAGAAAGAGAGACAGAGAATAGATTTAGGATACAAATGGCAGTCCAGCCTGCTCTGAGGCAGGAAATTCTCTCTCTCTCTCTTTTTTTTTTTTTAAGGACCACACCCATGGCATATAGAAGTTTCCAGGCTAGGGGTCGAATCAGAGCTACAGCTGCCCGCCTATGCCACAGCCATGGCAATTTAGGACCTGAGCCGTGTCTGAGACCTACACCACAGCACACCGCAACATGTGGATCCTTAACCCACTGAGTGAGGCCAGGGATGGAATCCGCATCCTCAGGCATACTAGTCAAATTTGTTTCTGCTGCGCCACAGCCAGAACTCCTGAGGCAGGAAATTCTACCAGGTACGTATGTTATCACATTTTTCTTACAACAGCCCCATGGGGACATATTTAAATATCCATGTTATAGGTTAGGATAGCAATCACTTGCTCAAGATCACTCTGGAGGTAAAAGGAGCCAGAGGTCAAAAGCAAGTCTGCCCAACTTTAAACCTTCCCATTCTTTCTGCTACACCAAACCTCCCTGCTCTGGGCTTTTGCTTCCTCAGAAAGGGACTCTGGGGTATCTCTCTGGGTCAAGTTCTGAGAAGCAACCCACGTGGGCAGGTGGGAGCTTGAAGAAAGGACTGGAGAGACTGACTCGGTTTCCCCAGGGAAGAAGCAAGCAGTCTGGGATCCAGATGCCCCAGCTGTAAGCCTCTGGGAATGTGCCCGCGTCATCCTGCCACCTCCATAGAGGCTTCCAGACAGCATCAGACAAGCGGAGAGAGCACCAGATCTTGAGGCTGGCACCTTATAGGGCACAGGGGAGACCAGAGAGGGGGGACCTCTAACTGCTCTAACCCTGATCCCTCCCAACCCCACGGCCAGCACCTGACCAGGTAAGAAACTGCCCCCACCCTCCTGTTGCCACCCTGGGAGCCGAAGCCCTCAGCAGGACGTTCCCAGCTGCTGGACGGCACCTTCCAGCCAGTGGCCCAGAACCCTGAGTCCTGCTTCTCAGTTTGAATAGAAGCGCTGGGAAAAACCCTGGATGGATACCCTCCTGAAGGGTGAAGAGGAGAATTTCTCTTGTTAAGGGAAAGCAGACTATCTTGACTTTTTAAATTCAATGACGATCAAAGCTGAAGTTTGATAAATAAAGTTTATTCCATTAGTCCCAAGGGTACCTGAGTCAGTCACACTTCCCAGAATCCCCAAGGCAGACGGTCCCGGACTCTCCTCTCTCCCAGCCCCTCCTCTACCTCTTGAAAACATTTTGCACCCAGCTCCCCACCCCGCAAAAGAACCCTTTCTCATCATGCTCAAGTCATAAACGTAAAATAGCCACCTTCTATTGGGTGTCTATTATACCAGGCACTTTACATGCACTATATTTAAGAGGAACCTACCATGTTGTCCTTATATGGTAGGTGGGATTGAAGCTCAGAGAAATTAAGAAATCCAAAATCATACGTGCAATTAGTGGGAGAACTGGGACTTGACCTCCGGTGGGCTGACCCTCCTCCCCTTTCCACTCTTTGGCATCATCAATGGAAAGGTCACAAATTTGTAATTCCCATTATGGTTCAGAGATAATGAACCCGACTAGCATCCATGAGGATACAGGTTCGATCCTTGGCCTCGCTCAGTAGGTTAAGGATCTGGTGATGTGTGAGCTGTGGTGTGGGTCACAGATGTGTCTCAGATCCCACGTTGCCATGGCTGTGGTGTAGACCAGCACCAGCTATAGCCCTGATGTGACCTCTAGCCTGGGAACTTCCATATGCCTCGGGTGCAGACCTAAAAAGACAAAAAAAGAAAGTCAGAAATTCACTCCCCCTCATAGCAACAAACCCTCCAGAGTCAGGAATAAATGTGCAGGGGGCAGATGGATGGTTTGCCCCTATAAGCCCCTCTGCGCACCTATGGTGTAACTTACGTGGATGTCTGTCGCCTCGATAGACAGCGAGCACCTCTAAGAGCTGGATCCAACCCCCTCTCACACGCATCCACCCCCTGCAACTCCCCACATGCTGATTTGACCAGAGACATAAGAACAATTGTTAGGCGTTCCCGTTGTGGCTCAGTGGTTAACAAATCCGACTAGGAACCAAGAGGTTGCGGGTTCGATGCCTGGCCTTGCTCAGTGGGTTAAGGATCCGGTGTTGCCCCTGAGCTGTGATGTAAGTTGCAGACGTGGCTCAGATCCCGTGTTGCTGTGGCTCTGGCGTAGGCCGGTGGCTACAGCTCCGATTCAACCCCTAGCCTGGGAACCTCCATATGCCATGGAAGCGGCCCAAGAAACGGCAAAAGATTAAAAAAAAAATTTGCCATATTTGTGGCTGTACATCTTCAGTCCTTGAAAAGCTTTCCCTTTGGAGAAGGGCCCCTGAGCTCTGCTTTCCCAAGTATATAGCAGAACTCAATTCTCAGGCTCCCTCACAGCAAGGATGCAGGCCCATGTCCTGGGCTCTGCCCGAAATCCCTGATTCAGAACTGAACCCCAGGCAGACACAGGCACAGACTTCTGTTTTGTGGTCCAGCTTTCCAAGGTGGCCTCAGATACAAGGTCAACTTCCAATGGCAGAAGAGACCATGAGCGCAGTAAAGTCCATTGCTAGCATTTGGCTCAGTGGCAGCTGCTGCAGCAGCAATAATTCCACCCATCGAACCGGTTCTGCAGCACGGTGCTGAGTTTCTCCTGGAAGCCTCACCTCCTGTCTGTTCCTCCTGCCCTCCCAGTGACTCCGTGCATTAGCTCATATTGTTTAATAAATCCCTTTTCTGCTTAAACTAGCCAAAGTGGGCTCAATATTTGCAACTCCGCAAATATTTGGGAAATAAACATTTTCCAATCTCCTCTCACACCGGAGGCTGGAGAGGAAGCCCCATTGCACGGCATGTCTGCGCCCTTGCTCATCTTTCTGCCTCCCTGCTGGATGCCGACTCCCTCAGCAGCCCCCATCGATGCAATCAGGATGCAGCCCAAGGCACTGTGGTACCTGGCACCATGCCTGGCACACGGTAGGCCCAAGGAACTATTTATTGATTAGTATATTTCTGCTAATTCACCTGCATCCCAGGATGCCTTGAGCTGCTTTTTGAAATTCCCATCCGTGGAATTCTTTTCATGGGCCAGGCAGTGGCTGGAGAGCTTTACCACTCTTAACTCACCTGATCGTCATAGCACCTTGTGAGGTGAGTATTCATCAGCATCTTGCAAAGGAGGAAACTGAGGCTTGGAGACATGAAGCAGCTTGTCCAAGGTCACAGCCCGGTTGACAGCAGGATCACGTTTGTACCCAGGACTGTCTGACACCGGAATGCAGGGTGGCCTGGAACGTGGACATCTGGCCTAGGAAGTCCAGATGCCATCAGGGGAATACAGCCAACTCTGGTAAGCCCAACTGAGATCTGGGAATTAATGATTAGATGGGCTGGAGCCACAAATGCTCTGATTCAAAACAAGACTTAAAGCCATTATACTTTTGTCTTTCCAAAGCAAATGTTAGAAAGAATTGCTGAACACCTGTGGCTATTGTCTAAGGCCAAACAATGGTGTGGACCCTTCCCACTGCCTAGCCCTCTCACACACTGCTAAGAATCAGAGCAAGGACAACCTTTGTTTTGGCTGGAGGAGCTGAAGCAAGAACCTAGGGACCCTGTTATAGACTGAAAGTGTCCCCCCAAAAGTGCATATATCAAAAACTAATCCCCAGGGTGATGGTATTTGGTGGGGGGCGGGGAGGGGCTTTGGGATTCAGGCTTTTATAAGAAGAGGCCAGAGGGCTCCCTCCACGTGAGGGCACAATGGGAAGTGGAGAGTCCGCCACCCAGGAGAGAGCGCTCCCCAGAACCTGACCGTGCTGGCCCCCTATCTCAGACTTCCAGCCCCCTTCACAATGAGAAATAAGCATGTTTTTTTTACAGGTCATCTAGTTTGTGGCCTTTTGTTTCAGCAGCCGGAGTTCCCCCTCTCTGTGCCCTCTCTACCCCTCTTTGGCTGCAGCCTCTAGGGATGGGCTGCCAGCAGGAAGAGCCTCCCCCCAGATAGATGTCACGTGCTCTGACAGGTGACAGTCCCAGTGGACTGGGCTGGAGAGAGAGGTATGGGCAGCAAGACTGCTAAGGCTCTTCCTCACAGCACACAGGACTCGCTCACGACCTGTGTCAGGGGATCCGACACCAGGTCTATTTGAGGAGAAGCCAAAGCTTCACTCAAGGCTTGTTAGTGCAAACACAGGCTCTGCCCCGAAGAGACACACATGAGATTCTGGGAACGCATGACCTCTGCATGCAAAGGCCAAGGTTAGAGCTGCACCTCCAACTCAGGGTTTGCAAACTGGGGGCCAGTAGGCTAAATCCATCTCCTACGCTTTATTTGGCTGGCAAAGTGCTTCCAAAAATTCTTTTAAATTATTTTCCAGAATCCTCTCTTCAGGAGATTTCATAGTCTAGCAAACCCCGGGGCTTGATGCGTGCAGGGCCCTTTAAGATGGAAAGTGAAAGTCTATTTAGGCAAATTAAGTATGCATGTACACCTTTGTCAGAAATTCCCTCCTGGATATGAGATCCAAAAGAAATTGTCAGGCAGATCTGGAAGGAGAGGGTGAGGCTCTCCACTGCGGGGCTGGTGGAGGCAGCAGAGAAAGGGGGTAGGACGTTTAGAAGCAATCCAGGCCTCCAGGCTGAGGGATGATAAATGTGGTGAAAGCGGCAGTTAGAGGCAACAGTCTAGAGGTCCTTACAGTAACCTGGATAAATCTTCAAAAGCATGAAGAGAGGGAGAGGAAAAAAATAAAATTGAGTTTTCAGCGGAATACTGTTCATATAAATTAAATACATGCACATAAAATAATGTAGGTTTCATAAAGTCATAAAAATAAAAGCAAACGTGTCAAGCACATCAGGTGCAGAAGACGCCCAAAAGTGGGACAGGGACGTAATAAAGAAATCTATCCCGATAGCCTTGCACCGAGCAGGGACACAGGAACTGAGAAGTGGGCAGAAAGCACTTCTGAGTTTCCTGAGCCTGAACCTAAGAAAGCCTGGAGGTCCATCCCTTAGGGGGCAGGGATTTTCTCTCCATGGGTGGCTGATGGTGACCAGCCACTGCCCAGTGTGAGTGACCAGACTCCCCAGGCCAAGCTCTTGGGGATCTTACCTAGGGACATTCATTCATGGGAGTCATGAAAGGGGAGCAGTCATCTCACAGCTGTCTCATTCATCATCTCTGCCCTGGAAAAGCTCACAGCCTGATGGGGAGTCAGGAAAGGGACCCAGCCTCAAAGGTCTGGATGTGGGGTACACACACAGGAGCACCTCATGCAGCCTGGGAGTTGGCAAGGCTTGCTGGAGAGGTGACATCCAAGTGAGACCTGAAAAAGTCACCAGCTGCCCATAAGTTGCTGAGTGACTTTGGCAAGTCCCTTTCCAATCTGACCTTCACTGTGCCCATCGATGAAAGAAGAAGCTTACACTCTAATTTGCTAAATTGCAGGGTGCCATGGAGGAGGCACTATAACATCCAGAGTGGCTAAGCAAGCCTCCAGGCTCCCAGCCGGAGTTTACCTCTTATGCTGAGTGCGGAGGTGCGCAGGCCAGATCCCCCTTCAAGGAAGGGCTTGGTGCCCCTGCTGCTGGGAGTCCCTCTTCCACATCCACCAGCTGCAGAGAGCCACCACCGGAGGTCATACCTTGCCCAGAGCGACTCAGAGCCCATGACTGACTGAGGGGGCCGATGGGAAAAAGAGCCGGCCACCTTGGCCCGTTCAGACAACTGTAGGGGTTCGCATTAGCGCAGAGGCCCCCCGTGGGGTTGGCCTGGGTTGGCCTCTGCCCCACCCTGCCTTCTCCCCATCCCTTCCTGGGGCGCTCTTCCCATGGACTCTCCCCAGGAAACACCCTGGACACTAAACTTATCTCAGAGCTTGATTCCTGGAAAGCCCAACCTAAAACACTACTATTTGCCATATCAAAATTTGCTTAGAAAGCAGCAAGGACAATAATATCAATGCTGTTTGTTATCAATCAATTATTAATTTTCAGTCTACTGCAAAAAAATTAAGACATTTTAGGAGTTCCCTTCGTGGCTCAGCAGAAATGAATCTGACTGGCATCCATGAGGACGTAGGTTCGATCCCTGGCCTCAGGCAGTGGGTTAAGGATCTGGCATTGCTGTGAGCTGCAGTGTAAGTCACAGATGAGGCTCGTATCTGGCGTTGCTGTAGCTGCAGCTCCGATTCAACCCCTAGCCTGGGAACCTCCATATGCCTAAGATTCCGTCCTAAAAAGACAATAAATAAACGAACAAATAAGCTTCAAAACAACTAAATTCTCCTCCAGCTGTAAAATACAATGAGAGTGGCCAGAGAGTTGGTCACCAAATGCCACCGGCCGTTGGAACACAGCTTCAGAACCCCAAGGTGAGTACAATTCTGTGTATGCAATTCTGACCATTAGATAACAGCTTTACTGTTATTTTCTATAACAAGCTCTCTTGGGTTTTTCCTAGTGGTTTCATTTATTAATTATCTTCACTTTGTGCAGAATTATTGATTTGTGTGTACAAAGTTTGGGATTTTTTCTGCCTGGGGAGACACTTTTCTTTGAGAATCAGGTTTATACAAACAGCTAAAGCCGTCACAGCTACCTGAATGCCTGGCATGTGGCAGGATTTGTTGAAAAAAAAATGTAGAAAAGGAAAGAGAAGGGCAAAGGACCAACTCAAGGAGGTGAGGGGGAAATAATAACATCAGCCTCATAACTGACCACCAACTGCCTGCCAGAACCGGGGCTGAGAGCTTACTTAACAAAGTATGAGCTCACATACGGTGACCCTATAAGATGGGCCTTTAATCATCCCATCCTACGGATGCAAGACGGAGGCTCAGTGTGGTTACGTGACTTGCCCAAGATCCCAGAGCCAGTAAGCGCTGGAGCCAAGTTTTGAATCCACATCTTTCTGAGGCCAAAGCCTAGGCACATGCTCACCCTCCCTGTGGCAGCTGAGTCTTACAGCGAAGATCTGGAGGCGAAAGACGGAATCAAGCTAATAGTATGAAAGGTGAGGCAGAAAGTACTCTGGGGTCTAGAAGAAAGGCAATCTGTTCAGAGAGTGTGGCCTTATGATGAGCTAAACTTTGGAAGTGCGGAAGTCTGATATCTAGGGGATCCCAGGAGAGGGGAGGGCCCCTGCAGCTCTGAGTACAGAGGTTCTGTGCCTCAGGGAAGCCCAAGAGCCCTGACTCCACCCACCTACCTGCTGTCATAATTTTGCCCCCAAAGGAGAGGCAGCTGAGCCCTGGAAGTCCATCTCCGAGTCAGGCCAACCCTGGTCCTCCAGCAGGAGGGTTTCCATAGCAACCATTTGAGGCATCAGGAGTTGACTAAAGAAGGGGTCTCTCACAGAGAGGGCGGGAAGTGGGAGCAAGGAGGAAGGGTGGGAGGGAGATTCTTGGAGGGGGTTGTAATTCAGCTTATTCTTTCTCCCAGTTAGACCGGGGCGGGGGGCAGGGGGCGGCGTGTGGCGAATCAGTTCAGAGAAGTGGGGAGCAAGATTTCCCACAGATTTTGCACGCAGAGAAAACAATCAAATTTGCCCAGTGCATTAGGGGTTAACTGAAGGTAACCAGGAAGCATCTACAGGGAACTAGGTCAAAAAAACTCTATTACATTTTCTTCATATTACATAATTTTGATAAGAAAAATAAGTACAAAGTAATAGGGAGACTATCAAATATTGACTACGTTAAAAAAAAAAAACTTTCCAATAAAATCTTTTCAAACAACTTAATGAGAAACTTGAGCTTTCTTCCGTGAACATTTTTTTTTTTTTTTTAATCTCAGGCTTTACATGAGACATGGCCATACACAATCCTTGATGGGGGCTTTTTAATGACGATCTCTTGAAATTTTTGAAAATCACTGTCAGCAAGAAATTTTGTTCACCGAATACATGATAAAAAAAATGTAAGACCATTTTATAACCATTCAAAAATGTACAGCACTTGAAGTGATATTAAAAGAACCTAACAAGTCTTCCTCTTCTTTCTTTGACAAATGTAATGTTGAAATTTCTTGTGATAATATGAATGGATTGTGAATACAATCAAACATTTCATATCAAGTATTTCAAAACAATGACAAAGTTCTAATTTGCTGAGTGTGCGCATAGGGTTAGAGCTTTCTCCCTACAGCTAACACGGCTGCTGCTAAAAAGGGAACATCACCTGAAAATGGGTTGCTACCTGATGTAAGGACAGAGGTTTGGAGCCTTCGCCCAGAGCTGATTGTCCCCTGGACATCTGGTCCAACTCCCTTATCACCACCTTCATAATCTGACCCGCGTTGGACTGGTCACCATGCTTCTAAGACACCAAGAACTTGAATTCCTCTTGCAAGTCCAGGGGCCTTTTGCTCACAATGGAGAGCACAGGGCTTGGCAGCTGGCTGCTGCCACAGGTGTCCAGGCGGCAAGGCATCTCCTTAGCGATGCCCAGCCCAACAGGGTACCAGACGTGGCTCCCCATCATGAAGTCGACGAGAAGCACAGGACCTGCTCTGTTTCCCTCTGGGAGACCAGGCTGCCTGGGCCCTGTCTGGCAAGGGCACCAACTATCCCAGTCTGCCTGGGACTAAGAGGTTTCCAGGGATGTGGGTCTTTCAGTGCCAAAACTGGGAATGTCCCAGCCAAAGGGAAATGAGCTGGTCATCCTACGTGGCCACCTGAAGGCTGTAAGAGTCAGTGCCTCACTGCACAGCTGTAACTCATTTGCTGCACATCCACGCTGGAATGCTCCAGGTTAGAACAGTGTTTCTCAAACATTCATGTGTATGCTAAACTGGGGATCTTATTAAAAGTGAGGATTCTGATCAGTAGTCTGGAAGTGCGGACAAGAATCTACATTTCTTTTGTTTTGTTTTGTTTTGTTTCTTAGGGCCACACCCTCGGCATAGGGAGGTTCCCAGGCTAGAGGACAAATCAGAGCTGCAGCCGCCAGCCTATGCCACAGCCACAGCAACTCGGGATCCAAGCCATGTCTGCAACCTACATCACAGCTCATGCCAACACCAGATCCTTAACCCACTGAGCGAAGCCAGGGATCGAACCCGCATCCTCATGGATACTAGTTGGATTCGTTTCTGCTGAGCCACAATGGGAACTCCAAGAGTCTCCATTTCTAATAAGCGCTCAAGTGATATAGATGCTGCCAGTGCGTGAACCACACTTTGAGCTGCATGGGCTTGGATCACAGCCCTGAAACCAAAGATAAGGCTCTAGCACTGTAAGAGGAGATTTTCAGCCAAAAGCCCAGAGGAACCAGGAAAAGAGTAGAAAAGGGTCACCAAAATCCATCCCCACTATTTGAAAACCCATCATCCCAAAGGCCCACAGATTTGGAAAGTTTCTTTCTGCACAGGGCAAGCATCACTACTGAAGACAGATTTCCCATGGCCTCTAGGCCACTCTGAGTTGAGTTCCATCAACTGAACATCAGCTGAACCCTAGCAGGGATCATTATAGACAGTGTCAGGCACTGGTGGACTCATCAGGCCAGGTCCCTGATGAGGTTCAAGGGTGGCTAACAGTTCATGCAGCCAAACCATGGGCATATGTCTTCGTGCATTCCCTTGTTCATTCATCTATTTTACAAACACTAGTGTCTGAAAACCTATGATGTTCTAGGTATTGAAGAGAGATACTGAGTGTGACCCCAGTACTGCGGTTTTGGAATACAAAGTGCTCCATACCCAGGATGACACTCCTAGTCTTCTTAAATGTAAGAAAAACTGGCAAGAAAGTACATAATATAAAAGGCAAACGAATCTACTGCATGGAGACAGGAACCAAAAAGGTAAGGAGAGCAGCAACTGTAAGTACCCCAAGGGCCTTTACTGAGCCCTGTGAAAGATCTCTGGTTTTCCTGGTGTCCCAGGAGGGAGGGAAGAGGTGACAAAGCCCAGGATCTGCCCAAGGTAGGGAGTCGGATAGGAGTTACTCCCCTCAAAGAGCTGAGACTTCAGGGTTACATTCTCAGGTGAAGGACAAAGGAGAAATAGCAACAATCCTCTACTTTATGGGAAATGCAAGAAAAATGGAATGTCTAAAAACTAAGCACTAGGAGTTCTTTCCATGACTCAGTGGAAATGAATCTGACTAGCATTCATGAGGATGTAGGTTCGATCCCTGGCCTCACACAGTGGGTTAAGGATCCAGCGTTTCCCTGAGCCATGGTATGGGTTGCAGGTGTAGCTTGGATCCTGCATTCCTGTGGCTGTGGTGTAGGCCAGCGGCTACAGCTCTGATTCAACCCTTAGCCTGGGAACTTCCATATGCCGTAGGTGAAGCCCCCCCCCAAAAAAAAAAGAAATACCCTAAGTGGAAAATGGAAAAAGTAACTACTGAGAACTTGGAACCATCAGCCATCCCTTACACACGTTTATAACCAAGTTGAATTCACACCACCTGGGTGGTCCCAAAAATCCACAAGCCAAGAATTTAATTTACAGTGGTTGCTGCCAGGAAGTGCCCCCCCGTGGCCTGGCAGAGGCAAAAAATAAACATAAATATTCTTTGGAAGTACACTCTGTAATCCTAGGTCTCATGAATTTCCATAGATAGAAATCCAAGGCAAATGAGCAAACCACATTTCAAAACAAAACAAACACACAAGGAAATTAAGCGTCATGACTGAGAAACAACTGGTAATAGGGCAAACTTACAAAGGTTTTAGGTACTGAACTTACCAACAATTTCTAAAATAATTATGCATGTTCTTTTTAAATAAATAAAAAATAAGTTTGAAAACATGTGCAGGACACTAGAAATAGTAAAGAATAGCTAAGCATGTTTGAAAAAGAAATATAACATCGAAAAATGAAAAAAATTATAACAGAAATTAATTACTGAACAAGCATACTAAGGGCAGATCAAACACAGCTAAAGAGGTAATTTGGGAACTGGAAAATAGTCAGAAAGAAACTACCAAGAATTAAGCAAAAAACACAAAAAGAAAATTAAAGGAGAGGGGGAAAAAAGAATAAAGGATAGAGTAAGTAGGTATAATATATGGCTAATTCAAATTGCAGAAGGAAAATACAAGAGAATGAAACAGAAGCCATATTTTAAAAACTAATAGCTGAGAACTTTTCGGAACTAATGAAAACCCACAGGTTCAAGAGCCAATGAATCCAAGCAGGTTAAAAAAAAAGAATCGCCCACCCAGAGGCTTCATAGTAAAACTTCGAACTCTGAAGTCAATGAGAAGATTTTTAAAGCAGTCAGAAAGAAAATACTGATTATCCTTAAAAGGAGCAACCCCTGAAGGATGGCTGATTCTTTCTTCTCAGTAGCCAGGGAAACCAGAAGAAAATGGAATGTTATTTTCAACACGCTGAGAGAATAAAGAACATTCAACCCCAAATTCCATACCCTGAAAAGATATTTTCAAAGACCAAGACAACATTTCCAGAGACACAAAAATTGACCGTTTGCCACTAGCAGACCCGCACTTAAACTTCTACGACAAAAAGGAATTCCAGAAAGAAGATCTGAGATGGAAGAAAAAATGAAGCGGTAACTATGTACAAAATCGAATCATATATTCACTGCATTAAATTATATAAAAAGTGATACATCACAAGGATTTTTTAACAATAGAATTAAAATATACGACAAGGGACTTCCACTTCTGCTTCTGAAGGATTAAACTGCTTCAGGATTTACCCTACCACCATGAACAAGTGGGGAAATGTATGCCTGGCCCCCCAAAAAGACCAATTTGTCAGAGTTTTCATTGTGGCTCAGCAGGCTGAGAAACCAGTTGGTATCCATGAGGATGCAGGTTTCATCCCTGGCCTCGCCCAGTGGGTTAAATGATCCCACAAGCTGCGGTGTAGATGGCGGATATAGCTCGGATCTGGCATTGCTGTGGCTGTGGTGTAGGCCAGCAGCTATTTCGACCCCTAGTCTGGGAACCTCCATAGGCTGCAAGTGCAGCCCTAAAAAGAAAAAAAAAGGAAAAAGAAAAACCCCACTTGTTTCCAGACATTGGACAAACAGCCCAGGACTGTGGTCCCTGAAAGAAGAGAAATAAATGGGATGAGCCCTGTGATTGCCCAGCCTATTGCCTGGAGACAGTTTCCAGGCTACAGCGCAGAAAGGGATGGAGGGTAAAAGAGAGCCCTGTGGTGTCACTGAGTTAAAGGGATATCAGAATCTAGGGAGATTAATGTGGCTAAAATGTGTGAGGCAAGTTACCAGAGAAAACAGACAGGCAGCGAGAGAGAGAAAGATCCAGAGAGCTACAGAGGGTCCCTTTGAGTCTTTGGCTGAGTTTTGATCTACACACGCATGAGCTGAAATTCAACAAGGTCAGAAAAGAATCACTGAAAAAGTAGCAGACAAAGCAAGTCCAAGAGTCCACACACAGAGGGGGATAGTTTATGTCCCCATCATGCAGAGGAGTGACACCTCACAATGCATGGGACACTGAATCGAGTCCTTAGAAGGGACTCGATTCAGTGGTGGTGCTAAAGTAGCTCTGCTTTGGATCTGCCATAACAAAGCTTAAAATTAAGGCTTGAAAGGATCAGAAGGATCCTGAGGAATATAACTAGGTGCCAGAACAACCTCCAAAACTCTATAAAGGAATCCAACAAAATCCTGCATGCAACAGGAGAAAATATATAATGTCCATACAACAGTTTTTGCCTCCTGGCTGCAAATGCACGCTTCTTGGTGATCCTGGAGCCGGGCCCTCAATGCCATCTCCTTTACCAATTGGTGCTGTGTTCGATTTTGTCTTTAAAGGGTTCTGGAGCAGGTAGGGAGGTGTCAGTACAAGGCCATTGCTGAGGAAGGAGTTTTTCTTCCTGGTTCTGCTGTGTTTTATCTCCACAGCTACCAGTGGGGTTCGGGAGGCCTAATGGCAGTCATCCTCCAAGTTCTCCAGAAACCAAATAAGACACTTCCTGCAGGTCAATGCTGACCCATGAGTATTCTCGCTTATTGCTCACTTGACAGGAAGATCCTTTAGATCTGCTATGACTGCCCTGCACACTCTCGTGAGTTTTTCTGCAGTCTAGTGAACTGCTGTTATGGAACTCTCCAGTCCACACTGTCTGGAAAGTTTCTTCTTCTCTGCAAGGCTGTGTGTTCCCATGGCAGCTGCATCTCCTCCAACAAGCCCCATCCTATATGGGGTATGAGATGGATGCCTCTTCTTAGTTCTTAATTCCTCCCTTGTTGACTCTCCCTCAGCCCAGGGGAAGGAGGACTTCCTGCATTTGTTATTTCTGTATTCCCTAGAGTTCTCTTTTACCCCTTTTAGTAATTCATCATATTTTACTTGCTAATAATTATGTATTAATGATCCCTGTTGAAGTTACTGATGTGGTTTCTGTCTTTGCCTGGCCCTGGATGCATAGTCAGCTTCCAATTACAATTACTAGGCATGCAAAAAGAAAAAAAAAAGGCAAATAAATATGATTCATAACCAAGAGGAAAATAAATCAATCAATAAAAAAGAGACCTAGGGAGTTTCCGTTGTGCTGCAGCAGAAACGAATCCAACTAGTACTCATAAGGATGCGGGTTCAACCCCTGGCCTTGCTCAGTGGGTAAGGGATCCAGCATTGCCGTAAACTGTGGTGTAGGTCACAGATGCTGCTCAGATCCCGCATTGCTGTACCTGTGGTGCCGGCCAGCAGCTGTAGCTCTAATCCGACCCCTACCCTGGGAAACTTCCATATGCCACGAGTATGGCCCTAAAAAGGAAAATAAATAAATAAATAAATAAATTTTAAGAAACAGACCTAGCAATAACAGCATTAGTCATTGGGGACTTTAAAATATGAATCTTATAAGACGTTCAAAGATATAAAGGAGGACATGAATACAATGAGGATAAAATGGAATTCCAAAAGACCCAAGGACCATACAGAAAGGGAAAGTACAGACATGAAACAAAAAATATGCTGGATGGGATAATAGCAGATTAGACATTGCAAAGGAAATGATCAGATGACTTGAGCCCATAGCATTAGAAATTATCCAAATTAGGAGTTCCCTGCTGGCTCAGTGGGATAAGGATCTGGCATTGTCACTGGGCTCAGGTCACTGCTGTGGTGCTAATTCGATCCCTGGCCTGGGAACTTTGCATCCCACAAGTGCAGCCAAAAAAAAAAAAAAATTATCCATATTAGGAACAGAGAGGAAAAAGGCAGGAAAAAAATAAATAAGCATCAGTCACCTGTTTGACGATGTCAAGATGCTTTGCATAAGTGTAATCAGGAAAGAGGGGGGAACAGAAAAAGACTTTGAAGAAAAAAATAGCTGAATCTTTTCTACATTTGATGAAAACTGTAAACCCACAAATACGAAAGGTTTGACAGGGAGTTCCTGTTGTGGCACAGTGGAAACGAATCCGAGTAGCATCCAGGAGGACGCAGGTTCGTTCCCTGGCCTCACTCAGTGGGTTAAGGATCCGGGGTTGCCATGAGCTGTGGTGTAGGTTGCAGACATGGTTCAGATCCCCCATTTTTGTGGCTGTGGTGTAGGCCAGCAGTTATAGCTCCAATTCGACCCCTAGCCTGGGAACTTCCATATGCCCCAGGTGCAGTCCTAAAAAAAAAAAGTTTAATAAACCCCAAGTAAAATACAGATAAGAAAAACATACCAAAGCACATCATGATTAAAGTTGCTGAAAACCAGTGATAAAGAGAAAATCTTAGAAACAGCTAGAGAAGAGATATTAACTGTAAAGGAAAAAAGTTATGACAAACTTCTCATCAGAAACTAGGCAAGACAGAAAACAGTAACTTAACATTTTCAAACTGCTGGAAGAAAACCTACCAAGTTAGAATTCTAGAGCCAACAAAAATATCTTTCAAAAACGAAGGCAAAATCAAGACTCTTAGACAAAATCTGGGGAAATTTGTCATCAGTTGACCTGCACTCCAAGAAATATTAAATAAAAAGTTCCTCAGGCAGAAGGAAAATGATATCAGGTGGAAATTTGAATCTAACAAAGGAATGAAGAGCACTCAACAATAAAATGAAACAGACCACTGAGACACTCAGCATGACTGAACAGTCACCTAAGCCTAAGAGGCCAGGCACAAAAGGCTACGTATTTGTGGTTCCACTTATACAAAATATGAGCAAAGGTAAAACTACAGTGATAGAAAGAGTGTCAGTGATTGCCAAGTTCTGGGAATTGGGGAAGAAAATTGTCTACAAAAGGTATAAGGGGAGTTCCCGTCGTGGCGCAGTGGTTAACGAATCCGACTAGGAACCATGAGGTTGCGGGTTCGGTCCCTGCCCTTGCTCAGTGGGTTAAGGATCCGGCGTTGCCATGAGCTGTGGTGTAGGTTGCAGACGCGGCTCGGATCCTGCGTTGCTGTGGCTCTGGCGTAGGCCAGTGGCTACAGCTCCGATTCAACCCCTAGCCTGGGAACCTCCATATGCCGCGGGAGCGGCCCAAGAAATAGCAACAACAACAACAACAAAAGACAAAAGATAAAAAAAAAAAAAAAAAAGGTACAAGGGAAATTTGGAGTTGAATTTTTCTATCTCTCTCTCTCTCTTTTTTTTTTTTGTCTTTTTGCCTGTTCTAGGGCCACTCCTGCATATGGAGGTTTCCAGGCAATGCAGGATCCGAGCCACATCTGTGACCTACAGCATAGCTCACAGCAATGCCAGATCCTTAACCCACTGAGCAAGGCCAGGGATCGAACCCGCAACCTCATGGTTCCTAGCCGGATTCGTTAACCACTGAGCCACGACGGGAACTCCAAATTTTTCTATATCTTGATTGTGGTGGTGGTTGCATAACTCTGCAATTGTCAAAACTGATCAAACAGTATACTTAAAATGAGTGAAGTTTATTGTATATAAATGACACCCTAATAAAATGCATTATTTAGAGAAAGTCAACAAAGGACCATGTATAATGCTTTAAAAACACATTACAACAATCACAGAGATGTTTAAAAGAAGGTTGGTGGAATTAGAGTGCATGGAATTATAGTGTATTAAAGTTTTAAGTGTGTTTTTCAAGAGAAAGATAAAGCTACTGATTATTTTGGATAAATTGAGAAAGGAATTTGTTATTTCTAAGGTTACCACTAAAGGAATAGAAACAGATATGTAAATTTCTAATCAGTGGAGAGGAAAAGACATAATAAGCAAAAAAAAAAAAAAAAAAAAAAAAACTAATAGTAACACTGAATCAAAAGTAAGGTTAAAAAAGCATTAAATGTGGGGAGTTCCCGTCGTGGCGCAGTGGTTAACGAATCCGACTAGGAACCATGAGGTTGCGGGTTCGGTCCCTGCCCTTGCTCAGTGGGTTAACGATCCGGCGTTGCCGTGAGCTGTGGTGTAGGTTGCAGACGTGGCTCAGATCCCGCGTTGCTGTGGCTCTGGTGTAGGCCGGCAGCTACAGTTCCGATTAGACCCCTAGCCTGGGAACCTCCATATGCCGCGGGAGCGGCCCAAGAAATAGCAAAAAAAAAAAAAGCATACATATGGGTGAGATGGGAAGCACAAAATAAAATGGTGACTATAAATTCAAACATATTGGTAATTTCAAGTCATGTATATGGACTAAAACATGAAATAATAAATTATACAAATTCTACTCAAAGGCATCTATGGTTGCTATATTGACATTAGACAAAGTGAACTTATAGGCAGAAGCATTACCATGGTAAACAGGAACACGTCATAATGAGGAAAGGTCAGATCAACAGAAATATATGATAATTGTAGATTTGTATGCTCCTAAAACCACAATCTCAAAATCCTAAAGCAAAAAATGATAGAACTACATACGGGGGGGTGGGCGGAGAAATAGATAAATCTCTCTGCAATCACAGTGTGAAATCTTTAACACAGCTTTCTCAGGAACCATCAGAATCAACAGATTTTTTTAAGTCAGGAGGAATATTTGGCCAATATATTTAACAACTGGAGGACTGTATCTAGCCCACTACACCCAATTGTCACAGAAGATGCATTCTTTCCCAATGCTGTCCCCAGGCTATAGCTGAGACTCAGGGTAGATTTCTGATTTGTCTAGAAAGACACAGTGGAACAAGTTCTCAAGGTGAGTCTCCTGTCTCCGAAACTGCTAATGTTCTCCTCTTTCTGGATGGTTCTATATGTCTCCTGTTCCCCTCTGTGCAAAGGTCCTTGTCCCAAAGCCACGTCTGGCTTTCCAAAGCCAGTCCAAGGCCAGAGTGACATTGCTGAAGGCTGAGGTGTTACCAAGGAAGGAAGAAAGCAGGAAGCAGTGCCAGAAGAAAGCATTGTTGCCAGAGGAAGCGATGCTGGAATTTGCCAGAGGAGGAAATCTCCAACAGCTGGGTGTGGTTGGCTGGCGGTTCCCAGATCCACTCCAGAAAGCTCTAAGATTCAGGCCCAAGAATCTTAGACCCAGTGACATCCTTCATCACTGTAGACAGTGGGCTTCCCTGGGCCTTCGAGAGGCAGAAGACATCTGGGCCCCCAAGCTAAAAATGGTCCCTTATGAATGGAAAAAGAACACAGATGCGGGAGTCTTACAGGGGGCAGAAAGGCCAAGTTCATCTGACCTAGACATAGCAGCTGAGCAGCTGACTTGGGGCCGTTCCAGGAAGTCTTTTCCCCGGGAAGTTAGACAAACTTGGGCACATGGCCCGATGATGACAGGTCAACTCAGCCAAATTCTACTCCTGAGAGATACTCCTCTAAGGGTGCTGGATGCCTACAGGTACCATCCTATGAGTAAGCCAGCTTGTCCATACGCTTAGCAGCCATTCTCTGGGACTTTTCAACTGTCCCCTATTTCTCTCTCCCTAGTTCTAGGCTTTGGCTGATAAGGGGACAGGATTGGCTGCTCCGCCATTTGGTTCAGGTGTCACTTTGTATTTTGGCAGTAGTTCCGATTTGAAGAGGTCACCAAGAAAAGGTACTCAGGTACCAAATAGTCATGGAGCAGCTACAAAATTGCAGACACCGTCCTAGGAACTTCGGGTAAAATGATGATAGTGATGACGATGCTGATGGTGGTGACAGCTGGAATTCACCGAGCACTCCCTGTACACCACGCACGTACGTGCATTGCCTTATGCAGTCTTCAGGGAAGCCCTCTGAGGCTGGTTTTGTAATGATCACCTCTGTACAGATAAGAACACAGAGGCCCGGAAAGATTAAGTGATGTGTCCTATGTCACACGGCAAGGGGTGACCGAGATGGGGCCGGAACCTAGAACCATGCCTTTGGCCCCTGTGGTTCCTGAGATGAATGGGACTTACTGCAATTACAAGTCAGCAGGTAGCAACTCCCAGAGGCAAAAAGTGCAATTAGAGGGAGACAGGGTAAGCAGATTGGAGGGTTTCGTGAAGGTTTAGAGGTTCTGGGGAGCCTGGGTAATTGTCCCGTTTGTGCTCTGGGCAGGCCGGCCACAAGCCCCCAGGCTGGCCAGATCCTCAGCTTCGGCATTAGTCTCCCAGCTACACCCAGACACACACATACAGAAAAGCCCACCCCAGTGACCCCTCAGCCCACGGCCGCAGGTACGCCTCCTGGTGCATCCAAACCTTGGCTACTTGGTTGTAAGGACTTGATTCCAACCTGTTTTCAGTTCTCGGGAAAAAGAAGCCTGTCTGTTTTCTCAATGGGTCTGAGGAAGGGCTTCACTTTCATCTCTTCTTCTTTCATCTTTTCCTTCCCAAAGAGGAAAAGTATTCCAGCAGGGAGAAATTCTTCCCCGGGGAGGGAATGCATCGGGACTGGTGGGTTTGTTCTGGACAAAGCCTTTGGAATGATGGGAAGTGGCGCCCAGCAAGCTCCCCACAGAGTCCCAGGGAAGTGGGGCCGCGGAAGGCCACAGCGTCTGCTGTTGCAAAGAAAGAAACAAGGGCGAGCAGGTGGGAACACACAAACAGAGGAAGCCTGTGATGTAAAGAGTTGACAGGACACAGCCCCTAGAGCCACAGGATGAGGGGGACCCTGAGAATGGGGACAAGACCAGGAAGTTACTCCTTAGGATTGAAGCCACCAAGGCACAACACACAGAAGAGGTTGGGGCGGGGCCAGCCCTGCCTACGTGGTGCTCTGACCACTATTTCCTGGCTAGAAAAAGGTGCCTCTGTGTCAGCAGGAAACAGCCGCTGGAGAGGTGTGACTAATAGGAGGGGAAGAGCGTGTTTGTAAACTATAAAATTCTGTGCACGTGTTCGTTCACTGCTATTCTCCTTCCGAGCATTAAACCTTGGAAGTTTTAACAAGTGGCCACGTGGGCGATGGCACGGAGACAAGGAAATAGGAAAGCCAGTGTTGGTCTGGGGAGTTACAGCTGCTGGCTACTCGTGGGTGATGTGGATTCTCGCAACAAAACTCAGCTCAATCCCACATCATCTGTGAGTAACAGGCTGGGAGGACATTAGCTGCCTCAGGTCTCCTTCAGGTCCCTAGGAGGCCTTGCCCACCCTCAGCGAAGGCCCGAGACAAGCTCCTTCTTCTATCAGGTGGGAAGCACCTGCTTTACCCCTTCTCTTATTCATGCAACCAGTGTTTATTGGATACCACTGTGTGCCAGATCTTTTAATAAAAAGTGTGCTTGCCACTGTGGGTAAAAACTATAAAAGCGATGTACACGGTGCCATAAGGGCCTCTAATCAAGAGATGCAAGATCTATAATCAGCTCTATAAAAGGCCCATGGTCAGGTGAACAGAACAAATCTGCTAAAACTAAGAAAGTGTTGATAACGAAGCTGAGATCCAAAGGATGAGTGGACGTTACTCAAGCAACTCAGGCATGAGGCCTGACCTAGGTAAAGACCCTGCAGTGAGACAGAGAGTGGTATGTGTATTGCTTAGCTTCCACCACATAGCAAGTCACTTCAACTTTTAGTAGCCTAAAATAACAACCACTTATTTAAGCCACAATTTCCCAGGTCCGGTTCAGAAATTTGGCCAGGTTCAGCCAGGCAGTTCCAACCGTCCAGGTCAGATTGTGGCACTGACCTTGCCTGAGGCTCACTCGTGCATCTGCGTGGGTGGCCAAGGCAGTGACAATCTGGCTGGTATTCGCTGGGGCTCTTTGCTTCTTCACCTTGTGATCTGTCTTCTCCAGCAAGCTCCCCTGGGATTCCTTCACCCAGGCAAGGCTTCTCTAAAAGGCAGCAAAAAAAGGACGAGTTCCAACGCCCAGGTATTTTCTTGCCTCTGTCCCCATCACACTGATTATTGTCCCATTGGCCAAACAAAGCCCGTGACTAAGCCCAGGTCAGAGTGGGGGTGTGTGGTTATAAGAAGGCATGAACAAACTGGGGATTGTAACTGCAACAATCAACCCCAGGTGTTCAAGGAATTTGAAGAAAGCAGGAAGACCAGCGTGAAAGGTGAAGGGGAGCCAGGGCACCTGGGGTCTCCAAGAGCACCCTAAGACTTGGGTCTTTACCCAAAAAGCAAGCCAGCCATCTGATTTCTCTGTCCTGTGGGTTTTATCCTCGTAAATAAATCCCTTGAAGGCTGAATTGCCTTGGGTGACCTGGTAATGTGGCTCTTCCAGGCTTGAGAAGCTGAGGACAGGATAGGCACACGGCCCACCCTACCCATCCCTGCCCATGGCCTAAGCAGCCACGAATACTCCCTCCGTCCCTTCCCACCAATATCCCTTTGCACTTGTTTCTCCCTCAGCTCTCACGTGCTCCACAGGGCCAGGTCCTACCTTCATGTCTCATTGGCTGGAACCTGGTCACGTGGCTACGTTTAGCTGCAAAGGAGGCTGGGAAATGTAGTCGACTCAGTTCCAGCCCCATCAAGAGAAGACCTCCTTGATTTCTCTGGGCCCCAAGACCAGAGACATAGTGAAGAGGCCACGAGGCCAAGGGGAAAAGCCTGTGACTCACTATGTGACCGAGTTGGTGGGGGCGCAGCCCTGCCTGTGTGTCATACACCTGCGGACACAGTGCTTTGCTCACATTATAATCATCTACTTATCTGTCTCCCGCTAGATTATTTTTCTTGAAGGAATATACATCGTTCTTTTTTTTTTTTTGTCTTTTTTCTATTTCTTTGGGCCGCTCCCGCGGCATATGGAGGTTCCCAGGCTAGGGGTTGAATCGGAGCTGTAGCCACTGGCCTACGCCAGAGCCACAGCAACGCAGGATCCGAGCCGCATCTGCAACCTACACCACAGCTCATGGCAACGCCGGATCCTTAACCCACTGAGCAAGGGCAGGGACCGAACCCGCAACCTCATGGTTCCTAGTCGGATTCGTTAACCACTGTGCCACGACGGGAACTCCCATCATTCTTGAATGTAATTCTTGAATGAATGAATGATTTCAGCATTAAACAGCAGAGTTATTCAAGTCTTATGTCATGGCAGTTGAAGGGAGGGATTCTTTCCAAGTAGCCTAGGAGCTTCGATGTCTCTTGTACAATGAAGACACCCACCCAGAGAAGGGGAAACCCCCAGCTCTGGGACAATCCAAGGCAGGGTAGTCAAACCGCAAAGAGAAGGAAGCTTCTTGGGAGAAAAGTGCCACAATATCATTTACTGAAACAAGCAGAGAACCAGCTAGCCATGGCCTCCACCGGAGCAGGGTGCCAGAATAGCAGCCAGGAACACTGAGCAAGGCACTGATCATCTGGGCACCATTGCCACGAAGCCAATTTATAGGCTGGTTCCCTCATCACAGGCTAGAGAAGCAGTGCCCGTGAACCAGGGGCTGAGAAGAGGGCACCAAAGGCTCCAAGCCCCACCTGCCAGTCCCGACAGAGACTTTTACAAACAAGCCTCCTGGGCTTGAAGCATGAGGATATAAATCATACCATCTCCCATTTGTAGAAAAGAAAACTGAAGCCCAGAGAAATAAGCCTTCGACTCATTGGTCACTTTAACAGTCATGGCCACTCAGATAAAAGACTACATCTCCCAGCCTCCCTTGCAGCTAAATGTAGCCATGTGATCAGGTTCCAGCCAATGAGACATGAAAGGAAGTGATGTCTATAACTTTGTTGAGGCAGGGGTTCACAAATAGAATGTGTCCTCCTTTCTTATATTTCCTCCTTCCCACGAGCCAGTGAGCCATCTTGGACCATGTAGCCAAAGGCAACACCTTAGGACAGTAGTAGGTGAGCCCCACATGAGAAGAGTCAAGGTCTTTGATGGCTGGACACACAACCTGGGAGCCACCATATCAGCCCTGACCAGCTTATGCCTGCATACACTGCTAAGTGAGAATAAAACAAAATAGCCCTTCCTGATTAAGCTACTATTATCTAAGATATTTGCTATAACCACCAAACTATAATATAGCCCAGGACTTCGTTTCCTTGGGAAGGCCAGGACCACTGGGGCTGCCTGATCCCAGACACTCTCATTGCCCCAGGACAACACAGCTGTGAACTCCACCCCCAGGACCACCTGTTTTCTTGGAATAAGAGCTGAGGAAGCAGCTTAGAAGACGCTTCTAGATTGACAAGGATGAGAATGGAAGTAAGCTGATATTTCACCAGTGTAGACACCAGTATACCTGCACTAGCTGTTAAAACACTGAAATACTTCCAGAGCAGGTGATAAGCAGCCACTGCCCTGAGCCAACCCACCCCTTGAATATCCCCCCTCCCCGGCTATCCTGGCCCCAGACCCAGCAATGAAAGGGGTAACACCTGGCACAGGAGAGGGTCACCAGGACCTCATCAGGACCTGCGGACATTGATTCAGCAAGCCACATCACTTGTTACATATTTTGAACATCACCCCTGGCTATAAGGGGCCTGGGCTCAACTGACCAAAGGGAAATTAAACCCTGAATTCAGTGATTGAAGGTGGTGAGGGTGACATGAATTCGGAAAGCCAGAGACTGGTCATTAAAGCCCCACCCCATCTCTTCTCTCTCCTCCCCAAAGCCAGAAACACCTAGACCACCCCACCCCTGCCGCCACTGCCCTTTGTCCAGAATATCCCATAATCACACCCAGATGTTATTGCACTCTTTTATTTACAGAAAACACAGATAAAGCATTTCAATGCTCATTTAGCAAACTGAACCACTTGTTTTGTTTTCTTTTCTTTTTTGGCACAGAGAAATATCACGAGATGAACCCCAAGATCAATCCGAAACCCATAATATTTATCAGCCATCATCGGTCCAGGGGCAGCCACAAGACTCAGACAGACAGACAAACAGCATTGCCACAGACTTGGAAAAAATAAACAAGGTCCACATTCACCTCACAGTAAAAACCTGCTCACCGACAGGCAAGGGCGGGCAGGAGGGGGCAGTTTCTCTGCTCCGGGGGCCATGGGCATTGGGGCGGAAGCAAGATGGGGAAGGATAGACACCATTCATAAATTAGAGAGGGGTGGCCTTTTTGTTTTTAACCTCTTACCTTCCAGAAGTAAGACAGTGCAAACACTACCATACCCTGACCACGCGCCCATTCGAAAAGCTTCAGAAGTTGTGTGGTTGGGGGTGTCTCTCCTCGCGGGCCCCCACGTGTGTGTATGCATGTGTATGCAAAAGTGTAAGTGTGGTGCTTGTAAACATTGTCGCCATCCACCAGAGCCCCAACATCCGTGTGTCTGAACGGAGTGGGGCGGGGGCTCTACCCCACTTCCCGCCCCCTCTGCCCCGGGGATTCCTGTCCAAGACATAGTGCAAATTTCAGAGACAAAGAGAGGCAGGAGGAAGTGAGGGGCGGACAGGAGGTGGACAGGGGGCCGGGAGGACACAAAGACAGGGTGACAGAGGGCGGGGGGGAAATAAGGCAACAGTTAAAAACGGTCCCTTTTATCAAAACCGACACCATGTGCTCCTCGCCCCCACCACGCAGCCCCGGTCACGAGAAGGGGCGGAAGTCCCGCTCCTCCACCAGGCTGATGGAAGGGTTTTTGAGCTCCTCCTCGGAGCTGGCCATCTTGTAGCCCAGCTGCGCCAGCACCCGCTGACAGGCGTTCTGGGCAAAGGCCACGATGTCGTAGGAGAGGCGGAAGCGCCACTTCTCGGCTGTGGCCGCCGAGTTGCGCACGGTGCCGTATTTGTGCTTGCCCAAGGTGGGGTCGCCCCGCGTGTTGTTCTGGATCCAGCGCGCCACGTGGCTGTCCAAGGGGATGCCCAGGAAACCGTAGATCTCCTCGGTCTTCTTCATGGGGTTCCTGGCCAGGTCCTCGTAGCGCACCAACATGTACTTGCCCTTGAGCCACGCGGGCCGCATGAGGCCGGTGGACACGGAGTTGGAGAAGTCCTCGCACACCGTGGTCAGCTGCGTCACGTCCAGGTTGTAGGGCTTCCTCCCGGTGCCGTACCAGAGCCGCCAGAGCCGGTACGTGTCGCGGAAGGTCTCGCTGCGGGAAGCCAGGATGCCACGCGGGTCTCGGACCAGCTGGATGACCTTGAGGTTCAACCGGGGGTCTTCAACCAGGGCCCGCAGATCGTTTACCTCGGGCACGCGCACCGTCTTAATGGCCACGTGGCTGCGCTCGCGGCAGGCCTCGGCCGCCAGGGTCAAGTTCAGCAAGCCGCACTTGCGCACGCAGTCCCCCTCCTCCAGCACCAGGTCCGCGGAGCCGGGAGGGTCGCACACGGGGCGCGAGCACAGGACCCTGCTGGCCCCGCGGCGGAAGATGCGGTCGGTGGTGTGGTTGACGGGCGGCGGCTTGATGTAGTTCTCCAGGAAATAGAGGTCACAGTCGTAGAGGCTCCTCAGCAGGTCGCGGCTGGCGCCCAGCATGACCCGCCGGTCCGCGGGGCTCTTGCCCTGGGTGAAGCGAGGGATGAGCGTGTTCTGGACGTGGTAGAGGGGCTCGAACAGGTAGAAGACGTCCAGGTGCTGGTTGAAGAGCTGGCCCACGAAGGAGGAGCCGCTGCGGGTGGTGGCCAGGATGAGGATGTGGGTCTTGCGGGAGAGGTTATAGGCGAAGGTCGGGCCCTCCTCGCACAGCCGCTCGGCCAGCCCCGCTTCCGCCAGCCCCGGGCAGGTGTGGAAGGACTTGGCGGTGAAGGTGCGGATGGCCGTGTACTGGATGGCGATAGAGGCCAGCGCAAGGAGGAGGACCGCCTTCCAGGAACATTGCATGGCTGGGCACCTTCATGGGGCTGCGTCTCCACCATGTGAGATCTGTGGACGGAGGCGGGCGGGGTCAGGGCACAGTCCGCCTTGGGTGCTGACTTGGCCGGGGGCACTGGCTTGCTCCTGGGGAGGAGCTGGTCTGTGGCCAGCCTGGGGAAGTGCCCCCGGCGCCCTGTCCCAGTGTTCACAGTAGATAAGGGCGAAACACCGCCTGAGCTACACTTCACCCTTCTCTGCGGAGCCCTGGGGGACTGAACGAACTGATTCCCCCACCCCAGGGTTAACCTCCAGAATGCCGCAGGGGCTTCCAATCATGAACTGAGCTCTTAGTGGGGCCCGACCGGGAAAAACCCTAACTCCCCCAACCCCCACTCTTAGAGAATGACCAGCTCCCACCTCCAGCCATTCCCCCCTGTCACCGCCTGGCACCCCTGCTGGCATCTCCTTCCACCCCCCACAAGCTGGCGCCCAGTTCCCCATGTGGTCATCTTTCCTCCAGCCCCTGCCCACCCCAGGAGGAAGAAGAGTCCATGCCAGATGCCTCCTCCTGACCCCAGCCCCCAAGGCAGAAAGGACCCCTGCACACCGGGAGCAGGTGGGCTGCCAGCATCCGCCCACCCACACCCACTGGGCCGGGAAAGGTGGACAACTGTGTCAAGCCCTACCCCATCCCCCAAATGACGGATGCAAGTGACCACTTTACTCCAGAGGAAGACTCCAGCGGCTCCTAGAGTCCCTAAGAGTCAATGGTCCAAGGCAGAGACAGGGTCCGAGGGCTGCTGAGAAGCACCCCTTCCCAGGCCCCAGCACCCTCCAGGATTTGCCCCTGACCACTGAGGGAAGGGTCCAGGCCATGAGGCAGATGACACCCACTGTCAGCAGAGTGAACTGGCCCCTCCAGGCACCACCCACCAGCCAGTCCTTGAGGGCCTCCTCTCATAGGCCCTCACCTCCTTCTGCCCACAGGGTGAGCAGAGAACCCCACTATGACCCCGCAGTGGCCCCAGAGAACCCTGCTGGGCAGAGAGAAGAGGAAAGGGTGGAACAAAAAGGGCATCTCAAGGAACAGATGGGGGGGCTGGGGAGGGGCCCAGGAAAGCAGAGAAAGTGCCAGGGTTCCGGGGGAGGATGTGCCAGGGGTCCTGGGGGAGGAGTCAGCCTGAAAGTCACCCCCATGAGACGCCAGCTCAGCAACCAGCCCTGGCAAAGGAGAATACAGGGGGGAATCCACCACTCACCAAAGAGGGGCTGTTCCAAGCTGGAGAATCCACAGCCTCCAGGTCTAGCCAGCTGTCACAGCCTGTGCCGTAGCCCTGCGGCCAGCAGACTGCAAGAAGACATGGGAGGGAGGGGTGCTGAAAGGTGAGGGGGCTCCCAGTGCCTCCCTTCCCACCCCCTCTCTCCTATGTCCTCTGGCCCACCGACAGCTCCCCAGGGCTGGGCAATGAGGGGCCTGCCTGCGCTCCCAGATCTGTCACTGACTCAGAGCTCCAGATAACCCAGTGCCATCTCAAATACCCTGGATCCACCCTCTGAGTCCTGGGTTGCGTCCCATCCCCTTCATCACCTCTTCCACCCCACCCCTAGCAAGTCACAGTCCTGGGGTTCACACCACGCCCCTGTGGGCAGGGAGCGGGCAAGCCTGCACGCCCAGCTCACTGAGAGCCGGTGCCCCACAAGCACAACCACCCTGGGAAGGCACGCTTCCCAGCCGCCACCTGAGGGAGTGGCAAAGACATCCACCCCCAGGCCTGGCTAGTTCTGTTCAGCTCTGGTGACCAGACGAACCCAACCAGACACGGCACCTAGTGTCCAACAGTGGGACAGTCAGGGTCAAAGTAAACCCAGAACACTGGTCCAGGGCACAGTCCAGACGGCTTCTGCATTGAAAATCAACGGAGCATCCTGAGCCTTTGAAATTTGGCTCCTTCAGTGATTCCAAGAGGGGGTATAGTGGAAGTCAGCAAGGGCAGGGGGGCTCACCCCAGATCTCCAGGCAGAAAGGGCAGCTCAGTCAAGACAGCCCACACACTGATGCCCTCCAGGCAGGGCCAGCCAGGAAGGGAGGTCTTCCAACCGCACGGAGAGAGGAGAATGGCTACCTGAAACTCAAAGCAAAAGTGGACCAGGGAGCATCCCCAACTTTGATGCTCTTCAGATCCTAAGTTAAAACACCGAGATGGGAGCTTTATTTTGGTTCGCGTCTACCAAGTATTTCCAAAGTGCTAAGCCCTTTAACCTGCCCTAGCACATCAATTCCGCTCCAGAACTTTACATGGAAGCCAGCATTGGCTCCATTTCACAGGCGGGGAAGCCGAGGCACAGAGAGCTGCAGAAACCTGCCTGAACTCACAGGCCTGGTTTAACCCCCATCTAACAGGTTCCCCAGGGCCCGCGCTCCTTCCCTCTAAGGAGATTTGACTTAGCTGTTCCCCCATAGGGCCCACCCTTGACTTTCAAACACGCATTCATTTAATGCCCCCTTCGTGAGAACCAGCGTGAGAGGGACCAGGCATGAGAAGGGGACCTTCAGATGGTTTCTGAAGACTCGGAGCCTGTTTCTTCCCTTTGCTGTCTGGTCTGGTCGATCTACTGGCTGGTAGCTGATGGGATGAACTCCTGGGCTTTGCGAGTATTCTTCTCGCATTCCGCTGATTGGCCAGACTCCTTTGGGGGCGGGGCGAGTGGGTCCTTATTTCCCAAACCTGCAGCGCTGCCTGGCCGGGCCCACTCACCCACCGTGTTCTTCCTTACAAGCCCCTCTGGAAAGCCAGGGTCCTCACCCCCATTGTTCCGATGTTGGAATTAAGGCTCAAAGACTAAACAAATGGGTTTGATAAGCAAGTTAAGAAGCAGCAGAGACTCGCATCCCTCCGGCTCAGACTCAGGCCAGGGCTGTGGCCCTTTCCCCATCAGCTTAGTGGGGAAGAAATAATTATGAACCCGGCGGAGCGGAGGGTGGCCACAGAGGCAGGGCTGAAACGGCAGCAGGGCAGCTGAAGCTCTGGAGCCTTGGAGTCCTATGTTAAGTAGGAAACACCACTTGGTACCAGGTACCAGTGAATAGGGGAAAGGCTCAGGCGAGATTCTTGAAAAACCACAGCCCTGATCACATCCCATCCCACCCCTGCCTCACCTCATGGCAGCAGCAACGCTGTCCCCATCGGCAGGGTTGCCCAGAGAGAATGGCTTCTCTGCATTAAATACGACTTCCCTGCAAGGGCAGGCCCGCCCTGTCCAAGCATCCCAAGACAGGTGTGAACGCCTTTAGAGAACCGGTAGAGCACGCCATCAATATGCAGGCAAGGTCATATTTTTAAGTTATTTAGAGGGCCCTTCTTTTGTTGAAAATGCCGTTTTGCGTAGCTATACTTCCTTTGTGTTTATTCCCAAACATCTCCATTATCTAGCATGAGCCAGGCACTGCTCTGGGCACTGCAGGTAAAATGACACAAAAGAAAGCAGCTCCTTTCTGCACATTCCTGCTATTTCTCCAGCCATCAGCTCATCTCGCCCTCACTCTAGTCCTACGAGATCAGAAGCCCATTTTACAGATCAGGACACTGAGGTTCTGCAAGCTTAGATAACTTTTCTCACGTTCACGGCCCTAGTGAGGGGTAGCGCGGATTCCGGTAGCCTGAAGGAGATTTCACTCAACTCTAGGACTCCAGTTCCAAAAACAATCACTCAAGGTTTTCTTTAAAGAAGAGCATCTTTCCGGGAGGAGATCATTTGTTTCTCAGCGCCGCCCCCCTCGTCCTGCTTCCCCTCCCCACTCCCAGCCAAAGACACTTAAGTTGAGAATTGAAAGCTGCTGTCTTCGCCAATAGATCAGAAGTAACTAAAGCATCTTGATGTTATAAATCCCTAAAAAAGTAGGACTCAGATTCACAAGGTGCAGCCCAGGCACCCAGAAGGGGAATGTGCAGGAAGGCCCAGCTGCAGGCCATCGCCCGGCCCCCCAAGAGGGCAAAGGCAGGGCATGGGAACAGGAAGATGGAGGAAGTCAGGCCCTCCTGGAAATGCCCCTGCTCTCCTGCCAGCCTGGCAGAGCTGGGCCCAAGGCGGGCCAAGCGTCCTTGGTATGCCGGAGGCATTTGCCCTGGAAACCAGAGGCCCCGGGGCCCGGCCCCATTGTTCCCAGGGGAACTTTGGCCACTGTAAGGGACTCCTCAATGCCCTCATCCTCCAAGCCAGACTGTGAGCCCCAGAGCCCCTCCCTGGGCGCCTAGCAGCCTCTAACATAGCCTACCTCCAGGGAGCCTTAGACATAGGGACCCAGAATCTGTCACTTCTGTTGGAAGGCAGGAGCCCGCTGCCCAAAGGAAGCTCAGACTTCAGAGTCAGCCGCCCTCAGATTAGGGCACAGGATTGGGGTAGAAAACACCTCTACCGGAGGGAACTGTAATTCAGAGCTAAGACCTCAGGCCATGAAACCACACCCACCTGGATCTGTCACTGAGCAGGTGCACAGACCTCGGTAGGTCACCAGTTGCGTCTGAGCCTCAGTTTCCCCACCCATAAAGCAGGTATAACCATAGTAGCGGTTGTAAGAATTGGAGGACTTAAAACCAGGCATCTGATATGGCACAGCCTTATGCTTGGGACCCTGGCTCTGGCCCCAGCCCACTGATGGCCAGATCTCTCAATCTCTCTGGGCCTCTATTTGCTCACCTGCAAAAGGGGAATAATATTCACAAGTGTTGTGAGGACTGATTAGTTAATACAGTGCCTGGCAGAGAGTAACCATAAGTGACTATTACCATCATTACATGTCTTGTTTGCTTTTGTCTCAGGGAGGCCCTCCGAAGAAATCATCACTGACTGTGACAGTGACAGTGACACAGACGCTCTCCCTGTCTGCTGTGCCCAGGACTCTGCCCCAAGCCCCTTCTTCCCTCGGCTCCTTCTCTCCCAGAGCCACCACGGCGGCTTGCCTGCTTCCCTCTAGTGGCCCCGTCCTGTAGTGCAGGCTCTTAGCGCTGAGTCTTTGCTGTGTTCAGAATTCCTGACTGCTTGGCTGCAGCCTAATGTGAGGATGCAGGCAGCAGGAGGTGATGCGGCAGGAGGCAGTGAGGTGTGAGGATGACACGCCCACCCAGGCTGCGGGCTCCGCTCTGTGCACCCCCTCCGCCTCACCCACGCGCCGAGAGGCAAGCAGCAACAGGCAGCCTCACAGCCTCCAGAAGGTCTCGGCTTCCTGGTCTCACGGCCCTTCTGGCAGGGGAAAGAAGCCTGGACTGAAAGTCACAGGCAGGAGCAGCCCACAGGCTCTGAGATTCCCTGGCTGAGTGATCTTGGACTCACCCCCTGGCCTCTTTGTGCCTCGTTATTTGCCACAGATCCGGCAACTCGAAGGGCCCCCCAGGTCCGCCCACTGGGGTTCTCTGATCCCAGGAAGGCCCCCTACCCCTCAGAGTCAGGACCACAGCTGCAGGCAGGGGAACCCTCCTTCAGGAGTGGGAAGGCCAGTTACCTTCCAAGAAGATACCAGGGCTGGCAGCGCTGCCCCTGCCTCAGCCTGGTCCATGGCTGCCCCAGTAAAGCCCAAGAACCCAGGGGCTCTGCCCTCTGCAGAGTCAGCCCCTGCCTCTTGCTCTGTGGAACCCCATGCAACCCAGAGCTATGGTTCTCCATCTCTTCTGGGCCACAGAACACCTCGGAGAGACACAACTCCTCTCCCCAGAAAGATCTACGGCGCCCATAATGTTATATACACAATTAGAAGATTCCTAAACCTCCCCAAACCCATCCCATCCCTTCCTTTCCCTAGAAGCTTAACCCTTTCATTATTAGCATTCTCCCCCACCCTAGGGTCGTCTTTGCAACTTATTCTATGGGAGAAGTTGCCATCAATGTGTTAATGCCAACGTGTTAATGCCATCAATGTGTTAATGCCAATGTGTTAATGCCAACCCAAGCTATAAGATTATACCTTATATATAAAATAAAGATCTATAGATATATATAGTAAAGAAAAAAAAAGTCTAGGGCTAGAAAAGACGTGGGCAATAGCATGCCAACACCTCTGAGTTTTATTTCATTTTTTTAATGTTTTGCTCTTGCCTGCAGCATGTGGAAGTTCCCAGGCCAGGGTCGAACCCAAGCCACGGCAGTGATAATGCCAGATCCGTAACCACGAGGCCCCCAGGGAACTCCTCCTTTCTCGTTTTTAAAAAGGGCATGTGTGTGCATGTGTGTATTTGCATATATGCTGGAACAACCACAAGAACTTGCATTGAAGCAGTTAACTGTAGCGGCTGGTGGGAGGAGCCTGGAGACGGTGAGCGGAAGGCAGAGTTTATACTGAGTGTGTCGATTCAGTTTGAGTTTATTCATTTCAGAGGACAGGGTGAAGCCACCCCATGTGGAACTTGAAGGGTGACTGACGACAGGGTGGGACACTGACACTCAGCGCTGGTGTCTCCCTGTGCCCCCTATTCTATCCCCAGGGCACTGCCAGCCTGTGCTCTCCGCCCCCACTTTCAAGGGACCAGGGTTGAAGTCACCACCTTTCTGACAGAATTGGGCTTGGTCTGCTCGGGTAGGGACAGCAGTCACCTGGGGCTGCTGAGACAAGGTAGGAGCTGAAAAAGGGCGAGATCTCAAAAGGGGACCCGGGGCATTGAGGATAAGACCTGAGTTGGGGAAATGAATTCTCTCCCTGTTTTGTTTTTTTTTTCTCCTTCTCTTCCTGTCTGCCCAGGGCTTCACGAAAAGAGAAAAAAAGCAAAGCAGTGGGAAAAAAAAAAAACCTGAACACTGTATTTCTCACCACTCAGAAGCCAGTATGGAGGGGCCCCAAGGCTCTGGGGTCCCAGGAACTGGAGCAAGGGACAAAGGGAACTGGCTGAGGCGTGGAGTGAGGGGGAGGTTGGCAAACAAATCTCTGGGGTGGCGACGGCAGAAAGGAAATGCTTAATCCCTGTGTCTGCGGTAGCCAGCATCGATCCACCATAGATGTTTAGTTAAGGCTAAAACACTTAAAACAGCAAGGTCTTTCTTCCCAGGGAAAGTGAGGCCAAGAAAATGAGGAAAGGGGAAAACAAGGCTATGAAAGTCTGACAGAACTAGGAGCCAGGTCAGTGTACAATAGCCAAGCCTCTTCTGGACTGAAAAGACAGGTCAGAGCTACCTGGCAGCCAATGGGAAAAGGGAAACCTTTCATTTGCATGTTTCATGGGATCCATAGGTGAAGAGTAAAGCATCCGCTCAAGAGGTACCAGCTATGCCTGATACTAAATCCAGGACAAGATTTCTCCTGAAGGGTCTCCTGGAGAGTTCTGAACATAGACCGCTGCTCTTAAGACCTCATACCTAATAAGTTCAAAGACAAGTTTCACTGGGCTGGGTCCTAGAACATCCTACAAGGTAAGCAGCATGACCATATACAGTTCAGCCGGTGCAACCTTCCAGGGGAGGTGGTCTGATGGGTTCCAGACTTAGCCTCTGTGGTCTGGGTCAGCCAGAGGAGGTGGGGGGAACCCTCAGTGTTTCTTTCTCCTTGGGGTCATGCCCCCTCAATCTGAAACACCATGAGGTCTATGGTCCTGCTCCCCAGAGCCTGCACCAATCAGGACCATGGTTTTTGTGTGCAATCTCTAGAGTCTCTGGGCCCCGTAGCAGAACCAGGACATCCTGGAGGGCAAGTTCTTACAATCACGCTTCCAAAGACCAGCACCCAGAGAATGACTGTTCGCCAACTTCTCACCATCAGCAGAGCTGCCTGGCTGCCTCTTATGAACTCCGGTATCTCCAGAGCAGGTCATTCCAATGGCCCCACGTGATGACCCTGGGGACACACATGGTGTCTTAAGCCTCCCTGAGGAGTCGCCCACAGGCGTGCGAGGAGGCAGGCTGAGTAGTGGGTGGGCACCCTGACAGTGGGGCCAGGCCTGGTTTGACTCCCCTTGCTGATGCTTTAGATGTGAGACCTCGAGCAGGGCACTTAATCTCAACAGGCCTCAGTTGTCCTTATCGACGAAATGGGAAAGACGATCACAGAATCGTTCAAAGCTGGTGAAGCTCAGCACAGGCTGGGCCCGGAGCGGTATCCATCAAGCAGGAAGCCTGAGCCTGATTTTTAGGGACCTACTCTAACCTAGAGGCAACGGTGGCCTGGAAGTGTTTAAGGAAGTTAAAACAGATGCTACAGCCTCCTCCACGAAGCTCCCTCTGTCTGTGAAGCTGAACGCTTGCTGTTCAGGCTGCAGAGATTGCCTGCAGTCCTGCCCTGGGCCCGGCCTGTCAGCGGGGTCCCACCCGACCCGAGGAACCGTTTCCCCCAGCAGCGGGGAGAAGGACCAACCCCCTGGCACGAGGCCCCAGTGTGCCCAGCTCCTCGCCGGAGAGGGATGAGTCAGAAGGGCCCGGTTCGCTGTCCCAGGCTGATCCATCCACAGCCCGTCCTGGGGTGGGCGGGACCCTTCTGCACCAACACTGGGCGGAAAGGCCCGGGTTTCCTGTCCCCGCCTCCGCTCCCCAGTTGGAATAGGACCCAGACCCCACCCCCTGGATACCGGGGCTTCGCGCAACCTCCCAGCTTCAAGGATGGGAAACCGCCAACAGGAGCTGAAGCACAGGCAGCTGCTGCCGGAAGGGCTGGGACAGGGGCCATCTGTCCCTGGATCCTGGATCTTCAGTCTGGGGCCACCTGCCTAAGGCCCAGCTGGCCCCTGGGGATGAGGGAGAGAGGGCTGGGCATAAGGGAGGCTCACCTGAGCCGTGGGGGCGATAACACAGGATGGAGGGGCTGCAGGAGTGGATACCCAGGTATGGAGGGGGTGCTGACTGCAGGTAGCACTGCGTCTGCCACAGACAAGGAGCAGTGAGGCTCAGGCGAGCCAGGGCACCTGTCCGAGGGTGTGCAGCTAGTGCATGGTGGGGGTGAAAGCTCAGCACTGAGGACCCCCAACCTTGGCCCTGACTATCAAGTGTGAGCCCCAGGCCACACCCAAGAGCAAGATCAACATCCAGCACCTGGAGACTAGAGAGGAGGGGCAGAGAGCACCAGGGCCAAGGTGGCCACCAGGGTCCTGACATACACCTGTGCCAACCTTGATCTCAGCATTCACCCGACCCAAACGTGGGCTCATCCAACAAACACCCAGGGACCGTCTCTAAGAATCAGACCCCTCTGGTGTCAGCTAGAGGGATGCCAGCTGCCACGGCTCTTCTTGCCTGGTTCCCTGACACCCCAGAGGCGTGTGTACCATCTCACCGCTTCCCAGGGGCTTCTCCCTCCTGAGCTGAACAACAAGGGAAAAATGACTGCAAAGATCAGAAGAGATTTCGCCCGTGGACATGCCAGGTGCAGTGTCCCATCTGAAAGGCAGTAACCAAAACGCACTCTGCTCCCCACTCCGGGGCTCCGGGTCTGGCCGGCAAGTCAAAGCGGCAGTGGGTGTTTTCATAGCCAGTGAGCCCAGGAAAGCCCAAATCCTGTGCAGTCAAGAGGACACCAAAGAATGTCTGTATTACCCCCTGGCCTGAAATGGCCTGGAATAGGGCAAAAAGTGTCTGAGCTCAAGGCCCAGAGAGGCCCCACTGCTCCCTAAGCCCAGAACTTACCACCAGCTCACAGCGGGTCCCAAGAATGCCAGGGGGCTCAACCTGTCTGTCCTCTGTCACCCGGCTGAGAAGCCTTCGGGAGCGACACTCACTGGGAATGTGACCAGATGAGGAGGATCCCCTGTCCCCGCGTCAACAAGGACCTCCACGAGAAGACGCAATGGCAGCTGCTCACGGGTGAGGCTCGCAGAGGTTAAGTGACTTGCTGCCAGACCTGAGAAGCGGCAGCGCAGGGAACGGGATCAGGCTACCAGGTGCCCTGTGCGAGGTGCATATGCAGCAAGGGCCTCGCCTGCCCAAAGTTCTCCCTAAAGGCTTCTCATCCTTCCCCCGAAACCCTTGGTCTGCAGCGCCCAGGTTCCTCTCCTGACCCTGTATTTGCCCTAAGCGGTTAGGAGCCTCAGCAGAGGCTGAAACCCAGACCCTGGGTTCCTAGACAGCCTTACCCTCCCACGACCTTAGCAGGTCCCCGGGGAGAGGAGATCACGCCCACCTCCCAGGACAGGTGAAGGGCTTAGCATAGCGCATGGTACAGGCACTGGCTCAGTGGTGCCTCCCACAGGTCAGCATCAGACCTGCCTGCCTGCCATCCTCATCTGCCTACAGAACCCCTGAGGGAGAGCGCCAGGCCCTCCGTCCATCTCCCACCCCCAGTGGCTCAGGCTGCCCCCGTCACCCCCCTCCCGGCACTTACACTACAGGGACCCAGTGGGTACTAAACCACTCACTCTCCCGCAAGCAGAGCTCCAGAAAAGAGAAGGGCTGTGCTCTATTCCCCATCCCAGAGGAAGAGAGGAGCGTTCCCAGCAATTCCCAGCCCACAGCCTTCCAGCTCTAATCAAGGAGCAAACATAAAGAGGGAATCTCTAAACATTTAGAAAACGCGGGAACTCTGTGGCCCACGCGGCACCGTGGGGATTTATAAAGAACAAATCACGCCTGACAAACTTGATAGCTTTCTTGATAGAATTACAAGACTGGTAGATGAAGGAAATGCAGGCAGGGTAATATATCTTGATTTTTCGCAAAGCATTTGATACAGCGCCTCGAGTAATCTTACAAAATTAATTCAAACAGACTTGGCCCTAAGCACTTGTCATGGGGCTGAAAGCAAGAGAGGGCAGGTCCCAAGGGTCCTGGGTGGAGGAGGCGCACCCAGGGCTGAGGGGCTGAGGGACAGAGTCTGGGAGAGGGGGGCAGGGCTGCCAAGCCCCGGCGCTGGGTCAGATCTTATCTAACATCTTCATTAATGATCCTGAGAGAGGGAGTAAACAGTCCGTTAATGAAATTTGCAGAGGATATTAAATTGGAAGGTGTTGTGAACACCAATGAGGACAGCAAAGCGGTCCAGAGAGACCTGGGGTGGTGGCGGGGGGAACCTTGGCCGGAAATTGTCGGCATGGAGGGGGCGCGGGTCCCTGGAGCTACCTGGAGAGCCAGGAAAGAGAGAAGAGCACCCACAGGGCTGGGGGAGCGGGAAGGGCAGGTGGGAGCTGGGAGCAGCCCCAGCTAGCTTGGGTGATGGCTTGAGCAGGATCTCACTTTTCCCATCTGCAAAACAGAAAGAAGGGCAAGCAGAGGCGGATGCTTTGTAGTTCTGATTCGCGGACTGCCCTGAGGGAGCTGTGAGCTGGAGCCTACCTAGGGGAGCAGGAAACAGTGACACGGAGAAGAGGAGGGGTTGTCTGCAGGCCAGGGAGGGGAGGGCAGCAGCAGAAACCAGCTGAGCCATCACTGGCGCCCAGAATGGCCTCGAGCCACTGCCCAGTAACACAGAAGCTGGTGGGGCTCAGGCTGGAGCCCCGAGCCAGTCTAGACTTGCGAACACTGTAGCAGCAGAGGCTCGGACTTGCGGGGACAAGCAAGCCAGTGTCTGTTATCTTTCTGGAGAGTTCCTGATCCCTCTTTGGACGATCATCAGGAGATGCTTCTCCCGCCAGGTGAACTAGGGAAAGGGACCCCACTGCAGTCCCCTCTCTCTGGGGAAGCCTGGGCTTCCCTGGTCCTTCTACCTCTGACCTGATCCCAAATGGGCTGAGGCAGGAAGCTGACCATCCAGTGTGGACTCAGAGGGTTTGTTCCCACAAGGCTCCTGGACAGGTAGGGTCTGAACAGGAGCCAGGGCTCCCTAGCACGATGCTCAAGCCCTCACAACTTAAATAAATGCTCCATGGGAGGAAGAAATGGATGGCTGGTTCCCGGCTGGGGTGCACCGGTGCTGCTGGGGGGGGGTTCTCCCAAAGCAGGAGGCCAGCCCTGCCAGATGTCAAGACCACCTGCTGGACACAGAGGATGGATCCAGGTGACTGCACCACGCCGGGAGTTCCTTCCAACACCTTGAATTCATAATAACGGCACTTGCTATGGCTGCATTCTGAGTGTGTTTCTCATATGAACGCATTTGACCTTCACAGCAACCCTAGGAGGTAGGTAAGTGCTCTTATTTTCCCCACTTCTCGGAGGAGGAAACTAAGGCAGAGGGAGGCTGTCATGAGCCTGGGCACCTAGTCAGAAAGCGCAAGGGAGAAGCAGCAACTTGCCAAGAGCACCCGGGGGAGCAGAGCAGCTCCTGGGAGGGACCCCAGTGGGTGGGGAGAGGCAGCCCCTCCAATACGGACCCCAGAACCTTGCCCAGCCTCTCCCTGTGCCCTTGAAGGGAGTTGGTCCAACTCCTGCCACACTTGTGGAGCCTGATTTTACTATATGTTTCCCTTCTTCCCCCCCCCCACCACCGCTACACCGAGTTCTCCGAACAAGTCTGTCTCCATGGAAACCATACAGTGACTCAGGGCTTCGGGACCTTCTCTGAACCAGATGATGAATATCAAATGCTCCCTCCCCACCCCGATGCAGAGTGAGTTGAAAAAGTAAAGCAAGAGCCACAGTAGGCGAGGGAGGGAGACAGGGGTGTGGGCAAGGGGAACTCCAGCGGGTGGAGGCACAAGCCTGCCCTGCCCCCAGCGAGAGCCTGGCATCTCGGTCCCCCTGCAGACTTGGTGGAACACAGATGTGCATCTCCCCCATGTGTGTGCAGCCCGTACACCTGTACCCCTGTATCGGCTCCATCAGCACCACTCCTCCTTTGGAACTAGGGCCGTGTGGGCAGGGGGCAGGGAGCTAAGGGGCATCCACATCCCTCCTAGTGGGGGCCCGCAACATGGCAAAGGTGGCTGAGCAGCCAGGGAGGAGGGAAGCTGTCTGCAGGAGGAGCTTGGCTTCAGATGCAGCAAAGGAAACCTCTGGCCAAAAGCATCGCAATACTCAGCCAAGAGGGAAATTTGGATTTTGGGTGGGGGTGGGGGAGGGAAATGTGTTTCTGCTGGGAGATGAGGTGGGGTGTTGACTGTTTGTGCCTGGAAGGGGGCAGGGCTATGATTTCAAAGCCCCAGCAGGGTTAGGGGGTGGGGGGATCATGAGCAGAGACTTCCTCTCACTTGCCCCCCACCCCTGGCCTGGCCTAGGGCCACTGCCCTGATGGGGACAGCAGCAGGGAAAGGAAAGTTTGCAGCCACCAGGTTGCTGGCCTCTCTCAAGGGGCTAAGGCCCAAGGGAAAACCACCGCCTCCTTTCCCCAGTAGCTCCCTCAAGACCCAGGAGGGAGGGCAAGAGAATAGACTGGAGGCTTGATACCTCCCTGGTGAGTCCAGTGTGTGAGTCATGATGGTGAGAGCACTTGGAAAAAGAAACAGGGTCATGGTGATGCCTGTGACTGTCCCCAGCAGCCAAGGACTGGAGCCTGGGAACTGCCTGCCCAGGTAAGGTCTCTGCCTGGGGTACCTGCTTCCAGGGGTTGAGGAACCCTGGAAGCAAATACCTAGTAGGTTGGTCCCCACCTGCTCGTCTCTTACACCTATGGCTCTTCTGGTTGCCCAATGCAGCTACCTCCCCAGCTAGGGTGCCCGCCTCCTGCCCCCAATCCCAGGTCTCATCTGCCTCCAGCCCCAATCAGCCCTCCAGAAATTGCTGGGCTCAATGTCTGTCCTTGACTGGACAGCCACCTCTCCATATCCTGCCTCCACCTCTCTGTCAAAGGTCTCAGCCTAGCCTCTGGCAACTGGACTCCCCAGCGCCCCTTCTTAGGAGCCTCCCGTTTAAGAGCAGTGTTTAAGGCCATCAAGAGGAAAGCTGGGCCGGGGTTAAGGAACCTAACGCTGGGAAGGGGCAGGTGCAGGATGGGGGAGAGGGCACCCTGGGGCATGGCAAATCAGGCCAAGTTGCCACCCTAGGACGACCATTAAGGCTTATCTTTTAACCCCTAGCTTCCCAGCCAGGGCCACTCAGTTCCCAGAGCCTGGGAGGGGCTGCTCTTAGGGTCCTACCCAGTGAAAAGCAGGAGGATGGTTCTGGCTTCCGAAGCGGGGGTGGGGTGGGGTCTGCACCTTCCAGTAGCCCCAGGCCTCCGGAGACCAGTTCATCTCAGAGTGGTTGGTGCCAGTGAGGGGCAGGGGCTGGGAGCAAGAAGTAGGAGGCAGCCCCTGACTCTGGGTACAGCCCTGCTTTGGAAAGTTGGTGCAGGCGCGGGGACCTCAGGGTCAGGGTCTTTAGCGCCTCAGCAGCCTCAAGCCGGGCGGGCTGTGGGACGATGAGCCCCGCGCAGCCCCCGAGTGTGCTGCGCAGCGGAGGGGAGCAGGCGCCTAGGGGCCGCCGCGCATCTCAAGTTTGCTGCCCTCCCCTAATGGGGGCAGGGAGGGCTGAGGTGATCGCGGCGCTCACCCAACGACAGCCCGGGAAGCCCCTTCCAGCGCCCAACAAGCTGCTGTCCTCACCACCCACCCACCCCCCGCCCCCGCTCCGCACCGGCCGTAGCGACTGTCCCCGAGCGGAGGGGCGTCTCCCACCGCGCCCGCGCCCCTCCCGGCTGCTGCGGCGAGTGTCCGCTCCCGCCCGCCCCGGGGCCCGCCGGGCCCGGCCAGTACCTGGTCCGGGGCGCACCGGGAGCCGCTGCAGCGCCCAGCGCCGGCTCCATCCTCGGGTCTGGAGTCAGGCTCGCCGGGGGCCGGCGGGCGGCGGTGGCGGAGACGGCGGCGGCATCCTCCGCCTCCCGCGCCCTCCTCCTCGGCTTCCCTCCTCCCTCCTCTTCCACCGCCTCCGCGCGCCCCTCACGGGCCCCTCTGCATGGCCCCGGGGCGCGAGCCCGGGACGGCTCGGCCAGCGGAGAGCGTTCTCTGGGGTAGAACGCGGGACCGGGGATACGAGCGCGAGGGCCCCAGGGCCGCTGGGCCGGGGGCCGGGGGCCGGGACCCAGAGCGCCGCAGCCGGGGGCGCCGGAGGAGAGCAGCAGCCGCAGGCGCTGGAGCCTCACCGAGCGCCCGCCTGCCCGCCCTGCGTCCCGAGCCCAGAGCAGCAGCAGCGGCTGCGGCGGCGGCGGCGGTGGCGGCGGCGGCTACAGAGCCGAGAGAGCGGCGGGCGCTGCGGTCCGGGCTCCACCCCCCCAAAGCCGCCCGCCCCTCGGCTGCCGCCCGCCCCCTGCTCTTCCCCACCCCTCCAGCTCGCGCCCTCCCGCTCCCCGCGCCGCCCTGCCGGCTCCTGCTCCCGGCGCTACCCCGGCCACCAGTGATCGGGACACCTCCTCCGCAGCTGGCTCCTGTGCCAACCCATCCAATCCCTGGGGGGAGCCACACCCACACCCCGGGTTTGGGAAGACCGGTAGGCGAGGGTGCACCTCTTTCTGCACCCTCCTCCCCACCCCCGCCCCCCGGGGGCGCTCACCGAGGGCCTCCTGCTTGAGTACCCCTCCACCCCCCCCACCCCCCAGGCTGGAGCTCCCGACCGGTCTGGGCCCTGATATCCTCTACCCTTTCCCCAACCAGTGCAACCCGGCGCGGGGTTGCGGGGCGGGGGGCGTCCAGAACCCAGAACAGGAGCCAACCATTTTTCCGGTGCCAGTACCTTAAGACACACCCCTAGCGACCCCCCACCCCCCGCATCGCTCCCTTTACTTCTTAGGTGCGGAGATAAATCATTTGCCCCTGCTCCTTGTACCTTTGAGCAGGGTTAGGGGGTGGGCTCTGCTAGCAGACCCTTTCCAGGCCAGTCCTCCACCCGGCCCGTCCCCCTTCCTACCAGCCAGCCAGCCCCCTTTCTAGCAGCCAGCCAGACGCTAGAGCCCCGGCTGCCCCTTATGCAGGGAAACCTGCCGGCAGAGCCCAGACCGGGCAGGCTCAGCACCTCGGCCCCTCATTCTTCGCACAAATATTGACTGAGTGGCTCCCACAGGCTAGGCCTGCATGGACACTAGAGACTCCTTGGTGACAAGACAAATGGACCCCTGGCCTCTCAAAGTGGAGGAGAAGCAGAGTAAACAGGCGGAGCACACCATGAGATCAGTGGCCCCTGGGCTGGAGGGGGGCAGCAGGGAGTCCCAGCTCTGGCACCTTGTCTGACTGTACCAGGGCTGGACACCTCGGAGGCCTCTTTCCTCATCTGGAGAGCGGGTGGTGGTGGCGCTGGCTGATCCTCTGTCACTCCTCAGCTCTGACCAAGCAATTATCTTTTCAAGCCAGGAAAGGCAGTCGGCGTCCATCTCCACCCATTTCTGCTTTCCGGTTACAGTCAGGCAGGGCCAGGAGAGCCATGGATGACTTGAAACCTTCTGGCACCCTGGGGAAGCCTCCTCACCCAGGACTGAAGGCTGCCACCCAACCCCAGACAGCGTGGCCCAGTGCTTGGCGCAGGAGCCCCTGAGTCATAACCTGCCATATATGTATTCGCATGAGTGATGCTGCCTCTTTGCACCTCAGTTTCCTCCTCCAGAAGATGGAGATACCAGTCCCCACCTCCTGGGGCTGCTCTAAGACACTAGATGGTAAACGTGAGCAAAGCACTCAGCCCAGTGTCTGGCACGTGCCAAGCACTTCCTCAATGGCACAGTGTTGTCACTGTATTGGCCGGTTGGTGTGCAGGGTAACCAGGAACGAACGTTTACTCACCCAGGGGAGGGTGTGGCCTCTTTGCTAATCCGGGGGACTCAGGACTCGCCACCCAGAACCAGATGGTATGAAAGCCTCCACCCCCACCCCCACCCCAGGGTCCCACCAAACCAAGCGGTCATTTATCTTGGTCACAACTGCAAATTTGTAATTAATAAACTCTCGCACGACCACCAGTGGCTGCAAGTCTGGCAGTGGATCCCCGTTAAGCCTGTGATCCAGTGCGATCCAAGCTCATCTTCCAGTGTGTTTTTCACCAGCAGCAGCAGCAGCAGCCTGGCCTCAGCCGTGTCTGCCCTCCACCCTCCACAGCTGGATGCGATGGTGGTGCCCATCCTCGGTCCTGACGTCCAGGTGACCACATCTGTCTCCCGCTTGCCACCCCCCGCCCCCCAGGAGGGACAATGCTCTAGGATGCCTAACAAGAGTGCTGACCTTCCAGAAGCAAGGACTTTATGCTTTAAAATCCCTTTTGTCCCTCCATCAAAAACCAACCTCTAACAGCCCCGCGCCGAGCCATCAGAACCTTCCCTTTCACCCAAAGCTAATCCCTCCCCAGCTCTTCAGCCTGACAAGAACAGCCTGGGTTTAGAAAGCACCTTCTCTATCTTGCCCTCTCAGATCCAGTGCCTTGTTTTTCAAATTCTAGCCTATTTCAGGTGGAGAGGAGGGAAATTTACATCTGACTGACATGAGAAGATTGGTGGGGTTGTAATGTAAAGACAGAGTGGAATTTGGATTTTTTTCCCCCGTTGGAAGACTATTTAAACGCCAGAAATAGACAAAAGACCTGGAACACCAGCATTCTGTTTCACACCTGGGAATGTCCCAGGCAATCGACAAGCATGTTTTGTGAGCACCTACTGTGTGCTCTGCTCTCTGGCAAATGCTAGAGGGGGAGGTGGGAAGGAGAAAACAGGCCTTTGCTCAGGGAATTTGTCTTTTTTTTTTTTTTGGTCTTTTGTTGTTGTTGTTGCTATTTCTTGGGCCGCTCCCGCAGCATATGGAGGTTCCCAGGCTAGGGGTTGAATCGGAGCTGTAGCCACAGGCCTACGCCAGAGCCACAGCAACGCGGGATCCAAGCCGTGTCTGCAACCTACACCACAGCTCACGGCAACGCCGGATCATTAGCCCACTGAGCAAGGGCAGGGACCGAACCCGCAACCTCATGGTTCCTAGTCGGATTCGTTCACCACTGCGCCACGACGGGAACTCCTGCTCAGGGAATTTGGATCCCACCCAATGAAGCAGCAAAAGGCAGTTGCCACCAATGTGACTGAGTCCGACATTGGCAGCCTTGGGAGTCAGAGGCGCCTCGGAGAGTCATTCAGGGAGGGCTTCCTGGAGGAAGGGGAAATGAAACTGAGGCTTGAGGGATGGATAGGATGTAAAAAGGCAAAAGAGCAGGAGAGCCTGTGGGGAGCAGCAGCAGCTAGCTGGATGGAGCTCACCTGCGGGATAACAAGAAGATTAATATTCATGGTTAATGTTTGAGGTCTTACCCTGTGTCAGACATTTTGCCCTTTGCTTTGTGTGCATGATTTTGTTTAATCCTCCAAACAACCCTCTGAAGTTGGTATATCGTTCCTGTTTGGGGATTTTTTTTTTTTTTTTTTTTTAGGGCCACACTCACAGCATATGGAAGTTCCCAGGCTAGGGGTCGAATCAGAGCTACAGCTGCCAGCCTACACCACAGCCACAGCAACACCAGATCTGAGCTGCATCTGTGACCTACACCACAGCTCAGGGCTACGCCAGATTCTTAACCCACTGAGCAAGACCTGGGATCGAACCTGTGTCCTCCTGGTTGCCAGTCAGATTCGTTTCCACTGAGCCACGACGGGAACTCCTCCTTCCTGCTTTATAGATGAGGAAACTGAGAGCCAAACCGTCTCTTTGCAGCTTGCCCAGCTTTGCAGAGCTGGTGAGCAGTGGAGCCAGGATTTGAGCCATCGGTCTGGCACCACCCACTAACCACTCAGCTACCCCACCACTGCCAGCCTGACTCTCGTGAGGGTGTCTGCAAGGAGAAACTATGGGCAAGGGGGCTAAGAGAACAGTGGTGGGGGAAGGGCCTTCAGAAGCCCCCAGACATAGGAATTTCCTACAATCGAGCCCACGGACTCTCATGGGCTAAGTCTAAAATGAATTCTCCCTTCAGCAGGCAGGTCCCTGGGGTTTTGGGAAATTGGTGAAGGGACTTAGGGGCTCAAGATTCCAGCTTTCTAATCTCTCGCTGTCCATGCGGTGGCGGTCTGTGCCACCCACCTAGTTATTTCCGTCTGTTCTGGAAGATGGATGGCCCGGGCTTTGATTTAAGATCTGCCGCTGTGATCCTCTATGTCCCCCGTCTCCCAGGCCGCTGACAAAGCCCGCAGCACCTGGAGAGAAAGTTCCAACCAGAAAAGCCTGGCCAGACGCACAAGGCCCGGTGGGCTCCCTCCCCTGGAGCCTCCGTTTCCCTACAGATGACGGGGACAGGGTGCTGCCCGGAGGCCCCGTCAATGACAGAGTTGGAGGAGCCTCAGAGGGGAGCTAAACACACGCCCTCATTTCATAGATGAGCAAACTGAGGTCCGGAGAGGTTAAATGACTTACCCAAGGCCCCGGAGGAAGGGAGCTGTGCCTTCTGCTGGGTCTCCAGTTTTTTGAGGAAAAGGTCTCTTACCTCTTATCTCCCAATTCTGCCCCGTCCTAGATGAATATTCTCCTTCTGGAAGAATTCCTCTTCCGGATGAATCAAGGGACCTACACTTCTCTGTGGCTGAAATAAAACAAAGATTTGAGGACCTTACCTGGGACCAGGTTCTGGACTGTTCCCTCAGGCATATGTGATCCTGTGTTTTTTATAAGCTCCCCTTGGGTCACTGGGCCCAGAGGTCGCCAGGCCATGTCAGCGCCCAGATTCAGAATAACACATCTTTTTGGCCCAAACCACAAAGTTCCTCTTCTTGCCCTTTCCTGCCCTGTCAGGTCCTCAGCCAGAGCCCCCTGAAAACTCACCCCCCTAAAAGGGTCCCTGTGACTCCCTCCAAGGGAATTTGTGTCGCTCCCAGACCAGCCTATCAGGTGCAGCCACCACTAGCCCTCTGTCATAGCTGCTCCTGCTCTAGAACTTGCCAAAGGTCCTGAGGCTGCCTGAATGCCCCCATGCCTCCCTGATTATGGCCCTTATGGGGAAGCCAGAGTCAAGGCCAAGGAGTGAATCCTGAGGCTCCCAGAGGCCCAGTCCTTGGGCTGCCAGAGGCTGAGAGGGTGGCATCTTCCCCAACACAGGGCTCCCGGGTCCCCAGAGCCCTGAGGCATAACTTTTTGTGCCCCGGTCTCCCCAGACCTCTCTACCAAGAGCTGGTCCTGCTCGTGGCTGCAGCCTCTAACCCCTGGCCCCAAGTGCAGGCCAGGGAGCCAGGGAGGAGGGCCTGTCCCCTCCTTACTCCTCCTCTTCTTGGAACTACTCCCAACAGACAGTCCCTCTCCTTCTCCAGTTACAGAACAAAATGCTCCGAGTAAATACGAGGATGCCAACAAACCTCGGTGGATGGGAGGAAACAGGGAAATGAAGCGATTTACTTCTGGGGTGGGAGCCAGGCCACAACACACCTGCAGCCCAGACCACCCTGCCCCCCACCCCCCCAGGACCCCCGGCCCTCCTGGGCCTGCCAGGTGGGAGGCAGAAGTGGTCTGTCTTGACCCTCCACTGACCGACAGGCCCTGTCCCCTCCTCCAGCCTCCATCTTCCTTCCTTGGGCCTGACGTGGTCCAGCCCAGATCTTGCCAGGATGGGTCTCATCCAGGCCGCCCAAGTTTCCAGGAGCAAAGGGAGGTCAGAGGAGGCCAGAGGGCCACTTCCTTCTGAGGAAGGGAGCCTGGCCCGGCTGTTCTCTGCAGAAGAGGGCCAGCACGGAAGCTGGCCTTCCCTGGAGAGCCACTCCGCCGGCCACGGTCACTTTTGTCCCCACAGGCCCGGGCTACAGACTGACCAAAGGCAGACAAGGCCTAAGACAGGCCGCAGTCCCGGGGTCTGATCTAAAAAGAAGGTGCAGGGAATAGGCCCTGGAGCTGGGGACGGGATGGGAGTTGGGAGTGGCCCGGACAGAACAGTGGGCTTTGATTAAAACCCCATCCTGGGTAATTCCCAGGCCTCTGTAGGGTCATTTCCATGGTGACAGCGGCTGGCTCAGAAAAGACAGGCTGCTGGCTGGGCGAGGCTCCCTGCTCTGCTCGTGCCTGCAGAAGCCTCAGTCTCTGGATCAGACAGGTCAGGCCAGGGTGTGTATTCCAGCTCAGATCCTGGCAAGGAGAGAACCAAGCTTGAGGGGCAGGTGCCCAAGCTGGCAGAGATAGCGAAGGAAGAACAGTGTCTGGGCCCAGGAGGTAACTAATGGCATGTCCCAGAACCATGGGAGGCCACCGGGACCCTGGCCCAGACTCTAGGGACATGGGCTGCCTTGAGCAGCCAGGGAGCTCCAGTCTGGTCTCCACTGAGGCAGAAAGAAATCAAGCCCTCGGGAAGCCTGGATCCTTCTCTGGTTAAGCCCTTGCCCCGCACCCCAGGTCCCTCCAGCACTGTCACTTGCCTCCAGGCCAGCCCCGCCCTGTTCTGCCTCCTGCCTCCCACCCCTCACACCCCCTCATTAGCTCATGGGGACTCACCTCCTGCTGGCCCCCAAGGCAACCTCTTCTCCAGCCCTGGCTGGTGCGGAGAAGGTGGGAAGACCTTCTGGCACATTCAGTGCTGGCAGATGGTGACTAGCAAGGCGACCTGGATCTCAAAGGTGGGCCTCAGAGGGTATAAGGTCAGGAGTTAGGTGACAGGGCTGTCCCCAGGCCTCATCTCTGAGGAACCCTGGAGAAGCTCAGCAGGGGACAGACTCACCTTCCCCGCCAGTGCACAGAAGTCCCACACTGGGGAGGCCGGCCCAGCGACGACCGCGAGGCCTGTCTCCTGGGGCAGCTCTCAGGTGTGAGCTGCCTGGTGGGGCGAGGGGCCACTCTAAGTGGTCCCCCTTGGGCCACGTCCTCCAGACCTCCAGGCTGCCCACAGCCACGGACTCCAGGAGGGGAGAACAGATAAGGAACTTTTTAGTGTCCAATTCCCTTTGCCCATCTGGTCCCCACTCCTCATCTGCCCCCAACCTCTCAGCTCCAAGGTGCCAGCTCAGAGAGCACCCTCTGCAGGCACCCCAGCCCTGGCATTCAGGGGCCAGGAGGCCAAGTGGAGAATGGAGATGACCTCTGGGCTCCTTCGGCCCAACCCCATGCCAAAGCGCAGCTCTTTTCCTCCACCCTCTGGGGAGCACGGCGTGGGGGCGTTCTGCCAGGTGTGGTCAGCCCTTGGCCAGGGGCCCATGGGCACCTCCCACTGGACAGCCCAGCCTTGGTCCACGCCACACGGGCTGGCTCTGGGAACTCAGCCCAGGAACAATGGAGCCATTCACACAGGCTGGGCTTTGCACAATGACCCTCTTGGTCTATCTGGGTGGCTAGACGGTGTGTGAGTGAGAGAAAGAGTGTGTGTGTGTGTGTGTGTGAGGTGGGGGGAGAGAGAATCTGGAGGTAACTGAGAGCCCAGGCAGAGACAAGAGAAAGAGCATGGACCAGGGATTTATAATAATCCTGTTATCCATCCTTTGTTGGACAATTACTGTGCTCCAGGCTTTAGGCTAGAACCTGCCCTGTCCTCTCAACTACGATGTGAGTCAGATCCAGCATGAGCCCCACTTTAAAGACAGGGAACCCGAGGTGGGGTATGGACATCGGAGTCATGATAACGGCTTGACAGGGGTATTGACTGGGAAAGGGAACAAGGGAACTTTCCAGGAAAGCGGACAATGCTTTGAGTGGTGGTCCCTGGGTGTTTGCACATACTTTCATTGCTCGCTCCACTGAAGACGTGTGTGTGTTGTTCTATATAAATTGCTATCTGAAAATTATCCTTCGGTCCAAAAAATGGTACATCCATAGACTGGACTATCACTCCGCCATAATTCCCGATGAAGGCAGCTCACTGTGTAGTAAGACAGATCGCCAAGATACACTGCTAAGCGTTAGTTTCCAGATAGGATGCAAACGCATGTTTTAACATACTGTCTGAACATATCTGCTTGTGTGTACTTAGATTATCTCTGGACAGACACACAGCACGGTTGCCTCTGAGAAGAGGCGCACCACTGCTGGACACAGAGGCTGGAGGAAATCTTTGAACCATACACCACTTTTTTATTATAAAATTTTATTTAAAATGGTTTTCAGTTTTTTAAAATTAGAGTTGATTTACAGTGTTCCGTCAATTTTGCTCTTCAGCAAAGTGACCCAGTTGCACACATAGATACATCCTTTTTCTCACATTATCCTCCGTCATGTTCCATCACAAGTGATTAGATATAGTTCCCTGTGCTATCCAGCAGCACCTTATTGCTTATCCACTCCAAATGCAGTAGTTTGCATCTACCAACCCCAAATTCCCAGTCCATCTCACTACCCCCACTCTCCCTTGGCAACCACAAATCTGTTCTCTGTATCCACAGGTTTGCCTCTTTTCTGTGGGGAAAGGTTCATTTGTGTCATATATTAGATGCCAGATATAAGTGATATCCTACGGTACTTGATTTCTCTTTCTGACTTACTTCAATTAGTATGAGCATCTCTAATTGCATCCATGTTGCTGCAAATGGCATGGTTTTGTTCTTTTTTATGGCTGAGTACTATTCCATTGTGTACATGTGCCACATCTTCTTAATCCATTCCTCTGTTGATGGACATGTAGGTTGTTTCCACATCTTGGCTATTGTGAATAATGCTGCAATGAACATAGGGGTGGTTGTTTTTTTTTTTCTTTTTTCGCCACCCCACAGCATATGGCGTTCTCAGGCCAGGGATCAGATCCGAGGCATAGTTGCAACCTACACCACAGCTATGGCAACACCAGATCCTTTAACCCCGTGCCAGGCTAGGGAGGGATTAAACCTGCATCCTGGCACGGCAGAGCTGCCACCGATCCCGTTGTGCCACAGCAGGAACTCTGATACACCCTTCTTTTAACCCGTAAGTGTGTATTACTTATTCAAAAAGTTAAATTAAAACAAACAATAGGGAGTTCCCTTCATGGCTCAGCGGAAACAAATCTGACTAGTGTCCATGAGGACGCAGGCTCAATCCCTGGCCTCGCTCAGTGGGTTAAGGATTCGGTGTTGCCGTGAGCTGTGGTGTAGGTTGCAGATGTGGCTCGGATTTGTGTTGCTGTGGCTGTGGTGTAGGCCAGCGGCTGTAGCTCTGATTGGACCCCTAGCTTGGGACCCTCCATATGCCGTGGGTACAGCTCTAAAAATTTTTTTAATTAAAAAAAAATAAAACAAAAAAAGAGTGCCTGAGTTATCAATTCCCAATCCATTACATCCATTGCTTCAGAGCATTTAATTCCAAAGTCCACTCTCCACTCTCCACACCTGTCTCCAGCCTGTCTCCCCTCCTCAAACCCAGCCAGCCTGCATCTGGCTGTGGCTGCCCAGCTGGGAAAAGTTCATGGCTGGGCTCCACCATGGACCATCCAGAGCCCAGTGTGGCCTGAGAGTCCAGAGGCTGCAGCAGGGCAGGCGCTGCCGAGAAGCTGCTACCCTGGGAGAGCCCAGCCCCCACCGGCCCCTGAAGAGGGTGGGCGCTGTGGGCATGCTGCCTCCTCACTGGGCCCCCTCCAGGGGTGTGGGCCCAGGTTCCCACCCTGCCCACAGCTCCTCACTTTCTCGTATGTTCTTCGTTCTTCTCCCTGGTGCCTTTCAGCACCTCCTGGAAGGCCCAGGCCCAGGGAGGCCAAAACACCTGCCCAGCCTGGCTGCAGGCGAGAAGTGAGAGGCAGAGCCCTCCTGCGAGAAACACGAGACCTTATTTAGCTCACGGCCACGCATCATGTCCTGCTTGAAAAGGGCCAGCTTGCTGTGACGTCCTGGGTCCAAATCGCAGCTCTGCCACTTCCTCGGCCATGAGACCGCAGGCAAGTGACTTCATCTCTTTATGCCTCAGTTTCCTCATCTACAAAATGGAAACAAAGCCACGTCCCGTCAAGATGACTGCAAGGCGGGGTGAGATGCAGAGGAGCCTCAGTGCGGAGCCTGGAGCCAAGAAGGCTCATCTTAGAACCGCTGCCCACTGCCGAGCAGCAGCATCTAAGTGGAGCTTTCTGCAGGTTCATAAAGCACCTTCCAGAAAGGGGTGACCAAAGAAGAGGGCCTGTCCCCACCGGGGCTCCAGGTCCCTTCTAGGTTGGTCCCTGCCCCAGGGTCGTCACAGCAGCGGAGAATACCAACAGCCAGGGAGGGGCCCGGGATGGGGGGTTTGGAGAACTGGTTTTCAGGTCTCAAGACTGAGAGGCGGAAAGGCTTGCAGGAAAGGGCCATCTCCAGGTCTCCGAGTTACCACAAGGGAGAAATCCAAGACAAAGATGGTGGGGGTTCAAGTGTCACAGCACAGCATCTTGGTATCACCTACCTGGCTTTCCTTATCTTCTCAGATCCCCTGGCAGACACGGCCCCCAAGCTCCCCCATCCCCACTGCACAGGCATGAGACCCACCCCTGCGGCTGGGGTTGACCTGGGCCCATCTGGCCTGGAAGCTGAATGGCTCTGGGCAAGTCACTGAACCTCTGAGCCCCATTTTTCCCACCCGTAAGGGTCACACAGTTGTCCCAGCCTGGGAACACCTGATGGGCAGCAGTGCCCCACCTCTGTCCCTTCAGGATCAAATCCCCATAAGGAGGCAGAGTCTGTCGCCTCTGCCACCTTCACTCAGGGACATGAAGGACCAGCTCCTACACAGGCCTCGTGCCAGGCACAGGAGCGGTTATAGTATATGAATGAGTGTACATTCTAGTGTGCTGGGGGCAGGGCAGAGACAAGCCAGAAAGCAAGGGACCAGGCCACATGGTGATCACTGTGGAAACTAAGAGGGAGTCCCACACCCTCGGACATAAAGGGGCGCATTCTGCCAGGAAAGGGGCTCCCCTGCAGATCCCAGGTCCCATGGTGCAAGCTGGCTCTGAGCGTCACATCAGGGGCTCATGGCATCCTCAGGGCAGCCTCGGAGGAGGCAGGAAGGTGGGCCCTACAGTAAGACTGTCACTGTGAGCAAGACACCGAGAAGCAACTTCTACCCAAGGCCCCTCAGCCTGGTCCAGAGCACTCCTCCCCCACCATGGTTCTCTGAGTCCATCCTGGCTGGAGGCAGAGGGCTGCCTTAGTTGGCCTTTAGAGAAGCTGTTCCCTTGGGGAAGAAGTTCTCCCACCAAGGAAGCCATGAAGCAGCTGGCTCTTCTCACCCCCCTCACTGGGCCCCCATTTTAAATGTGCAGGAAAAGTTGTTCAGGGAGTAAGGGAAATAAATGCATTAAATAAAGCAGTTAACAAAAGTAACAAGCGCATAGTAGACACTCAATAAATGTCAGCTATTAGTATTGTTACCACTTTGCCTTTAAGACTTCCTGAAAAGGACCCCTCCCCAACCTTCTCTTCCCTGCTGCCCCCACTTATGCCCACATAGACACCGCCACACACCCCCCCAATGACATGTCTGCTCGACCTTGCAGAAAACCAACACACACATAAAATCTGGGTTTCTGGATGGAGGCGTCAGGCCTTGCTTGGAGACGTGGAAAGCCTTCAGAGCCAGCAGCGGAGAGTGGAGGGAAGGGGGAGAAGACGGGGCCTGGGTCCTTGGGGACAGCCGCTGGCAGCAAGATAAGGGCAGAGGCAGCCCCAGCAGGAGCTGAACAGGAGAGCAGGGCTCAGGCAGGTATGTGTGTGCAAGGCTGGGTGGAAATTAGGAGACCAAATAAAGCTGGGGGCAGGACGTGAGCACACGTGTGCACACACACACACATACACCGGCACCCTACGGCACCTTGTGTGGAGACCCTTGTATCAGCTCTGTCTTACAGGGAGGAAAAAAGAAAATAAACCTTGACTAGTGGGGAGAACATTACGGGCACGCAGGGCGAATTGTCGTCACCCTCCATTCCAGCAGGACCCTCTGGGTAGGGCCTGGTGACTGGCCAGAATCCAGCCTGGAAGGGCCGCCCTCCTGGGATACACTCAGCCAGTCCCAGCTCTTCTCCACTCCAGGCCTGCCTCCCGCAGGAGGCAGGGGGCAACCGGCAGCCTCGGGAGCGCTCCGCTCTCTGGCCGGTTTGCCCCTATTCCCATGCTCTGGGACAGCACAGTGACCTTGGGGGCTACTGATGGGCTGACAGTTCCCCAGGAGGCTAAATGCAGACAAAGTTCCATTTAACAGGCTGAGCAGCCCAGGGATCTGAACAAACCCTAGGCAAGCCCTCGCTCGCCACCTGCCTTTTTAAAACACTGGCTTAAAGCACTCTGGCTTTCAGCTGTGACCCTGGCACCTGTTCTGATCCTGAGCTGACCGCGACACAGCCCACAGGGCTGCCCCTTGGTTGGGACTGAGTCTGTGCTGGCACACTGCTCTCCCACAGCCCCTCCTGCCCCAGGCCACCTATGCCTTGGGCCACCCCTGGCACCACGGTCTGGCCTGACACCTTCCCCCTTCTGCAAAGAGCCAGCTTGGGCCCCCCTCTTCTTCCCTTACCATCATCTGTCTGGGGAGCAGCGACACCACTTTGAGGTCTCACTTCAGGTCACCTCCCTGGCCAAACATTTTGCCCCAGTTCTTTCCCATGACAGTGGAATCCATCGTACTTTCCATGCCCTCCTCCGTTACCACGTATCTGCGTCTCTTGCTAGACTGAGAGCACCCTAAGGCCTCCAAAAACCCAGGACCCAATTCAGGACCAGACTCAGAGTAGGTGGCCACGAAGTAGCTGCCGAAATGAACTTCTGAAGTGACCTTGCAGTGAGAGGTCGTCACGACCTGGTGAGTGAGTTCTTCCAACCCACCCCAAAGCACGGCACTGGGAACTCAAGCCCTGGTCTGGACCGGAAGACCCTTCCATCCTTCAGTGTCTATGGAATCCCAGCCTGACCCTTGGATGGGAAGAGACCCTGGGGTCCCAGGGACAGAACCCTGAAGACAGGACTGCACCAACCACCACCCACTTCAGCTCAGGGAGACAGAAAAGACACAGATCCAATGTCAGCATTTGTGTTACTGCCCCCACCCCAAGGGGCCCAAGCTAAATGCACAGAAGCTACAGTTCTCAGCACTTACCCACACTGCCATGGCGCCCCTGGCCCCTTGGGCTGGGCCTGCCTGCAGAGAGGGGTTAGCTGCCCTGTGCTTCCCGCTGGACTCTGTTTCCTTGCCCAGAAACGATCCGGCAGGAGGAAGGGGCAGGTGGAGAGGGAAGGAAGCCGGGGTTCCTACAAAAGCGATCCCCAGGACAAGATGCGGGGATGCGTCCGGAGTGAAAACCTGGCTGCGTCCCCGCATACAGGCTGCTTCCCAGAGAAGAGCCTGGGCGGCAGCTCTGGGAGTCCCACGGGTGACAGAGAAGGGCCCTAGATCCAGGCAGGAAGTGGGCACCGGTTTTTTCAAATGGACCATTCATTTATTCAGGTCCGAGCCCCACCCCTGGAGAGGTCACTGTCCCAGGGGACAGGCACTGCCCTAGAGGTAACTGTACCCAGCTTCCGGGGTGCAGAGCGGGGGCAGAGTCCTGCTGTGCTTTCAGGCAAAGAATACACAGCAGCCTGGGGGTGACTCAGGTCAGAGGTCCATGTGGCTGAGATCAGGGTTCTCTGGTGACCAGCATCAAGTGGGAGGAAGATTTTGTAAAAGCCAGAGAAAGAGGTTCGCTTACTTACGCCTGTGATGGCTCAGCCCTCTCACGCCGTTTGCATGGGAACCCTGCCTGGTGGCTTCCTCCATCCTCAGCAGGGGAACTGACAGGCTACCTTTACCTTATTAAAGTTTAAAAAGTACTTTTTGTATCTATGGGCACAGAAGACCCTCCCATCGATCCATCCTTCGGTGTCTATGGAATCCCAGCCTGACACTTGGATGGGAAGTGTCCCTAGACTCTTCCCCCACTAGACACATCCCCAGGAGGAAAGTGCTAGTCTCCTTTAGTGGGGGGATTAATAACCTGAAGCTCAGAGAGGCAAAAAAGTGGCTTCTCCAAAGCCAAACTGCCTGGCTTCACAGCTGGGACTCTGCTGAGTCCTCTTGCACGTTGAGATGAGTGGCCAAGCTGGGGTTTTGGAGGAACCAATGGGTTGGCCGTCTGCAAGGGACTCCAGCCCCGGCATCCCGAAAGCCAGCTACAGGTACCCAGGGAGGAGCCAGGTAGACATCACCTTAAGGAAGCCTTGTTCCCCGTGGGCTTGAGTTCTGACGAATCGTTAAGGGGTAGAGCAGAGAGCTGCTTGGTCTCCGCACTGCAGTCAAGAGGCACATCCTCGGAGACAGAAGACCCACCCTGTCCTCTCCAGGGCTGGGTCACATAGCCAGTGCTGGAATCGCTTCTGAGGGCCCCAAAGGGAGCACCAGCCCTCACCATTCACCAGGGGCCTGGGGAGGCCCTGCACTGTGTCAGGAAAGGCGGATGTGAACACCAGGCTAAGCCTCAAAGAATAGGGTGCAGTGGGTGGGCCACTGCAGGTGGAGGGGACAGACAGTAAAATCAAAGGCAAGGAGATGGCTGGAAAGCCCCACCTCTCACAGTGCCCCGGCCTAGGGGCCCCAGACAAGAGGAGAAAGGAAGAAATCCAAGCTATGGTTGGGGTAGTGAAGACAGGGGGGAGGAGGAGAGGACAGCCCCTAGGATGGGTTTAATGGCTCGAGAGAGAACGATGGATGCTGGAGGAGCATACACGGACTGGGCGCGAAGGTCACGGTCAGGTTCAGGGAGTGGAGCAGTGGGTGAGACCAGGGGCCTCGTACAGACACTCAGGGCCTCCTTCCGCACGTACACAGGCTCTGCTGCCTCCTCTATGTTCCAGGAAGGCTTGCTCTGGCTTCCACTGGCTTCCCGTCCCACGTAATCTCCTGAGCTTTTCCAGGTCATTCCGCCCAGCCCCGCAGTGAGCCCTCCCTGCTCTTGTCCCTTCTACTTAAGGAGCCAGAGAAAACAGCTTCAACCTCTCAGTCCCCCTGGACGGGGAAGCCCGTGAGGGGAGTGTGGTAGGGAGACCACATGTAAATCTGAGAACAATGAACCTGAATCAACAGAAACTCAACCAGACCAACATAAGTGAGTTTTAGGAAAGTGGAGTCAAGCAGGTGTTTCTAGCAGGATTTCCCAGTGTCTTTCATGCATGGCTGTGCGTGGTGGCTCTCTAAGAGGGACAAATAATTCGCAGGATTTTCCAAACTTTTTCACCAAGGAACACGTTTATCATAGCAGATTTCTAGGACTAAGGTTCCATGGACCATGCTTTGGAAAACATACATCTAGACCTAAGCTGTCCAATTTCCAGGTCAAGCAGTTAAATCTCGCAAGGAGTTCCGCCATCAAGTGGGAAGGAGGAGTCCCACCCAACGGCAGGCCAGAGGTGGAGGGTCTAAGTCCGCCACTCTCTCTCAGGAGTCATTTCCCTGTCCACTCTGCTGTCACCCAGGGCTCTTGCAAGGCTCAGGGGAATATGTAAAGCCCCTCTTACCCTACAGTTCTGCAAACTTAAGGACCCAAAGCGCAAACCTCCTAGGGAGGGAAGGCACACTTGACCATATGATTCTATGTGTAAAAGCTCTTGGCAAGTTTCAAAGAACTTATCTGTTGTACAAAGCAAGATGCACCTGTTCAAGGTAAAGATGAAACGATGGAAGAAAAGCAAAGATGAAAAACAGCTGCAGTGTGGGGAGTGAAGGGTGGCTGGGCAGCAGAAAGCGGATGGGAGCCAGGAGTCCTGGGTCTGGATGTGTCTGCCCCTAATCCCCTGTGGCCACCCACAGTCAAGTCCTTCTTCTTCCTCCATACACAACAGGGTAGGAGAGAGGATCTCTGAGGTCTTCCAAGCCCAAGAGCCAGAACTAAATCCACTGGGACTGCTCTGGAGAGTCCATCTCCCCAGAGGATCTGTTCAGGTGACTGCCTGCAAGGTACAGGGGTTGGGGGAGAACAAAATTGTGTCCAAGGAGAAGTCCCCCACCCCACCCCGGGGTGGCTGGAGAAGCTGAATATGTCCCCACTATGAACTTGGCCAGGAAATTTGAGGGTCGAAGGGGAGCCATGCATCAGGAAGCAGATAAATGCAGAGAGAGCCAGAGCAGCCCCCCTGCCCACATCTAAGAGTCCCACTCCCTCTGTTCAAACTCCAGCATCTCCCTACGGCATGGCGAGGTGACCAAAGGTAGCCAGGCAGGAGGAAGCCAAGTTTCAGCCTGGTTTGCTGTAGGATCTTTGAGGGAAACAGGTCCTCAGGGTACGAGATGTTACAGAGTCAGGCGTGATGGGCAAGGGAGCCGAGGGCTCCTGGGTCTGCAGGGTAGGGGCCGTGCGCATGCTCGTGCAGAGGGCTGCCGTCAGCCCCACTCAAGTACTGCTTTTCTGATTCTTCACAAGGAGGTTCATATTCCACTTGCAGCAATGTCTACAATTAACTGCTGGGGAGGCTGAGGGACAGTCCAAAAAGGCACGCCATCCTTTTTGCATAACAAAGCGGCCCGCTGGACTTGAGCCCAGTGGGGGGTGCAGGTGTGCATGCACAGCAACTGCCTGTGCATACCTGTGTACACCCGTGTTCTGCAGAGAGACACTCCCCAGCCCGAGGCTTGCACCGGGAGGGTGAGCGTGTGGCAATGAGGTCAGGAGATTGACTGACCGTGGCTGTCTGGTGCTTGATGACTACGTCTGGGGACATAGGGGTGCTGACAGTGTCGGCTACTCTGAAAGTGTGCAGACTCAGTGACGAGGCAGTCTATGATGGGGTCTCCAGGGCTGTGGGGAAGCTCTTGTCTGCACAGCGCATGTAGACAGGAGACTGGGAGAGTCTGCTTGGGGTGCAGGGGGTACCAGCCCCCGAGTGTCTGGGGGTTGCAGGATGGGGGTGTGGGAGAGCGTCTGTGAATCCAGCTGCCCACGAAAGGGGTGGGTGTGCATACACACACGGACGTTTGAGTGTGCTGGTAGCTGCAGCCCAGGATTCTAATTCTAGGTCCACCTTTGTACTCACTCACTCTAGGACTTAAGCTGAATCACTTCCCCTTAAAGGGGAAGAGTGGGCAAAACTGTTTTGAGTTCTGCAGTCTGATCCCCTGAAGTGTGTGTGGTGGGCACAGGCGGATGCAACCCCACCAGGTTGGGGCCTTGTCCCCCACCCCTGCCACAGCATCCTCCCCCGCCCCCCACGCCCCCCCGCAGTGGGACCCAGCGCTCTGTGGGATTTCATCGAAGGCCCTTGCAATGCTCAGGGAACACACAGCCCTCACCTGCTCAGCCCCAGCAAAGGGGACTGCGTTTGGGTGCAGAAGGGCCAGGGATGGGGGTTGGAAAGTGAGAGCTGAGACCTGGGATCAGCTTCCCCAGCACCACATCCAACTCCTAACAGCATCCTATGGGCCACCGGCCAGGCTCCGGGTGAGCTTCTCAGCTATGGGGCATTAGCCCCATGCCCGCCACTCAAGCTAGCCTGGCTCAGCCTGGTCAGTCCCCTGCACTTCCTGAGCGCCCAGACTGCCTACCTCGGGGACTGGGAGAGGCGCCAAACTGTAAAGGGAGGAAGGGCTGAACTACAAGCATCCTGAGCTCCCCTGCACACGCCCTCAGTTGAGGTCATGACCAAGGGGCAGTACGCTCCAGTGATCCCCTTTCTTCAACCATCTTTTCTTCCCTCATTTCGGTTTTTTTTTTTTTTTTTTTTAACCAGAAAGAGTTTAATTGAGTCTCCTTAGGGAGATGCAGCTCCATCTAATTCAGCTCTTAATTAACCCAGCACACCCCAAAGAGGCTGCAGAACTGCTCGTAAATTAAATATGAAAAGCATTATTTATCTAGGAACAGCCTTCTAACGGCTCTGACTCTGACGTTTATAGTTACTAATGAAGATGGATCTGGAGGGAGAGAGAAGAGTCTACTGCCTGGAAGAGAATGAAGCCCTCGGGCCTCGCGAGGGTCTTCTGGGGCATTGGAGGGGGTAGTCATCGCGGTCCAAGGGCTGTGCCCACCAGTCCTTGCTTCTCCAGATCTCAGGGAGGAGGAACAGCACAGGCTCAGGGGTCCTGCCTGTTGGACCAGGCCCTCTCTCAGCAGCCTCCAGACCACACTCGCTGCCCCCTTTTTTATTTCCATCCCGTCATTCTGACCTCAGCCTCGACTCACGGCTTAACCACGCTCCATCTTGCTCCGCCCTGTCTCCATCCTACCCCCCCAGAGCCTTGGGCTCTGGGCTGTTGCAGGCTAAGGCCACACCTCCAAAATGTGACTCCCTCCTCTCCCTCTAAGTGGCCTCTGGTAGCCATCAGGAGACTCTCACCTTGGCTTTCGAGGGGCAAAAGATGCTTCTTTCTCTATGTGCTTAGCCAGAACCAACCAGAAGGCAAACGACATCCAGAGTCCTGAGGGTCCGGAACAGGAAGCAGTTGTAATTTGATTGGTTACAATTTCTCTGCCATGACCCCCCGACCTCATCAATCACTGAAGGGTGAGCCTGGGCCACTGTGCCTTACTCATCTTGATAAGCCAAGTGCAGTGCCTGCCAGGTAAGTGCCACACCTTTGTTTATGGAATTGTTGAATTTGCAAAAACAGACGGAGGAAAGGAGGACGAGGGAAGGGGGAGCAGCTGAAACCAACAGGCGGGAAATAACTGTAATTTTTCCTGCAGTTACTATGGCTTCAATTCTCTGCGAGTTCCCTTCCTTCTCAAGGGCCTTCCTTCCCTTGAGAGTCCTGACCTCACACCATATCCATGGTCCCAGTTTAGCCCAGGAGTAGAAGTTCAACTTCCCTTTCTTGGAAAACAACAGGAAGGAGGGTTTAAATTGCAGGTGATATCATCAACTTCTCTCTGGCTGAGGCCATGTCCTCTTTTCGGCCCCTTTGGCCCCTGGAGAATGAAGAGTGGCTGCAATTTCTCAGCTCTGCCAGGTAACAGACCTCTCCTTACCCAGGTGATTATTCAAATGGCACCTGCTGAGCCACCCCCTCTGGGCCAGGTGCAGTGCTAGACACAGTGGGGAACATGACTCAGGGGCTCTGTCCCTCCAAAGCTTCCAGTTCAGTCAAGAAAAACATTAAGAGAAACAAAAGCAGCATCTCAAAATGCCCCACAGTTCTCCATGATGTGTGTTCGCTTTCATCGCAATGAGTCAATAAACCCAACTTTGTTCAACTATGGCTGTGTTGGGGAGAGGGTATTAAGAGACAGAGAGGTTCCAGGAAGATCCAACCAAAGCACTCACTCCCTTGGCCCGAACCCTGGACTCCATAATAGGGCACATGTCTGAGACTCCTGGGTCTTCACCCAGGCGAGGTTCCACTCAAGCAGCCTCTGCATGACCTGCCAACTCAGAGGTGTGGCTTCCTGGTACTCTAGAATAGCTGGACAAAAACAGCCTTGGCACCTTGAAGGACCTCATCAATTACTGGTACCAACCAACACAGCCGTAAAATGCCAAGATGTGGATCATTAGGCTTGTGTTTCCCAGCTGCATAGACAAACATCACCAAAGGCCTGGACATCCATTCCCCCAGAAGACTGAGGATGCTTCGAAAACCCCAAGGAAAATCTGACTGCAGAAGAGGAGCTTCTGCCTGAGAAAACAGACAAGCTGCTGCCTGCAGAAGTGGATAACTTCCTCTTGCGACTACAAAATGATGCATTTTGATTCTGCAGAGCCTTTTTCTTTCTCTTTTCCGCTACTCTTGTCTACTCCACTACTGTCCTTGGTCACTTTCCATGAACCAACTAAAAGATTTATCCACATGACCTCCCCTGTCTAAATCCCATTATCTTTGACCCCCCTGGCGTCTTCCACCCCTTTAAGAAAAAAAAAAAAAAAAGAGTTTCCTGGCGGTCTAGCAGTTAAGGATTCAGCATTGTCAGATTCCATCCCTGGCCCAGGAACTTCTGCATGCTTACCAGGGCAGCCTGATACATGAATAAACAAGCAAATATATAGTTTTTTTAAAAAAAGGAAACTCTCTAGTGCTTTTTTGTCTCAACTGTTAACTACCGCCAACAAATTGATGACATTTAATAACTGTTCCTTTAAATACTTCAGAAGGTAGGTTTCCTTCCAAAAGTCCTTCTGATACTTGTTTCTTTCGTATAAGCTCAATTTTTTTTAAAAAATGGATGTTGATCTCCATGTCAAAAATATGCTCTTGTTTAGGTCATTATAACCCCATCGGCAAAATTAGCCCATCAGAAATGGAAATAAAATCGGGAATATTCTTGCTACAGCATTTTTTTTCCTCTTCAGAGACACTCCATCCTGTTTTCTGTTTTGCAGAAACTCTTTAACTCCACTCAGGAAAGCTTCCGACCCTGAAGGCAAAAAAAAGAAAAAAAAGAAAAAGAAAAAAGAAAAACTGGCTCGCTCCTGCTGGAATAAATGACATTGCCAATATGGTCTGTGTACCACTGTGATACTGCTTTTCATGTGGACATCAGGCTTATACCACCTGCCACACGTGAACTTTTCCTCTGTTTCCAGGACAAATTTGCAGAGACTTTCAGATGTTTAAAATTACCACTCTTCCAGGGGATCATGTTTCTCTGAAAAGAATGTCCAAAAACTTCCCAAAAGAGGCACACACAGACTACCTGAGGGAGCTGCCAAAGGGCACAGTGGATTCGCTGGTTGGACACTTCACCTGGAAAAGATGGTCCAAAACATCCCCCTGACCCTAGGAAATGTCATAACTGATACAACTTCTGCTCTGGAAGCCAAACCAAGCATCCCAATGAAAACGTATTAGCTAGAGTCATCATGAATGATCACCTGGTGCTTCATTTCTCCTTAGAGAACCCGAAGGAACCTACACCAGAGCAGACCCTTCTTGCTGCACCTCTATAAAGCCACATGCTCAGGGAGAGCAATCTAGAAGTAGACTAAAAGAAAAAGTCGCTCAGCTCTCTAGAAAGAAAAAGTTGGATTTGGAGCATGTTTTTTATCGCCTGGATTTGATCATTCCGGCCCCTGTCTTCAGGATCAATTACAAGGACCAATAACAAGTTTTGTTTCTGGTCACTCACCGCCAGCACTGTTACAGCTGCCTGGTGTATTCTGCTCAGAGTATTTAAATCTGCCATGCAACCCTTGTCACATCAGAAGATGAAGAAACGTCCCCTGCCACAAAGAAGCAGAGGAGACCAGCTCCTGCCCAACTACAGACTACCCTCTGTAAACAATGTTCTAATCCACAAAATTTGGGCAGTAGCGAAGACCTGAAAATCATCGATGAATACCTTGCGGGCTGACTTTGCCCTTGGCCAAAAGAGAGGACAAGACGGGAGAAGCAGCCCCTGACAGGTCCTGACTTGGTACTCTCACTTAGCCCTTGCTATTCTCTAAGCCACAGCAAGTACCAGACATCCTCCTCTCTGGCTAATGCGCGTGACTTCTGCTTCTTTACCAATTATGAGCTGAGTCTCACTTCATGCCTCCTGCCTCCTAGGAAAGATTAAGGTACCGATCATAGAATGAACACGTCTCCTGACAGCATCCGATCCAGAGCAAAGCCCTGCTTCCGTGAATCTTCCTCTTCCCCAAATCACTTAAACAGCCCCAAATCCTAGAACAATCACTCCTAACGCCCGCCGAGACTGCCCGTGTTCCCCAGGAGATGTATTTCTCCTTTTTTGCAACGAGCCAATAAACCAAGTTGGTTCAACTGGAGATGTGTTTCTGGTGACCTTTGGCTGGAGGGCACTGACATGTGTATTAGCAACCTGACAGGAGGCAGAGGTGGTACATGCGAAGAAACAACCTCTGCTCAAGGGGAAATGCTATTACTATAAAGAGGACTCGTTAAGCACTGTGCATGAAAGTGGCAGCTTGTAAGCATTTCTGGAGCTGATCATTCATGTTGTGGCAGGAGCAAGTTTTTGTGTTTGTTTTTTCAGAAGTGGGAAACGAGGCTGAACTACATGAGCACAATCCAGACAGCCAAGGAGACATGTCTTGGCCAGCAGGATAATTAGGGACCCAGACATGAGGAAGAGGAAGGTATTGTCAGTGTTGACACTCTTCAACTGGCCACAGAGGGAGAGGGAGCCTAGGGAAGCTCTTGGAAGGAGGTCGTGCAGAGAGCAATGCCTTGGGAGGGCTTGGGTCACAGATAAGACAGACCATGTTGAGCCCGGGGGCTCAGGAAGCAAGGCTGCCTACTGCTCACTCACTGGTCTGACCTTGGTACCCGTCAGCTGGGGCATCTCTGCAAATGACCTGCAGCCCTTCTGCCACCTCACTTGCTTGTCTGTCCCTCGCTGCTGCCAAAGGGGGGACACCCCTTGCCCTGCCCCGCCCCACCTCCACCTCATAGAGACAGTGTCTGGGAAGGAGGCTGAAGGACTCCAGGCTGGTCAAGCAGTAACAAGTGTACCACCAAAAGCATGAGAGGGCACATTTGAAAAGAAAGAAAAAAAGTTCTTATGGTTAAAAAAAAAAATGTGGAACACATTTTGTGGGCAATAATGCTCTCCACAGCATCAAAAGAACAAATCAAATCACCCAAACAGAAAGCCCTCCTCTCCCGGCAGAGAAGAACGCAACTCACTGAACGCACAAAAACATGTGGGCACTGCACCTGTCTGGCATCCTCTGCTGAGCTGGACCCACCCAACGTTCCTTCCCAGCCTTCACTTTCACTCTGCCAGAGCCTAAATACCAATGCCATAGCCAAGGGCTTCTGTACTTCATTATAAAATGACCTTGACCTAGAACGAGGTCTCCTTTTACAAATGTCTTGTTTTACAAATGAGGACCCCGAGGCCTAGCAAGACTACGTAACTATTGACCACTGAGAATCTATCCATAGAGTCTTTAACTCTGGGTCCATTGTATGTTTGTTGGTTTCCAACAACATCGACCAGGCAATTACAGTTTCTAAAACCTTCGCGGCCTAGATTGGGATGAGCTTCCCTCCTCAACATGTTACAGCAAGGTTGGACCACCTTGGGTGAGACACAGCTTGAAGCCTAGGGAAGCCGTCTCAGTAGCCAAGGCCTTTGCCATTAAGAACATGTCAGAGGCTGCACACATTTTGACCTAGACCAAGACTATTATAGCCCAGGACCCAGCTGCCTTTTTTCCTTTCCTATAACATGCATTATGGATACATAATTATGGTAATCAAGCAACTAAACCATTGGGTGGGCCGGAGCCCTTCTCCAGAGATTTGAAAAGTTCTGATGATTCCTGCCTTACAGGCATTTAAAATCCTTATAAGCCCACACTAGCCTGGAATTGTTTTTCCACGCCACAGCACTGTTGCAGATACCTTTCATAGCTGTTGATCACCTCATCGCAGAATTTATTTTTCAAAGCTCAGTCGCACTCTGGCAGGAGGCTGAGGTGTCCCCTCTGAAATTTTGGGACAGTCGGGGAGCCACAGTGTTTTAATTCCCAGGTGGTTTTTCAGGAAGCATCTAGCAGATCTCAGTTTGCCTTTCTAGGTGGTAGTTTGAAAAGCTCAAACTCATATTTCATTGGTGTCGTTGTTGCTATTCCTAATACTAGACAGAGCTAAAAGGCTACAGGGACTTTCTATTAAAGCCACCTTTTAAAACTGAGTTTGGGCCTCATTCTTAGTAGTAGAATCAAGATGGTGCCTTCGCAGCCTTGCAACGTGAGCGGCTTCAGCAGCATCTAACTCCCCACTTCCTGCGAGGAGGCTGAACTTGGACTCACTTCCACCTAACAGGATGGGGCCTCACTCTTTTTTTTGTTTGTTTAGGGCCGCACCTGCAGCATGTGGAAGTTCCCAGGCTAGGGGCCCAATCAGAGCTGTAGCCACCAGCCTACGCCACAGCCACAGCAACTTGGGATTCAAGCCCCATCTGTGACCTACACCACAGCGCACTGCAACACCAGATCCTTAACCCACTAGCGAGGCCAGGGATCCAACCTGCGTCCTCATGGAGGCTAGTTGGGTTCGTTAACCACTGAGCCACGATGGGAACTCCGGCCTCACGCTTTCTCAGGAGGTAGAGCAGAGGTAGCCCTCAGATGCAAAGTCACCAGCAGGTGGATTTACCCTGACTTATGGGCCCCATGTGTTTCCATCAGCCAACTTCTCTTCTTCACCTTGGCTGAGGCCGGTCCTTTGGGGCCTGTTTTCCCATCTGCGTAAGAGACGACGAGTTGATCCAGACCACACCGTCTCCAGGTTCTCTCCCAGCTCTGTGATATCATGACAAGGATTAAGAGAGGCGAGATGAGGAGCTCAAGAGCGGCAGAGCAACGAGAGATCCTTTCTGTCAGATTGTGGTCTGCCACGCATCTTGGTGTCCCCCCACCCCATAGCCGCAGGCAATTCAAACCCTCAGCACCTCTTGCCAAGATTGCCGCCGTGGTCCCCTAAGCAGCTCAGGCTATATGGATTTCCACCATCCCACCACCCAGCTGAAGGTTCCTTCAGGAGCTGCCACTGGTTTCAGAACCCGAGCTCTCAGGAAGGAAGACACACCCTTAGGGACGTGGCCTCTGCCCGCCTCTTTGGGCTTACAGCTTGCTCTGCTCCTTTCGATGCCAGGCTTCAGAGTTTGCACCTTGATTTCTGAGTCTCATCCTCTGTCTGTCTCTCTGACTGTCTCCCTCTGCCACCTCTTTCCATCTCTCTCTCTCTCTCTCTCTCTCTCCCATTACCTGGGAACCTCCATATGCCATGAGTGCGGTCCTTAAAGGACAAAAGACAGTAAATTAATAAATAATAAAATAAATAAAATAAAATAAAATCATTTCCTGCAGTGGCCCTCAGCCCCTGCAGCAACTCATCCTCTGCATTAATAAACAAACCCCTCGCGCTCGATCCATCTTATGCATAAGATGAAGGTCCCCAAACACTTTTTTTTTTTTATTGTCTTTTTAGGGCTGTACCTGTGGCATATGGAAGTTCCCAGGCTAGGGGTCAAATCAGAACTATAGCCGCCAGCCCACACCACAGCCACAGCAATGCCAGATCCTTAACCCAATGGGCGAGGCCAGGGATCGAACCTGCATCCTCATGGATACTAGTCAGATTCAGATTCGTTTCCACTGAGCCATGACAGGAACTCCCCCAAAGCACTTTTAATCACATCATATCCCTACTGAAACTTCTGGAGGGATTTCTCTTGAGTAGGTTTGAAGTCTGGTCTTGCTGCTAACTAGCTGTGTGACCTTGGGCAAGTCCCTTGACCTCCACAAGGCTTAGCTCAACCTCTGTGGGCCCTCTCTGGAAAATAGTCTAAAATCCTCAGCACGGCAGCCCAGGCCTTCCCCATACTGGTACCACCCACTCTCTAGCCCGCTCTCCTGCAGCTCTCAGCTTGAAGCCCATGCTTGCTGTCTGTCCGTCTCTTACAGGATTTGTCCCATTCTGAGTCACATTCAAGTTATTTGGCACATGTCTGTCTGTCTCCCAGCTATCTCCAAACTCCTTGGGGGAAGAGAGTCTCTGTAGCCCCTAGAGTGCCCAGCCCAAGGCTTGACACGGTAGGTAAACAAATGTTAGATTGTCTATGAGATGAGATGGGACCAAATGTTGACTTGAATAAATACCCATCATTCCTTCCAGGAGGCTGCCGGCTGTCTTCCCCCCAACAGCCTGTCCACAGCTTCTAGAGTCAAGCTTCTCCAGCGTGGTCCAGGGAACACCCAGCAAGCTTGCCATGAAAGGGGCACATTCTCAGACTCCACCCAGACCTATGGAGTCCCAACCTCCCGAGAGGGCTGCCTCCTCGGGGGCTCCCCTCCGCAGACCCTGGAGCAGGGCCCTTTCCCAAGAAGATGCTCCCCTAAGCAGCCTGGGGTGGAGATGGGGCGAAGGGGGCGGGACTGCCACTCTGTGCCTGTTTACAGTCCCCGAGAGTCCCTGGCACTCATCTTCGTCTTCCGCTAACCAGGTCCTGAAGACAAAGGAGCTGCTTCCATGTCCCATCCTCACCCCGCACCCCCCCGCCCACCACCACCACTACCACTAGCACGGCCCTGGACCAGCCAGCCTTTCTCCTCTTTTTGCCTCCCTCCTGCTTCCCATTAACCCAGTGGGCCTGGGGGCTGCTCCTGCCTTCAGTCAGCCTCCCCCTGCCTCCCCAAGGCCCCATATCTCTTCTTCCACTGAACTGAAATGTCTTCCTCCTCCCCCAGACAAAGAAAGAAGTGACTCTTTAGCTCCTCGCTGCCCTGCCCACCCGCATGCTAATGTGTTTTACAGAATCAACGTGAGAAGCATTTCCAGCCACATGCTTTCTATCATACCTGATTAAACCTCCGCTGCCCACCCACACGGCCCCCCTCCCTCCGGATGCAGGGCCTCGTGACACCTCTTGACGCCAAAGGTCTGTGCTTGTGGGGACCCCATCACGGGTCTGGGAATACAAAGGCCAAGGCTGCTACAAGTCCCAGGGCCTTTGGGGGAAGCCGGGCCTCCCACGTGGGTCTCTGAAGAACAAAGGATTTGGACCAATCTCAGGGAAACCTGTGAATCTAAGACTCCAGGATTAGAGAACGTTAATGCTCTAAGATGTACTGGTCCAGGACACAGGGCTGCAGGGTGAGAAGATCAAAGACGAGTCACTCTGGTCACAAAGGCAAGGTCCCCAAAGCCCAGAGACGTCACCTCGATGGTAGCTCTCATGTCTCCGTTTCACATTTAAGCAGATGCTACCCTGAGGAGAAGCTGTAGGGCTGGAATAACCCAGGTGGGGGCAGAGTATTTGCTACAAGAAGCAAGTACTCAACCAGAGTGGGGGAATCATAGCAAATGCTCACACAGCATTTACTCGGAGGCAGGCAACATTCTGAGCCCTTTACATGGATTATCTCATTTACTCTCTCCCGCCCCACCAATAGGTAGGCACTGTTATTATCCCCATTTTACAGATGAGAAAACAGGTGCAGGAAGGGAAAATAATTTGCATGGGGTCACAGAGCTGGTGGTGGCAGAGTCAGGATTCGAACCTGGGGCACATCCATGAATCCACACTCTCAACCACAACAGTTCAACAGTTATCCCCCTCCTCACACCCTCAGAGGAAAGTCGCTCCATCTTTCGCCTTCACAGGGTAGCGGAGGCCGGCCACACGGCTTGGACGGCAGCCATGGAAGGTGTCGTGTCTTTGATGTCTAGAATCCAGTGGCCTTCCTTCAATGAGACCAAATGTTGACTTGTGCATGTTTCAAAAACGGATATCATAGGACCTTAGCCCTGGGCAATATTGCCAGGAAAAAGCCCTTTGGTGCGCTCACCTTCCCTCACTCTTTCTTCCTGGCACCTGTTCTCGCCTCCTCACCACCTCTCCCACCCCCACTGGTACCTGGGCTGAAAAGCGCAGAGTTCAGAGACAAAAGACCTGCATTTGAGTCCCATTTGGTCGCCTACCAGGACCTTAATTCTCCAAGCCTCTTGGGTCAAGAGGCAATACAGTCAAGTGACTAGCCTATGGGCTTGACAAAGCCACCTGCTGTCCCCTGTGAGTCTGTGTCACACACTCTCGTGCCTGGCTTCCTGGGGTGTGAAGGGGGCCTTTGCTGGGTTGTCAGGAGGGTGGCCGCTGGAAAGCTCCCAGTGGGTGTAGAGCCCAGCGCCAGGGTAGGCAGGTTATTTGCAGGCTGGGCAGGTCAAGGAGCACCCTCGGGAGTGTGAGCTCACTGCACATCATGGATGAAGTAGCCTCTTCCCGAGGGGGGATGTGGTGCCCAGAATCAAAGGGGGTTCCATCTGAGAAAGAGCCAGGGCCCAGCTGCCAGTGGCCAAGGATCCCTTGCTCAGACCTAAATCCCTTCTCCACACCCTTCCGTCACCTTCCTCCCTTGCCCTGGGGACTCCAACTCATCAGCACACTCCCGTATTATGGAAAAGTGCCTTCGCACGGAAGCTGCCACGACAGTGACACCCTGGGACACAAGCTCCAGGAAACCAGGATGCCCTCCCCTTCCCCAGCACCCACAGGCCCCCCTTCTTACCTTTGCCCACATGGCCTGGAATGCCTGTTCTCAAATCTCTTCAACTCAAACCCCTGCTCCTCCTTCAACGCCCTACTGGAATCTCACTGCTCTCTCATGGGAAGAATCCCCCAGGCTGGAGAGAACCGCCTGCCCTTTTAAAGCTGTGATTATCCTGCAGTTCTGTCCTAGGAATCTGGGGACCTGCCGGTGGCCCATCAGGTTATTTGCTTCTTTAAGAGAAACCATGTCACATGCCTTTCCTAAACCTGCTCATAATCCAGCCCGAGGCCTGAACACATAGTAGTCACTCAATACACTCTTGATAAATGAACGGGGAGGAACAAAAGAACAGACACACTCACAGGCTCTGGTCAGACAACACAGAAATAGCAAATGGCAAAGGTTTATTTTCCTGGCGAACCTGGACTGGGGTACTTCTTTGCACCAAGGACTCCTGGGCCCTTTCACAGTCACCTGTACCCTCCTGCCCCTTGGCTCTGGACCCCAAGACTCTTGCTACGAACATGTATCTCCCTCCCCAGCAGACAGCCTGCGCCTCCCTGTTGACTTGTAACCAGAGTCTGGTAGAGGCAAGAGGGGGGCTTTGCTCCTTAGAAGGATTGAGAAAGAGCCTCCCATTACAGCATGGGATGGGGTGAAGCATGTGCCCTTTGCCTCGCCATGGTCCATCTTCACAGTCGGACTTGAGAGTTTTGTGCCTGCCAGGGGCCCTGAGCAGTTGGTGTTACAGCATATTAACCCATATATATTAACACGTGCACACACACATATATATCACACACATATATTAACACATATAAAACAAATATATATATATATATATACACACACACACATATAACCCACATTTACAGAATGTGGTGAAAAGAAGCCACTTCATCCAAAAGTCAGACAGGTAGTCACCTCGCTATGGTGGCTTTTGGTTTTGTTGATTTGGGAATTTTTGGGGGGGTGAAGAGTTGGTGCTGTAAAGACCCCCTCTCAAAAGTGTCTCCCCCTCTCTTTGCTAAAGGAAGGACAGGCACAGGAAAGCACTGGACACCTCAGATAAAAAAGGGTGGCGAAGCCTTTTTGTAGTTTTGTCTGAGCTAGCCTTGCAGGCTGATCTCTGAACTGGGTTTCACCCTCGGTTAGGTAGAAAACACTGCCAGGCAGAAACAAACGGAGGGAATGATTATCCACAATGCAGACACAGAGTTATGCACTGAGAGGTTCATTATAGTGTAATTTACATTGATGAAAAACTGTGAAAACGTAATAACTGTCTGATAAAAGTTGAATGGTCAAATAACAACTCCTTAGGAGAGATTATTATTGATACTCTATTTGAAGAGTCTATAATGGCATAGGGAAATGCTAGAAAGAGAGAAAACGTAGCATACCACTATATCCGCAGCATATACAGGCTCAACGGTGTGAAGCCCCAGATCAGAAAAAAGAAACCAGACCAAGTGCTATGTTATCTCCAGGCAGGAGGGTTCTGAGTTTATTCGCTTATATATTTTTTCTGTGTGCACTTTCCCAAGTGTCCTATAACGAGCGTATCTTCCCCCTGAAGTAAGGGAATCGTATAAAAAGGAAGCAAAGGGGAGATATAGGGAGGAGGAAAAAAGGGAAGAGAAGAGGGAAGCCGGGCGAGGACCCGGGCTGAGGAAGAACAAAGGCATAGTCCCAGCCCCGCTGAGCTGGGGCACAGGGACTGGCTGCATCTCAGCCCCCTGCCCAGTCCCCAGTCTAGAGCAGAGGTGAAGGGGGTAGGGTGGGGGCAACAGGAGCCTTGGGCTTCCACTTCGTGGGCCACAGCCTTTGTGCCCCAGCATCTCTTCTTTGTCACGTGCTGCGATGAGAATGCCATCTGTCACCTGGAGCCGGTTCCCAGCTGAGCAGAGCAGGTCCCTAAGGAGAGCCCTGATTCTTTATAACCGCACACATGCCCCCACCTTGCAGTCCTGTCGTCCCATTCCTAGGCCCCCACGCCTCCCAGGCAGGGCAGCTCAGGCCCCCTTGCCACCTGGAATAAGCAGCCTCTGGTCCAAAAATCTCCCAAGCTCACCCCTCCCTCTGTCTTCCACCCCGCTTGGCTCCCTGGCCCAGGTCTTTTACCTTTTCCTTTTTTTTTTTCTTTTCTTTCTTTTTTCCCCCCCTACCCTGGGCTCAGTTCCTCTGGGGTGGCTCCCAGGTGCCTCTCCTCTTCTAGCTCCTTCTTCCAGTTCCCAGCAGACCAGCCAGGGTCTAGTGAATCGGCTATCTCTCAGCACCACCTGCTGCCCATTCTGGCCTCCTCCATGGTCCCCTTTCAATTTCTAGAGTCCCCGGGGGCCTGGCTCCTTATCACCCTGTATCCATCTGGCACCTGTCTTTGCAAAGCAGGAACTAAGGAGTCAGAGCATGCGACTTTGCTCTTGTCTCCAGCCTCTTTCGCTAAAAGCAGAACATGTTGGAGCTGGAATAGACCTCGGAGCCAGCCCCCTGTGCCTGCCCCTGCCCCCTATCATGCTCCTCCCAAGACTTGGGGCAAAGACAGCAACAAGGGGCCTTCTCTGGCTCCCACAGGATCCGGCCTGCTCTCTGCGAAAGTCTAAGGTCCAGGATGCCCAGGGAGGGCAGACAGAACCACCCACTCTGCACAGATAGGTCGCAAGCATTGCCACTGAGGGTATAAAGATGTCCCAAATCCCAGGATGAAACTCCAGGTGCCAAGTTGATCCATAAGACACCCCCCACCCAGGACCTCTCTCCAACCCGGCATCACCAGGACCAACCTGAGGCCCTCATCCTCTCCCAGTACCGCCCTTTGGGAGACATCACCCCTTCCAAAGGAATAAGAGACTTGGACACAGACATCGCCTGTAACAGTCTGGGCTGGCTCTAGAGGATACCTGGACTACGAATGTTCAAGAGTCCTAGAAAGTTCTCACACAATCACGCATGGCACAACTGCAGCTCTTTTCAGGGCAAGGGGCCCCAGCCTGCACCCTCAGTCCCTCTGCTCAGGAGACCCACCTGGAGTCCCAGGCCAGGAGGAGCCCCAGAGAAGGAGAGGGGTCCTCCAAGGAGAGGGGTGCCGTGTCTTCCTCCTACCGCCTCTTCCGTTCTTCTCCCCTCCCACCCACCCTGAGGACATCCCTCCTGTCCTCTGCTTTGTCCTCAGTCAGCCCCAGAGGAGCAAGGCCCCTGATGGGACCGTAGTTCCACTGGAACAATAAACTTAGTGAGGAGACACGTGCTGATGTCCTGTTCTCACCAGACCACACATGGTTGCACTGGCCCAACTTAGACAAGCTGTCACCACAGTTCAACCCCGGTCATGCTGTCTCTTCCTGGCAATCCAGGAGTCTAAGAGTAAAGAACAAGAAGGGCAAGCCCATGGGACGCCAATGGATCGTCTGGAATCTGAAATGCCTATCCCAGAAAAACAGGAGCTTGCAGGCACTCCAAGTTTGGAGACGTGGACAATTAAAGAGAAAGAAGAGGATAAAGAGGAGGAAGACGAGCAAGATGGAAAATAGGCCCGGGCAGTTTCCTGAGCAGGACCGCCAGTCGTCGGGTCACACCTGGTTGGCAGCGTCCAATCCAGGCTCCAAGAGCCACTTCCTCTCTGCTCCGCCACCCCAGCCTGGAAAATGGAAAGAGCTTTAGAGCCAGCCCTTGGTTCCTGGACTGACTCCCCTGCTTCCTAGCTGTGTGATCTTGAGCAAATGACTTAAATTCTCTGAGCCTCAGTCTTGCCATCTGTAACTGGGAGGTACTGATACCTCAAAGCATTTTGCGAGAGCGAAATAAAATGGAATGTCAGTAAAAGCCCCAGAACACTTTGTGGCCGGTAGCAAATGTCCAATAAAAATGCAGGTTTGCAGAACACACCCGATCTTCTCAGGCTGCAGAGCCATTTGGCCACTTGCCTCCCTTTAATGCAAACAAACATTTTCTGAGCGGCAAAGGCTTCTGAGGACAGTTCATTCCCTCACTCCTTCATTCATTCATTCATTCTTTTATTCAGTCCTGGTTCACTGAGGGCCCCCCATGTGTCCCGCCATGGGAGTATAATGATTAACAAGACAAAGTAGCGGCTCTTATTCTAACAGCAGAGGAGAGACAATAAACAGGTGAATAGACAAAATGCCAAGTAGAGATAAGAGCTGTTTTTAAAAAAACAAAGCGAGGTGTAGAGAGAGGAGGCTTGTTTTCCATGGAATAACCGGGGAAGGCATCTCTGCAAAGACGGACCTTCCCAGACATCCAAAGACGTGAAGTGGCCAGTTGTGAGGTTATCTGGGGGAGACAGCATCCCAGAGGGGCAACAGTCACCCAAAGACCTCGAGGCAGTAGCCTGCCTGGGGAAGGGGAGCAGACATCAGGGTGCCTGGGTTTTGCACATAAGGAGGAGCGCCCCTATCCATCAGGGAGAACCATGAAAGGCTCGGAGACCAAGGCTTTGAGATTGACCTTCAACAACAGGCAGCATTTGAACAGGCACTGACTGGGAGAAAAACAACGGCAGGCAGATCCCTTCATCCTTCGGGCTTTTGGAATCCAGCTCCATCCCTCCACCCTTGTGCTAAGACGAATCACAGCTCAGAGAAGGGCTTGCTGGTCACACCACCATTCGTAGTAAAATCAAACAGAGCCTGCTCTCTAGACACCCCGTCAAAGGCTCTGTAACCCGGCTTGTCCTTGGGAGTCAGAACATGTGCGTGTCAGCTCCCCGGGCAGACGCCCGTTTCTCACCAACCCCAGGGCTCTCACGGGGCCAGCACAGGCCAAGGGGGCTGCCCAGGAGTTCCGGCCAACCCTTGCTCCATCTCCGTGGGGGTTTTCTGAGCATACCAGCTGCCAAACTGCCAGGCACGGTGTTGCAACTCTGCAGAAGTGCCACATGCGGTGATTAATACCTTATCTCCTAGCAAGTAATTATAATTAGTGCAGACTAGGAAATCAGGCATTATTAGGAAGAATTGGCTATTTATTTTCATTTTACACTCTGCTCCCCACCGCCCCACCTCCCGCATCCCCCGCCCTCTCCGGTTTCCCAGATTCAGGTCGGAGGTGGAGGAGAGGTAAGAGCTGGGCCAAAACTTCCTTCATATCATAAACGTGTGGCAACAATAAGGGCCAGGCCTGAATAAGGTGGGAGAAAGACAAGGATCGCAGCAGTTCCTGTTTTCAGGGAGCTCGTACTCTAGTGGGACGCGCGCAGCACAGGCAGTTGCAGTGATGGCAGTAAACAGAAGCTACGGCGGTGGCCCAGGAGAAGAAGCGCCTTCTGCCTGGCAGTCAAGGAAGGCTTCCAGAGGAGGTAGCATTTGAGCTGGGCCTGGAAGGATGGGCAGCAATATTCAAGGTAAGCCTGCAGGGAAAAAGCATTCCGGAAGCAGCTCTAAGAAGCAAAAGAAATGGCCAAAGAGCAAAGCGTGTAAAAAGGAGGATGAGCCACGAGAAGCCTGGGCAGGGAGGCAGGAGCCATTGGCTCTTAACCCACACACCCCCCCTCAGAGACATGGGGGGGCCTGAAAAAGAAGGTGAAGGAAGACCCCGAGCTGGGTGAGATTCCAAGCCAGCCCCAGGAGGAGAGCCCCAGTAGCAAATGTCTTGGGATCAGGAAAAATGAAGACGAGACAAAGAGCAGGGGATGGGCTTCGGGGGAGGGGAGTGCCAAGAGACCCAGGTCTGAAGGGGCATCGGGCACAGCACTGCTGGCTCCTGTTACACTCCCATCCCAGGAGAACTTGAGGACACCCACCAGGGTTCCATCCAAGGGAGCAATAGCTGGGGACATTTTGCTTGAGGGCAAGATGAAGAGTAGAATCAGAAATGATGGAGGGTCCTTACATAGACTGTGAACTCCAGGAGAGCAAAGGCAGCATGCCCTGTACACTCGATAAGATATTTGATGATTAGGTGGCGACGGCTTGAATCAACAAATTCTGGCAGCACGTGGAGAATGGATGGCAGCAGATGGAGACTAGAGGAAGGGGGACCACCAGGGGAGCTATTGCAATTCTCCGGGAGGCAGATGAGACAAAGGTGACAAGACCCAAGGGAGATCCCTGGTCCTACTTAGTAGGAAGATGCCTGGGTCCTCCTTGGGGAAGAGAAAGGATTTGGGAAAAAATCTGAAGAAAGGACCAGCAGAGAAGCCCTAAAGAACGAATCAAACTGCCCCCAAAGGTCCAGAGGCCTCATCCCCTGCTGCTTTGTCTCAGGAAAGTACAAACAGGAGAGTCGCTCCCCCAGTGGTCACCGCGATTGCCTCCTGGGGGAGAACACGGTCTCCAAGTCTCTAATCCTAATCACGGGAGATTAGAGAAGGAGCCTAATCCAGCAGGCTAGCTTCAGGCAGCCGGACCCCAAGTGAAAAATCAGGGTCCTGAGAGCAAGGAGGTGTGTGACGAGCCTAGGAGACAGCGGCAGGGCCCGAGGACTAAAGGAGGGCAGGGCAGATGTCCCTCAAGCCTGTAGGCATGACACCTAGTTGCAGGAGCTCATGCGGGAGATTCTGCCGTCTTGGCAGCCAGAAGCGGTCAGGCCTGCCCTACCTGACCAAGCTCTCTGGATCCAAACAGCCTCCTCCCAGCTTGGAGGATCAGCGCATCCCCAAGGTCTTAGGACCGGGAAGCGCTTCTCATTGCTGATGTCACCCCCTTGAGATCAGATGCAAGACCTGGTTCTAAGGATTCCTGGAATTCCCACCCCAGGATACCCAGCCTTCAACACAGGCTTTTGAACCTGTTGGGAGTTTTGTGAAGCAGTCTTCCTCTGGTCTCAGCAGCAACCTAGTCCACTTGAGTACAGCTTAACCCACGCACCGCCCTCACCAAGCATCTGAGACCTTATTTCGCAGATATCTAGCTCTAGCCCTTCAAGCTAAGTCTTATCCCCATTTTTCAAATGAAGAAGCAGGCTCAGAGAAGTGAAATGAACTCTGTCCGACACCACACAGAGGCACTCAAGTTTCAAACCCAGACCTGATTAACTCCAACATCAGACATCAGATGCCTTGGTCTGGTCCTGACTACCTCAGTTGAAACGTGAGGTGCAATGAAAACTCAAAAGTCTGTTCTGGATGAACATTATACGGGCAACATCAAATTGGCTCATGAAAAAGAAAATTTGCTTTTTTTGAGTAGCCACCACAAGCCAAAATGTTGCCCTAGCCATTCAGTATGCTTTGTTTCAGTGTCAATCCCTTCATTCTGAAGGCCTCCATTCAGCATTTGAGTTCAGCCCATTTTGAACTCAGGTCCCGCCTCCCCCTTACTCCTCCACACTCGTGAAAATCTGTTTTCTCTGGTCCACTCTGCTCCTCCAACCAGACCAACCTGGAGCTGTTCCTGAGAACCACCGGCCCCCAGCTACAAAGAAAATATTGACTCTGCCTGCTCCAGACCCAGGCTGAGCTACACAACGAACCAGCTGGACACTGATCTCCTCTTACAGTGGTATTCCTGCAAGGGACCCTCGTTTGTTCTCCTGCCTACAGTTCTCTCTTACAAATTCCCTCTAACAACCTGGTAATGGAGAGCAAGAACATCACCCAGTGGCATGAGTCAGACTGAGATGAGAAATGCACAAACCCAAAAGAAAAAAACAAAAGAAATTTAAAGAGGGAGTGACCGAAAGGCAGCAACAGCGTTAATGGGTGTAGAAGTCCCCCCAGGGCCCATGCTCTAGGTCCCCCTCCCAGGACCTGCTGAGCCAACTGACTACAAAACAACCTAGAGAAAGCTGGCTCCCAACTGAAAACCCCAAGCAAGTCAGCCCCCTTAGAGAATGAATGACTTGACTTGGCAACCAGAAAGAGGCGCCACCCCCAAAATGCTGCTGTGTAAATTGGGGCAGCACATGTAGGTCAAGTAAGCCTTAAATTCTTCCTCCACAGCTCAGAATAATAAGCCGAGCCCTCTCTACCTTACAGGGTTATTTTGAGGATCCAGTGAGATCTCGGATACGAAAATGCTCTGGATATTGCGAGAGGAAGATGGGCAGGAGGAAAGCCATGGGCTGTGTAAATCAAAAGGGGATATATCTGAGCTCCAGCAAGGCCATGAGGTACCCCTGCCATCTTTGCCAGGTAGTAGTCATTCTGAACACATACAGGGTACCGGCCGTGCCTTAGGGCAGAAGCACCAGTGTGGGGAAGAGGGGTTCCCAGTTGCATGCTTCAGTATTGGCGGGGTGAGAGTGACATGCCAAAAAGGCCATTCCACTCCTCAACACCCCTAGAAGACTAAGTAGTAGAACTTGACAGAGCATGCGCTCTGAAGACAGAGAGACTTAGAGTGCTAGTGAGGCTACCTGCTTAGATTTTTGTCTTCCCTGAGCCTCATGTGCACCAGGAGGACAGGCTATCTAATGCATAGGATCACTGCAAATTGTTAGGATTGTGTTAAAAGGGGGGGGGGATGTAAAGTGCCTAACAGAAATGTAGTTGTTCCTATTATTAGTAATAATGAGGTACTCCCGCCCCCCCTTTGGCCACTACCTCATTCCTAAAGTAGTGAGGAGACAGCACTGAACAGCTATTAATGAGCAATCCACAAGCCACCTTACAACAGGCAGCCAGTGGGCCCTCAACAAGCTCACTAAGCATGAAATTGAGCACGAATATTTCTATGTCTGCTTGAATGCTAATGAGTAATGAGGCTCTAACTAGGAAAGAAAGTTTATCTGCGGGATTCCCGTGTTGATGGTGGGGTAGAAGGGCAGCTGGGAGGCTAATGCTCAGATCCGAAAAGCCTAAGGTTTCTCTGGTAGCGTCCAAACAGGTAAGTCCCGTGAGCCCACTGAACACTCCTTTCCAGCCCAGGATTAAATGCTCCACTAACTCAGACTCGACCACATCCAAGACTGGGAAACTGGAAATCCTGGCCATCTAGGTTTGGAAGGGTAAGGGCCGATGACTTCAGTAATCTTAAGATCTGGGGTGTCCACTCCAGTGGGACAGCTAGGAAGTGGCAGCAATAATCTCAGGAGAGAGCTGGCATTAGAGCTCCCAGGAAGAGGCTTCTCAAGGCAGAACTCGACAACGAAAAAGAGAAGAAGGGAATGAGCAGGGAGAAGGCTGGTGTGGATTGAGGCCACAGCTTCAGTGGACGGGAAAGCCCGAAGGAAGAGGGATAGTAAGAGAGAAAATACAGCAGACGTCAAAACAGAAGAGCAGATGTGTCCCTGAGTGTGAGCATAAAGGCAGGCAGGAAACGAGGGGAAAGAGCATTTTTTGAGCACCAGCTTTATGCTGGGCGCTGTACTAGGACTGCGTTATAGATGGTATCACATCTAACCCTCACACCATCCTTGTCAGGGCAGTAACTCTTATCACCATCTCACCGTTTCATGGATGAGGACCCTGAGATTTCAGCCATTGCCTAATTTGCTTTATTAATTTTTCCTTTTGATCCTCTAATATTAAACATAGCAAGGACAACACAAATTTTGGTATTTGGATATTCTGACATGTGGTGAAGAAAAAGTCCATGGTTATATGATCCACTGTCATGGTTTTTTTCCCCTGCTGTTCCAGATGGTTCTCTTTTCTTCAGTCTTTCCCTTTCATCCATCGAGTTCCCACATCTTGTTGGTTAAGAAGGCATTTTCTTATCAAAATACTTAAGTGCAAAAACAGACATCACACAACATAACCCTTATTTTCAAAACTATGCAAGCAGGTTTTTAAAGAAAAAAAAATGCCTAGGTTACAAAGCTCAGAACCTTTCTCAGGACCCCCTAGACTTTTCATGAGGTCACTCTGAGTTTTTATTTGGAGAGAGAACCCAGTGCCACTGTCTTAACCTTGACCTTCACAAAGCCGCACTCCCTCTCCTCTAGGCTCCTTCCCTCTCAGTGGCAGCTATTCTTTCTCTCTCTCCCTCTCTGCCACCAACTGCTCAGTTCCCCCTGCTGAGACTGCTCAAGTCAATCAGAGGGGAAGCCTTAATTTACCCTAAACATCCCCATTTTCAGAGCTGCCTGCATCCTTTCCCCTCACACAGCAGACAATAGCAACAAGGGTATAGAACCGTCCGCACACGACCCTCCAACCACAAAGGTTCATCTGTCAAGTTGCCTCTACGTGGATGTTTGGAAGGAACCCCTCTCCTGACTCACTATTTGCCTGTGGCATGGAGCTATACCCGGCAGCGCCTCCCCACTCCAACTTAACCTCCCAGGAACAAGGTAGAGTTTAATACCTCCTTGTGCAAGACATTTTCCTGGGTCTTCCCACCAAAGACCCTCTCTCCCTCTGAATTACTGAACATTAGCAGAAACTGTTAGCACTTTTGCCTTGCAGTACAGTCATCACTCATCTTTGTTTTCTCCCAGACTATAAGCTCCTTGAGGGTAGGACCTCAATCTACCCTGGAAGAACTTGAGCTGCCCTCTCCAGGCTCAGTCTGAAAAGGACCATCATTACATCTTTTTTAGATTTCCCATATTTTCAAGGCTGAGCATCCCCCGAAGAAGGACCATTCCCTGGGAGTGAACCCCATCAGGATAAGGACTTTGTCTTATTCACAGATCTCCCCAGTAGCTGGAAGAGCAGATTCTCAGTAACAAGGTATTTCACAAATAATGTCTCTAGGTTGGATTTTCCTAGGATAATTCATTACCCTCAACTTCCTCTACACCAGTGCTTATCCTCTGGGATCTCAACCACCCCTTTGACGAAGATTAGGCTTCTGAAAGGGCTTTGTTTCACTGACTAGAATAGTCAACCCTTTTTATCTGCTCTTTGACTTCTTTAGTTAGAACTAGAGGTGATGTTATTGGTATGAAATACCTGTCTGCTTCTCTGATAGCCTGTTACTACCAGCAATGCTATCAGACATAGGGGATAGAAACATTTCCTCAGAATGGTTTCATCCAGAGTTCTAGATCCCTTATGTGACATGATGTGTGAAAACGTTGCTAAACACATAAAAGCACTTGATAAACACTTCCTCTCTTTCCTTCCTCATACAGAACATGTGAAATGATATTTAAGCAAAGTTTTCCACGGAGATTTAAGTTGTTTCCCTTCTGCACACATGCAGGCAGGTCTGGGTGCAAAGGGCTGCCTGTGAAGGTAAGGATACGCACATGAACACACACGGGTAAAGTGATGTAAGTGAAGAGGTCACTGTCACTGAGGTGCAATTTTAGGTACTCAAAGGAATTTTGACCTGAAGTGAGACAGACAGGAAATTATTCCTGTAGAGATTAATCTCAAGTAGAGATTATTCCTCTAATGTGTGAAGGCAGGAACCACCCCAAGAGCCACCAGTGGCATAATTTGCCAGGTAAACATGCAGTACTAGTCAGTTTCATTCGTGGAGCTACTAAGACATTTTAAACCCTATGATCTTTAAAGCAACACCAATGACATTGATTTTACCTTCTTTCCATACATTTTTTACCTTCTATCAAATCAGACCCCAAAATAGACTACAAATCATGCTTAATTTCTGACTTTTCTTCATCCTTAGACTGTTATGGTGTGGTTAACATGCAAATATCACTAAAGGCATCAAAGCAAGAAGTAAAACCCCAGGGAGGCTATTAACAACTTTGTGTGTTCAGCTGATGAGTGTGAGTCTATTCATAGCTAGCCTTTCCATTTATTGAATGTGAGTTATTTCCACCTGAGAAATAGAGATGGTGGTCAGCTTAAGACCTTGTTACAGAGAATGCAGATGTTGTGTGACCATGAGTCATGAGGGAGGAGACAGCAGGACCTCTACAAAGGCATTGTTTGCATGTGCCTTGCCAGTACATTCAACATTCACTCACTCACCACGCTCAAATATTCAATGCATTCGTCCATCTGTTGCCTGGGCCCTTACTATGTGCCAGATGCTGGGGATACAGTGGAATATATGAAAGACCATGTTCCTGCTTCCCCAGCACCTACATGTCAGTGGGAAAATGGGAAGTGGTCAACAAAATAAATAAGATAATTTCAGATAGTGATGTGTGCTGTGAAGACAGCATAGGGAACCACAGCAGAGAGAGCTGTAGCAGAGGCAACATTAGTAGAGGACATGGAGAAAGTCCCTCTGAAGAGACAACATGTGAACTAAGACCCTAACATTGAGAAGGATCCAGGCCAAAGATCAGAGTAAAGAACATTCCACACAGAAGAAATAGCTAGGCAAAGATCCTGAGGGAACAGTATGGAGTATTTAAGGTCTGGAGTTGGCTGGAGCAGAGAGCACAGGTAGATGGTAAAGCCAAAGAGATAGGTTGCAATGAGTGAATTCCACATCTTTTAGATCCATCAAGCAATCTAGTGGTAATGGTGGACTTGCCTGAAAGGGGTAACAATAGAGCAAACAAAGAAGTAGACATGTGGCTGAGAATGTACTTCAGAGGTAGCATTAACAGGACTTGATGATGAATTGGATGTATAAAAAGAGCAGACAAGTCAAGCATGAATCCAGTTTGGAGGCTCTGAACAAATGTGGAGCCCATTACTGAAATGGGGGGCAGGGATTGAAGTAGGAATAACTTGAGGGTAGAACTGAGAAAGAAATTCAAAAGTTCTGTTTTAGACATCATGTATATGCATAAAATGCCTACCGGACACCCAAGGAGGTAAAAGTTCAATCTGGACCTCATGGGAGGGTCTGCAACTGAAGATATAAATGAAGGAAGTCATTGGCATGTAATCTTAGATAATGAGTCTGGCTGAGGTTAGGGGTGTAAATGCCCAAGACCTAGCCTAGCCTTGCACAGATCACTGAGAAGGGCTCATAAGGCAGAAAGAAGACCAGAAGAGGATAATGTCAACCCAGCCAAAGAGGAGCATCATCAACCCATGTTTGATGACCATCCAACTCTTGGCACCATCCATACTGGCCCTGGGCCAGGCACTGGGATAAGAGTGATGAAGATGACACTGCTGTACCCTCAAAGAATCTACAATCTAGTGGAACTACTGGGTGACTTTCAGAGAATGGGAAAAGTAAATTTTGTTTCTTGGCAGTTGAGCTTCTGATTCAACTACAGCAACATCAGAAAAAAGCAGGTGAAAAAGAAAGTTAAAGCTACAAGATGATAATATTGGAGTCCTGTTTTATGTACACATCAGCAAATCTTTCAGCATAGGCCATGGCACAACCTACCAGTTGCTGAGCTTGTAGTCTACTCAGCTTCTAAAAGGCTTCAAGTCTTGCAAGCAATGCTTGCAAAAGAGGGACTATCCATTACCCAATGGCATTTAGTGTTCCCAGAGAAACAGTCTGAAAGTTGAGAGCACAGAGAAAAGGAGACTGTCACCATGAACATTTCCCTGTTACCCCTCAACACAAGTGCACAAGGTCAATCCAGTTAGAATAATGACATGAGCAGCTCTGAAGACAAATGGTAGTCCCTAAGGAGCAATCCTGGAAGTTCACAGGGATTTGGATGCAGGCGGTCATTACTGAATCTTCTTAATGGAGTGGGGTGGAATTTGCACTATTTTGTGGATATATTTCTGAAACAGCATAGAGACTGTCACCCTCCAGCCCATCCCTTTATCCTGCCTCTCCTGACCCTCTGCCCCTGGGCTCCAACAAAAACTACACACCAGTCATCACAACATGGTGAACCCTAAAGATCTAAAGAAATGGCCCAACTTTGCACACCAATGCTGCCTCTGGCAAAGCAGCTAATGTGAAAAGTTTGTACTAGACTATGTACACACATCTGGCTAAAGTGTCATGAGGTTCTCTGCATCTCAAAGTAACATCTCAAACAAGAGAAAAAATGGAACAATGAAAGAATTGGTGAAACTCCCCTCCTTCATAAATGAACTTAAATACCTGAATAGACAAAAAAAATTAAAATTAAAAATTATACAATAACAGTAGCACCTCACCATGGTAGAAGTGAGGTAATCACTTGACCAAGAATGAACCAGGGAGGTAACTATATTGGATTTGTTAGCCAGAAAGACAAAACAGTGTCAAGTCAAGAACTGGGAGAGCAGAAGGACTGAGGAAGTGTGCATCAGGAAACAGAAGAGCAGAGAAGAAAGTTGGAAGGGCAGGAGGACAACGGTGACATCACAAATCTTCTTGCACCAGGATTTCTTTTAGATGCTCACTTTGTCTTATGGCTTTGTGTACTTCTCCCTCTCCCTCCATTTTCAACCTGGTAAACTTAGGCTTTTAAATCCTTGCCTTGGAGATATTGTCCTGGTGAAAAGCTGAAGCAAAATGAACTCATTAGTACTGGGAACAGCCTAAAGCCTTTCCGTCACATCCTGGAGGTAGAAGAGGAGATTGTCTACAAGAAGCAAATAAGTGAAGAATATTTCCCAAGTCTAGGAAGGAGGCGAAGTCTAATGTCTCCTTTGAAAAATAGGGACCAGGACCTGCTCCCTCACCAAAGCCAGGAAAGGAACAAAAGATCTTATTCCCTTCCCTTCCCAAGGATGAAATGGAGGAAAAGCCACCGGTCCTGACTTGCACAGACTTGTAACTGATGAGTCACAATGGCTTGGCCCTCTATGACCCCGGAACCACTCAGTATCAGGGAGCTGCAAGAATGACTGTGGTAGAAGTTCAAAAGTAAACTCATGGATATAACCTATTACCTGCTGACACAGGCAACTAGTTAGAAGCATCATGAATAGAAAACACTGGGCTTTATAAACCTGTAATAACCTCAACTAAAAGCCTCAGTGCTTTCATATACCGTCTGCTTAATGGCAGAGAAAGCTAAGGAATTAACTACCTCAGAATTGGGGGATGGGGAGGTGTTCCTTTATATCCCTTCCTAGGAATCTAGAAGGGAAAATGAACAAATAATAAAGAATATCAATAGACAGCAGACCTCTTTTCTCGCCTCTCCAGGTAGCTCTTCCTATCAACCTACAAGTGATTTCTCTCTCATCCAAATTCTGGTCGGCTGAACTTCTGACCAGAAGTTCAGGCTAAATTTCCCTGGCCAACCATTCTTTGGTAGAGTCATTGCATCCCAGGATTTGCAAAACATAAGCTGCAAACTTAACTATCTTTTCCTCACTCAGGCTTCAATGAACAGATTCACACTTGCCTAGTTCCTAAGAAACAGATTGTTAAAACTCAGCTGCTACTTAATTCCTTTGCAGTAGCAACTTACCAGCCCAGGTTCTCTACCTAAGACTTGTCCTTCTTGGAAAGGCAATACAATGAATAGTCTAGAACAGAATATCGCTTGGTAAACACAGAATCAGAAAAGAGGAAGTATTGTTTTGCTCAAAGGCTATTAGCATCAAATATATATATAGCTAGGTGTTACCCTCCCCTAGTCTAAGATAAGCATCAAGATAAAACTACCCCATCACAGGTTCACTGATAACAAGTCCTGCTACATGAATCAAATTTCCTATTTTGATAGGGTGACTAAGATTAAGAGCAAGCAGAAACAGCAGACACATCTTATTTTATACCTTGACCAGGAAAGTATTTGACAAAGTGTCTCAAAATATCTGCACCAACCAGGCGGAGACATGAGTACAGGATGATACAGGATGAACCTGTCACTGTGTGATTAACCACAATTGCACTCTGCTTGGCTCCAGCTGCTCAACATTTTTTTAAATAATGCCAACAAAGACATAAACATAGTGTCCCTCAATATATGCTAATATCACAAAATAGAGAGGAATAGTTGATATTGCCTGGCTGAATTAAGACTCAGAACTATCTCAACAGATAGGACATTAATCTAAAAAGATGAAGTTTACTAAAGCTAGTTGGTACATCCTGCGCTTAAAATAAATCAATTGCACTGAGTGGAAAATGGAGAACTTGGCTTAAGAGCCATGCAGATTTCAAGAAAATGGGAAAAATAACAGAGATGGAGGGTTTATTGTCTACAACCTCCTCAGGCTGCATTAATTGAACTGTAATATCCAAATAATCGTTTCACTACATACGACGTGCCCAGCTATGTACCACTGTTACTACTTTTAAGAGGGACATTCATGACCTAGAGCAAGTCCAGAGAAGGGTGAGCAGAACAATCAAAGGACTTAAAAATATATTCCATGAAGATTTCTTCGTGAGGTAGTGGAGAGAAAGAATGATTGAAGGAGCCAATAAGGTTTATAATAATTAGTAGGGACATTTGTTTGCTTTCTTCTTTGTTCACATATGAACCTGGATGAGAGACCTGGGGCTTTTACAGCATACTTTGGGCTGAACCAGAACCAGTGGGTCCTAGTAGTTATAAGGCAGGCAGGTTTCGGTTCAATAAAAGTAACTTTTAGGAGTTCCCATCGTGGCTCAGCAGAAACGAATCTGACTAGTATCCATGAAGACACGGGTTCAATCCCTGGCCTCACTCAGTGGCTTAAGGATCTGGCATTGCCTTGAGCTGTGGAGTAGGTCACAGACACAGCTTGGGTCCCAGGTTACTGTGGCTGTGGCTCAGGCCAGCAGCTACAGCTCTAATTCGACCCCTAGCCTGGGAACCTCCATGTGCTGAAGGTGCGGCCCTAAAGAGACAAAAAAAAAACTTTTAAAAGTAATCACGATTTATCATGCAATAAAATGAACTACACTGTGAAGCTGGGAGCTCTCCATCACAAGACTTTTCAGAACAGATTGAATGTCTACTTCTTATGACCTGCTCCCTACCAGGAAGCCACCAGTCTCCCACCTGCAACTCAGAGACCAAGAAGCCAGATTTAAAACTATTAAGAACCATCCAGAGGAACTAAACCAAGTCAAATTGCTGGTGGTCCTGCTCTGCGCCAGGAACCTGGTCCTAGCATCTGGGCCTCAAACACCGGTTTCAATAGATGAAGTTGTTGTTTTACTACTTGGTCCTCAAAAGCAAGCTGGTATCTTGCTTTTCATTCTGTCCACTATTTCTGAAACAGGAGTCTGACCTAGGAACCCCAGTCTCTATAGGTAAAATATCCAAAGACCACCCCCAAGGGAAGGCTGCCAAAACCCCAGAGAGTAAACAGCAGCCAGCCTGCATCAATGCCAAGAGACCTGACACCAGGCCAGCCATCAGTTTTAGAGCAACTAACGAAACTCCCCACCATCAGCTCCTTATAAATTGGACTTTAAGTTACCTCCTATATATCAGGCACTGAGGATACAAAAATAAATAGTCCTTGTCCCCCCCCCACCTCACATTCTGGTAGGGAAGCCATCACCTTAGCACACTGTTCCTATCACTAATAGAGCTTATGAATGAAAAATTAGAATACACAGTGTTCCTGAAATACAGAAGTAGTCTCCCGCGTATCCAAGGTTTCTCTTTCTGAGGTTTCAATTACTTGTGGTCAACCACAGTCTGAAAATATTAAATGGAAACTTCCAGAAATAAACGATTCCTAAGTTTTAACTTGCACGCTGTTCTGAGTAGTGTGATGAAATCTCACACCACCTGCTCCCTCTGGCCCCAGGTATGAATCATCTCTCTGTCCAAGGCATCCACACTGTCTACGCTCCCCGCCCAGCTAGTAGAGGAGAAAACAGAGCGTATATAGAGTTTGGTACTATCTGGTTTCAGGCACCCACTGAGGATCTTGGAATGAACCCCGCACAGACAAGGGAGGACAACTGAAGTCAAAAAGTCCTTCCTGATGTGGCAAGTGGGGATGGTTCTCAGGATAGATTTCAGAGAACATGGCACTTGAGTTAGGTTTTGAAGGATGAGGAGGATTGTGCCCCCTGGAAAGTGTGAAAGAGAGGACGGCATTGCATTTCCTGCTGATGAAAGAGTATAAAAGGCGACCCTGAGGCACACACACAAAACTCTCCAGCATACTCAGGAAATCGCAACTAACTAGTTCAATGTGATTAGAGCAACAGAGGCTGCTGCTGGCATCTCTATCAGCTGCCCAGGCTCTAGGAGTCCGTTTTATCTCCAGGTCTAAGCCATTCAAGTTATCCTATCCTGCTGTCAAAGCAAAGGCAACACAGCAGCGAGGTAGGTAGGATCAAGATTCCTCAGTACCAGTGTTGGCCAGTCTGCTTCCTGTATAGCCCAGGGAACCATATCTAGTTGCTTGTGATGGAACATGATGGAAGATAATGTGAGAAAAAGAATGTATATATAACATATATATGACTGGATCACTTTGCTGTACAGCAGAAATTGACAGAATAAAGTAAATCAACTATAATAGAAAAAATAAAAACCTAAAAAAAATTCATAAAAACGGTGTGTATTCTGAGATCATATTCTTCCTACTTTGGTGAAGTACAAGACCCTTTCTTTTGTAAAATGATGGAGAATGCAGATCAGGTTTAGATTTTTAATTTTCTGACCTAAAAAACAGCCACCTGCATTTTAGAGGGGAAAGTTTGCTTTTTGTGAACCACTAGGAGAGAAGACCTTTGAGGTGCCTTCCAACACATACATTTCCAAAAACTGAGACCTTCATTCTAGAGTCCAAGCCCCTCTATGGGTCAGATCAGGGGTCTCTTGATCAACTCCCCTTTTTCTGTAATCAAGACTGCGCTGCCTCTCAGCAACATGCTGTATTTCCCAGATGACAGATTGATTGCTGTGGAGTAACATTAAGACTGTTGGGGTTGGGATTAACTTGAGTGGCCTCTTGGTGACATTTACAACATGTAACAGATCAACTCTGAGCAAAGCGATCTGAAGAGATTTTACAGATGGCGAATCTCCTCCATAGCCCATGCATGCTAGTTATCTTTCGCTGAGGCTGGGACTCTTCTCTATTGCACCCATTTTAAGGTCCATGATCACATCCCCTCCCCTGTGGCTTTAGAGCTTTGATCCCCAACTCTCACACCACCTCAGGAGTCATCCTCTCCCCCTGCCTCCCAAGTCCCAAGGAATAGTAGTCTCTGACTAGGCTGTGTCCTCTGGTAAGGGATCAGGGATCCTACTTGCCAGAACTACAACCTAAAGGAACGACTCAAGACTTAAGGACTTGGAGGAAGAAGTATACATAGGTTGGAAGGTGACACAGCCCTGGCACTGAGCTACCCTTCACTTCACTTCTCTCTCCCATCTCTTTTTACCCTCTCCCTTTCCCACACCCATTCTATCCCCACTCCCAATAGCGCTTGTTTGGGATGTATTCTTCTCTCCTTTGGATTTCCAAATTTATACCAGCTCCTGCTCCAGTCTCCACCTTTATGGTCCCTTGCTCCACACAAAGCTAATTTTGTGTATTTACCAACATGGAAATTCAACAAACTATTTCATTCAATTCAATAAATACTTCTTTATTGAACTCTTACAATATGCTAGATTCAGAATCCAGAGATAAAAGGAGCCTCTTCTCTGACCTCAGAGAGCTTAAAAAAATAAGGGAAGAAACTGTCTTCTATCTGGCTCTGACTCTAAAATTCTCTTCATTTTCTTCCCTTCTTCTCCCACATAAGTCCCAGTCCCACGGGTAATTAATGAGATGAGTAATGTTTTCACCAAGGTGGTACCTCTTGCAAGTTGGAAAGTTTAGCAAAAGTGACTTTGTGGAGTTCCAGTTGCTTTTGCTTTGCTTTCCCATTTGCACCTTTAAAAGGCTCTGAAAATCTAGTAAATGTAATTCAGAACCATCTTTTTGAGGTGTGGTTGGCATAAGAAGAGATAACGTGGAAGACTTGACAGATGGCTGGGTATATTCTTTTCTAGGGCTCTGTCTTTCAGTCACTACCTGGTTTTCTGTGTCTCTTCATCTCATCTGATTCTTTCTCCCCCTCAGGATGGAAACAAACCAGGGGACACTATGAAAGGCATGGGCAAAGGAGAGAGGGCACCCACCACCATGCAGCTGCTGCAAGAGCGGGCTTGAGGCGGCCAGAAGAGCCACACTGACCCCCTCATGCTCCATCTGGAGACTCTGCTTCTGAATCTACACCTTTCAGAAGACTTTCTTCTCATTTTGGGGAAACTCTCCATGTACCATGTCTGCAGGCTCATATCTGTCACCCAACCTGTCAAAACATCTTCATTCATGACCTCACTTAACTAATGCAAGGGCCTACTATGTTCCTGCTGCTCACCTTAGATTCTGACCCCGCCAAAGGAAAGCATTGACCATTCTTCCTCCAAGCTGCCCTCTGATGCATTTATTACTGCTCACCAATATGGTTATTAGATACAAATTCAAGGAGAATTGGATTCATTCCCCAAAGCTCTTCTCTCCAGGCCAAAAGCCCCCTCTGCCTTTTTTGCTACTATCTGCACTTGTTTTGCTAAATGTCACAAGTCTTCTAACATCACTAATCTGAAGGCTAAAGAGAGAAAAAGCATAGCTGGGATGGCAAAGAGATTAGGAAGAATCTAGAAAAGGAGTGATGGCTGTGCCTACCTTCTCTCAGAACTGAGAAAAAGAACACACTACACTTGTGTATTGGTCGGGGCAACTCCCTTGCAATGACATCAACCATTTCTCCAGACATGGAATCCAGACATTTCCGGGATCAGGATCCATACAAAGAGTGAGTTTTGGAGTTTCCGTCATGGCTCAGCAGTTAATGAAGCCAACTAGCATCCATGAGGACATGGGTTCAATCCCTGGCCTCTCTCAGTGGTTTAAGGATCTAGCATTGCCGTGAGCTGTGGGGTAAGTTGCAGACATGGCTCAGATCCCAAGTTCCTGTGGCTGTGGTGTAGGCCGGCGGCTACAGCTCCGATTGTACCCCTAGCCTGGGAACCTCCGTATGCTGCAGATGGGGCCCTAAAAAGACAAAAAAAAAAAAAAAGAATGAGTTTTAAGTGGAGTGGGGAAAGCCTAACCTTCTCCCTTCTCCTCTGGAATCCCATTCCTTCTCTCCCCTCTCTAGCCCAGCCTTCTCCCCTTGCCCTGCTGGAGTCTGGTTGGGGCTGGCTCAGAAGGGGGTGAACTGTTTCCTTTCTTCTCTACATTTGACCCCTAACCCCAGACCCTCCCACACTCAAGCCCTCTGCCTTTCACAACCCCACCTCTGGGCTGCCCACCAAAAGTGCAGGCTTTATCCTTATTATGTTAAACCCCAAGAAGAAAGACAAAGAAGGCAGCTGGCAGGGGTTATGGCTTATACTCCACAGCGCCTTCCCCAAGCAGACTGAAAACCAGGAGTACTGAATCCTGACCAGGTTCAGGCCTGCCTCTGTGAAAGCGAATACCTTCTCCCAGCACAGAGGACTGATCTGAAATGCCCAGTGTAAATAAACAGTTTTTCCTGAGGCTTGCAGCCCTCTCAAAACACAATATGCTCTGTGAATGAGCCAAACAATTTTTGATGGAATACAAGAGTTTGGTTGTCAGCTTTTCCTAGACCGTCTGTCCTTTATTTACTTGCACATCCATCCATTCCCCTCTCTCTCTCTCCTCTCATCTGTTTTCTGCCCCCACCTGTCTCCCTCTCTCCCACCTGATATTTTCCCCCCTTGGGAGTGAGCTGGGAGAGCCCAGGAAGCCGGGACAGCAGGGAGAGTTCAGAAGAGCGTACCAATCCCTTAACTTTAGGTACCCACCCACCCCTCGGCCCCACAGGAGGGTCAGTGGGAAGACAGACCCTAGTACTTCCTACCATTGCATGGTTCCACCGAGCTGGATGTGTCCCCATTTGCCCACGCAAGACCAGTCATGTCACTCAGAGCACCCCACCAGAAGGCCAGAAGGGACGCCAGAAGTACTGGCGGTCCCTTCCAGTACTTTCCTCAAACTCCAGAGGCCTACGAGGTCCATTACAGCAGCCAAACATAGGCACCTTAGACTCCAGCCTGCTGAGGGCTTCTGTGACCCTGTCTCGCCCCCAGGCTTATCAAGAGTTACCTAGTCTATCAACATTTCTATATGCTCAGTGTTTCCATGGACAGTTCTGGACTTGAGGACTTCTCACTGAGCTCTTTCCTCACAATCACCCCCTCACTGGCTACTGACCTCATCTCACCCAATAATTGAGGAGGAACCAGGGGATGAGAGCAAAGAGTAGGAAACTCTGGAGAATGAGAGGACGAGCAATGGCAAGTGTCCACTTTCTCGAGCATTCCAAGGGAACAGTCAGAGGTGCGCGTCCTCTTGCTTGCTTGCTCATCCTCCCTAAAAAGCTAACTTGTATCTAGGAACATGATACAGTTCTTTAGCAAATTATGCCAAACCACCATCACAGTTCTCATTCCATCAAGACTCAGTGACTTCACAAGAAACCATCTTGGACTAGAAGTTTCCACCCCCACAGTGTTGTAACTATGGGCACCAGTGGCCTTCTGTGGTGCCCAGGATTTCCCCTGGGACTCCTGCCACCAACCAGGATACACTCAGGCTACTTCAAGAGGCGAGCCATCTCCAGCTTTCTTGTCTCCCTGCCCCAGAAGCTTCCTTTGAAATACATATGCTAACACTACCCGAGACCCAGCCCTTGACCTTTCAGTGAAGCCTCTCTCCGGCTGACCAGTGATCATCAGTCTCCTCAGTCAGTGCTCAGAACTCAGGCTCTACTACCCATACCCCTCACCTATTGCCCCGAAGGACACCAAGGCCCAGCCACACACCCATAAGCCCACCAACATCCAAGGAGACTCCTGAACAGACCACTAGACCAAAGGCAGCCTCCACCCTGCCCACACACTTCCCTTCCTGCCCGTCTTGTCACCATTTTAGCAGATGCACGAATTCATTCTTTGTATTTGTATATAATATTAATATAAATAATGTAAACTTTTAGATTAATGTTGAGTATGTTCACATTTTCTTTGATGTTTACTTTCTATCATTAGGCTCCAAACCCGTCTTCTTGGTGAAGAAATGACCTTTTCTTTTGAGAAAAATTCCTTTGACTGTCCTTGTATTTTCAGTATTAATTTTGTAAAAGTGTCAAGATGGGATTCTGTAACCACTGAGAGGAAGGGAATGGGGGCGGGGAGGCGCAGGTGGGGTGAGGTGGGGTTCTTAGTAGTCTCCAAAATGTGAACAAAGATGACAAAGATGAAAACATGAGCTTTGGATAGCATTTTCTTTCTTTTTCCAGGGACCTGTCCACCCTGCTCTGCCTGACCCGGTTACAGCCTAACTCCCTTCCCATTCCCGAAAAAGCCCCTACACAGGTTAGAGCAAGAGGATAACAGGGGTTTGCACTCCAACTAGTCAACAGAAAGAAGCCTAAGCTGGATTTCAGGACTCCAAAAAAAACGGGGGCCATCCAGAAAATGAAGGAGATAGGAACTAAAACCCATGAAGATGCACTTTATGGTTACAATGGGATAAGCCTGCCCAACCCAAGAAAAGCAAGAGACACCACAGTGGAGGAGACAACCCCGGGGTCTGGGAAGAATCCATTTTCCACAAGACCAAACTGAGAACAGATTTGGAATCCAATAGAGCCCAACAGCTTGATAGCAAAGCCAAGGATCACAGCAGATTACAAACCAGTCAAAAGATCTCTTGGCCCCTACATTCCACATTTTCTTATTTGGTTTTTTTTTTAACTTTTTATTTCCCCATAAAAGTTCCTTTTGAAACAGTCCAGTCTTGCCACATGCTGTTATGGTGAAAGGGTTCAGCAATAGTGCCACAGCCAACTTAGTGCTGAAGGTCTGTGGCCTCTGTTGTGCCTGTCCTACGCTTTGCCCATCAGAAGGGCTTTGGAGGAGGAAAGGTGAGCTGGGACCAGATCAGACCAAAAGTAAGAAAATACCAAGGATGAGCAGATTTTCTTCCCCTTGAATCTTACACGGGTGGTAACCTTTCATTCTCAAATAGAAAACAAAAACAAAAAACAAAAAACGATTCACCCAAAACATTACTCTTGGATCTCGAAAGCATCAAGTTCCAATTATGCCACCAAGTAAAAGAAAGAATTCGGGGCGACCCATCTCTATTTCCTGTGGCCAAAGGGCAGACTTCATGATGCCACAATACAACTCCCCAAGGGGTAACCCTATAGCATTCCTTCAACCTCAACATCTTGGTGTCCCCGTGTGATTCTTGACTCCTCTCCTATCCAATCCAATCCACCTCTCTCAACACTCCCTTCCTCGCCATTCCCAACCAGACTATTTCAGCATATTTGGGGAATAAGAACTCGCAGTTCCCTCCTGTCTCTGGCTCCACATTCTCCTGTACTTGCCCATGTGAAAGGGAAAGACGGCAGCTGGCGTGGCTTATCTCTCAGAAATGCTCTTCATGGCTTGACCACTTGTACAAACCACTGTCTCTGAATCACTTCAACTCCTCATAAGCTGAGGAATCCTTATTTGGGGAGTAGAGGCACCCAGTGCAAACTGAGCTTTGGGAGTATCACGGTTGGAGCCAAGGGCTCGAAATTCCTGACTGAGGAGGTAGATAGCCCTTGAAGATGATCATGGCAGCTATGATGAAGAGCAGCAGAGCAGATGGAGAGGACCCGTTACTGTCTCGGTGTGCCTGTCTTTCCAGCTCTGAGCAGGATACCACTGAGGTTCAGTCTCTCCACCTCCCTGTCTCTCCTGATCTTTCCTCCTCGCCCTCATTCCTGTTCCCCATTTTACTGTAAGACACATGAGAGATGACAGGCTGAGGAGGCTGAGATGGTTAGGAAGTCAAGTCTCATAGATAGGCCAGCTGCAGTGACATGACCACAGATGGACAGGGGAAAGAGGTGATTCATTTTTATGTCTACCTGCCCTCTGCTCACAGGCTGTTTCTCCCCGTAGAATAAGTCCATTCTGCCTTCCTGACTTCCTACTATGAGCCCCTCAACCTCTTCATGACCACTGGATCCCATCCCTCCCTCCTACTGGCAGGAGGGAAGACTTTGGGTAAGATACGTGAGATCGGGGATAATTAGCTCTTGGCCCATCAACCATCCCACATCTTGAGTCTCCAAGACAAGGAACATGAAAGGCATTTGCCCACCCATACTGAAAATCCAGTTGCCACTGTATGCTTCAAACTCACAGAGAGGATTTAGCTGAGGTGAGTACTGTGGAAGATGAAGGCCATTTTGTGAAACTCCAGAAAACCCTTGACCCATTCTAAACATCCTGGGTGTTTTATTAGGACCATCTCAGGAGGAAGGACAGAAGGAGACCTCCTCAGATGACCTGAAAAATCAGCTTAATGGGATTCACTCTCTCCCCAAATTCTCCAATGCATTTGTTTGCCCCCTCACCTCCATTTCCTCTTCATCTCTGACTCAATCGTGATCCTCTCTGGCCTGTGGAGTTTCCCTCTGGGGGAGGAGAGAGCAACATCTGGCTCCAGGGCCCTACTCAGTAGCTGTGCCTTTTTGCCCAAGCCTTCTTCCCTCCCAGACTCTTGCCCAAGTCCCGCTCAGTTTATCAGAAGCATTTCTAGTGGCTGACTGTGGGCAAACCATCCAAGATCATCAGAAACTAGCCTTTGTTAACAGCCAGTCTAATGCTCACCCACCACCCCAGCGTTCCATCTCACTCTCCATTCCGAGGCCAATAGCCCCTTCTTATGATATTATTATCACTGGCCTTAGCGCCCAACTGCAGCGCCATTGTCTTGTCACATCCCATGGCTGCTCTAAAGCAGCTCAAAACTTGGGCTTAAAAGTTGAGCAGTGGGAACTCCTGCCCAACTGCTTATTTAGCCCTTGATCCACGGACTTGAAAAATCAGAGCATCTTTCAGAAGCTGATTGCCTAGATTTGGCTCTCACAAGTACCCAGTGCCTATCTCATTTGTCCCAACCAGAGCTGAACCCCATGATAAGATCATCAAGAATTGCCTGTAAGCATCAGTAAGATTCTGGAGGGTTTATGTCAAATGGGTCAGCTAGTAAATGTAATGCTCTCTGGAATCTTAGAAACTCTGAGAACTCCATAAATTTTCTTCATAACAGAACAATGTTCAGTGGAAATAGAAGTAGAAAAGACTTTGAAGACTTGGCAACAAAGTTAAATAGCCCATTTCAAAGCCAATTCTCTTAGCTTTCTCGGTCTGGCCTCAGCAACATCTCATCACTGGCCTCCATTTTGCCTCATCTTCTCCCTTCTCATCTTTGTCTTTGTCTTCTTCTCTGTCTTCTCTTGTTTCCTCTGGCCTACCTCATCTCCTTCCTACCCTCCCCACCCCTCACCCTGGGCACTATAGCCCAGAGCCCCTTAGCTTGGGGAGGTTTGTCCAGGTGACTTTGCACTTCAACTATGGGCCTGTTGGTTCCCATCCCTCAACAGGTCCATATAAAGGGTAATCCAGGGACCCAAAAGGATTCTTCATTCTTCCTCCATCACCCTCTCTTAGCTACCTCAGAACTGCCCATGCTGCACCCAGATGAGAAAACACCTATGATTCAACAACTTGATAAAGGAGAACACAGACACTAGTGAGGATAGGAAAGGCCAAGGGAAGTGGACCATGACTTGAGGAGCTTCCTTTTTTCTGTTCAGGATGTTTATGAGCTGTACTATGTACTCCCCAGAGGATTCAGGAGTCTCCATTGATAAGCACCCTCCCTGCCAAAGAGAAAATGATTTCCTTGTCTCGGGACCTATTAGGGGAGCCTTTCTCTCCCAGCCCTCAAAGACCAATGGTCCCTGACAAAGTTGACACTTGTGACAATGACTGATGGGAATTTCCAGTGGTGTCTTGAATCTCACTGCCATTCCCTTTGCCCAGAGAGACCACTAGATGGGCCCCTTCCCACAACCCCACCCCAGCAACCACAACAGCTGTTCTGTATAAGATGACACAGCTCAGAGCCTGCCCACACCACATCCCACTCCTGTGCTCACCTGCACCTCCCTTTCGCCCCACTTCTAACAGGCCTCACTTAAGATACATTTGGGAAGGACAATAACCTCTCCTCATTCCTACTTCCGATCCTTTGGGCTCCCCACTCCAGCACTTCCAACACCCTTACTCTTTAGTTCAATCCTCCCTTCTCATCCTCCACAAGGGGTGGCTTCTGCAACTTTCATAATCACAGTGGGGACAGAAAGGGCAGCTGGAATGGCCTCTTTTCCTGGTTCTCCCTTTTCCTTCTCCACTTAGTTCCTATTCCATTTTAACTATTGGACTCAAGCAGCCCCTCCCCCATCCCCCAAGAGGCACAGTAATAATAGCTAGCACTTACTGAGTGACAACTACTGTGCCAGGCATGTATTTGCTCAGCTTTCCTGGAACTCCAGCTCTAAGTCCCTAGAGTACTCTCTCTTTCCTTTGTCATACTTTTCATCTCTTAACTCCTTGTCTCATCGCTCTTTATCTCTGAGCCCCTCTTTTAAAAAGATATGTGGCCATCCACTGCCATTCTTCCAGAGACCACAACTTCTGTGACCATACCCTTACAAGATGGGCCACTCCAGCTCTGTGCTTCAATAATTCCTATAAACTCTAAGGAAGCATCTTAGACTCCAGGCATCCCCTTTTGCCATTTGAGCCCGCTGTTACTTAAAAGGCCTTTGCAAAGAGACCATTTCCATGGGCAAGAACACAGCAATCACTGCCCCACCTGCCTCCCAGCCTAGTCCCTAGCTCCTGGACCCTTACAGTCCCCAGCAGTGGTCATATCATTTCACCCAGGTCCCAGAACCTATCCTGGCTCCAGGAAAGGCCTCAGCATTCCACACAGGCTACAAAAGCTGCAACAAACACCTTAAACTCTGGCCTTTTGAAGACACCTAAGCCTTCCATCCCCTGCCCAACCACCTTTCCTCCCTCCGGCCCATTCAGTCTTCCACCAACTTCTTAACAAATCAAGCTCCCATTTATTGACTCATTCAGCACAACAGTCCCACATTTTTTGGAGGATTCATTTCATGCTTTTAGACCCCCAAATGTGTGTCTTCTTGTGGGAGAAAATTGCCTTTCACCCTTTACTAGGACGACGCTGGATTTTGAGTATGAAAAATGGCGGAACTGATATTGCCAAAACCGTTAGCCCAGGGTCTCGCGATGAGAGAACTAGCTGGTAACAGCCGCAGCATTTCCAGGATTCATCATTCATTGGGCTACTGACCTGTCAATCACATCTGCCGAGCCAATGAGCAGCACTGCCTCACAAGACACGGAGGTTGGAGGGCCCGCCATGGGTTCCCTGGCTGTTTGTGCCCTGAGGTGGTCCTGCCACCCTCACTTGTTAATCTCACCGCTGGGGTCTGTGCACCCCAGGTGGGTGGGCGTGGGGCAGAATGGTGGAGTCTGCAGAGACCCAACCGCAGATTCGGGCCTTTGGAGGGGGACAGGGGAAAATGCTGAGCACTAACTAAATGTCAGGGTTTGGTAATAGTATTTGGAAGGCTACATTGGTTGGATTCTGCCACATTCCTGCCAGTTCCCTCACTGTGTGAACCTGAGTTGGTCTCCTGGGCCTCAGTTGCTTTTTCAAAACGAAGGAGGATTCCTCGAGATCGTTCAAACTACTTTTTTGAAATTTTGGAGGACAAGAAGGGCAGAACCCAGCTTAACCACGGGCCAGTAAATTATGAAGCTGGGGAAGGGAAAGTGGGTGTGAACTGGAAAAGCACGACCAGGATCCAGAGCCAAGAGGGTGCTCCAAAGACATGTAGGAGGAATGCCCTCCAGCCTGAGGAAGAACTTGAGGAGGTGGGATAGCTTGCCAGAAGGGCCTCTGAATGTGGACTCAAAAGACAGAACAAACGTTTTGGTCCAGTGTCCACTCAGGCAGAGTTGGGGGTGAGGGAGGGAGCTCCCCCGAAGAATCCTTTCCAATCCCATTTATGGGTCATTGTGGGGTTTTTTTCCTGGAGTGTCGTATAAACGGTCCTTTGGAAACATTCGGTCTCTTCTGGCCAAATCGAGCAAGGATTTGTTCCCACAGATCAGTGAACCCCCTTCATGCGCCGTCTTCTGTCTTCTCCCCCAACACCACCTGCAGAATCTGACAATGACCGTTGGGCTTTTCCATGAGACCACAACACCATCTCCTGCCACGTGGAAGGGAGACAGAAGAATTGTTTGGCAGCAAGAGGTGAGCGTGAATAAGGAAAGAGGAACTCTTTCCACTCTTCCCAGCCCTTCTCCTCCTCTCTTTTTACCCCCCCCCCCCACTTCCTTCTTCCCAGCCATTTCCTCCTCCCACCTGCTGACTCCAGCAGGGCCTCACCAAGTCCCACTTTTCACTGCCCCCTCCCCAGAAATGCAGGGGGCATGCTCCGGAAGGGCTGTTCCCTGGCACAACGTCTCCATTGTCTGCTCCACTGAGAAGTAATCAGCTTCCAGAAAGTTTGAGAAATTGCTTTTCAGCAAGAGGGCATCAAATCGGTTTAGAGGAATGGTCTGTAATGAGTACAGTTGGCAAAGCCATTTCTCTGACCCTGGGGTATCTGAGTACTTGACATTGGCCTTTGTGAGTTAGAGCTTGTCAGCTGAGGAGCTGTAATAAGTTTGTCTAGACCCAAATCATGTCTTGCCGCTTAAGCTTCTACCCAAAAGATTTCTACTTCTCAAACCATCCACCTCCCCCTACCACTGATTTATTCCCCTCCCGCCCCCGCTTTCTTTTTCTTGCCTTTATTCTGTTCTCCTTACCATCTCTTTTCCTGTGTCTTTCTCTCTGGCTTGTTTTTCCTTTTGTTTCCGAAGCCAAACTGGATCCCAGAGATGATGTAGGGACATTGATTGTCCAGAGGAAGAGACGTAATCTGAGCATCAACCTCAAGAGGCGGACCCACCCTCCCTGGCTTAGCAGCGGCGAATGCAGCCCCCCACCCGGGTCCTCAAATGCTCTCTCAGACACCCCCTTGGTATCTGGTTTAATCTCCAAGCCGACTACAGAGGGGTACCCCCCCATTCTAACCCAGCATCCCCAGTGATTATCCCCACTGATTCCTTCCTCCCATATCCCCCCCAAGGCAGGCCCCTACGGAAGCAAAACATAGTCACCTTAGACTCTGGCATACTGAGACCCGCCCTGATCCTGTCGGCCTCTCCTTCTTGCCAATTTTGTACTTAATAAAAATATTATTAAATGGCATGCGCGTGTCTCAAGGATTGTATAAGGGTTATTTCAAAACTTAACATTAAATTGCATCCTCTTTTCTTTTCGCGTCTTCTTCCCTATTGTCTCCTTTCTGGGACCAAGATGCGAGGGAGAGGCTGAGAATGAAGGTAAAATTGCAGAAAGTGTGACAATATCCATGTCACAGTAGGAAGTGCCCGTGAAGCTTGCCACACAAGGCGGGGTGTCTGAGAACACAAATGGCCCTGCTCCCTGCCCCCAGCCAAGAAAATCATTTCCCTGAGCGCCAGACACAGTCTTCAATGAGGAGAAAGGAGAGGGGGGCATTTTCCCTGCTCTATTAGGATGTTATGTGACAAAGACTTACAGGTCAGAAAGACCTTTCTGTTACTTGTAAGAATAGAAGCCCTTAAGACAGTTGCATTTGGGTGGGTCCATCTAGTCAACTATTGTGTAGCTGTTAAAAAATACATCTGAAGACTTTTTTCTTATGACAGGCAGAAAAAAGCATATTCTAAAACTGTATGTGCAGTATGTTCAGAACCTTCTAAAGATAAATTCCAAAACTTCCAGAAGAGGGAGTTACGGCTGCTTTTTATTTTGTTACACATGTCTCTGTTTTCTACAATGAGCAGGTACTATTATCAGAAAAAAAAAAATCCAAATTGTACAATGAGTTGGTTCTTCGCTGTTGTAAAGGAAGAAGGAAATGGAACAGACTCAAGGGGCTGTGAGGCCTGCGGGTCCCTAACACGACAGCTGAGGCCAGTGGAGCTGGTCGGCCTTGGGGGAACCCAGATCCCACAGTCCTTCGAATTGTCAGGAAGATACGGGCAGCTTTAGATCTGGAGGACGACAAACAGTGTATACCGCCCCCCTCCCAAAACACAGACACACACATACACACACACACACACACACACACACACACACACTATCTCCAGTTACTTTTCCTTTCCAACGCCTTCTCTGTGCTCTAATGATGAACCCTCCGTACTTAAGGGCAAAAGACCTGCGTTCAGAGCCTGCGAGGTGGGTAACTGGGCAAATTACTCTGTCCTACAGAACCTTAGGCAGTTGATCATGCCAGCTCATTGTGCCTCAGGGCCTTTGCAATTGCTTTGCCATCTTTCTGAAATGCCATGCTCCTCACCTTCAAGTGGTTTGTTCCTTCCTGCCTTTGGGTCTGAGTGCAAACGGCATCTCCTCCAAGAGTCCCACCCTCCATTCACTTCCCCTAATGTCGTTTCCATTTTATTTTCTCCGAGCACTGATCCCTAACTAAAATTGTCTTCTATTTGGCTTATTTGCTTATTGTCTCTTAGAAATTAAGTCCTTTGGAGGCAGGCTTGTTGTCTTGAACACTGCTGTATCCTGAGTGCCTAGAACACTGCCTGTCACTAATTCAGTGAGTCAAACATCCGGTGATACATTTTCATCCTGTGTTCTTATTTAGAAGCCCGCGTGGTTCCCATATACAAGGGGAAGGTTAGGAACAGAGAGGTGAAGTACAATGCATAAGTGGCAGAGCCAGAATTAGAACTAATTCCAGAATACTTTCCACTTCGCTACCCTTCCCTCCCATGCAGCCGGCGTGGGGCCCGTTTCGGAGAGAGGGCTGGGACAGTTCAAGGGCAGGGAACATGAAGAGCCACGTTTCTGAGTCCAAAAAGTTCAAAATAGTAAAAAGACTGAATCGGGTATGGTCATGGGAAGCAGTGGGAGGAAAGGACGGAAAGAGCCGGAGGGACTTGGTCGCAATTCAGGAACTTGAGACCGTTTTGTAAGTATTTAAGCAGCACACGGTCTCTTTTATTCACTCCATAAAAAGAAATTGAACACCTCCTGTGGGCTTTAACTGATTCAGAACATCCCCGGAATGGGCAGTCCCTGTCCTTAATTGAACACCTACTGTGTGCACTACACAGCTCAGGGCCCATCCAGGCTGGGAGAGTCTTGTCCTTGTCCTCTCCGTGTCTAGGGTACCGCATCAAGCCAACTGGGTGTCTGGTTAGCAGGGATTACCTGCCCTGAGCAGAGACAGATGGGAGATTTCGGTCATCATTAAGGTTTATTGACCAGCGCGGCTGGAATTTCCCAGAGAGAGGAATTAATCTCGCTACCGACTGAGAGCAGACATCCTGCTGGGAGTAGTTACATAAATTCTGTTGCTCAAATTAATTAGGATTGTGATTCATTTGTTTAATGAGGAAGAATCTGATGGTGGCAAGAGGCAAGCCGGCGGGCCTTTCAGTACCCAGCCAATCCCAGAAGACACTGCGGCAGGTGGAAGAGCGGGCGGGGTTGGAACTGGGAGCTGACGTGGGTGGAAGAGCCCGACCAATCAGCAGGAGAAATAAACTGAGGCAGGCAGAGACAGCCAATCAGAATGCAGTGCTCGTTTAGCAGGGGGTCTGAGGCTCTGCGGCTTCCCAAAGCTCTTTCCTCTCAGGGTTCCGGGGGCGTCTCAGCTTCATCCCCCGCCTTCCTCTTTTTTCTTTTTTTTTTCCGGGCTCTTTTTTCCGGGCTGTGGAGGACAAGGCTAACAGCTGAAATCACCTCAGGAGTGCCGGCATTTCCTCCCATCCTCCAAGATACCAGATGATATTATTCACAGGAGGAAGGATTCTTTCAATAAAGATCTATTGCTGGAAGCACATAGAAATATTTGTCTCTTATTCCCACCTCTACTTATAAGGCAGCCCCTCCTTTTTACCCAGAATGCCCCTACAGCCTGTTTATCAAACTCCATCAGTGCCCTTCACTCTGGGAGGTCCCTCCTCTTGTGACTGACCACGATGGCTCAACTGGGACAAATGTTTCCTTTCCCTGAAACAGGAACATCGTCAAAAGCATATGCTTGGCTGCTGGAGGGGCTTTGTTCTTTCCCCAGCCTTGGCGGAGAAGTTTTGCCCGGAAAGCTGGGTCAGTTACACCTCACCTAGAGAATGCATAGCCGTGAAGGAGCGCTGATCTGGGAATCCGGAGTCCAAGACTGAGTGACCTAGGACAAGCCTTGTTAGTCTCTGGGCCTCAGTCCCCTCATCCTTGAAAGGTGACTACCTTCTGCTCTGGGGGGAACAGAGCTTCCGCTGTGGCACCCCACAGACTGTCCGCACTCCAGCAGCGAGAGATCTGTTGACATCTAAGTCAGATCTTGGCATTTCTCGTGTTTTAAAATCCTCCAAAGGCTTTCCAATACGTTCAGAATTTTTTAATAATAAAAATTTACATTTATCGCAAGGCTAAGAAGCCCCACATGATGCAGCTAGCCCCTGCCGTCCTTCCTCTTTGACCTCAACCTCTGCAGCACCCTCACACCGCTTCAGCATTACTTCTTGCATACAAAAAGCCCACTCTCTCCATAAGGCCATTGCACTGGCTGGTCTTTTTTTTTCTGGAACATTCTTCTCCAGCTCTTTGCACGGGTGGAAACTCACCATTTCTTCCCCTGCTTAAATGCCACCTCTTTGGAGTCACCTTCTCTGACTACCCAGTCTAAAGCAGCCCAGGCTCTTTTTTTTTTTTTTTTTTAGGGCCACACCCACAGCACATGGAAGTTCCCAGGCTAGGGGTCAAATCAGATGCCGGCTTACACCACAGCCACAACAACGTGGGATCCGAGCCACATCTGTGGCCTACACCACAGTTCATGGCAACACCAGATCCTTAACCCACCGTGTGAGGCCAGGGATCAAACCTGCATCCTCATGGATGCTAGTCAGATTCATTTCCACTGAGCCATGACGGGAACTCCTCGCACACCTGTCTTGTACAAATCCTTAGCCCCCAGGCTGGAAGAGTGTGGGGCAAATAGTAGACACTCAATAAAAATTTGTTGAATGAATGAATATATGATGTACTATATAGAGTATTAGTAGCTAGAGGTGCAGAGATGAAAGACAGACTCTAACTGCAAGCTGATCACACTCTAATAAAAGAGACATCATTTACGGTTCAGGGTAAGTGTAGTAATTCTATGGTTCAGGATAAGTGTAATAACCAAAAATACCCACAATGTGCTGCAGAAGCACAGAGGAGGGCTCTGCTCAGTTTGGGCACCGCAAGGAAGCCCTCCTAGAGGGGATCATGCTTCAGCTTGATGCTCAAGAGCCAAGAGAACTTGTGAGGCCTGGAGGGATGCTGAGGGTGGATGCTATAAGGATGCAGGGTACTTCAGGTCTGGGAACAGCTCGTGCAAAGGCAGAGAGCTTGGAGAGAGTGTGAGTCAAGTAGTTCATCAGACTGGAGCATCCATGGGAAGTGGTAGTAGCTGAGCCCCAGGTGTTTGAGTCCAGCCACGAAGGCCTCCTCTGTTACTCTAAGGAGTTTGGGCTTTGACCTCAAGGCATAGGAAGGCCAGTCGAGGTTTTTGAGCAGGAGAGTGACATGATCCCATCTGAGGGTTGTGACTTGGCAGGGATGAGAACGAGGGCTGGAGACCAACCAGAAAGTTGTCAGAAGAGTCTTGAGCAGAAAGAATGGACACTCATCTCCTGGTACTTTCTATGGATGCAGTTGGCTCTTTAGAGGTTACTCCTCAATAAAATGGGATTGAAAGAAAAATACAAATGATGGGGATGTGAGCTAAGACTGAGGGAGTTGAGGAGCAGGGGAAGAGAAGGGAAAGCACTGAGGAGCTGGGATCCCTCAGCCTGGACTCCAGGATAACCTCAGTTGACCAGTTGCTTACATCCTTGCCCTCACAGGGTTTTGTTGTCTTGGTTGGTTTGGTTTGGTTTGGTTTTGGTTTTTAGAGCTGCGCCCATGACACATGGCGTTCCCAGACTAGAGGGAGAATCAGAGCTGCAGCTGCCAGCCACAGCCACAGCAATGCAGGATCAGGGCCACATCTGCAACCTACACCACAGCTCACAGCAAGTGGACCATTAACCCACTAAGAGGGGCCAGGGATTGGACCCGAATCCTCATGGATACCAGTCAGGTTTGTTACCACTGAGCCACAACAGGAACTCCCCTCACAGACGCTTAAGATCGTGGAGCTAGAAGGAGTCTTCAGAGGATGCATCAGCAGGAAATAGAGTCCCAGCAGGGACTATTCACTCAAATAGTTTAAATGATGGGACTTTAACGAGGAGGAGCTATTTCCAGGGAGATGGGCAGCATTAAAGATACCGAGACAGGGTGCTGAGATCCCCTGAGGTCACAAACAGGTGGGGGCCATCCCCAGGCCTCAAGGGTCAAAGGGAAGAAGGAGACGTCCTGGAGCCCAGCGAGGGCTGGGGCAGGTGGGGAGGGCTGTTAGCAGGAACCACAGCCATGAGGAGAAGCCCTTCCACATCCCTGCCACCAAGCAGAGAGCCTGCAGGAAAGAAATAGTCCAGCCTCTCTCACCTCCCACTCTCCAAAGTGGAGTCAGCCAGCAAGGGCATCCATTGATTCATCTCTCGGGAGTCAGTCTCCTGAGGCACAGAGCAGGGCAAAGAAGAGGTGACCCGAGAGCCTAAATTGGAGGAGACAAAGGAAGAATAACAGCCTAGTGAATCTCACTGTCCACCCCATCGTTTTACCCAGAATAAGCCTCAGACAGTGGAGGCAACTTGCCCAAGGTCAGGCAGCAAGTCAGCACAGGGCCATTATTGGCCCCTGTCCCTTGAGATCAAGGTTCATTAGATACTGGCCCTGCACTGAAGGCAGCCAAGGGGGAAATGGCTTGTTGTCCTGCCGCTGCAAATCCAAATTAACCAGAGGAAGCCAGCAGAGCAAGGCCAGTAGTGGGCGGTGCCAGGGAGGACCAGCACCCAGGGGCCAGTCATGCACCCTCTGCATCTGACAGGTAATAGACACCTGTTTCCTGGTCTCTCTGTGACCTGCTGCCTGTCCCCGGCCCCCATTTTCCTCTTTTGAGTCCTCCGCAGGTGTGGGGACAGAAGCTCAGCCCTGGGATTGGCAGGGACAAGGGGAGGAGACTCTGCTTCCCGGGTAGCCAGCCCTGCTTATCGATTCCCTAGAGCTGCTCACTGATCCAGCACAAGATGGTTTAATTGAAGTCATTACAATAAATGGTGCAGAAAAGCAACACCCTTGGCCTGGCAGGAGCCTCCGAGAGGTGAGGGAGGGCGCTGGGAACCCCAGTGGCTGCCACTGAAGTTAGATCACAGCCGGCTAGGGTGGGAAGGGAGGCAGGGCTGAGAAGTCACAGCGTCCGGGGCTCAAGTCCTGACTTGGTCTCTTACAAGCCTTTAGATCTTAATCAAGTCCCTTTATCTTCCTGGGCTTCTATGTCCTTGTCCAGGAAAGTGGGGATATTGTTGCCTGTCCTCCAAGGCCATGTGTGACCATGGGTGCTGCCTGCATCTCCTGCCCCGTCTCCTGCGACCTCCCACCTCCCTCCCCCTGCTGCAGATCGGTGCTTTTCTCTGCATCACCACTCTTCCTACTCGACTCACACAGGTCCCTCTTCCTGAAATCCCCTCGCTACTTCCGCCCTGGGTCATCCCCACTCACCTTTCAAGACTCAACTCAAATGTCATCAGCTCAAACGTCACCTCTTCCAGGAAGACCGCCCTCCCCCACCTCTCCTTCCCCTGAACACCTTTAGCACTTTCGAATTGTGACACCCATCTGGCATTCAACACGCACTGTCATGCATGGAGGCCTATTTCTCTTTTCATAGCTTGTTTTCTCATCTAGATGAAAAGCAGGAACTCTAGCTTCTGTTTCTCATGCTCCCATGCCTAACACATGCTTTCACGTAATTGTACTGGCGGGGGGAGTGGCAGGCTGGAGCGAGGGGCAGAGTAAGATCTCACAGATCCCGGTAGAGGACACTGCCCTGTGCTCCTTTCCCAGATAGTTAGGATGATACATCCATTGCAGGCTTGTGTCTTTAGCATGAGACACAGCCACCTCTGTGCCCAGGCCCAGCTGGCTCTCTAAGCTTCGTAAATTTGTATTGCATTCATTAGCAGAAGCCAGAGGGTCCAGGTCATGAAATCATAAAATTTTAGCATCAAAAGAAACTGAATTATGTAGCACAAGTGATCTCCCGGTACCTCCAAGTATGACACAAGAAGCCTGCATCTCCCCCTGGGTGCCACGGAACACCCCTTCTTGACTCACTCCCTCTCAGAACCACACTAGAAGCTAAGCCACATGGAGAAGCCATGTCTCCATACGCCCTTGGCAGTCCAAACCGAGTATCCAGCTGGCGGTCAGTATCAGCTGCCAGCCATGAGCGTGGGCCAGCTTGGACAGCCAGACCCGTTGAGCCCTCAGGTAACTCCAGTCCCAGCCACCATCTGATGCCACCCATGAGAGATCCCAAGAAAGAACCTCTGTGCTGAGCCAAATCGATCCACGCATATGTAAGAGATGACAAATTATTGTTTAAAAATAGATAAAGGTGGAGTTCCCATTGTGGCTAGGCGGTAGTGAACCCAACTAATATCCGTGAGGACTCAGGTTCCATCCCTGGCCTCGCTCAGTGGGTTAAGGATCTGGTGTTGCCTTCAGCTGTGGTGTAGGTCGCAGATGTGGCTTGGATCTGGCATTGCTGTGGCTGTGGTGTAGGCCAGCAGCTGCAGCTCTGATTCGACCCCTAGCCTGGAAACCTCCATATGCCATGGGCGTGGCCCTAAAAAAAAAAAAAAAAAGGGAGTTCCCCTTGTGGCGCAGTGGTTAACGAATCCGACTAGGAACCATGAGGTTGCGGGTTCGATCCCTTGGCCTCACTCAGTGGGTTAAACGATCCAGCGTTGCCGTGAGCTGTGGTGTAAGTCACAGACACAGCTCGGATCCCGCGTTGCTGTGGCTCTGGTGTAGGCCGGCGGCTACAGCTCTGATTCGACCCCTAGCCTGGGAACCTCCATATGCCGCGGGAGCGGCCCTAGAAAAGGCAAAAAGACAAAAAAAAAAAAGATAAAGATAAAGGAGTTCTCTGGTGGTTTAGTGGGTTAAGAATCAGGCATTGTCACTGCTGTGGCTCAGGTCAGTACTGTGGCGCGGGTTCGATCCCTGGCCTAGGAACTTCCACATGCTACAGGGCATGGCAAAAAATAATAATAATTAATTAATTAATTTTAAAAGATAAATTATTGTTTTAAAAAACAATAAATTAAATATTTTTAATTATAAAGAAATCTTATCAAAATATCGTTACACTGGTGAGAAACCGAAGCTCAGAAATGTTCACACAGGAGTTCCCATCGTGGCTCAGTGGTTAACGAATCCGACTAGGAACTATGAGGTTGTTAGTTGGATCCCTGGCCTCGCTCAGTGGGTTAAGGATCTGGTGTTGCTGTGGCTCTGGTATAGGCCGGTGGCTACAGCTCCGATTCAACCCCTAGCCTGGGAACCTCCATATGCTGTGGGTGTGGCCCTAAAAAGACAAAATAAAATAAAATAATTTTTAAAAAGAAAGATATTTTTTTTAAAAAAAGAAATGTTCACACAATGAGTTAGAGGGAAAGCAGGTGCATGTAAGCGTTGTCACCCCACTGCCACTGTCAGAAAAGATAAAGAAGACAGAGCGCTCTAGGGCAGGGGTGGAGCTGGATTTTATCCAAAACATCCCAAGTTAATTCCATTCGGGAAGAAAACCCTCCCTTAAATGTATATGAATTTCTTTTTCATTTTCAAAGAGCATCTTCTTAGACTGAATTAATTGCTCTGTATTTCAGCCTTGGGTTGGTTTCCATTCTCCTTGCTACTTGAGATAATTAGCCGTAAGCTTACCTGAGTACATTTGTCATGTCAGGAAGACAATGGCTTCAAAGGAAGGAAAGGGACCCAGAAAAGAAGGCCAAGTGACAAAGCAAAACCTTCCAGAGAAATATTCACATTTCCTGAGAGTTCTGTCATTAAAAACACATGCACAAGCAGGAGGCCCAGCGACAAGAGTGTCAGAGCGAACGTGACCTAGGCAGCCCCGGTACCAGGTACCCGAGAGCGCTCTGCATTCCTTCGTCTGAACCAAACCCACACCCAGGGCAAAAGCAACACTCCTTCCCCAATTCACTGCCGTCTATTTGGCTAAACCACAGGCTCAAGGAAAATCTTGGACTTGGCTTTTTTTTTTTTTTTTTCCAAGCCCCCTCAATGTAAGCAATATTATTTTAGGGCCCATTTTGCTTCATATCCTTCAATATATTCAGGGAAGCTGTGTTTCATTGTAAGGATAGAACCAAGCCCTCTGGCCTTCATTTTTACCTTGGAGCTGATGTGAAAGATATTGGCTTCACCTTTGGACAGTCTTTGGTCTAAGCCCCATAACCCATAGTTTTTTTGTTTTAGAGGTTTTGCCATGAGAAGCCACCATTTTTTGGACAATATCTATGATCCATACTGTGTCCCTAAGGTTTTATTTCTTTTGCCTCCTATTTAATCTTTCTGGAAACCCTATGAGGGAAGTATTATTACCACTTTTTTTTCTTTTTTGTTTTTGGTCTTTTTAGGGCCCCACCCACAGCATGTGAAAGTTCCCAGCTAGGGGTCAAATCAGAGCTGCAGCTGCCAGTCTACACCACAGCCACAACATCACCAGATCTGAGCCATGTCTTCAACCTACACCACAGCTCATGGCAACACTGGATCCCCAACCCATTGAGCGAGGCCAGGGATGGAACCTGCCTCTTCATGGTTCCTAGTCGGATTCGTTTCCACTGGGCCACAACGGGACCACCCTTATTAACTCACTTTAAGGATAAAGAGATTTAGGGAGTTCCCGTCGTGGCGCAGTGGTTGACGAATCCGACTAGGAACCATGAGGTTGCGGGTTCGGTCCCTGCCCTTGCTCAGTGGGTTGACGATCCGGCGTTGCAGTGAGCTGTGGTGTAGATTGCAGACGCGGCTCAGATCCCACGTTGCTGTGGCTCTGGTGTAGGCCGGAGGATACAGCTCCTATTTGACCCCTAGCCTGAGAACCTCCATACGCCGCAGGAGCGGCCCAAGAAATATCAAAAAGACCAAAAAAAAAAAAAAAAAGGATAAGGAGATTTAGTTCAAAAAGGAACACACTCCAAACAGCACAGCTGGAATTCAAACCTCAGCCTGTCCAGTTCTAAAGGCCTTCTGTTTCCTATAGATTCAGTCTATCCGTTTCTACTGCTACAACAATGCTACGAAACATATAACCACGAAACCTCAGTGGTATACAGTAATCAGCATTTATTGCTCACACGCCTAGGACGATTGGCTCGATGGTTCTGCTGATCTTGGCTGGACCCACTAACACGCCTGGGGTTTGGCTGGCCGTGCAGTGACCTAGGCTGGCCTCAGCTGGGACAACTGCAGTGACGTAGCTCTGCTCTACGTGTCTCTCATGCTCCATTGTGTTAAACCAGGCTTGTTCTCATAGCGATGGCAGGTGTACCCCCAAGAGAGAAGGTAAACCCAATTGATTCCCCAGGTGCTTTTCTGGCCTTTGCTTATGTCACGCTTGCCACTATCCCTTCAGCCAGAGCAAGTTTCATTGCTGAGCCCAGAGTCCGAGAAGGAGGACCTTGCAGATGACGTGGGAAAAGGAAGCAGGAAGATTTGGGAGCAGTTTTGCAATCTGCCTCATGACCTTGGGCAAGTTTTGGGTCCCTCTTGCAGCCTCTGTTCCTGCTTTTTTTATAAACTGAATTAGGAGTTCCCGTTGTGGCGCAACGGAAACGAATCCGACTAGGAACCATGAGGTTGCAGGTTCGATCCCTGGCCTCACTCAGTGGGTTAAGGATCTGGCGTTGCCATGAGCTGTAGTGTAGGTCACAGATATGGCTCGGATCTGACATTGCTGTGACTCTGGCGTAGGCTGGCAGCTGTAGCTCTGATTAGACCCCTAGCCTGGGAACCTCCATATGCTGTGGGTGTGGCCCTAAAAAGGACAAAAGACAAAAAAAATTTTTTTAATTAAAAAAATTAAAGAAAACTGAATTATATCTCTCCTGTAGGGTGGCTGAGAGCATTCAATAAGAATAAGCTCTGTGAAACATCAGCAAAGTCAAAAGTATTCATTCTGCAGATGTATTTCAAATACACAAGGCTGGGGTTTGGGGGGTGTGGGGGTGAGGGGTGATGTCTTTAATAGGGATACATGAAAAAAACATCTGTTCCTATTTCTCGAGTCCAGAGGTTTACACAAGCCTCAGAGGTGAGACGGCCCAATCACTGAGACGATAAACAAGAATCATAGGAAGAAATCACGGAAGAAAACAATAAGTAAATGATGTAATGAAAGTGACTGGTGAAGACTGATCAAGGAGAATGAGTCAGCGGCAAGTTTAAGCAATGAATCAGACCCAATGTCATGTTTCCAGAATTCTTGTCTATTTCAAGAAAGCCCAATGTCCCCGTAAAAAGAGCACCTTGAGCCTGTAGCAACAACATCTGGAAGGAAACACGCTTGCAATTTTAATTTTTCCTCAGCACCACCACCAACAGCAGGGGCAGCCGAGGGCTGGGCACACAGAGTAGGTGCTCCCTAAACTCTCCAGTGGGAGCGGCCAATCACTGCAGCCTTATTTCACAGGTATTCAAGGGCTTTGCCAATTCTTCTTAGAAAAAACCTCCCTGCTCAGGATGCCATTTGATTGTCAAAACAAAGCTGCGGATGTTAATTGCTCTATTCAACTGATCAGGAAAACTGAGCCTTAAAAGGCCCTCTCGGAGTTCCCTTCGTGGCGCAGTGGTTAACGAATCCGACTAGGAACCATGAGGTTGTGGGTTCGGTCCCTGCCCTTGCTCAGTGGGTTAAGGATCCAGCGTTGCCGTGAGCTGTGGTGTAGGTTGCAGACACGATTCAGATCCTGTGTTGCTGTGGCTGTGGCGTAGGCCAGCAGCTGTAGCTCCGATTAGACCCCTAGCCTGGGAACCTCCGTATGCCGCAAGTGCGGCCCTATAAAAACAAAAAAGACCAAAAAAAAATGTATATATATATATATATATATATATATATATATATACATGCTATGATTCATATTGTAATAAGTCTGGGTGACCCCTCCCCCACAGCACATGCCACCATGCCATCATATTTTTTCAAATTTGGCTATCACTTACATTAAACCCCAGGCAATGAAAAACAATTTACGGATAAATCTGCCACACACACACATACTCACGCAAATGTGTGCACAGGCGCGTGCTCACATGCACACACCACATATGCTTTTGCCTCAGTTATTCAGAGAATGTGCTTTCTGACCTGTATTTTCCACTTCACTTTGCCTACCCACCACTGCCTCTAACAGACATGACCCAAGGTGGGGCAGGGCCGGGGGTGGGGCGGGGTGGTTGGAGGGGCGGGGTTGTTGGTTCCAGAAACCTGAGTTGTGACCCTGAGCTGCTGACGGAATGGCTGATATTTATAGCAACTTAGAATCAAGTACCAAGAAAAGAGTGTTCTGGATTGTTGCAGATGCCCTCAGGGGGGCAAGAAAACATCTCTGTGAAAAATTGTGTGGGATGCTTAACTGATGGAACATCAGACATGAAAGGACAGTTCAATGGGTTTGCATCCCAGTTAAAAATAATAATAAAAGGATGGCCCAGCCAGCCTCTGTGGATAACATTCTTCAAATACTCAAGCTATAGCCACAGGAGAGGCCACATTGCTAGTTGAATTAATAAATTGCCACTCTGCGCTTTAATTATTTATGCCTTTACCTATGGATTTAGATCTGTGTCATTCCACAAAAGATTTGAGACTGAGTATTTAATTGTGACAACTGTGGCCGAAACTTTCTATGCTTCCCTGTGGCCTTGCCTGTGGGCAGGGTCCTCCACACTGACCCCGGGCTCGGCCCTATGATGTGCTTTGGCCAATACAACAGTAGCAAACGATGCAAGCACAGCTTGAAAAAGCATGCAGAAGAGAGCCCCAGCCAGCCAGCCAAGGCTCTTCCAGACCAGCCAGCCAGCCTCTGGCCAATTTACCAGTGACCGCAGAACCTGAGAATAGCCAGTCCTGGTCCAGATCAGAACAACCCAAGGACCAGGGAGAAAGACTAGCAATTGCTGTTTAAAGCCACTGGGTTTGATGAGGATGCTTTGTGACACAGCGCTAACTAATCAATACAGAAATTTAATTCTTTTTTTTTTCTTTTGTCTTTTTGCCATTTCTTGGGCCGCTCCCTCAGCATATGGAGGTTCCCAGGCTAGGGGTCGAATTAGAGCTGTAGCCACCAGCCTACGCCACAGCCACAGCAATGCAGGATCCAAGCTGAGTCTGCAACCTACACCACAGCTCACGGCAACACCGGATCCTTAACTCACTGAGCAAGGCCAGGGATCGAACCCGTAACCTCATGGTTCCTAGTCAGATTCGTTAATCACTGAGCCACGAGGGGAACTCCAGAAATTTCATTCTTAAAACATATTATTAATTAATCAGTGATCATATGCGGAGTGCCCATGACCAGGCCAGTCATAGACATGATTCTAGGGAATCCAAAAAACATTTAAGACATGGTCCTGCTTGCAGTTTCACATTTACTTGTGGCAAAAGAGATGAAGGACAAATACCAGCAACATTTACTTAAACCCTGTGGAAATTGTTTATATCCTACAATGTCTGCAAGGCCAAGATCAAATGCCACCTTCCTCTTGAAACCTTTCTTTCCACTATTTCCTTGCCAAGTTGAACTGTTAACTTCTGCCTCCTCGGGGATAGTGCCGACCACGGTCGTCAGCTCTCCCAGGATGATTTTCACTGTTACATTAGGGGGACAGTTAGATGAGAATACATCCATCTCTCCCACTGATTGTAAAACTGCTTCATGCTTATTACGTGAACCTCCAACATCTGGTACAATGGCTCCATGAATATGAACAATGTTTATAAGTGTTTGTTGAATGACTGAATGAACACTGTAAGAGTTCAGCGTGAGGGAAAACTCCAGTAGAATTGTGGCAGTCAAGGAGGGCTTCCCGAGGGAAGCAGGAGTTAAAGTTCTCAACTGAGGGCCAGTGTAAGAATTCACGAAATCTATGGACTGAATTCCGGGGAACCCGTGAACTTGAATGAAGAAAAATTACAAATTTGTGTTCACTAATCTCTTAACTGAAACTTAGCATTTCCTTCCTTTTGTGTGTGTGTGTGTGTGTGTGTGTCTTTTTAGGGCCGCACCCATGGCACATGGAGGTTCCCAGGCTAGGGGTTGAATGAGAGCTATAGCTGCCGGCCTACACCACAGCCACAGCAATGCCAGATCTGAGCAGTCTGCAACCTACACTGCAGCTCGCAGCAACACCGGATCCTTAACCCACAGAGCAAGGCCAGAGATGGAACCTGCATCCTCATGGATGCTAGTCAGATTCGATTCTGCTGAGCCACGATGGGACCTGCACATGTCCTTCCATTATAAATGTAGGTTACAAACCACAGACACAGGAGTGACAGATAGTTGCCTAATCACCTTTACGATGGCAGAGACCTCAAGACATCATTTATGTTCATCCTGGCTTTGAAATCATCATGGTTATTTAATATTTTAATAAAGAAACATCATATTACCATATCACAATTTAGTTTTTTTAATATTTTAACAGCCACATCACAATGAATTTCCTTCATCCTCCTGTGTGTTTGGTTTATGCGTTTGAAATCATAATGGGAGGGACGGGGTCTATAGCTTTCATCAGCCCGCGAAACGGGTCCATGGCGCAGAAATAGCGAAGACCCCTCTCTGTCTTGGAGAAGAGGTAGACTGTGACCCCAGAGATGGGAGAGGAGCAACTCTGGGAGAGGAGAGGGGATGAATGTGAGTTCCGTGGCAGGATGGAATGTTTCTCCCCTCCCCACCCTTGAGGAGAGAGTCTCCTGGGCAAGATTAAGTAAAAAGACAGCGTCTTTGTTAGCATAGTAATGCGTCAGAGAAGGCAGAGAATATCAGCTTTCTCTTAGCCACGCTCTAAGAATTTGGAGAATTTCAATTCTTAGGGATCTAACAGGCCCCCTGCAGGGTGGAGCCGGGACTCAGGAGAGAACCGAACCAGGAACCCTGCGGAACCCCCTTCCCCTCCACACACAGCTCCAGCCAAGCTGATGCCAGGAAAAGGACCTCCACCAGCCCCCGTCCCCACCCCGGGGATGGGTCTTCTGCGCAGGGATGCGGCCACACTGCTGGTGACTCGATGTGAGACTGGTGGCTGACTCATTGGGACAAAGCATGCTTTGCACCATTCTTGGACTCCGAGAGAATATGTAATCGGCCAACACGAAGGCTCTCTTTTAGAAAAAGGCGACTAGGACAGCGTACCCTCGCAGACATTGCAGGCATCGCAGAGGAATGACCACATGTTTGGGGACAGCATGGAGGCCACCTTGATTAGAACAGAGGGCTGGCTCAAGAAATAAAGCTGAAGGGGGAGGTGGGCAGAGAGGAATGAAGGAGAGAGAAGGGCGAAGAATCACTCCAAGATTTCCAGAGCCTCTGACCAGGACAGGGACGTTAGAAGATGGGGGCTTGGGACAAATGGCAGGGTCTATCTAATGGGTGGGGTAACTTCAAGATATCTCAGGGAAACTGTCCAGGGAAAACCAGAGAACTCCAAGGACAGGCTGGACTGGAATGGGGAGAGAGCTAAGAGAATAAGCCACACAGAGGTAATCATTAAAGTCTCTAAGAACAGGCGTTCCCGTTGTGGCTCAGTGGTTAACGAATCCGACTAGGAACCATGAGGTTGCGGGTTCCATCCCTGGCCTCGCTCAGTGTTAAGGATCCGGAGTTGCCACGAGCTGTGGTGTAGGCTACAGATGCAGCTTGGATCTGGCATTGCTGTGGTTGTGGCTGTGGCCGGTGGCTACAGCTCCGATTCGACCTGGGAACCTCCATATGCTGCGGGTGTGGCCATAGAAAAGACAAAAAACAAAACAAACGAAAAAAGTCTCCAAGAACAGAGGCAACTGAAGGAAAGAAAAGAAAGGACTGGGCTTTAGGGGACAGTCACAGAATTAAGACGGAAGATGAGGAAGTTTAAAAAATAACCATAAATAGGACACCTGTGTCCAAAAGCCAAGGTAGGAGAACATTTCAAGAAAGGGGTTAAATGCAGCCAGAAGAGGGAACACGTGCAAGGTCTCGAGCTGTGGCCACAGGGAGGTGCTTGGAGAATTCTGAGCGAGCAGCAGTTCCCACGGAGTGGAGCTGTGGATGGATGGAGCCCAGAGACCAACTGCCGGGTGAGTGGGTGGGTGGAGCCAGTGAAACAGAGAGAGGGACGCTAGGACCTAGGCAGGGCCACAGCACCAAATTAAGTTTCTTTTTTCCAAGATGATCCGGACTTTCATTAGAGAAAGTAGGAAAATGCAAATCTAGGGTATTTAAAGGTCATGTGAAAATCATGGAAACCTCAAGTTGAATCTGTTCCCACCTAAATAATTTTTTGTTTAGAAACCAGGCAAAGCCACTGAAACCATCTCAGCACAGCTCCCAAAATGGAATGACTCAGAGGTCCCTGAAAATGTGTAGATGCTCGGAGCTGCTCTGCTCATGTATGGTCTGCCCACGCAGAGCCCAGTGTCTGCGTCCGGGGGCATCTGACACAGAGGCCAGAGCTGCCCAGAGGTTCCGTCGGGACAGGAATTCAGGAAGCAGGGTTAAGGGAAAAGCTGCTGTCACCCCGTCACCTGCCACTGTGCCCCCCGCCATTAACCTGAATTTTCCTAATCCTTAGCAAAAGCATCTTTTCTCTATCATTCTCCCCACTGTCCAGTCGAGGAAACTGAGGTGCCGGGGAGATGAACTTGCCTTGAACTCACAGCCACTGACAAGTGGAGATAGTGCTGCGACCCAGGCAGTTCTGTCTCTAACTCCTAACCAGCTTCTATCCACCCTGGGATCACCTCCAACCCCATCCTGCTCCCCAAAATGAAAAACTTTAAAAAGTGTCATTACCACCTGTGATAGCCAGTGAAAGGCAAATCTCCCTTCATGGTTAGTGTGCCTCTCCCAGTTCAACCACTTGAAAAGTTTTTTGTTTGTTTGTTTTTAGTTCATCTGAATTTAATCAAAAAAAAAAATTTTTTTTTGGTCTTTTTTTGTCTTTTCAGGGCAGCACGTGTGGCATATGGAGGTTCCCAGGCTAGGAGTCCAATCAGAGCTACAGCTGCAGGCTTGCATCACAGCCACAGCAACGCCAGATCTGAGCCACATCTGCAATGTACACCACAGCTCACGGCAATGCTGGATCCTTAACCCACTGAGCAAGGCCAGGGATGGAACCTACGTCCTCATGGATGGTAGTTGGATTCGTTTCCGCTGAGCCATGACAGGAACTCCTAAACAATTGTTTCAAAGGAATTCATTTATTCTCCCAGCACGCTTCATGAACCCTTCCTAAGGACACAAGCCCCAGTGCTCAAGTGCTCCCAGAGGGCGGGTGCAGGATGCCTGGGTGATTGGGGACATCTTCGTAGAGGAAAAACATAAACTAAATCAATTTTTTAATTTTTTTGGGGGGGAAGGTTTAAACAAAGTATTACTTGTAGATCTTTTGAAAAGTCAAATAAGGCTAAAAGGCTTACAAACAAAAATATAGCAGTCTCTTCTCCGTCCCCAGCCCCTCTTCCTCACCTTGTCCTCCTGGATCTGTGTCTTCTGTTTCTTACCTCCCTCCTTCTAAAGAACACGTGTATTCTTCAGTCTCGTGAATCAGCATCTTAAGCACCAGGCGACACCTTAGTGGACTAGACGTTTTGCTTCCATTTCCTCTTCCCCTCCCCCATCCTTCCCCAATCCTTCTGTCTCAATTTTTGTTAATCTTTATTTATTCTGCACTAGTAGGATCACGTAAATAGCTTTGGTTCCCGGGCTAAATAGTAGACCGTGATTCTGTTTCTTTTTTGTTTTTCCGGTTAGTAATTACCTCATTTTTCATCAACTTAGGCATGTTTTAAAAAAAAAAAAAACCAATTGCCTTAATTTTTCCATGCCCTCAGTATAATTTTCCACGTGACCAAACCTGTCAGATAACTTGTCAGTCTCATTTATTTTCCTGGGGACAAACTCCCTCACCCCCTAGAGCCTTCTGACCAGCCTGCTGATCAGGGTCTAGTTCCTCTCGGAGCAAAGGTCCAGCTGTTCTCCTGACATTCCCAGAGCCATTACCCGAGGACTTCCCTTTCCTCCTCTCTCCTCGGTCAAGGGCCCCCATCCAGGATCCCACGTCTTCTTTCTTGGCTCCCTGGTTTTAGTTGAGCACATTCTTCAGTAGTTTTGGGAGAAAAGGTACTCGGGAGGGCAAATTACTTTAAGACGTGGTATATCTAGAAAGGTCTTCGATTCACCCTCACATGTGATCAATAGCCTGGGCTGGTATGGAAGGCTCGGCAGAAAAACAAATGTTCAATTAGAATTTTTGTTTGTTTGTTTGTCTTTTTGCCTTTTCTAGGGCTGCTCCCGCGGCATATGGAGGTTCCCAGGCTAGGGGTCTAATCGGAGCTGTGGCCACCAGCCTACGCCAGAGCCACAGCCACGCGGGATCCGAGCCACATCTGTGACCTACACCACAGCTCACGGCAGCGCTGGATCTTTAACCCACTGAGCAAGGGCAGGGATCAAACCCGCAACCTCATGGTTCCTAGTTGGATTCATTAACCACTGAGCCCTGATGGGAACTCCTTTTTTTTTTTTTTTTTTTTAGTTAGAATTTTTAAAGGCACCAGTTCCATTCACACTTGCAATGCTGCTGTTGAGAAGTCTGATGCCATTATTTCCCATTGTTTGTGTGCAGGGATGGGACCCGGGCGAGATACAGGAAGCACTCACTTCTGGCAAAATTTAAGGGAGCTGCCCAAAAATTCAGCATTCAAGATATGTAATTTTTTTTCTTTTCAGGGCCTCACCTGTGGCGGCATATGGAGGTTCCCAGGCTAGGGGTCGAATCAGAGCTACAGCTGCCAGCCTACACCACAGCCACAGCAACTCGGGATCCAAGCCACAGCTCACAACACAGCTGGATCCTTAACCCACTGGAGCAGGGCCAGGGATGGAACCGCATCCTCATGGATCCTAGTTGGGTTCTTCAACCGCTGAGCCATGTAGGGAACTCCCAAAATATAAAATTTTTAGTGCATATTTTTTTAAAAAGCAAAGGTAACGCAAAAAATCACGCTGAATGAAATATCAACATCAAATAAAGACAGGATCATCACTTGCCTCACCCTAATCCCTGCCCCGTCAGGTCTTATCTTTATTTAAATTTTGCTACTTTGCTTATCACAGGTTATTTTGCATTATTTTTAACATTTTAAATAGTGCATTTTTTATCTTGATCACTGAGTTTTTTGGTGCCCCTTAAATTTTGCACACAAGACAACTGCCTTACTCACTTCATCCTAATCCTATCCCTCTCCACAAACTTTGAAGAACTGCCCTTTATCCCTGCATCTGAAATATACTGATGAACTTGCATGGGGGTATTTTTTCATTCACTGAGGTGGATACTCAGGGGACTTTACCATCGGAAACTTGTGTCCTTTAATTCTGGGAAATGTTCTTGTATTATTTCTTTGACAATTTCATTCCTTCCTCTCTCTATTTCTAGAACCCCATTAGCTGCATGGTAGACCCCCTGGACTGATCCCCTGATTTCTTATGTTTCCTTTCCTGCTTCTCCTCTAGCCCATCTCTTGTCTGTGTGTGTGTGTGTGTGTGTGTGTGTGTATTTCCAGACAAATTTCCTTGACTTCATCTTCCAACTCTTGATTTTTTTTTTAATTTTTTTCTATCAGAGTTTTTACTCCCAAGAGTTCTTTCTTGCTCGGATTGTGCCTTTTTCATCCCACGCCATTATTTTCCCATGGGTGCCATGTTCTGTTCTCTCTCTAAGGATATTGATTATGGTTTCTTTGACTTTATGTCCTGCTCACTGCATAATCTCCATTCCCTCTCAGTTCATATTTTCTTCAGGGAAAAAATGAAGGAAGGCAGACCTCAGATGTCACTGATCCTTGGCTGTGTTTTTGCATGTAAGGGTAGACCAGCAAAAGGTCGGTCAGTGGCTTTTAGTGCCCGGCTTTGACATGTCAACTTGATGAGCAACATTCTAGAACAGCTGTTGCTTTTTCCAGCTTATCTGGTACAGACTTCTAAACATAAGCATCTATTGGTCATTTCTTTGAGGTTGTTTATTTCTTCCAGAGAAATATTCTTCTCTCTCCTTGCAGGGTTGGGGGTGGAATGCCAAAATAAGCCTGATTCTGGTGTTCTGGAGATGGATGGGAGAAGGGGGTTGGAAGTCTCTCAGTTTATCTTCAGACTCAATCCTCTTGTTTTAGCAGGGCTTCTCACCCCTCACCTGAAGTACATCTGGCCTCCCCAACACCAGAGCCCCTCTGGTCTCTCATGAGAGAAAGAGGGAAAGTCACCTGGCTACAGAGAATGAAGATGAGGACTTAGAAGTCTGTTTGCTTCTTATATAGACTTCCCATCTACCTCCCAGCGGTGAGCTCTCACCTCTATCCCACTCCCCATGGCACTTGGTGCCTCCAATCCCAGACCCTCTGTGGGTTCTATAGAGGAAATCAGCCTGCTTCTTATGGGCACCTTTCCCCACCCGTGAGTGTGGAGGTTCGATATTCCTCCTCTCTGCTAAGTCATTTCCACCCTCTAGCAGCTCTCCCACTCCGTGTATTGAGGTCAAGGAGTAGAGACGTTGCCTAAGTCCATCAGAGACAAAAATCTAGGCTTCTGTCCTGGTTCTCCTGGTCATTTCTGCACAGTGTTCAGGGGGCAAATGCATTAGAGAACATCTTTCTTCTATCATCTTGGAAGGTCTGGAGCTAAACCTCAGAGGTGGATAGGAGTTGACCAGGCAGCTGAGGCAGGGAAAGTTACGCCTGGCAGAGGGCATGGTGTGTTCATGGGCAAGAGGAATGAAAGCGAACTGCCTGTGGTTGTATATGGCTAGAAGCAAGATAAAGGGAGAAGAGGCTGGGCGGGGGCCAAGGAAGTGGGTCATAAATGGCTTGGAGTATGCCAAGAAGTTTGAACTTGACCCTAAAATAAATGGGAAGCATGAAGGAGAGGAGCTTCCCAGCCAGATTGGCCACTTGGGGAGCAGCATGTGCTAAGGGAGTAGGGGATGGACATGCCTGGGAGGAGAGAGACCCTCTGGGAGATGTGACAATAGTTGCCACATGGGAGATGGCAAGGAAGTGAACTCGAGCAATGGCAGTCACCACGTGAGGGAGAATAAACAAGAAAACGTAAGGGTAGGATCAAAAGGACCCGTGACTAATAGGAATGGGGCATGAGGGCAATGGAATGAATCTAGTTTGAATCCCAAGTTTCTGGTTTGGGCAACAGAGCAGGTGGCAAGCCTGTACACAGAGATGAGAAAATGTTGGAGGAGAAGCTTGTATAGGGAAATTATGTTTGCGTTTATATTATATTCCTCTAAATCCAAGCTCTGGGAAGTCCATACCAGTATTACAGAGTTGCAGTCAATATCCACATAGCAATTTGGATCTTGCCTTTTTCTCTTAGCAGTACTTTCTAAGTGTCAATGGAATCCTCAAATGTCCATCTTTAATTTGGCCACGGAGTATTCCATCATGTTATAAAAGGCGCAGTGTTCTAACTCCTCGGGACTCTATTCCGGGCGTTCTAAAGCGGACTGTGATGAACTCCAAAGTGCTCTCGGCAGGGCCTGTGAGTGGCCTCCACGGCCCAGGACCTCCATAGGGCTGGGTCAGTGGCATCCACTCCATCTGCTCTGCCAGCTCAGACGGGAGTGGTAATGAAGCATGCTCAGCCACACAGCCCCCAGACCTCTCCTGAACCTCATCCACTGATCACCAGGCAACAGCCACCCTACAGGGCTTGGCAGGAGCAAGGCCCTCACTCTTCCCTCCCCTGGGCCCTCTTCCTTCTCAATGGCCACGCTGCTTTCTGCCACCAGCCCTCTCCATGAGTGGCCCCACTCTGATTTCCTCTTACGAGGGTCCGAAGACACATGCGTCAAGTGACAGCAGGGTCAATCCTGAGAACAGTGGCACCCCCACAGGGAAGCTGATGGTCCTATGGCAGGGTTGAGGGAAAAGGAGTGGACCAGTGGTTGTTATGGCAACCAAGACTCCCAAGATGGAGGAAAGGGAAAAGGCAGCACTGCTCAAGAGTTGCCATGGCAACCCTGATCCTTGAGCCCAGCTTTGAAGACAAAAACCACACTCTCCCTACTTACAAAGAAGTACCTGGGATTCCTCAGGGTTCTTTGCATTTCAGAGCTGCATGGAATAAGTCAAGGTCTCCTGGCCCCACAGTTGACTTCACAGACTTTTTTAGGGACAGAAAGGCTTCCACTTTTCTTTGGGAAGAGGGCAGCATTTGGAAACCCCTCAATTCCCTCAAGAAGCATTTATTGAGAGAACCATGTGGCAGGGATACTGTGGTTGTGACAAGGAAGACCCAGGCCTTGTTCTTAAATGAGGAAACCAGACGTTTAAGCATCAGTACAAGACTGTTGCTGGAAGTGTAAATAGTTCAACCTTTCTGAAGGCAGTTTGGTAGTATCCATTAAAATTTTAAGTGCATGTACTCCATGATGCAGTAATGTCATTTTTTTGGCCACACCCATAGCATGTAGAAGTTCCCAGACCAGGGATCGAACCCACACCACAGCAGTGACCCAAGCCACTGCAGTGACAATGCTGGATCCTAACCCACTGCACCAAGAGAACCCTGCAATCCCATTTCTAAGACTCTGCCTACAGAAACATTTGCATCTGAGCATTCCCATTCTGCAGCTCAGCAGAAATGAATCCGACTAGTATCCATGAGAATATGGGTTCGATCCCTGGCCTTGATCAGTGGGTTAAGGATCCGGTGTTTCTGTGAGCTGTGGTGTAGTCCACAGATGAGGCTTGGGTCCCACACTGCTGTGGCTGTGGCATAGGCTGGTAGCTGCAGCTCCAATTCAACCCCTAGCCTGGGAACTTCCATATGCTGCAGGTTCAGTCCTAAAAAGCAAAAAAAGGAGTTCCCGTCGTGGCGCAGTGGTTAACGAATCCGACTAGGAACCATGAGGTTGCGGGTTCAGTCCCTGCCCTTGCTCAGTGGGTTAACGATCCGGCGTTGCCGTGAGCTGTGGTGTAGGTTGCAGACGAGGCTCGGATCCCACGTTGCTGTGGCTCTGGCGTAGGCCGGTGGCTACAGCTCCTATTCGACCCCTAGCCTGGGAACCTCCATATGCTGCGGGAGCAGCCCTAGGAAAGGCAAAAAGACACGAAAAAAAAAAAAAGAAAGAAAGAAAGAAAAAGAAATATTTGCATCTGAAGCTGATCTATGCAGCATTATCTGTCTCAATAAAGAATGGGAAATAACCTGAATGTCCCACAATGGAGTCTAACTTGATTTGGGTACACCCACATATGTTGCATATATATACAAATATGTTTGAAGAATATAAGAAACTGTTAGCAGTGATTCCCCAGGAGAAGTGGGATTGACAAACAAGATCAGAGAAAGGGGAAATTTCGTTTTTCCTTCTGAACCACTGGGCTACATTATTTTTATAATTTAAAGAAAATGCTAAATACTTTGGGACAATGTAGGAGGGCTGGTACTCTGAGACTTGCGGAGGCAAAAGGTGTATACATTGCTGGTTGTAGTACGATGCAAAGAACCACACTAGAGGGCGGGTTAGAAGAAAAGGCAGGTGAGTAGGAAACAGTGAGGTCTTGCAGGTTGCACCAGGAGCGGCAAAGGGACAGACTCTTTAAAGGGACAGAAAAGGAGTTCACGTTGTGGTTCAGTGGGTTAAGAACCCAACATAGTGTCCCAGAGGATTTGGGTTCGATCCCTGGCCTTGCTCAGTGGGTTAAGGATCCAGCATTGCTGCAAGCTGTGGCATAGGTCTCAGATGGGACTTGGATCTGGTGTTGCTGTGGCTGTGCTCAGGCTCCAGCAGCAGCTCCAATTCCACCCCGAGCCTGGGAACTTCCATATGCCGCAGGTGCAGCCCTAAAGAAAGAAAAATAATGATAAAATAAAGGGACAGCAAGGACTTCCCTTGTGGCACAGTGGGTTAAGGATCATGCATTGTCACTGCAGTGACTTGGGTTGCTACAGTGTTGCAGGTTCAATACCTGGTCTGGAAACTTAAAAAAAAAGAAGAAGGAAGGAAGGAAGGAAGGAAGGAAAGAAGGATGGAAGGAAGGAAAGAAAGAGAGAGAGAAAGAAAGAGCAGGAGTTCCCGTCGTGGCTCAGTGGTTAACGAATCCGACTAGGAACCATGAGGTTGTGGTTTCGGTCCCTGCCCTTGCTCAGTGGGTTAACGATCCGGCGTTGCCGTGAGCTGTGGTGTAGGTTGCAGACGAGGCTCGGATCCCGCGTTGCTGTGGCTCTGGCGTAGGCTGGTGGCTACAGCTCCGATTCAACCCCTAGCCTGGGAACCTCCATATGCCGCAGGAGTGGCCCAAGAAATAGCAACAACAACAACAACAAAAGACAAAAGACAAAAAAAGACAAAAGACAAAAAAAAAATAAAATAAAATAAAAAAATAAAAGAAAGAAAGAGCAAAGTCCAGGGAGTTCCTATTGTGGCTCAGTGGTAACAAACCCGACTAGTATCCATGAAGACTCAGGTTCGATTCCTGGCCTCACTCGGTGGGTCAAAGATCAAGCATTGCCATGAGTTGTGGTGTTAGGACACAGATGTGGCTCAGATATGGTGTTGCTGTGGCTGTGGCGTAGGCACAGCTCTGATTTGAAACCTAGCCTGGGAACCTCCATATGCCACAGAGAAGGCCTTAAAAAGACCAAAAAAAAAAAAAAGAGCAAAGGCCAGGAACATGGAAGTCTGGGTGTGTTGGAGAATTGCAAGTGGTCTCTGCGAAAAAGTGACAGAGATGGGTTGGGGCCACAGATCTTCCCCAGGGGCAGAGGGCGCCATCCCAAGTTTGGAAGCAGGGGGGAATCAGGGAGAGCAGAACCCAGGCAGATATCTCTGGCTGCTAAGTAGTGGATGGGCTGGAGGGGGGAAGCCCCTGGGGGCGGGGAGGCGGACTCCTGGAGAGGCTGCTGGAATCCCTCCTACCCAGAGATATGATGGGGACCCCCCTCCCAGGAACAGAGGGCAGGGCATTCCTGGAAATATCTCAGAAGTAGGAAGGGCAAGAATTGTATAAGAATCCATAGACTAACATTCAGTCAGAGTAGGTGGGCCTCCTCAACTTACAGATGGGGAGACTGAGGCCCAGATGGGAGAAAGAGGGATTCTTGGCCACTGGTTTTATTTTTATTTTTTGCTTTTTATGGAAGTTCCCGGGCTAGGGGTTGAATGGGAGCTGCAGCTGAGGCCTACACCACAGCCATGGAAACACCAGATCTGAGCTGCATCTGTGACCCACACTGCAGCTTGCAGCAATGTCAGATGCTTAACCCCCTGAGTGAGGCCAGGGATCGAACCCGCATCCTCAGGGACACTGTGTTGGGTTCCTAACCTGCTGAGCCACAACAGGAACTCCATGGCTGCTGGTTTTGTGGCTGAGTTGTGTCTGGACCTCCCAGAGGAGGCGGCTCAGACCTTCTAGGACCTGATTCAGCCAATCCCTAACTGAGGGGGACGGGCAAAGGTTCGGCCGCTTCCCGAGCAGCCTCTGCAGGAAGAAGTCAGGGAGAAAGAAGACAACACCCTTTGATGTCTGGACGGCAGGGCTCCCGCGCAGAGATCCAGGCCTCCTGAGGGGCAGTTTCCAGGTAACAGACTAGAGCCCGGCTGGCTTGCAGGGAGCATGGGCAGTGCCAGGGCCCTGGGAGGAGCGGCTAGTGGTGGGCCTGGGGCCCCCAAGAGCTGGTCCAGGAAATGTCTCTGCCACCTGCTTCTCTGGCGCCCTGCCCCTACGCAAGGGGCCAGACACTGCCGTGGCCCAGGCAGGGCACTGGACTCAGGTGTCCCCCTGCAGAAATCAAGTGCCTTCCTGTCCTGCCCCTCGGTAAGCTGGCCTTGAACTTGCAGTGCAACGATCCCATGTGAGAAAGCCAGTGGTGGCCCAGGATGCAGAGGGAGAAAGACTCCGGTAACCCTGCCCCTCCTCCTGGAGAGGAAACGGAAAGCCTCGGAAGGATCCTTCTCCCCAAGCTGCCTGGCGGCTCCATTTATCAGATCAGATAGGAGAAAGGATGCTAATCGCCATCCTCCCTGAAACACACACAAGCCTGCGGTCGGCCCTGCACATCTGCACACACTGTCCTCTCCTCTGACTGAGAAAATCCATTAAATAAACACCCAGGGCAGGTGCAGCTAGTCATTTAACAGACACAGGAAATGGGTTCTGATTCCAGTTCCACCCTTAGGTATTGAGAGCCTGCCTCACGCCAGCCCCTGGACCAGCAGCTGCTAGACTAGCATCAGATCTGTTCCCACTGGTCCAGAAGGTTCTGCAGGAGGAAAGGGTTACCCATCAAACAAGTTTGGGAAATACCACAAACTCTATCCCCCTTTCAACAAATCACGATGCCTCTTAAATTGTCAAAGGCTCTGAGAAGTCCTGCAGTAACTCTGTTTAGCATAACATTTCTCTAACACCTGGCCTCTTTTACAGAAGCTGACAGTCTGCAGAATCTGAGTTCCATGTAACACGTTTTGACAAGTACAGATCTGACCAATAGAAGCAGAGCACTAACGGTGGGATTTCAGACCTTCGCACGAAGGCGACATCCTTGGGCAGGGTCTTCTCTCAGTCCCTCAAGTCCCACCAGGAGCATCTGCTTCCTCCTGAGCCTCGGAACAGAGAGGGTGGATGAGGCTGAAGTCTGCGGGACTCCTGGTCGTGGCCTTGGCCGGCAACTGGAGGGCCAGACCTTGGCTGCAGTAGAACTTGTCTATGGCTCGGGGACCAGCCATTCTCAGGTGGGCGGCAGGGTCAGGCATCTGGAACAGCCAAGACACAGATGTTCCAGCCACTCTTGGATTCCAGCCTGGGCTCCTGCTTTCCCTAATTCCAATATTTGGCTGCCACACTCACCTAATTCATATTCCAATGTCAACACTGCATAATCTCCCCCAAACACTGACAGCCTTGGAGCTGGGAAAAGGGACGAGAGAGCCAACAACTGGGGCAGAGAGACCAAGGGGGAGGGGTGGAGGAGGTGAGCAGGAAGGAGAACTCCCAAAGGGCCCAGCAGGCAGCACGCCCAGGGACCCCCAGCTGGGTGGGTAGGACCTGCGAACTTCCCTGGAGAGACAAGACAGCAGCCCCAGAGGCACCCAGCACCCATTCCATGCAATCCGGGCCACAAGATGTACCCCAGGCCCATGCTCTCTCATGCTCAGAAAAGGGGAAACAGAGCCCACCTAGCGGGGCTCCCCAGGGAGGGAGGGTGTGTCTCATGTTGTGTGCAGGAAAGAGAGCCTGACCGCAGTCAGGACGCTGGGGTCTAGTTCCAGCTCTGCCTCCACCCGGCTGTGTGACCTTAGGCAAGTCACTCAACCTCTCTGGGCTTCGGCCTCCTCTCCAAGACAGGCATTTCATAAATGAAACGAAGCCTGCCTTGGAGAGGAGGCCGTAGAGCCTCATGAGAAAGAACACAGGCCCGCCTGCTAAGCTGGCTCTGTCCTGGCTCTTGACCTCACTGGCCTCCAGCATCCTGCCCTGTAAAGTGGGAATAATAACAGCCTCCAGGCACAGGAGCTCATCAGATGAAATGAGAGAGTAGAGAAAGAGCGTGGCTTTCTAGGCTGGCGGTGGTGGGTTGGAGCAGCGGGAACGAGTCATGGGTGTGGCACCTTCTCCAGTCAGGACCTTCCTGAGCCTCCCCTACAGGAGCACTAGGAGGGAGCAACTGTTATTAACCCATTTTACAGAGGTGGAAATCGGGGCTCAGTAACTGGGCCACGGTCACACAGCAGGAGATGAGCCGAGGTCAGTCTGATTCCCAAACCCGGCCTGTTCCAAGACACCACACCGTCTTTCTAAGTTTCAGGGACAGCAAAGGAGTGGGCTTGGGGTCCAGGAGCAACCCCGCCACCTGGCTGATTGGACACGGGGCGGCGGGGGGGAGTGCCGCTGCAGGGGGCACGGAGTTTCAAGTCACCCCTGGTGGCACCTGGCTCTTCCACTCAGGTCTCCTTCCTTTCTCCATCCTGAATGTCCTCCTCCCCAGCCCCACCCCCACTCACCCCTGCCATTCCTGCCTCCCACCGCCCTCCCTCCGCACCCCCATTCCCAGGCAAATGCTCCCCTAGTTCTGACCACAAACTCCCTGGAATTCAGTGACCTCCACCCAGATTTTCCCCAGGGCCACATTCCGTCAGACTTCCTGAGGAGGGCTACTAATCAATATGCATGGGATTTGCATGTGATTTCCATACACTTATAAGGATCTGGAAGGCAGTTTTCCAGTGAAGTATTACCAGGGCCGCTTCCCCGTCCTTATCTCTTTCTTCCATTGCTCTGAACCCACCTCCAGGCACTGGCCCTGCTTTCCTACTTCTGAATGTGCAACTGAACAGGAGGAGTAATATTTTTTAAAGTAACAATTGCTCTTTATTGAGCACCTATTATGTGACAGGCACTGCCTCTCACAATAATCATAATAGGAGCTACTATTTGAGAGGATGTAAGGGGACCCATAAAGAGAACCCCTCCTCCCAGCCCCTGTTCAGAACCATAGAGAGACTTACGCATTGGATGAATTTCAAATGGCCTCATTAATATGGGTAAAGTTGATTTGGGATAATACACCTTAGGTCTGTGTCTTCCTTATTCTGAAGCCCAGAATTAGATAAACCTACTCATTCCTAAATTGCTGGACACCCCACCAGCCAGCTTCTCCCGACTGAGACAGAGCTGGCCCCTAAAAAACTTGAGGCACAAAAGCGCATGGAGATGGAACTCCCACTGTGGTGCAGTTGGTTAAGGGGTTCAGGTTGCTACGGAGGTGCGGGTTCAATCCCCAGCCTGGCACACCAGGTTAAAGGATCTGGCATGGCTAAAGCTGCAGTAGAGGGTTGCAACCGCATCTCAGATTTGATCCGTGGCCCTGGGAACTTGCATATTCTGTGAGTGCAGCCATAAAAGGAAAACAAAAAGTGCATGGAGAAGATGCATCTCTTTGCAGGAGGGGAGACCCCCAAAGAGAAGCGGGAAGGGGCTGAGCTGCACCCTGAGTCCCAAGTTCACCATTTACACGCCACCTGTCCTCCCTGGCTCCCTGGGAAGGACTGAGCTGGGAGGAGGGGGAGGCAAGACTGTTACTCTAATGGTGCTCCCTCTATGGGGAAGGAAACAGCAGCAGGAGATAATAAGTGCTCCCCCTATTTTACAGATGGGAAAACTGAGGCTGCCTAACAGAGAAGTACTGTAATTTCCCCAAGGTCCATGAGTAAGGAAATGAGGGGGCTGTCCTTGAAACCCAGGGCTGTCTATCCCCGCAGCCTATGGGTTTCCAACATGACCAGAGTCATCTCTCTGAGAAAAGCACACAAAGAAGGGAAGGGGAAGACGCAGAGAAGGAGACAGAGGGAACGCCAAGCGCCAAGCGGTGTCCAAATGTGGGTGGGTCGGCTCTAGCTGGGGAAGATCTACTCTCTCAGAGCCGGAGTAGGGAGGGGCTTGGGGCAAACTGGCCCACAGGGGTGAGGCAGCCTATAAATGAGTCGGTGAGGGTGGAAGACAATACGGAGGGGTGGGGACTGCGGTCCACCGAGCAAGGGCAGGCCCAACTCAACCCAGCCCATCTCGGTCACACAGCCACATGCAAGCTCACCAGATCTTCTGACTTTTCAAGAAATGCTAGAAATCAAATTATTACACAAAATCCCCCTATGTGTATAGGCTGGCTCAAAGCTTAAGAGAATGAACAAACACGGCCGAAGCAAATAAAACCTCACTTCTTCTTGGCTCCAGCCCACTCTCCACAGTCCACAACCTCTCAAAATCCAATCCCGTCCCCTCAGAAATGTGCTCACTGAAGTGTGAGTTCCTGAGGTCCAGGAATGGCAGCATCCTTGTCCCCTGCCATCACCGCAGGCCAGCGCAGGAGGTCATCAGTCACGGGAACATCCATGGAGCCAGTCCCAGAGCCAGCAGGTGGACAGCCGGGCCTCCCAATTCCTAGTGCAGAGCCCCCTCCACAATCTCGTAGCTACTCTCACCAGCTTCTGATCCAGAAGATGCTCCTTAAAAATACAACCAGAATCCCTGAGGTTTCAGGTTGGAAATCTGTGTTTTGAATAAGCCACCCCAGGGAATTCTGTAGGAAACCCATTGCAGGGAGATTGCGTGCAAAGGTGGGAATGCACAGGAAGGAGGTTAGCTCAGCCGCAGACCAGCCCTGTGACCAAAGTAACAACTTCTCTAAGCCTCATCTCTCATCTTTAAAAGAGACACAGTATTGGCTGCTTCACACATTTGCCTTGAAGAGAAGAGGTCAGGTACCATTAAAAAACTTTGTAAACTCTTAAGCAGCAGTTTTCAAACTTCAGTTCCCAGCAAATAAATGGGTCACAGCATCAATTTAGTGGGTTTATTTAATTTTTTTATTTATTTATTTTGTCTTTTTGCTTTTTCTAGGGCCGCCCCTGCAGTATATGGAGGTTCCCAGGCATAGGTTCTCAGGCCTATGCCAGAGGCACAGCAACGCGGAATCCGAGCCATGTCTGCAACCTATGCCACAGCTCACGGCAACGCTGGATCCTTAACCCACTAAGCAAGGCCGGGGATCGAACCCTCAGCAACCTCGTGATTCCTAGTCGGATTCGTTAACCACTGCGCCACGAAGGGAACTCCTATTTATTTATTTATTTATTTATTTTTACTTTTTAGGGCCACACCCTCAGCATATGGAAGTTCCCAGGCTAGGGCTATGCTGGGTCATAATTCATAACGTTCTCTTCACATAAATAGGAGTCAAAAATTTTTTATTAAAAAATATACCATTCTGGAGTTCCCATTGTGGCTCAGTGGTAATGAACCCGACTAGTAGCCATGAGGATGTGGGTTCAATCCCTGGCCTCACTCAGCAGGTTAAGGATCTGGCATTGCCACAAGCTGCAGTGTAGGTCACAGATGAGGCTCAGATCTGGCATTGCTATGGCTGCGGCATAGGCCCGCAGCTGCAGCTCCAATTTGAGCCCTAGCCTGAGAACTTCCATGTGCCACAGGTGCAGCCCTAAAAAGAAAAAAAGAAAGTGAAAAAGACAATCCTCAGAATCGGAGAAAATAATTGCAAATCATATTATCTGACAGAGGTCTAGTTTCCAGAATATATAAATAACTTTACAATGCAACAATAAAAAGATAATCTTTTTCTTTTAAGGGCTGCACCCACGGCACATGGAAGGTCCCAGGCTAGGGCTCGAATCGGAGCTGCAGCCACAGCCACAGCAATGCTGGATCTGAGCCATGTCTGCGATCTACACGGCAGCTCAGGGAAACACCAGATCCTTAACCCACTGAGCGAGGCCAGGGATTGAACCCATGTCTTCATGAATCTTAGTGGAATTCATCACTACTGAGCCACAACAAGAACCCCGATAATCCAATTTAAAAATGGGTAAAGGGCTCAAATAGATATGCCTATCAAAGAAGATCTTCAGAAAAATGGCCAGTAAGTGCATTAAAAGATGTTCAACATCATTACTCACCAGAGGACGGCAACTCAAAACCACAGGACATGCCACATCACACGCAGTAAGATGGCTAGCATCAAAAAGACAAACATTCACAAGTGTCGACAAGGATGTGGAGAAATTGGAACCCTCATATTGCTGGTGGGAATGTAAACTGGTGCAGCCACTTTGGAAGATTGTCTGGCAGCGCCTCAAAAAGTTAACCACAAAGTTACCGTGCGATCGAGCACTTTCACCCTAGGAATATACCCAAGAGAAATGAACACCTATGTCCTCATGAAAGCTCGTTCGTGAATGTTCACAGCAGCACTGCTCATAACGCCAAAAGGCATAACCCACCAAATATCCATCAATGGATGAGCAGATAAACACAAGGTGATACGGTCCCACGATGGAATATTATTCAGCCATAAAGAGGAATGAAATACTGATCCATGATACAGTATGGTCAAGCTTTGGAAACATTGTGCTAACAAAAAAAGCCAGTCATCAAAAGCCACATACAGCAGGATTCCATTTATGTGAAGTGCCAGAATGGACAAAACCATAGAAGCTGAAAATAGATGAGTGGTTGCCAAGGGCTAGAGGCAGGTGGTCATGGGAAGTGACTGTGAATGGGGGTGGGGCTTCTTTTTCGGGGGCGGGGGTGAAAATGTTCTGGAACTAAATAATAATGATGGTTGCACAACCTTGTGGATATACTAAAAACCGCTCAACGATACGCTTTAAAAGAGTGAATTCTGGAGTTCCTGCTGTGGCGCAACAGGCTCAGCAGCATCTCTGGAGCACTGGGACGCAAGTTCCACCCCCGGCCCAGGACCGTGGGGTAAAAGATCCAGCATTGCTGCAGTTACGGCATAGGTTGCAACGGTGGCTTGGATCGGATCCCTAGCCCGAGAACTCCATATGCCATGGGGCATCCAAAAAAGGGGGTGGGGAGTGAATCCTATATGAATTATATTTAAAAAAAAAAAAAAACAGTTTACATTCCCACCAGCAATATATGAACCACCACTGTTCCGAAACATCGTACTGGTGGAATTTATTCATGCCAAAGAAGATGAGACTGGAAGGAAAATAAAGAGACCAAGAAGAGAATGCCACGATCATAAAGGTCCCGGAGGGCGGCAGAAGACATCGTGTTCCCACCTTGTACCCTCTGTGCAGCCTGGCCAATGGCAAGCCATTTAAATGACTGAATGGCGTTTGTACCTGTGGATGGTATTGTTACCTGGTACAATCTCATCGAGGGGCCATTTGGCAACATCTATTAAAAACTAAAATGCTGGAGTTCTTGCCGTGGCTCAGTGGTTAACGAATCCAACTAGGAGCCATGAGGTTTCGGGTTCGATCCCTGGCCTCGTTCAGTGGGTTAAGGATCCGGCATTGCCGTGAACTGTGATATAGGTCACAGATGCGGCTCGGATCCCACGTTGCTGTGGCTATGATGTAGGCCAGCAGCTGTAGCTCTGATTCAACCCCTAGCCTGGGAACTTCCATATGCCAAGGGTGCAGCCCTAAAAAGACAAAAGACAAAAAAAAAAAATTGCTCATACTCCTGACCCCAGACTTTGTATTTTAGGATGCGAGCTCTCAAAAATACTCCTAGAAAGGGGTCATAATAAATATAAGTATATTCACTGCAGTGTTGTTTGTAATTGGAGGAAAATGAGTACATAATGATCAGCAATTGAGAAATGATTAATAACCATGATATATCATACATGCAACACTGGACAAACGTAGGCATCTGAGAGTTAATATTAAGTGGGGGCAGGGGGCATAAAAATAGCATGGATGGGAGAAAAGGATAGCTTTTTCATAACAGAAGAATTCCAACCAATAAACTAGATAGTTTCAAAGTATCTCCCCTACCCCCAAGATATTTATTAATTACAAAGGGAAAGATAGGAGTTCTCGTTGTGGCTCAGCTGGTTAAGGACCCAACTAGTATCCATGAGGATGCAGGTTCGATCCCTGGCCTTGCTCCATGAGTGAAAGATCCGGCATTGCCATAAGCTGCAGTGAGGTCACAGACACCGCTTGGATCCCATGTTGCTGTGGCTGTGGTGCAGGCCGGCAGCTGTAGGTCCAATTGGAACCCTAGACTGGGAACTTCCATATGCCACAGGTGCAGCCTTAAAAAGAAACCAAAAAAAAAATTGCTAAGGGAAAGATAGTCGATTTATAGGAAAGGAACCCAGCAGATGCCACCTAAACCAAGTGATCAAGGTTAATGCCACCTATAACGTGACACTAAGATGTTGTGTTCCTCCCCCTGCCCCTGGGGTTTTCATGCCTAAAATGTGCAGTCTCAATCTCATCATCAAAGACAGCAGACAAAACCAAATGGAGGAATATTCTAGAAAACGAATGACCAGTGCTCTTCAAAAGTGTTAAGTTCAGGGGACACAAATAAGGGCTGAGGCTCAGTTCCAGACCAGAGGTGACTAAGGGGACCTGTCGCCTAAATGAGGAGTGAATCTTGGATTGGATCCCAGAACAGAAAAAGATCATTAATAGAAAAACCAGCGAAATCTGAATAAAGAGTGTGAGTCAGTTGACAGTATTGTACCCATGTTAATTTCTTCGTTTTGATCGCTGCGTTACGATTATGCAAGATGCAACATTAGGGAATGCTACGTGAAGGATATTAACGGTGCTCTGTACTATTTTTGCAACTTTTCCATAAGTCTAAAATGATTCCAAGTTTAAAATTTCTTTAAACAAAAAGGATATTACAGCCCTATTTTTGTATGAAAGAATTATAATCTGGTGAGCCCTTGCTGGTTGTCTTCTGTACCGGGTTGAAGAGCAGCTCCCCAAAATCATGTCCCTCTGGAACTTCCAAAAGTTCCCGATTGGGGATTTTGTTTGGAAATAGGTGATTTGCAGATAGGAGTTGTTAACATGAAGCCATACTGGATTAGGGGCCCCAAATCCAATGACAAGTGGGCCACGTGGATACACGTACAAACACAGAGGGAGAGCGCAGTGATGGCGGAGGCTTAGAGGTTGGTTGGAGGTCTGGCTGATTTCAGCGGGTGAGGCTGGACTCGAGTCTTCAGACTGGGCTTGGTTTGCCCCACATTCTCCACCCTGGACTCCAGAGGAAGGCCATGGCCATCTGGGCATACCTTTCTCGTGGTGGAGGTCAGGAGCTCAAGAGGGGAGCTCAAGGGGTAACATGAGCTTGCTTTAAGGCCTGGCTAGGAACTGGCACATCAGGGCTTCTACCCACACTCCACTGCCCAGGACAAGGCAGTGGTCAAGGCCTTCAGTGGCGGGCTGGGGAAGAACACCCACCACAGCGAGCCGTGGCGAGGAGAGGAAGGGAAGGAAGCTTACCCCTCAACGATTTGATCAAACGCATCTTTCTCAACAGTTTCAAAGAGGTTGGAACGGACTCACCCACCTGGCTTGGGGGTCACTGCCCTTCCCCGTAGCAACCAGTGTGATGGGGGGGGGGGGGCGGCGACAGGTCCCAGGAAAACTTCCTAGGGTGTGAGGCTGGGGGCAGGAGGTGTTTCCTAAAAGAAAATCAACAATAAGGGGCAGGGGGATCAGATTATATGTAGGAAAAAAAAAAATCATTGACACAAGGGCCCAGCGCTTTCCAAGCCACAACATTGCAGGTAAGTATCTTACTGAAACCCAGGTTCTTAGTCAGCAGATGCAGGGCGGTGCCTGAGAGTCTGCTTTTGCTGCAAGGTCCCAGGTGATGCTGGTAATGATCCGTAGACAAGAATGAAATCATGGAGTTCATTAAGGACCCGACATTGTCTCTGTAAGGATGCAGGTTTGATCCCTGGCCTCATCCAGGGCATTAAGGATCTAGCATGACCAGAAGCTGTGGCAAAAGTCACAGACAGAAAAAAAAAAAAAAAAAAAAAAGGGGAGGGGGGGGAGTTCCCATCGTGGTTCGGTGGTTAACAAATCCGACTAGGAACCATGAGGTTGCGGGTTCGATCCCTGGCCTTGCTCAGTGGGTTAAGGATCTGGCATTGCCGTGAGTTGTGGTGTAGGTCACAGACGAGGCTCAGATCCTGCACTGCTGTGGCTCTGGCATAGGCCGGCAGCTACGGCTCCGATTCGCCTGAGAACCTCCTATGCTGCGGGAGTGGCCCTAGAAAAGGCAAAAAGACAAAAAAAAAAAGTCACAGACACAGCTCAGATCCAGTACTGTCTGTGGCTGTGGCCTAGGCCACAGCTCAGCTCTGATTGGACCCTGAGCCTGGGAACTTCCATTTGCCACAAGTGTGGCCCTAAAAAGACAAGAAAGAATGAGATGAGCAGTTTCTCAACCTTCCACGTTCTCATTTACAAAGCGGCGATCCCACCTGCCACGCATACTTTTCTTGGCAAAGAAGACGGCGCCCTCGGCAGTAAGGGGGATAATCCTTGTACTATTTCTCGCCCCCTGACTGATGCCCCTTCCACTCCTCCCCGGTCCCCAGGAAGGGGCTCACAATCTGGGCCGACTTGGCAAGAGGAAGCCCATCTCCCGATGCGAGTGCGGCTTCCCTTAAACTGCCTTAAACTGCTCCCTGCAATAACGTCGGTGTCTCCATAAGATTCAATTACAGTTATCAGGCAATTAAGCACACGCAGCGAGGTTATTGCATAATTAATGCTCAGCCCCCATCCAGCAGCTTCTGAAAGGGGCGCAGGTAACGTGACTCACCCACCCCCACCTCTGGGAGAGGAACAGGGGACCCAAAACGGGGGCTGCCCTCCCCTCAGCTTCTAAGGAAAAGACTCCTAGGAAATGAGACACAGAGGCTCAGTGGACGGAGGACAGGGTGCAGCCGCCCCAAGGGCTTGAGCCGGTGACTGCCAGGGAGCCCTCACACCTACCACGTGCTCCAGTGGCTGGGCTGGAACCTTGGGGTGGAGGGCAAATCCTGCCGCTGCTAAGGACTGCCGCAGGCCCTCGTCTATTGTTTTTAAAGCTTCAATTTCCTTGTCGGTTAAAGAAAGGAACTGATAAGAACAAATTCCTGGGGGTTATGCTAATAGAGCAGAGAGTTTGCCCGTTGCTTTAATAGTTCCTGCGGGACTATCTGTGTGACCTCCCTGTCTGGGCCTCAGTGTCCTCATCTATAAAATGGGGATAATTAAGTCCCGTGTCGCCTGTGCTTGAAGGGTCCTCCTGCGAATCAAATGAGATGACACGTGCACAGAGAGTGTGGAGCAGTTTGTGGACGTGCCACTATGTCTCAGTTGCCCAGCCCTCCCGAGCAGCTCTGTGTACGCGTCTGCAGGGGTCACCACTGCCCCAGAGCAGGGCCGTGGGCCATCTGCACCACTCAAGGGGGGTAAGTCTAATGGTTTGGTGGGTAGAGTAAGGGAGAATTCATTTCATTTCTTTCTTTTTTCTTTTGCTTTTTAGGGCCGCACCCATGGCATTTGGAGGTGCCCAGGCTAGGCGTCGAATTGGAGCTACAGTTGCCGGCCTACACCAGAGCCATAGGGATGCAGGATCCAAGCCATATCTGCGACCTACAACCACAGCTCACGGCAAAGCTGGATCCTTAACCCACTGAGCAAGGCCAGGGATCGAACCCATATCTTCATGGATATTAGTCTAGTTCTTAACCCGCTGAGCCACAGCAGGAACCCCGAGAATTCATTTCTTGCGTCTGTGACATTCAAATGAGACTCGAGTGACACAAAAGAGAAAAAAATAGTCAAAGAAGGTTGCTGAAACAGTGCAAGTGAGAAGTGAGAGAGAAAAGTGAGATCCCAGAGATGGGGAGCTCGGGGAGGGGGTACAGACAGAACAGTGGGAGAGGAAGGTGGCTGCAGAGTGAGTGATCAGGCCTTTGTGAGAAAGACAGGGGCTTCTCATCCGCCTATACATCCCAGTGGCCAAAACACACATCCACGTGGACATGCGCACACACGGATGCAAGCACAGGCACCTACGGACATACACAGGGTACATGCACCCACAAGCAGCACAAGCAGACACGTGCACACACACATGCAGACACTCACAGATACACCCAGCTGCACCCACAAGCCAGCATACACAGACATGCACACAGATACAGACATAGGCCAACCCACGCGTGCACACGGATGCATGCGTGCACGCACCTAAAAACAAAGCACACTCTCAGTAATGCCTTGAACCCACCAGCCTCCCTTAAATTGAAGCTAATCGGCTTCCCACAATTCTTTCCAGCTGAGCGTGTGATTCCAAAACCACCCACAAGAGGGTGCTCAGGAACCAGAAATCGGGGGCCCTGTGAGCACAACTTAGAACGCGGAGCTCAGAGGTTAAGGAGACCGTCCCTGCAGACTATCGCTGAGAAAGCTGAGCCCAGAGGGAAGGGATTTGCCCGAGCACGAGGCCAGTGACCCCTGCCCTGTCTCCCCTCGGGGATTATGTTCAGGAATGCGGATGACGGGTGCGGGGGGGAGGGTGTGCGTGTCATTGTCACAGTCCTGGTTAGAGAGAAAGGACTGAGGGAGAGTTAGGGATATGGAAGGGAAGTTCTCCTAAGGTTTTGGCGGACACTATCCCTAACTCACTGTGACCCTGAGCGCACGCCTTGGCTTCTCTGTCCAGCGAGGAAGCTGCCTCTGGACAGACCTTTCCCCGTATCCATATGCATCCAGATTTTCGGATCTCTGTTCTTCCTCCCCATTCAGGGCTCGTGCTGTCACCTCCCCAGACAGGCCCCCTCTGCTGGAGCCCACCCATCACTACTTTGTCTGCATCACATTCCTTAATGCTGCTTGAAACAGCCTCCTTTAAGAATGTGCTTACATGTTTGTCTTGTTTCCTCCAGGGGAACGCAAACCTTATAAGAGCAGGGCACCAGGCGGGCTGCCAGGCCTGGAGTGAAGCATTCCCTCCTGGCCGGGCAACGGGAAAGACCGCCTCAGCTGTGTGCGGGTGCTGCCCTCTGGTGGTGCTAGGTCCCCATGGCACCCGGCTTTCTCCTGCCGGTCAGCGGGCCTTTTCAATCTCCAAACACTGTCGCCAGGGTATATCTCTGTGGGACTCTGGGAATGGACGTAAAGGAATCTTGTCTCCAGGGTTCCTCTCACCTGGATTCAGATAAATGAGGGGCCTTCTCTGGCACCTAGTATCTGAAAGGCCCGCCTCACAATGAATAAAGAGGAGCGTAGTGAATGAATGCTGTGGACTCTCTCCATCCTGGAAAAGTCAGCTTTGAGGCAGAATGTGATGACGCCAATCTTACAAAGTCTAATAGAGAGAGCGTGATAAGTCAGTCCAACTGTCCCATTTAATGAATGAAGACACTGAGGCCCAAGCCAGGACAGAAAGAGAAAATTGCCTGGCCTCACAAAACCCTAGAATAACTAACCCATTCCCCACCCATTGATAAGCCCAGGGCAGTCACGTTTTATGCAAAGCCTGCGTTCCTGAAGACCTTGCCTAATTCAAAATGTGTGTAATTCCAGACTAATTTTGCCATAGAAATGAATGCAAAGAGGAAAGGATGTGTTGCATAAATCTACCCCCATTGTGGCATATTTTTGCTTTAATGCTGCTTTTTATTTTTCCAGCATCACCTCTAATATTTCACAGCTCGCTCTCGGCGAAATTAACAGCACAGCATTTCCTGCTGGTGGTCTGGCCTTCCTCATAACGTTTTATCACATCTCCCCTCCTTTCCAATGCTATTGATTTTCAGGTGCATGTTTCAGCACCGCCATTTAAAGAACACTTGGATGACACCATTACGGGATACAGAGAAAAGATTTAAAGTTATAATAACTGAATATTGAGACAGCAGCTCAATCGTCTCCAGAATCCCCAACAGAAATTAGAAATCCGGAGGCCTGCAAACCACAATGCCTGCGTATAGAAGGCAGGTATTTCTACTTAAACACCAAAGCAGGTTTCCAATCCCCAGTTAACAACTCACTTAGCTCCTCCCACCCTAGGAAACAGGGCGATTCTGACATTTTTTTAACTGAGGGGCTTCGTAGTGTTGCCAACTTTGTGCCTAAATGTTTATGACCATTTTACGCTGCATCTTTCCAAAGCCACAGAGTTGAAGGTCTCATAAACTGTGACCTCACCTCCCTTGCTGTGTCCTTAACCTCAGAAGGGTGGAGATGTATGACCACGCCCAAGAATCACAGATAGAGACTTCAGAGCCCAGCCGCCCGGCTCACACGCATGCCCTTTTGGATGCAGCATCAGTAGAGGCGCCCTGCACAGTTGGATGAGTCCCAAGCCACCTCCAAGTCGACTTCTCTTACTGGCTGGGGAAGGGGCTCCTCCTGCCCCCTCTCCCCACCAGCATTTAGTTCCAGTTATCTGATATTCTGTTCCCAAAAAGGAGACTGAAGGGGCTTTAGGTCTATGTAGCCGGAGGAAGATAAAGGATAACGGGCTCTCCCTTTCAAGCATTCACAAGACGATCAGACACTTCACGCTGCCAAGAACAATCTCTCCGTACAGCTCCTGTGAACTGGCCTTCCTCTGCCTGGAATTGGTTCCCTTGGCTTGGCCAAAACCTGGCCCCAGGAGAGGGACAGCCAGACCCTAAGAAGGAGAGAGGGACAGCCAGGCAGCTTTGAACCCATCTGCTAGGACTCCTGTCCAGAGTCCACTTCCACCTGACCTTGAGTCCCTGTCCAAGAAGACTGACCCCACCCCGGCCTGTTTCCTCTTCTTTAGAATGGGGATATCACCCAGGACCACTGTGCGAATGAAAGGCAGTCCCCCAAGGGACAGCACCTAGCGCGGAGTAGTGGGCAGGGCAAATACTTACGGACGGTCCGCATCAGAATCTGGAAAATCCCACCCTTGGACAATTTATGGTCCGAGGTTAACTAGCGACCCAGCCCGGAAGACTCCTTCCGCTAACTCACAAATTCACCAGTGAGGAAGCCTAAGTTGTTGCTCAGCTGGGGAGGGCAGGGGTTCCCAGCTCTGGCTTTGCTCAAGAGTCTGTCAGCTCACCTTCCACCTCTAAGGCTCGGGGACAAGCACAGGCCCCTAGGGCCCTCCAGGGGACCCATCGAGGCCAGCCCCTCCCTCTGGGCCCGCCCCTCCCTGCACAGCCAGCGAATCTGCAAATTTGCCTGGTGAATACGTCCGGTGGATTCAACATCGCATTCCTCTTATCCCTCAGAGGGCGGTGGAGTCGCCAGGCCCCAAAGGCAAGGGTCACATGCTGGGCTTGATCTTCCGCACCCCCCCTTGCCCCGCCTCTTGCCCCGCCCCTCCTCCCTTGGGCCCTCCCCCCTTGGTTCCTCCTCTCTCTCTTCTGCTGCTGTGGGTGCCTCTCCCCGGCGGCACTAGCTGGGCACTAGCTGGGCACTAACTGGGCTCTCGGGCACCAGAGGAAGGACCCCACAGGGCAGCGGGAGAAGGAAGAGGCAGGGTTTTCGGGAGCGAATGCGTTGGCCTCGCACCATCACGCCCGCCAGAGGCTAAAAGCTGGAGGGCACGCCCCGCCCATTCTTGCCCCTCTCCTGCTATTTTCATCATCTCTTCCCACATATTATCCCCTATGGGACCAGAAGGCTCCTTGGCAGGGGCACCCAGCCTTTTCTCTCGGCATCCCCATACCTGGATGCTGGGACCTGTTTCCTGATTGGAAGGGAAAGGAAGGGTGTCCCAGAGCAGGTGCCAGGACCTTAATATGGTCCCCGTCTGCCTCACCTTTCTCCTTCCTCCTCCGCTCCCAGCCTCCCACCCCCTCTCCCCACTACCCGGGACCTCCTCCCCTTTGTCCAGCCTCCCTCCTGGAGAGCAAGTCCCAGCTCTGACTCCAACGGCAGTGGGAAGAGGGACTTTGGGTTATGAGGGTAGAGGATAGAAGGCAGGACTCCCTGGATGGTCTGGCTTCGGAACAAAATGTCTAAAACTCGTTCAGAATTTCTCCTTAGGCGAAACCACCTGGTTGTCTAATTTCTCTATCCAATTCTGCTACAAGAGTGTCTCTGTCCTTCCCACATTGTGCTACGTCTCAGAGGATGCTCTTTGGTTACTTGAATCATGGGAAGAACCAGGTTCCAATAACCGTGCCTGGGGAGAGGACAGGAAGCAGGGGGGCAGAAATTCATACTGCCTTACGAATAGTTAAGACGCCCCAGGTGTGGTTTCTTTGAACCCAAATAGATCCAGGTATCAGCTCTGAAATACCATCTCCGGGAGTTCCCGTCGTGGCGCAGTGGTTAACGAATCCGACTAGGAACCATGAGGTTGCGGGTTCGGTCCCTGCCCTTGTTCAGTGGGTTAACGATCCGGCGTTGCCGTGAGCTGTGGTGTAGGTTGCAGACGCGGCTCGGATCCTGCGTTGCTGTGGCTCTGGCGTAGGCCGGTGGCTACAGCTCCGATTCGACCCCCAGCCTGGGAACCTCCATATGCCGCGGGAGCGGCCCAAAGAAATAGCAAAAAGACAAAAAAAAAAACATCTCCTCCAGGAAGCCCTTCTGGGATGGGAGGAAAAGACCCATGATGCAAAGAAGAGTATTAGATGTTTCCCAGATATCGCTCTTGTTCTCCTGCCTCTGCATCTTGCCACCTGGAAAGCCCTACCTCCAGATGTGTCCGAATGCTCCCCATCCATCACTGCTGGAGCTGGACTTAAATGTCACTATTTCCCGGGTGAAAGTGACCGTTCCCCCATTAGAGCCACCCCAAGCACTTTCTACTCTGGGCTACTATGAGCACAGGTGCCAGAAAGAATTGCTCAGGCTGGGACCAGTGACAGGTTCGAGCCTGGCTTTGCCCAAGTGTTTTTCAAGTCACTTTCAGCCTCTGAGCCTCCTCTTCTACCTGAGGGATAGACCTGCGCCTAGAGGCCATTGAGGCTTTCTGCCTACCCTGGCGTCATCTCCCCTCTGGCCTGAGAGCAAGATCTTTGATGTATATTCATGGGACACTCAGGAATCAGCACTTTTTTTTTTCTTTTTTAGCTTTTTTGGATGCCCCGCATCATATGGAGCTCCCAGGCCAAGGATCAGATTTGATCCCCAGTGGTGACCTGAGCCACAGCTGGGGCAATGCTGGATCCTTAACCCACTGTGCCAGCTTGGGGATTGAACCTGCATCCCCACGCTCCCAAGATGCCACCAATCCGCTGTGCTGCAGTGGGAGCTCCTCAGTACATTTGTTGAGTGGCTAAATGGATGAATCCAGAACTTGGGGACATAAAATCTAAAGCTCTCTCAACATGAAGCTTTTGAGCCTCGTCAAGCCTGCAACTGCCTTTCCTTGTCCTTAAACCAACCCGGCAACAAAATCACCTTCTAAGCCGCCAGCTAGCCAGTCCCCCCTCCGTGTGATCCCAGGAGAAATGATTCAAAATGTTGACAATATGACATTCAATGCTTTTTTCTTCCAATATATTACACACCGCGGGGGCAATAATAATAACGGCAAATATTTATTAAAGGCCTATTATATGCCTGACACAAGGATCTAGACGTTCACATGAATTTTCTCATTTAATTCTCAGGATAATCCATGAGGTAGGTTCTTTTATTAGCCCCTATTTTCAGGCCAGAAAATGAGGCCTAGAGAGGTTAAACTTGCCCAAGTTCACAGAGCAAGCTGGTGACAGAAGATGGGGACTTTGCGAAATCATTTTTTATGCATTTGTGCTGCAATATATTTGCATTTTTATAGTCCTCTTTCAGACTTTAGATTTTTGTTTTTTAATTTAACGTCTTCATCTGTTTTCAGTCCATTATGCCGGCTCTGTTTGGTTGGCAGTGTTTCTGTGAACTGTCAATTTTGCCTTCCTCTCTAAGAGAGTAGAAATAGTCTGTGGAATTTGTGAAAACATAGCTAAATAGGTAAGTGGACATGGATGACTGAAAATGAATTTTTAAAATGAAACAACCTAGAAAGCAGACGAAATTGCTTTCAAAACGCATACAAAAATTGCAAAATCACCCCAGGGTGCAACGGCCTTATCAAGGCATGAACTAATGGCTGTAAACATTCATTTCCAACCAAATTCCTTTCCACTGATTCACTTGGAACCTGGAAGAAAAACTTTAAAATGTGTTCTAACTTTGTCAGACAAATGCATAATTGCTGGAAAATTAGTTAGAAATTAAAAGCCTAAAAGACTGGGGGTAGGGATGGAGAGGAAAGAGATAACACTGAAAGGTAAAATACACGGTTTAAAGGTTCAAGGACATGCCCTTGGTACATAAAAATTAGTAATACTTGAAAAAACAGGGGTTGAAAATACCATTTCAACCAATTTTTTGTTGCATTATTGAAGTAAAATTGTAAACAATAAAATGCACAGATTTTTGGTTGGTTGGTTGGGTTTTTGGTGGTGGTGGTGGTGGGGTTTTTTTTGTGGCTGCACCTGCAGCATACCAAAATTCTTGGACCAGGGATCAAACCCTCACCACAGCAGCAACCCAAACCACTGCAGTGACAACGCTGGATCCCTAACGCACTGCGCCACGAGAGAACTCCAAAAGGCACAGATTTTTTTCCTTTCTTTAAAGTTTTATTGCGGTTGATTTTATAGTTGATTTACAATGTTGTGATAATATCTGCTGTACAACAAAGTGATTCAGTTATGCTTCTCTTTCAGATTCATTCCCACATATGCCATCACAGAATATTGGGTGGAGGTCTCTGTGCTATACTGCAGGTCCCCGTTGGCAAAAGGCAGAGCTATTTTGGGGGTTTTTTGTTTGTTTGTTTGTTTGTTTTGGTCTTTTTAGGGCCACACCCACAGCATATGGAAGTTCCCAGGCTGGGGGGTCAAATCAGAGCTACAGCTGCCAGCCCACGCCACAGCCACAGCAAGACCAGATCCACACATCTGCAATCTATACCACAGCTCACAGCAACACCGGATCCTTAACCCACTGAGTGAAGCCAGGGATCGAACCTGTGTCCTCATGGATACTAGTCAGATTTGTTTCTACTGAGCCACGATGGGAACTTCTTTTTTGTTGTTGTTGTTGAAAACGCAGATTTTTAAGTGTAGAGTTTAGTTTCTGACAAATGCATATACCTGTATAACAAACATACAATCAAGATATTGATTGATATTGACATTGATAAGAGACTGAATATTTCCATCGCCCCGGCAAATTTTTGTGCCTCTTTATAATCAATCCACCCACCCCAAGTCAACCTTCCTGTAGTCAAGAGTTTATGTTTGTCGGTTCCAGAATTTCATATAAATGGATTTATACATTACACATACTTTTGTGTCTCTTTTTCACTCAGTAAAATGTCTTTAAGAGTCATCATTTTTTTGCTTAAACCAAGCAGTTATTTCATCTTTAGTAGTATTCTGTTGTAGAAAAATACCACTCTGTATTTATCCATTCATCTCATCAAGAACATTTGAATTATCTCCAATTTTTTGTTATTATAAATAAAGCTTCTATGAAGATTTTTGCATAGGTCTTACTCAAATACAATTTTTCATTTCTTTTGGTAAATACCCCTAGCAGAGTCTCCATTTGCAGAGTTCCCGTCATGGCTTAGCGGTTAACGAACCCGACTAGCATCCATGAGGACACAGATTCAATCCCTGGCCTCACTCAGTGGGATGGACTGGGAGTTTGGAGTTAGTAGATGCGAACTATTGCATTTGGAATAGATAAGCAATGACATTCTGCTGTATAGCACAGGGAACTATACCCAATCTCTTGTGATGGAATATGATGGAGGATAATGTGAGAAAAAGAATGTATATATAACATATATATGACTGGGTCACTTTGCTGTACAGCAGAAATTGACAGAACATTGTAAATCAACTATAATAGAAAAATAAAAATCGTTTTAAAAAATGGCTTAAAGACTTAAACATAAGACAACACAATAAAACTCCGAGAAGAGAACATAGGCAAAACATTCTCTGACATCAACTGAGGAAATATTTTCTTAGGTCAGTCACCCAAGGCAACAGAAATAAAAACAAAAATAAGCCAATGGGACCTAACCAAACTTACAAGCTTTTGCACAGCAAAGGAAACCATTTAAGAAAACCCAAAAAGACAGCTTACAGAATGGGATAAGATAGTTGCAAATGATGCAACTGACAAGGGCTTGATCTCCAAAATATACAAATGACCCATACAAATAAACAGCAAAAAAGCGAACAACCCACTGAAAATTGGGCAGACCTGAATAGACATTTCTCCAAAGAAAAGAGGCAGATGGCCAACAAGCACATGAAAAAATGCTCAATATCACTAATTATTAGAGAAATGCAAATCAAAATTACAGTGAGGTACCACCTCACACCAGTCAGAATGTCTATCATTAATAAGTCTACAAATAACAAATGCTGGAGAGGGTGTGGAGAAAAAGGAACCCTCCTACACCATTGGTGGGAATGTAAATTGGTACAACCACGATGGAAAACAGTATGGAGGTACCTCAGAAAACTAAATATAGACCTACCATGTAATCCAGCAATCCCACTCCTGGGCATATATCCATGCAAAACTTCATTCAAAAAGATACATGCACCCCTGTGTTCATTGCAGCACTATTCACAATAGCCAAGATATGGAAACAACCTAAATGTCCATCAACAGATGAATGGATTAAGAAGATGTGGTACCTGTATACAATGGAATACTGCTCAGCCATAAAAAAAGAACAAAAGGATACCATTTGCAGCAACATGGATGGAACTAGAGATTCATACTAAGTGAACTAAGTCAGAAAGAGAAAGACAAACACCATTTGATATCCCTTATATCTGGAATCTAATATATGGCACAAATGAGCTTATCTACGGAAAAGAAACAAACTCATGCACCTGGAGAATAGAAGAATAGTTGTCTGGTTTTCAAGGTGGAGAGGGAGGGAGTGGGATGGACTGGGAGTCTGGGGTTAGTAGATACAAACTATTACACTTAGAATAGGATAAGCAATGAGGTCCTGCTTTATAGCACAGGGACCAATATCCAATCAACCGTGATGGAACATGAATACGAGAAAAAGAATGTACATATATACATATGTATGACTGGATCACTTTGCTGTACAGCAGAAATTGACAGAACATTGTTAATCCACAAAAATAAAAAATTTTTTAAATAAAGCATAAAATAATTTTCAGTTTGGGTTACTTCTAAAATGCTTATCTATGTTTGAAAATGTTTAAATAGAAGTTCTCCCTGTGGTGTAGCAGGTTAAGGATCTGGCGTTGTCCCTGAGGTGGCGACAAGGATTCAATCCTCGGCCTGGAAGAGTGGGTTAAGGATTTGTCATCAAAAAAATAAAATAAGTATTCAAATATTAATAATCCAAATGACCTGCCTTGTTTGTATTCTCTATTTCTTCTTTTTAGGGCCACACCTAAAAAGCACATGAATGTTCCCGAGTGAGGGGTTGAATCAGAGCTGCAGCTGCCGGCCTACACCACAGCAACCCCAGGATCCAAACCACATCTGTGACCTACCCTGACGCTTGAGGCAATGCCAGATCCTTAATCCACAAGTAAGTCCAGGGATCGAATTCACACCTCATGGATACTTTGTCGGGTTCCTAACCCACTCAGCCCCAACAAGAACTCCTTTTTTTGGCACTCCTATCATGGCACAGCAGAAACAAATCCGACGAGGAACCATGAGGTTGTGGGTTTGATCCCTGGCCTCGCTCAGTGGGTTAAGGATCCAGCATTGCTGTGAGCTGTGGTGTAGGTTGCAGACGTGGTTCAGATCTGGCATTGCTATGGCTGTGGTGTAGGCCCACAGCTGTAGCTCCAATTAGACCCCTAGCCTGGGAACTTCCATATACCGCAGGTGTGGCCCTAGGAAAAAAAAAAAAAAAAAAAAGACCAAAAAAAGGAAACTCCTTTTTTTTTTTTCCTTGCATTCCTGATGTAGGTATATTGGTTAAATATGATATCCCTCTCCAGATCACAGGATCACTGCTCTTACACAATCTGATGGATGTCAAGAATGGCAGCAACAAAAAAAAAAAAAAAAAGGAGTTCCCATCGTGGCGCAGTGGTTAACGAATCCGACTAGGAACCATGAGGTTGCGGGTTCCATCCCTGCCCTTGCTCAGTGGGTTAACGATCCGGCGTTGCCATGAGCTGTGGTGTAGGTTACAGACGCGGCTCAGATCCTGCGTTGCTGTGGCTCTGGTGTAGGCCGGTGGCTACAGCTCCGATTCAACCCCTAGCCTGGGAACCTCCATATGCCGCGGGAGCAGCCTAAGAAATAGCAAAAAGACAAAAAAAAAAAAAAAGAATGGCAGGAAAAGAGCCATACAACAACTCGACCTTCCAAAGGCGGAGAGCCAGGTTAAACAGAAGAGTTTGGCTGAGCTGGAAGTTGGAAACCAAACTTCAGTGCACGCTGACTTAACAATGATTCTCAACTAGATGGAAATATCTCTTACAGAAATCCAGTGGGGCAGTGGCCCCCCAGCATGTCAGAGACAGTTCTTCTTTCACTCAGTCAGGAAAACTTTATTGAACACCTAGCTATAGGCCAAGCTCTGTGCTAAGCATCAGGATTATAGTGGTGAACGAGATTGAGTGTGGTTGGAGAGAGACACGTAACCAGTTGGCTACGGTGTACAAGACAAATGTGATTGCACTAATGAGCCCAAATATGCCATCAGCATACATGGTGTCTCATAAATCATATGAATTGAACAGTGAACCAGCAGAGAGGAGAAGGGAGGGGTGTCAAGAGGAAAGAGCAATGGGAGATGTTTGTTAAATTAAGCCAATTTCAAATTGCAGTATCCAGCCCAGCCCACCTCACCACCACTATGTCCTCCCACCAGGTTTACAGCAAAGAACCATAAAAAGAAGCCAACATTGACCTATAACCACCTGCTGGCAGCCGTTCTACAAACACACCAGTATTTACACATCCGGGTCTACACTTCCTCCTGCCCTGCCCTTTTCCTATCTCCCATCCTATTCTTGGAACCCCAGCACTTGGGGAAAAGAGGGGTTACGATGGCTAGATTCATCCCCGGGAGCTGGCAGTTTCCTGCCCTGACCCCTCCTCTTGGACAGAAGAAAACACTTACAGTAGCATCTAGGGTTCTCTGATGGCATGCCATACAGACTCCAGCCACCTTACACAAAAATAAAGTCATTGGAAGTGTCCAGTATTGTTTGCAGAACTGAGGAAAAAACCGAAGAACAAGGCCGGGGAGTTCTCATTGTGGTTCAGTGGTAACAAACCCAACTAATTTCCATGAGGACTCAGGTTCCATCCCTGGCCTCACTCAGTAGGTTAAGGATCTGGCGTTGCCATGAACAGCAGTTCATGTGGTGTAGGTCGCAGACATGGCTCAGATCTGGTGTTGCTGTGACTGTGGCACAGGTCGGCAGTGCAGCTCTGATTCCAGCTCTAGAACTTCCAGAGGCCATGGGTGTGACCCAAAAAACAAACAAACAAAAAACCAAGGCTGGGAAGGACAGCAAGCAGAGTAACTCTGGGGTCTCGGAGGCAGGAAATTGTAAATGGACTTTCTGGGCATTGCTGCCAACCATGAATCAACAGTAGTCATTTTTAGAAACAATTTTTGTTGTTGTTTCTGTTCCATTTCAGAGAAGGAAAAACTAAGCAATGGGCTCAATGGTCTGGCCTGGGTCATACCCACCCTAACCCTAACCCTAATCCCAAGCAGTGGATTGATGACCCCCCCCCCAAAAGTGCAAGAGCCAAGGAGGGGGCGCTCCTCCCCAAAAAGAAACAAAGATGTTCTTACCCCAAAAGGTAAGAGAGGCCTCCTGTGTGTAGTCTTCTTCACACCTCATCAGCAGAGAGAAGTGACAGGAAGCCACATCAGGGACACCTAGTCTAATTGGAGAGTCTCCCTAAGGAAGCGATTCTGCACTGAGTCCCAAGAACAAGTCAGCCAGATTTAGGAGTGAGTCTGGGAGGGCTCTGAACAAGGCGGAACCTAAGGAGCAAAGGAGGAAGAAAGAGGTCCATGAAACCTTCTAGATGCCCTGTACTCCATCCAATCCAGGCCCCTCACAGCAGACGCTGGTCATTTGTCTGTTCAGCATCTAATCCCCTTCTTCTGGCAACACTTCCTAAATTTTATTTCCCAAGCCAGAGCTTCCCCACTCTCAGACCTCCTTGTCTGGGTCCAAGGGTGAAGCTTGCTAGGCAGGGCTTAAGCCAGAGGCTGGATTTATCGACTTGGCCACAACGATTTGTCCAGGGGAGGTCATGTGACCTGGGCTGGACCAATCAGAGTAAACCTCAAGGCTCTGAAGTCACCATGACGGGTTTTTTTTTCCCATCAGACTTAAACTTGGGTGGTGTTGAGGGTTGAGATATGATGTTGTATAATATTATAATGGTAAATATGTGATTATATCTTTGCCCAAACTCATAGAATGTACAGCACCAAGAGTGAGCCTTAATGTAAGTTATGAACTCTGGATGCTAATGATGAGTCAGGATAGGTTCATCATTTCTAACAAAGGTACCTTTCTGTTGGGGGATGTTGATAACGGGGCATGCTGTGCATGTGTAGAGGCAGGGAGTTTATGGGAAATCACTACACCTTTTGCACAATTTTGCTGCGAACCCAAAACGACTCTAAAAAGTAAAGTCTATTTTTAGGAGTTCCGGTCATGACTCAGGGGTTAACGAACCCGACAAACATCCATGAGGATGGGGGTTCATCCCTGGCCTCGCTCAGTGGGTTAAGTGTGGCCTAGGCCAGCAACTGTAGCTCCGATTCGACCCCTAGCCTGGGAACCTCCATATACCACAGGTGCGGCCCTAAAAAATAAAAATAAAAAATAAAATACATTTTTTAAAAAATCTGAATGGTACGGGTCTGGAATGCATGAAGCTATTTTGCCATCTCATGGAGCCTGAGAACAAAGCCAAGGCTTGGACAAGAGCCCAGACTAGGATCTGTTTGATGACATTGTCTGCGCGGCTGGGTCAAGCTGCACCTAAAGCCAACCTCTCCCTCTGGACTTTTCGGGGACATAGGCTAATACATTCCTTTTTGCTTCCTCAAACTCTCCCCTGCCCCTCCACATACTACCTGGGACAAGAATCAGAGTCTTTTACCTTAGAGATCAGCAAGTCTGATTCCCCTCCCATTTTTCAGATGGGAAAACTGAGGCCCAGAGAAGTAGAGAGATTATCCAAAGTCTCAGGATTGTAGTCACCAGGCCAAGAACCAGAAGTCTGGGGAGTTTTCCACTCACTATGCCTCCGTGCCTCTCCAGAAGGCTTAGTACCATCGGCCGAGGGGGAAAGCCTTCAATAAGCTGCGGGAACACTCTTGCCCTGGCCGCCCAGCCAGGATGGAGAAAAAGCAGTTCCTCGTGGGATTCGTCAGCCAAGCAACCGTTTGGGGTTTTATTTTTCACAAACCTGTAGCCGAAATGCGGCCTCTGTACACCGGCACCAATGAAGTCTCAGAGACAGAGCTTGCGGGGAAGCAGAAAGAACAGCTTTATGGCTTTGCCAGGCAAAGGGGACCACAGCAGGCTAATGCCTCAAAACGGTGTCCTGCCTTCAGAGGGGAGAGTAAGGGTTTTGTAGGTTTAGCTCAGAAAACAAGGTTATTAATTAGGTGCCTATATTACTCTCCCCCATAGATCATTCCAGAGTCATCAAGTCCGGCATCAGTTGGTCTGGTGATAATTTCTGGTTGTCTTCAGGATTAGCGTTTCTTGACTTTTACCCTGGAAAGAAGACTGCTCTTAGGGAAGGGGCGTAAGGGAGAGTTTCAGTTACCAAAGTAAACACTGGGTGCAACATAACTCTCACTGGAAAGTAAATATTAATAATAAGCTAGTGGGCTGAAGCAGGGCATATTGCAATGGAGACTGTTTTAACTAGTTTTAGCTGTAACAATATTCCCAAGCATTAATTCTTGAGTCAGCTTTTTGTTTTTTGTTGTTGCTGTTGTTGTTTTGTGTCTTTTTGGGGCCGCACCTGCGGCATGTGGAGGTTCCCGGGCTAGGGGTCCAATCAGAGCTACAGTAAGGCCAGATCCGAGCCTAGTCTGCACCCTGCACCACAGCCACAGCAACGCCGAATCCTTAACCCACGGAGTGAGGCCAGGGATCAAACCCGCAACCTCATGGTTCCTAGTCGGATTTGTTAACCACTGCGCCACGACGGGATCTCCAAGCCTTTTGAGACTGAAAGGAGGCCTGGGAGGCTAAAGAAAAAGCCTCTTACTTCAAAACCCAAGTTTCAAACCTACTATATTCATTTCCTAGAGCTATTGCTAGACGTCACCATGGCAGCGCAAAACCACGACCACGTCTTCTCTCACAGATCAGGGGGGCGCCAGAAGTCCAATCAAGGTGTCAAGGGTTGGTTCCTTCTGGAAGCTTGGGAGGCCAATCTGTTCCATGCTTCTCTCCCGGCTTCTGGTGTTTTCCTGCAACCCTTGGAGTTTCTTGACCTGGTTGGCTGTATCACTCCAACATCCAGCTCCGTCTTCATGTGGACTTCTTGTGTGTCACCTCTGTCTCCAAACTTCCCTCCTCATAAGGACACTAGGCATAGGATGAAGAGTCCACCTTAGTCGAACCTGAACTCATTTTAACCTAACTACCTCGGCAAAAGCTCTATTTCTGAATAAGTTCATATCCTGGGGATGCGTTTGGAGGTTGAACACTATTCAGCCTAGGACACCAACTACATGCCAAGCATCATGCTCCATGCCGGGGGAATCTCACTTCTCCACCTCTATATTCCTGCCACACTCTCCCCCGCCCCACCGCTGGTAACGACTAGTTTGTTCTCTTTATCTGCGGGTCTACTTCTTTTTCATTATATTCACTAGTTAGTTGTACTTTTAAAATTCCATAAATGTGATATCATACAGTATTTGTCTTTCTCTGTCTGACATATTTCATTTACCATAACACCCTCCAAGTCCATCCATGTTGCTGCAAATGGCAAATTTTTTATCTTTTTTATGGCTACGTAGTATTCCATTATATACGATATACACACTCGCCACACCTTCTTTATCTGTTCATCTGTTGATGGCTTAGGTTGCTTCCATATGTTGATAATTGTAAATAGTGCTGCTATGAACATTGGGGTGCTTGTGTCTTTTTGAATTAGTGCTTTTGTTTTTTTCAGATATATACTCAGGAATGGAATTTCTGAGGTTGTACAGTAGTTCTAGTTTTAGTATCGTGAGAAACCTCCATACTGTTTTCCACAAGGCACAACAATTTACATTCCTACCCACAATGCAGGAGGGTTCTCTTTTCTTTATTTTTTTTTATTTATTTATTTTTTTTTGTCTTTTTGCTATTTCTTGGGCCGCTCCCGCGGCATATGGAGGTTCCCAGGCTAGGGGTCGAATCAGAGCTGTAGCCACTGGCCTATGCCAGAGCCACAGCAACGCGGGATCCGAGCCGCGTCTGCAACCTACACCACAGCTCATGGCAACGCCGGATCGTTAACCCACTGAGCACGGGCAGGAACCGAACCCGCAACCTCATGGTTCCTAGTCGGATTCGTTAACCACTGCGCCACAACGGGAACTCCTCTCTTATCTTTACACACTTGCCCACATTTGCTATGTGTGTTCTTTTTGATGATAGTCATTCTGACAAGTATAGGATGATGTCTCATGGTGGGGTTTTTTGGTGTTTTTTTAGTTTTTTAAATTAAAGTACAGTTGATTTATAATGTTGTACCAATTTCTGCTATCCAGTAAAGTGACTCAGTTAGACATATATTTATATTATTTTCCATCATGGTCTATCCCGGGAGATTGGATATTGTTCCCAGTGCTATGCAGTAGGACCTTGTTGTTTATCCATTCTAAATGTAATAGTTTGCATCTACGCACCCAAACAGTGCTGCAATGAACATAGGGGTGCATGTATCCTTTTGAATGAAAGTTTTTTCCGGATAGATGCTCAAGAGTGGGATTGCTGGATCACATGGTAGTTCTATATTTAGTTTTCTGAGGTACCTCCATACTGTTTTCCATCGTGGTTGTACCAATTTACATTCTCACCAAAAGTGAGGAAGGCATAATTATTTTTTCCAGAAAAGAATATAGTATTTCCCAAGGAATATTCTAATCATCAAGAGAAAAATCAGAACAATTTTCTTTCCCTGCTTACATATATTTTACAGTGAGTACTGATTTTTATTTTGAATCACATGTGGGATGAATGAGGAAACTTATAAGCTTTTCAGGGCATAGGGCCAATAAAGCTCTTAAATCAGCTTTGATTTTCAGGTATGCCTAGTGGTGGCGTGACTTCCATTCATTCGACAAAGAGTTACTGAGCTGCTACTATGGCAGAAATTGTGCTAGGTCCTAGGTAGGGAAAGGATGGATGGATGGACAGATAGATAGAGAGACGATAAACTGAGAGAAAGAAAGCAAGAGAGAGGAGTTCCCGTCGTGGCGCAGTGGTTAACGAATCTGACTAGGAACCATGAGGTTGCAGGTTCGGTCCCTGCCCTTGCTCAGTGGGTTAAGGATCCGGCGTTGCCATGAGCTGTGGTGTAGGTTGCAGACGCGGCTCGGATCCCGCGTTGCTGTGGCTCTGGCATAGGCCAGTGGCTACAGCTCTGATTCGACCCCTAGCCTGGGAACCTCCATATGCCGCGGGAGCGGCCCAGGAAATAGCAAAAAGACCAAAAAAAAAAAAAAAGAGAAGGATCAAACTAACAATGCGCCTTTTTTTTTCCCCCATTTTTTAATGCCTTCTTAATTTTGCCTAGAGAATACATATTCACGTAAGGAAATGCAGACTCCATGGGCCGGACCAGCCTAACTATTGTAACAAACACCTTCAGGGGAGTTCCCGCTGTGGTTCAGCAGGTTAAGACTCCGACTATTATCCATGAGGATGCGGGTTTGATCCCTGGCCTCACTCAGTGGGTTGAGGATCTGGTGTTGCCACAAGCTGTGGCCTAAGTCACAGATCTGGTTCGGATCCGGCATGCTGTGGATGTGGTGCAGGCCAGCAGCTGCAGCTCCAATTCAACCCCTGGCCTGGGAACTTCCATACGCCTCAGGTGTGACCCTAAAAAGAAAAAAAAAAAAAACCGTCATAACCGTATAGATGCACAAAGGACAGAAGTTGATTCTACTCTCATAGAACAGTGTCAAGCAGGCAGGGCAGGCTGGCAGGTGGCTCTGGTCCACACAATCAGAGATGCTAGCTCTTTCCATCATCTTGCTCCCACAGCCCCTCCATTGGTCACAACTGGGTTATAGGCACATCTGGGTCCCAGGTTACAGGAAGAGGACGAAAAACACAGAGGAGTGCCCACCTTATGGTTTTTAAGGCCTAGACCGGGCAAGTATAACACCTACCTCCCTTCCCCATTCATGAAGTCACGAGATTCACCTACCCACAAGGAAGGTTGGCAAATGTGCCTTCTACCTGGGCAACCAACCAACCAATGAGCCTGGACAAATAGGAGAACGAATTTGGGTAGAAAATTAGTAATGTGTAGTTCCTGTCCTGGCTCAGCAGTTAACAAACCCGACTAGTATCTATGAGGATGCAGGTTTGATCCCTGGCCTTGTTCAAGGATCTGGCGTTTCCATGAGCTGTGGTGTAGGTCGCAGATGCAGCTCAGATCTGGCGTTGCTGTGGCTGTGGGGTAGGCCGGCCGTTGTAGCTCCCATTCGACCCCTAGCCTGGGAACTTCCATATGCCATGGTTGTGGCCCTAAAAAAAAAATTTTTTTTTAAGAAAATTAGTAATGTCCACCCTATAGAGTAGCTCATGAGTCCTTACTGAGTTCAGGGCTGAGAGAGTCAATATCTGTTTGTTCCCAGAAGTTCGCAGGCCCTCCTGCTACTGAAACACTGTCCCCCGCATCTGAGAGGTCAGTTGTGTTGATTCTGTCTGGTAGAAATTTCCCTCTTCTGACACCATGAGTGGCTCCCAGCCAAGGCAAGAAAACAGGGCTACACCCATAAAGGGCCCAAGTGCCCATTAATGACTTCATGTTCTACCTCCCACCAAGTTCACACCCAGGGTGATCACTCTTAGACAAGTCCTAAAACTTCCCCCTTTATGAATGGTTTAAACGATGAACATTCCTTAAGAAAAATTCAAAAGCAGTTTGGGCAACCTGCACAATTCCTGAGGGCTTAGACTCCTAAAAAAACATTCCCACCTCTCCTTTTCCTCACAAAGAACAAAAAGGACTGGAATCTGTGGAAACAACTGTACCGGCCTATTACAACCTAATGCAAAGGAGGGAAGCTACTGGTGGAATTTCAGGTACAACCTAAGGGGAGGGATGAGACACAAGGATACACTTTGGTCCCCTGGCCCTTGGAGAGTCCAGACTGTGCCACACACATCCAGCATACACTGCCCTGGGTCTCTCTCAGTGAAGAGTGCATCTGACCTATATACAGTATATGTCTCTGCCCTAGGGCCTCTGGGTATCAGCACATTCATCGGCTATGTTAATTCCTGTTAACATTCCATGGACAGGGCCCTTCCAGGAAACCAGGGCTTCTCAGAGACAAGTTTGCCCTGTGTATCATTAAATTATTTGTCACAGTGAAATATCAGACCTCAGACGGAAGAGCAGGTATGTGTTGCTCTTCATAGACCAAAACCCACAACCTTCAAAGTCTGGCTCTGGAATGAGAGACTCTCCAAGCAGGGATCAGAGGATCAGTTCAGTCCCTTTAAGTCTTTCCTTTTCCCAAAGGGTAATTCGATCCCAAAGGTGACAAGGTGATCAGATGGCACCCTCTACCTGGCGACCAGCCCATAGTTAGGAAGCAGGAAGTCCCATTTCTGGAGGAAGGGTCTGTGCAAGTAATTACAGACCAAGAGCCAGAGAACAGGCCTAGGAGAGAGCTCAGTCCGGGGAGTCTGCACCTGCCCTGGGGTGTGCTTATTTCCAGTAACACTTCCAGTTCCCATAGCCCACCAAGGGCTGTGTTAAACTGGGGTGAAGATTTATGCAGTTAGCAAGTGAAACTTTAAATGTACTCCATAGGTTTTACCTTTTCATTATGGGAATTGTCAAGCGTACACAGAAGAATCCTCTATACCTTCCATGCGCCTAGGCCTGGCTTCAACAATTGCCTATCTTGTTTCAACTATCTATCGATCTTTAGGGGGTTTTTTTTGGGGGGGGATATTCTGAGTATTTCTAAGCAAATCTCAGACACCTCACCCACAATTTAAATGGTATTAATTAGATGCTGTTTAAAATATTCCAATCAAATAGTAGTCCTCATTTGCAGCCATATGGTTTTGAGGAAGGAGGTTGAGCCCCAGTGGTATTAGGGTCCAGCCCCCTAGTTTTACAATGAGGATAACTCCGGAGAAGTGAGTTAACACCAACGCTGGTGTTAGAGCGGGAACCAGGAAGAAGTGGGTGCTGCCAGCTTCCTGTTGACGGCCCACGCTGGTGACCGATTTCTCCAGCCCGGTCCCCAGGAGGGGGAGGGGGACCCTCCACTCACTACCGGCAGGAAGAATCCCAGCTGTTCCCCGGACACACTTCTGGAAGCAAAGGCCGGGTGTGCGGCAGTGGGCCACGGATGCAGTCGCGTACTGGGACGTGCAAGTGGCGGTAACTGGAGCGGGGATCCTGGACGGGATATAGGGGTCTGGGGTGGCCTTGAAAAGAGAAGGGGGCCTGCCCCCACGACCCACGGAATAACTCGGGGCCAAGGTTAGGCTGCGGCCCGGGTCGCTCCGCCGCCCCAGGTCCACGTGGGGAGCAGGCCCGCGGCGCTGGCGCGGCGCCGGAGCCCAAGGCTGGGAGCAGGAAGTTGTCTCCCGAGGGCGCGGCGCTGGGCGCGGCTCTGCAGGTGCAGCGCAAAGGTGGTAGGGGCCGGCAGCCGGTGCAGAGGACGAGGTGAGAGCTGGGTCGCCTTCCTTGCCAGGGGACGCCAGTCCCGGGGCCAAAGCTTGCGGCTGGGCCTGGCCTGTGAACGGGGTTTTCTGAGCGGAGGAGGGTACTGCATAGAGGCTCAGATCAGGGCTCAGGGGAGAGTCTCTGCTGGGGGGGGGGGTGCTGCTGGGGGGTGTGTCTCAGTCTCGGGAGGGGGCGGCTAAAGTAGGGGGATGGAGGAGACTGCAACAAGGTTTTGGAAGAGTGAGCGGGGCTGGATAAAGGGACGCGGGGCGGGGAGGGGAGGGGGGGAGAGGGCGGAGGACTCGGGGTGGTGCCAAAGCTCTGGGGACACAGTTCAGCCCGAGGATGAGGGGCAGGGTGGACCCGCAAATGAGCGGGGTAGAGGGTACTGGCGGAGATGGGATAGGGGGCAGAGGGGAGCTTGCGAGGAAGGGCTTGCAGGACGATGACCGAGACTCGAGCACACGTGGGAACCTTCTGCGGCTACCGAGAGTTCCCCCCCACCCTCACCGTCACCGGGCCGGGAGCGCACAGGGGCTGTGAGACTGCCGGGCCCCAAAGCAAGCCAGATTCGGAGGCGGTTTCTCCGAGGCTGTGGCTTTAAGGGAGACGCCGGACGTGCGGGCCCTTTAAGGAGGGGATTGGGGGCGTGTCAGGAAATGAGTCCTGGGCCCGCCTCGCCTAGGGGAGCGGCCTGGCAAGTCCCTTGGCTCCTGGGCGGAGAGGGGGCTGTAAGCGCGTCCTTGCTCCACCTCCGGACGCGGCTCTGACCACCTCTGACCTCGCTGACACCCTTTTTCCAACCCCCCCTCCTTTCAGCTCCCTGCATGCCTCCCAGTCTCGCCCTGCAAACCTTTCTCTCCCCATAGCAGCCCACGACTCCCTGTCGCTGCAACCTCTTCCCCACGTTGTCCCCCGGCCTTGTCTAGCACGTTTCCCCTGCATTTCTCCTCCTCCACCTTTTCCTGCCATTCCTCTCCCTCCTCCTTCCTCCAAACTCCTTCCTACTAAGTCCCAGCCCCTTCTCCCTACCCCCCACCCCCACCCCCGGCAGGTCATTTCTCTGCAACCTTAGCCGGTCCCTCGCCTGTCCCTCGCCTCTTCCCTGTGTTTTGTCTCATGAGCCCTCTCAGGGTGGGAGCAGAACCTCTCCATCCAAGAGAACGGTGGGAGGCCTCCAGGCCACCCCCCATGTGACAGTTGAGGACTTCAGCTCACAGATAGCCGAAGTGAGCTCACTGCCCTGTGCTCCAGGATATCAGTCTGACTGTAAGGTGACCCAGCTCCTCTGCTACCATGAACAGGGCCTCTCTGAAGCGGTCCAAGATCCTGCATATGGCACTGATGGGGACTTCCAACCCCTCCGGAGAGGATGAGGCCAGCCAGGAGAAGCCCTTTGTGCTGCGGGCACTGCAGATCGCATTGGTAGTCTCTCTCTACTGGGTCACGTCCATCTCCATGGTGTTCCTTAACAAGTACCTGCTGGACAGCCCCTCCTTGCAGCTGGACACCCCCATCTTCGTCACCTTCTACCAGTGCCTGGTGACGGCGCTGCTGTGCAAGGGCCTCAGCACACTGGCCACCTGCTGGCCTGGTGCCGTGGACTTCCCCACCCTGCACCTGGACCTCAGGGTGGCCCGCAGCATCCTGCCCCTGTCGGTGGTCTTCATTGGCATGATCACCTTCAACAACCTCTGCCTCAAGTATGTGGGCGTGGCCTTCTACAACGTGGGCCGCTCGCTCACCACCGTCTTCAATGTGCTGCTCTCCTACCTGCTGCTCAAGCAAACCACGTCCTTCTATGCCTTGCTCACCTGCGGCACCATCATCGGTGAGTGGCCCGCCAGGGAATGGGCGGGGGGCGGGGCATGAGGGCCGAAACCCTAAAGGACAACCCTGGGTCAGACATCCTCTGACTCTGTCTGTCCCAGCTCCCTTGTTATGACAGTCATATGAGGAAGAGCCTGGGACCCAGAGAAAGCAAGTAGCTTTCCGGAGGTCGCCTAGCAAATGAGAGGCCCCATCAGGGCCCTTCAGATAAAATGGGATTAGGCGTTCCCATTGTGGCGCATCAGGTTAAGAGTCTGCCATAGGGTCTGTAAGGATGCAGGTTCGATCCCTGGCCTCGCTCCGTGGGTTAAGGCTACAGCGTTGCCACAAGCTGTGGTATAGATGCCGCTCAAATCCCGCGTTGCTGCGGCTATGGCATAGGCCTGCAGCTGCAGCTCCAGTTCAACCCCTAGCCTGGGAACTTCCATAGGCTGCAGGTGCGGCCCTAAAAAGAACAACAACAACGACAAAAACATAAGATGTTATAATCTACATTTCACAGAGGGCAAACCAAGGCACAGAGAGGTCAGGTAATTTGTCAAAGATCATACAGCTAATAAGTGGCAGAGATGGAGGTGTGCTCTCAAGCAATCTGACTCCTTACACTGGACTGCTATTATTCTATTGCTTCTCAAGAGTTCAATTAGGAGTTCTTGTTGTGGCTCAGCAGGTTAAGAACGCAACTAGTATCCATGAGGATGCAGGTTCAAATCCTGACTTGGGTCAGTGGGTTAAGGATCTGGCATTGCCGCAAGCTGCAGAGTAGGTTGCAGATGCAGCTCAGACCTAGTGTTGCTGTGGCTGTGGCGTAGGCCAGCTCTGATTCGACCCCTAGCCTGGGATCTTCTATATGCCGAGGGTGCGGCCCTAAAAAGGAGAAAAAATGAGGAGTTCAGTCACAATGTGCTGCCTCACCATCCAGGGCTCTCTCTAGAGGACATTGCATCTTTTAATCAATATGCCATGACCCTCTGGCCTTACAGGCTTACAGTCATGCTTGGGACAGTGGCATGAGATATGCTTTGAGATAACTTAGCTGTCTTCCCAGACGTGACCCTCAGAAAATAAAAATTATTGATGGGGACATTGTGCAGAGCATCTCCTGTGTTCCCCAGAGGTCCCCTGGGTGGTAGCATCACCATGATCAATCCACACAAACAAGGAAACTGGTGCTCAGAGAGGTCAAAGCACTTGCCCAGGGCCCCACAGCTAGGAAGTAGCCAGGCTGGGCTGCAAACCTGGATTGACCAGACTCCCGGGCCTTTGTTTCTAACCACTCTGCTCTTTCCTTGTCCCCTGGAGGTTCGAACTGCCCTGTCCAATTACAGCAGCCTTTGACCACATATGTCTATTTCGACTCAGATTCAATGAAATTTTAAAAACTCAGCTTTTCAGTTGCAGGTGTTGTGACCTGATTCTGTAGCCACATTTCAAGTGCTCTGTAGCCACATGAGACCAGTGGCTACTGTACTGGACGGAGCAGATGATAGAACATTTCCCTCATCGCAGAATGTTCTATTGCAGCCCATTAGGTAAGGGCACCCCCAGCTTCCTGCCCCCTCAGAGCCCTCCTGGGGCTCTGTCATCCAGGAATGAGATCTCTCTTTGAACCTATTCACATTCTTCCTGGTGCTGCAAACTTCATCTTGGTTGACCTACATATTCCTTGTGGGTGTCTCAGAGCCCCAGGCTGAGTGGCACTGGTGGCTGGGGAAGGCCCTGTCCCAGGCCACCTGTCCTAGAAAATGTTCCCCTCATTGAGCCCCTGAAGGATCTAGGTGCAGTCTAGGTCTAAGACCCAGAGGGGAGAATGACAGAGGTTGGCGTGGGGGGCACTGCTAAGACCCCTGGCAGATTTCTCAGCTGCTCCCACTTCCTCGCCAAGGGAGCTGCTATGGGGTCCCAGGCCTCACTTATTTAAATGGCCCCAGGGACCTCCGCTTCAACCCTGCTGATCCGATAAGAGGGGAAATGGGAAGGGCCTCCTGGTTGGAGAATTTGTATGCAAATGGGTCAAGTCTTTAGGGAAGCTATGCGGATGCCCTAAGCCTGAAGTCCCGGAAGTCCGGAAAAGTAATTCAAGTAGCTAATGGTGACAAAGCTTCTGGGAAGGTGCAGTCACTGGCCGGCCTGATGGGGCAGGTGCCCCAAAGGCTGATGCTGTTTGCCAGCCCAGCACCTGGCCCCCTCTCCACACTGTTTCCGCTTCCTTCTTGTGGGGGAAGATGGGTCTCAGGTGACTCTCCAGACCTCCGCCTCCTCCCTGTCTCACAGCTCACATGGCACCCCTCAAGGCTCCTTCTAGCTTAGAGTCCCTCTGGGGTCTGGAACCTTGAGGTGGCAGTCTCTTGTAGACTCCGGAGGTGACCAGCAGGAAGGCTGGGGGACACTCTGGCTAAGCCTCTGCCTCCACTGGGCCCTCAGAGCTGGTCTGTGGGGACCTGTTTGCAAAGGCTCTGCCAAGAAAGAGAATACTTTGAATGAGTGCTTACAACGTAATAGGTGCCTTGTCTCCTTTAATCTTCACAACCACCTCCAGAACAACCTCCATTCACTCGTTGAGCCATTCAACAAATATTAATTGGAGTTCCCATTGTGGTGCAGCAGGAACGAACCCGACTAGTATCCATGAGGACATGGGTTCGATCCCTGGCCTTGCTCAATGGGTCAAGGATCTGGCTGTGAGCTGTGGTGTAGGTCGCAGACACGGCCCTGATCCCGCGTTGCTGTGACTGTAGCATAAGCTGGCAGCTGTAGCTCCGATTCGACCCCTAGCCGGAGAATCTCCATGTGCCAAGGGCGCGCGGCCCTAAAAAGACAAAAAAAAAAAAAAAAAGCAAATATTAACTGACAGCCAAGCATGTGCCAGAGACTGCCAAACTCTGAGGATTTGAAAAAGGTAGTCTCCACTGCTACCTTTTGTAGGACATGGGTTTGATGTAGGGCCATGAGTGAGTGAGGCTCGAGGAGCTAAGAGCTGTGATTGTGACATAAAAGGTGCAGCCAAGACCCTGGCAGGGGGGAGGGAGGAATCTAAGCAGGCATTCCAGAGGAAATAATAGATAAACATAAGGGAGAAGTGAGGAGAGAATTTCCAGGCAAAAGATAGAACCCATGTGTTTCTGCGAGGCTGGACCAGAATGAGACTCACCAGCCGTGAGGCTGCCTGAGCAAGTGAATCTGAGCTGTTTCCTGCGGGCCGGGCCGTGGAGAGGCATTGAGGGCCTTTAAGCCAGAACAGGACCTGGGCAGATGCCCACTGTAGGGAAATCATTCTGGTTGCCAGGTGATCGGTCTGGTTGCTGGGTGGAGGGTGGATTGATTGGAATGGGGGGGTCAAGAGAGTGACCCAGATCTCTGCAGCTGAAGGAAATGGGAGCTCAGAGAAGTTAAGTAAACTTTCCCCAGGGCCACCCAGCCTCGAAATAGTTGGAGCCCAAATGTCTTTGACACCAAACATTGGGGGATACGGAAAGTGCAAAATGGAGCCCTGCATTCTGGGAAGGTGGGGGTCCAGCTAAAGAGACAGTACTGTCCCCATGGGCAGGCAGGCGTCTAGCAGCCCGGAGCAGGCAAGAGGTCTTGAAAAAAGGTGCAGGCAGGAGGAGGCCAGGAAGAGGTCAGGGTGCTGGGGTATCGGGAAAGAGCCCACCCCTGGAGAGGCTGGCTTTGACCTCGAAGAAGGAGTAGGATCTTCCAGGAAGGAGGAGGGTGTTTCTGATGCAGGAAATGAACAAGGAGCCTGAGCCCTGGGGTGAGAACTTGAAATAAGAGGGCGATCGAGGCACAGAGACAGAGATGGGCTGGCAAGGGTGCAAGGAGCACAGTTTGCCAGGCGGAGTGCAGACCTGAGGGTGGGCAACAGGGTGCCACGGAGGCTCTGTGAGCAGGAGGTGTCACAAGATGAGAGTCTCAGAAAGAGGAACTGTCCCCAAAGACTTCAGGCCATAAACGCTTCCTTTTTTTTTTCCCAGTCTTTTTTTTGCAGCATGCAGATATTCCCGGGCCAGGGATTGAACGCATACCATAGCAGTGACCTGAGCCACAGCAGTGACAGACAGATCCTTAACTCCTGTGCCACCTGGGAACTCCCATAAATACATCTAACCATTGTAGGCTCCCATTTTACAGACCAGAAAGCTGAGACTCTGTGACCTTAAGTCACTTGCCCAAGGTCACCTTACCCACTAAGTGCTGTAGCTGTACTCATCCTTCAGAACTTACTTCAAATGCTGCTCTCCAGACACCCCAGGCCAGCACAGTCGCCCAGTTATGGGCTCTCACAGCACCCTGTGCTCTTTTATGGACCTCATTACAATTTTAATTAAGGAAATAATTGGGAGTGTTCCCGTTGGGGCACAGCGGAAACAAATCAGACTAGTATCCATGAGAGTGAGGGTTCAATCCCTGGCCTTGCTCAGTGGGTCGGGGATCCGGCGATGCCCTGAGCTGTGGTGTAGGTTGCAGATGTGGCACGGATCCTGCATTGCTGTGGCTGTGGTGTAGGCCGGCACCTGCAGCTCCAATTCAACCCCTAGCCTGGGAGCATCCCTATGCTGCAGGTGCAGCCCTAAAAAAAAAGAAAAAAAAAAGTAATTAGGAAATGAATCGTTTCAATGTCTGTCTCCTCTGCCAGAATGTGAGCTCCATGAGGAGGGGTTTGTGTCCTGGGCCACTTCCCCAGCCCCCTTGGGTGGCTTTGCATGTCGTGGAGGCTTTGCACACTTTTATTGCAGGGAGGGTGGCGGGGTGGGGCGGCGAGGGCACCTTACACAGTCTGGGAACTTGGGGGGCAGAATTCTTTGTCCTTCCTCCCCCGTCCTCATCCGCCTGTGCCCGTCTCCTCCCCTCCCCTGTGCAGGTGGCTTCTGGCTTGGTGTGGACCAGGAGGGCGCAGAGGGTACCCTGTCTTGGACGGGCACCGTCTTCGGCGTGCTCGCCAGCCTGTGCGTGTCGCTCAACGCCATCTACACCAAGAAGGTGCTGCCGGCGGTGGACGGCAGCATCTGGCGCCTGACCTTCTACAACAACATCAACGCCTGCGTCCTCTTCTTGCCCCTGCTCCTGCTGCTGGGGGAGCTCCGGGCGCTCCACCACTTCCCCCTGCTGACCAGCGCCCACTTCTGGGGCATGATGACGCTGGGCGGCCTGTTTGGCTTTGCCATCGGCTACGTGACAGGACTGCAGATCAAGTTCACCAGTCCCCTGACCCACAATGTATCCGGCACAGCCAAAGCCTGTGCCCAGACGGTGCTGGCCGTCCTCTACTATGAGGACACCAAGAGCTTCCTCTGGTGGGCGAGCAACATGATGGTGCTGGGGGGCTCTTTCGCCTACACCTGGGTCCGGGGCTGGGAGATGAAGACTCAGGAGGACCCCAACCCCAAGGAGAGCGAGAAGAGTACCATGGAGGTGTGAGCTTCCCCGGGGAGCCTGGGATGGCCCGGCCCGGGGACAGTGCCCACGAAGGCAGTGAAGGTGTCTCACTGGACCCAGAGACGGTGGCCTGACATTCCCTGCTGGGAATCTGGTAGTTGAAAGGGAACCAGTGTTTCTGAGGGATGTCAGAAAGTTGCCAAAACTGTCTCAACCCCCTTTTCTATTTCTGGGTTTTTGTCCTCCCCTGGGGAGGAGGGACACCCCCCCCCATGGGAAGAGCCCCTTAGGTTCTCCGGGAGAGGGGCAGCACCCCCTTCCTGTCCCCCTTCCGGGACCTTCTACCTCCACATGACCTTTAGGGTCAGGGACAGACCACAACCCTTAAGGGACAGCATTGGCGAAGCCATTCAGCCTTCACTTAGACTCAGGGGAGGTGGGGCGTGACCCCACCACTGGCCACCTCTTAGGATTGGGGAACCCTCCCATCTCTGTGCCCCCAGGGAAGGCAGCCTAGCTTTGCCCCCACCCCCCAACACTACCACCTTCTGGAGGAAACCGTGGGACATTCCCTCTTCTCTGCCCTGAGACCAGCAAGCCAATGGAAGGGGGGGGAAGGGTAGAGCTTGGCCCTGGCACCCGCAGGGGCTGCGGGGAAGTAGCCTGGGAATGAACTGCATCTTGGGAGAGGCGTCTGCACCCCAGGTTTCCACCGTTTGAACCACACGCCTTTTCCAGGTTAAGCAGGCTCATTAACACCCTGCCCCAGTCCCTGACACCAGTTTTACCTGCCTCACTTCTCTGGCCCTGAGGGACAACTGCCTCCTGGCACAACTGCCAGGAAGTGGAGCCAAGGTGTCGCTTTTTCTTCTCCCAACTCTGCCTCCCTGAGTGGGTGGGGTGAGGGGGGGTGCCAGAGCAAGGGTCAGCTCAGAGCCTTCCATCGCAGCTGTGCTGGACCCCCCAGGATCCAGGTCCCCGCAGGGCAGGTGCTGCCACCTGGTCCTGACAAAGGGGTCAAGCTAACAATTACCGCCTTCTCTGAGTTGAGGGCAAAAGAACCTTCCCTTCCGGTCACCACACCCTCCCGGCCCCAGGGTGGCTTTTAGGACCCCTGTCCCTTTCCATTTGGGTGTTGTGTTCCACCCAGCTCCTTGTGTTCAGTCCCTGTAGCAAAAGGCTGGGGAGAGGGGGTCTTCTCACCACCCCTCCCCACCAGTCCCCCCACCAGCCCAGCCAGTTTCTAAAGAAGTTGGTGGGGTCTGATGCCCTGAATTGTGTGTGATTTAATAAGACATCCTGTGTGTGTGCAGCCAAAAGGGACAGGCAGGGTCTGGGTGGGATTTACGAATGAACATAGACTCATCATGGGAGAGAGATGAGCCTGGGTTCTAGCTGGACAGCCCTTCTAAGAGCCTCTTCTCCCTCTAGGCAAGGGGTTGATTCAGCTACTAGGGCTCCTTCCAGACCTCAGGTTTCATCTTGGTAATCACTGGAGGCAAGACTGTTGAGTACTCTAATCCATCATTCATCTTCGCAACCCTCCCACGAGCCATGAGGGGGGCGCCATCACTGATCCCCCTTTTTCCAGATGAGGCCACCGAGGCTCTGGGAGATGCACGGGAAGGAAGAGGCAGCAGTAGGATTCAGACAGAGGTCTCTACCTTCAGGGCATACCTCCTTTACCACCAAGCTCTCAACTACACCCAGCATTTTTTGCGCATCTCCTACGTGTCAGGCTCTGTGGTTGGACGTGCTGATAGGAAGACCCAAATCTGCTTCAAGGAGCTTACATGAAAGTACACATCGAGGCCCCCGGAACAGATGCAATATTGCCCTAAGATCTCAGGAGATGGAGAGACCAAGTCTTCACGTGGGCCAGGATATTCGAACTGAGGGTCACGGAGCAAGTAGGGGCTCCAGGAGGAAGGGTAGACTGGCCCAGGACAAGGTTGAGCTGGGGAAAGAACACATCTGCTCCCCACAAACCTCTTTTGTTGGGAGGCTTTTTTGTTTTGTTTTTTTCCAGGAGGGTGGGCTGTGGTGCGAACAGCCTTGAATGCAGTGGTCAATCTGGATTTTGATTCTACCAATTTTAAGGCTGTCACCAGATCCCTTAAATAGGGAAGGAACATAATCCTTTCGGCATCCTTTGTGTGATCAGAAAATTGAGACAACATTCTTAATGCCATTTGCACTTTCTTGGACAAGATTCAGGAGAAAGCTAAATAGTTCAGAAAGAATTCAGGTAGCCTCGCCCTCAGGACACAACTAAACAGCCTATGGTGCGCAAGACCCCCCCACAGAGAAGCACATAGATGTGCAGTGTGTGTCGAGGGGTTAGAATCTACTTGTGGCTGAAGACCCCAGCTCTGATGCAGATGAAGCCCAGGGAACCGCCAGAGCCAGCTTCCTGCATCCTAGCCTCTCCCACAGTCAGCACACCGCCCCCAGCTCATCTCCATGGTATTTAAAGGGGCCAAGACTGCCTCCAGGAATGTTTCCCCTGCAAGCAGCAGCAGAGGTGCTCCTTCCTCTGCAAGCCCACTGTTCCCCTGCTCTCTTGTCCCTTTTTTTTTTTTAACAAAGTGACGTTTGTTTGTGACATACAAATACAACCAATGCAAAAAGATCACTTTTTCCTTTCAATTCCAATGATAAGTTGCTAAAGAAAAAAACGTGAAGGAGTTCTCATTTGTGGCTTAGTGGGTTAAGAACCCGACATAGTGTCCATGACGATGCAGGTTTGATCCCTGGCCTCTCAGTGGGTAAAGGATCTGGTATTGGTGCAAGCTGCAGCATAGGTTCCATCAGCGGCTCAGATCTGGTGTGGCTGTAGGCCAGCATTTGCAGCTCTGATTCATTTGACCCCTAGCCAGGGAATTTCCATAGGCCACAGGCACAGCTATAAAATGGAAAAAAAAAAAAAAAGTGTATATCAAGAAGGAGTTATCTTCAGAATTTCCTTTAAAAAAGGGTGGGGGGGCGTTCCCATTGTGGCACAGTGGAAACGAATCTGACTAGGAATCAAGAGGTTGCAGGTTTGATCCCTGGCTTCACTCAGTGGCTTAAGGATCTGGTGTTGCCATGAGCTGTGGTGTAGGTTGCAGACTCGGCTCTGATCCCGCATTGCTGTGACTGTGGTGTAGGCCAGCAGCTGTAGCTCCGATTCGACCCCTAGCCTGGAAACCTGCATATGCCGCAGGTGCGGCCCTGGAAAGACAAAAGACAAAAAAATAAAATTTTTTTAAATTAAAAAAAAAAGGAAGGGTAAAAAAGAACCCATATACACACTGGCATCAACAAAGATAACCTGAAATAGGGTGGATCCAACTGAAAACTAAAAACGAAAGAAAACATTTAACATGCCCCAAACAACAAAGCCTGGTACAAAAGGCAGAGGTGTGGAGGTCAGGCTGCCCAGCCAAAAAAAATTGCTGGGTGAAGATAAGAGAATTCAGGAACAGTGAGTGGGCCCAACCCTGCCACTCACCTCTCCTTCAGAATGCCTCACTCTTTACTGCTGTTTTTGAAGACCCCTAGACTAGGAGTCGGAGACGTGGGTTCCACTTCTTAGAAGCCAGGAGGACTCAGGCAAGTCCCCTTTCTAGATCTCGCTTTTCCTGAGACATGGGAGAATCCTTGTCCATCCTGCCACAAAAAAAAAAAAAGAGGTGGTGATTTAATGGTCAGCATCATTCTGGAAATACAGTGAGCTGTTTTTCTTATCAACTATCTGAGTATTAACAGTGTACCAGGGACTAGGAGACAAACAGTGGACAAGACAGTAAAAACCAGTAAACAATCAAATAAGTAGAATACGTTAAGGACAATGACGAAGACAAAAAAAGGCCAATGGAGAATATCAGAGGGGACCCTCCTCCAGAGAGAAGAGTTGGAGAAGACCTCTCTGTGAGCACATTTATCCTCAGACTCAAAGGATGGGAAGCAGCCAACCTTAGGAAGAGCTGGAGAAAGGGTGCTCCAGGCAGAGGTTACAGCCCATGCAAAGGCCCTGAGGAAGGAAGAGTCGGGTGTGGTCCAGAAGCAGAGAGAAGAGGCAGGAACAGAGTTGGGGAATCAGCTAGTCCCAAGAGACCAAAATCCCAGAAATAGGAAAGAGGGAAGAGACACATTTGGAAGTTTTCTGATATTACTTGGAAATGCTGGTTTCCTTTGGTTCCACCTACCATGGGGAAGAGTGGAGAGGAGGTCAGAGGCCAAGTTTCATCCAGGGAGCCGTGGAGGTTAGATTTATTCTTAGTGCCTTTGGAAGCCACTGACTTGCCATGACTACTGGTCTCTCTCTCTCTCTATATATATATATATATTTTTTTTTTTTTTAAGGGCCACACCCATGGCATAAGGAAGTTCCCAGGCTAGGGGTCAAATTGGAGCTGTAGCCTCTGGCCTATGCCACAGCCACCGCAATGCCAGATCCGACCCACATCTGCAAGCTACATCACAGCTCACGGCAGTGTTACCACTGAGTCATGACGAGAACTCCTGGTTTGTATCTTAAGAAGATCCCTCCGGCTGCTGAGATGAGAATGAATTATATAAATCACTTCTCTCATCCTTTTCCTTGTTTGCGGGAAAAGAAAGTTTTTCTAATTGAGTTAGCATGATGATCTAAGGAGTCAACATATGTGAAATGTAGTTACTAGATTAGAAAACAGAGGCCTCCAAAGGGCCACATGACTAGTCTGGGACACCAATGACAAAATAGAGTGTGGCACTCAGCCCTTCTGGCCCTAACTGGCTTCCCACAGCTGCCTGACCAGATACAGCCCCTGCCCCCACCACAAACCTCTGCTCCTGTGAAAGGACTAAATTTAGGACCTGAAACCGACTGAAATAGGGACAGCAGAGCACCTGGACACCGAAGCACCTGCTCCAGGGGTGCTGGGAGCTCAGCTGATGGAAGGCTGTGGTGGTGCGGGTGGGGGGGTGAGGGGGTGGGGTGGAGAAGGGGCAGGTCACCTGTGTGGGATGTCACTGAGCACCGCTGGAGAATTTATAACATTAGAGCCGGGAATGAGTTGGGAAATCAGAGTCCAGCCTCGGATTCCACAGACAAGCCTGAGGCTCAGAATGCGAGACCAACTTACCCAAGGCTGCGGTGTGATGGGGCAGAACCCAGACCCCACCCCCCAGGCCAGCGCCCTGTCTATTAAGCATCATTAGCATCATCAGACTTTAAAATAATAATTACTGTTATTTTAAAATAATAGTAATAACCATTATTATTATTATTATTATCATTGCTAACATTTGTTAAATACTCACCATTTGCCAGGTGCTATTCTAAGCACTTAATCCTCATTAATATCTGAAACAGGTATTATTACCATCTCCAGGAGTTCCCTTTGTGGCTCAGCAGTTAGGAAACCTGATTAGGATTTATGAGGATGCAGATTCCGTCCCTGGCCTCACTCTGGCGTTGCTGTGAGCTGTGGTGTAGGTCGCAGATGCGGCTCGGATCTTGCTTTGCTGTGGCTGTGGTGTAGGCCAGCAGTTGCAGCTCCCATTCCACCCCTAGCCTGGGAACCTCCATATGCAGCGAGTGTGGCCCTTAAAAAAAAAAAAAAACCAAAACACCTCCATTTCACAGATGAGGAAACCAAGGCAGAGGGAAGTTAGCCCCAAATCACAACTGAGCTTCCTTTCTGCATGCTGAGAGACTGAAGATACAAATGGACCTTGGCCAAGCCATGTATGACAATAGACTGACCCACAGCTTCTGCAACAATCAGCCCTGGAAGCCTAACCACTACCTCTGCAGCACTGAGCCCAGTACAGTCGGGACTGACTGCCTGTTGCCCCATTTTTGTCCCCTCTACCCCCTACCTGTCCAACTAAGGACCAACCAATCACATAAGCCTCCCCACCCTCTTCTAATTAGCCCCCTTCCCGCTTCCCCATCAGTTCAACAACCTCCCAAAGGTTTCCCTTTTCTCACTATAAAGCTCTCCCACTCTTCCACCTGCCTCCGAGTCTTTGCCAAATCACAGGTGATGGTGGCTGACTCCCTTGCTATAGCAAGCTCCGAGTAACCAGCCTGTTCTCATTTGGGTGGACTTTGTTTATTTCTACAACACCCACTCCCTAGCAGCTTTCTGTCCAGGTACAGACTGGCTGGGGTGGAGGCAAGCCGGAGGAGGGGCTCTCCGAGGAGCCCCAGGGCAGGTAGAAGGAGCCTGTGGGGTGAGGGTGGGGCTGGGTGGGGGCAGCTGCATTCCTTCCAGGCCTTCAGTCTGGCTCCCAGGTTGCTCCGTAGCGGTAGAAGCGTTATCTGATTTCCCATCCAGCCTCTCTCTGCTTCCTCCCAGGTCACTAATGCACAGGATCCCTGCCTTACTTCATGTTTCATTTCCCTGGACCTTATTGAGTGCCTGAACCTCTCTTTATGTCTTCAATCTCAGTTAATCCTAACATAACCCCATTTAGCAAGAGTGCCTTTAAGATACACTAGTCTTCAGCTGTGGGTCCAAAGTCACCTAACTGTGAGGCTCCAAGGCCTCTCCAATGACATAAACTCAAAGAGCCTCTGACCGGGATAAAAACCAGACCCTATCGCCCCTTCTGTGTCATTGCAATTGTTACAGAGTTCTCAAGCCTATGGGTTATGTGATCTCCCATCCGGCTTCTCTCTGCTTCCTCCCCAGGTCTCCTGAGCAACCTGGCCTATGCCTTCCTGCCTCCTAGTTGGAAAGGTACTGGGCCCACTCCTCACCCCACCCCCACAGGGGCAATATACGCCCCAACCAACCTGCAAGTGTATCCTAAGATCCCTCCTCTCTCCTTTGTCCCTGGGCTATAAAAACAGACAGGACCACGGGCTCAGAGTCAGCTCTCCCTGAACAGCAGCAGTCATTCCCGCTGCACCAGCAGCATTTCTCTCTCTTTCTTTCTTTCTTGCTTTTTTAGGGCCACACCCACGACATACGGAAGTTCCCAGGCTAAGGGTTGAATCAGAGCTGCAGCTGCTATTCTACACCGGAGCCACAGCAATGTGGGGTTCAAGCCGCATCTGCGACCTATACCACAGCTCACGACAATGCCAGATCCTTAACCCACCGAGCAAGGCCAGGGATCGAACCTGTGTCCTCATGGATGCTAGTCAGATTCGCTTCTGCTGAGCCACAACGGGAACTCCATTAAATCCTGATTTAAAGCAGGAATTGCACTGAAGCTCAAGTAGAAAGAAATGAATTTAAATCATTTTAAATGATTTTAAATCAATTAAAATCAATTCATCCACCACCCCAGGGAACCAGTGGATCCTGAAACCAACCCAATCTATCCAACAAAACTTGGGCTCTGGAATAGACTTATGAAGCTGAACCTAAACCCAAACCACAGCTCGTTGATCTCAGCCCTCAACTCCCTGGTGGCGTGGGGTCAACAGAATCAACACACATCTCCAGCTCTATCCTGGAACCAAGAGCTTGTACTCACCTGTGTTGGACTCTGGGAAGGTGAGGGGACATAAAAAGACCATGAAGGTTGTCACCCTCTCCAGAGGCCAGGCAAGTAACAGGCAAGGGGAAAGGCCGGCGTGCAAGTCATCAGAGATTAGTGGAACCTGTAGCAAACTGGGGGCCAGTGAACCCAGCAAAGGGCCCCAAACTCCTAATTTCCAAAACTGGTTTGCCCCTCTGGCCACCAGTTTTCACTTGCAGGATTTGGACCCAAGTTGAGATCCCAGCTCTGCCGTCTGCTGGCTGGGCATCTTTACCTAAGTGAGATAACATCTCTGCAGCCTCAGTTTCCCAGCCACTTCCTAGCTGTGTGACCATAGGCAAATGACTTAATGTCTCTGAGCCTCAGTAATAGGCCTAATATGTAGAGTAAGGGTGATAATAGTTCCCACTCCAGAGGGCAGTGCAATGACTAGATGCGATAATGTGTGTTGCACGCTTGGCACGCTGTCTGGTACATAAACAGCAGGTGTGATCATTAGATGGATGCTCACAGCAGAAAGAATGATAGGACCCCGTCCCGCCTGCCACAGGGGCCTGTGGATTCTGCTCTGAGACCTGCCCAGAGCAGCCTTCCAGCCCCACTGGGTGGAAGAGAGCTGCCCTGGCAGGAGCTGGAGACACCAGAGCTGTGATTCTGTATCTGCCCTGTTGCTTCCATCCACTAAATGAGTCTCTGCTCCTTCCCTCCTGCTGCAATCACAGGGAAGGTGAACATTTATCATGGGAGTGAACTGCTTGGAGTTCCCCTTGTGGTGCAGCGGAAACCAATCCGACCTGTATCTCTGAGGATGCTGGTTTGATCCCTGGCCTTGCTCAGTGGGTTAAGGATCTGGCGTTGTCGTGAGCTGTGGTGTAGGTCACAGATGTGGCTTGGATCCCGAATTGCTGTGGCTGTGGTGTATGCCAGCAGCTGCAGCTCCAATTCGACCCCTAGCCTGGGAACCTCCAAAGGTGCATCCCTAAAACGGAAAAAAAAAAAGACACAATGGTGGGTTCCCACTGTGGCTCAGCCAGTTGAGAACACAATGTAGTCTCTGTGAGGATGCAGGTTCAATCCCTGGCCTCCCTCAGTGGGTTAAAGATCCAGCATTGCTGAAACAGCTCCAACTTGACCCCTGGCCTGGGAATTTCCATAAGTCGCTGGTGTGGCCATTAAAAAAACCAACCAGGAGTTCCCATTGTGGCTTGGCGGTAACAAACCTGACTAGTATCCATGAGGATGTGCGTTCGATTCCTGGCCTCACTCAGTGGGTTAAGGATCCAGTGTTGCTGTGAGCTGTGCTGTAGGTCGCAGATGTGGCTTGAATCCCATGTTGCTGGGGCTGTGATGTAGGCCAGCAGCCACAGCTCTGATTTGACCCCTAGCATGGGAACTTCCCTATGCCGTGGGTGCAGCCCCCAAAAAACAAAAACAACAACAACAAAAAAAAACCATCGATGGGGACAACCAGTAAGACATATGAGGCAAGAGAGCTGGATGGGAACAGTGGTGAAATGGACAGATTCAAACAAGGCACTACGCCTGGGCTCCCTTCATTTTTTTGCTGTTTGAGCATGTGGGCCTGTATTGCTAGCACTTCTACTTTGGCAGGAGAAGGTGGAAATTTGAACCTTTAAGTTCGATCTCCTGATTTTTAAACCATGGCTGGGATTGAGGAAGTACGTGTGGGCCGTGTGGCACAGACCGAGGCCACTATTTCACCCTCTTTGTTCAACTCTAACTTCTTCGGAGCCTGACCGCACCTGTGAGAGACTGAGTAGGACAGAATCACGGCTCAAGGTGGCAGCACTTCCGTGAACCAGAGGTGATGCGCTGCCCCTGTGGATTGCGCCAGCTAAAGCGCCCTCCTTTTGCCACCTCCCCAGAAGAGAAGCTTCCTGAAGGGGGTCACTCTGGCTGTTTCCACCATTTTCCAGCAGCAGAGAGTAGACATTTTCAGGCCCTTTGGGTGGGTGAAAGCTGCTTCTTGCTGTGTCCTTGAAATGCACAGGGACGGATGCAGGAAAGGACCTGGAGGGCTTCTGTAATCGCCTTGGCTACTGCGGACAATAAAATGGTTAACAAAGCCTTCTATTATTGTAAGGAATATTTGCCTGTGGTGTCACATATTGCAAATGGCAGCCACTCCTGGTTGTTTGTCCATAACGCCCTTTTCCTGACCAAAGAGCCCCCATTTTGTTCCTGTTCAAAGGTCAGGGGACCTCTTGCTTCCCTGAGGCCAGCCCCTCCCACACCCCAGAGGTGAGTGGTGATTGGTCCAAATCATATCAGATTGAATTGGACAAAGGCATGTGTGCAACCCTGGCCAATGAGGCCTGAGGGGATGTCTGACAGGTGAGCAGGCGTCCCTGAAGACTTTCCTCTCTCTTACAAAGGAGCAGGAGGAAGCACTCAGTAGGGTGTGGGGAGCTACGGTAGCCATTTTGCCACCATGAGGCCACAAGCCAACACCTGAGGAGAGGTGAGCACAAAGAGGGAACCTGGGGGTTTGTCCTGGGGCTTATTTCATTTAGCATCTAATCTTTAATTCTTCAAAGGTTCAATGCTTTCATTCACCTCCGAACCTTCGTATGTGCCTGTGAACTGGAGTTTGGCACTTACCATCAGCCTCTACATGGATTGAATCCTGAGCCACTGCAGCTGCCAACCGACCAGGAAAACTGGAAGAACAGGTCCTCAGAGAGTCAGATATTTTTAGAAGATTTTATGTGCCCGATTCTTGCGTCTCCTCATATCTAGAAAAACACTAAAATTTTTCATGGTGATGTCTGCTCCTTGTGTCTAGCCGTAACCTTCACAAGGCCAGCAACAAACTTTTGTAAAGTGCGTGGATGGCTGCACGCACCTCCCCCTCACCTTTATCATATCCTGATATCCCCCCTTTCCTCTTTGGGGGGTATCTCAGATAGCTCTGAAATACACACACACACACCACACACACGCATGCACACACTGCCCCGGGCTGTAGTTGAGGATAAAACAAAGAATGTCCTGGTCATCCTCAAATTCGGTCACCTCCAAGGGTGAGAGCTAGTGAGTCCCGCAGACTGAAAAAGCAGGATACTGGCCCTGAGGGCCCTGCTAGCGGAGGCGCATATCAAAGGAATGATTTCACTGAGCCCAGGCCTCTTGTTTCTGCCACCTGCTCTTTATTGCAAAAACTCCTATATATCCTAGCACTCCCCCTCACCTCCATTGCCCTGAGCTGCGGTGTAGGTCGCAGATACAGCTCGGATCCCGAGTTGCTGTGGTCCTAGACTGGGAACCTCCATATGCTGCGGGTCTGGCCTTAAAAAAAAAAAAGACCAAAAAAAAAAAAAAAAAGCCTTAACTCTCCACTTTAAGGTTGTGCATTTTTTTAGGTCGAGAAGTCTGACTAAATTTGGTCAAGCAGATGGTAAGAAGTGGGCAAGTGTGAACAGCTGGTCAACACCAGTTCTTCAAAGAAGCTCTCTCTCCTTTATTCACCCAACGTGGACCCTGGAGCCAGACTGCCCAGATTCAAATCCCAGCTCTGCCACCAACAAGCTATGCAACCTCGCATATGTTTCTTAACCTCTCTGTGCCTTGGTTTCCTCACCAACAAAATGGTGAGAAGAAAACAAATAATCTCATGGATTGCAATGGGGATCACCACCAAGTTGAGCAGGTCACTGGCACAGGGTTAAGTTCTTCGTAAACATTAGCTGTGGTGCTAGGATCTCATCTCTAGATGCTGGCGGCCCCGCTGGCTTACAGTCCTGGACAGCAGGAATGGGGCCTCTCTTGTTCACACCTGAATCCTCAGTACGGGTAAAGAGGCTATTGCAGAGAAGGATCTTACACATTTTTCTTCCTTTTTTTCTGTTTACGGTCACACCTGCAGCATGTGGAAGTTCCCGGGCTAGGGGTTGAACCAGAGCTGCAGCTGAGGCCTACGCCAGATCTGAGTCATGTCCACGACCTATGCCACAGCTCACGGCAATGCCAGGTGGGGATCCTTAACCCACTGAGTGAAGCAAGGGACTGAACCCACATCCTCACAGAAACAGCATTGGGTCCTTCACCCACTAGCCACAGCAGGAACTCCCAATAAAAGGTTTTTTTTTTTTTTTTAAGCTGCTTTGCCTTTTTTTTTTTTTAAGGGTGCAACCATGGCATATGGAAGTTCCCAGGCTAGGGGTCAAACTGGAGCTGTAGCCTCCAGCCTATGCTACAGCCACAGCAGGATCTGAGCCGAGTCTTGGACCTACACCACAGCTCATGGCAACCCCAGATCTTTAATCCACTGTGTGAGGCCAGGAATCCTCATGGACACTAGTAGTCAGTTTGTTTCAGCTGCGCCACAATGGGAACTCCCTTAATAGATTTTTTTTTGTCTTTTTGCCATTTCTTGGGCCGCTCCCGCGGCATATGGAGGTTCCCAGGCTAGGGGTCAAATTGGAGCTGTAGCTGCCAGCCTACGCCAGAGCCACAGCAACGCAGGATCCGAGCCGCATCTGCGACCTACACCACAGCTCATGGCAACACCGGAACCTTGACCCACTGAGCAAGGGCAGGGATCGAACCTGCAACCTCATGGTTCCTAGTCGGATTTGTCAACCACTGCGCCACGACGGGAACTCCAATAGATATTTTTTAAATGAATTTCAGCCTACGAGCAGCTGAAGGCCTTGGGGGGAAGAACGTGAGAGCATGAAGCAATTATCCTGCCATTGTTCAGAGACAAGCCAAACTCCTGTCCTGGCCAGTGCTGTCACGGTTCTTCCACCAGGAAGGCAGACGCAGCTTCTGTACACGCCTCTCCCCTCTAGTTTTCAGTACATGGTTCAGGGCCCCAGGTGGCCGGTGGCCGGTAGACAAGGTCGTTTCTCTGCTGAGGCTCCTGCTGCCAGGCATTGAGGATTTTCCCTGCACTGTGTTTCTTTGCTTTGCTTTTCTTGACCTGGGGTTGTTGACATCAATGTCTCCTCTTTTTGTTCTCTCCCTTGCAGTGCCTTTATCAGTTTAGATGCTAGAAAACCCAATGCAAAGAGCCTCAATCCAGAGTTGACACACTTTCTGTAAAAGGCTGAATAGCAACTGTTTTTGGCTTTCTGGGTCATAGTTTCAGCAGCAATTCTGCCTTTGCAGCTCAGAGCAGGCATCCACCATATGTAAAATCATCATCATCATCATAATGAATGGGACTATATTCTAATAAAATTTTATTTACAAGATAGGTGGTGATGGAGGAAGCTCCAAGACATTAAGGTGAGTGAAAGAAGCCAGGTACAGCATGTATGATTCCACTGATAAGAAATGTCTGGAATACACAAACCTCTAGAGACAGAAAACACATTAGCAGCTGCCTAGGCTGAGGGTGGGGGTGAGAGAATGGGGGGAGGATAACTGCTGATGGGTATGGGGGTTTCTTTTTGGACTCAGGGAAATGTTCTAAACTTAGATTGTGGTAGTAATTGTACAACTCTGTGAATATAATAAAAGCACCACACTGCACACACAAACAGATGTAGTTTTTTTGTTAAGAAGAGGGAGTACTCTGATGTTCTTAGCATCATTATTCACAATATCCAAAAGGTGGAAACACCTCAAGTGTCCATGGACAGATGAATGGATAAACAGACTATGGAATACACATACAATGGAATATTATTCAGCCATAAAAAAGGAATGAGGTACTGATATGTGCTACACGATGGATAAACCTTGAAAACATTATACTAGGTGAAATTAACCAGACACAAAAGGACAGATATTGTATGATTCCACCTAGGTAATTCTGTTACTGAACCAGGTGGTTTGGCCAAAGTACAGCAAGCCAAATGCTGAGATGCCAAGGTTTGCAGCAAAGAAAGTGTTTATTCCCAAAGTGTCCAAGAAAGGAGAGGGGAGAACAAATCTCAGATCTGCCTGCCCAAAGGCAAGGGGCTTGGGATATTTATGGGATTAAGAAGCAGGTGAATCTAGGAGTTCCTGCTGTGGCACAACGGGATCAGTGCATCTCTGCAGCACCAGGACACAGGTTCGACCCCTGGCCTGGCACAATGGCTAGGAGGATCTGGCGTTGCTGCAGCACTGAGGCTCTGATCTGATTCCTGGCCCAGGAGCTCTCTATGCCATGGGTCACCCAAAGAAGAAGGGGGCAAAAAAAGAAACAGATTGGTCTGGAGTTCTCTTGTGCAGCAGATTAAGAATCCAGCATTGTCACTGCAGCAGCTTGGTTGCTACTGTGGTGTGGGTTCGATCCCTGGCTCAGGAACTGCCACAAGCTGCTTGTGAGACCAGAAAAAAAAAAAAAAAAAAGACGCAGATAAGTCTTAGGTGTGGAGAAGGTGACCGGAGGTAGAGAAAAGATGAGGTGATCCGTGTTCTGTGCAGGCACGTCTGAGTTACATGTTTCTTCATGGGATGCTCAAAAAGGCAGGCACTGAGCATGATCTGAGGGTGGTGTTTTGGGCCCTCTGATGTCAAAGGGGCATTCATCCCACACCGGCACAGGCCCAGGTTTAGGGTCGGTGGTCCCAAAGAGCCAAGCTCAAACAAGACACAGTTGAGTCCAAGTTCCTGGAAAACAACTGGGCAAACAACTTAATTGTCTAGGCTGCGTGAACCTTAGAGGTATGTAATTTGCAACAAACTAATGAAGGCCAGCTAGCTCAGTGAGGAAGGCAGGCTACACATTGAGGAGGATTTTGCAAGCTGTAAAACCAGAACAAGAATTTCTGTTAAGTCACCAGTTTCTGTTCACCCTATGGGGCATGGTTTCAAATGGTTTTTAAACCCTATGTGGCAAATTTTAATTCCACACTCCTAGATTCTACATTCCTAGAGTAGGCAAATTATAGAAAATTGAATAGAGGTATCTGAGGACTAATAAGAGAGTATACAGAGTTGTTTGGGGGTTTGTTTTTGTTTGTTTGTTTTGGTTTTTTTTGTTTTGTCTTTTTGCCATTTCTTGGGCCACTCCTGGGACATGTGGAGGTTCCCAGGCTAGGGGTTGAATCGGAGCTGGGGGTTTGTTTTTGTTTGTTTGTTTTGGTTTTTTTTGTTTTGTCTTTTTGCCATTTCTTGGGCCACTCCTGCGACATGTGGAGGTTCCCAGGCTAGGGGTTGAATCAGCCACAGCAACTCGGGATCCAAGCCGCGTCTGCAACCTACACCACAGCTCACGACAATGCTGGATCCTTAACCCACTGAGCAAGGCCAGGGATCGAACCCACAACCTCATGGTTTCTAGTCAGATTTGTTAACCACTGCGCCACGACAGGAACTCCTAGATTACATGCTTAATGGGCAAGGCAAAACAGTAAAGCTTGGAGATTACACATATAGAAGAATATCATTATGACCTTGTAGGAGGACAATGAATTCTAAAATAAGACATGGCAAGTGCTAAACAGAAAGGAAAGGATTGATAAATTGAACTACATTAAAATTAGGAACTTCTGTGTATCAAGAAACATTAGTGCTTAGGCTGCTTGAACTTCCATATGCTGCAGCTGCCACCCTAAAAAAAAATGAATAAAAAAATAAATTAGAGCCTGAAAAGGCAAATGACAGAATGAAAGAAGAGAGTTGTAACACTTGTAATTCTTAAAGAACTCACATCTAAAATTCTTCAAGGGAGTTCCCGTCGTGGCGCAGTGGTTAACGAATCCGATTAGGAACCATGAGGTTGCGGGTTCGGTCCCTGCTCTTGCTCAGTGGGTTAACGATCCGGCCTTGCCGTGAGCTGTGGTGTAGGTTGCAGACGCGGCTCGGATCCTGCGTTGCTGTGGCTCTGGCGTAGGCCGGTGGCTACAGCTCCGATTCGACCCCCAGCCTGGGAACCTCCATATGCCGCGGGAGCGGCCCAAGAAATAGCAACAACAACAACAACAACAAAAAAGACAAAAAGACAAAAAATAAAAAATAAAATAAAATTCTTCAAGAACCCTTACAAATGCAAAAGAGAAAGAAGATAGATAACCCGAGGTGAAATTCAGCCAGAGACTGGAACAGACTCTTTCTACCCCTTCCCCCACAAAAATATACAGGTGGCCAATGAACATGGGAAAAGGGGCTCACCTTTATTAGCTCATTGGGGAAAATACAAGTAAGAAGCACGGTGAGCTGCCATCGGCATGGATAAAGTTAAAAGGCGGACAAAGCCAAGTGTTGGGGAACATGTGAGCCATCGAAACACTTATGCATTGGAGTGTCTGTGGTGACTCAGCAGGTAAAGGAGCCCACCACGCAGTCTCCAGGAGGGTGCGGGTTCCATCCCTTGGCCTCATTCAGTGGGTTGAGGATCGCGCATTTCACAAGCTGTGGCGCAGGTCCCAGATGACTCTTGGATCAGGTGTTGCAATGACTATGGCAGAGGCTGGTAACAGCAGCTCCTATCCCCTAACCCAGGAACTTCCGTGTGCCACAGGTGCAGCTCTAAAACAACAATTAAAAAATACTTACGTTTTGTGGGAAGTGTCAATTGATACAAACACTTCAGAAAACTGTCTGTGTTATATACTAAATTCAAAAAACCAGATCCTGAACAATATACTCCATGATGCAGGAATTTCGTTCTTACAACATACCTAACATAAACCTGTGCCCACGGACACCAAAGACATGTACAGAAAATTCATAGTAATGTTATTAGCAATGGTCCCAACCAGAAACAATTCAAATGTCCAGAAGCAGTAAAATGGAGAAATAAATCGTGGTGTTTTCAAACAAAGGAATACAATGCAACAATAAAACCAACGATAGTGATATTCAACAACAGAGATGAATCTCACAAATTTAATATTGAATAGATGAAGCCAGGCACAAAAGAAAACTTTTATATTATGTGTATGTCAGCTATATAAATACATGGCCAGGCAAGACTAATGTACGGTATTAATAACAAAAAAAGTAGAAACAACCTGTGTGGCTGCCGTCTGCTGAATGGGTAAAGTGTTATATATCCACACAATGCATATTACTTGGCAATTTAAAAAAAGAGAGGGCACTAATATATGTTTCAACATGGATGAATATTGAAAACATTATACTAAGGACAACATTATACAAAGTACTGCATATTATAGGATTCCATTTGGAAGAAAGTCCAGAATAGGCAAATCTACAGAGACAGAAAATGGTTTTCTAGTTCTGGGAGGGCTGGAGGGAAATAAAGGGTATCAGTTAATGAATATTATTTCTTATTGGGGTAATGACAATATTCTAAAATTGATTATGGAGTTCCCATTGCGGCTTAGCCGGTTAAGAACCCGACATGGTCTTCGTGATAACACGTGTTTGATCCCTGGCTTCGCTCAGCGGTTTAAGGATCCAGCATTGCCACATGCTCTGGTGTAAGCTGGCAGCTGTAGCTCCGACTGGACCCTTTAACATTGACCTGAAGGTGTGGCCTCAAAAAGAAAAAAGAAAAAATTCATTGTGATGATGATCATACATCCATAAACATACTGAAAATCATTGAGTTTTACTTTTTTTTTTGGTCTTTTTAGGGCTACACCTGCAGCATATGGAAGTTCCCAGGCTAGGGGTCGAATGGGAGCTACAGCTGCCAGCCTGTGCCACAGCCGCAACACCAGGTCCGAGCTATGTCTGTGATCTACCCCACAGCTCAAGGCAATGTCAGATCCTTAATCCACTGAGTGAGGCCAGGGATCGAATCTGCGTTCCTCATGGGTACCAGTCAGGTTCATTATCGCTGAGCCATGATGGGAACTCCAAGTTTGTTTTTCTATGTCTGTGAGTCTGTTTCTGTTTTTTAAATAAGTTCATTTGAACTGCTTTTTAGATTCCACATATAAATGGTATAATAATTTGTTTTTTATTTCACTGAGTATGATAATCCCTCGGTATATCCATGTTGCTGTAAATGGCATTTGTTCATTCTTCTTTATGGCTGAGTAATGTTCCTTGTATATGTATACCGTGTCTCCTTTATCCATTCCTCTGCTGATGGATATTTAGGTTGCTTCCATGTCTTGGCTATGGTAAACAATGCTACAATGAACATTAGGGTGTGTGTATTTTTTTGAATTCGAGGTTTTGAGTTTTCATCTTTTCTAGATATATGCCCAGGAGTGGCATTGCTGGGTTATAAGCTAACTATATCTTTAGTTTTTTAAGACACTTCCATGCTATTTTCCACAGTGGCCGCACTAATTTTCATTCCCACCAACAGTGTAAGAGGAGAACTGGACTTTTTTTTCTTCCTTCTTCTTTTTAGGACCGCACCTGCAGCCTGTGGAAGTTCCCAGGCTAGGGGTCAAATTGGAGCTGCAGCTGTTGGCCTACACCACAGCCACAGCAATGTTGAATTCTTGACCCATTAAGCGAGGCCGGGGATGGAACCCGCATCCTCATGGACACTAGTCGGGTTCATTACGGCTGAGCCACAAGGGGAACTCCTAGAGACCAGAGCTTTTAAAAGACAGGTATCCCACTAGGAATTTAGAAGTCAAAAAGCATTGTTGATATCATATATGCATACGCAGCACTAGCTTTTCATTGATTATGGGGTCCTTTATTTACCTGAACATGTGCACTAGACTAGCATGTCAATATTTTAAATAGATGAATCTATCGATGCCCATATTAAAAAGGTCTTAAATTCATAAATTAAAAAGAACAACAACAGAAGCTAAACTATGGTGAGGCTTTGCAGTTGCTCTCTGCCGGGGAGCCCAGCAGCGCATCCAACTGCTCAGCCTCCTGGGCCCCCCGAAAAGGTGAGAGGAGCAGCCCTGACAGAGAGTCACAGCAGTCGCCTCCTCATCCTTCTCCGATGCTGGCTTCTGCGCCAGACGCCCCCACCGCCTCCAAGCTGTGAAGGCAACCGTGCTCCTTCTTTGCCTCCGCCTCCCCTCCCTCCCGCCCACTCAGGCACCTCTCTGGTTGCTCAGTCCTGCCTCAGTGTCCAGTCAGAAATAAAATTCAACAAAAATGTATTACGTCTGGAATTCATCCTGGAAGAAAAAAAGTGAGTATCGAGACTATGGATCAGAGCAAACAAAATTTAACTGCAGGATTTTCTCCTCGCGTGGAGTGTCTTGAAGATTTTGAAGGAGGTGGTGGAGGGGACAGGACCATGTCCCGGGTGGGAAGAGTCCGGTCCTCTTCCTCTGAGCGCCCCTAAGTGCCTTTTCCCGACGGATGTGCTTAGCTGACTTCACCTGTGATCAAATAGGATCTGGCTCCTTCTCTGAAGTGTTCAGGGTGCACCATCGCCCCAGAGCTTCCGGCCAGGTGATGGCTTTTAAGATGACAGGTAACTGGGCAAATAGGCTGAAAGAAGGGCAGCTCATGAATAGACTCTCCCATCCCTACATCTGAGGGTTGTGAGTGTGTGTGTGTACATCTGGGACAATTACATGTACTTACAGAGAATATTGACTCTGGAATCTGGAACAATTGCCGTACAGTAACCTGCATTTGCCCTGGACCGTGAGAGTGAACTTGGCTTATGACACGGCAGTGGCTTTCAAAGGCATTTTCCATCAGGACCTCACATCTAAGACCTGCCCCATAAAGACAGATGAGAATGGCTACTCTGCAGTGGTAGCTGACTTTGGCCTGGCTGGCAAGATCTCTGATGTTGGCCTGGGGAGTGAGACGCTGGCTGTGGTGGCCTCACCCTTCTGGATGTTGCCGGAAGGTTCTCTGAGACGAGCCCCACAACAAGACAGCGGATGTGTTCTCTTATGATGTCCTCCTCTGTGGGATCCTCAAACGCATCCAGACTCTCTTCCCTGAACAGCGGATGTGGGGCTGGACTGTGACGCTTTCCAGCACACAGTGGGAGACTGTCCCCGGACCTTCTGCAGCTTCAACTGCTGTCATACGGACCCCACGCTGCACACATCCTTTGTGGAGATTGGGAAGACCTTGGAGGAAATCCTGAGCCACCTACAGGAGGAAGATCTGGAGAGGGACAGGGACAGCCAAGGGACTCTCGGAGAAGGGACTTGGTGTGAAGCAACTGAGCTTACAGGGTGACAAGATCCCTCCCACGCCCCCATGCCCAAGATGTACTATCTGGCTGTCTTGAAGCCAGTTAGACCTCTTCTCTAGTATTGCCCCCATGTACAGTGAATGTCTTGGACCCCTATTACTGGCCCCAAGGAAGTGGTGCTTCCCATGCCCCTAAAACCAACCCTTTCAGTGCCCGCCAGGACCTCAGAGGTGGCAAGATCAAGTTCTTTGATCTGCCCAGCAAGTCTGTCCTCTCCCTGGTATCTGACCTGGATGCACCAGTGCCCAAAAGAATGTCCCTGGCCCCACCTGCTCACAGGTGGTGTTCTTTGCCTGGTTCACCAGAGTTCTCGCATGAAGAGGCTTGTCCGTTTGTGGGTTGAGAAGAATCACTAACTGACGGGCCCCCTGCCTTGCCTCAGTGATCACAAGCACAGAAGAAGAGCGATCCCACCATTCTGAGCATCTGCCCAACCAGCTGCTGAGGCCCGTGAGGCCAGGGACTGCTCCAGCCCCAGGAAGAAAAGGGTTTGGGGCCCAGGCCCCAGGGGATCAGTCCATGCCTTGGAGGTGCCCCTGAGGAGTTGGAGGTAGGAGAAAGGCCAAGAGATTTGGCTCTAATCCCCTTCTCTGTCTCAGCCACAGGCCTGAAAACCCAGGGAGAGCAGAATGGGTGAGAGGGGTCAGTTCCCATCTCACCCTGGGGTGGACCTTCAGCTGAAGCCACAGGGCCCCTTGGCACACAGCCTCGACTCTTCCCTTGAGCCCACAGAGCAGGCAGGCTAAGCCAAGCCAGGCTCAACTTTGGGGCTCCCAGGGCCCAGAGGCCACAGTGAGAGGCCTTCCTAGTTAGGGCCAAGAGCGGATACCAAGTCTCTGCAATCCAGCAAGGAGCTCCGGCCCCCCACTCTCTTGTTTCTGTTTTTTTGTAGGTTTTTTTTTTTTTTTTTTGGAAAAACTCTCCTGAGACCCTATGAGATTTCAAAATAAAGTTGAGCGTTCCCACTGTGGTGCGGTGGGATCAGCGGCGGTGTTTAGGGAGTGCTGGGATGCAGGTTCGATCCCCGGCCCAGCACAGGAGGTGGAGGATCTGGGGTTGCCACAGCTGTGGCTTAGGTTGCAACTATGGCTCGGATCTGATCCTTGGCCTGGGAGCTCCATATGGCTCAGGGCAGCTGAAAAATTAAAATAAATAAATAAAGAAGTAAAGTCAGCCTTATAGGAGAAAAAAAATAAAAACTCTGGTATTAGACATGAGATGTCAGGAAGGGGACCATTGACTAGAAGGGACCAGATAGTGATGAGGGCCCCTGAGGGAGTTTCTGGGGCGCTGCTACTGTTCTGTCTTTGACCTTGGCCATGCATACCCAGAGGGATTCCTTCCGTGGTACTCCTTCAAGCTATATACCTTATGAAGCATCTCCTTGTTTGTATGTATGTTACACTTCAACTTAGAAGTTTAGGAAAATCAGGTGCTGGCTCCAACTGGGTCTGGTGTGGGGGGCCTAGAATCCCACCCGCCAAGAGTGAGGCTTCAGTCGCTAATGTGGGATCGTAGCTTCTCTGAAATATTAGCACTCTCCTCACTCTCCCCTCCATTTTGGTAAATACTTTTTTTTTTTTTTTTGTCTTTTCAGGGCCACACCCGCGGCATATGGAGGTTCCCAGGCTAGGGGTCGAATCCGAGCCACAGCTGCTGACCTACACCACAGCCACAGCAATGCGGGGTCTGAGCCATGTCTGTGACCTACACCACAGCTCACGGCAACCCCAGATCCTTAACCCACTGATCGAGGCCAACCTCGTGGTTCCTAGTCGGATTCATTTCCCTTGCACCACGATGGGAACTTCAGGTAAATACATTTTTTTACTTTAGAAGAATAAAGTGCCAGAAATGGAACCTTCCTTCTCAAGGTCATGGAAGGTTAGCTTCCTCCCATGAAGGAAGCATCCAGTGAAGGCCTGCCTAGTGGGAGGGGCAGTCTGCTTTTCAAAGGAGGTGGCGGAGCACCTGCAAAGAGCTTCCAGTCCCCTACCCCAGACCCCGCAGCCCACGAGTCAAGCTGGGAGACTGTGTTTATGACCTTGGTCCAGGTTCTTCTGGTGTCAGGTAACCAAAACCTTCCTCAAGTTAGCTTAAGCAAACAGCAAACAGACACCCAGGACCCAGAAGCATCTTGTGGGACCAGAGGGTATAACCCAGATCCAGCTTCAGCAGAATTGAAATCAGGCATCACAAAGCCACTAGATTCAAGGACAGTCATCCTCGCCTCATCTCTCTCTTTCCATGAGACCCCCTGATCGCCCGTTTGCTTCTCTTTGGAGTTGTCTCCGTTTTCTTTCCCTGCGGACCAGTTTTCTCGGCTTGCTCTAGGAGAGAACTGACCCGGGACACGCGAATCCTGATTTGGGAGCGATGACTGACTTAGGACGTGGGTCCAGTCATTCATAGACAGGGAGTAGGAGGCAGTGGTTTAAGCATGGAGCCCATGAGAGAGGGGACCTTGGAGATGGAGGTTTGTGTGCTGAACAGACAATGAGCTCCCTCTGTGGCATAGCATGCTAAGAATCCCGTGTTGCCGCAGCTGCAGCTCAGATTAGATTCAGATTAGATTCCTGGCCCAGGAACTTCCATATGCTGAGAGAGAGAGAGAGAGAGAGGGAGAGAGAGAGAGAGAGAGAGGGAGAGAGAGAGGGAGAGAGAGAATGAGACCCAGTCCCAGTTGATTGGGTTTTCCGAGAATAAATAAAATTTTAAATATATATGTTGCTTAGTAGGCGAACTGGCATAGAAAAAGCTCACTGCATTATTTTGTGCTCTCGTTATTACCGTTATTTCCTCCACCCATGCCCAGGTTCCGCTCCCTTCCCCTCCCCCAGCCAGTGTTACCAAGTCCCAGCAGGTCTTCTCCCACGAACCTGGCTTTTGGTGGCATTGGAAGAGGCACTGGGAAACCTGACACTGGCAGGGCTCGCCCCAGCTCAATGCCGTGTTGGTTTCCCACTGGCTTGACAGAGGGGCCTCAGAACTTTGGGGACCCAGAGTGCCCCAACTGTGGCTTAAAGCAGCATCTTCTGATGTGTGGTCCATGCAGGACCACCAGCAGCTTAGTTGCCTGGGCACCATTCAAAATACAGATTCCGGAGTTCCCATCATGGCTCCATATGTCCATGAGGAAGAGGTTCGATTCCTGGCCTTGCCCAGTGGGTTAAGGATCTGGCATGGCTGTGAGCTGTGCTATAGTTTGCAGACGTGGCTCGGATCCCACATTGCTGTGGCTGTGGTGTAGGCTGGTGGCTACAGCTCCAATTCCACCCCTAGCCTGGGAACCTCCATATGTCTCAAGTGTGCCCCTAAAAAGACAAAAAAAACCCATACCAAAACCCCAAATGCAGACTCTCAGGCCCCCATCTGGATCTTTTTGGAATTTGCCTATTTTTCCTTCATCTTCAAGGCCCTGCTTGAGCTGCCTTGGCCCATCTTTCAGCCTCTTCTCACCACCTCTTCTTTGCTTTCTGTGCACCAGCCTCTCTAGTGTTTTTGTTTTTTTTTTTCCGTTTTGTTTTCTTTTCTTTTCTTTTTAGGGCTGCACCTGAAGCATAGGGAAGGTTCCAGGCTGGCAGTCAAATCTGAACTGCAGCTGCTAGCCTACGCCACAGCCACAGCAATTCAGGATCTGAGCCACATTCTGCAACATATGCTGCAACTTGCAGCAATGCCAGATCCTTAACCCACTGAGCAAGGCCAGGGATCGAACCTGCATCCTCATGGATACTAGTCGGGTTCTTAACCCCTTGAGCCATGATGGGAACTCCATCATTTTCTTTTTTTTAGTTTAAAAAATTGACATAAAATTTACTATTTTATCCCTTTTTAAGTGCACAGTGCAGAGCCATTAAGTGCATCCTGACCATCACCTCTCTGGTTTCATTTTTTAGCATCCTAAATAAGTGCATTAAAAAATAACTCTTGGGAGTTCCCGTCGGGGCGCAGTGGTTAACGAATCCGACTAGGAACCATGAGGTTGCGGGTTCGATCCATGGCCTTGCTCAGTGGGTTAATGATCCGGTGTTGCCGTGAGCTGTGGTGTAGGTTGCAGACATGGCTCGGATCCCGCGTTGTTGTGGCTCTGGCATAGGCTGGTGGCTACAGCTCCGATTCGACCCCTAGCCTGGGAACCTCCATATGCCATGAGAGCGGCCCAAGAAAATGGCAAAAAGACCAAAAAAATAAATAAAATAAAATAACTCTGGGAGTTCCCATTGTGGCGCAGCAGAAATGAATCCAACTAGGAACAAGGACAAAAGACAAAAAAAAAAGCATGTAATCTTCTTGGAATTGATTCATATGTATGCTCTGACATAGGGGTCAATCTTTGTTTTTACACTGGGGTATCTGATTGACTCATTTCCATTACAGGAAAAATCACTTTTATTTCATTTCTTTTTTTTTTCTTTTTTTTCTTTTTTTCCTTTTTAGGGCTGCACCTGAGGCACATGGAAGTTCCCAGGCTAGGGGCCAAATTGGAGCTGCTCCTGCCAGCCTATGTCACAGCCACAGCAACGCCAGATCCAAACCGTGTCAGTGACCTACACTGCAGCTCACAGCAACACCAGACCGCTAACCCACTGAGCAAGGCCAGGAATCGAACCTCCATCCTCATGAATACAAGTTGGGTTCTTAACCTGCTGAGCCACAATGGGAACTCCTTTACCAAGACATCTTGGTCATGAATAAATGTCCAAATAGGTTAAGGTCTGTTTCTAGATTCTCAATTCTGAGACTTTTATCTGCTTATTCTGTCCTAAGTCCTTGATGCATCTATTTTTAAAAATTTTTTTATTATTGGAGTTCCCATTGTGGTGCAGCAGGAACACATTCAACTAGGGACCATGAGGCTCAGACCCTGCGTTGCTTTGGCTGCGGCGTAGGCTGGCAGGGCTGTAGCTCCGATTGGACCCCTAACCTGGGAACCTCCATATGCCACAGGTGGGGCCCCAAAAAAGAAAAACAAAATTTTATTATTGTTGTCATCATCATTATCCCCATTTTACAAATGAGAAAGAGGCCCAGAGAGTCTAAGTAATGTGCCCAAGTAATTTACTACTTAACCAGAGCTGGACATGGAACCAAGGCATCTGGCTTTTCAGTCCATGCTCTCAAGAAGTTTTATAGGAGTTCCCGTCGTGGCGCAGTGGTTAACGAATCCGACTAGGAACCCTGAGGTTGCGGGTTCGGTCCCTGCCCTTGCTCAGTGGGTTAAGGATCCGGCGTTGCCGTGAGCTGTGGTGTAGGTCACAGACTCGGTTTGAATCCCACGTTGCAGTGGCTCTGGCATAGGCTGGCGGCTACAGCTCCGATTCGACCCCTAGCCTGGGAACCTCCATATGCCGCGGGAGCGGCCCAAGAAATAGCAAAAAGACAAAAAAAAAAGAAGTTTTATAGCTTTTCCATCTGAATACTTCAAATAACATACATCAAAGTAGCTTTGAGTGAAGAAGTTGGTTTGTGAACTAGGCTCCTCTTCTCCATTCTCTGGACATTGAATAAAGCTTGGGCTGCTTTAATTTCAGCTTCGGTTATGTATTTGGCTGTATGAACCTTAACAGAAGAAACTTCCCCATGGAGACAGAGAGCCATAGTCAGGTTGGGGCCCGAGCCAGGGTCCATGTGACTTAATGGGGTAATACGGGGAAGCTTAGGTGCTCAGGGGTTCAGATCTTCCAAATCTGGGCACTTTAAGACGAGTAAGAAAACTAGAGACTTGGAGTTCCCTTGTGGTGCAGTGGGTTAAGGATCTGGCATTGTCACTGTAGTGGCTCAGGTCACTGCTATGGCATGGATTGGATCCCTGGCCTGGAAACTTCACATGCCTTAGGCATGGCCAAAAAAAAGAAAACTATAAAAAAGGAAAAAGAAGAAAACTTGAAACTTGGCATGACATTTCCCAGTTGAATCTGGATTCTTCTTGTTTTATGCTTATGATCTTTTTTTTTCTCTTTTAGGAGACACAGGTGCAGCAGGCTAGGAGTTGAATCAGAGCTGCAGCTGCCAACCTATGCCACAGCCACAGCAATGCCAAATACGAGCCTCACCTGTGACCTACACCACAGCTTGCAGCAATGTTGGATTCTTGACCCACTGAGCAAAGCCAGGGATAAACCCACATTGTCATGGATAGTAGTAGGGTTCGTTTCTGCTGAGCCACAATGGGAACTCCTGTTTTTTCTTTTTAAGTAGCATATGGAACTTAAGTGGCATATGGAACTTCCCAGGCTAGGGGTCGAACTGGAGCTGCAGCTGCAGGCCTACACCACAGCCATGGCAACATAGGATCCGGGCCACATCTGCAGCCTACGCCACAGCTTGAAGTAATGCCAGATCCTTAACCCACTGAGTAAGGCCAGGAGTCAAACCCACATCCTCATGGATACCATGTCATGTCAGGTTCTTAACCCACTGAGCCACAATGGGAACTCCTGAATCTGGATTTTAACAAGAGCATTCTACGAGACCACTGAAACCAGCTGTAATATACCTGCTGTCAAATGATTCTGCCCTTTATAAAATGCAAATTGTTAGAACGATTCTTTTAATATTATAGGTGTTACTTCACAGTATAAATGCATGTCATTATTTGAAATCATTCACTTTGGGAAACAGGCATGGTTTTAAAATAATAAAGCATTTCACCAAGTATATTGAAAAAGAAACAATAAAAGTAGGCTTTGAGTGAAGTCTTGACGCTAGGAACGCAGCAGCTGCAGAATGCCTTTAAAGAGAGGTGGGTGGGCCGTTGTGCTTCTGGCTCAGCCTGAAACTGCGGCGCCCCTTCTTTCCCAGTCTGACCACTAGAGGGCGCAGGTCACTTAAACTCTCCAGGGAATCTCACTCCCTCCACCCCTCCCCTCCCTCCCGCCCCTGGTTACCCTTCAACCAATCATCAAATATTTACCCAAAGCATAGTTCTTAGGGAATGTGAAAAATTGCCTAATCCTGGAGCTCCCCTCGTGGCGCATCGGTAAAGAATCCGACTAGGAGCCATGAGGTGTTCGATCCCTGACCTTGCTCAGCTGGTTAAGGATCTGGCGTGACATGAGCTGTGGCAGACCCGGCTCGGATCCTGCATTGCTGCGCCTGTGGCGTAGGGTGGCAGCTGCAGCTCTGATTGGACCCCTAGCCTGGGAATCTCCAACCTGAGGCCCTAAAAAGCAAAAAATAAAATAAATTTTAAAATTTAAAAATTGCCGAATCCAGTCTCCACACAGGACTACAACAAAAAGACAAAAGAGGACTGCCCTCTGTCTTAAATACCTTTAGCGAAGAAAGAAACCTCCCATTACCTGGCTAATTTGTTTCATTCCCAAACTATTTAGTATTAAAGTTCCTCCTTAAATAGTCTTTCTAGCATAAACTAGATTCTTTTGTTCTGCCCTTAGTGGAAACAAGGAGGAAAGCATTCTCATGGCAACTACTCTTCAGAGATGCTTGTAAATAAGAAATTGTTAATAAGAAGATGCATAGCTCAGTCCTCACTTCTCCCGAGGATAAAATAGTACGTGATTAGATTTCACCTACTTAGCGATTTCCAGATTTCTTTGGTCTCTCTCCAATTTCTCTCTGCCCCTTTTGAACTGTAAAATACGAAAGTGGACTTTGCACTCCGGTGTTCTCCCCAGTGCCAGATTTACTCCCTAATTCTTGAATGTTACCCTGTTATTATACCTAAGAAATATGCAATCATTCAATAAAATAATTCCTCTTTTATCAACTTGACGAAGAATTATATATTCATTAAAACAGCAAACACAGACGATGACATAGCAATATGAAGCATGCTTAATATTTTGTTGAAAAATGGAGTTCCCGTCGTGGCGCAGTGGTTAACGAATCCGACTAGGAACCATGAGGTTGCGGGTTCGGTCCCTGCCCTTGCTCAGTGGGGTAACGATCCGGCGTTGCCGTGAGCTGTGGTGTAGGTTGCAGACGCGGCTCGGATCCCGCGTTGCTGTGGCTCTGGCGTAGGCCGGTGGCTACGGCTCCGATTCGACCCCTAGCCTGGGAACCTCCATATGCCGCGGGAGCGGCCCAAAGAAATAGCAAAAAGACAAAAAAAAAAAAAATGCATACAACCCTGCACCTCTGCTTTGATTAAAGCTGTAACACTTAGATATTTATGGACAAAGTCTAGAAAGTAACAGGAAGACAAAAAATAATTGATTGGCTTGGGGGTTGATGGTGATTACTTCTCTTTGTTTTTCATTATTGGTATAATTTTGAGGACTTTTGAAAAAAACTGATTAAAAATATTTTATTCACTCAGCAACTTGAGCACTCATTATGTGTAAAGACATATTATGTGTTGCAAGGAAGACAAATGCAGACACAATCCTGCTGGTCAGAATAACCGTAGCTGACTATTGTTAAATGCTTGCTATACCCTACCTACTATTATCATCCCTATTATATAGGTTAAGAAAGTGGGGAACAGGAGTTCCCATCGTGGCGTAGCGGAAAGGAATCCAGCTAGGAACTATGAGGCTGTGGGTTCGATCCCCGTCCTCTCTCAGTGGGTTAAGGATCTGGCGTTGCCATGAGCTGTCGTGTAGGTCACAAATGTGGCTCAGATCCAGCATTGCTATGGCTGTGGCTCTGGCTGTGGTGTAGGCTGGTAGCTACAGCTCTGATTCGACCCCTCGCCTGGGAATCTCCATATGCTGCAAGTGCAGCCCTAAAAAAGAAAAGCAAAAAAAAAAAAGTGGGGAACAGAGAGCTCAAATAGTTTATCCAAGGTCACACAGGTAAAAGCAGAACCAGACTTTGAACACAGCCACTCCAAATATGCAAGACCTTAGGCTTAATCATTACACCACACCGCCGCTCAAAATAGCCTAATAAGATAGAAAGAGATAAATGACAACCATTCGGCAAATATTTATTAAGCATCTACTACATGTCAGGTACCAAACTAGGGGCTGGGAATACACTGATGAGCAAGATAAACACAGTCTCTGCCCTCATGGAGTTCAAGGTCTATAGAGAAAGCATCATGGGCGTTCAGAGAAGAAAGAGAGAATATGCATCTCTGAGGCTGTAAGGAAGAACCATTTCCTTCCACTCTCTGTTCCATTCCCAGTGATAGGGATGGAGTAGGCTAGTTACACAGGTAGTTGTCGAAGTCCCATAGGGGACCGCAGATAGGGAAACCTAGGGGACTTTGGGAGACCACTGTTAGTTAATCATCGCTCAAGAAAGCCATCAGAACACCATGGAACAAAGCAGGCTTGCTTCACGATAAAACCATACATACAAACATGTGATATGGCTCCAAAACCATACATACAAACATGTGATATGGCTCCAGTCATTAAGTGGAAGATAAAATGAGGTCTGCGTTCAAGTTCAGCAAGCTCATGATCCGTAGGACCAAGGACAGAAATTTAAGGGAAAGATGAGATTTCAAAGCAGGAGACCCTCATTATGCAGAAACTGGAGATGATTCAACATATTGTAGCATCTGTTACCACCCTTCTGCTGATTTGAAGAAAAATCAGCACCATGAAAGTCCTCGTGTGACCTCATAGGGTCACACACTCTCTTACCCAATAGGAAGGAGGAGCTAGGGACACAAGCCTGACGTCTACCTGAAGAATGAGGAAGAAGCGCATTTCCCCTCTTCCTCCACTTTCCTTGGATTATAAAAATATAGCCCATCTAATCCTCGGGGCTGAGCCTCCTCACCTGCCCACTTGTATCCCTCACAAGTGTCCTATCTCAATAAAGCTATTTCTTACCTATCAATTTGTCTCACAGAAATCCTTCTGCACTGAGGCACAAAGAACCTGAGTCTCACTAAGTCCAGATACCAGGTCAGTGGTTCTAATTTTTTTTGAAAAAGTGGGTTCAAGTTCCAATCTGGGTTTAGGCTGGATTCCAGTCAGAGGTGTTTGGGTTTCGTTTGGAGAGAGTATTCAAAACTAAGAACAGGATCAGGACTGAGATAGACCATTAAAGTTCCTGCCAACCTGAGATTCTAGCCCCTGTTCAATTTTTACCCAAATGATCCTTGAACATTAAGGGTCAAGCACTGAGCTAGACCCTGGAAATACAGCTGTAAACAAGCCACAGTCCTAGCCCTCCAGAGTGTTTTAATCTAATGAGGCAGACAGACAGATAAGAAATTCCACTACCATACATTAAGGTCAGTGTTAATAAGAAGCACAGAACGGAGTTCCCTGGTGGCTGAGTGGGTAAGATCTGGCATCACTGGTGTGGCTCTGATTATTGCTGTGGCGTGGGTTTGACCCCTGGCCTGGGAACTTCCGTATAAACAAAAATAATTTTAAGAAATTAAGAAGCACAGAATGAGATGGGGCACTATGAAGGCTGGGAGCAGACAGCAAGTGACATCTACACTGAGCAGAGACATAGGCCAAACTGAAGTTAGAAGGTGGGGGGGGTGTTCAGGGTGTGATCCAGGTTGGAGGGAACAGTTTGTGCAAAGCCCTGGCAATGAGAGCGCCTAGGATTGTAACAACACTGTGGTTTAGACAGTTGTGCCAGTTAGTGCCACTCACTTGCTGATTAAATTGCTAACTTCCTTCATTGCTCATTCCCAAGTTCAGGAAGGGTGTCACCTAGAGCCAAATTGAGACGGCCTCTCCATTTGATAACGCCAAAGCTCCAGGCTAGCTTAGCCCACCATCAACACATCAGTGGGGGTGTTTATAGGCTTCTCCTATCATTCACTCATTCAGTCAATCAGCAAGCCCCGTGCTCGACTCCAGAAGAAGAGGGCTCCACCTGGCTCTCCTGGGGACGCGTGGGGAATATCCTCCACATCTCTGAACCCCACAGAGACTCCAGTTCAGTCCTTTACACTCAGAGTTACCCCTAAGTCTATGACACAGAACTAAAAGAAAAATTCATGTGATGGCTTTTTTTTCCCCTCTTGCTTTTTAGAGCATATCTGCAGTGTTTGGAGGTTCCCAGGCTAGGGGCTGAATCGGATCTACTGCTAGCCACAGCAACTCAGGATCTGAGCCGTGTCTGCAGCCTACATCACAGCTCACAGCAACACCAGATCTTAACCCACTGAGCAAGCCCAAGGATCAAACCCTCATCCTCTTGGATACTAATCGGGTTCATTACCGCTGAGCCACAAACTGGGAACTCCAATGATGACCTAATTACAATCTCAACCCACATTCTCCACATTTCCAGTCCCTAATCCCAACCCCTCTACTGCAGCACATGAGGGCCCACCCTTTGGACTCTACTACTTGTAAATGCCAAGTTGCTCAACGCTGACAGAGGTGTAGTATTGTGGATAAAAGCAGAAACTTCAGATTCTGAATAATCCTGGTAGAAGTATTAGCTGTATGATATTGAGCGTGTTACTCAATATCAGTAGCAGCCTTGGTTTTCTTTGTCGGTAAAATGAAAACAGCTCTTTCACTAGGGTTTGTTGAAAGAATGCAACTCGTCTGAGTTTACAGCAGTAAAGAAGACAGTCAGCGTAAGGGTATTATCACGTTGGTTGGCATCTAAAGGAAGCTGTATTAGAATGCTGTAATGATGTATGTATAGAGTGTGGTAGATGATTATATTGATGACGAAGATGATGTAGGACAGCCGGTGGTCTGTCCTTTTAAGTCATTTGCTGGAGTCACAGCAACCCTCGCCAGCCCACACAGCTTCCAGCGGCAGGCCCTAAAAAAGGAAGCTGAGCTCCGATGTTCCTCGGGACTTGGTCCACGCCCAGACCTCCTTGGGGACCGTCAGCCTGCGTCACTAGCCCAGCCCTCCGGCTCCTCCCGGCAGGGCCCACACATGGTGGGAACGTGAGGAGGCGGGGCCAGACATGGTGCCTCTGAACCAATCGCCCGGCAGGAGGCGCCCAGCCAATAGCAGAGGCGCTCCAGGGTCTGAGGGCGGGGCTCCAAAGAGTAGCGGCAGCGTCATAGGTCACTGGGCCAGCTGGGGGCCGGGCTCGCGGCGCTGACGGGGGCGGAGCGGCCGCGGTCAGAGCAGTCCACGCAATGATGGCGGCGGCTGTGGCGACCGCTGCGGCGTCCTCCCCGGCTCCGGCTGACGGCGCGGAAGGCGCCTCTTCAGTGCATTGGTTCCGCAAGGGGCTGCGGCTCCACGACAACCCGGCGCTGCTGGCGGCGGTACGCGGGGCGCACTGCGTGCGCTGTGTTTACATCCTCGACCCTTGGTTCGCGGCCTCCTCTTCAGTCGGGATCAACCGGTGGAGGTGAGGGGGCCCCGGGCGGGTTTGCGAGTCCGGGGGACGCAGTCTAGCCTCTGAGGCACGTATCCTAAGAGAGGGGAGGCTCTGGCCCCAGTCTCCTCTGCTGAAAGCCCGCGACCTGAAAGAGATGGGGCAGGGAGGCGCTGAGTCTCCAGTGGGCAGAAGCCGCGACGTGGGTAGCAATTAGTCCCATAGTTAGGGTTTGGGTGGGCCAGGGCTCAGCCTCTGACACGGCGCGTTCGCACTGTGTGTTATCCCTTTTGGTCCTCACGACGTCCTCGTGGAACAAAAATCATGATCCTCATTGTACCGATGAGACTCTGGAGCCCTAGAGATACAAAGTTGACCTGCCCAAGGACTTGCAGCCGGCGAGTGGCAGAACAGGGACTCCTGGTCTAGGGTTCTTAGGGTTGTGCTCAGGGAGGGGAGGACGGGAGCTATTGCGGTGTGAGAGCCGGGACAGGTTTCTGAAATAGCAGGGCAGACGCCTGCATTCTTCAAGTAAAGAGCGCTCCTGAAGGTCATCTTAAGCTTAAGCCTCTGGTTTGTGTGAATTCATTTTTTCACCTATCCTGTCTTCCTTCCACCAAGATCATCCAGTCTCTGGAGGTGTCTAGAGACTCTGACTTAGCATTAGGTAGGGCAGGTGCCTTTGCTCCTTTATTGTAGATAAAAGAACATGCTCTCAAGGGCACGTTCATTGAGAGGCACTCTGTGTCCTGGGCTAGAGAGCAGACAGCAGTACTTAACCTATTTTGGAGAATTCCCTCAGCAGCTATGGGCTTGCTAAGGAAAAAGGCGGGGGGGGGGGGGGGGGGGGGGGAAGAGGAAGAAGAAAAAGAAACAAAGAGTCCCTTACTTTCTCCTCTTCTCATGAGATTGATTTTAAAGGACAGTTGAGCCTGTAGATTAGACTCTTGTCAGCTGATGTGCTAAGATTTGGGAGCAGGCAAGCTGTGATACCAAGGGGCCCTCTTTGATGACTCCCAGGATCATGGGAAAAGTTTAACAGGTAGTTGATGTGTTTTCTCCATAACCAGTGTTTAAAACAAAGGCGTTCTGAGACATTGTGTACCCGTCTCTCTTTAACAAGCCCAGCAGTAGTCCTCTAGTTTGTTTGCATTGTTCTGGAGGATGTTTGCTTGTGGCCTTGTTGCACTGAGGGGCAGAGTTATTCCCAGGATACGCTGGCTCCCCATTCTTTCCTCTCCAAGGTGTGTGCCCTGCTAGGAGAGTGAGTGCTTCTAGCAGTGGGTCTATTAAGTGCCCCCCCTCCTGCCCCATTTATATGGAGGGAACAACTAAAGATAGTCCTGTGGAGAGCCTGCCCACACAGTTTTCAGGCTGCTCTATTACTCGGCCCTTGCTCCAGTTTCTCTAGATAGGTTGGGCTGGCAAACATCCTCAAATGACCAGCCATCCCTAGTGTGGACTTAGCTTGGACTAAGCCTCAGACTTTGCCCCTCTTCTGATGGCAGTGTGCCAGTCAGAGCAGAGTAAATAGACTCCAGACTACTTGTTTGTTACATTGTCAAGGAGTTTCTTCTTTTATGGGATTTGAGGAACATGGCATAGAATTGCCTGTTCCTTTGCAGTAGTGGAGATTAAAAATCAACAACAGGTGGTCCCATTGTGGCTCAGTGGTTAAGGATCCCTGGCCTTGCTCAGTGGGTTGAGGATCTAGCATTGCCGTCAGCTGTGGTGTAGGTCACAGATGCGGCTCGGATCTGGCATTGCTGTGGCTATGGCTTAGGCCGGCAGTTACAGCTCCTATTTGACCCCTAGCCTGGGAACCTCTAAATGTCGCAAGTGTGGCCCTAAAAAGACAAAAAAAAAAAAACCCAACAACAAAAACTCTGTTGCCTATTAAACTCAGATTCTCTAGAAACTAGGTATTTATAGATTTTTGTGGGTCACCCTTTTGTAATTGTGCTGTTGAGTGAGTAAAAGAGAAAAAGAATGTGGCAGCTCAGATGCCTATATCAAATCCTGAAGTCAGAGGTTGTGTAGGAATGCAGATGTTAATTGAGCGTTTAATGAGCACCTAATATCTGCCAGGCACTACTCTAGGGGCTGCTAGGAGCACAGCAGGGAACAAGCAGATGTGTCCAGAGCTCCTGGAGCTTACATTTTCATGGAGGAAGACAAGCAAACAGCTATAACTTGGTGGAACTAAGTGCTGTGAAATAAATAAAATCGGGGGACAGACTGTAGCAATGGGTGTCAACCTTGCCAAACGTGAGAATCATTTAAGTATCTTTAAAAGATGGCTGGGCCCACTTCTCTCCCAATTCTGATTTCATTGACTTGGGTACTAGGGTCTTTAAAGCTGTCATGTGCAGCAAAGCCAGAGAAGTGGACCACAGAGCCCAGCAACTTGGGATATGTGCTGCAGTGCATTGGCAGGAAGTCTGATTTGTTTTGGTATCAGAAGAAAGAGGTGAAATAACACAAAGCAGAATGAATACGATAAATGCTCCTGGGCCTGGGCACAGACACACACCTACCACCGCCTCTATACTCTTTGCTCTCAGAATCAGAGTGAGGGCACACCTGCAGACTGTTTATTTTTAGGGCCGCACCCTAGGCATATGGAGGTTCCCAGACTAAGGGTCGAATTGGAGCTGTTGCTACCAGCCTACACCACAGCCACAGCAACGCCAGATCCTTAACCCACTGATCGAGGCCGGGGATCGAACCCACAACTTCATGGTTCCTAGTCGAATTCATTTCCGCTGCACCACGATGGGAACTCCTCCAGATCTGCAGACTGTTTAATGCACTCGGTTGGGGGTTGGTAGGAGTGATGGAGCCAGCTCTACCTCTGGGTTAACTACGATATGTGCAGTCTTCCTGTTTCTGGATCTGGAAGTGATCTAGGAGAATTGTGCTGCAGCGTAACGTCCTAGCTCTGCAAATACTTCAGTTGCTGCCTCTGAGAAGCCTCCCTCAGAAGAGTGGGCCCTGGGCCATCTGGAAGGGTGGGGGGAATCAGAATCTGTATCTCTGTTATCCTCCTGCATTTCCTGTACTGACTCCCACACAGCGTTTTTCAGCAGATGAATTAGATTAAAATAACCATGAATGGCACTTTCCAAGAGTAAAAGTGGACAGAGAAAGGCGACCAAGAATATGTATGTGTATTAGCATAGGAGAAGGGCTAGCATACTCCTTGCGTTGGTAGTAGTGGGAACTTTATAAGCTAATTGTAGTGATAGGAACCTCAGGACTTTTTTTGGTCAAGCGCTAGTTAGCTAATCCCTTTGCCATTTTCCCCAGCTCTACCCTCCCAAAATTTACTGCATCTGAAAGGAAGTATTGCAGTGAGAACAAAAAAATGGAAAAGAGGGGAGGGGGTTGCGAGCCACTTCTAGATTTAAAAAGGGCTACCCAAAATAATCCCTTGCAGTTTTTCATTACCTTTCTCTCCCTGCTGCAACCTAGATATTGTCGGCAACGATTCACTTCGCCCTTTTCTCCCTAGCTCTGGGCTGCACCTGTGTTCAGGAGCTTCTGGGACAGAGGGAGTTGGTAGAAAGAACGTATCAGCCCAGATCTCTCAGGATTAGTAAGTAAGGTGACCTGGGCACTCCCCATGACGCCTGGTGAGAAGAAGTGTGTCTCTCCTCCCAGCGCTGGGAGCTAAACACTGTTGGGCTGTTCTTGCTGAAACTCGGTCACCACGAAGGGGGTTGAGAGCTGTGGTCTTCTGGCAGGGAGATTTAAGTGAGCTGTTCACACGGCTACCCGAGTGAGTCACTGTATTGTTCTGCTGCTGAGAGAAGGTTTCCGCTTTCAAAAGGGACAAAAACTTGCCTCTTCATCTTTCTCCATGAAATTAGAAAAGATTAAATATATTTTTATCCAAGTGATACTTAAGGATCATTCCCTGCTATGGAGTATGGGTTTGGGTTATCCTTTTAAAGGGGCTTAAGCTCTCTTAATTACTTAGAAGAAATTAATTTCTATTAATATCCTATGTAGCCAGTCTGGCCGGCCAATGATATCATCATTACGGTTAAATAACCTTGGCTTGCAGCAGAGAAACTTGGTCAAGGGCAATCTAAACCCCCAAAAAAGAGTTCATTTTTCCTCCTCCTCTTAATAACAGATAAACAAAATATTTCTCAACACAATCTGCCATCTCTAGAGAAGTTCTCCCCTAGAGATCTGTCTGTGTTATTTTAAAGGGCTAGCTCTGTGGAGTCCCTGAATTACAGAGTCCTTTCAGTATTTTTGGAAATCTCAATTTGGTTTCCTCCTGTCCTGTCTGCTTCTGGCTCCGGAGCACTTACGTAATGCAGCTCAGCTGCACATGTTGTCTAATCCAAAGGGTGAGCTTTAGCTGCTCACACAGGACCGTGTGCTCTGAATTTGGGCCATGTGAGCTCTGCTCCGAGCTGCCAAGGATGAGCTGCCTGCCCAAACACTGCTACCTCCAATGCCCAGGCCAGTTTTCTCTTGAGTTCCCCCTCATTGAGTAGAGAGAAACTGGCCATGTGAAGGGGAGGGCTCTAGGGGAGCACAAACGCCCAAGGTTTTCTCTGGTGAAAGAATGCGCCCGCTGGCCCCACTGAGCTTTTTTGCCCAGTAGCAGCGCTGCTCTGCTGCTCTGTGTTCCTTGCTGCTCCGTGTTCCTTCGGTGTTTTACAAAGCATCCCTTGGCAGGCCTCACAGGTAGTGCCCTAGCAGTGGCTGCCCTTTTGCTAACTGGCTGGGGCTCCTGGGGGCCATCCTGAGGCCTCTCTTCCTGGAGAAGCCCTGCAGGCTTGACTCAGGAGGGAAGCTGGAAGTTAACAGAGCATTCATTGCTAGAGGGCTAAAGAGGAGGCAGAAATCAGGATCTCAGAGGAAGTTTAGAAAAAACAAATTAGAAGCAAAGAAAGGCACCTTGTCAATAGAAGCTAGAAGCACAGTTCACTTTTCTGAGACTGTGTTTCCGAAACTTTAATATGCAAAGGAATCATCAGGGGGTCTTGCTAGAATGCAGGTCTGATTCTGGAGATCTGGTATGGAGCCTGAGCTGCTGCATTTCGGAGCCAGCTTCTGGGTGATCCACAGCTGTTGATCCCCAGAGGAGCAAGGATTTGGTAGCGAAAGTGTTGGCCCTTGAGTTGGGCTGTGGTGCTCCCTGGTGGCTGAGTCCCCAGCTGCACAGCCTCAGTGCTCAGGGGGTGTCCTGGTCAAGAGGCGGTGGAGCCTAGGGGTTAAGAATTCAAATGCCAAGCCACACTACCAGGGTTTGAATTCTGGCCACTTGTTTGGTGTGTGATGTTGGGCAAATTACTTTATCTCTCTGTGCCTCAGTTTCCTTATCTGTAATATGGGACTAATGATAGTAGGTACTTCATAAGGCTCTTTGAGAAATAAGTGTACCTAAAACAAGTAGAATAAATAGTCCCTGGTTCATTTAAGTGCTCACTAAATGTTAGTTGTTGCTGTTATCATTATTATCGCTTGGTTGCTAGGTTCAGAGTAGTACCTTCTGCCCCGTGCCTCGGCTCTAGATGTGTCTTATCAAAGAAGTAGAGTTCTCCTGGGATTAATAGCACTTAGGAGACACTGCAAGGAATCTCTTGTTGTAGTAAATGAAGTCCAGAAATAAAGTCCACAGAAAGCACCTGGAAGCTAGCTATCATGTGCATGCCAGCCCTGTTTGTAGCTTCAAATCAAAGTCCTGTGCCGCGTGGTGGGCTTTGAAGGATGGGGCCCCCAAAGAGCATGGCAGGGACATTCCTGGGAGCTGCAGGTGGAGGACCATCTGTCCTGGGGTTGCGGAATCTAAGTCATCAGTTATCCCTAGGCATTCTGCTTGGCAGGGCCCAGGTTTCAGGTGGCATGGAGTCTGTTTACATGGGTCTCTCTTACTTTCCTCCTGAGAGGAGGGCAGCACAGGTGCAAGTGCGTCACTCTGTCTCAGCTTTCCTTTTCTGAGGGTGTCAGCGCTTCAAAAAATGTGCAGGGGCGGAGCTCTGGTTTTGCAGGAAGCAACATTCAGCCCTTCAGTCTCGCGTCGCACGCCCTTGGAGAGTCTGCCTGTTCGTTAGCCAGCATGATGCTTTGGGCTGGGTCCAGGACTCGGCTCAGGTTGGAATGTGGGTCTGTGGCATTCGCCGCCCGGGAGTGTTGTGTTGTAGACGTCAGAGGCAGCAGCGGGGGCTGGCTCTAGTTGGCAGCCTGGGAACAGTCGCTGCTTTTGCAAGGCTCCCATAGTCAAGGGAACGTGATGTGCTGCAGAGGAGCCACCCGGTTTCATTGTGCTCAAAATAAAACCTGGTGATTCCCACTGCTGACAGGGCTGGGTGGGAGGCCACAGGGTAGGTAGCAGGAGGTGTCAGTGAGCCAGGCCAGGGCTTCGTTCCTCAGGAAGGAGAGCAGAATGTTAGTGGATTACCTGGAGTCAGGTTTGTGTTTGTCAGAGAGAGGGATGCCAAACCCATGAGGTCCTGCAAGCCTCTCAGCCCCTGGAGCGGCTTTCGATGGGCCACAGAGAAGAAAACGTGGTCTGACCCACCCAGGTTCCCTGTCCCAGCTTTGTCACTTAATAACTATGACCTTAGGCAAATTAATTATCCTCTATGTATCTTGTTTCCTCATCTGTAAAATGAGGATAGTATTTCCTTTCAAAATGTGTTGAGACAATTAAAAAGAAAACCCACTTAAAAGCATAACAGGGGACAAAAAAAACCCCAAAAAAACAAACGTAACAGGGGAGTTCCCATTGTGGCATAGCGGAAATGAATCTGACTAGTAACAATGACGTTGTGGGTTTGATCCCTGGCCTCGCTCAGTGGGTTAAGGATCCAGCGTTGCCCTGAGCTGTGCTGTAGGTCACAGGTGTGGCTCAGATCCCACGTGGCTGTGGCTGTGGCATAGGCCAGCAGCTGTAGCCTGGGAACCTCGGTATGCTGCAGGTGAGGCCGTAAAAAGCAAACAAAAAAGCCTAACAGGTATATCATAACATTGAAAATATTAGTCGCCTCTGGGGAGGGGGATCAAATTCCTGGGGGAGGCAGCAAGAGGAGACTTTTTACTGTGTACCCTTCTAGAATTTTGAACCACATGAATAGTTAATCTGGTTAAAATGTTAATTTCATTTAAAGATAAAACACATATCATAAAATCTATGAATGGAATTTCTCAGAAAGGTAATTGTGTCTTGCTTAACAGGTAATAAATTTTTGTGGCTCTATAAAGTAAACACTGAAGGCTCTCGGGAATGTAATTTCCTTCCCTTTCCCGGAAGGCTAGGTCTCTTGAGTTTCTGGAGTCCCCTTCCCCATCTCAAAACCAATCCCCCCAGTTGGTTTGGCATGGGAGGACATCCTGTAGAGAAGTACCTTCTATGGCCTTCTCCCTCTGGGGATGAGGACCTGGTGGCCAGGGGCCTGGAGAATGAGCTACCCCCCAAATGAAACCCCTGGAACTGGGAATTCAGCCCTGGCCGCAGGACAGTGGCAGTAGACATCTGTGCCCCCCAAAGCATGAGTGCTGACAGTCGGAGTCTGTTGGGCCGGGGGAGGTAGGAATTGCAGTCTTATTCCTCTGCTAATAGGCCTGCAGGCTCCTGTATCACAGTCCTGCACTTGTGTTTCAGATGCCTTTCCCATCTCTTCTCCCTTTTGAGTCTCTCACAACCACCTAGTGATAGTCGGGTATCTACACCCAGGGCCTGAGGCGGCGTGGGAATAAGTGACTTGTCTCTGATCACAGAGCAACAATAAGAGTAGGAGCAGCTCACACTGGTCTCAGACTTTCTTATATGCCAGGCTCTATACTATGTGTTCTTCATGCATTATTTGGCTTGCTTTCTTTTTTGCCTTTTTAGCCACACCCCTGGCATATGGAAGTTCCTGGGCCAGGGATCGGATCTGAGCCGCAGCTGCAACCTATGCCACAGCTGAGGCAATGCCTGATCCTTAACCTACTGTGTCACAGCAGGAACTCCTATTTGGCTTTCTTTTCTTAACAGTTCTATGAAATAGATACATCAATTCCATATCGCAGATCAGGGGGAAAAAAGCTAAGGAGGTTAAGTGCCTAAAGTCACGCCGCTAGTAAGTGGCAAAGGCAGGATTTCAATGAGGTAGCACCGCTCCCCTACTATGTCAGCCCTGGCCCAGGACTTAGTAGAACGATGCTCCTTGTTTGGTGCAAACGATGTGCCGCCAGCTTCTCCCTGTTTTGTTAGGGAAGAGTGACTCTTTGTTCTGTTACCACCAACAAGGCCTATGTGGGTTCTGCAGGTTCCTACTTCAGTCTCTGGAAGATTTGGACACCAGTTTAAGGAAACTGAACTCCCGCCTTTTTGTAGTCCGGGGCCAGCCGGCTGACGTGTTCCCAAGGCTATTCAAGGTAAGTGTGCAGCGTCCAAGAGTGGACGGCGAGAGTCTGCTCCTAGGGTTTCCCCACAGGCTGAAGGAGACAGTTCGCCGACTGAGGCAATGGAAACGCCTGGGGCTGGTCTGACCACGGCTGCTCGGGACGCCGGGAGCAGGGGTAGCTGCTCGGCTGCCAGCAGAATGGAAACTGTGAAGGAAAAACTCTGCTCCCAGCTCCGTCCAGACATGGGATGTGGCAAGTTATTCCACCCTGGATGCCTCTGGCTTCCTTAGATATTTTCTTGGATCAAGCCAGCAGGATTTATCAGGGCCCGGCCGTGGCCAGGAGGAGTTCGAGGGCGAGGTTTCCTGTTGAGCGAGGGGCGCTTCGGTCTTGCTTCGCCCTGTTTGTGGTGGGGGTGGGGACGTCGGTCTCTCTGAGGAACTTCCCTGCTTCCTCTGGGGTCAGTGATAGGGAAGATCTGCATCTGGGTACCACATGGGCCTCCGTTTGCTGTATCAGGTAGCCAGCCCACTTCTCCCTCAGCCCCTCTGTAAAGCACATTTTTTTTAAGGCCCGAGCAGAGACAAAAGGGCTCCTGGACAGAGAGCTCTCCCCCATCCTCAGCAGCGCTCGGGGGTTGTTATGCCCCTCACCATCCCGGCTTCCTTGCCCGCTCTTCCTGGGGCAGAAGACAAGAAAGGCTGACCGTCAGAGCAAGGAGCTTAGTAAACACGTCATCATTCACTTCACGCCCCGCACATGCGCACACGCGCAAATCACACAGTGCTGGTAACAGCCGGCATTCACTGAGGGCCGACTGTGAGTCAAGCTCTGTTCCAGGTACATGCTTTAGGTACATTAATTCACCTACTCCTCACAGCGGCCCTAAGAGGCGGGAGCTGCTGTCCCTCTTCTACAGATGAGGCGACAGTAGCTTGGCACGGTCATGAAGGTCAGAAGGGTGGTCTAGGACTTGAGCGCAGGCTCTGGCTCCAGAGTTGTGGTCTTCACCACCATACCGTCAAACACATTCACCTCCCTTTTCCATCTGCATTGTCCCCCATCTCAGCACCTCAGAGGCCAACCCAGTGATAGTCCAGAGATACAGGTAGATGGTTCATTTGTTCTTATTTATGAAGCTTCTACTGTGTACTAGGCCCCATGCCAGGCCCTAGGGTCATGAAGAGAGACAGCATGGCTTCTGTCCCGAGGGTTCACACTGTGATGGAGGAAACAGGCAAGTGATGGCTAGCTTCACTGCCATATGGTAATTGCTGTGATGGAAAATGGGCAGGGTGCAGGGGAATCATGTTGAAAGAGAAGGTCAAGGAAGGCTTCTTGGAGGAGGTGTCGTCTAGTATATTATTATTCACGGGGTTGAAAGTCTTTAACCCTGTGATCTCTATGACTGTTAAGCATGATAATTGACTCACAGTAAGTTTCTGTTTAGTACTATCCCTGGATGAAGGATAACCATCCTCGCCCAGGACGCACACCCAGCAGGACCGAGTCAGGACCACGCTGGCCTGGGCATGGCAGGACATTTGCCCTGGGTGCTCAGCGTTTTAAGGGACCATGACAGAGACTTTGGCTGGAATGTGGTTTCCTTGTTGGTTGCATGCCGTAGGGCTTTCTACGGGCTACCTCTACAACCTTTCATTGGGCCAGCTTTCTCTCAGTTTTTCTAGTTAATCTAAAATTTTCTACTAGACATGACTAAAGACTTGGAAAAGAATTCTCTTCTTCTTAAACATGTGGCCCCTCTGGTCTAATTTCTCTGACCTCTGGGCTAAGGGCTGCTCCTCCTTCCCCAGCTCCCTGAGAGCTGCAGCCTTTTAGCTCTGTTTGCTCCTGGCCTCAAGAGTGTTGCTGTGGAAACCATTAGGACACTTCACATAGCACATGTCTGCCAAGAAAACTAGGCCAGAAGTTAGCAGAGCCCTGAGGAGCTGTGGAAAAGGCTTGCTGAGCAGACGGGAGGTGGCAGTCCTGTCTCCTGCCGTCTCCACCAGTGAGTCAGTGCCTCTTTCTGGGCCTGGGGGCTCCCCTAGGAGCATTATATTTCTAGCCTCCTGCTGCAGTCCTCAACCTCAAGGACATAGCAAGTGCACAGAGCTGCCCGCCTCTCTCCACTGTTGCAGGCTGTTGGCCTCACCTCAAAGGCCTGCCCTTCTCCAACATCGTGGACCTTAGATTGTTGGCTTTCCAGTTCAAATCACTTGTTCTGCAGCCCATTCCGACAGGTCTCTAGACTTGGCTCTGTTCCCTCCTGAGAAGGAGCTGAGGGCCCCCTTCCTCCTCTCCAAAGTCTTGAGCATAACAGATTCTCTCTCCACAGGAATGGGGGGTGACCCGCTTGACCTTTGAATATGACTCTGAACCCTTTGGGAAAGAACGGGATGCAGCCATCATGAAGATGGCCAAGGAGGCAGGCGTGGAGGTGGTGACTGAGAACTCGCATACTCTCTATGACCTGGACAAGTAAGAGAGGGGTCCCGGGGGTCAGGCTGCCAGTGATGGGAGTTGATGATTTGGGTCTCTGTTGGGCAGAACTCAGAAGGTTCGGCAGTAGGGCCCCCTGGCACATGGGATTTTCTAGCAGCTAGATGAGAATAGGGCAGAGTTGGGGCCTGTAGAACAGTTCAGAGAGCTTACGTGATTTGGGTGCAGAGATGCTTATTAGGCCCAAGGGATGGACGCGTGAGGCTCCCCACTCAGGATCTTCATAGATCTGCTTCTAATACGCTCCAGTCTCATCCACTCCACTTACTCACGCGTCCGTCCTGCTGCCCTCTGACCTCAATGGGCTCTGTCTGTCGCCCCTCCCATCAGCTCTCTGTTCTCCTAGGCCCAGTGTCTGTTCCTGATATGCCTTCCCTGGGCTCCTGGCTATCTGGGTTTCCAGGCCATGCACTTAGATGCTGCTCAGGAGGCTGTAGAGATCCCTGTCGGGAGCTGCTAACTACACAGAGTAGCCTCCTCCCCCTGGGAGAGGCCTCTGTGCTTTCAGAGAGGCCAGGAGGAAACCCCCTCCTCCCCTTCCCCCTCAGACCTGTCACCCTCCTGCTGCTGCGGCTGCCTCTGCCGCAGCCAAGCCACCACTGCTCCCTCTCCCACCCCCCAAACCCAGTGTTGGCTGCCAAGAGGCCAGGTCACACAGCTCTGCACGTGAGCTGGGCTCTGGGGAGGCGCTGGGTGTGGAGCTCCACCTCCTGCCACGTGCAGAAGCGGGGAGGTACCGCAGGGCAGCAGCCAGCCTTACTTACATCACTGCTAAATGAGGGGAGGAGAGAGGAACTGAGAAATGAACTCTCCCGGCAAGCCAGGTCTTGCATAAGCTGCTTCTTGGCCAACAAGAGCCCTGGGAGTCTGGCTCTAGCCCACCCCAATTCATCCTTGTAAAAACAGCCTCAGTTCTCCTCTTCAGTCTCCTGTATCTTTTCTTCTCACCTGAGTACAGCTGTTTCCCTTGCTCATGAAAAAATACTTGGTAAACTGCAACCGCCCCCCCCCCCCCTTAAGTTTTAGATCTTGCTGTTAACCCCAGCCCTGGCCTCTGATGAGGGAGGATGGTCTGTTCTCCACCTCTCTGTTCTAGTGGATGGGCCCCCAAGGGAATGATTCTCTACCCACGGAACACATGTGCGGCTCTTACCGAAGAACTTCCTTGTGGTGGAGAGGAGGGTCCATGGGGAGTCCCATGGCCTGGGCCCACAGTGGGGACCTTCTGGGATTAGAGAGATATGGTCAGTCTCTGTCTTTAGGCAGCTCCACATCGGCACCAGGGAACCTGGAACTGAGCCCCAGCTTTGGCCCTGACTTGCTCCATTACCCGAGGTACCTGCGCCAGCCGTCTGGGCTTCATTTTCCCTCTCGTAAAATGGAGATACAGCCTCCTTCCCCCTGTCCTTTCCACTTAGGGGTGGGACCCGTGAGCGGGTGAGGAGAGCCACCCTCAAGCCTTTGAAGTCTGGGCTTTTTTTCTGGGCCGACAGGCCCCTGAAATGAAGGGCCTCGTGAGTGACATTAGGTGTGCTTTGGGATTCCAGGATCATTGAGCTGAACGGGCAGAAGCCACCCCTTACCTACAAGCGCTTTCAGGCCCTCATCAGCCGCATGGAGCTGCCCAAGAAGCCCGTGGGCTCCGTGACCAGCCAGCAGATGGAGAGCTGCAGGGCCGAGATCCAAGAGAACCACGACGAAACCTACGGCGTGCCCTCCCTGGAGGAGCTGGGTGCGTACTTCCTGCCCCGAGCCACTCACGCTGGCACCTTCTTTTTTGTAAAAGAACTTACTGGTTTTTTCTTTTTTGTCAAAGTAACGCATGTTAATTATAGACGCTTTAGAAAATTCAGAGATATGAGAATGGAAAAGACTCTCACTCTTACCCACCACCCAGAGAAAACCACTATTAATTTTGCAGTATGTCCTTCTAGACTTTTTCTGTTCATATTCGTATATGTAATCTTCTGTTTCTAGTTCATACCTCTGTTTTCATACTTGCCCTCCTCAGACGATATAGGCACAGCCTGGGGCCGGCCTCAGTGGGCTGCTCAACATGAACACAGCTAGCTAGCATTGCCTCTCTTGAAAGGGGGCCTGTCAGCCTTTCGAGTTACTGACTGCACCCTCTCCCCTTCCCTTTCATCTTCCCATCACCCTTTTTTTTTTTGATCTGAACAAAGTTAGCCTTCCTTGCCTTAGAACCACAGCTGTAGCCAGCTGTCCTGAAAGAGCCAGCATTCTAGAATTGTCTCACCTGCCTGGCTGGGATAGGCGAGGCGAGGGAAAGGAGAGAAAAGGTCACAGTGAGGTGAGAACCCTGAAAACACGGAACATCAGGGGTCATCTCAGCCCCGGCAGCACCACCCACACCGGGGTTCAGTTCCCACTGAAGTGGCCTGACCCCCGGTCCTGTGACCTGCTCCTCCTCGTGTAGGGTTCCCCACTGAAGGACTCGGCCCGGCTGTTTGGCAAGGAGGAGAGACGGAAGCTCTGGCCCGCCTGGATAAGCACCTGGAACGGAAGGTATGGCCCCTTTTCTGAGACACAGAACTTCAGATGCGGACACCATGCAGTAGGGGTGATGGAGCCAGGTTCATGTCCCTTAGTGACTCTTTGCTCAAGCTGGTTAGAAAATGAAAAATCTTCCTTATGGCAGTAATGCCAGCAGTAATAGTAGCTACCATTTAGTGAGCGTGGTCACTGGGCTGAGCATTTCCAGGTTAAGCACCTGCTTGTACTGTTTCCTTTCACCTCGCCAACAGCCCTATAGGTAGGTATTAAGCTCTAGAACTTATGCTAGATTGCTCTTCTTTCATCTGTGTGTCCCTTTTCAAGAGAATATCTGGTCAGTAAAGTCCATCAGGTTGATTATTTTGTGTTTATGTGTCCCCCACCATTCATTGGGTCTCCATTTGCGTAGCACAGGGAATGGATGGCCCACCTCCCAGTGAAGTGGGAATTGGTAAGAGGAAAGAAAGAAGCCAAGGCCCCAGAGGCAGTCCTCACTGTGTCGAATGCCTCCACTGCCCCGGGGCTGGAGGAGCAGAGAACAGTCAGCTCCTACTTCCTGCCCCCTACAGCTAGTTTATAGGCTGGGTCCCTAAAATTACAACGTGTTCTAGTCCCACTCAGGTGGCTGGGCGTTTGGCCCAGCAGCCAGGTGATAACAATGGAAGGAGACCAGGACAGCCTGCTTAGGAAGACTGCTTCCTCTCCCTGGAGGTGCCTCGGCAGCAGTGAAGGCACACCATGGGCCTTGCTGTCCCCATCTGCACGGTACCATCGAACAGGGCCGAAAGCAAGCCTCAGTGATTTGGAAGGATGAGAACTGATGTCCAAGGGCCATGAGGGAACCAGCTGTCTTTGTCCACATCAGCTTTAGCCAGATAGCCTTGCAGTCGGTTTGGAGACAGAGGCTGAGCCAAGGGGGCAGAAGGGTGGAGATGACAAATGGGATGACGGGAGTAGAATGAGACTTAACAGTATAGAGCTGGAGTTCCCATTGTGGTGCAGCGGAAACAAATCCGACTGTATCCATGAGGACACAGGTTCAATCCCTGGCCTCGAACAGTGGGTTAAGGATCCGGCATTGCCATGAGCTGTGGTATAGGTTGCAGATGTGGCTTGGATCTGGCGTGGCTTTGGCTGTGGCGTAGGCCAGCTGCTGCCGCTCCGATTCGACCCCTAGCCTGGGAACCTCCATGTGCTGCAGGGAGTGGCCCTAAAAGGAAAAAAAAAAAAAAAGTATGGCGCTAACCTGCGGCCTGGGGATTATTATACCCTTAAAAGCATTACATAGAGGAATGCCCCTAGATCACCAAGTCAGGGACTGCTTTTCCACACACCCCTGGAAGGCCTCTTCTGTCAGGGCCTTTCAGACTCCGTGGGGGCCCAAGGGAATACGGTATCTCCACATCTGGGAGAACAGAAGGTACCTGATGGGCAGGAGTATAACCTGATTTCAGCAGGTTTAACTTCTTCAGTTCTCCAGATCTGAGGTGAGCATGGAGTCTTTTACCGGGATGGTCTACCTACGAAAAAGACTGCCCAACAAGACAGGCCTGGAGTCTATCCTCAGAATCGTAGCCTATGGGAGATGATAGACATGAAACCAGGCATTGCAGTATGCAGAGGGTTAGGAAGGAGCAGGAAGGAGTGGTCCAGAGGGTTATGGGAACAAAAGAGCAAGAGGATTCTGTGAGTCAGTTCTTGTTTGCAAGTTGGCTTTTGGAAAAGGAAGTCTTTTTACTTGCATAACCAAGAGTCCAAGATGTAGCCTTCAGGAACAGCTAGATGCTGGTGTCCAAACCGTGCTGCTTGCAATACGTTGTCATCTCAGCTCTGCCTTCCTCGGTGTTCGCTCATGCTTAGGCAGGCTTTCCCTGAGCACTGGCGAGGCTCACCAGCAGCTTATTTCCAGTGTGCTTAATGCCACCAGAGAAAGTTGTGTGCCTTTTTTCCAAAAGCTTCAGAAAAAGTCCCGAGGAGTTTTCATTGGTCTGGCTTGGGTCATGTGACTGTCCCAGACTCAGTCACCATGGCCAGGGAAAGGGGATCCTTTGGCCAGACTTGCATCTGGGAGTGAAATCACTCTCAGAGTCAGAGGTGGGCTTAGCTCCACTTTACGCATTTGAACTGAGATTAGGGAAGAGCTGGGTCACCATAAGAAAATAAGATGGAACTAGAGACTCTCATACTGAGTGAAGTAAGTCAGAAAGAGAAAGACAAATACCATATGATATCGCTTATATCCAGAATCTAATATAGGGCACAAATGAACCTTTCCACAGAAAAGGAAATCATGGACTTGGAGAATAGACTTGTGGTTGCTGAGGGGGAGAGGGAGGGAGTAGGGTGAATTGGGAGCTTGGGGTTAATGGATGCAGACTATTGCCTTTGGAATGGATTAGCACTGAGATCCTGCTGTGTAGCACTGGGAACAATGTCTAATCACTTATGATGGAGCAGGATAATGTGAGAAAATAGAATGTGTGCATGTATGTGTGACTGGGTCACCATGCTGAATAGTAGAAAAAAAAATTGTATTGGGGGAATAATTTAAAAAATAAATTAAAAAAAAAGAAAAGAAGATGCTGTTGCCAAAAGCGGGGAGGCAAACGCCATGGTCTTTACCACTGGGTTGCCCAGCAGTAGATGGGGCAGGCGTCACTCTGTAACAGTGGCCCAGTTATTAAAGGACATTGAAACAGTGACCCAGTTATTAAAGGACATGAAAAAGGAATGATGGAGTCTTGCAGCCTCCAGAGATGATCCATGGTGCATTAATGGCCACTGACACCGTGGAGAGCCACAGTCAGGCCTCTTCCCATTATAGTCTTGCCAGACTGTCCAAGCCAGTCCCTGGCACCAGCCACCAACATGCAGGACAGAGGGATGCGCCGAACTGCACCATCAGGACACGGTCAAGGAAAGGCGGACTGTAGAGATTAGTACGAGTCACATGGCTTGGGTTTTTCCACAGAAGATCGAAAAGGGAAAGAAATGACAGGAAGTGCATAGAGTAAAAGAAACTTGAAGTTCCCATTGTGGCTCAGCAGGATAAGAACCTGACACTAGTGTCTGTGAGGATGCAGGTTCAAACCCTGGCCTTGCTCAGTGCGTTCAGGATCCGGTGGTGGTGTGGCTGTGGTGTAGACGTCAGATGCAGCTCTGATTGGACCCCAACCCGGCAACTTCCATATGCCACAGGTGTGGCTGTAAAAAGGAAAAAAAAAAAAAAACTAACACATCAAGGCCTTTTAAATGGCCAAGACTAAACTGTAATGCGTAGGGATGCACATTTAGATGAAAAAAAGAAAAATACACTTAAAAATGCAAGGAATCACTCAAAAGATAAAGCGCTTGCTTCCAAATGTGCTTTGCAAAAACGGAAAAACATAAATATTTTTAAATGCAGGCAAGTGGTTATTATAAAAGTTGGGCAAGTGGTCACTTAAGGGGCAGGGACAGGACCCTGACTGGGACGAGCACGTGGATGGGCTTCTGGGGTGGCCGGCAGAGCACTGATTCTTGAACGTTGGTAGTGGTTGCACAGGTGTTTGCCTTAGAATAGTTCATTAAGGGAGTTCCTGTCGTGGCTCAGTGGTTAACGAATCCAACTAGGAAACATGAGGTGGTGAGTTCAATTCCTGACCACACTCGGTGAGTTAAGGATCCGGCATTGCCGTGAATTGTAGTGTAGGTCACAGACGCAGCTGGGATCCTGAGTTGCTGTGGCTCTGGCGTGGACCAGCAGCTATAGCTTCGATTGGACTCCTAGCCTGGGAACCTCCATATGCCGCGGGTGCAGCCCTAGAAAAGACCAAAAAAAGAATCGTTCATTAAGCCACACAGCTGTGTGATTTGTGTATCTGTGCTTCTTTTAAAAATAGAAAGATTTTCTTTCATTGAGTAACTTAAAAAAATAAAAAATTTTCAAAGAGAGGTGGGCAAGGATGTGAGCAAGGAAATATGCCTCATGTCTGTTGCAGGCACTTCACCAGTACCCTAGGGGGTCACCTGCCAGGAGGCAGTCTTTATGTTGAGAGTTGAAGGAAGAGTCAGAATTAACTGAGGAAAGGAAGACAGCATTGTAGTCGGGGCAGCCACATGTGCAAAGGCTCGTGAGAGCATGGTGCCTAAAGAAGAGCAACAGGGGAGGAAGCCAGGCTGACGGGCCACACAGAGTACAGGCTGCTTGCAAGCTGTATTTAGGATTTGGAACTTGAGCCTAAGAACAACAGGAAGCTCAGTGCATGCATCGTCCTCCGGGACAAGCATTTTAAAGCATCCCTCTGCTCCCAGTGTGGAGAATGGGCTAGAGGGGACAAAAATTAATGCAGGGAAGCTGCCGGTCGTCCAGTATAGACACAGTCCTCACCAGAACCAGGTTGGTGGCAATAGGGAGTGGAAAGAAAAGACAGACTGATGAATCTACTTGGACAGTAGGATTGACAGGACCTGGTGAGGGGGGAGTCAAAGGTGATGGCCAGGCTTTTGGCTTAGACAACGAGGTGGATGACAGTGCATTTTCTGAGATGGGGAATGCCAACGGAAGGGTGATTTAAGGAGAGGAGCCTGTTGGAGTTCCCGCTGTGGCCCAGCTGGTGAAGAACCTGACGTAGCATCCATGAGAATACTTAATCCCTAGGAGGGGGGAAATTTCGTTCTCATTTACTAGATAAGCAGCTGAGGGACTAAGTACCTCAAATTAAATAGCAGATTCAGGACAAGAATTTGGGCCTTGTTGTTTGGCTGGTGGCGGTGGTTCCATGAAAAATCCTGTGAAGGAGCGGGATGAGCACGGGGCTCACATCCTGGCTCGCTGGCTTTCTGGTCTGCGACCTTAGGCACGTTCCTTAAGTACCTGGTGCTTCAGGTTTTCCCTCTGAAACATCAGGATCTACCCTTTCCTTGCCTTCTCTTCTGCTGCAGGCCTGGGTTGCCAACTATGAGAGGCCCCGGATGAACGCCAACTCCCTGCTGGCCAGCCCCACTGGCCTCAGCCCCTACCTGCGCTTCGGCTGCCTCTCCTGCCGCCTCTTCTACTACCGCCTGTGGGACCTGTACAAAAAGGTGAGGGGCGGGGAGGGCAGCACACCCCTCCCCGGTTCCAGTCAAGCGGACCGGGGCTTCCAGGCTGGTCAGTCACCCCACAGAGAGGCCTTCCCTCTGGCTTCAGTGTGTGTACTTACTCTCCAGAGAAGGTGAGGAAGAGGCCACATCCAAGAGGTGGCAGAGCCAGGCATGACCCACTGCCATCTAAACAAAATCCAGGTTCTCACGTGGAGAACAGGCAGAACAGCCGACCTCAGGTGACCCCAGAGGTGGCAGATCTACCAGTGGACGGGGACCGGGTGCTCAGAATGGCAGGCAGGGGGAGGCTAGAGCCAGTCCTAAGGGGAGGAGCACAGCAGCCCTCTAAGGGGCTATGTCCAGAGCACTGAGGGGGTGCCTAGGAGCAGCAGTTGCCCATCGGTGATGAGGAAATGACCAGGAAGCCTGAGTGCAGGGCGAGCTATGGACAGCAGGCAGAGAGCCCTCTGCTGCCGCCCCCACCCCGAGGCAGGGAGAGGGCAGCACATCTAGCTCTTCAGATTCATCTATCGTCCTTGCCTCTGTGTATTTTCCTAATCCTTCACAATATCCAGCTTTCGTGGCATGGGCTGCCTTTGCCAGTTTGGTAGATAATCTTGTAATTTTAGGAAAATTAGTATTCTCTTGAAGATCTGATGTCTTAAGTCCCTCATGGCCTCAACTCCAGGCTGTTGGGCATAATTTATTTAACCAAAATCTAGACCGAACATTTTTTATGTCTGCTGATGGCAAATTCCCTTTGACGTTTTAGAAGGTGGAACCCAACAGGGACCCTTCGAGGACAAGGATCGTGACCAGTTTGGGGAGGTTGGGTCCCAGGGCAGAGTCCTGCAGCACTGTCCCTTTCCACTGCCTGACTCTCGGCAGCCCTTCCCCTTTCTCAGAGCACAGCCAGGGCCCAGGGCTTCTGTCTGAGCGTGGACTGTGCTGCTTCTCCTGGGGCCTGGCCCCTCCACGCATCTAGGGCTTCGGAGCCGCCAAGTTCATAGCAGCTCCACCTTCCTTTGTGGGAGTTCCCTGAGTGGCCGGGCACTGAGAGCTGGGCCAGGCTGTGTATCCACGTGCTGTCCCCACCCCCAGGTGAAGCGGAACAGCACCCCCCCGCTCTCCCTGTTTGGGCAACTCCTGTGGCGAGAGTTCTTCTACACGGCAGCCACCAACAACCCCAGGTTTGACCGCATGGAGGGGAACCCCATCTGCATCCAGATCCCCTGGGATCGCAACCCCGAGGCGCTGGCCAAGTGGGCCGAGGGCAAGACAGGCTTCCCTTGGATTGACGCCATCATGACCCAGCTGAGGCAGGAGGGCTGGATCCACCACCTGGCCCGGCACGCCGTGGCCTGCTTCCTCACGCGCGGGGACCTCTGGGTCAGCTGGGAGAGCGGGGTCCGGGTGAGTGCTCTCTCAGCAGGCAGCTGGCCTGTACCCTCTCACCGGCCTGGCCCAGGGTGGCCCCCTTTTGGGCTGAGGGATGGGCTGGGACCCTTGGCTCCAGGAGATCCCCTCCAGATCCTCCTTGGCTTGCCCTCAGCCCTGCTCCACGGGGCGCGTGGTGACTTGGGGAGAACCGTGGCCGAAGTCCCCAAGAAGGCTGATTGTCTCACCTTCCCCACATCTAGGTGTTTGATGAGCTGCTCCTGGATGCAGATTTCAGCGTGAATGCGGGCAGCTGGATGTGGCTGTCCTGCAGTGCTTTCTTCCAACAGTTCTTCCACTGCTACTGCCCGGTGGGCTTTGGCCGCCGCACAGACCCCAGTGGAGACTACATTCGGTAAGAATGCAGACCAGGCTCTCTGGTTTCTGACCACTGTGGCCTCTTCTTAGGATGAGACAGGAGGCTCCCAGTGTGCTTATGGGTTGTCCGGTGTGTGTGTTTCAGGCGATACCTGCCCAAATTGAAAGGGTTCCCCTCTCGATACATCTATGAACCCTGGAATGCTCCAGAGTCAGTGCAGAAGGCAGCCAAGTGCATCATTGGTGTGGACTACCCGCGGCCCATCGTCAACCACGCTGAGACCAGCCGGCTCAACATTGAGCGGATGAAGCAGATTTACCAACAGCTCTCCCGCTACCGGGGACTCTGTAAGGAGCCACTATTCCCAGCACCACCTGCTAGGTCCCCAAAGGGAGTGATGGCACCTACGGGCTCAAGGGGCATGGATGGGGATTCTCAGATACTTGCAAAGGGAGACTGAGCGCTATCTTCCAGGCGGTTAAGCTGACTTGCCTTCCCAGAGCACAGGACACGTGGGCTAGGCTGGACCTGGTCTCTCGGAGCAGTTGTGACCACTGGGAGGAGCTGGAACCTCAGTGTCCCGGCCCAGCAGCCCCTGCCGTGCGCCCTCCACAGTCCCGGGAGATTGCATTCTGATTATCCCCCTGCCTCTTTCCCAGGTCTGCTGGCGTCGGTCCCTTCCTGTGTGGAAGACCTCAGCAACCCAGTGGCAGAGCCCAGCTCAAGCCAGGCTGGGAGCGTGAGCGCTGCAGGTGAGTGCAGCTGGCCTCCTGAGGCCTGCGCCAGTCCCGGGGGGACTGCAGAGCCACCTCCTCTTCGGTCACTGAGGGCTGAGGACGAAGGCCAGGACAAGTCAGGCCTCCACAGAGCTCGTATTCCACCTGGGGAGACAGATGGTAAAGGCCCCGTGCAAGGGCCTGACAGATAACACGTGCTTGGGGGCAAAATCAAATCCAGCGGCCTGACCAAAGAGGGCTGGGGAAGGGGCTTGCTTTATGGCATGCAAGGGACCCACGTAGTGAGCAGAGCCAGCCTCCTAAGAACTGGGGGAAGAACATTCCAGGCAAAGGGAAGAGCAAGAAAAGACCCAGCGATGGCAGTGAGCTTAGCCATTCCAGGCGTGGAAGGAGGGAGGCGGTGGGGCTGCGTGTCCTGAGTGAGGAGCTGCAGTGAGATGAGGACAAACATAGCAGAGTAGCGCCGTGTAGATGCAGTGTCCATAGGGAGGGTTAGGAGTCCATTGTCAGTGCAGGGAGAAGGCACGGTTCATGTTTTAAAAAGTGACTCTGCCTGCTGTGTGAAGGGCACAGGGTGGGCAGGAGTCTCCAAGTCCTGGAAGGCTGGAAAGGAGGTGACTGCATTATCCAGGCAGGAGGTGGCTGCACGGCCAGGTGGTGGCAGGACAGACTTGCCGCATTCTTAACCTCCCCGCTTCCACTCTGGAATGAAGATCACATTCAGACTGGCATGAACTTTAGGGCATTTTCTAATTTGCACAGCCAGGCTGGCTCACCAGTGAGGGTGCTGCTCGGTGCAGCTTTAGGAGGCCAGTAGCAGAGGGAACGCCTCACCTTGAGAGCAAGAACAGCAGGCAAACCAAATCAGTCCCTGGCCTGGAGCCCGTGGGACTTGGGACCCAAAAGCTGGCTCTGCTTCTGGTGGGCCTGGCCGTGATCTTGGATATTTCCAGGCAGTCACTGCTGAAAGGAAGGCCAACGGCAGATCAGAGAAGCAACATGTTGGTGGCATTGAGGCACAGGCCCCCTGCCCACTGAAGAGCTGTTGCTGCACAGTTGAGGGTTAACTTGGCTCAGTGCACAAGTCTGTGTGACACTTTGACCTGCTTCCCTACAGGCCCAAGACCACTGCCCAGTGGCCCAGCATCCCCCAAACGCAAGCTGGAAGCGGCCGAGGAGCCACCTGGAGAAGAACTCAGCAAGCGGGCCAGGGTGGCCGAGCTGCCCCCCACAGAGCTGCTGCCTGGCAGGGATGTCTGAGAGTGAGTGACAGTAGCCGAGAAGCAACTTCAGGAAGGGATGTGGGAGAGAGGTGGGCGTGGGTTCGGGAAACTACTGCCCTGCCAGCTGAAGGTTAAAACCCAGCAAACTAGATTAAAACCTAGTGAAGACCGCATGATTTTTGAAGATTTCAGCTCAAAAATCCTGCCACTTTGGAGTTGCCATTGTGGCTCAGGGGCAACGAACCCAGCTAGTATCCATGAGGGCACAGGTTCGATCCCTGGCCTCCCTCAGTGGGCCGGGAATCTGGCATGCAGTGAGCTGTGGACTGCGTGGCTGTGGCTGTGGCGTAGGCCGGTGGCTGCAGCTCTGACTGGACCCCTAGATTCCATATACTACATATGCGGCCTTGAAAAAAGAAAAAAAAAAATCCTGCCATTTTGACTTCTATACCTTCTGAAACAAAAAGAATTTAAAAGTAAAGCCTTGTTCTTTCTTTGCCAGCTAAGGAAACAGGTTTTGTTTTTTGTTTTTTGTTTTTTTCACTCTTTCTGCCTATCAAAGAATCCCAAATCCAAAAAAAGAAAGCAGAGAGCTGGATATGAAGCTGTGGGAGAAACGGCCCTCTGGCCAGCTGGGGGCGTGGCTCAAGGCCCCGCTGCTACTTCACCCTGCAGGCAGGCCAGCAGAGGGCAGCACTTGCCTTCAGAAGACAGGCTAAGGGGTGTTGGGAGGCTCACTCAGCCCAGCCCCACCTAAGGACCAACCAGTAGACCTTGGCTCCCTATCTCTGTGCCTTTTACAGCCCCGCCTCCATTCACACGTTTCTTGTGGCTTCAGCACTGCACTTGCCTGTCAGTGCTCATCTTCCTTAGAAGCCTCCTGAATATCTCCCCTACCCCCCCCCCCAAAAAAAAAACCCCAAACCTGGCTCCTCCTTTCCCAGAGCAGGAAGGGCCTTTTATGCCTTTCCGGGGAAGATATAAATTACTGTCCCCTTTGAGTAATCATCTCAGGCTGTTTATGTGCCATGTTTGCATTATTAAATCGGAGGGTGATTCTCTCCATGGAGCCCATTGATTCTTTTCCTAAAGCCCTCCTCCACTTCGGGCCAGGCGGGGCCATCTGGTTTGCACGTCTAGACTTGAATGCAAGGTGAGACGGTGAGTTTGTGATGCTTGTGCCCTTTACCCCCCTAGGCTCTTTGTCATAGACATTGCTGATGACAGATTGACGTTATCTTGTTCTGGGAGAACCAGCAACCTTAGATACTACTCTCTTAGTTATCTCTTAACTCTGTGATGCTAAGCAAAGTTCATTCTGTCTTACAAATCTGGAACTTGCCAGGCTGATGATACTCTGACTTTCCGGTGAGAAGATCAAAGGACCGAGAGGTTAAATGTCTGGGTGAAGATTGCTCAGCAAGCTAATGGCATCCAATTCAGCATGAAACTGTTGTCAGCAAGTGTGTGAGGAAAGGGAGCGTAGATGCATAAAATGTGATACGATTCCCATCACCAGGATTTAATAGTCTGCTTGGAAAAAGAAGACAGCCTGTATTTCCTAGACAAACGATACAGACTCTTCCAGTTTATCACAAGACAGTTATTGGTGGGCCGGAGTGATCAGGAAGTACAACACAGACGTTCACCCTCGGGCACCTGAAGATGAATTGAATTGAGGCAGCAAGGAGGGCATTTCAGACAAGAAAACAGCTTAGTGATTTACATGATCTTGTACAGATTACTTAACTGCTGTGAGACTTGGTTTCCTCAGCAAAAATTAGGTTCTTGCTGCAAAGATTAAATGATAAAATGTGTGTGTCAGGAATGTGTGGGGCCGCCAGGCTAGAAACCTGACTACTGTGGCTAAGACTAATGGGGATCCAGTTTTCTTCCTGAACAAGAGGCCCAGAGTTGGGTGTCGCTGGTCTTGATTTGATGGCTTAACAATGTCAGAGCCAGTCTTTCTGAGAGTCTTTTGTTTCATGGCCCCAAGGTGGCTGCCACAGCCTCAGCCATCAATTCCTCGTTCAGAGCAGGAAAGAGGAGGAGTTGCAGAGAGAACGGCATTCATTCATTCAGTAAACTTATATCAAGTGATCACAGTTTGCCAGACACTGTTGCAGGCATTGGGATGTGGTTGTGAACTAGGCCGACAAAGTCCCTTCCTTTTTGGGTGCATCTTAGGAGACAGCCAATAAACAAAGAGAAACGCCGTGTGCCAAGAGACCCTAGATGGTCTGAAGAAAAAATAAAGTGCAGTAAAAAGCTAGAAAGTAATGGTTCGAGCACCGTGGAGGTTGCAGTTTTGTATAATGAGGATTGTCTGCGGATGCCTCTCTTCCTTTTCATCAGAAAAATCAAAGCTTTCCCGGGACACTCCGTCCCCAGCTTCTCACATTGGCCTCCTGAACTAGAACTGAGTCACAGAGCCACCTCCAAGCTGGGAAGTAGGGCCCAGATGGTCAGGAGTGGTTAGACCACTGATTCCCAACCTGAGTGAGCCCCAGAATTCCGCAGAGGATCGGTTCAGGGCCAGGTGGCTGGGCCCGCCCCCAGAGTTCCTGATGCTTTAGGGCTGGGGGAGGACCTGAGCATTTGCGTTTCTAACAAGTTCCCAACAGTTGATGCTGCTGCTGTTCTGAGACTGTACTTTGAGAATCACTGACTTAGACCATTCACGATCTATTGTCTGCTTGAACAAAATCCAGGTTCTGTTAGCCAGGAAGTATGGATACTGGTTGATAACTAACAGTGTCTACATAATATATAGGACACTTAGCCCAGCACCTGCCTTATAAGTTCATAAATAAAATGGTAGTTATTATTGTTTTTATGGCAATTGTTATCGTTATTATTTTAGAAGAACATAGGGTTACAGTCTGATCATGGAGGGTCTGAACGGCAGGCAGATGAGTCTTTGGTGTACTCTCTAGGAACTAAGGAGCCTTTTGGAACAGGAGAGTGAATGATCGAACTGGCATTTTGGGAAGATAACCAAGCGTTGGGCCGGGACCTGGGAGGAAACGGAAGGGGGAGAGCCCGCTGAGAGGCTGTAGCGGTGAGTCCAAGTGGACGTCACACGTGTGCGGAGGTCAGTGCCTGTCTCATGCCTTGTAGTCCAGGACATGTCCATCAGCCTATTGGGATGTTAGCACTGATGGTCAAGGTTTGGCCCCTACTCATGGCTAATTGCTTGGAAGTGCGGGCCGGGAGGTCAGAGGACAGGACAGACACCCCTGTTCTTTGAAAACCCTGAGAAGAGGATGCGTGTGTGTTCACTGTAGGCTGCTGGTGGCACCGGGGCCTAAAGATGTTCAGCATCCTTATCAGTAAGACAGTGGTAATAGCATCTTGCCACCTGCCCTACCCAGCGCGCACACACTTTGGGGAAGGAAGTGAAAAGCCTTTGAATAAGTGTACTGCACCATGCAGATGAAATCATGTTACCATTTTGCATATGCTCCTTGGGGCATCTCTGATTGTGGTGTTGTTACTTCTGTCAGAGCCAGCACCCTGGGCTGGCTGGACCACAGAGCGGTGGCCCTGGGTCCTGAGTTGATGCAATCTTACTGCCCCTTCTCAGCTCTCCTGTCAGTTTTAGTTGTGTGATTTGGGGCAGGATTCATAACCTTTCTGAGATGCTTTAGCTGTAAGGTGTGAATAATCGCTCCATCCTGGACCTTTTGAGGCCCTGTTTATTTCCGACCTCTATAGTTTTGTGATGCTGTTATTTCATGATGCCTCAGGCCTGGGCCAGACAATGATTTAAACTGATTTTGTGGGGAAAACACATCCTGATATCAGTAGGTCCCATGCTTACTTCAAACCCACATCAGTATCTGTTTTGCATTTGGTTTTATTGTACAGTGTTCACTACACTGAAAAATAAGCCAGCCCCAAATAGCTGTCGTTTCAGCTGCTTCCCATAATCCCCAAAGCTGCTGACTGCTCCGGATTCCATCAGCCTCGAATTGTGCAGATTTTTCTTATTGGTCCAATTATTTTAGCAGTTCCCGTGATCCATTTGCCCTTCTGCTGGTACATAGTGTTCTGTTGAGAGAAGTCTGTTGAATGCAAATGTTCACGGCCAAGGATCACCTCTTCCCCTCCTTTGCCCAAAGTTCACCAGAACTTGCGTAGCCCTGGGGCTTTCCTGAGGAAAACCTGACTTCTGGAACCCCTTCATTGGCGTTTTGGCATGTTTCCATGTACCCTTCCTCATGCAAAGTGTGTGTGATGGCATGGGCGGTCTGTAACTGGAAGCAGGGGCCCGTCCTGCCTCTTCTGCCCAGGAGCCGGTGCACACGGTTTCCCCACCTCTCTGGCTCCTGAACCGAGAAGCTGGGACCTGGTGTCCCCTGGCACTCACTGAGTAGCTTTCCCGATGGACGTCCCCTCCCCTTGGCTGTAGGATTTGCATGGTGCAGGAAGGCCAAGCGTGTGGTTGATGTGAGGAATGAGACTGAGCTGAAAGCCCAGCTCTGTACCCCATCCAGCTGCCCCTCTGCCCTTCCCTACTCTTTTTTTTTTTTTTTTGTCTTTTTGCTATTTCTTGGGCCGCTCCCACGGCATATGGAGGTTTCCAGGCTAGGGGTCCAATCGGAGCTGTAGCCACCGGCCTACGCCAGAGCCACAGCAACGTGGGATCCGAGCCGCGTCTGCAACCTACACCACAGCTCACGGCAACGCCAGATCCTTAACCCACTGAGCAAGGGCAGGGATGGAACCCGCAACCTCATGGTTCCTAGTCGGATTCGTTAACCACTGCGCCACGACGGGAACTCCCCTTCTCTACTCTTAACTTGGGAGTGCATAGCAAACCCTCTGCCCCCTCAAGCCCTTGGATGCTGTGTCTCACCCCATGTGGAAGCAAGGAGTGACCTCAGAGACCTGGTTACAGGCTCCAAAGTTTCTCCCAGACCTTTAGGTGTCATGGGCCCCTCTGCTAACTTGGGCTCATGCCGGCACAGCGTCCACCCACTCCGCCTGGGCTCGGAGCCGGGGAAGGGTGGACGCGAAGATTTGGGTTTCTCGTTAGCATCCCGCGGGCAGGGGGGGATGTGAGGGCACAGCTACCCAGGGGCCCATCCGAACTGACATTGGCACACTGAGGGAGGCAGTCTCATTAACTTATTTCACGTTCTAGCCACTTCTGTTTCTTGTTTTAATGACCAGTTAAAAGAGTTGGACAGTCATGAGATTGATTTTTTTTTTAAGTGCATGTTTTATGAGTTGATTTTTTTCCCTGAATGTCTCTCCCCTAGCTGTTCTTCCCTTTCTGCTGTCATGTGCTGCTGTCATCATTTTCCTGCAGGGCCTCGTTTGATTTCCCCAGCCCTCTTTTTCTGCAGATCATGCCCTAGCTTGAAAACAAGAGCACAGGGACCATCTAATTATCTGCTGATCAAGCAGCTTGAGTAACTAGTTGAACAGGCCTTTGACTAGCTTTGTGGACAAGGATAAGCTCATTCTTCCAACTCTTGGTTTTCTGTTTGGGTTTTTGAACCCATCGTAAGGGGTCATGGGTCACTGGGGCTTATCTGAGCCCAAGTCACTGTGAGCTCCCTTCACGAGTCTGCCCCACAGCTAAACCACGCCCAAGTTGGCATAGGTCTGAAAGAATTGTTGTTATTATAGCCACCTGACTGTACCTCCCCCCCTTATCTTCTAAGCTGGGCACTGGTTCTTAAACCCTGTTTGGGTTACCCATGCTTTGAAGGGTCTGATGGAAGGATGGAGCCTCTCCCCAGAAAATAGCACCTATTCACCCACGTAGACAAGTGTACACTGAACTTGGGGGTCTTGGTGGGCTGCCCCTTATGCCTATCCTTGGACCCCTTACAGATGCACGAACCCCAGAGGAAGAGCCCTCGTTTCAAGGAAGCTTCAAGTACGCTTTCTCTTCTCGCATCTCTGAAGGTGGAGAGACACAAGCAATAGGGTCACGGGTAGGAGGGCATCCTGTGCATACTCTCCAACCCTGAGAGTTTCAGTTTCAGAAGAGTAGTCATCGCTTTGGTTTAACAGCAGGGGCCGTAGAGAGACCTGTGTAGAAAGTATATCACGGGGAGTTCCTCTAGTGGCTTAGCAGTTAAGAAGCCAGCATAGTGTCCGGGAGGCAGGTTTGATACTTGGCCTCTCTCAGTAGTTTAGCAGTCCGGCGTTGCCATGAGCTGTGGCATAGTTTGCAGATGCGGCTCAGATCTGGTGTGATTGTGGCTGTGACCTAGGCCAGCAGCTGCAGCTCCAATTTGATCCCTAGCCTGGGAACTTTCATATGCCTCAGGGGTGGCCTTAAAAAGAAAAATCAAAAATAAAAATAAAGTGTATATTATAATCAGAATATCCCAATAGACATGTACTTTAGTTACAAATGTACTTACTTGTAGTGGAAGAATATGACTAGGTTATTATAGTTCAAGCTTAAAGGGGAAAATTATTGAATAATATTCTAAAAAGATAGTACTGACCCTTATAAACCACTACTGCGTTTGCTCTTGATTATTCCCAACTTCTAGATAAATCATTGTCACCCAGGTAAAATCTTCTTCGATTTGAAATTTATCTGAAAAAGGTTGCATGCATCAGAAGACTGATTTGGTTGGGGTTTTTTTGTTTTGTTTTTTGCTTTTTAGGGCCGCGCCTGTGGCATATGGAAGTTCCCAGGCTAAGGGTCAAATTGGAGCTGCAGCCGCCGGCCTACACTACAGCCACAGCAACCTGGGATCCAAGCTGTGCCTGCGACCTACTCCACAGCTCACAGCAATGCCAGATCCTCAACACACTGAGCAAGGCCAGGGATTGAACCTGCATCCCTTTGGATACTAGTTGGATTCGTTTCCGCAGAGCCTCAGCAGGAGCCCCAGGAGATGATTTGGAATCGCTGACTCCAATGCCTTTGCAAGCATTTTCCCTTCTCTTTTAATACACGAACTTCTGCTTATGTTGCTTAGATATTAGTCTTCATGCTACCCTGTTGAATTTCTTCTTTTTATATTCTCTAAAGTCTTAATGAGCAATACTAGAAAACATAGTACTTAGTGGTAAAAATACAGGCTTTGGAATCAGGCAGACCTGGGTTTCCTGTCTTGGCGCTGCCACTTCTGGATGCTGTATTTTTGGGCAACTCATCCTCTCTGGCTTCCGTTTTCTGACCTGTGAAAATGGCCGTCATCTTGTCAGGGGTAACGGCAGCACAAGCCTCCTTAGTTTGTTTGGGCTCTCCTAACAAAGTGCCGCAGACTGGGTGACTTAAACAACAGAAATTTATTCTCTCACAGTTCTGGAGGCTGAGGTCTGAGATGGAGTTGACGGCGGGGGTGGTTTCTTCTGAGGCCTCTCTCCTTGGCTTGGAGGCTGCTGCCGGCTCCGTGCATCTTCCTGTGGTCTGACCTCCATGTGTCTGTGTCCTAATCTTGTCTTATAAGGACACCAGTCATTTGGGATCAGGGCCCATCCTAAGCACCTCATTTAACGTAATTACCTCTATAAGGACCTTAACCTTCAAAAACAGTCACATTGTGAAGGGGTTGGGAGTTCAGCATGTGGATCTGGGGAGGGGGGGGGCACAGTTCATCGATCACACAAGTGGGTGGTGCCTGCCTCACAGGAGGCTTGGGAGCCTTCTTGTTAGCATCTGCCTCACCACCGTTTGAACGGTACAGACTTTGAAGGGAGCCCTGCGTGTCTCTTTATATTCTCACACTCGACCTATTTAAAGAGGCAGCCCAGCCTGTTTATGTTGTGATGGGCTTACCCTGTCCTCTGTTACAGGCGTGAGGCTATTTCTTCCCTCTGCCCCAGATTCAGGATGTTATAAATCTTTAAAATGAGTCATCCCTGTGTCTCCTTTCCCCCTGCCCTCAGTCTTCTAGCACAGTACCAAGGATGTTTTAATCTCTCCGTGGAGATTTGCTCCCTGCTGATCCCAAACCCAGTTGTTGCCTTCATCTTCAAAATGACTGGTCCCGGCAGGCTTCTTTTCCAGCCAGTGTTTTTTTTTTTTTTTTTTTTTTTCTGATTCTCCACCTCTGGCAGCAGCCACTGTGCCTTGATTCAGAAACTGCTGTTGTCATGTCTGAGCGAGTGTCACCCAGGGCCTCAGGAGAGTGTCCGTGGCCTTCTCCTCCTCCCCCTCTGCTGTCCTCAGGCCTGGGGCAGAGGAGGCCCAGAAGCTTTGCAGTGGAGAGCTTGTCCTGTGTCAGCTTCTCAGAGGGCCGGTGTTCAGGCGCTGCTGGCATCCCAGCACAGCCTCGTCCCCAGGTACTGTGGCCCGTTTGGTTCACTCTGGGCCCTTCCTGGTTCCCCAGAGAAGCAGCCAGAGGAGCCGTGTCCCTGGGCACCCGAGCAGCCTCCTGAACGCTCCTTTGTGCCCTTGTTTTTCTCTTTCAGCTGCAGTGCCGTGGCTCCGTGAGCAAAGCCTGGGTGCCCGAGCAGCCACCGTGGCAGCAGCGTGCAACCTGCAGAACAGCCGATCACCTGCAGAGATGGAGCGAACATGTGTGCGTGTGTGTGCGCGTGTGCAGAGGAAGGAGTGGCCTGCCTGTTTGCGTGTGCATGCATCTGTTTTCACTCTTGTGATTCTGAACTGCTGACTGGGCTGGAGGAGAACCTGTAGCAGCTTCACCTCAGCCTCCGGACACCAGGCTAGAGGTCACGGCAATGACCTTCACCCCAGACCTGTCCCTGTGAGCTAGCTGCCTTGTCTGAATAGAGGAGTGATAGGATCCTAGCTGGGATTCTGGCATCTGCCCCCAACCCCAGCCCTTCCTCCCTCCGTCCTCGCGTCAGACTCGGGAGCAAGGGGGAGCATTGCTGGCTCTTGCCCAGAGTGAGGGATTCAAGAGGCAGCTAGAGTCTTGCTGAGTTCCTGCCTTATGACCCCAGAGGCTAGGCAGCCTGGAGAGGACACGTGCTGTCCAGACATAGTCACCTGGCCTGGCTTCATTTGAAAATCCCCTGCCCCTGGATTCTCCAGACTCTTCGTTGGGCATCTGGGACTGAGCACGAGGGGGGAGACAGATGAGAAAACTTTGTACCGTCGTAGGGAAGTGCAGCCAGGCACCTGACTGGAGCCTTTATGAGCAGTCCTCCAGGGAACAGCTGAGAAGTTCTCCCTTTGGGGCTGAAAACCTGCGGTTAGGAGCAAAATCCCAGCCCTCGCTGTTTTTTCCTGGAAGCTGAGAGCCAGCCTCAGAGCAGACGGTGGGAGGCTCAATGCCTCCACCAGGAGGAGGCCGGGTTCCTGGTGGTAGAAAGCCCGCTGGTTCCTCTGGCCACGCCCATGGCACCTCAGTGCTGCCACTGAGGTCAGCTGACACCCAGCCAGGGAAGCCATCCCCGTTTGCACTCTGCAGGCTTCCACGGCCTGCCCATAGCTGGTGGGCATCCAGGCTGCCGTGTCAGCTCTCCCAGTAGCTGGACGTCAAGGCTCCAGGCAGCTGGACTGCCAGGGACAGTTAGGAGAGGTCCACACCCAGCACAGCAGTTTCCCGAAGCAGCCGGTGGGAGGTTTGACCCAGAGAAGCCAGGAGCCTTGAACTCCAGGGGTGGCCTGTGCAGAGGACACCACGAGGAGGCGGACTATGCGGTCAGCTGGAGCAAGTCTTCCTTCTGCCCGTGGCCTGTGCTTGAGCCACAGCGAGTGTGCGTGTGTGTGTGGGTGTGTGTGGGCATGCACACCCATGCGGGGTGTGTGCGTAGCTGAGAGGCCAATTCCTCTTTGGATTTTTGTCCTCGTACACATGACATTAAGCTGGCCTCTGGGCCTTCTCCTCTCTACCTCCCCTGCGACCTTTCCTAACATCATAGCTGTTCATTCCCGTGGCCCCAGCCCTTCACCGTCCTCTGTCCCGGGACCAAAACCCCGCAGTCAGGCCCTGTCCCCTACATCTGTCCAGCACATTGACAGGCTTCTTCCTGAGATGTCCCCAGGCTTTCTCAGCCAGAGAGCTGCCTTTAGAGTCCAACCTTTGTATGTGTGTCACCCTCACTAGAAATGTCGCATCATCGTGTGGGGGGAACGGGGCCCAGGTGGTGGTTTGTTTCTGCAGCATTGGGTTGGGGGCTTCCCTGTTCCCTTAGCCCCAGCCAGGAGGAAAGGAGACCCGGGGGCTGTTGCCAGAAGGGGAGTAGGGCAGGTCTGAGAAATGGAGAGCGCCGGGGGCTTGGGCCAGAGTCACTGTTTATTCAGCAGCACCTGCACTTGTCGGGATGATTCCCTTTTTGTGCCTGTTTGACGATGGTTCTCTTCCCTAAGGTCCACATTGGCAGGACCACCTCCCCCCCACTTCTCCACCATCCCAGGCACACTGGCCCATTCCCAGTGGACCGGAGTGGGCCACTCCCCCAGCCGGGAGGGGCGGGATGAGGAGAGGGTGCCCCCAGTGGCCCGGAGCTCCGTGACAGTGTCATGCCTCCCCTGCTCCTGGCCAAGGCGTCCCTGGGGGCTGCCGCAGCACATGCCCCAAATCCTAACCCAAGGGCTGGCATGGGCAGGAGATGGTTGCAGGCCAAATGCACTTTATACAGAGATTTTTCTGTTTCTGGGAAGGTGTGTTTCTCCCACAGTTTGTGAATATTCACATGTTTCATAAATGTCTGATTTGTCTGAGCAAAATTGTGATGGTGTCAATTTTGTGGGCGGTCCAGGGACTGGGAGGCAGTAGCGCTTAGCCTGAGTGAAGCCATAGGCCGGAACCAGGAGCCCCTCCCCCGTCCTTGGAGGTGGCAGGGGGAGGGGTGGGAGACGGAGAAAAGGGGAGCTTCCTAGGTAAGCAACTGGAGCAGAATAAAGCGTGGTCAGAGTTGGGGGTCAGTCTGCCAGAATGGTGTAGGGCATGCCAGGCCCGGGACGAGGCTCTGAGGGCTGTCCTGCGGTGAACCCACGCCGCCTCCCCTGCCCCCAGCTCACTTAAAACCCCAGGCTGGGTTCTGTCAGTGGTAGGGCCCTCTTCAGGCCATTCTTTACCTCGGCTCAGCCACGCAGGTGCAGCTGCTCGGTGTAGGGTCAGATCCGCCCACAGCCAAGCCCAGAGACTGGATACTGACTTTGTCTCATGCCATCTGGCCAGAGGGGCCCCTCTCTGCAGTGTGCATGGGCTTTCCCGTGAGGCTTTCTGGCCTTGGACCACTGGACTTGAGAGCTTTGTTAGCCCAAATTCCTGTGAGGAAGGGTTCAGGCCAGCCAAGATTATCAGAAGCCGCTTTGCACAAAGTGAGAAAGGGGAAAAGGAGGAACCTGACTCTGGGGCTCATCCCATTCCGCGCTCTGCTTCTGATGGCCCCCTTCCCACTTAGACCCTTCTCTTGGCTTCTCTCTAGTATGGCTTTGGTTTGACTTGGAGAGCTAAAATACCTTTGTTCTTGAGCAAAAGATTCTGAAAAACAGAGTTCTTCTCCACACACACACACGCACCCGACCTGAGGAGGCTCCCTAGTAGAGACAAGCACATACTCCAAGGAACAATAACAATTATCAGCCACTGTGTCAGAACTGCTTTCCGGGGAGGAAAAGCTAGCACCTTAGCAAGTGGTTACTGTTTAGGTCTGATGAAAGAAGCCTGAGCCCAGATAGAAAGGGGGCAGGGAGAAGAGAGGCATCCAAGCCCTTCTCGAGGCTTCTTCAAGGCTCTAGGTATTGGGATGTTCTCAGAGCTGGAGCTCGGGGGTTGTTTACTGCAGAGCAGGTGCCTGCAGTCCGTTCTGGGTGCTACAGTGCAGGGTAAGGGTGGCAGAAACAGTGGGCAGTCTACATTTGCAAATAGGATTCCACAAGCTGTGGAACAGTTTGCTCTGCCCCTTCAGGACAGGATCTCCGAGTACTCCCAGCGGGGCCAGACAAGCCAGGTTTTGGCCAGAGGTTCTATGACCCACCAAGTCTGGGGGCCTAGCTGTGGCCAGCAGTGGAGTATCCAGAAGTCCACGCTCCATGAAAACCTCACAGGTATAGTCCTCTGAGGGGAGAGACAACCAGGAGGAACCACAGCCCAAACTTAGCAGGGGCAGAGGTCCTGGAGGGAGCAGAAAAGCCACCCCAAAAATCCCAAGAAGTCAATCATGGAGACAGGAGGGAAGGCCCTAAGTCTTAGAATGTGAGAAGCCTGCTATGGGGTGTCAGGGTGCATAAGAGGGGGTACTCTGCAGGAAGAGCAGTTGAGGTGCTAAGGGAGAAGAGGGAGAAATCAGGAAAATCCTGATATGAGGGAGGAGAAGTTGAGAGGCAGAAGCCAAAAGAAAGGGTTCAGTTCACCCCTAGAGGTGTTTGGGGGCTGAAGGGGGACTTGAGTCAATCTTTAGAGAGGAGACCCTCTGGGGAGAGTCTTTGGGAGGAAGAGTCCCCTCAAGTTAAGGGGACAGGTTGGGGTGAGAGCTGGATCCCAGCAGGAGGTGAACATTCCCAGTCTCCAGTGACAGCATATTTGTATTACACTTCATCCTCAGGACTGAAAGAGGGACCATCATTGTCCCCATTTCACAAATGAGAAAAACCAGAGCTTAGGACCACTGTTAATAATGCAAGGCCACACCGTCTATTCACTTGGAGAGCCAGGCTGTGACTTCACACCACCTGACTCCAAGTCTGCTCTAGGAGCCAGCTCCCAACACCCACTTGCCTCTCTCTGCCGTCCTCCGCGACCCTCTTCCTTGACTACCTTCTGTGTCTGCAGCCAGGGGGTCAACTAGGACCCTAGGCACCAATGTCCCGCCATTAGTTACCCCATACTTGTGCCCTATGCCCACCCCAAGAGGCAGAGCCCATGCAGGCAAAGGGCTTCGCCGGAAGGGGAAGTAGACCGAGGCGTTGGTGGAGGATCTAGGGCGGGGCTGGGCCAGGCCCAGCCTGGGGCCGCGACTTCAGCACCTTGGAGAGCACCGGAGGGCGGGGCTAGCGGGAGGGGGCGGGAAGGGGGCGGGGCGCAGGGACCCCGGCGAGAGCCCGGGAGCGCGCGCGCGCGCGCGCCAGCCCAGAGAGCGGAACGCGGTCCCGAGCCGCGCCCTGCCCTGAGCAGGTGCGCCCGCCGCGCCGGCTCCAGCCTCAGCCCCGCGGCGGCGGCCTCTCGTCGCGGTCCCGCTTCCTTCCCCGCCGCCGCCGCCGCCGCCGCCGCCTTCGCCCCCGCCTCCGCGCCGCGCTCCGCCCGGATGGCCAGGGCTGTGCGGGAGAATGGCGGAGCGAGAGAGCGGCGGCCTGGGCGGGGGGGCCGCGTCCCCGCCTGCCGCCTCCCCGTTCCTGGGGCTGCACATCGCGTCGCCGCCCAATTTCAGGTGAGAATCCCCGGCCGCCGCGTCCCGCCCTTCAGCCCGGATTGATCTGCCCCGGTTCTCCCCTCTCCCCCAACACACACACCAGACCCCAGAACGAGAGGGCGGCGTGGGGATGGGGTCTCTATCCGAGACGGATCCCCCAGAAGCCCCCTCAGCCCAAGTCCACCCTGATAGCCGCTGCATGACCATGGTGCGGCTCCTTCCGCCATTCCGTGTCCTAGGCAAGGAGAGTCTGAGCTGGAATTGGAGGAGGGGGCGCGGAGGCCTCCTTCTCCCCGACTTTGGGGCTGCGGCGGGGCCTGGGATCTGCGTTGAGATCCCCGAGGAGCCAGGATGCTTGTGGCTTTGCCTCTGCCCAGTCAGAAGCCTTCTGAATCGAGGTGGGAGCAGGCAGGGGTGCCCCCGTGGATCCCAGTTTCTTGGGTCGACCTACAACCTTGGTGCTGGAAGGAGGGAGTCGTAGGCCCTTCCTCCAGCCCTTCCAGGCCCAAGGGGCGCATCTCCCAGGCCTGGCATGGCTAGGACCCTCTGTGGATTTGGACAAGCACTGACCTAGTCAGATGTGTGCACGTGCGGAAGCCTTAGCCTCAACCGAGAGATCTTAGGCGCGGCTGTGGGAATGGGGGTCTGGTTTGGAGCGCCTAGGAGTAGCCAGGGATATTGAGGGGGAGGGGTCCCTGCTGGGGTAAGTACCCAGGACCCTGATCTGAGCCCCTCAGCACCCCTCTCCCTGCCCCCTATCTGGTGTTAGGCACCTGGGAGGTGGCTTTCAGAGAGGTGGCAGTGGGGGTTGGGGGGGAAGGGATGAACGTCCCTCTTCCCTCCCCCAACCCGACCCGTCCTGGCCGGTTGGAGAAGAGGATGTTACAGCTCCAGAGCCTCTGAGAAAGAGGCCTAGACATTCCCCATTGTTTCTCCACCTAATGAGCTGGTGCCTTCCCCTCTCCTGGGGCCCCCACCCCAACCAGGCCCCAGCTGGGCTCTGGCGCCAATGCCTCTTCTGACCAAGAGGTTGCTGGCTCCCTGGCCCTCAGGTGGGCAGGGACCCCTGGGGAATCTCTAATGGCATCATCAGGACTAGAAATCTCCCCCAAGGCCCTGAGCTGAATGCAGAAAAACCAGAGGGAAGGGGACCAGATGGAGGAGGCCAAGCCTGAAGCCTCGAGGGCTGGGGGCCTTGTGGTTAGTGCCTCCCAGTAACGGGGCTGAGGTCTGAGCCTGACACCACCTGACATGTCACGTGCCGCCTCAACGCAAATGCTGGCCTTCCTTCCAGGAGGCCCCTCTGCAGTGGGAGACCATGGCAGCCAGTTTAGATGGACCTGGGTTCAAATCCTAGCCCCACCATCTTCTCGCTGTATGGCCTGGGCAGCTTTTTGTCTTTTCTCAGTCCCATCTGTTAGGTGAGCTAATTAATATTGATTCCTTAATGTGCATCAAGTCGGTGCTCAACAAGTGTCCGCCCTCCACACCAGGGGGTGTTTAGATGGCTCCTTACTGCTCAAAGCATCGTCTCTGTGCTGGCTCACAACCACCCCTGGCCTGGCCCATTGTGTGGAAAAGGAGACGGAGGCAGGAAGGCAGATGGCTTGCCTGAGAACCCCCAGAGAGTCAGGGTCTGAGGCTGCACTAGAACCCGGGTCTGCCTGTTCAGTCCACTCTACCTCCAGGCCCTGCCTCTGGCCCAGGGGACAGCTTGGCCTCCCCCTAGCTGCTTCCCCATCCCCAAGTGACAGCACTTTCTGTCCCACCCCTGGAACCCTTAGTGAGAGATGCTGACCAGGCAGGCCTGCCAGTGAGCGTGTCCAGCCCAGGACCCAGTGGGCGAGGGTGGCAGTAGACCAAGGCTGAGGCGAGGGCAGGCCCTCCAGGACGCTGTGGCCTGGCCGTGGACACGTGGCCTGCACGTGGGAATAATAAGGGCAATGTCTTCAGCCTCTCAGGGCCCACCCTGCCTGCTCCAGCAGCCCCCGCTGCCCTTTCTGTGTCCTGCCTCTCATAGCTCTTAGCCCAGCAGGCTTCCCCCCGCCCCTGGGGGGTGGCGGGGGGGGGAACTGTTCTCCTGCGGCACTGGCCCGGGCTCCAGTCCTGCCTCGGCCTTCTTAGCTGCATGCCCCAGGAGTGGGTGCTTCACCCCCTGAGCCTATGTTTCTTCTTCTCCATGAGGCCGACTTTGGCCCCTGCTCAGGGTGGTCCTAAGATGTGGATGAGACAACACAGGTTGACTGTTTCCAGGGCCAGCAGAGCTGCGTTCACTCAGGACTGTTTATCATTATTATTACGCGTGTGCACATGTGCGTGCCCTGGGCACCACTGTCAACTTCCAGAAGGCACAAGGAGTCAACAGCTAAGCTTTGGTTTGCACCAAGTAGGTGCTCAGTATCGCCTTCATGGTTTGTCGTCTAATGCAGGATAGAATTGGGTGCTGCGCTCCCAGACTACGGAGAACAGTGCCCCCTGCCAGAGAGTCACGTTGTAAAGGTCGCTGCCCAGGAGGTCCTGGCTTTGCCCAGGCCTCCTGCTGGGCACTTTCTGTGCAGAGCATCCAGTCCTGCCTAGAACCACAGCAGTGGAGTGTCATTATCATCCCCGCTTTGCTGCTGAAGAAACTGACGCATAAAGAGGTCAGACACGTGGCCGAGCGGGGCTTGAGCGCAGGCGGTCTGAGTTTAGAGCCACCCTGGCCAGCGAAGGCCTGGCGTAATCGTCACGGAGGAGAGACTGGGGAGGGGGCCTCCTGGTGCGGATCTGGGATGATGGCGAGCGTTGGTGGATAGTTGGTTCAAAGAAACATGTGGTCTTTCTTTTTCTGATGATAGACATGCTCCAGCCACTTACTAGCAGTTCCCTTTGGCTGGTGCCTGGGAGGGATTTTCACTTGTGTCACATGCTTCTGTATTCTTTGACTTCTGATTTGGACCACAAGCACCGGTTACTTCTGTATCTTAGAAGGTAATAAAAGAAAATTGATCATTAAAGCGATACATGTTCTTTTTAAGGACATTCTGTGAGAGAATTTAGAAACTGAGCCACAGATACCTTGAGCCGGGTGGTGGGACAGGGAAGGGACAGTGGGACCGTCCATGTGGGAGGCTTGCGGAGAGTAAAGTGAGCAGGCTGCTTTGGTGTGCAGAGGGGGGGGGGGACCTTAGAAATAGCTCATCCAGAAGGTCTAGTTGTGGCACAGCGGAAACGAATCCGACTAGTATCCATGAGGAGGCGGGTTCGATCCCTCGCCTCACTCAGTGGGTTAAGGATCTGGTGTTGCCTTGAGCTGTAGTGTAGGTTGCAGGCGTGGCTCAGATCCCGTGTTGCTCTGGCTGTGGTGTAGGCTGGCAGCTACAGCTCTGATTCGACCCCTAGCCTGGGAACTTCCATATGCCGTGGGTGAGGTCCTAAAAAGCAAAAAAAAAAAAAGAAAGAAATAGCTCATCCAGCCTGCACCCCTCCCCTTTCACTCAGGAGGAGACTAGAGAGGGCAAGTGGCTTCCTGAGAACACACAGCAAGTTGTGATGGAGCTGGGGCCATCACGCAGGTCTCAGGACTTGTCAAACAGTGGTGTGTTCTTAACCCCCACTGCCCGGGCTCGAGAGATGAGGCCACCAACAGGCGACAAGCGAGGGCCCTCCTTACTCATCTCTTCACAAAGTTTTCTTTCTTTCTTTTTTTCTCTGTAATTATTTTATTAAAAGAGGATTTATTGGAGTTCCCGTCATGGCGCAGTGGTTAACGAATCCGACTAGGAACCATGAGGTTGTGGGTTCGATCCCTGCCCTTGCTCAGTGGGTTAACAATCCGGCGTTGCCGTGAGCTGTGGTGTAGGTCGCAGACGCGGCTCGGATCCCGCGTTGCTGTGGCTCTGGCGTAGGCCGGTGGCTACAGCTCCGATTAGACCCCTAGTCTGGGAACCTCCATATGGCACGGGAGCAGCCCAAGAAATGGCAAAAAAAAAAAAAAAAGGATTTATTTTAATATGCATAGCCTTTTATATCTTTCTTTTCTCATCTGGTAAAACTGCAAAGTTTTTTGCACTGTGCCAAGCTCACTGAGAGTCACTCCAGAGGCATAGACGTGGGCCTCAGCATCGTGCAGGTGGCAGTGTCGTCAGACAGATAGATAGACAGACAAAGCCTTAGCAGAGAGGCGGGAGGTATGCTGGTGACTTGGGTCAGGGGCCTGGAGGGGCCCAGGCTCAGTGGGTCAGGGAAGGGCCAGCTCAGCTCAGGGCTGGTGGCAAGTGAGTGTCACCGGGAGGAGGAGGGGAAAAGAGGGAGGGAGAGGCCTGGGCGGAGGGCTGGAGGCAGGAGTGAGCAGGCGGGCTCTGTGGCGCCCAGGCTGGCACAAGTGTGGCGCGGGCGTGTAAGGACTCAAAGGCCATGCGAGGACCCCAGCCTGGCCACCTGCAAGTGTTGGCATGACCACATCGCCTGGGTCTCTCGGGCTGCTGGGTGGAGAGCAGATGAGGAGGCAGGGAGACCAGGGGGAGACTGGCCGTCCTGCAGGTGAGAAGGGACAGGGGAGGACGTGAGGGACGCTGAGAGGATCGGGAGCTGCCATGAGGGGCAGAGGAGAGACCAGAGTCTGGATGGTACCAGGCCCCGAGGGGGCCACCCCACGGGAGATGAGAGTTTTGGCAGGCAGGTGGTGGAGTCTGTTGGAGACCTGCCGAATGTGAGGTTGGTGACCACTGGGGACCCCGTTGGAGCGTTCAAGCAGGAGGTTGGTTTTGGGTCTGGAGCTCAAAGAAGAGGATGGGGGTGGCACCAGAGACCCTGGGAGTCTCTGCCTAGAGAGCAAGAGGTGACCCCCGAGGACTCCGAGAGAACCTGGCATACCCAGAGCGCAGGCTGAGGCTGGGGACTGGGCTGAGAGTCGCCGTCCCCACAGCCTTTGGTGGGAGGAAGGGGGCGGAAAGCCCCCCGCCCTGGGCAGTGCCCCCGCCCAGCTCCGATGAAACTCCAGGGTGGGGACAGAACGTGGGCTTGGCCTTGGCAGGATTTCAACCCCAATTCTTGGATGTCTGAGCCTTAAGATGGGTACTGGATTCCAGAGGCCCCCATGGGTCCCCCCGATTGGGTCCCTGGCACCATTGCTCTCTGGGGGGGGGGCGGTTCTTGCCCATCATGGGTGCCATCTCGGTCCCCGGCCCTGCTCTGGAGTCGCTCAGAAAATCTCTAGGAGCATCAGCACTGGAGACGCACTGGGTGCTCTTCTGGAGCGCCTGGGGCCGGGATCCCCCAGCCCTTCCTCTAACAGGCATTTATCTAGTGCCTGCTGGGTACAGGGCCTTGGGCTTTGTGCGGGCAGTGGAGCGGGGCAGGGGTCAGGGCATGCCCTCGGGAGACCCGGCTCGGTGAGGGGCGGCCAGCCCAGGTCCAGGCTTGGAGGCCGGTGCTGGGGCCAGTGCAGCCCAGCAGGGAGAGCCGAGAAGACCCCAGGTCCCACTGCGTGTCACAGCCGTGTCTGCGTCAGAGTTCCTTCCTGTGTGTGAGCCACCACGCGGAGCCACAGGTCGCATGTTCTGTCTTCTGCTCGTTGCGTTGGCTGCCATTCTCCACATCAACACACAGACTTTATAACTGAGACACGCACCCCGTCGGCTGGCGGGCCCTGGTGCTGGCTCTGTGCCTGTTTTCCATTGTTCGCTGTTATGAGGACACACATCCATGTGTAGAAAGGTTTTTCCAGGGGAGGGATTGTCTTCTCAGGGTAGGTTCCGGAAAGTCAGGTCACCAGATCCCGGGGTTCTTGCTCCATATCAGCACCCAGGTGTCCAAACAGATTAGACGCCCAATAACACCACATAGGGGTTGTCTCGTGGGACTTGTTTCTTGAGGTGCCTTCTGTTTTCAGTGACAAGGACCCCAACGTGGACATGGTTGAGAGGAAATTCCAGACCAGGGGAAGAAGCCCAGCCTGACCGCAGGGATCACCCAGGGCTGGGGCTGGATGGAGGACGGGCTCTGAGGCTGAGGTTGGGCCCGCTCCGCCCCATCGGCCAGCACCACCCTCCCTCCCCCAGACTCTGCTGGGGGACACGGATTTCTGACTTGGAGATTTCCAGGTGGGAAATCTCCAAAGACCTGGGGACCCCAGTGGTTCACTCAACAACATCCATTAAGCACCTCTCAGATCATATACCACACAGTGGGCAAGAGAGACATGGTCTTGGAGTTCCCATTGTGGCTCAGTGGGTTAAGAACCCAACTAGTAGCCATGAGGACACAGGTTCCATCCCTGGCCTCCCTCAGTGGGTTAAGGATCCTGCGTTGCCGTGAGCTGTGGTGTAGGTCAAAGACGCAGCTCGGATCTGGCATTGCTGTGGCTGTGGCGTAAGCCAGCAGCTGGGACTCCGATTCACCCTCTAGCCTGGGAACCTCCATATGCCGTGGGTGCGGCCCTAAAAAGACCAAAGGAAAAAAAAAGAGAGAGAGAGATGGTCCTGCCCTCACGGACCCACTGCTTCTAAGGGGAGTCCACCATGGGCCACAGAGCCCAAAGGTAAAATTACAGTGACCCAGGACCCCAAGCAAAAGGGCCTCAGCCAGTAGCTGGGGGCCCTTTAGCCTCATTGGGGGTCAGAGAAGGCTTTGTTAAGGGAACCAGTGGGGCAGGAGCCTGGATGTGGGGGGAGGCCCTGCTGAGCCTTGGGGCCACAGGTGAGGATTCCCAAGGGCAAGGGGAAGCCTGAGCTGGGGAAGGGTGAGGAGACCAGATTTGCATTTCAAATGTCGTGGAGAATGGCCCAAGGGAAGGACCTGCTTAGAGTAGAGCAGCTCAGCTCAGCACTCAGAATGGGCAGAGTGACAGGCTGGACCTTGGACCAGAGATGCCCCCTGTCTCAAGAGGGACCTGTGGGACACTGTGGCTGGGACCCAAGGTCACTGAGCTGGCATCCTTACTTCCCTCCAAGAGAGCCAGGAACAGGAAGACAGGAACAGCCTCTGGGCAGCCAGATGCCTGGCTGGGATTTGGCCCTGCTCAGCTAAAGCCTCAGCACTTTTCCACTTAACCCTTAGTTTTCCTGCACTTTTAACTCCACCTGCTGCTGGGCTGAAAGAGCAAATTAGAAAGGGCTGCTGTAGGAGTTCCTGTTGCGGCTCAGTGGGTTAGGAACTGACTAGGACCCATGAGGATGCAGGTTTGATCCCTGGCCTTGCTCAGTGTGTTAAGGATCTGGCATCGCCATGAGCTGCAGCGTAGATTGAGGATGCGGCTGGGATCTGGCGTGGCTGTGGCGTAGGCGGATGGTGGATGGCTCCAGCTCTGATTGACCCCCAGCCTTGGGAACTTCCACATGCCACAGGTGCATCCCTAAAAAAAAAAAAAAAAAGCCTGCTGTAGGTGGAACAGGCTAACACGGAGATGTGGCAGCCTTCCCATGGCAAGGGACAAGGCCATGACATAAAGATCGGCACTCAAGAGGCTTATCTGTTCATTTAGGAGAGCGCCACTCAGGCGGGGGAGCAGAGGTGGCACTCAGAGTGTACGGGGAGCCGGCCTGGCTAGAGGCAAGGACTGGGGCACCTCAGTGGGGGGCGAGGAGGTTAAGGCGGAACAGGCGGCCTGGAATAGAAAGATAGACGCCAAAGGTCAGGGATGTCTCCAGAGACCAAACCCACGACCTCGAGTGACCGTTAATAGGGACGAGACCTCAGGAACCATCTCACTCGCATGGGCCAGTGGGTCTGATGGACCAGCAGTGGCTGCCTCCGCAGGGCTGGGGTCTCCAGGTCTAGAGGCTGCAACCTGACCTGTGCAGGTGAGGTGACCTGACCTGTGGAGGTGATGTGGTCTCATGGTGCTCAGGTCTCAGGTTTCCAAGGGGAAGCTGGATGGGTGGCTTTAGGAAGGAACCTCCCTTCCGCCCCCATCCCTCCTTCCCTCCCCCCTCCTCCCCTCCCTCCATCCCTCCTTCCTTCCTCCTTCCTCCCTCCCTCCATCCTTCCTTCCCTCCTCCCTCCTCCCTCCCTCCATTCCTCCTTCTTTCCCTCCTTCCTCCATCCCTCCTTTCTCCCCGCAGTTGCCCTCCGTGAGCTCAGAGGGACCGAGGGTCTGCTTAGCTTTCCCTCCATGAAGGCTCTCGGGGGCTTGGGCTGAGAGACCCAGAACATCTGGCATCTGGAGAAGCAGGAGGAAAGAGTGGGGGTGGGGCCGGGGAGGGGGATGAGTTGCAGAGGGGACTCCATGATCAGCCAGGCCTCCTCACAGCACCCTGCAATTCACAGACACTTCACAAGCCCCCAGGTACGGGGGCCTCATGTTGTATGTGGGGAAACTGCAGGCGTCCGACAGCTTATGGCTGGGCTTTGGTGCTCCTCATCTGTAAAATGGGCTTATGGCTCTTCCAAAGCTGGAGTGAGGATGAAGGGAGATGCCGAGGGTAAAGAAGGCTGGAGGCTAGAGCACCCCGCCTGCCGCTCAGGAGATGGGGCGGCTGCTCCTTGTAAGTGAGGGAGTCAGGATTTGATCTCTTGCCTCCAAACCTGATATGGCGGCCATTCTACCGTCCTGCCTGGGTTATGAGAAAAAGTAAGATTAAGGAGCTCCCTTAATCCGTTCCACTGGAGCCAGGGATCAAGTGCAGGCTTTTGCGCCCCAGCCCATGCTCTCTGCCGTTGCCCTCAGTACCCTCCGTCCGTCATCTGGAGAGGCTGATACACCTGCCCCTGCCCGACCCAGACCTGCTGTCCCAGGAAGTGGGAATATCGGCTGATGCTGAGATCGGGCATGTGGGGATGAGCTAAGAAGCCCCAGCCCATGTCCAAGCCAGACCCTGCAGGTCTTCCCCGAACATGTTGGTTTGAGGGGAGCCGGTGGAGACCGAGGCTGTCCTTAACAAACATCTCCTGAGCACCTAGTGCATGCGAGGTGACCGTCCCAGCTCTGCCCTCCAGACCGCACTGGGTTCATCATCTGCTGGATGCAGAGCAGGGGGTGTGGGCTCCATGTACCCCTGAGCCGCCTGGGGGGGGGGTGTGTGTCTGATGCAGGCTGAGTCCTTTCTGCTCCCAGACCCTGCCATGCCTCCACGCAGATGGTGACACCAACCACAAGTGAGCGAAATGACAGGGAACCAGGAGGGCTTCCTGGAGGAGCAGGCTTATCTGAGCCTTCTACCAGCAAGCACAGGTTGAGATCCTGCCACGTGCTCCACCCAGACGCTGGGTTAGACTCTGGGGAGGTGGGTGCGAGAGACAGGCAGTCCCACATGGAGCTGCAGATCTTGAATGCCAGGCCGAGGAGTTGGCCGCTAGCAGGGAATCCTGGAGGGTTTTGAGTGGAGGACAGAAGAGCAGTGTTTCAGGTGGTGCAGGCCGGCTGGTGGGGAAGGCCAGGGACAGAAGATGCAGGAGCTTGACTGAGGATGGGCAGACACAGATTGGGCACCTCTGGGTCAGACACCCCCATGGTCCTGCAGCTGTCCGGTGCTGGCTGAGTGGCAGGGCTGCCCTCTCTGGGTCTGGCCAGGCGGCCAGTGTGCATTGACCATCTGCTTAGTGCCCACCTCTGGGTTCTCCTCCCAGGGCCAGAGATGCCACCCTGCACCAGCCGGACGGAGCAGGGCTGCCCTGGCTTCGGGCTGGGCTCCCTCCCCAGAGACCCCTGCTTCCACACCATGCCCACCCCCAGCCCTGGGAAGCCACCATCCTCGGGCTCCAGGTCAGAAGGGGCCTGGGAGTTCCCGTCGTGGTGCAGTGGTTAACGAATCCGACTAGGAACCATGAGGTTGCGGGTTCGGTCCCTGCCCTTGCTCAGTGGGTTAACGATCCGGTGTTGCCGTGAGCTGTGGTGTAGGTTGCAGACGCGGCTCGGATCCCGCGTTGCTGTGGCTCTGGTGTAGGCCGGTGGCTACAGCTCCGATTTGACCCCTAGCCTGGGAACCTCCATATGTCGCGGGAGCGGCCCAAGAAATAGCAACAACAACAACAACAAAAGACAAAAGACAAAAAAAAAAAAAAAAAAGAAGGGGCCTGAAAGAGCACCTTGTCCATCCAGCCCCCTGGCGCTGGTCAGAATCCCACTGTGCCCCTTGCCATTCCCTCTAGGGGCCTCCCGGCTTATGTCGCCCCGCAGTGGCAGGAGACTCCTTACCTCCCTTCCCTCCAGGGCCCGCACACCCTTCGCCCTGGCCTGTGCCTCTAGGCACTTCCTGTGTGGGTGCTGAAGTCTGAAGCCCTGAGGAGGGGGCAGGGTTCTGGCTGCACTCAGGCAGGCAATAGAAGCAGCCCCGACCCACCCCAGGCAGCCCTTTGTGGACGCCACCTGGGCCCGCAGAAACCTCCCTGATGGGGTGTGGGGGCTGAGCGAGTAGCTGTGGAGATGGGGCATCCACTTCTGGAGAATTTCAGAACCCCCTCTCCCAGTCTGGCCACCGTGAACCCTAATTGTGGTGCTGGCCCTTTAAAGCAGATCAGGGGCTGGCTTTTGGGGGGAAATATCACAGATTTCTGCCATCTGCTTAGAAGCCTGGACCAGGGAGGGGGGCCACCCCATCCCCTGACAGGGGCATTGGAAGGGCAGGTGGAGCCGATAGCATCGATTGCAGTAACCTGATCCTGCGGGGGAGGCGACAACGGCAGCGGCAGCGCAAAGGCCGGGGGAGGAAGCTGCCTGCAGCTGAAGGCTGGCTGGGAAGAGCTGGGGCCAGGCCGGTCCGCAACCGCTGCCTCTTCCCCCAGCCCATCTATTTTTAATGAGCTCCCCGGGCGTCTGCAGCGGGCAGGACGCAGAAAGGCAGGCCCAGGCTGTGGAGGCCCGAGGCCCCAGCCCTGCCCCGAGCCCTGGCCCCCCCACCCTTCTGGGCATGAGAGGGCGGCCCCGGGGCTCTGCAGCCCCCGGGCCGGGCAGGGCTCTCCATGCAGCTGGTGCTGAAGATGGATTCGAGCCCAGACAATGACAGCTGGTTGGAGGATCAGTGGGAGCGCTGGTAGGGCTGCGGGGACCGGTGGGGGAGGGGGGAGCTCCACTGAGCTCTGGGTCTCTGTTGGTCGCGTTGAGGCAAGAGGCCGGGGTGTGGGCCTCCGAGGTTCCCCTGGGGCTGAGCCCGTGACCTTTCCTAAGTGACCTTGGACTGGGGGTCTCCCTTGCTGTGTGCCTCAATCGCCTCGTCTTATTGAGGAAAAGACTCAATTCTCCCCAACTTCCTTAGCAGAATTCTCCCAGTGTCCCTCCCACATTGAAGCCGGCAGAGTGTCTGGGGCTGGGGGGCTGGAGAGGTGAGGGGACCGGCAGGGAGCTCAGTGGCTGGGACAGCCCCGCCCTGGGGGGCTTTCAGGGCAGGCCGGGGGGTGGGGAGAGGGTCCCAGGACACCCAATTAGAGATTCGATGCTGAAGTGCTTGGGTCTGCCTCTGAGCCTAGGCCACCTCCACCTTCCCTGACCCCCGCTGTTCAGGGCCCAGAGGCCGGGGCAAGAGGATTGGGGGTGTGTGCTGATGGGACCAAGAACAGAATGGGGCACGGTCTTTCCTAGAACAGCTAAAATCACCCACATTGACCCCTGCATTCCTGTGCCTCGCTCCCAGGGCTTATGAGGCATGGGACTTCCGGGGCTGGGGACATGGGGTGCTGCTCCAAGGTGGAGCAGGGCCTCTGCCAGTACCTCAGGTTTGGTCACTGCACAGATTGTACAGGGAACCCCCACTCCAGGCATCCTTTGGAGACTCTTCTCATCTCTCTCTGTCCCCTCTGTGGCTGAACTGGCCTTGGCACCTGCCTTGACCCTGCTAGCCATTTCTCTGGCAGAGCCTCAGCTCTGACCAGCTGGGCCTTCTAGGCAGGGCCTCCTGCTTGGCAGCAGGGTGGACATCTCCCAGCCCAGAGGAGCTGGAATAACCCGGGGCCTCCCCTTCCACTGCCCCCTGCCCCCGGAGGCCTGCCTTTTGACTCGAGCCCCAAACTCTTTCTCTTTCTGTTCAGTACCCCTTGCACTGGTGCAGGGGGAGCCCAGGTCCCATCCTCTGGGGGCTGCGATCTGCCTTTGAGGGGCTGTCCCTTGGAAGAGCTATTAGGGAGACATCAGGAGGCCTCAGTCCGCTGACAACAGTCCCTTGAGTGGTAACTCTGGCTTTCTGTCCCCATCAGGCTCACCCATGACATCAGCCTGGAGGAGTTTGAAGATGAAGACCTTTCCGAGATCACTGATGAGTGTGGCATCAGTCTGCAGTGCAAAGACACCCTGTCCTTACGGGTAAGGGCGGGCTCTCTGGAGCCCCTGAGTGGGGTGGCAGAATGGGTAGGGACAGGAGTGAGAGCGCTTCTATATCTAGAGGGGCTTTCCGGGTCTGCGTGGCATTCTCATTAAATGAAATAACATGCAGGAAACATGCAGTGTGATGCTTGGCTCCTATCTTGATGGCTCAGATTTTTAAAATTATTTATATATTTTGCCAAGGGCAAAGGCAGGAAGCAGCTCCTTCAACTGCCCAGAAGGGAGAGAGCAGGAAGTCTTGAGGTCTAGGACAGTAGCAGTTAGGGCCAGAATTAAGGGAAGGTTTGGGACTCCCCTAAATCCTTTCCAGAGCGGCCATGGCAGAAGTCCTGAGGCAGAGCAGGGTGGAGTCTGGCAGAACCTGCAGTGCTTTGGGGCAGGACAAAAGAGCCAAGGCACTCCCTTGGCCACCACTGCACCAAGCACACCCCACAGCCTCGCAGACCCTCTCTGGCCCACAAAGGAGGCCTCTGGAAGGTTAATCCAACATTGCTGCTGCTTTGGGCCCCATGCCTTTGTCACAGGACAGATGGCTCCCACTCCCAGAGTTCTGAATCCCACAGGAGCTGGGCTGGATGGGGATTCTCCCTTGTCTTTCCAGAACAGGAAGAAGGGGCTGCTAGCCAAGAGAAGGAAGGCAAGCACAAGTCTAGGTTGCAGAGCCCAGAGCTTCTCTCAGCTCCTGGGAGGGTGGGTGGCTCTAGTAGACACGGTGTTGGGGGAATGGTTAGCAAAGGAGAGCTGCAGTGAGTTGGGTGGGGTGCCTGTGTTGACCTTTTCTTGCCCCCAGAGATTCTGCAAGCTCTGCCAGGCCGAAGGAAACCAAAGGGTGAGGCTAACCCTCCAGTACCCTGTACCCCAACCCACCACCCTCTGGCTAGGCCAGGCAGGGATGGAGAGAGGCTTTTTTTTTTTTTTTTTTTTGCTTTTCAGGGCCGCACCCGCGGCATATGGAGGTTCCCAGGCTAGGGGTCAGCCTTCGCCAGAGCCACACGCGGGATCTGAGCCATGTCTGCGACTTACGCCACAGCTCACAGCAACGCTGGATCCTTAACCCACTGAGTGAGGCCAGGGATCAAACCTGCCACCTCATCGTTACTAGCCGGATTCGTTTACCGCTGTGCCACAACAGGAACTCCAAGGCCATTTATTGTGGACCAGCATAGCTTCTCTAAGGTCATACACCTGTTGGGGACTCCCACACTGTGCTCTCCCCAGACTTACACAAGCTGAGCCTTGAAGAGGGAGAGGGTGGTCCTTGCAACCCGCAGGACCCTGAGGCAGTACCCTGTGGGGCCTTAGACAAGCTCCAGGGGGCTTTCACATACTATTGCCAGTGAGTCCTCACCTCTCTGGGAAGCTGGTAGGCAGTTAACTGGTGAGGGACCTGGAGAGTCGGGGGACCTCTCCAAGGTGTCAGGGAGTTCATGGCAGAGCTGGAACTAAAACGGGACTCTTAACTGTCAAAGTTAGGCTGGCCTGAGAGAAAATGTCAGGTTGGAGGGGCCTCAACCTGAGGACGGGGGAGGGTGGGGATGCCACTGCCTCCCATTTGCTCCTCCGCCTCAGCATCCCTCTTCCAGCCGCGCTCAGGTCCTCCTGTCCTCCTGTCCTCCTGTCCGCACTGCTTCCCTCCCGCTCTCCCTCCCCTGGCTAAGATCGGTTCCTCCGTTTTCCTCACTGCCCTCTTCAAAATACTAACCCCACCTCCATCCCTTGCGGGGCTGAACTCCTTGGTGACCCTGCGTCCCCATGGCAACAGCGGTGACCTCACTCTGGGCTCGGCTTACTACCAGGATGAGGTCACTGGCCGTTGCCAAGGGAACGGGAGGGTGCAAAGAATCGGGAAGCGGGGAACAGTGGAGAGGGGAGAGGTATGGACTGTGAAAGGCACCGACTGACGTGGGGAGGAGGCGGCCTTGCCCATCCTCGAGGGGGCAGGAGGGCACGGTTCCCTCTCGCGGGGCTCCCTCTCTCCCCCTCTTTGCTGCCGTGGAATGGACTCGCCCGCGCGGGGGGCGGTGCGCGGCGGCCTCGGCCCCGCCCAGGCCCCGCCCCCTGACGCCCCTCCGTTCGCGCCACGCAGCCCCCACGCGCCGGGCTGCTGTCTGGGGGCGGCGGCGGCGGCGGCGGCGGCGGCGGGGGGAGCCGGCTGCAGGCGGAGATGCTGCAGATGGACCTGATCGACGCGACGGGGGACACTCCCGGCGCGGAGGACGACGAAGAAGAGGACGAGGAGGAGCGCGCGGCGCGGCGGCCGGGAGCGGGGCCGCCCGAGGCCGAGCCCCGCCAGGAGACAGCGCCCCGCGGCCAGAGCCAGGGCCCGGGCGGCGGGGACACATACCGGCCCAAGCGACCCACCACACTCAACCTCTTCCCGCAGGTGCCGAGGTCTCAGGTGAGGCGCCAGCGGCTGGGGGCGGGGCTGAGGGGGCGGCGCCCTGGGGCAGGGCCTGGAGAGGTGTTAGGCACACCTGGCATCTCAGGGCCCAAGGCTGGGGATCGGGAGGGATTGCGGGAAAGGGACTTGCTGGTCTGGAGCAGGGAGAAGACTCCAGCCTGCTAAGACCTTTCAAGGCCTCCGAGGGGGAGGTCCCTGGGGAGGTGGTCTCAGAAGGCAAGTCGAATCTGCCCTAAAGAGGGGCTGTGTGGGCCTGGCTGGGTTTGGAATCTTGAGCCGAGAGACTGAAGGAATGAAGGGGCTGAGAAGGGCAGTGGAAGGATCCGAGTGAAGAGAGAAGTAGAGGATTCAGAGAACAGGGCTTTGAGGGGTTGCAAGGCTATAGTTCCTTCCTGGTGAAGGTGCTGGGGGGAGCTGAATCTGGAGAAAAGGGCGCATGTGATGTGGCGAAGGAAAGTCGTGGGAAACTGTGATGAGCAGGGCATGGGGAGCAGCAGCCGGTGTGAAATGCCGGCAGCTGGGAATTCCCAGAAGCCGGCAAGAGAAATGGGAGGTGGAGCTGCTTGGCTGAGTTGGGGGCCTAGGGCCCCTGGGCCAGGTGGCCGAATGCCAGGGAGGGTTGAATAGAGCGGGGAGAGCCCGCTGTGGCCCATTGTCTTCCAGGCCCAGCCTGGAGAGGTGCAGAGGAGCAGCTCTAGGAGGTGGGGCTGTTGGTGGAGGGTGCAGGGGCTGCAAGGAAAGGATTGGTCCCTTTCTCAGGATCCTCTGGGCTGGATTTTGGCAGCCAGACTCATGAATGTGAGAGCCTGTGAGGGTGTTCTCAGAGGAGGGGGCCTAAGTTGTACGTAGGGAGCCTTGTGGGTGGGCATCGTGGCGAGAGGGGTCTCAGGGGACTGAGAATGTGGGGTGGTGTCCCAGAGATCGAGGAGGGAGGGCCTCTGACAACTACATCTGTCACTCCTCAGTCATGTGCTCCCGGTGGTGGTGGTGGTGGGGTGACGACCATGTTCTGGATTTGTCATTTGGATGATTCATCCTGGTCCCCCAGGCCAGCTGCTGGGGAGACCCTTCCTCCTGCCTTTTTCAGGCTGTACTAGAATGTCTCTGCCTCTTTGCTAGGCCATAGCTTTCAGGAGATTTGGGCTGAGAGTGAGCCTCTTCCCTGTGACCCCCCCCACCCCACCCCATGCCTGAGACTGGGGATCTGGCTCTTGCCTCTCCCCCCACTCCCTCCTGGACTCCCCAGCACACCCGGCCATCCCCACCTTTGTTGAGGCTGATAGCGGCATCTCCCTGAGGGTTGGCCGGCTTTCCTGAGCCAGGAGGGTGGGCTGTCTAGAGCCAGTAGGCCTTAGCCGGGAGGGCTGACACTTGCCACCCCTCCTGCCTGCTCCAGAGGGTTGGGGGTGAGGCCCTTGGCAAGTGGTAGGGAGCAAGGGTGGGGATGGGGGAGCAGCAAATGGCCTAGGGATGGCCTGATGGGGGCAGGGCCAGGACCTCCCTGTGCCGGGCACTGTTGAGTGCTTCTGTCACAAGGCCCTTTTGTCCCCTGCACAGGACACACTGAATAATAATTCTCTGGGCAAGAAGCACAGTTGGCAGGATCGGGTGTCGAGATCATCCTCCCCCCTGAAGACAGGTAGGTTGGGACCCTTTCCCTTACTTTCCTGGCCCCCGCCTGCCCTGTCGGAGTCCTCACTGCAGGGAGCAGACCCAGCAGTCTCCAGCCTGCCCGGGGAAGTGAACTGCCTGTCCCGCAGGCCTGAGCAGGCTTCTCCAAGCTGGGCTGTGGCCCCGGTGAGAGCACTGGCCCCAGCCAGCCAAGCGCCTACAGCCCGGGAGGCTCCGTCCTGGTGTCTGTGTCCTGGTGCCGAGAGGAGGGAGCGGGTGGCCTGGGAGTCAGGCGTGAGGGCCCCTGCCTTCAGCACTGCCCTGCCTGCCCTCCAGGGGAGCAGACCCCTCCTCATGAACACATCTGCCTGAGCGATGAGCTGCCACCCCAGAGCAGCCCCGCCACCACCAAGGATCGAGGCACCTCCACCGACAGCCCTTGCCGCCGAAGTGCCGCCACCCAGATGGCACCTCCCAGTGGCCCCCCTGCGGCCCCACCCGGTGGCCGGGGCCACGCGCATCGAGACCGCATCCACTACCAGGCGGACGTGCGGCTGGAGGCTACGGAGGAGATCTACCTGACCCCGGTGCAGAGGCCGCCAGACCCCGCTGAGCCCACCTCCGCCTTCTTGCCGCCGGCTGAGAGCCGCATGTCGGTCAGCTCCGATCCAGACCCTGCCGCCTACCCCTCGACTGCAGGGCGGCCACACCCCTCCATCAGTGAGGAGGACGAGGGCTTCGACTGCTTGTCGTCCCCAGAGCGGGCGGAGCCGCCGGCAGGAGGGTGGCGGGCGAGCCTGGGCGAGCCGCCGCCGCCTCCACGGGCCTCGCTGAGCTCGGACACCAGCGCCCTGTCCTACGACTCGGTCAAGTACACGCTGGTGGTGGATGAGCACGCACAGCTGGAGCTGGTGAGCCTGCGGCCGTGCTTCGGCGACTACAGTGACGAGAGTGACTCGGCCACCGTCTACGACAACTGCGCCTCCGCCTCCTCCCCCTACGAGTCGGCCATCGGGGAGGAGTACGAGGAGGCGCCCCGGCCGCGGCCCTCTGCCTGCCTCTCCGAGGACTCCACACCCGATGAGCCTGACGTCCACTTCTCCAAGAAGTTTCTGAACGTCTTCATGAGCGGCCGCTCTCGCTCCTCCAGTGAGTTGGCAGCAAGAGCCGTGGGGGACCCAGGTGGGGACAGCCCGCGTGAGGGGGTTCCCGGGTGGCAGCCTCGGGTCCATCTGGTTCAAGGCTTTCGGACTGAATGCGCTCTCCCCGCCGCGCAGCCTCACCCAGGGCTGGGACCACCCCCCTCTAGCCCGTCCCCTCACCCACAGGTGCCGAGTCCTTCGGGCTCTTCTCCTGTGTCATCAACGGGGAGGAGCAGGAGCAGACCCACCGGGCCATATTCAGGTAAGTACCCCGGGGCTGGCCTGGCCGCCCTGGCCTCTGCCGTCACGTGGCCTAAACCCAAGCCCGCCACTCAGCCCCAGGCGGACAGTGTCCACCCTCTAGGAACTGAGTCCAGTGGCAGAGTGGCTGGTTTTGGAGCAGCGTGCTGTGTTGCCCGGGCCCAGGGCTGAGCACCTAATCCGGCCTGGACAGGGGCCCAGGAGGGCGCCCAGCACAGGTGCCTGACCACCCCCAGCGGCCAGGCCTCAGCCTCCTCCGCGTGGAAACACTCGCTTCCCATGACCTCTCACAGTGGCCCTGGTTACTTGCCCCTTGGCCGGGAGGTCAGTGGTAGATGCCTGTCTAATGGGCCTTGGTCCCCCGCCCCCAGGGAAGCTAGTGTGGTGACAGGCACACGGGACGCCGCACACGTTCACTGAACCAGTACTGCCTATGCCGCAGCTCCACCCCAGAGCAGGGCGGGGAGTAGAGGGCTGGCTGGAGAGGCCAGGGTGGCAGACTCCTCACGGACCCTTTTTGGAGACAGGTTTGTGCCTCGACATGAAGACGAACTTGAGCTAGAAGTGGACGATCCTCTGCTGGTGGAGCTGCAGGCCGAGGACTACTGGTATGAGGCCTACAACATGCGCACAGGTGCCCGCGGCATCTTTCCTGCCTACTACGCCATCGAGGTCACCAAGGAGCCTGAACATATGGCAGGTAGTGTGCCTTCCCTGCACCTGGTGCCACTGGGCTCCGCCGTCTGCCCTGCCCCGACTTACTGTGTGGTCAGCCTGTGCCCCACGTCTCAACCACCCATGATGGGGCTGGACGGAGGCCATCAGGTCCATTTCACAGTTGAGAAAAGTGAGGCAACGCCCCCTCTGCTGGCTCTGCCTCTCCTCACGCTACGCTTGCCTTCCAGCCCTGACCAAAAACAGCGACTGGGTGGACCAGTTCCGGGTGAAGTTCCTGGGCTCAGTCCAGGTTCCCTATCACAAGGGCAATGACGTGCTCTGTGCCGCTATGCAAAAGGTACGCGCGCCTCTGGGGAGGGGGCCCTGCCCAGTCCCGCGCCTCTCCTGGCAGAGGGACACCTGGCACCTGACGTTCCTGTCCCTTACCCACCCCACAGATTGCCACCACCCGCCGGCTCACCGTGCACTTTAACCCGCCCTCCAGCTGCGTCCTAGAGATCAGCGTGCGGGGCGTGAAGATAGGCGTCAAGGCTGATGACTCCCAGGAGGTCAAGGTGACCACCCCGGACTGGTCCCCGGCTTTGCCACCAGCGCTCCAGCCTGTGCGCCCGCAGGCTCGTGACCGCCCTTTCCTCTCTCTCCTCTAGGGGAATAAATGTAGCCACTTTTTCCAGTTAAAAAACATCTCTTTCTGCGGATACCATCCAAAGAACAACAAGTAAGACCACGATGGAAAAGAGGTCAAGGCAGGGGCTGGTGGTCAGGGGCTATGATGGTCAGACGCGGGGGCGAGCATGCGCCGTGGGTCTGAGCCCCCAGCCCGCCCAGACTGCTGTCCTCCCACAGGTACTTTGGGTTCATCACCAAGCACCCTGCTGACCACCGGTTTGCCTGCCACGTCTTTGTGTCTGAAGAATCCACCAAAGCCCTGGCAGAATCCGTGGGGTACGTGCGTCCTGCCGAGCGCCCCGGTCTCAGGCCTGGAGCACGGTCCTCGTGCTCAGCGCATCCCTCCGCCCCGCCCGCAGCTCCGCACACCGTCTGCGGGTCACAGGGCTGCCGTGGCCTGGAGAGCAGGCAGGGTGGTCTTAGGTCCCAACTTCCTAGCTGCTGGGCCCTTTCTTCAGCTGGACTCTTACTCAGGAAACACCATGTGTCGAGGACAGAGTGAGCGGCTCCATCTGGGGGAAGGGGAGCCCCGGGTAGGGGGCTCTAGTCCTGCTCCCTCGCAGTAATTCCTGTGTCTGCCCGCTTCCTAGGAGAGCGTTCCAGCAGTTCTACAAGCAGTTCGTGGAGTACACCTGCCCCACAGAAGATATCTACCTGGAGTAGCAGCGCTGCCCCACCCTCTGCATCCCCCGGACCCTCAGGCCGGTGCCAGGACAGCTGGCTCCTGACCAGACGTGACACTGCCTGAGGACAGGCACCCGCCACCACCAGAGGATGGGGAAGTGGGGGGCGGTTGGCTGAGGGTGGGGAGGGTGGGGGTTATAGGGAGAGGCAGATGCAGTTTATTGTAACATATGGGATTAGATTCATCTATGGAGGCTGGCACGGGCTGCCCGGGGATTGGGAGGGAGCAGGGCTGGGGGTCTTCAAGCCCCTGGCTATGAAGGGTGCCCATCCTGGGAGCAGAGGGCCCTGTCCCATCTTGGGCCTCACTCACTCCCCTGCCAGGGCCCCTGGGCCTTTGGCCATTGGCTCCTGCGACTGCCCACGCCAACCCTGCCCCTAACTCCCAACCCCAACCGAGGGGTTCTGAGCTCAGGCTGAGCCCAGCCACCTACCGAGGACTTTGCAGTAAGGAAACGGCGGCAGGTGGAGGTGCGGTCCCTGTTCCCAGCCCTTTCACTCGTGTGGCCTCTGGATGGCTCCCACCGCCAGCCTCACTGGCATGCTGGCCCCTGGCAGGTGTGGGGCCTCACAGGGAAGGAGAGAGCCACAACGGGGCCCTGCCCCGGCAGGAAAAGGAGGCTTCCCGCCCTGGCCTGGGCCAGTCGGGGCCTCTCGGCTGCTTCAGCTGTCGCCCCATCTTGGTCCTGTCACCCTGGCCACACCTATTAAAGTGCCATTTCCTGTCGGGACTGCAGCGGGTGTCATCTGCTTGGATGCCCCCCCCCACCCACCTCGTTTCCATCCCAGGAAAGCCCGAGGCTCTGCTGCACAGAATAGCTTTATGGGGGACTCCCATCACAGGTGTGCGTCGTAGTAATACTCAGCCATGTCTGGCCCATCCCGCTTGCGCTGCTGGGCCCGGGAGAGCAGGGGTCGAGGGCCTCGCGGCCATGGGTGCTTGGGTCGGACCCCGTAGTCTAGAGAGAGAGAAGAGGGTGTGAGGGGGAGGGAGAATCTCTGTTGAGTCCACTGACGTCCTCCCCGAACCAATGCTTTGCGGTAAGAAGGCCCTCTTCATCTCAAGGCTGGACCTGGGTGGCCTCTTCTTGGGCCGGTCCCCCCTTTCAGGAGGGGCGAGGGGGGGGAGGGGGGGAGGCAGGAGGGGAGGTACTACCATCCAGCAGGCCCGAAAGTGGCTCCGACAGTTCCAGGGGGGCTGAAAATTCCTCAGGAACAGATCGCTGAGGCCTGTGGGAGATGTCGGGGTGTTCAGCCCAGGCCCCAAAGCCCACGACCACCTCTCAGTAAAGGGAGGCGATGGCCCAGGGTGGGGGACTGGGTGAGCCCCGACACCAGGGAGCGGCTGTGCTGCAGAGCACCCCCACCCACCGCCAGGTCCCCCTGTCCCCCACCCCACTGAGCCCTGACCCTGTGCCCCCAGGAGCTACCTCAGTGGCTGGGGGTGGAGCGCAGCAACCAGGACAAAGTAGAGGAGGGAGAGGCTCAGGCCGGCCCTGGGGTGCAGAGCCCCCAGCATGGCGAGAACCATCTTCTGCTCCGTCCCTGATTCCGGCCTCTGTCGGCCCCTCCCCCGCCGAGGGTCGGAACCTGCTGCCAAGGCCCAGGCGCCTCACAAAGGGCGCGTGTTCCAGGGCTCGGCCCAGGGGCCGGGTCACAAACCTCCATGCTGAGCTTTGCAGTTTGATTTTACTGAGGCTGTGGGTCAGCAGGTGGCAAGCCACATCTTGTTCTAGTGTCACTCGTTAAGGCTACAGACCTTCCGAGTTAGATCTCAGTTCAGATCCCCACCTTGCCTCTTGCTAGACAGACGCGTCACTTAATCTCTGTGGGCCTCAGTTTCCTCACCTCTGAGGTCAGGTGCATACATCATGTGCCCAAGGACACAGGAGCCCCGAGCAGAGGACACTGGCACTGGATCCTCACCACCCAGAGCACCAACCATTCCCATCAGCCTCCTCCCTGTGTGCGGACCCACCACTGCCCCATCTCCCACCGGCACCGTTGTAGTCCCAGGAAGGCGCCGCCAGCTGAAGGGCCCAGAGCAGCTCACTAGCCCTGGTCCACTCAGAGAGCCCCCAGCAGAGCCCGCTCCGAGGGCCTTCCCCACTCTGCCCCCTGCAGCTTGGAACAGCCTGACCCTGGGGACTCCATGGGCCCTGCCACCACCCCTGAGGCTGACAGAGGGGTTGCAAGTTAGGTGGCAAAGCCTGGGACCTGGTGCCTTAGCTTTCCGAGGGCAAGGACTACAGGACCCCAGTCCTTGACACCTTGTGGGTGTTCAATAAATACTTTTTGAATGAATAAGTGCAGTGTGACAGGAGGCTGGAGATGGCATCTCGTCACAGGTCTGCGGCAAGGCTGTGGGGTCCTTTGGTTCCCGCCCAGCCCCCGCTCAGCACAGCGTGGACTGACTTCCCACTGACGGCCTCCCTTTCCACGTCCCGGACACAGCTGGCTCCCACAGGCCAGCCCTGGCACCCTCTATCCCCATCCGTTCCTGACACTCAGGCTCTGCCTAACTGCACACTCCTCACTTCCTTGCCTCTGGGAGGCCACCTTCTTCCTCTCTGGCCACGACATCCCCAAGCCTGGCCGGGGTACACCAAAACCTCTCTACGCCGCCTGCCATTGTCTTATTTCAGCCCCATCCACTGTTACAAGTCTCTGCCCACTGTGCCCTGCTCCATCTTCTCCCCTCACCCTCAGGCCACCCTGCATCAGGCACTGAGATGAGGTTTGAAACAGGCCCCCTCCCCAGCGCCCCCTAGAGGCAGGTCGCAGTTTCCTGCCTGAGACTCCATGGCCTGTCGGATTGGCCTTGACCTCACCCTCCAACCTCAACCCCTTAGCTGGACTCCTGCTCTCAAGGCCCTTCGGCCCCAGCAGTGGCTTCACACCACTGTGACACTATGTCTGCTGTTTTTGCACACACAGCCTCCGCTCCCAATCTGCCCACTGAAAAGCGAAGTTTTACCAATTTAAACCCTGCTTGAATGGAGGGCTCCCTGACCATGAGCCCTCCAGTGGGCCCACGTGGGCAGGCACCGCCACGTGCCCACCTCCAAGCTGACCACTTTCCCTACACGCTTCCACCGACTGCAACAACCCGGCGCAAGGACGCATTCACACATCTGTCCCCACCACTAGCCGTGAGACGAGAGCAAGGAGCTGACTCACTTCCAAACACACACATGAGGCACAGAGCCCGCTACATTGACGAGTGCCCTGCAACGCTTGTTAAAGACAACCCGAGGTCGTGGCCCTCACGCAGTGGCCACCTGAAGACTCAGTGCCTTCGTCCCCTGTCCCAGGACCTGGGTGCGGCTTCTCAGAGGCACTTGGGGAAGGTAGTCAGGGAAGGGCCGGCTCCCTCCAGGGTGTCTGGGAAGGGGTGAGGCACAGTAGACAGTCCAGACAAAGCCCCCTTAGAACCTAAGAGGTTCTAGAAAACTGGCTAGAAACTCCAGCAGGCGCATGAGGTCCATTCCAAGGGCAAAGCGGCCGAGGAAGGGGAAGACCAGGCAGAAAGTGGCTGCACTGGCCAAACCCCCTCCCCTCCCCAGCAGCCTGAGCGGCTCCACATAGGCCTGGCCACCAAGGAGAGCGTTCAGGAGGCCCCAGCTCGTACCCTGTGAACCCACCCCTGGCTGTCCCCAGAGCCCCTGGGGCTCCCATCCCTGCCAGTCTTACCACCGGCCCAGCGCTGGCCCCATGCTGGCTGGGGACCGAAGTTCCTTTCCTGTAGGAGAAAAGCCTTCTGCTCGAAAGCAGGGGTGCAGGACTTGAAGCGTTGCTCGGCACTGAGCTGGGCCCACCACCAGCAGGCTCCACCACGAAGCAGCTGGCAGGCAACAGGGCCCTGTGGCAGGGAGGGGCAGGCAGGCTCCGGCCAGAAGACAGGGGCAGCTGCCATCTGTCACCGAGGTTCAGCCTTTTTGTCGTCAGCAGAGACTGGAGAGAGAAGCGTTACTCCTGCGGCTGCCCCAGCAGGCAGCTTTCCATGCTGGGTGAGGTCAAGGCCAGCTTTCTGGGGCTAAGCTGGGTCTCAGACCTAGCAGAGGTGTCTCAGCCCAGTGACAAGGGGTGGGCCTGTGTCTCCGTCACTGGAGGGTGTGGGGGAGCTCTGGTGGCAACCAGGGCTGTGCGCAGAGCCTGGCCAGGCTGGGAGCACTGGGCGCCCCGGACGGAGGGCACAGACAGGCCACAGCTTGCACACGGCCAGAGTCAGTTTTATTAGGGCACAGGGGACTGAGGGACTGAGGCTTCCCTGCCCCTCCCACACCCCGCTCGTGCAACGGCTGTCAGCCCCAATTGTAGAAATAAATTTTCTGCCAGGTGGGCAAGTAATCCATGAGCGGCCCTGCAACGACAGAGACAGGAACAAGTTCAGGGCTGAGGGCCAGATCCCAACCTGCTCTGCTCTACCCAGGGCCCTTTGGAGCTGCTACCGCCCAAATACAGCTGTTCCCATCGGCACCACAGGAGCCCGACCTCCCACCTCTTGCCTCAGCGAGGCAGGGCCAGCAGTGATCTCTGTCCCCATTTGCAGACAAGGACTCTGAGGCCCGGAGAGGCCACATGGCGGTCCAGCTGTACACGCCGACAGCCCCGGCCCAGCGCCTCTCTGGTGCAGTCAGATTTCCAGCAGGCTTTATCCCTGCCATAGAGTCCCTGCACTGATATGAGACCCAGCCGGTTTCATGCCACTCCAGGAGCTGTCACCCACCCAACCTGACCTCCAGGCTCCCGCTCCCAACTGTGCTAAGAATCAAATTACAAAGAGACAAAGAGAACACAGGGAGACAGGTCACACGTGAGATCTGTGACACTCAGGCACCATCACACTCTCGCAAATGCTTACTTGTGACCAGGCCAATGCCTGGGACGTGGTCTGCCAGGAGCTGGAGCAGAAAGAGTATCTTGGCCCTGCAAGAAAGGAGCAGGCTGAATAGGGGGTCCGGGCCCCTGCAAAGGCCAGCGCTAAAAAGCCTCCACTAGCCACCTGACTGAAGGCAGTGCATCCCAGAAGACAGAAAGCCGCTCTGTGGACCAACGATGTCCTCCAGGACAGAACAAGGCCTCTGAACCTGCTGTCCCCCCAGCCACACGCCTGGAAGGCTCCCACCTCAGCCCACCCCTGGAAGGCAGCCTGGCTTCAGGGGCTATATTGTCTCTGTGACAATAAAGAAAAAGGCGGGAGGAAGAGGACCTCCCCAACGAGACCCCAGAGGCCCTCAGCACCCTGCTCCCTGTCCTCTGGAGAAAGAGATTTCTCTGACGGGTTTCTGGACCCTTCTCCGTCTGGGCCACTGCTCTGAGGGGGCTGGTCTGGTCAGGTCGGCTGGAAAGTGAGCCAAACCGGAGGTCTGCAGCCTGGAGGGCCCCCTCTGTGAGGACGGTCTCCAAACCCCTCAGCTCAGTGAGATGCTGGGGCTATAATGTTTCCTCCGTAAAGTGCAAGCAATTTGTGTGGGGGGGGTGGGGGGTGTCATACGATCCACGTAAGTCTCAGGAATGTTCCTGTCGAGCAGGAAATAGGATTTGCCTTTAGTACCTTATGAGCTTTCAAACTTATCTGAAATTAGGAACTACCAAGCAGTTATTTTCACTGAGGGGGTTTTTAAATATGACCTAAGCTTACTTTCCACTATCTCAGAAAATAAACAGAGGTTGAACGGACATAATATTAAATACAATTCCAATTAATACTCCAGCCTTTAAGCAGCGTACTTGTTAAGACCTAGACAGAGGGGGTCCTGGGAGCTGCCATCTGTCTCAGCCCCAGTCGCTCCAATCTCGGTCTGACCTCAGGCAGCCACCCTGATGGGCGAGACTTGCCCTGAGCCACCCCTCGCTGGCCCAGGGCAGGCCTCACTGGGAGCTCTGGACCCTCACAGGTGATGGAGGGCTGGGCTACGGAGGACAGGCCAGGAGAGAAGACGGAGGTAGGATCTGGTTCTGCCGCTGGCCAGCTTTTTTCCCATGGTCCAACCTCTTTGACCCTCAAGTATCTGCTTTGAGAAGTGGGGATAATCCCAGCTATTTGACAGGACAGATCTGAGGGGTAGAGAGCCCCCACCCAGGATCACGGTGGCCCCGCCCTCAGTGTATATCCCGCCAATATGGCTTCAGATGGTCCTGAGGGCTCTGAGGGCAGGGCTGGGCTGGCCCAGAGAAAATCAGGGAGTGACTGCACCCAGGACAGCAGCACATAGCATATGCTCAGTGGACCGAGATCGGGGAAGGAGGGAGGAAGGGCAGGTGTGAACAGCGGTAGGGCGCCGACCCCGCTTCCCCACGCTCTGGCTTGCGGAAGGGGGCAGGTCCTTACTCCGAGAAGCGGTCATAGAACGGGGAGCGCAGCAGGTAGTAGAGCAGCAGGATGGTCCGGCGTCGCAGTTCCAGCCGCTCCCTCCGGGTCAGGCCCTTCCTGTCACTCAGGAGGCTCAGGCTGGGAGGATGGGGGAACACGGAGGGGACAAGATTAGGGCCAGCAATAGGAGGACCAAGGGCCCCGGCTTGTCCAGGTGAGGCCAGGCCTGCAGCACAAAGCCCGAGGAGGGAATAGAGCCCCCAAGGCAGGCCCAGACTCACCTGGTCACATCCACAACACCAGACAGGAGCCAGGGTGTCCACGACCGCTGACCCCACAAGCCCAGGCTGAGCACTGACGGCCAAGGCGTCAAGGATGTCTCCAGCGTGTGGCCCGCACTGCCCGCTCCCATCTACCCGGCCCCCATGCCATGCTAAGGATACAGTGCAGCAGGGGCCGGGCAATATACAGGGACTCGGCGATGGTCTCCTGCAGCCCCAGCGGGGTCGGGGGGATGCTCAGCTCCTCACGCTGCTGCTGCTGCCGTCCCTCCCGCTGCTGGGGGGCTCCCCAGTGCCTTGAGTGCAGGGACGGAGCTAGAACACAGGGGCAGCAGATGAGCAGCCGGGCCCAGGCCAGGGCGGGGCAGGGAGGGCCAGCAGCGATGAAAGCCAGGCCCCCAGGCCCACGCTGACCTCAGCACCGAGGTGCCTACACCTTACACTTACTGTTCTGGAGGGTTCGCACCACTCGGTTTGACCGCTTCCCCACATATGACTGCTCTCCGCTGCCACAGCTGTGGTCACCATCTAGCGGGGATAGACAAAAGGTCACACTGTCAGAAGGACATGTTTCCAGCAGAGCCTGCAAAGAACATGCATGCAGTGATGCTCGTGGGCTAAGGGGAGAATGGATGAGCTGTACTAAGGCAGAAGCTGAGTCCGGGGTGCGGCAGCAGGGGCCAGGCCTGGGACCTGTCCACAGTGGGGGGCATTCTGCAGCCCTCCCTGACCTGGGGAAAGGCCAGTATCTCCTGCGGCAGATAAGCAGCCAAGAGCCCAGGCTTCAGGGACTGGAACAAGGCAGGGAGGGCCCTTGGTCTATGGGGACCACAGCACCAGAGGGGCCATTATCTCCCCAGTCCTTTGCTTTCAACGTGACCATGAAGAAAAGACTAGCAAAGAACTGTCCCCACTCCAAGTCAGGAGGGTAAGGCCTGGGGCCAAGAGCTAATGGGCTCAAAGCCCTTCGGGGTCAGATCTGCTGGGTACCCTGTTTCATGAGGCTGCAGGCCCTGAGGCAGAACCAGGCCCAGAGATGAGGTTGGCACAACCCCTGCCTCCTGCTGATGCTCTTTCCCCTCTCCTTGCAGCCCACAAAAGAGGAGGACTCCGAAGCCAGAAGTCCTGAGTTCGAGTTCTGATCTGCCTCTGACCTCATCTTTCTTTTTCTTATAGGGTGATGAGAACAAAACGGATTGACGGAGATAGATGTGCTCTACCAATGACACCGCATATTCACACTGCTTGGCTCTAAATCCAGATGAGTCCCGTGCCCCGTTCCACTCCGGAGTTGGGAAGCAGCTTACCCTGGGGCTGTGCCTGGGTCTCCCTGTCCAGTGGAACGATGGGGGGTGATGTCTGGAGGCCAGCTTTGAACCAGATCAGCAGGAACATCCGCAGAACAGCCCTGGATTGAGAATTTGACAGGGCTGGTGGGGGAGGTGGCCAGCCGACAGGGGGTCAGAGGTGCTCTGCTGAACCCTATCTGCGCAGCTGGCCTCAGTTACCCCCACCCAGGGTCTGCCCTCCAGAGTCCCGACATACTTGGCCAGCTGGATGAGGGCAATGACGAGCCAACGTCCCACTTCACCCCACACTTTGGCGGCCCCCATCTCCATGAAGACCTCCACGCACTCCAGCACGCTCAGCCATGTCAGCAGCTTCTGCTGGGACAGTGACTGCAAGAACCCCAGATCAAAAGGTCAAGGGGCTCCCCCAGTCCCATGCCCTCCCACCATGGGACACCTCTGCCAGAAGATGTGGACTTTCCTCTTTCCTCCTGTCCCGAGTTCACATGGGACAGGCTACTCTATCCCTCTGAAGCCCCGTCTCTTTATCCAAAAAGGGTAAAGAGACAGTAACACCTGGACATTTCGCCTAATGAGATGGCTTGAGGTTCAGAGGGATGCAAGCACATCTCCTGCTCGGTGAGACCATAACACATGTTGTACACATGGGCTGGTGGTTCCCATTTAGCTCCCGAGCCCCCATGCTTCCCGCACTCAGTTCTGGCCCAATTCTCACCACAGGCAACTTTTTTCGAAGTTCCTTTCGTAGGATCCCGTCGTTGAGCAGCACCAGCAGGTTAGAGGCAGAGTACACTGAGGGGTAGAGTGTGGCCTTGAGAGGCTGGATTTGCAGGCTCCACCCCTTCACCTTCACCCCAAAGCTACAGGGATCACTCATCACCTGCTGTGCTCAGCTACCCACACACTATGTGGAAACCAAAGTGCCTCCCCACCCACTCCCTCAGAGCTCCACACTCCCCCACATGATCTCTCCTGTGGGCATCTGGACCAAGAGAGGATGGTTTGATCCCTGTGACAGACCAGCTACTGCCCTGCTGGAGGGCACCAGTCATCCGGCTGCCCAGAACTGCCAAACAGGCCTTTGCTCTCTCCACGCCTGTCCCTGAAAGTCGATTCCATCTCTACCTTTCAAAAGCCAGCTCATCCTTTCAGGACCTGCACCTCCCATACTCACTGGGTAAACACTACTGAGGCAGTTACAGTCTGTAGATTCTGGAATCTAGGAGATGTGGATTTGAATCCTGGTTCTGCGACCTTCAGTGGCTGTTCCCTAACCTCATTTAAACCCCTGTTCCCTTAACTGGACATTGAGGACCATAACAGTATCCACCTCATGTGTGCCTGTAGGGAGGATTAATTAGGCAAAGGCAGGAAAGCCGCTTGGCTTAGCCTCCTGACCAGTCAAGGTCCCCAGACATGTCTCTCAACTACTGGGGACATGGACGGCCCAGGACAGTGGACTCTGGACCCTCGTCTGATTCAGTCACAGCAGAGGATGATTTAACGGGAAGTCTAGAACTGCGAGCCAGGGTGGTCACCCCTCCCGCCTCCGACTCACCCCACAGTCCGACTCACCCAGCTCCGACAGCTCGTGCGAATCGGCGAAACGACCTGGGGAGAAGGCACAGAAGGGATTTTCGGTGAGCGTCCGCCTCACCCTGTGGCTTCGGGTCCCCGGATATCCCCTCCCTAAGTCCTACGGGAACCTGGAAGGAACTTCTCAAGCGCGGCGAGCACTACTCTGACTCCGCAGAGAAGGGGGCCAGTGGGGTCAGAGGCCAGAGCCCCGAAGGGATGGGTCAAAGGTCAGGGTGGCACCTGCCAGCAGGTAACTGAGGCCCCGCACTGCTGTCTCCAGCTGGGCCGTGGCGGCCGGGTGACGAGTCACGTACTCCTGGTAGCGGAGGCCCAGGAGCCGCAGCTTCTCCATCCTGCCCTGGGGACCGACAGACTCACGGCCGACAGCGCGACTGGCCGCTGCACCCTGCTTCCTGCGCCCTCCTTCCTGCTTCCGGCCCTAGGCCCGCCTCTCTGTTGCTTAACTTCCGCGGGCCGGAAGGATGGTGACGTAAAGGGCCATTGAAGCACTCTTCACCCCTTTGCTTAAATTACCCTCCTCTAGAGTAAAGCAACTGCGGGCCTAATCCCGCCCTCCCCATTTCTTCAGGTCATTGGTTAACACACTCCCCACCCCCATCGGGCTCTTCCGCCTTTCGGGTTGGCTGCCCTTGCGCCTGCGCAGTTACAGCCCCAGGAAATCTGTGGTAGTCTGAGCAGTTCGTTCCCGAGGCGGGATTTAGAGTCTAGAGTCTTTCCAATAGAACGCCGAGCGGCTCGAACCGGAGACAGGCTTTTAAAGGGCTGGCTGGTATCGCGCCCAGAAAGGAACCTCCGTCAAACTTGGGGGTGCGCGTGGACAGTTTAAGAACAGTCAGACTGTGTGCAGGCGCGTGTTTGGCCAATTGCCTCGTCTCTTGACCCCTACCTGAGGTAGTGGTGAGGAAAGTGAGGCAGCGAGGGGTCCAGCCTCCCACGCAGTCACGATCTCCCAGCCGGCACCGTTGGTGGCCCGGCTTCGGCCCCAACTCCCGCACGGATTCTGCACGCCCCCCACCTCCCAAAGAGCGCGCACTTGCACTCCCCATCTCCAGAGAGAAAACCCTAGACCGGGCTTCTGCTCTCGGATGGGAGTGACCTTAATCAGGATTATCCCTTCTCTGGGCCTCGGTTTTCCCCATCTGTAAAATGGTTAGAGGGGCAGACTTGGTCCTTGAACTCAGGATCAACCTCAGAGCCCTTTTCGGCCCTCGGGTGCACCTTTCAGTCCCTTAGCTTCTCCCCAAGGGATGGGGGCTTCTCCTGGGAATCTCTTCCCAAATAAGGAAGCCTCCCTGAAAGGGGAGGCAGGTGGAACCAATGTTCGGCAGAGGCAGCCGCCGATAGGCTGTGGGCAAAGGGGCGGGGCATGGGTGGGGCCGCGGGTTCTGCCTTTGGGACAGGGACAGCAGACTTATAGTACTCTTGAGAATAGTACTGCATCTTACCTAATTCCCTCCACCAGATACTTCTCTTTAAGAAGAAAGGATCCACTTAAGAACGCCCAGTCAAGACTGGAATTCTGGTCTTAGTCTGACCACAGAATCTAGGCATCGTAATACACCTCACCAAGAAACCACGGCCCCTCCTTGCACTCCTTCCCCCAAGCCTCCTCCCCAGCTTCTGTATCAGGTGGGGAATTGTAGCTGCCCTCCCTACTCATGCCACATAATGAAGCCCCACGGAGATGTGTCCCAGGGCCTCCAGAGAGGGAAAGATCCTGAGGAACAGAGGCCTTGACCATGGGCATCCTCTACATCCTTTACCACCACCTCTTGGGTGCCAGGCTCACCCACTCTTGACTCCTCCTAGCAGCTTGACCAGGTTGGTATGAACTTTTCATAGCTTGGAAATAAGAGGCCCAAGGAGAGGAAAGGACTTGCCTCGGGTCACTTGTCTGCATGGAGTGGGGCAAACAGACCATAGTGAGGTTCTCCTATGACAGGGCCCTCTCTCCTACTGCCCACTGCCCAGCAAGAGCAGTGATTGTTGAGGCTGCTTGGTCAGGAGTCAAGTTAGCAGCTGGGATTAAGACTAGGGCTCAGGGCATTGGGTGCGGAACTCTTCCTCCTTTTCTCCCTACATCCCATCATCTTAATGGTTTTGTTTTCATCAGTGGTCCTCCTCCCTCCGTGGCAGTGGAGAGAGAGAGGAAAGGGGACTGTGAGGTTTCTTGGCACTCCCAGGGCTGGTGCTCCTGTGCTTCTGGAGAGGAGAGAGGCCTGGAGGACAGAAGAGCGCCCCCCCACCCCCCGATCCCCTCCCTGCTCCCAAACAGAATATTGGGGCTGAGGCCTGTTTCTCCTCCCTCCCTCAGGTCTGGGAGGAGATCATGGGCTCAGCCAGGTTGGCAACAGCAGGTCTGCCTAAATTTCCTCTCCAGATCACATGTCTGATTAGCTTGCAGAGACAAAGAGTGGTCATGTGTGCAGGAGGCGCTCAGGACGCCCCGCCCTCCTGGGCCCCTGCCCGGATTTGGTTATCTGGCTGGGCTTCTTTGTAGGGCCTTTACGCAGGTTGGACCTGATCCTTCCCCCTTCACTCTGCCCTGAACCACAAGAGAAGAGAGCTAGACCAGTCTAACAGGTACGGATAAGGACAGAGGCCCAGAGAGGGGGCCTGATTAGTCCAAGGTCATACGGCAAAGTCCTGGACAGAGCTGGGCCAACTGAGTCTGAGGCCTAGAAGACCAGCACCCTTCGAAGGCCCATACCCACCTTCCTTTCTCCCTCCACACCCCAGAAGAACCTCTGGGAGGCCCAGCAAGCATCTCAGCTCCTCAGTGTCCACTGAGTGGTAAGCTGGAGTGAGGGGTGGGGCCAGCATGATTGACCAATCACTGTGCAGAGCCAGCTGCAGCCCCAGCTTCCTCCACAACCCCCCTGGTCAGGCCCTCACGGGTACCCTATCTGCTCTCTCACATGTAACCCCACTGATAGTCTCCATGGCGGGGCTTGGGGAGGGATTCATCCACACCCACCCCAGCTCCAGGCTGGCGATGAGGGTCAGGCAACTGGCGGCTCAAAGCTCCAGATGCCTAGGTGGTCCCTACCTCCTCCCTCCTCTCAGTTCCCAGATGTATAAGGAGCCGCATTAGTCTCCATGGTAACCATTGCCCCTGGCCTCCAAGGCCCAGAGCCAGACCTTTCTGGCAGACCCCCATTTCCCAGAGAAAGGCACCCCCATTTCACAGAGGAGACTTGGAGGGGGTTGTCTCAGACTGGGCTTCTTTGCCACATCTCTTTGGGGGTTGGGGCCCCTCAGCCTCACTTTTCTGTAGCTGGAAGTTGGGCTAAAGGACCTGGCCTGAGCCCCTTCTCCAGGTCACAGTGAGGTCCAGGGAGGCCCATCCATATTCAGTACATATTTACCAAGAGCTAGGTATGTGCCAGGCCCTGGGGACCCAGGGAACCCAGTCCGGTGGGCAGCTATCTTCTAGGGAAGACCTAGGCTACTATAAACAAGTCACAAAGGTTCCCTTGCAAGGAGGGCTAGGAAAACAATAAACCAAGGGATGTGGGAGGAGAGTCTACCTGGTGAGACTCCTACAGAATCCAGGCAGCAGGAGTCTCAAGGGCAAGTCCCAGGACAGGAAACCCTTGCGGAAGGTTGCACTGAAACTCTGTCTGCAGGATAGAGCCTGAGGGCCAAAGGGTGTTCTAACAGGTCACTTCAGCTCTCTAGGGAGAATAATGCCTGTCACGGGAGACTCATGTGGGGGGTAATGGCAAGGAGGCATGTGGAAATTCAGCACAGGGCCTGGCACGAGGAATATACACGCTCAGTCAACCGTGGCTGTTCTTGTTTGCCTCCAGTGCCCACCTCTGGCTCCAGGGCAGAGGCCTGGCTGGGACTGCGGCGGGTGTCAGGGGGGCAGAGGAAGAGATCCAGGCCCGGTGCCAGGCACAATCACCCAGGTCTTGTCACCAGTCGGGGATCCCCAGCTCTGCTCAGAAGGCCCTGGCAGGCGTCAGTGAGGCCCCTCAGCCAGCTCCTAGGCAGGAGGCGACCTTCACGAGGCCGCTTTGTGTCCCTAGGGCCACCTGGACTGAGTGGGAGTAGAGCAGCCTGGGAGGAAAGCTGGGACTCCAGGTGCACTGTGGCTCCGGGGTAGGTCTCGGCTGGCTCCGCCTCCCGCTCCGGAGCAGGTGTCCCCAACCTCCCGAGGTCCTTCCAGCCCCTCCCCCTTACTCAGGCTCTTCCTTTTATCCCGGGCCCCGGGGGGTCACGGCCCCCGAAGGTGGAAGGTTAAGGGGACGTGCAGGGAGGAGGGGGATGGGCTCAGAACAGGTAGTTGAGACTGGTCCTTCCTAGGTGGCTGCCCCTAAGCCCTCCAGCCATCCAGGTTTCCTCCCCTGCTGGAGGGGCCTTCGGAAGCCAGCCGGGCAGGGGCGGGGCCAGCCCTCCCCCCCCCCCGGGGGGGGTCTCCCCGCCCCTTCGGACTCAGCCAAGCGGAGGTGAAACCTGAACCCAGGTTGGGGGCGGGGCCGGCTCCTGCTGGGACCGGGGCGGCCTGTGCCTTCACCGCCCCTTTCCTCGCACCCCAGACGGCTTCTGAAAGAGTAAGGTCGGGATCCTCAAGTCGCTGGAGCAGGTGAGGTGCCGACCTCAGGGCGGGAGATAAGACCAGGTGGCCGTCGGGCCCCATCTCCCAGGCTCACCCTCCTCTCCTCGGTCCACAGGGTTCGTGATGGAGCCCCCAGCCAGGGGTCGCGCCCCACCCTGAGCACTGCCCCCACCCCCCGCCGCCGCCCCAGGCGGCCATGCTGCCCCGAGGGCGGCCCCGGGCTCTGGGGGCCGCTGCACTGCTGCTGTTGCTGCTGTTACTTCTGATCGGTTTCTTCCTATTCGGCGGGGACCTGGACTGTGAGCTCAGCGCGAGTTGGGGGTGGGGGGTGGGGCGCAGCCCGGGATCCTTATTCTGCTCGCTAATGCCACGTGTACCTTCAGACGGGCGGCTGCGGCCGCTGGGGGCTGTCGCCCTCGACAGAGACCCGCCGGCGGACCACGGTGGCCACAACCGCTCCGATTGCGTCCCGCCGCGGCCGCTGCCGCCCAAGTGCGAGGTAGGTAGGTGCGCACGGCCCCTGGCGGCGGGAATCTCAGGGGTGCCGCGCCCCCGGCCCAGTCACCTGGACACCTGCGGGAATCCCAACACCTGGAGTGGGCTCTGGCGCTGACCTGCCAGCTGAGGGCGCCTCGGGTTCGCACCTCGCCTTCTCCTGGCCTCGGTTTCCCGGTGTGTGAAATGGGGGCGTGGACTCCTCCTGCCCTGCGGAGTCCCAACTCTTACTTAGCTCTGATGCCAGGTGGGGCTACAGTGGGGGAGGCCAGGTCAGCCCACGCATGGGTCCTTACCACCTAGTGGAGGAGTGGACTCCTGACGACCGGGTGTCCCCTCCCCAGCTCTTGCAAGTGGCCATCGTGTGTGCAGGTCATAACTCTAGCAGAGACGTCATCACCCTGGTGAAGTCCATGCTCTTCTACAGGTACAGCCAGGAGTGTCCCTTTTGTCCCTTGAAGGTGGTTCTGAGAATATCCCAATCTGGGTATGCAAAAGCTCTTGGCAGAAGTTGGTGCTTCCCTTTCTGAGCCCCTTGGGGTGGGGCCTGTCCCATGTAGTTCCTTCTGGGGCCTGTCAGCTTTTCTCCCTTGTCCTTCTTGAAGGAAAAATCCACTGCACCTCCACCTGGTGACTGATGCCGTGGCCAGGAACATTCTGGAGACGCTCTTTCACACATGGATGGTGCCCGCTGTCCGGGTCAGCTTCTACGACGCTGATGAGCTCAAGGCAGGAGCCCTGGCCCTTCTACACTCCTTCCCAGCCATGCCCAGCCCCCTCCTTCCTCCCAGGGTTGTGGGGACCAGGCGGAGGACAGGGTAGAGCTGCCTGGGAGCCCCAGCCCCATCACATCCACTGAAGCTCGAATCTCTCATCCTCCCAGAGCCCACCCCCACTTCCCCCTGAGTCACCCTGCATATATTCCGGCCCCTTAGGCCCTTCTCCGCCAGGCTCATGCCCTATCCTTCCACCCACAGCCCCAGGTCTCCTGGATCCCTAACAAGCACTATTCTGGCCTCTATGGGCTAATGAAGCTAGTGCTGCCCGGTGCCCTGCCCCCTGACCTGGCCCGTGTCATTGTTCTGGATACAGATGTCACCTTTGCCTCCAACATCGCAGAGCTCTGGGCACTCTTTGCTCACTTTTCTGGTGAGAGGCCTGGGACCCCGGCTCAGGCAGGCCCCCTCCCTGGCTTCCCTGTGGCTGAGTCCTGAGCCCAGGTCCTGTGGCAACCTCAGGCAGCTCCCACATGCCCTCTCCTTCCAGATAAGCAAGTGATTGGTCTCGTGGAGAACCAGAGCAACTGGTACCTTGGCAACCTCTGGAGGAACCACAGGCCCTGGCCTGCCTTGGGCCGGGGGTTTAACACAGGTGGGGGACAGTGGTCAGGGGAGGCAAGAGGGATGGTTACTGATCCTTGGGTCCCAGGGGCTGGGCAGGCCACAGAATGCTAGGAGGGCCCCCCAGGAAGAACTGTGCTGTGGAAAGAACACTGGGAGAAGAGCCAGAAATCACAGTTCCAACCTTGGCTGTACACGCTGGAAGACTTTGGCGGTGTCACTTAGTCCCTCTGAGCCTCAGTTTTCTCATCCATTAAGTGGGGATGATTTTACCAGTCCTGGGATTACTGGATTTGAGAAGATGGTTGTGGAGGTGCTCTGAAAGCTGTTTTGCCTCCCCTTCACCCCCAAGAGAATCATCAGTTGTTGACAGAGCTAGTCCATGGTCATGTTTGAAGAGTCAGAACATATCAACACGTCACAAGATAAGCATTCAAAAGACACCCTTATGAGCCCTGGCCCCAGGAGGGCATGACAACCTCTCCTCATGAGCAGGCGTGATTCTTCTGCGGCTGGACCGGCTTCGGCAGGCTGGCTGGGAGCAGATGTGGAAGCTGACCGCCACGCAGGAGCTCCTTACCCTACCCGCCACCTCACTGGCAGACCAGGTCTGGGGGAGCTTTGGAGGGGGGTGGGGCAGGCTCTGGGCCGAGGTGTGATGGCCGTCTCTGCCCAGGACATCTTCAATGCTGTAATCAAGGAGCACCCATGGCTGGTGCAGCCCCTGCCCTGCGTCTGGAACGTGCAGCTGTCAGACCACACGCTGGCTGAGCGCTGCTATTCGGAGGCGTCTGACCTCAAGGTGAGCGGGGCGGGGGGTGGCTGAGCTGTGGTGATGGGCCCAGGCGGGGGACGCCGGCTCCCTGCTCCCATGCCTCCTCCAACACCCTCCCTGGTCCCAGGTGATCCACTGGAACTCACCAAAAAAGCTTCGCGTGAAGAACAAGCACGTGGAATCCTTCCGCAACCTCCACCTGACCTTCCTGGAGTACGACGGGAACCTGTTGCGGAGAGAGCTCTTTGGGTGCCCCTGTCCGCCCCCTCCTGGGGCGGAGCAGGTGAGGGGGAGCCGCCTTCCCTTCCCTGGGGAGGCCCCGCCCTTCTGCTCGAGTGGGACCCGAGCTTGTCCGCCTGCCCCGCTCACCCGGCGCATCTCTCCCCCGACCCGCGTAGCTGCAGCGGGCCCTGGCGCAGCTGGACGAGGAGGACGCCTGCTTTGAGTTCCGACAGCAGCAGCTGACCGTGCACCGCGTGCACATCACCTTCCTGCCCCACAAGCCGCCGCCCCCCCAGCCCTACGATGTCACCCTGGTGGCCCAGCTCTCCATGGACCGGTGAGGATGCCCAGGGCGGCCCCAGGGAGCACGGCGCGGTCTGGGAGTTTCAGGAGGAGGGTTCCATCGGGTGGAAGGAAGAGCGCTTACTGCCTGATGCTCGAGGAGTTCCGGGAGTCGGAGACGCTGGAGCTGGTGGCAGGAGCTTGGGCTTTGGCAATCATTCAGATGCCGGGAGCTGCCCCTCTTCAGCTGTGGGACCACGGGCAAGTCTTAGTATCTCTGGCCCTCAGTTTTCTCATCTGTCAAATGAAAGTACCCACCTTGTGGGGTAGTTGTGAAGATTAAATAATAGGAACAGCTCAAAAAGCGCTTGGATGGTGCTCCCTAAGTCACCTGAGGGGGTGTCCGCAGCCGCCAAGGTGGGAGGCATCCCGCCCTCCCTGGGCTGACCACCCCCCTCACCCCAGGCTGCAGATGCTGGAAGCCCTGTGCAGGCACTGGCCGGGCCCCATGAGCCTGGCCTTGTACCTGACAGACGCAGAGGCCCAGCAGTTCCTGCGTTTCGTGGAGACTTCGGCGGTGCTCTCCGCCCGGCAGGATGTAGCCTACCACGTGGTGTACCGCGAGGGTCCCCTCTACCCCATCAACCAGCTTCGCAACGTGGCCCTGGCGCAGGCCCTCACGCCTTACGTCTTCCTCAGTGACATTGACTTCCTGCCCGCCTACTCCCTCTACCACTACCTCAGGTGGGCCGGAGGAGGGAGGGGGTGGTGTGTGGGTGCGTGTGGGCAGGGTGCTCCTGTCAGGGCCACACATCCTCTGTGAAACAGGGTCACATTAGGGTGGGGGCCACGTCATTTCTCTGGGCTGCCACAGCAGAGGGAGGGGCTGGGACCTGCTCCCACAGCAGCTCCACTTGTGTCGTCTCCTAGTGGCTCCGGGGCGTGCAGGCCTTTGAAAGGCGGGTCCCACCTCTGGTACAAATAAAGAGAACCACGAGGCCTCGTGCTGGAGGCAGAGCCTTCCCCCTTCTCTTCCATTCATGGGCAATCCCTCCTCAGGGCCTCCATCGAGCAGCTGGAGCTGGGCACCGGTGGGCGGAAGGTGGCCCTGGTGGTGCCAGCATTCGAGACCCTGCACTACCGCTTCAGCTTCCCCAGTTCCAAGGCCGAACTGCTGGCCTTGCTGGACGCCGGCTCTCTCTATACCTTCAGGTAGGAGAGGCCACGGCCCTGCCCTGCGGTTCCCTACACTGGCCACCACCAGGAACTCCTAGCCTCAGCCTGGCTCCCTGCCCTCTCCTGTGCACAGGTACCATGAGTGGCCCCGGGGTCATGCGCCCACAGACTATGCCCGCTGGCGGGAGGCCCAGGCCCCGTACCGCGTGCAATGGGCAGCTGACTACGAGCCCTATGTGGTGGTGCCACGAGACTGTCCCCGCTATGATCCCCGATTTGTGGGCTTTGGCTGGAACAAGGTGGCCCACATCGTGGAGTTGGATGCACAGGTGAGGGGCATCTTGCCATCTCCAGCCTCAATTTGAATGCCTCCAGGCCCAGGGGGCTCACCACACCTCAGTGGGGCCCACTGCACTGTTAGAAATTCCACCCCTCTGGAGAACTAAAATCAGCTGCCTTTGGCCCTGACTTTGGCTCTTGGCGGCTATCAGATAAACCTGGTCCCCATTCCTTAAAGCTGTCATCTTCCCCTAGCCTGGGCTGTGACAGTCCACCTGGCCTACTCCACAGGAATACGAGCTCCTGGTGCTGCCCGAGGCCTTCATCATCCACCTGCCACACGCCCCAAGCCTTGACATCTCCCGCTTCCGCTCCAGCCCCACCTATCGTGACTGCCTCCAGGCCCTCAAGGATGAATTTCACCAGGACTTGTCCCGTCACTACGGGGCTGCTGCCCTCAAATACCTCACTGCCCTGCAGCAGCCCCGAGGCCCCACCTGACTGCACCCCTGCCTGTCTCCAGGACTCTCACGCACTCCTTGCAGACACTGGAGCAGCCTTGCTGCCGCCCCTCCGTCTCTGCTATTTAAGTTATTTAAGTCCCTGGGAAGGATTGTGATGGGGCGCCCGTGGGGTGGGGCCCGGGGCTTCCCTTTGCTGCTATTCTGTGCTTGGGGTCTCGTGTTCCTCTGCCCCAGCTGGTTTGGGGCTGGTTCCTACTTCCTCAACTGTAACATCCCTTTTTTATAAATAAAGTTTTAACAGCACTGTTTCACAGTCCTCTCAGTTTGGGGCATGAGGGCATCTGTGGGCCTGGGGCGGTGCTGAATCCCACTGTAGTTGCAAGAGGACCGGCCCTCCCACGGAGGCCGGGACGGGAGCGTGTCTTGTTCACCCTCCCCTGCCCCAAACCCAACACCATGAGTCTGAGAGACTTTATTTGGCTTTATTTAGTAAAATGTTAAAATAAATAAATACAAATTGATCAGCTGCTCTGTATCCCCCCCGCCCCCTCAAAACAAAAATCAAACAAACAAAAACAAAAACTTTGAAGCACAAAACTCCAAATACAAGTTCTACCAAGACTGAAATCACAAAGGTCGTGGACGAGAGACAGGTTGGGGGCTGGCTGGCTCTTTTCTGCTCAGAGCGTGCTGACCTCTGGCTGCCCGTCCTGTCCTGCCTGACTGCAACTGACCCTGGGCTGAGGACCCAGCGACACTAGAGCGAGGGGCAGGGGCCAGAGGCTGCCGTGGGGGATGGTGTCCTCGGGGAAGAGATGCCTTTGGGAGCCGGGAGTGAAGTCCATCTGTGTGCCCCGCTCTTCCTTCACAAGGGCTAATTCTAGGAGCTCCCCCTGGGCTCTCCGAAGGGGTGACCCCCAGCTTCCCCTCACTCTTGGAGGGCCAGAGGAATCTTCTCAGAGGCCCCCCACACACACTTCTTAAAAAGGAGCTGACACTGAGGATGGCTGGAAATCAGGGTGAGAAAGGGTCTCCTGTTTCCTGACAAGGGTGCCCAGCTGAGGGGTGGGGTGAGGTCCACAGTCTTACACAGAGCAAGGCTGCCTCCATCCAAAGAAGCCATGGAACCTGGAAAATGCCGGGCCTGGAAAATGTACCTGGGCCACCATCTATCCTAGTGCCCGAGAGCCTTCTGCCCCTGGGGTAAGAGTCTCCTAAGGTAAGCCCTTTGGATAAATAAGAAAGACCGACACCTTAAAAGGGAATGAAGAAACCATTTGGAGTGTGTTGTGAGCGTCCTGGGTTGGGACAAGAGCCCAGGAAGGCTCTGCTGGCCCCAAGAGAGGAAGTGTCGGAGAGGCAACTGCACACACAGAGCGCAGGGGAGCTGGAGATGGGCCACCCTCACCAGAGAGGGAGGGGCGCGGGGCGAGCCATTGCGCCCAGCAACGCGCCTGTTGAGCCTGAGCCAGGAAGCAGCAGGGACAGAGGCAGGGCCTGCAGGGAGACAGGGCACTCACAGGGTGATAGCTGGAGGCTGCCATGGCTGTGTTACAGGCCCCACACAGGTTAAGGCCCCACGAGGGGCTGCCCTGAGCTGGGTTTCCCTGCCAGGCCTGCCCCCAAACGGTCCAATAAGGATGGAAGCAAGCAGAACTCCGGATGAGCTCAGCAGAGGCGAGACAAAACCCAGCAGACTCCGGGAAAGAAAAAGGGCCCGCAGGCCACATTGGCAAGGACAGGAGCAGGGTCGATGACGGCAACATGACCTCACTTGCCTCCCAGGCACAGCACCTGAGCCACAGGACTGCCAAGGGGTCTCCTGATCCAGGGCCCAGCGGGGGCAGCTCCTTCCTAGTCTCAGACCAGCTGTTCTCTGGCCTCTGGAGAGACTGCAAGCCAGCTGTGCTCAGATGTGTCTGTCAGCGGCCACACCTGGGCCTGAGCAAAAGCAGGAGGGAGGGAGAGGGAGGTGGAGGCAGCTCTGGTGGGGCAGTCATGGTCACAGGGACCCATAGGTCTGGAGGGACAGAGAGGGTCTTCTCTTGGTAGGATGAGACTGGGTGATTAGGGACTTTTCTTTGCAGTAAAGGCGTTTGGGGATTTGAGTCCGGTATGCAGACTTGGGGGCAGGCTGCACTTTCCACTCCAGACTAGCTGACCTGCAAAACAGCTTATATCTGAACTTGGGGAAGAATCCATAGGCCAACCCTAGGCAAGGGCAGAGTGTGACACCTCACAGCAGCTAGCAAGGCCCAGGTCAGTTCCTAGCCCCGGCCCCCACCCCTGAGAATCCCTGGCAGCTCCTTTCTGAGCAAAGGCCTCTAGTGAGGACAGTTCCCCCAACTTCCTTCAAGAAGATAGGTATTAGGTGGCAACCCTCGGTCTCTGGGCCCAGACAAGTCAAATGGGAGGGCTTGAAGACAGGGCACACAGCCTGCCTCTGGGCTCTGAACCTCCGCCAACTATTCCTCCAACTAGTCCAGGCACCACCCGCCCGAAGCTCCCTGACTAGACATAGCACCTTGGGTTTTGCATGAGAAAAGGGAGCTCCTTTCATCCCTCCTCAGGTGACCTCACAGGTCTGACTCTGAGGCCTGTGCAGCCCCTTTTAACCTCCTCTTCCAACATCCAGGGAAGATGAACGGAAGCGGTTGGTAGAGATGAGACAGGTTTAGAGTAAGACGTATTTCCCTGTTGGAGTTGCTTTCAGGACTCATCTGTGTCTTTCTGGGCCTAACTAGGTGGGGGAGAAACCAGTGGGCCGATTTCCGCCCCTCCAAGACTCTGGCCGTTCGGGGGCACAGGGCCGGCTTGGGAGAGACGTTCTGAGAGTGCTGGGGCCCAGAGCCTCTGCCTCCCTCCTGTGGCCAGACACGCACAATGGGCAGAGTGTGTGGGAGCCCGCGCTTACCAGAACTTCCTTCCCACAAGGCAAGATGACAGAAATGGTCCGAGCCTTCCAGAACCCTGGTTTTCTCAAGAAGGAGACAAGCCAAGCCAAGCACAGCACAGTGTTCTAGCCAAAGGTCACCAAGGAAGCTGGTGGGTGGGCAAAGCAGAGTCAACCCCCATCTCCAGTGCCTGGAGTCAGTGGGCAGAGAAAGCACTGGAGATGCCAACCTCTCTTCAAAGGCAAGAAGACACAAAGGCGGCCCCGGGGCTCTCGATCTCAGAGACACCACGTACTTCAGGACCTCTCACTCCCTTGTTCTGTCTAAGCACCACTGAGCTTCCCTGGCCGTTTCCTTCACAGCTGTGTCCCCCAGGCACTCAAAATGCTGGTGGCTGAAAGACCAGGAGCAGCACCAAAGGAAGGGATCTTATTTAGGCACCAGCCTTCGGCTCTAACAAAATCCGAGGAGACAACAGGTAGGACCCTGATACCATCCACACTGCGTCTGGGCTGCAGAAACAGGAGCCCAGATCCCTGCACCAGGAAGAGAGGACAGTCTTTGCTGAGGAGGGGAGACAGGTGGGAGCTCCGCCCCTGCCCTTTGGGGGCCACCGCCGTCGTCGGGACGACAGAAATCCTGGAGACTAGCCCACCAGTCTTGAGACACAAACACAGCAAAATGTCATCATGATCAGCAGGTTCTGTGCTAAAAAATTATAACTACACAGCATTTTCTCCAGTTCTGACACCTTTTTAATAGAAATCACTGTTTTTAGGAAACAAATAGCACTTTTGTAATTTTTTTTTTACAATGTTTCTTACCTTGATCTTAATTTAAGTAACACTAGGAAGACCTCAATATCTTTTTATTTTCCTTTTTAATTAAAAAAAAAAAGTTGTTGTTGTTGTTTTCCCCAGATACAAAGATTTTTGCCCTTGCATAAAAAAACAGTGCCCCGAACGATGACACAAGGACTCACACAGACTCACTGGACCTCACTGACACTATGATTCCTAGTCTACCATGCAAGGTCTCGACTACCCTTAATTGGACTGTCAGCCTGAAAAACAGCTTTTCTATTCCTTATTTTAGTTTTTGTTACCAAAAAAGTAAAAGAAACAACAAAATAAAACTTCTTTTTCAAAAGAAAGAAAAAGAACAAAAACAAAAAATTTAAAAAAGAGAGAAAAGAAACGTCTCCATTCAATTCACACACACCTGGGTCGCGTGCTGCTTCGCTCAGGATCTTCTCTTCTTATAAATATAGAAAAGGGATGGAGCTTGTTTTCAAGTAAAATCACTGATCCACCTTTTTTCCTTCCTCGACACACACACACACACACACACCACACACGCGCGTGCACACACACACACACACCCCCTTCTTCCCTGCCCCGGGCAAGGGCCCCCTGAGGCCCGGCTCTGCTTGTTCTTGGAGAGGGAAGGTTAACCGGATCATCCACGGGGATGGCGCCCATTTGCCAAAGCAGGGAAGGAATTTGGGGAGCGTGGGGGTGCCCACGGCGGGGGAGCAGACTGCTCTGGAGAAGCCGGCGGCTGTTCTCGGCGTCCGTCTCTCCGTGCGCCGCCCCCACCCCAGACAATATGAAATACTGCTTATTTGATATACTCTTCCCACCCCGGCTCCCTCCCCTTCCCTCCCCATCCCTCCTCTGGGCACTGGGGTTGGTTAAATCTCGATTTCCTCTTTTTGGTTTTATAGTAGTGAAGGTTTAGAAACAGGAAAGCCCACACACTCTTTGGACTTGTCTTCTCTACCTAAACAAACGGCTCGGCAAATAAGGATCTGAAACCTGCTCTCTCCTCCCTCCGCCCGTCCCTGCTCCCCACCCGACAAAACAAAAACAAACCCATCGTGGCTGTGGAGGCTGCTGCAGGCACACACTGGTGTATAATAGAGAGAGTAAATATATTATTTCACTTGGCATGGTGCTGGCAAAGAACCTCCAGCTGGCACTATTTCATGTAACATGGTCCAATCTTTGCATGTACACACAGAATAAGAAGGATCAATTGGCAAACTCTGGTGCCACCTGGCACAAGCATCTTCTCTCTCTCTGGAACCAAAGAACCAAAAGAATTCTGTACTTTCCAGAAGAAATCCGGCTTTGCTTTTCTAGAGTCTTCAGTGTTTTGCTCTCCTGGCCACCGGGATCCCGTGGCTTCTCCTAGCAGGGCTCTGTTATTTAGTCTCTTCCCCCTGGTTACAGTTCGCTGTGCAGCTCTGCGAGGAGGAGGAGGAGGGGGAGGGGGCCGGCGTGGAGGTGGTGGCGTTGGCAGGGGGGGTGCAGTCCGGGCCGTTGGAGATGGCCCCCACAGTGGCCTCAGAGTCTACAGGTTTGGAGAGGTCGATGCCGTGGATGAGGCGGATCAGCTGTTTGACCTTCTCCAGCGAGCTGTGCATCTCCTTCTGCCGGGCCAGGATGGTGCTCTTCATTTCCATGCATTTCTGCAGCCAATGAGAAGGGCAGGGGCACTGAGCCTCCGGCTTTTCTGACAGGCCTGGCAGCCTCTCCAGATAAAGGATCCCTGTCGGCTAGTGCGCAGCCCCTAGACCTTGTTCTGCTCCACACTGGAGTGGGTGCCACTACCCAAGGGAAGGAAGAGGCCCAAGAGGCAAGAGAGAGAGGGGCAAGCTGAGTGGTTTAAAAACCACCTCTCCTTGACCCAAGGACTTAAAGCCAAACGTGAATTACCACTCTAATACTACAAAATAAAAGGCATTTAAAAAAAAGCTCCCCCAGCTGCGCTAAAGCTGGTTTGGGCAGGGCGGGGGGTACTTCTGCCATGCTAATGGTGTGGATAGGCTCAGGACTGGATTGGGGTTTCCAGGGTAGAAATAAGCCACTGGTTTCTGGATTCAAACTGAGGGCCTACTGAGGATCGTTAGGTCAGCAAGAATTTAGAGGCCTGGACAGTGCTATTCAGGAGAATCAAAGGCTTCAGCCAAGAGAAGCCCTTCTGCTCCATCATGGACTGGTAGGTAGTCTTTTGCCCTTTCGTACTTGGCCTCCCACACCTGCTGGCCTAGGTTCTAGGCAAGGAAAGAGATGTGAAACCTGCCAGCCACAGGCGGTATGGTAAGGAGAGAGAGCATACTTGCCACCAAGTCCAGGGTACCACCTGGCATCATGAGGGCTGAGGCCACCTCACTCCAACCAGGGGACCTATTCAATGGAAAAGAAAGCCTGCTCCTCTTGGGAGGAGCCTCTGAACCCCTGCTGCAAACACAACCCTCTCTCCCACCTGGTCAGCCAGGCTGGGTAGCAGTTACTGTCAGTACTTGTCTCCAGGAAGCTCTCTTCCTCAGGCTGGTCAGGGAAGCCTGGAAAGGCGGTCAGCAGTGCGTGGAAGATGGGGTGGGAGAGAGGGTCTGTGCGATGGACTCACGAGCCAGGGCAGCCAGGAAGACCCACAGGCGGGGGCCTGGTCTGGGTCTGCCCAGTGTCAGGTGGCTCCACACTCCTCCCAAACAGGCCCAGGAGCACATGGGGTGGTGGCCATGCTGCCATAGTTGCTACCTGACCTCTTCAGCCAGGAGACTGAAAATCTTGTCTCAGATCAAAGCCAAGAGGATGTCCCAGAGCTTGGCTAGGACATCATACACCGCCTGGCCACCTGTACCCGAGAGCCAAATTCTAACTGGAGGTGGACTGCAACCACCCAAGGTAACAGTGTCAGGCAGCTGAAGGAAGGATCAGGCCCTGAGAGCCGCATGCACTTTACACACGCGGAAAGTCCTGCGTCTCTGTACCTGTCAGGGATGCTTAGGAGGCAGGAGGTCTACTTACACTTATAGAACTGCTGAGCTGCTTCACCTTCTGCTCTAGTTGTTCCCGTTCTTGTTTTAAGTCTGAACTCCATTTAAGTAATTTCTGTTTCTCTTCTTCTTTTGCTGGGAACAGAAAGGGAACTTGTTTTTAATGACAAACTCTCTGAAAAAGGCCACTGTGTTCAGAAGGCTTGCCAAAAAAGAAATTTTCCTCAAAGAATGGAGTTCCCGTCGTGGTACAGCGGAAACGAATCTGACCAGGAACAATGAGGTTGTGGGTTTGGATCCCTGGCCTCGCTCAGTGGGTTAGGGATCTGGCGTTGCCCTGAGCTGTGGTGTGGGTCTCAGACGTGCAGACATGGTTTGGATCTGGTATTGCTGTGGCTGTGGTGTAGGCCGGCAGCTGTAGCTCCGATTCGACCCCTAGCCTGGAAACCTCCATAAGCAGCAGGTGCGACCCTCAAAAAAAAAAAAAAGAAAAGAAAAAGAAAAAAGATCCTGCAGCCCCACAGCCAGGGCACACACACACTGCCCAACTGGCTTCCCTTTTATATGCAAACGAGAGCTAAAAAAAAAAAAGTCTGTGGCTTGAGCCTGGCTTTACATAAATAAAATACCACTTCTCATATTTCCTCCCCAAGAAAGTACTACAACAAACTTTTAACTTCCTTCAACAAAAAAGGTTTTGTTATTGTTTTGGCACGTGTTCAGTGGCTTGATAGGGGATCTAAGTTCCCAAACCAGAGACTGAACCTGGGCTGCAGCGGTGTGAACACACAGAATTCTGATCACTAGACCACCAGGGAACTTCCCAAAAGCTTTTCATTTTTAACTTTAAAGTTCCTTTGGAAAACAAAACAAACACTGTCTCCTAGTACTTTCTTCTTTTTTAAACAAAAGGAGGCTTATACAAAAGGCAATATGGACAATTTTTACCTGCTTTGTAGGCAATATAGGAATGAACAATTGCTAAAGTTCCGGGCCATGGAATTGCTTCTTCTTTCTTCAGCATCTGAAAAGATTTTCAGAATTGAACCCTTGAGAAAGAGGTATAAACACATATTCCCTGTGTAATAATAAGCAACAGTGTCTGTAGATATTGGCAGACAAAATCCAGGAAGGATTTATGGTGGCAGTGTTACAAAACTCTGGCCTATAGTTTCTGGACTACAAAGTTCCAGCCATCAGCCTGAGAGAACGAGGGTCAATGGCAGGAAGGCCAAGTCACCTGAGCCCTGGCTTAGAAAGAGGCTGAGACTTGGCTGAGCCTTCTCATCTTTTCATGCCTGCCCAGTGACCCCCAACTACTCCTGACAGCCGGAACCACAGCAACAAGCAACGAGCTCAAGTCTGCATGATGGCAACAGCTACTGACAGTTTCATCCTTGACCTGACATGGGCTGCCTGCCTCAATTTTAGCTGTGTATGTCCCTCAAAGATGGCCTGACCAAGAAAACTAAGTATCAGTTTCAAATACTGAAGTAAAACCTAGACCCCAAGCCGAAAATGATCAGAGAGTCACAAAGCAGCAGCAGGAGAGAACAGACATCACGGAGACGGTAAGGATGAAGACCAGGATTTAAAGAGGAAAAGCAGAATTTTCTCAAATCAGGATTCAAATTCAAATGCAGAGCTACACATAGAGTTGACAGAAAAAGAAACTAAACAGAAAAGGGAGGGAAGAGGTTTGGTTTTTCTCTTCTTTCAAGTCCACGAACTATTAAGGCAGTACTTTATAGTTAGTGCTCTGATCCCGATGACAACACAGATTAAAAGTGAAAAGCTGTTCCCATTTGAATTAAACGATCTCCTGAGCACTTTCCTATAAGGATTTTATTCCCAGAGTTTTGACCCTACAGCGAGTTTGGACCATTTTTAGAGAACGTGGCAGAGTCTTATGGACTTATTTCCCACAGAAGGAAGAAGTCAGGGTCTCTCCACCTGTGCACGAGGCGCCACCTCAAGGACAGAGAACCTGGGAGAGGACAGGTGAGTGCCGGCATGTGCGGTGCTGCGAACGGGGAGTGAGGCCTGGAGACCTCCTGGGAGGGAAGAGGGGAAAGGCGGTCCTTCCTGTCCTTAGTCCCTCACCCTGCCTGGCTGCCCACGGTACCTGGTCCTGACATCTGGGACAGATCCACATGCCCTTGGGAATCGTTTTCAGAGGAGGGTCTAGGCAGTCCAGGTGATATACACGGGAACACGTGTCACACATGAGCAACTGGCCGCTTTTTCTGCACACGCTGCAAAAATCCTCATGGATATCACCCTATGAAATGGAAAGGAAAGGTAAGAAAAAGGACAAAAAGGTAAAATTTGGCTGTTACCAGGCACATTCTGGACACATATAAATGTTTTAGGACAATCAGCTGCGCCCCTCCAACTGTTTACAACAGTGCTCGCAAAAAGCAGAAACTGGCAATGGCACAAGCCCCCCACCTGCTCCATACAGTTGAGGTTCCCCATGTGGGGCCAGTATTCTTAGTCTTTAAGGTAGAGTTTATAGGAAGTTGGAACTCTGTGGCCACTTAGGCCAAAATTAGCTTTATAGGTGATATTTATGTTTTGGTACAGTCCAACCCACAAATCATAAAGTTTAAGGACACTGGAATCCACTCATCAAATATGGTACAAAAAATTCTCATTGCCCATCATTTTTTGGTGGAGTTCAGAAGGATTGAGAAAGAAGAGAGACAAGAAATGGAGGTTTTCACTTCGCCTGCTCTGAGAGAAAAACTGTAGTCAAAGTTCAAACGGGAAAAAGACGAATCGGGAGCAAATTAAACTCCTATGAACCTTCTAACATGATGAATTAAAAAAGCCAAAGAGCTGACAATGTCCCCTTAAGACCAGTATTTGGCATTTGCTGTTCAATGGACCATTCTATTCCAGGAGGCTTTATTCCTCCCCACAAAATACTTCACCAGATGGAAAAAGAAGAGCAGCCTAAGTGCACTCTGCTACTCTCCCTCACCCCCATCAATGATAGGTCTGGTCCTCAGGTGAGCCTGCTGGAGCTCTTTCTACAAAGGGCACCATCAGAAAAAAAACACAGATCTATTCAAAATTTGTAGAGAATACACTAAAAAAAAAAAAAAAAAGAGGTTACAAGGTGTTTATTAGGAGTTCCTGTTGTGGCTCAGGAGTTAATGAACCCGACTGACATACATGAGGACGTGGGTTCGATCCCTGGCCTTGCTCAATGAGTTAAGGATCTGCCCTGCCGTGATCTGTGGGGTAGGTCGCAGATGTGGCTTGGATCCCGGGTTGCTGTGGCTCTGGTATAGGCCGGTGGCTGCAGCTCCAATTCAACCCCTAGCCTGGGAGCCTCCATGAGCTGTGGGTGTGGCCCTAAAAATACCAAAAAAAAAAAAAAAAGGAAAAAGAAGAAAACAAAAAAAAAGAGGTGTTTTTCGGTAAGTCAATCCCCGGCCTGTTCTCTGAACAGGATTAACACTGCTGATATAGAGACCAGGGAAGGGAGGTGTCATTGGTCAGCTGCCAAGGGAGTGTCACAGCTCGGAGCAGAGCTCCTTTCACTTCCAGTGTGTTTAGAATTCTAGGCTGTTCTGCTGAAAACTTAAGACAGAAATTTTGCACAGGAAGCAGTGATACAGAGAGCAATGCCCAGTTCTTCCTATGATACAGCCCCTCAACCACACCGCTGAAAGGAACACATCTTCCCAGATCTACAATCTCTCTCCAAAGGAAAGGATACTGTAGGTATCCGACAGCACATATACATCAAGGGTAGCTGGCAGCCTTGAAAACTAGCTGGAAAAAGTTGTAAGATACATCAAAGTATGTATGGATTTTAATTTTTTTTGGTAAGACAATGTTACTTCTGGGCAGTAAAAAAAGATACCGAGTACATGTGCAAAAACACCAAATGAGGGGTTCCCATTGTGGTGCAGCAGAAACGAATCTGACTAGGAATCATGAGGTTGCGGGGTTCGATCCCTGGCCTCGCTCACTGGCGTTGTCTTGAGTTGTGGTGCAGGTTGCAGATGCGGCTTGGATCTGGCATTGCTGTGGCTCTGGCATAAGCTGGCAGCTGCAGCTCTGATTAGACCCATAGCCTGGGAATCTCCATATGCCGCGGGTGTGGTCCTAAAAAGACAAAAGACAAAAACAAACAAAATCCCCCCAAAACAAAACACTGCATGAGAATACAGCCTAATATTTCAACTTCCAGGCACTGAAAGACATAAGGTTTCACCACTACGTTAACTGTGACTTCCTTCTTTCATTCTTAAAATCAGGCAGAGGGTGGCTCTTCTCCAGAGCTAGTCTTTCTCGAACCTCAACCCCATGTTTGAAGTCTGTATCTTTAAGGGGTTTATACAAGTTTTATGGTTTCAAAAACTCTTTTCATGAACCGTAGGTAAAATTAATCAGTGATGAAGTAAGAGACAAATGGGACATCTTATTCCAAATCCCTATCTTACTTGCTCCTTTGCTCCTGAGTAAGGAGCACATCAAGAAGTGTAAGGTGAAGAGTACATAAAATAAAGGTCATATAACTTCCTTCAAGTTTCTAAAGAAAAGAATTCTTCTATTTTCATATCCTATAGCAGCAGTTTTTAAAACTTTTGGTGTCAGGACCCCTTTAAATTCTTAAAATTGGGAGTTTCCATCACAGCTCAGCAGAAACAAATCTGACTAGTATCCATGGGGACGCAGGTTTGATCCCTGGCCCTGCTCAGTGGGTTAAGGATCTGGCACTGCTGGGAGCTTGTGGTGTAGGTCGCAGACGTGGCTTGGATCCGATGTTGCTGTGGCTGTGGTGTGGGCCGGCAGCTGTGGTTCCAATTTGACCCCTAACCTGGAAATTTCCATATACTGCAGGTGCAGCCCTAAAACGACACACACAAAAATTCTTAAAATTACTAAGGACCTCAAAGTGCTTTTGCTTATATGACTTACATCTATTGCTATTTATTGTTTTAGAAGTTTTAAAACTTTTTAATTTTGAAATAATAATAGAATCGCAGGAAGTTACAAAAATCGTGTACTGAAAAAAATTTAAAGCCAAGAACACACATTCCCTTTAGCTCTGAGTGATGACATCATTCCTCATCACGTAGCATCTAGAAAAACTCCACTGTCCTACTCTGGAGAGAATGAGAATGAAACTCCAAAGAACACTTCAGTATGATCATTAAAATATTTTTGATTTTATACTTTAATTGATATGATATTGCATAATATATAAAAACATATTTGCTATTGTGACTCCCCTGCAAGAGTCTCAGGGTCACCCTGACCACACATGTTGAGAACTACTGTCCATAGAAGTGAGTCTGAGATGCCAAGATATACGCTTCATCCACAAAGCATCGGCTCTTTGCTTAAAGAGAGCAGAGGAAAGTCCCACAGAGATGCCGTACCAGGTCCAAAGGCCCAGGCTTTGGTGACTGACCAAATTACTACCATAAACCAAAGAACCTGACCCAGGAGTCTTCGCTAGGCGCTGGGGATATATGATTTCTGGAGATACCCTGGCTATGTCAACTGCAACTTTATCATTTGCGAAAAAAAAATTTATAACTGTGTCAACATATCTTTCCTCCTCATAAAAGTGATGACAGTGGCAATAAGGACATCCTGAGGATTAGTGGCCGGCTGCATCTTATATTACCAACTCTCTCTAGATGGTTACTGATCCCCAGGAAATGCTTGCCTCTCAACTGTGATTGTCTAATTAATGTTGTCGGGGCTTGTGCGACCCAGCAGCAAACACAGCCCTCTGTGTTGATTTTAATCATCGCCACTGTTGGGACACTGTAAAAGTAGAAGTCAGTTATTTTTAAAGAAAATCTATTCCAGTAGGTTTAACTTACAAAGGTCTCAACACATTTAGTAGTGTAGCGTTCTTTTTACCTTTAAATTCCTGAAAAGAACAAAGTTTGCATTTTAAGATGAAAACTGGCAAAAGCTTTTAATTAGTGATTTGATCTGAGTGGATCCTCTGGGTTCGGTCACTCAAAGAAAACAATAGAGCCTCTTAGCCAAAAGTCACAAAAACTGGAGTTCCCATTGCAGCTCAGTGGAAATGAGTCTGGCAAGTATCCATGAGGACGAAAGTTCAATCCCTGGCCTTGCTCGGTGGGTTAAGGATCAGTGTTACCATGAGCTGTGGCGTAGGCCGCAGACGCGGTTCAGATGTGGTGTTGCTGTGGCATAGGCTGACAGCTGCAGCTCCGATTTGACCTCTAGCCTGGGAACCTCCATGTGCCACAGGTGCATAAAAATACAAAAATAAATAAATGAATAAATAAACAAGTCACAAAAAGCAAAAACATCCTTTAGGAAAGAGACTCATATGCAGACCCACAATCATCTGCTCCCTAGAGTGTCACCCTGTGCAGGATCTCTACCAAGAAGCCACGAGCTGGCAACCCCTGGCGATGCTTCGACTGAGGAAAACAGAGATAATCTTTGGTGCCAGCAAACACAGTTTCTGAAAGGGACTTCTGGTGCTCATTCACAGAACAGGGAGAAAACTATGTCAATTGCTAACGCCAAAAGCCAGGAGAACTGGAGGAAATGATGATTTTTTCGGTCTTTTTAGAGCTGCACCTGCAGCATATGGAGATTCCCAGCTAGGGGTCAAAATGGAGCTACAGCTGCCAGCCTACACCACAGCCAGAGTGACACCAGATCCGAGCAGTATCTGCAGCCTACACTGCAGCTCACGGCAATGCCAGATCCTTAACCCACTGATCGAGGCCAGGGATCGAATCTATGTCCTCATGGATACTAGTCAGATTCCTTAACTGCTGAGCCACGATGGGAACTCTGGAAATGCTGAATCTTGAGAGCAAGGCTGGGCCTGTAGCCACTGGCTGTATCCAAGGAAGGAAATCTGCCCAAGGAGAGAACTCTTCTATGGCCTAGGCCCTCCAAGGACGACACACTTCCTTTGTCCCCTCTGGAATTGTAATTCAGGATGTGCACATGGTACTCTCCTTCTTCTGTCTTTTTAGGGCTGCACCTGCATGCGGCACATGGAAGTTCCTGGGCTAGCGGCTGAATCACAGCTGCAGCTGCCAGCCAATGCCATGGCTCACGGAAATGCCAGATCCTTAACCCACTGAGCAAGGCCAGGGACTGAACCCCAATCCTCATGTATACTAGATGGGTTCTTAACCCGCTGAGCCACAATAAGAATTCCCGGTATTCTTTTGATTTTTGGAGAGGCGTAGACCGTTAGTAAGTACTAAGAACCCTCAAGTTCAAAGGACATTTTACTCACGATGATCAGAAAGACAAGGTCTGCAATTCACGAAAGAAATGGGACACGTACAAAATGAAACCCTTGGTTTCCCTCCTCAAACCTGCTCTTGTCATTTCCAATAAATGGCAGCTTCATCCTTTCAGCTGTTTTGGCCAAAACCTTTGGCTGTTGTCTTTTTCTCACACTCTGTCATCTAATCCTGCTGACTCTTTTATGCAGACCGAGTCGGTCTGCGCCATCTTTACTTCTGCCATCCTATTAGACCAAGCCATTGTCAGCTCTTGCCTGGACGATGGCAACAGCCTCCTAACTGGTCTCCCTGCTCCCATCCTATCTCCCCGCTGTCTCTTCTCCACGTCAGACGTAGCGACCCTTCTAAAATCCAAATCAATTGTGCAAACACCTTAAAAATAATAAATGCAGGCAAGAACCATCAAAGGATGCTAAAACCGGTTGTTAGGGAACTGGATATTTTTATGGTTTTGATGCTATTTCCAGTTAAGGAAACAGGCACCTTTATAGGTAGGGATACTTGGTGGAATCTGTTTTAAGAGATGAAAGTTAGCATCACCATCAACGGGACACAGAGACAACACAGGTCTCTTGTGATGCCCTGAGAAGGGTTCGTATTTAGTGCTCCTACAGATATGCACGCCCTGAATCTATTCTTAAGGAAACACTCAGATCATCCCAGTGGAGGAACCCCTGTTATGGCACTGGCCTACCTTATGAAAAATGTGAATGTCATGAAAGACAAAGACAGGCTGAGACACTGTTCCAGAGGAAGGAGACTATAGAGAATATTCCGTAACAATAAATGTCAAGAGTGATCTTGGATTGGATCCCGGAGCAGACAAAACAAAGTGCTGCTAAAGTGTTTATTGAGACAATTAGAGAAATCTGCAGGTGGGCTATTTTTATAATAATAATGTTTTAGCAATAGTAAATTTCCTCAGTTTGATAAATGCACGTAGCTATGTCAGAGAACGTCTTTGTTTTTGGGAGATATACACTTAAGTATTCTGGGTCAGGATTCATGTGGCCTGCAGCTTTTTAGCTAGATCTGCAAAAAAAAGTGGGCATGGGGAGTTCCCATCATGGCACAGTGGTTGACGAATCCGACTAGGAACCATGAGGTTGTGGGTTCGATCCCTGGCCTTGCTCAGTGGGTTAAGGAGCCGGTGTTCTCTTAAGCTGTGGTGTAGGTTGCAGACGTGGCTCGGATCCCACGTTGCTGTGGCTCTGGTGCAGGCCGGCGGCTACAGCTCTGATTCAACCCCTAGCCTGGGAACCTCCATATGCCACCGAAGTGGCCCAAGAAATGGCAAAAAGACCAAAAATAAATAAATAAATAAATAAACAAATAAAAAAAAAAGTGGGCGTGGGCGGGGGTTGGGGACTAGCGGAGGTGGCAAAATGGTAACAATTGGTGAATCCAGGTGAAGGGTATGTATCTGTTCTTTGTGTTGTTACTGCAACTTTTCTGTAGATTTGAAAAATTTTCAAAAATGGAAAAATAATAAAATGAAAAAAGTGAAAAAACAAGTGAAAAATAACATCATGTCTCTACTTAAAACCCTCTAGTACCTCCCACTTCACTAGGAGTAAAAGCCACAAAGCTTTGTACCACCGACCCTGTCCTCTGAGGTCTCCCTCCCACCGCTCTGCCTGCTTGCTGTAAACGTGACACTTCCTCCTACAAGCAGGGCTTCTGCACTGCTGTTCCCTCTGTGTGGAATGCTCTTCCACCCACAGATATGCCCACACACTCCACTCCCATCAGAGAGGCCTTTTCTCATGACTCTTCATAAAATGCAGCTTCCTGCCATGACCCCTATGGCCCTTACATTGTCTCAGTTTTCTTCACAGCACTTATCATTACCTGCCCTTTTACACGTGCCTTTGCTTATCACCTGCCTCTAGCGGTGCAGTATGAGCTCCCCAAGGGCAGGGAGTTGGTTCTGTCCCCAGCCTCAAGAACAGTGCCTGCTCAGGGAGTATTTGTTGAGTGAATCCACTGCTTTGTAGGTGCTCATTTAAAAACTAGTTTACACTCCCACAGCCTCTGGGGGAGGGACTTCTGAGTATGTGACACTCTTTCAGGAACCTGTTTCTGATAAGTCTGCTGAATGATGCTGCTTTAAGGAAAAGTTTCCCACGTCTTGAATTCTACTTGAAGCAGGAAACAAGGACTGCGAGTGCAAGGGGCATGTACACCTTGTTCATCATCCGCGCCCCACCCCCCCAAACAAAACTCACTGCAGAAAGAAACCTGCACTGCTCTCACTCACAGGAGCTGACTGCCCACTCCCGCCCCCGCCCTGAGAACTAACTCGTTCCGCGCAGAAAGAGTCCAGACCCGAGAACGCGGACTAGGCTTCCTAATGCGGTATTGAGCACAATTCTTAAGGACGTGCAGGACTTGGGGCTCAGCAGAGAGCTGCCTTGCATGGCACACAGTGTCCTGCAGGGAAGACTGCCGTCCCAGGGTGAGTCAAGGAGATGCAACTGGGAAGGAGACAACATACGACAGTGGATTTCCCGACTGAAGAGCCGAGCAAGAGAGTGAGCTTTTCCCAAGTTACTTACGTCTGTGGAGGTGGGGCTGGGCAGGGACACAGGCTGGACAGGTGCAGGGAAAGTGAATGTGGTCTCTGTCTTTTCATTTTCAGGGGAGTCAGGATGACTGGATGGGGGGGATGTTGGGGTAAGGGCTCCAAACCCCAGCACTGCATTGTATTTTGGAGGACGACCTATATACCAAGAGAAGGGAACAAAAGGGAAAACGGGGAGGGGAAGAAAGGGGGAAAAACGATCTTACATACCTTTGGCCAGTGTTCCTCATTGGCTAGCATGGAAAAGGAAGTGAGGTAGCAGACAGCAGGTTAATACAACAGTCCCAAAGAGAGGAAGAGAAGCAAAGATTTAAACGTCATCAGACACCAATGCATGAGCCTCGAAAGAAGGGAGGATAAGAGAGCCTCAGAAAATGCCAGGAGACACCCAGTTATGGCAAAGGTCTGTGCCTTGGGCAGATTATGGTGACATTCCTAACTATTACAAGTTGAGACTTCTAAAGGAAGAACAAGACTCAACGCTCACTTGGGAGCCAAGCCCAGCGATAAGAACTTATTTTATTTTCCCCTCTTTTGCATATTGCTCCCTAAGGTTTTTCTGCCATCATCATTCTTATCGTAATATTAAAGATTCTCACTTCCCATGAATGGATTTATGGAGGACTTCTGCTTTGCCCTTTCTTTCCTATCCACAGTTTGGTCATTTCATTGCTGTGCATATGGAGAAAGGAAAAAGGGGCAGGGGGCAAAATTCAGATGAACCAGCCTCACCCCCCTGCTGGCAGAGCTAGAAAGGGATGTTTTGGGAGTAGCTGGAACCTAAGAGCTGAAAAGATGTTCTGGGCTAAACAATGAATTTAAGTATTTCTGGCCTTAGAGATCCTCCCGAGTTGATGAAGAACTGCCTCCCCACTTTCCATGACAAACATTCCTGTGAACTACATGTCTAAGAACTGGGCTGTTCCAAAGTCTCAGGAAAGGCCCTGTCATCAGCAACACTGCTAACTGAGAGAGGTGATGTGAGCAAGAGCATTTTGAATCAGACCTCATGGCTACAGAGGATCCATAAATGAGCCCTAACAGGGGTGGGCAGTTCAGGTCAATCACTCTTATCTAAGTCAGGGTCCTTGTCTTCTACGGGCCACGGTCATGGCATCCAAGCTGTAAGTGATCCAAAGTGTATGCTTGGCACACCAGAGGCAAAAAGGAGCCAGAGAGGTACACAAGCGGCTACAAACACTGGTGGATGGGACGCAGGATCATGACCTTGCCAACAGTTACAATTTATAATAGAATTATGCACAAGAGCCATGATTCTGTCAGACACCTGCACAAACATTACCCATCTGTGCGAAACTGGCACTGTCTGCAGTAGAAAGACAGAGCGCCCTGGTTTGTCTTTTCTAGGGAATTTAGTGCTGCTAGAAGGGGAAGATGAAGGCTCTTTATTTACCCACAGAAGGCATGTCCTAGGCATTGTGAATGCAGGCTTTCATCCTCTGACCTTGGCAAGAGATACCAAGGTCTTTCTGGTTCATTTAACCCCTGTCCTCTTTGCAGATACTGCCCACCAGCAGGCCAGTTAATTGTGGCTTCTGGCTGGGAGCTCCTTTTTGAGAACTGTGTCAGAGGTCACTAAAAATTGCCAAGAACTAAATAAAACTGCAAAAACTAACCCATGACATGGGTTACTGGGGCCCGGGAATCAAGAAGAAGCAACGGCTTAGGGTTTCCCATCTCAATATGTTTTGGCTTCTTGAAGGAGAGGGCTGATGAAACATGAGAATGGGTCATGAAGGGTGGGGGTGCCATCTCTCTCAGGGAGGAGGTGGTCATGGTACAGTTGCAGCCCTGCCCATGGCAGACAGAGGGTCAGGGTGACCTCCTGGGCTTCCAACAGCTCTGAGATTGTGTGTGCATACACAAAAATTAGTATGCTGCTCCACTCACTCTGCAACCTTTCTAGCCTGCAACTATAATTCAGGGACACATTATCATGTGGAGAAAGGGACCTTGGGATGTATTACTAACATCAAAGAACAATTTCAGAGCCTTGTTTATGAGCTCGAACTCTGAGCTATTAAGACCTATTTGGAACCTGCACCGTGAGAGCAGCCGCCACCTCTGCCTTGAGAGTGAGATGGAGCACCTGCCCGGGAGGGTGGAAATTGGGGGATGGAGCTCTGGGAATTTCTCCTTCGGGGAGCCTGCTGTGACAGTGATCTTTTCTTCCTTAGTTGGAGGTACCCTTTTCTTACAGATGCGAAATTCTTTCTCCTTCCTGGAAAGTCTGCAGCTCACAGAAGCTTAAGAGTCATACTCTGGCCTCACTGGCATCAGGACAACTTAGATGCCCCTAAGAACGCCTTGGCAACAGCAGCGCTCTGTTCTGCTCAATGATGCTGCCATGTTTCCTTTCACAAGGTGTCCTCTTCATTGTGCTATTCATAGACAGCCTGGCGGGCCTGGGGCAGAAACGCTGCATTAAGCCTTTCTCCTGAGCCAGCTCTGCCAGAATCCCGGGAAGGACAGCTTTTGACTCAGTAACCGGAACTCTGATAAGAAATCTCGCTCTCTTTTTCCTCCATTCTCAGAGAACAACAACAAAACGATTTTCAAGGGATATAGGAGTTAGGCTCTAGGACAACAGGAGGAGGGAGGGGAGAGAAACACAACACAGAAAGCAAAAGCAACAGCAAGGGAGAGATGCAAAAAGGTGCTCACCTCGCTTCCGGGTCCCGGGATGCATTGTACTATTCAGGTATGTGACTGCACTCTTCTTACGCTTTGGGGATCGAAGAAGAAAGGTGACCAGTTGAGTAACACGGTTACTACCAATACTGGCACAAGCCAAAGCCCAAGCACCACATGCTCATCGACATGCCAGCTAGTTAGTGCTAGTCATCCCAAGGTCTCAGTGCTAACTGGGATTAATCCTATGTACTTGGCTCTGAGGGAATATTCCAGAGAGGGCTGTCTGTCTCTGCTTCTGAAAACAGTTGTGTTCAGGTGACCGGAGGAGTTTAATTTTTAAGGTAGATCTGTATCAACTTAAACTTAGGGAAAAAACTAAGGGGCAAATAGTGAATAACACAAACAAAATGATGTGATCAGCCAGAGAAAAAGCCATCATTTCACAGAACTGGCTAAGCACACTCAGGGTACTGCTCTGAAGCAGAATTTCAGATGGGAGCCGGTGAACAAATCATACATTAAACTGAAAACGAGAGGGAGGGGCCAAATGCTGGCCAGGAATACCTCTGGCTCAAAGACCGCGCCACTGTATACTGGATTTGCTGTTGTTCTTCTTTTTCGCTCTTGCCTCTTGCTTTGGATTTCTTGGGAAAGCAAAAGACTTGGATTAGAAGAGAGGTAGGGAGAACCTCAAAAACTTAACTTTGTTGTTTATCTTTTGGTTTTCCCATGAGAGTCAGAAATGAGGGCAGGTCTCTCAGTTTCACTGCAGCCTCAGCAGAGGCAAGCACACTGCTGGGAACAAGTATGTAGGGTCATCTACTCTCACCTCCTGGAAAGCAAGGCTATGCCATCCTACAGAGTGGCTCTCTGTGATCAAGAGCTCGACAGTAGACAGCGCCTGTAAACAAGCTGTCCTGATTTAATTTTAGGTCACTGAAATACAGGTGTGATGAACTTTACCCACAGACCTAGACTGAGTAACCACAGTTCACCATTCTTGAATTAAATAACTAGGACAGGTATAGCTTTGCAACTGTCCTTAAGATTCTGATAACCTAGGGCGATTGAAAAATACAAACACTTGTTGGAGGGGCATGTGATACTTTGCGCTGCCTGAGAAAAAAGTTTCTCTAAGTGAACAGAAGCCACTTTAACCCAGAAAACTAGGGAGTTTCCTCGGGACAGCAGTGTGGACAATGACAGGAAGGAGAAGGGCTAAAACTTAGATAGAAGGATGGTAAGTTTACTCCAAAAAAAGAGGTCACACTGGTTGAATCATGCTCCATTTGTGTTCCAGTTTTCTATTCTAGCAAATAAATCAAACATTATTTTCAAGAACAAAGCGCTGGGTCAGAAGCAAGGCAGTGCCATAGGTATCTTCTCTTACCTTCTAGATGGTCATGTGTTACCAATCCTAGAGACACCATGAAGGCAAGTTTCTGTGCCAGAGAAAGAAAAGAATATATTTTAGTTTGGGTTCTCCAAAGCCAACAGCATATTCCCAGTTAGACTCCTAGAGAAAGCCAACCCAATAGCCAGTGGCTTGAGGAAAGCCAAGTTCAAATGAATGGGGAGCAGGCACCTTCCACCCTTGCAGCTATGGGGCAGTTCTGGAGGCTTTCTGATCTGACAGGGGGCCTACATCTTCTACTTTCTCAATGGCAGAAACAGTATCTTGAGTGACCCTAAGTTGTTTTTTTTTTTTTCCCCCAGAAAAATTCTCTTAAGAGGGAAGAGGACTTCACACTGAAAACACACATGGAGGGTTTCAAAGAGCTACCTGTACAACGAGCTCCAAATTCTAAGTACTTTGCTTGTCATACAAGGCCCGGGGGGTTCTTAGATTTTTACTACCACTGACTGGTCAGTGATAACTCAAAGCTAAATGAGTTTTAGGAATGACAGCGGTGGTTCTGCTTAATACCACGGACCTAAAAGTTAGGGAGCGATGTCTCTCTGACCACCACTCTCAGGGCTCCCTCGGAAGCCAGACTGATCAGAGTACTGTACTCCAAAGCTGGAACGTCAGGTGCTTAAAAATGGAGAGAGCAACAGATTGATGACTATTTTTCTCTTTGGTTGCAGGCAGTCTGGAAAGTATGTCTTCATTTTCTGCCGTACCACTGCATGTGGCTGCTAAATATGCCAAATAATATATCATCGATTTCTCTCACTGATGAATATGGAACATCGTTAACTGTTAAAAGAGACATACTCCTGCAGAATTATTTATACCACAAACTGGTCTTTGAAAATCCTGACATTTTACCCTCAAAATTAAATATTACGATATTCTGGCCTAAAGTGATAGGTTCAGGCAATTCAAGGTACTCAGTGTTTTATGAAGATGACCTCGAACGAGCCACTTGAGAATACAGATATGTCCTTTGATGGTCTCCTCTCCTTAGAGTCCTGAAGAAATGTTTTTATTTATTCTTTTTCTTATTTCAAAAACGTGGGTGGGCACCTATCCTCCTGACAGCCAGGGTACTTCAGTGAGGAAAAGCAGTCTGGGACCTGCTGCCCGTTTTCTCCATTGCATACGTTTTGTGGTTGACAATTAACCACATTCCTACTTTTCACTATTCCTTCAAAACTTAAGATTAGAAGGCTGTCTGCTAACTGTTCTCTGTTAATAAAGCAGTGTGTGAATTGATATTCAGATACACTTTCTTTTAATCAAGTAACAGCACACTTCTTGGCCACTCATATCCAACTCATCTTTGCCAATCTACATCAAGCTCATAAAATAATAATTAAATGGGGAAAGTTCTCTTCTGTGGAACAGTTTTCAGTGATAAATAGAATAAAATGTTGTCAAGAACTTTTGCCTCATCTATGTATCACACATTTGCCAATAACTAATTTATTCTCTTTATGGCAGTGAATCTATCCAGTTGGAAATACCTGTTATTATGCCTGATGGTATTTGCTTGCCCTCACTGTGCCACTGACAGAAGATATCCTTCCGTTTCTTTTGATAAGAAAATTTTGCTAATAGCCTGTCCTATTTTTCCTCCTCCAACCCTCCTATTTGTCATTAATTTTTCAGATGATTTCATAAGTTTCTCAGCGATATACATGACTAGTAATTCTTCTTGGTCTCTTCCTTAGAAGCAAATTAAAAATTAATTTATTTCATACCAGAAAGAATTATAATTTTTACCTGTTTTAGAAAAAACCTAAACTGGCTTAATAAATCACTGCTTTACTTCTGTGAATGGCACTGAAGCTTTGATGGCTTCACGCCACTAGTTGACATGGTTTCATTACAAAGAATACGCTGAGGATAGAAGGAAATGGATTGCCAGTCTAATAAAATCCAACTCTCAGATATTCATCATCATATTACCTGTCCACATTTTTTTTTACAGCTGCTTGTATAATAGTATCAAACTAAATTCTCCTGTCTAAGGACATACAAATCCACATTCTATATTTGTACCAGAGTCTTGTTTGCTATTTAAGTTTATAATAGTATTCTAACTTATAGCACAGATGTAATATTTTCATCCCTACTTTTATGCTTCACTGAACTACTTCTGAGCTACTGCTTCATTTGTGATTTGGGGATCTAATGCAATACAATGGTAATAACAACAATACACATATAACAAGTGTAATCGATAACACAGATAGACCTTAACTGAGTGAACTAGACATCTAAAAAATGTTGGCTGAGACAAACAATTTGTAATGACCATTAGCCATGCAATAGGATACCTGAAAAAATGGTCATTAATCATATAATTCAAATTGGTGACATATACATGAAATGCCTGTTTGCCAGCTCATAGACACGCAAGGCCACACTCTTAATCCGCCCCAGGCCAACCTGATTTGGCAATGACATTACCGAATAATGAGAAAGCACAAGAAAAGGAAATCAAGTGACTCAGACAGCGAGGGTCCCTCCTGATGTGTGTGAATAAGTCACATCTCATAGACTGAGCCATGCTTGGGAGGGCTGGGCCTACCAACCTGAGGGTTCTCCTCCCGTTTTGGTTTGGGCGCAGCAGGTGGAGTGATGGTGCGGCTTTCTGTTTGTTTCTCATCTGTTTCTGTGTGGGATTTAATTGTCTAGGAGAGGAAAATGAAATGAAAATTCAGAATTCACTTTTTATTACAAGAACAAAAGCAAAGTCTGACTGTAGCCAACAAGAAAGAAAAGAACTTGCTAGTAAAGGAGAGCATACGAATTTCGTCTTAGAAGGGGGGGAAAGTAAAACGTAAGGGCCCAGCTGAAATGATTCAATTGTATAACTAGACTAGATACGAATCTATAAATACAATAGATTTTTTTTAATGCCACACCTATGGCATATGGAAGTTCCTAGGCCAGGGATTGAATAAAAGCCACAGCTGCGGCAATGCTGGATCCTAAACCCACTGTGCCAGGCCAGGGATGGAACCTGTTCCTTCTCAGAGACCCGAGCCACCTCGGTCAGATTTTTAACCCACTGCACCAAGGTGGGAACTTCACAATAGTTTTAATTATACATAAAGAAAAAAAATCTATGGTTTAATTTTTAGGTATAAATATCAAGTAAAGGCTGCTCTTTCTAATTTCAATGTGTTTTAGGATGCAGGGGTAGTTTTTCAGAAGTAAGCCCATTCTTGTTACATACAGGTCACGTTCCAGTTCGCAGCATCCTTAAGATCTGAATAATGTCCGAAAAAATCTTATATGCACGTTTTTCTATTTCAGAACAATTCCAATCATAATCTAAGAGAGGTTGCAGATTTACCTTTATTTGGGGTATTTAAAACCTGCCTGCATCATTCATTAGAGGAGAGATGCAATTGCCAAGGAAAGGCTCTCTTGCAAGAGACTGACATCCTGATTACTTCCAACCTCATCTTCAAGATGCATCCATTCCAACAAAAGAAACACCAGGAGCATTATCATCTTCAGACATAAATGGAAGCTAGCAAACTGGGAGACCGGCTCTGCATTACAATTCTTATCATGGCCCAATGGCTAATTCATTTTACGAAGCCCTCTGTAAATACTGAAATGATATTAGAACAGTAGATATAAAACTATAAACACAAACCTAATTTACTTTTTCAAAATTAAAAACAATGCAGATGCAAATGGTCTTTTTGTATAGCAACAAGTAATTAAATAAATGAAAGTGAAATTGTCTGATTACTGATGAGTAGGAGCCAAATGAAAGACTGGTCCTACAGCAGGATATAGAAAGTTCTCAAAAATCACTATGTTGTGGAATATTTTACTAGATCTGAAAAACTAACACAATCACCAAGATTTTTCCCTTTCCTGGCCACGTCCATATTTTTCTTCTGCTTCTCACACTGTTACTTTAGGACGTGCAAGTATCTGCCTTATCAATACTGTGGCGACCACTGTTCTGAAGCATACCTGCTGCTTAGTATTTCTTTTCATGGGGGTCCTGACACATTTCCACCTCTGGACTATAAGCTACTTGAGAGCAGGACTGTTCTACACACTCGTGCACCCCTCTGAGCCTAGGGCAGGACCTCACGTAGAGCAGGTATACTGCAAAGAGATGCTGATCTTCTGAGTGGGGAGTATGACCTACCAGAAGAATCATTTGCTCTCCTCTCTCCCAAACATACACATTTTTTTTTAACCAAAAAGGACACATTTCCCCCATAAAACCACCAAACACACCTACAAGGGAATGGCAAAGTAGTTTATAGTGACATTTTTAAGGTCCTGGGTGTCCAGCAAGCTTATCTTCATAGCTCTCTGATTTGGAAGAACAGGAGTCTGAGGGAGGAGGGAGAAGAGAAGGTCAACTATTAGGATTTGCTGCTCCATCCGAGGCTATGTGAAGTCCCGTGGGGTCTCTTACTTCCATCTCTAAGGCTGAAAAAAAGCAGGCAGTGGCAATACCTCTAGGAAAGTAAACCAATTCCTCTTCACTAAGGAATTGTCCAGGGTTCAACTTTTTTCTCATGCAAAAAGAATACAATTATCCCAAGGTTGGATAAAGAATACCAAAAGCATCCCCTCCCCCCCAAAATTAAGATAAAACTATCCATCCCCTCCCCCCCAAATAAAGATAAAACTATCAAAACAATGGGGAGGCATCCTTCTCTCATGGACCTTCCACTCTGCGGGAAGCCAGCTGCCATGCTGTGAATAGCACCATGGAGGGGCCCATGGAGTGGGAAACTGAACCTCCTGCCAACAGCCAGGGAGAAGTGAGGCCTGTCAACAACCATGTGACTGAGTTTGGAAGGAGATTATCCAGCATCAGTTGAGCCCTGAGATGACTGCAGCCCTGGCCAACTAGTCTGAAGGCAAAGTTGTGAGGGACCTTGACCCAGGACCACTGAGATAAGCTGCAACCTGTTCCTGACCTCAAAACTGTGTTAGATAATAAACATTTGTTGTTTTAAGCTGCTTTAAGACACCAAAAAAAAGACACATTAGGGTAGGGGAGTGACACCATGGAAATGACAGGACAGGGAGCTCTAAGAATCAATCCTTTCACTGAAGCAACCATTAAGTTGGCAGAAATAGACAGAATCAACTTTTTAAAACTTTAGAATCTAATTAAAAAAAAAACAAAACTAAGAGCAACCAGGAGGGCACTTACTGAGGAAGAAGCTGCTAAATTTTACCATGAAAGCATTTCTCCTCACTATCCCCTAGCTCAGCAGAGGCTGTGGAGAAGCCTATGTTCCCGGTGTGATTCACTGAACCTTGTTCTCAGCTTGTGGTTGTGTCTGCTGAACACAGTCCCTGGTAGCAGTCCCTGAGGACTGGTGCAGAGGCTGAGCCTCTCTGACAATCTTAGGTTGGCATGGCTTTCTTGTTGCCATCTGATGAAAGCATCTAATGGCATATGTTACCTGCAGTTACCTGGTGCAAAGGATGGTGGATGGATATGCAGCAGAGAGACCCAGTGGCTCAGGGTGGTGGAGGCTGAGGAAGAAGACTCTTGGAGGAGAAAGGGCTTTGAGGTGCTGTCACATATACTGGGGACTCCAGAGTGCACTGAACATTCCCAAGGCCAGATGCACACTTAGAAAAGACCTGAGAGAAGACTAAGCTTGCATTTCTGGCTGATCTTTGAGCTCCATCCAAGAAAGAGGTGAAGTCTAAGACAGAGATTTAGGTGGCCTGGCTTAGCACTGAAGGAGAGGCCCTGCTCAGAACCAATCTGCAAAAACCAAGAGAGGTGTTTGTTTGCTTGTTTTTTTCTTTTTCAGCCTCAGTTGCGGCATATGGAAATGCCTGGGCCAGGGATTGAATCTGAGCCATTGCTGTGACCTAAGCCAGAGCTGCAGCAATGCCAGATCCTTAACCCACTGTGCTGGGCTGGGAATCAAACCCGTGCCACCTCAGAGACAGTGCTCGATCCTTAACCCAATGCACCACAGTGAGAACTCCTGTTTTAAATTTACTTATTACTACTTTTTCCTTCTTTCTGGCTCTAGTTGTTCAAGTAAACATAATAGAAGAGAGATTTCAACAACCATTCATGACAAGAAATAGTCTGAAAAAAGAGTCTGGAAAAGGCACTAAACAGACAAATAACTGCAGCCCTCAACAATCAAGAACAGTAAACCCCAAGGTGGGAGGAAAATATAATTTCCAGAGTCATTGCACTGTAATTTCAAAATGAAGAGTTCTCATAAATAATTATAAGGCAAACAAAGAAACAAGAAAGTATGGCCCTGTCATTGGAAAAAAAGAAAAATGACTAGAATCTGGCCATAAGGAAGCCTGGACAGCAGACTCTCTAGAGAAAGACTTCACATCAACTGCCTTAAAAACACTCAATGATACATAGAGAATGGATAAGCAACAAAGCCCTGCCATATAACACAGGGAATTATATTCCATATCCTCAGAGAAAACATAATTGAAAGTAATATAAAAAATAATGTGTGTGTATATATATATATGTATAAATGAATCACTTTGCTGTACAGCAGAAATTAACACATTAGAAATCAATTATATTTCAATAAAAAAAGTGCCTGAAGAGCTAATGGAAATCAAGGACAAAGAACCACCACGACAACAAAAATAATGTTTCACAAAAAAAAAATATATATATATATGTATATATATACACACACACATGTATATATATCAATAAAGAGACAGAAATTATTTAAAAGAACCAAACAATTTTTTTTTTCTTTTTAGGGTCACACCTGTTACATATGGAAGTTCCCAGGCTAGGGGTCGAATTGGAGCTGCAGCTGCTGGCCTACACCAAAGCCACAGCAATGTGGGATCTGAGCCTCCTCTGTGACCTACACTGCAGCTCAAGGCAATGCTGAATCCTTAACCTACTGAGCAGAGTCAGGGATTGAACCCATATCCTCATGGATACTAGTCAGGTTCATTACCACCGAGCCCCAGTGGGATTCCCCAAAGAGAAATCTAAAGCTGAAAAAAACCACAGCTGAAATGAAGAATTCACTAAAGGCATTCAGGTTAAAAAAAAAAAAAAAAGTAGAATACCAGGGAGAGAGGAGAGACAGAAAGAAGCAGAAATATATATAAAGAAATAGGTGAAAATTCCCCAAATGTGATGAAATCTAGTAATCTATAGCCATACCTCATTTTATTGTGCTTCACATTATTACAATTTGCAGTTGTTCCATTTTTTTATGTATTGAAGGTCTGTGGCAACCCTGCATTGGACAAGTCTATTGGTGCAATTTTCCAATAGTATTTGCTCACTTTATGTCTCTGTATCACATTTTGGTAATTTTCACAACATTTCAAACATTTTCATTATTATTATACTTGTTATAGTGGTATCTGTGATCAGTGGTTTCTAATGTTACTATTAAAAAAAAGATTATAACTTGCACAAGTTCAGATAATGGTTAGTATTTTTTAGCAATAAAGTTTTTTTGCTTTTTCATTTTGGCTGTGCTCGTGGCATACAAAAAGTTCCCAGGCCAGGGACTGACTCAAGCCACAGCAATGACAATGCTGGATCCTTAACCTGCTGAGCTTAACCACTGGAAACTCCAGAAATATTTTAAAATTAAGATATGTACAGTTTTTTTTGACATCATGCTAATGCCCATTCAATAGACTATAGTATAATATAATTCTGACATGCAGTGAGAAACCAAAAAATTCATGGGACTAGCTTTATCTGCTTTATTGCGGTGGTGTGGAACTGAACCTGCAAAATCTCTGAGGTATGCTTGTAGACATCCAAGTAGGATAAATTAAAAGAGACTCACAGTGAAACCCCATTATAAAATACTGTCAAAAACCAAAGAAAGAACCTTGAAAGCTGCAAAAGAGAAATGATGCATTATATATAAGGGGTCCTCAATATGATTAACAGCTAAATTCTCATCAGAAACCAGAGACCAGAAGGCAGTGGGATGACATGTTTAAAGTGCTGGAAGACAAAACATTCTCTGATCTATCAACCTTACAAATGTTTTCTTGGATCAGCCTCCCAAAGCAACAGAAATAAAAGCAAAAATAAAGTGCTGGAAGAAAAAAAAAAGCCTATCAACCAAGAACTCTATATCCTGCTAATAGATCTCCCCTAAAAGAACTCCCTTTAAAGTTCTTCAGGATGAAACAAAAAGATACAAGACAGTAACTTAAAGCCAAACAAAGAAATAAGAACTCCAGTAAAGGTAACTACATAGGTTAACATAAAATCCAGTATTACTGTATCTTTGATTTATAATTTTTGTTTCTTTTGTGATTTAAAAGAGAAATGCATAAGACCGTAATTATAAATATATATTAGCAGCTATACAATACATAAAGATGTAATGTGTGTGAGACAACAGCAACTTAATGGGGCTGAGCTGGGTAGGAGCACAGTTTTTGTATACTACTGAAGCTAAGCTGTGATCAAATCAAATTACATTGTTAAAAATTTATGAATGTTACCTGTAATCTCCATGGTAACCACTAAGAAAATAACTAAAATATAGACAGAAAAGGAAGTGAGAGAGCATCAAAAGAGTACGCTAGGAAAACACACACACATACATACACACAAGAGAGGGTAGTACTGAAGGAACTGTCAAAAAAGACATAAGATATGTAGAAAACAAATAGCAAAATGGCATAAGTCCTTGCCCATCAGCAATCACTTTAAATGTAACTATTATTAAACTCATCAATTAAAGAATAGAGAGTGGATTAAAAAAAACATGATCCAACAATACGCTATCTATAAGAGACACATTTTAGAGCCAAAGACACAAAAAGGTGTCCATCAGAGAACAGAAAAAGATACTGCACACAAATAGTAACCAAAAGAGTATAGGATGACTATACAAATATCAGACAAAATTCACTTTAAATCAAAAATTGTTACAGGAGACAAAAAAGGTCATTATCTACTGATAAAAGGACCAGTTCATCAAGGAGATATGACAATTTCAAATATATATGCAACAAACAACAGAGTCCCAAAATACATAAAGCAAATATTGACAGAATTAAGGGGAGAAATAAACAGTTCTGTAGTAATGATTGGAGATTTTAATACGCCACTTTATTTAATGGAAACAACATGAGATCAATAAGGAAATAGAGAACTTGAACAGCACTGTAAACCAACCAGACCTAACAGGCATATAAAGAACAGCCTACTTAAAAAGCATGAAATAATACCATTTGCAGCAACATGGATGGACCCAGAAATTATCATACTAAGTGAAATAAGTCAGAGATAGAAAAATATCATATGAGATCACTAATAGGCAGAGTCTAATAAAAATGATATAATAGAACTTACAAATCAGAAACAAAGGTTTCAAAACCAAACTTATATTTATCAAGGGGGAAACATGGGGGGAGGAATAAATTAGGGGGTTGGGACTGATAATATAAACATTACTATGTATAAAATAGATGGGTAACAGTCAACTACTGTGAAGCAGAGGGAAATTTACTCAGTATTATGTAATCACCTCTAGGGGAAGAGAATCTGAAAAGGAATGGGTATATGTATATGAATAACTGATTTACTTTGTTGTACACCTAAAATTAACACAACTTTCTAAGTCAACTACATTACAATAAAATTAAAAAAAAAACCAAAACAGCCTATTCTAAAACAATAGAATACGCATTCTTCTTAGGTACACATGAAACATTGTCCCGGATAGACCTTATTTGGGGCCCCAAAACAAATCCTACTAAATTTTAAAAGACCTGAAATCATAGGAATTATCTTATCTGAAAACAATAGAAAGAAACTAGAAATCAATAAAAGGAATTTTATTTTTTTTATTTTTTATTTTTTTTGTCTTTTTAGCTATTTCTTGGGCCACTCCCATGGCATATGGAGGTTCCCAGGCTAGGGGTTGAATCGGAGCTGTAGCCACCGGCCTACGCCACAGCCACAGCAACAAGGGATCCGAGCCGCGTCTGCAACCTACACCACAGCTCACGGCAACACCGGATCCTTAACCCACTGAGCAAGGGCAGGGACCGAACCTGCAACCACATGGTTCCTAGTCGGATTAGTTAACCACTGCGCCACGATGGGAACTCCATATAAAAGGAATTTTAGAAAAATTTAAAATATGTGGAAATGAAACAGCATATTTTCAGTTTTGATTTATTTATTCTTTTGGCTGTGCCCACAGCATATAGAAGTTCCCAGGTCAGGGATCAAACCTGAGCCACAGCAGTGACAACATCAAATCCTTAACTGCTAGGTCACCAAGTAACTGCAAAACAACATACTTTCAAATGACAAATGGCTCAAAGAAGAAATCACTAGGAAAAATTTCTAATTTCCTCGAAGAATGAAAATGAATGTACAATATACCAAAACTGGTATGATGCAGTAAAAGCACTGCTCAGAGGGAGAGAGAAACTCATAGCTGTGAAAGCCTGCATCATCTTGGGAGTGCTGGGACATGGGTTTGATCCCTGGCCCAGCACAGTGGGTTAAGGATCCAGCATAGCCACAGCTGCCACTTAGTTGGAGGGTATGGCATGGATCTGATCCCTGGCATGGTAGCTCCACACGCCTTGTGGTGGGGGTGGGGGAGAAAAAAAAAGAGGAGTTTCTATTGTGGCTCAGCAGTAACAAACCCAACTGGTATCCATGAGGATGTGGGTTCAATCCCTGGCCTTACTCAGTGAGTTAAGGGTCTGGTGTTGCCTTGAGCTGTGGTGTAGGCTGGCAACTGCAGCTTTGATTTGATCCCTAGCCTGGGAACTTCCATATGCTGTGGGTGCAGCCATTAAAAAAAAAAAAAAAAAAAGGGGGGGGGGGGATAAGAAAAAAGAAAAAAGATCAGGATTTCCCTGGTGCCTTAGTAGTTAAGAATCCAGCATTGTCATTGCTGTGGCTTAGGTTACTGTTGCGGCATGGCCACAATTTATACACCATCAGAAAGAATAAAATACTTAAGGATAAATTTAATCAAAGAAGTGAAAAACCTGTACACTGAAAACTTTCACTGCTCAAAGAAATAAAGAAAACCTAAATAAATGGAAAGACATCTGTATTCAAGGACTGGAAGACTGAATATTGTTAAGATGGCAATACTATGCAATCTACAGATTCAATACAATTCCTATCAAAATTTCAACAGCCCCCCCATTCATGTAGAGCTGTCGGAGTCCTTAAATAGCGAAAACAATATTGAAAAAGAGAAAAAGTTAAGAGGACTCACTCATACTTCCCAATTCCTAAACTTACTACAAAACTACAGTAATGAAGACAGTGCGGTTGGTACTGCCACATAAAGACATACATACAGACCAACAGAACAGGATCAAAAGTCCAGAAATAAACCCCTACATCCATAGCCAATAGCTTTTCAATAATTGTGCAATGATTATTCAAGTGGAGAAAGAATATCTCTTCAACAAATAGTGCTGGGAGAACTGGATATCCATGTGCAAAATAACATTGGACCCTTATTTCACACTATATATAAAAATTAAGTAAAAATGGATTACTGACCTAAATATAAAAGACAAAACCACACAACTCTTTTTTTTTTTGTCTTTTTGCTATTTCTTTGGGCCACTCCCACAGCATATGGAGGTTCCCAGGCTAGGGGTTGAATTGGAGCTGCAGCCACCGGCCTATACCACAGCCACAGCAACTCGGGATCCAAGCGGTGTCTGCAACCTACACCACAGCTCACGGCAACACCAGATCGTTAACCCACTGAGCAAGGGCAGGGACCGAACCCGCAACCTCATGGTTCCTAGTCGGATTCGTTAACCACTGTGCCACGACGGGAACTCCAAAACCACATAACTCTTAAAAAAAAAAAGTTAGGGGTAAATCTTCATGACCTTAGATGTGACAATGGATTCTTAGATAGGGTATCAAAAGCATAAGCAACAAAAGAAAAAAATTAAAAACTTTTGTGCAAAGGAAAATTATCAAGAAAATGAAAAGACAATCTACATAGTGAGAGAAAATATTTGCAAGTTATATATCTCATAAGGGTCTAGTACATAGATTATATAAAGAATTTTTAAAACTCAACAACAAAAACATACACAACCTAACTTATAAACTGGCAAAGAACTCAAACAGAGATTTCTCCAAAGAAAACATACATATGGCCAATGAGTACATGAAAAGATGCTCAACAGCATTATTTATCAGGGAAATCTAAATTACAATATGATACCACTTCACACCCACTAGGATAACTCCAATTTTTTAAAAAAGGAAAATAATAAGTGTTGGCAAGGAGGTAGAGAAAACAGAACACTCAGACATTGCTGGTGGGAATGTAAACTGATTAAGTTGCCATGGAAAATGGTTTGGCAGTTCCTCAAAAAGTTAAACATAGCACTTCCCAATGTGGCTCAGCAGTAACAAACCTGACTAGTATCCATGAGGACTTGGGCTCAATCCCTGGCCCCACTCAGTGCGTTAAGGGTCTGGCGCTGCCGTGAACTGCAGTGTAGGTCATAGACACGGTTTGGATCCTGCATTGTTGTGGCTGTGGTGTAGGCCAGCAGCTACAGATCAGATTTGACTCCTAGCCTGGGAAGTTCCATATGCTGCAGGTGTGGACCTAAAAGGAAAAAAAAAAAGTTAAACATTAATATAAGAATGGGAAACAGGTACTGAAACAAATACTGGTACATAAATATTCATAGCAACACTATTCCCAATAGCCAAAAGGTAAAAATAATCCAAACATCTATCAATGGATGAATGGATAAACAAACTGTGGTATCTACATACAAATGGAATACTATTTGGCTACTCAAAGGAAGGAAGTACTAATATATGTTACAATGAGAATAAATCTGAAAATATGATGCTAAATGAAGAAACCACACACAAAAGGTCATATATTGTATGATTCCACCTATTAAAAAAAGCCAGAATAGGTACATTTATAAAGATAGAAAGTAGACTGGTGATTGCTAGAGGCAGGGGAGGAACAAATGAGGAGTAACTACTTAATGAGTATTGAGTTTTATTTTGGGGTGATAATGCCACTTTAACATGATTAATTTGAAGTGATGTGAATTTCACAATAAAAAAAAAAACAGTTAAGTTGGGAAACAAACAAAAAAGATTAAGCTGAAAGTATAGTCTCTAGGGAGTTCCCTGGTAGTCTAGTGGTTAGGATACTGTGCTTTCCCCACTATGGCCCAGGTTCAATCCCTGGTCTGATGTGGGAACTGAGATTCAACATCAAGCTGCTGTATGCCATGGCCAAAAATAAATGAATAAATAAGACACAAATAAACCTATTTTTAAAAAATAAAATTATGGTCTCTATCAGAAATTATAAATCATCATCCAGAGGACAAGCTGCCCTCCAGATGTAATTTTTTTTCCTACATGGTGTTTAAATAATTACCAGTATTTTTTAAAAAAAATCTCTGGATTTCTAGCTTTTCTTGGAAAAGTTTTCATTTGATTGGCTTTGTCAAAAGTAGCTGCCTCCTTGAGATGGAGTATATTACTTTGCAGTTAATCACACGTCTCTACCACCTTCTATTATCTTCTTGACACCAAGGCCAAATTGTCAATTTTGCCATGCTTGTCTTACTACTGCAAGAAGAAATTAAGAATAAAAGTGGGTTATCTCTTGTACTCATGGTCCCACTGAAAGGGGAAAAAAAAAATCCACTTGTTTACTCCAGTCTGCTTTACTCATTTATATTTCCTACTTTGCATCGATATAAATTTGTAAATACAAATTTCCTGTTCACTTTTGACTTTATAAAGACAGAAGCCAAAAACTCCAGTTAAGACTAGAACTAAGTTAGCCATTTATACCCTGAATTCCAAATTCACCTTTTGAGGGTTAGGCTACATGAATAATCAAAATTAGGCACTTGCAAATTAAAAAAAAAAAGTCCAACAGTATCATCAATTAAGGTTAAAAAAATTTGCATTGAGGGCAAAGCAAAATCCATTATCTGGTCACTTGGCTCTATTTTCCCTACTATAGCACAAAATTAAAATGAAGGGCAATCCAGAATTAAACCCATGCACTTACAGTCAACTAATCTATGACAAAGGAGGCAAGAATATACGATGGAGAAAGACAGCCCGTTTAATAAGGGGTGCTGAGAAAACTAGACAGCTACATGTAAAACAATGAAATTAGAACACTCCCTAACACCATACACACAAATAAACTCAAAATGGATGAAAGACCTAGATATAAGACCAGACACTATAAAACTCTTAGAGGAAAACATAGGCCACTCTCTGACAAAAACGACAGCAACATCTTCTCAGATCCACCTCTTAGAATAATGACAGTAAAAACAAACAGGACTTAATTAAACTTAAAAGTTTCTGCACAGCAAAGGAAACCCTAAACAAAACAAAAAGACAACCCACAGAATGGGAGAAAATCTTTGCACATGAATCAACTGACAAGGGATTCATCTCCAAAATTTATAAACACCTCCTACTGCTCAATAGCAAAAAAACAAACAACCCCATCAAAAAATGGGCAGAAGATCTAAACAGACAATTCCATAAGAAGACATATGGATGGACAAAAAACACATGCAAAGATGTTCAGCATCACTCATGATTAGAGAAATGCACATCAAAACCACTATGAGGTACCACCTTATACCAGCCAGAATGGCCATCATCAAAAAGTCTACAAACAATAAGTGCTGGAGAGGTTGTGGAGAAAAAGGAACCCTGTTCCACTGTTGGTGGGAATGTAAACTGGTGCCACCACTGTGGAAAAAGAGTATGGAGATTCCTCATAAAACTAAAAATAGAATTACCATTTGATCCAGCAATCCCACTCCTGAGCATCTATCCAGAGAAAACCAGGACTGGGAAAGACACATGTACTCCAATGTTCCTTGCAGCACCATTTGCAATAGCCAAGACATGGAAACAACCTAAATGTCCATTGACAAAGGAGTGGATCAAGAAGATGTGGTACAAATACCCAATGGAATATTACTCAGCCATTAAAAAGAAAGAAATACCGGCATTTGCAGCAACATGGATGGACATAGAAATTATCATGCTAAGTGAGGTCAGTCAGACAATGAGATAACAACATTAAATGCTATCACTTACATGTGGAATCTTAAAAAAGGACACAATGAACTCCTTTGCAGAACAGATATTGACTCAACAGATTTTGAAAAGCTTATGGTTTCCAAATGAGACTGGTTGGGGGTGGGGGGATGCACTGAGGGTATGGGATGGAAATGCTGTAAAATTTGGTTGTGATGATTGTTGTACAACTATAAATGTAGTAAAATTCATTGAATAATTTCAAATAAAATAAAATAAAATAAAAAGAAGGGCAATCCAAAGACATACAGATGGCCAAAAGGCACATAAAAAATGCTCAACATTGCTAGTTATTAGCGAAATGCAAATCAAAACTACAATGAGGTATCACCTCACACCAGTCAGAATGCCTATCATCAAAAAGTCTACAAATAATAAATGCTGGAGAGGGTGTGAAGAAAAGAGAATCCTCTCTACACTGCTGGTGATAATGTAAACTGGTGCAGCCACTATGGAGAACAATATGGAAGTTTCTTAAAAAACTAAAAACAGAGCTACCTTATGATCTAGCAATCCCACTCTTAGGGATATATCCAGAGAAAACCATAATTTGAAAAGATAATGCACCCTAATGCTCACTGCAGCACTATTTACAATAGTTAAGAAATGGAAGCAACCTAAATGTCCACTGACCAATGAATGAATAAAGAGGATGTCATACATATACACAGTAGAATATTACTCAACCATAAAAAAGAATGAAATAATGCCATGTGCAGCAACATGGGTGAACCTGGAAATTATACTACTAAGTGAAGTAAGCCAGAAGACAAATACCATATGACATCACTTTTATGTGGAATCTAAAAGAAAAAAATGATACAAATGAACTTATACACAAAATAGAAATAGAACTACAGATACAGAAAACAACTTATGGTTACCAAAGGGGAAAGGGAGAGGGAGGGATAAATTAGAAATTTGGGATAAAAATATATACACTACTATATATAAAATAGATAATCAACAAGGACCTACTACTGTATAGCACTGGGAACTAAGTATTTTGTATAACCTATAATGGAAAAGAATATGAAAAAGAATATATATATATATATAATATATATAATATATATATATGAAAAAGAATATATATATAACTGAATCACTTGTTATACCCCTGATTATGATACTAACATAACATTGTAAATCATCTATACTTCAATAAAAAAGTAAAAGTTTTAAAAGGAAAAATTAAAATTAAAAAAATTAAAGTGGAAGGCAAAAAGTCACCAGTTCAAGTTTCCTAGGAGGGAAGAAGACTGGGAATTGAGGACAATACTGTCAACTTGGAAGTACTCTTTTTCGAGGATACTGTGCAGGTTGCTATATAAGATATATGTGGAAGTAGGGAGACAGTGGCAAGCTGACAAATTTTCCCAGAGAACCTAGGATTTCTTTCAGCAGCTTAGCCTTGGGGACACACATAGGGGTCTCTGGGGCAGGGAGTGGGATGGGGCGGCATGAATAAGAAATGAAGATAATTCCTGAGAACTAACGGCGTCAAGCATAGTCTAACAGACTCGCAGCACTTTTCGCCCGTCTTCAACAGGAGGTTAGCCCCATGTCATCGGGTGCTGGAGAGGACAAAGACATACAAGGAGGCAGTGGGAGTCTGTCTGGCTTTATCTACTCTTCTGCCTTAAATATGTTTCTAGCCTCAAAGCTCTTTAAACCCTACCTCTCATGTTCTCACAGCCACAGTGTCATTTGACTTCTAATAAGGGGTAAGCAGGAGTGGACAAGGAAGTTGGGGGTGCCTGACGGGGGAAGCAGCGAGAGCACTGTTTGTTACAGCTGCCTCTGCCTCTCCCTTTCCTATACGAAGGTGGGGAGGCCTTTGAAAACTACATACCTGCTAGGCTTCCTCCTCTGGAGCCAGAGCCACAGAGCCTGTTCCAAATGCACTAGCCTGAGCTCTATGAAGGTACAGGTTTTAACTTATCAACCCTCACGTTAGACACCAAACGTGGCATGCCAGAGGGCATGTAATCAACATGTTGTTTTGGGTTTTTTTATGGTCACGCCTGTGGCATATGGAAGTTCCCAGGGCAGGGATCGAATATGAGCTGCAGCTGTGACCTATGCCATATTCTTAGGTGGGTTAAGGATGCAGCTCTGATCCTTAACCTACTGCCAGGCCAAGGATCGAACCTGTGCCGCCACAGAGACATCGGATCCTTAACCTGCTGTGCCACAGCGGGAACTCCTTAACACATTTTTATTAAGTGACTGTTACGCCCTAAAGGAAAGAGTAGAAAGTAGACAGGAAATCATCTAACCTGCTCACAGAGAGATGTTGGACACGGGTTCTGATAGCTGTAAGTAGGCTGTAAGTGGTACTCCCGTGCCCACATATTGCCCATCTATGAATTCTCTTAACAGCTACAAATGAGATACTGGAAATGAAACATGAAAAAAGAAAAGAGAAAAGAGGGAGAGTGGAAAGATCTGAAGTAAGAGAATTCTAAGAATAGAGTCCAGTCTAAAGAGAATCCTTGCTGACTGAGCTTGGTAACCTCCAAGACTGCTATGCCAGGTTGCCTGCTAAACAAAAGCAGCAATGACTGCATTCCTCTATTAGACAAACATGAAGAGAGACCATGGAATTTACTCATAGAAAAGAATTTTTTTTTAATTTTTAAGAATTCATGGGTATCTTTTTCTGATATTATAATTAAAATGAAAAGCTCTATCAATATGTAAAGCTAGAACATGAAAAGATATTCAGGATCTAGTAAGAAAAAAAACAAGTTACAAAATAATATACAGTTTGACTCTGCCTTCTGCTTTAAAAAGATTAGTATATGCATAGAAAATCTGTGGAGGAATATAATCTCAACTTTTAGGAGGTAAAATTATGGGAGAAGTTTACTCTTTGCATAGGTTATGAGGGGATGCACCTTCTACAATATATATTTCTGTAATGCTTGAATTTTCTCTTACAATAAATATGTATTACCTTTGCAATCAGAAAAAAATAAATTTAAAAACGAAATTGCAAGCATTCTTATCTCCTAAAAATATCTTTATCAAAAAAGAGAGCAAAGAGAAATAATATCTAATCATCTGAAAGAGTGTTTTGAAGCCACACTCTTTACAGCTCTAAGGTTCCCCAGGTCCTTTGAGAGCAAGCACAGGACATGAGGCCAGATGGTCTCTGAGCATGCCCCACCCTAACCTCTACGTTTAAGCATCTGCCTTCAATATTTTAATCCTGAAGTTCTGCTGGTAATAAATTTGAAAACTTCTGATCTAAAATACATGCAAGTAACTTATCTCTGAATATTCCTCAAAGCACTTCCTGGGGTTTGAGTAGGCTCTCCAGGAATAGAGATGTGTTCTCACTTGTACTTCCTGACACAAGATTTTTGTACCCGGCTTCATAGTGCAAGATCGGCTGCATTTATGAGCCGCCTGGGTAGGAAGCCGGTGTTCTACGCAGAAGGCTCCTCTGTTCAAGACGGCCAAGGCAGCAGGAAGCCTTCTCATTCCCTGCCATCTGGCCAGCCTATCTGAATCATGGTCAGCCATCCAGAAGCAGAAGACTCAGGATCACCAGAGACTATTTTCAGATGAATGAGAACTCAAGCCTGAACAATTAGAAATAGGTCAATGACTTTAAAAAGCAACTTTCTTGAAAGAGGATGCTTTTCTTTGCAAAACCCTTTCTGGCCACTGATCTTTCTTTAAATAGAATATGGTGACTGCCTATAAATCTTTTTTCTTGTTTTTAGAAGTCTTTCTGTCATAGAACCCTTAAGTAGTTGGGGAGGTTTCTTCCTTTCTTCGTCTTCTTTTTTTTTAATGTTTGATGATCTTTATTTATTTATTTAATTATTTATTTTTGTCTTTTTAGGGTAGCATCCATGGCATATGGAGGTTCCCAGGCAATGGGTCCAGTCGGAGCTACAGCTGCCGGCTTACTCCACAGCCAGAGCAATGTGGGATCTGAGCTGCATCTGTGACCTATACCACAGCTCACGGCAACGCTGGATCCTTAACCCTCTGAGCGAGGCCAGGGATCAAACCCACAACCTCACGGTTCCTAGTTGGACTTGTTTCTGCTGAGCCACGATGGGAACTCCTGGGGAAGTTTCTATAGCCTTGTGTTTGTAAGAGAAAATCTGATTTTAGAAATATAAATGAAAGGCTTCAATATTTGAGCTAAAATCGCTGTATTCCCTAGAGTTAAAAGAATGCATTCTAGAAATGGTCATTTTTTCATTGGCTCTTGATAAGGGAAAATCTTTGAAGTGAAATCCTTTTTGTTTTGTTTTGAAAGTCTTCCTTTCATAGTGATATCCTCATCTGGATTTTTGCTGGGCTGAAATGAATATGGCATTTTCTGTTTATTACCTCACCTGTGCTTCCTGACTGAGGGCAGCAGAACCCATTTGTGAATTTATGTTTCAGAACCAGCAGGGGGAGCTCACTCACACAGGAATTTGAATCCATCTATAAGGGGAGGGTGGGTAAAGCAACCCAACTTTCCTTGGCAAGAATGACCCTTTTGCATTGTGGATAAATTATCACATGATAAGCAACAGACATTGATGCTGAGATAAAGAGCCCCTGAGAAGATAAAGACCCCTTACAGACTTCCCAGCCTCAACGGCAAATCTACTGCCCAAAGCAGGTGTATATTCTGCCTGTACCTGTTTTTCAAGGCTTGGCTTGCTAAGCTGTACAGTCTGAGGTCCAGCAAGTCTGGTCCCTGGAGTAGCTATCACAATGCTGGTGAGCTGGGCCATAGGGAACGTTTTGGCTATGGTTGCAGTCTGCCCATTGACGACACGGACGGGGTGGATGGAATTCTGGGAGGTAGGAAGGGTTGTGGGGGTGAACTTGGTCAGCATGACGGGCCTCTGGATGAGTTGAGGAGCGGCAAGCATGGGAGGAGGTGCTGGGGCAATAGGAATGTTATTCTGAGCCACAGGCTTGGGTCGAACCTATGGAGAAAGAAAGAACAATTATCGTATTACTTAAATGTCTCAAGTCCTATAAGTCTGAGACACTGCCAGATCCTCTACACTATATATGTGAAACAGTATTCAGTACAAATATTTATTAGCATTTGTTTTGGTATTATTAATTCTATAGACCTCAAGATATAAGATTATAAAAGATGCATCAGCTCTTAAGAGGATCCAAATGTTCCCCTAGAATGTAGTTATTCTGATTTCAAACCATAGCTCCCTCTTCTACACCATGCCACCTCTTCAGGCGGAGGTCAACTGCCCAATCCAAAGACTGGCCCCACCCTGAACTTGTGCCCATATGGCAACAATGCTGCCAATGCTCTTATTTCATATTCTAAATTTCTTCATCTCCATGGTTTCAATTTTCCCCTCACCCATTTCTGGCCCTCTAACTCCCCATTATTTGTGGCCACTTCCTCTCTGTATCTTCTTCATGCCTTCCTCTACCTCTGCCCAATCCCAAATATTCTCAGAATTTTGTCCTGGAACCCCTTTTCCTCCCAATGTCCTCACTGCTCCTGGGAACTCTCACCACCCTACAGCTGCAATTACTGTCTATGTACTAAAGATTTCCACACTTGCATTTTGGGACCAGACATTTCCTGAACTTCAAAATCATATATTCAACTGCCTGTTAGACATCTCTACTTGGGCATTTCACAAGAAGTTCTAAATCAACACATCTAAAAATCATCAACTCCTTCCAATCTTTTCTTCTCCCTATAATCACCACCTCAGTAAATGGCATTTTCTTAATAAAAAAAACTTCAGAATCATTCCTAATGAGTCCTACTCTATTTCTACTTCTTAAATCCTTCTCAAATGTCTGCTTCCTATCCTCACTGCCACTACTCTAACTTGTGTTTGCTTTACTAAAACAGCAGCAGAAAACTCTGCTTAAAAACATGAGGTCAGCCTCGCTTGAGTTCAAATCCTGGTTCTACCACTAGACATGTAACCTAAGATAACATACTTGATCTCCCTAAACCAGTATTTTCCAAACTTTCTAAGCTGTGACCTGTGGGCAAAATGTCTGACCTTCAGTTAACTCTCTAGTTGTACAGCCAGGAAACCTGTTAAGGGTAAGAATGTCAACTATGTTAGCAGGCAACACTGCTTATGGTAAAAATGACATCTCGGAGTTCCCCTTGTGGTTCAGAGGTTAAGGATCTGGTGCTGCCGCAAGCTGTGGCATAGGCTGCAGATGCAGCTAGGATGCCACGGTTTTGTGGCTGTGACGTAGGCCAGTAGCTGCAGCTCTAATTCGACCCCTAGGCCTGGGAACTTCCATATGCCATGGGTGTGGCCCTAAAAGGCCAAAAAAAAAAAAAAAAAAAAGCTATCTCATTGCCAAATCGAATTTGAATGGGGAGAACTATAAATACTTGACAAGACACCATGCTCTGCTCCTCCTGAAGTGGGGTGACTCTTTTAAGTGGGCATGTCCAGTGTGGAGACCTTGAAAACTACACCTACAGAACTGTTACAAGATATGCTGGGCACCTGTGAGGCATAAGGCATTTGTGCCAGGGTGGTTCTCCCATGGCACTGATAAAGCTCCCATTTCCCTGTATCTGAGCAGTCCCTGGACAGTGTAGAGACTTTACATGGACTACTTTAGGGACTCGCACTGGAGAAAAACGTCTGTCTTGGGGCAAGCTCCAGTTTCTGCCCTACATCATTCCAAGTAGACCGGTGCCAAGTATGGCCTCTGACTGTTGAGAGAGTCCACATACTTAGCTGCACTTAAGACAACCCTGTGGTGGATCCTGCAGACATAGAACAAGAAACGGGCTTCACCATGTAACTAGTACACACACAGCTATCCATCTATACCTTCATAAAATAAAAACTTCTTGAAACAATACTTTCGTGCTAGGTACTCTAACATTTCCTATTGTCATTTTATTTAAAAACTCTGGGTACAATCCACTAAATTGGTATCACAGCCTACTAATGGATCATGACCCACCATTTGAAAAACACAGACAAAGCCTTAGATTCTTACCTTTAAAAAGAACTAGAGCTAGGCTCTTTCCTAGGCTTGTTGTATGGATTAAAATAGAAAATCCACATAAATGCTAAGTGCAGTAAGTGGCACATAGCAAGATGCTCTAAACATTAGCTATCGTTATGGTTGACAATGTCTGAAATGTTTCTCCTGCCACAGTCTTTGGACCATCTCCAAACTGTTCTCCACACAGTAGTAAGAGGGAACTTTCTAAAACAAAAATCTGATCATGTCAACTTTTTTGAAAATAATCTGACAGATTCCCACTGTACCCAGGATAAGGCCCAAATTCCTACATACCCTACGAGGTTCCAAAGGCTCTGGCCCAGTGGCTTCTCCAGCCTCACTTCTTTCTCGAGCCTGAGTCAGCCGCACGGCCCCTGTGCTCAGCCACACCAAATGTCCTTTGGTTCCTTAAGCTCACAGGTAGCTTTCTATCTCAGACTTGCATATATGCTCTGCTCTCTGCCTCGGACATTTTTCTTCTTTCCCCAAAACTTTGTCAGGCTAACTTAACTAGGATTTTAGGTCTAAGATTGAATGTCCCACCATCATGGAAACTTTCTGTAACACTCATGAACTCATTAAGCATGAACTGGATGTCCTTCCCATCAAATGACTCTGGACTTCCCATAACGGACACAATAATTGCCTGCACATGTGTATGAAGCTCCATGAGGTGAGAACTATTTTGAAAACTTCATATCCATAGTTCTTAGTGTTCTTTTGATTCCTAAGGTATTTATTAAGGATTTATGTGATAAATGATTGAAATAATCTTATCTCTTGTTGGCACTGCCCATCCCCTCTCCAGAGGCAATTCAGAAATAATTTATGGCCATTGACCACACACGTCCTCTCCCTACTCTTTTTGCCTGAAGCTGGGGCCTCAGATAGGAACCCCCACCCTTTCTACCACACAAGGCAACTCCCCTCAAGGTCCGGACCGGGGCAATCCTGATCCTGACATTTTGCCATAAGGATCCTTAACCCCTTGCACCACAAGAGAACACCCCGTGTCTAAATCTTTATCAGTAAGACTCTGTGTTTAAGTATGATGCTCAGTGCCATCGCTTCCCAGAGTAGAACTGAATGCTTTCTACTAGTTGGTTTCGCTACTGTCTTCTTCCCTACTCTCCTTGGCATACAGGGGGGAAAACGTGGTAACTTCATTTCCTCCCCATTGGCAGGCAGTTCTGGCAAACTTCTTCTAGGAAGTTTAACACTGTAATGTTTAAAATGGTGCTATCTTGATTCTTTTAACCTTAGGAAAATGTCCTTTTCCTTATATCCCCCTGCTATAACTTTTGGTCATTGCTAAGAAACCTGATGATAAAATGACCTTCATGGTATAGAGATCAGTAGCTAGACTCTTTAACTAAGTGGAACTGAATATAGCTGAGCTAACAGGTGCACTGCAGGCTGCTTAGAAAGGGCCCATGAAGATTTCTGTCCCATCTAACCTATTACTGGGCTTGCCACTGGTTTACTCACCTGTGGAAGAAAGTTTGGACGTGGAGTGAGTCTAGGAGGGGGGATAAACTGCGGTACTTTGATGGGCTGAGGAGGTGTTGCCTGAACCTGCTAAAAAATGAGAAAGGTAAGTAAATCAGAGAGGACAATAATTATTCAATATTAAGCTAAGCATTTTAAAAATATTTTCAGCATCACTATTCTCGGCATCAGACAATATTTTCGACAAGACTTCACTGCAGAATTAATCATCTGAATGAACACTGCCTTAAGACACTTTCTCACTCTCCCACTTGCATGCTTTACCCCATAAAATGAACCAACTGTATTTCTGTTTCCTTACACATCTAATGTAGAACATAGCAGGCTCAGCAATCTTAGACAATTTTCTTTCACATTCAAGAACTCCTGCACTTACTTATTTTAAATGTCAACACTGGATCCAAAGTAAAATCAAACTTGCTGCCTTGGACAAATGGGCTTTTTCCCAATAGAAGAGCTTTATCTAACAGTGTATGGCTTTATTCCTATAGAGAATCTAACTCCCAGCACCTGGCAGAGTTATTTGGTTGCTTCTCTAAAGATTCCCAGTTAAGTGGTAAAGCTTCACTTTAATGCCCTCTAGTTTCAGTGGTCATTATTTAAAAGCCACCAAGAGCTCTCAGCCTCCATTTTAAGAATGGACTTTTAAAACTACACTTTGGATATATTTTTTCCAATCTTCTGAGAACGTCAGTTTTAGACAGTTTTACCTTAGAAATCTCAAGAACAATTCTTGTTCAAGTACTTCTTCCTCCCAGGGATTTTTTTTTTTTTTTTTTTTCTGATGGACCTTGGACATGGGCCCTTAATTTGTGACTTTCTTGAAAAATTTTCAAGTGTCCCAACTAACTCCAATACTCCCTGGGTACATTTCCAGGAAGATAAACTAAAAGAATTCAGCCAGGCATTTTCCCCACATCAGTTAACAGAGCACCAGAGAGTTTAAGCACTCAAGTTTCACAGGAAGGACTGTGGGGCGGAAGGAGGGAGAGTTTCATGAAACAGTGACTATGCCTCTGTGAAGGGCATTTTTCCCCCTTAAGTCAAGTCATACTTTGGCCTCAGATAATGCCTGAAAGGGTTTTGGTCCTTGCTGTCGGAGCACCTCCACAGTTATTTGAAAAGATAATAGGAATGCCATATTCCCTTGCCAGCCCCAAAGGGGAATCCGGCATGGCAGCAGAGTGATGGAGACTAAAAAATCCAGCAGGAGCAAACAACGGATATACTCTACAAATGCATATCCTGAACCCTCTCATGTGGGCGCACATGAGTAGCAGCTGCTGGCTTACCAGAGTGACTGTGTTTTTTGCCACAATTTGGACAGCCTCTGCCCCAGGCCCAGTGACCTTACTAGACGTCTGGAGGTTGACTGGTGTGTTCTGCACATCAGTGCTGAGCACAGCCTTCTGATTGTTGATGGCGGTCACCATAGCAATGGTAGGTCTCTGGCCCACAACAGAGGCAGGCATGGTCGCAGTTGCTGCTTTCAAGACGAGAGGTAGTGTCTTTGTGGTAATCATAGAAGCTGTAGTTACGGTCTTCTAGGAGACATGGAGGACAGGTATTAGGACACCAAGGTGTGATCCCACTAAACAACCTTCTAACCTCCGGAAGAAAACAGCAATAATACTCATCATCAGTCAAGTTTCTTGGTATAGCAGCATTTCTTTTGTGTACGGAGAGCACGGCTCTTTCTACAGGGAAAGGCAATCTAGTTTGTAAGAATTCTCAAATTTAGCTTCAAGTTCATAGGAATAATATCAGACTAACAAGGGCACAGAGTTTTCAACAAGGAAAGGGGTAGGCTTACAGACACAGAATGTGAGTGTACCTATTTCTTTGGGTTTTTCTAACTCGTTGCTTGCTCTCAATTAATTTAAACTTTGTAGACGTTGCAAATCAATGAGGTACCTGCCATCTCTATCCTTAACTGCTACAACCTCATCAATATGAAGAAGGCTATCATGTAACTCTGGGTGTCTGCCTCCTGTGATACAAAGGCCATGCCTTTGGCAGATGGAAGTTCACGGGCTAGGGGTTGAATTGGAGATGCGGCTGCCGGCCTACACCACAGCCACAGCAACGTGGGATCTGAGCCGCATCTGCGACCTACACCACAGCTCATGCAATGCTGGATCCTTAACCCAATGAGTGAAGCTAGGGATCAAACTGGCAGCCTTATGGATGCTAGCTGGGTTCTGAACCCACTTTGCCACAACGGGAACTCTGACGGTGTCTTAATTCTTTTGAGTGGCACCCTGGAGAGGAGGAAGGGAAACTTGCATGAGGATTCGAATAATTGTTGTCTCAAAGGCAGTAAATCCCAAACTCTAGATAAGGAAACCTTTGAACCAACTAGTGTAGAAAATACCAGCTCTCGATACCAAAGGGATATGAGTCACTGCATATCGTCTTTCCCCTGGTGGGCCTGCTGCAGAAGTAAATCAAAGACCCAGTAAAAGGCAACGAGGTGGAAACAAACACCTGAGTTTCAGAAAGTCTCACAGATCAGAGTCTGAACTGAGGTGACAGGACTTGACTGATGTTCCACAAGGGCTACGGAGGCTTTGAGGCTGTACTTTTCTAGACTTTCTATTAATAATTAGAGTAATTAAAGGAGGCAGTTATAAAATAAGACAATATAGACAACCTCATAGCTATGACATACACATCTATCCACTGCTACTAGCCAACTTAAGACAGGGACGTTGCAGAAACATGAAAACAAATCTGGTCTAATTTGTTGGTTCTGATTTTACTATTACTCCACCTTTTTCTTCTTCCTCTATACTAGCCCTGTCCAGTTTGGTAGCTACTAGCCACATGTGAGTATTTAAATTGCATTAAAGCAAAATGAAAATTAAAACATCAGTTCCTCAGTCACACTAGCCACATTTAAAGTGTTCAACAGCCACATATGCCTAGTGGCTACCAAACTGGACAGTGGAGATTTCCAACACCAGAGAAAGTTCTTTTGGACAGCACTGCCCTCGACCAGGGACAAGGACCTCACTCGTCCTGACATAGATCTGGACAATTTCTTTGGGTATTTCTATTTCAGTGTCCATGCAAGTTGTTGTATGTTAAGTTGTTGGGTTCTAAGTAATTTTTCTGCCTTAAATGCATACACACGTGCATGCATTATCTAATCTTTTAACACCTTTTTTTCCCTTTTAACCAAAAAATGTCATAATCTGGCCTCATCTATCCCATCACAACCTAATAAGCAATCCTTACTGACGCTTGTAATTAAAATCACCCACAATTGTTTCCTCTTCTCTAAGTCAACAACATAGGATGGCTTATTCTCCTTGCCACTGTCCCCTCAAATGTGAAATGGGAGTAAAAAGAGAACATCAATCATTATTTATTTTGGGAGGTATCAGGTCATCCACTGTCTCTCAGTATTGAAAACCAAATAAAAGCTAAATGCTACTTATCATCAGAAATGTTACAATAGGGAGTTCCTATCGTGGCGCAGTGGTTAAGGAATCCAACTAGGAACCATGAGGTTGCGGGTTCGATCCCTGGCCTGGCTCAGTGGGTTAAGGATCCGGCGTTGCCGTGAGCTCTGGTGTAGATCGCAGACGTGGCTCGGATCCCATGTTGCTGTGGCTCTGGCGTAGGCCGGTGGCTACAGCTCCGATTCGACCCCTAGCCTGGGAACCTCCATATGCCGCGGGAGCGGCTCAAGAAATGGCAAAAAAAAGAAAGAAAGAAATGTTACAATAGTGTACCAGCAGGACTGACTTTATATGACCGGCTATTTTTAATACAATGTGATAATAGCTCTAACTTTCAAAGTAAAACATTTAAATACAAAGAACTTTTGAAGTGGTGAGCAAGTCACACCAGGTGGTATTCAATCCTGGACACCACAGGTTATGGAAGAGAAGCTCTAATCAGCAAAACTTCCTGACATGGATTTTAAAAACTGCTGTGCATGTTTACTATTTCATTTTATTTATTTATTTATATATTTATTTTGTCTTTTTGTCTTTTTAGGGCTACACCCGAGGCATATGGAGGTTGGGAACAGTCGGAGTGGCAGCTGCTGGCCTACAGCCACAGCAACACCAGATCCGAGCCGCATCTGCGACCTGCACCACAGCTCACAGCAACGCCAGATCCCCAACCCACTGAGTGAGGCCAGAGATCGAACCCGCAACCACACGGTTCCTAGTTGGATTCGTTTCCACTGTGCCATGATGGGAACTTCATGTTTACTATTTTAAAAGAAGTCAACAAACTTTTATTTAAAACATTCTTGGTTCAGGTAAGTCATTATTAATATTTTGAATAATTCTAAAGTGATTATTCTTAAAAACTCACCTGAATCCCATACAACATTCAAAAAACACTGAATCCTAACTCGTTTGTTCATGTCATTTTTTATTCTACTTTATAAAGCAGAATATTCAGTTACAGCTAATTTTACTCTATGTATTCCAACATCTACATGTCTCTTTTTTGTACACAGAGGCACAGGACCTCGTAACATCTGCACTGATGAAAAGGGTTTTTGTTTTTGTTTTTTTGCTTTTAGGGCCGCATCAGTGGCATATGGAGGTTCCCAGGCTAGGGGTCGCCTCAGAGCTGTAGCTGCCGGCCTACACCACAGCCACAGCAATGCCAGATCCGAGCCCCATCTGCGACCTACACCGCAGCTCATGGCAACGCCAAATCCTTAATCCACTGAGCAAGGCCAGGGATCAAACCCTCGTCCTCACAGAGTTTGTTAACTACTGAGCCATGATGGGACCTCCATGAAAAGCTTTTCAAGAATATATCTGCTAACCATTTACTGACACTAGGTACTGATACAGGTAATGCTTAGATCTTTATTCCTGGTCTGGTGCTTATTCTATTCTAAGTACTAGGGAATATAAACCAAACTCCTAGAATTTTGAGTTTAGATGATAAAAGAGAATCTAGAATTTTGATATCCAAACCTAATGAAAACCTGTGAATTACTCTGGCAGGAGGAAGAGAAGACACAGAGGGGAAAGGTGTACAAGAACAAAGAGACTTATTTTTCCTGAAGCTGTGATTAGCCCCTGGCTGGTTGACACTGTCCGAGTCTGATCACCCTGAAGAGATGATAGCAGTTCTCTCAGTTTCATGAAGGGGTTGTTTCCAACAAAACCTAGTTCATGCAGAAAAAATATGGCAAGAAGCACTACCGGCAAAGTCATTTTATTTTTTATGAAGTTATTATTATTTTTTTAACCTGCAAAGCATGAAGTGTGGATTTTAAAAAGATAGACTCCAATGTGCAAATAAGAACTTAGAGAGATTACTATGGGCTCCAATTAACTTCCATATCTATTTTGTTGAGAGATAACTGTTGTACTCTCGAATAACTACCAATAGAACCCCTCCCCTTTTGTCTAAGGGTTTTTTGGTTTGGTTTATTAACTGCATGCCTCTTTACATTTGTATTACATGATTAAAAATGACAGAGTTGGAGTTTCCATCATGGCACAGTGGAAATGAATCCAACTGACTAGGAACCATGAGGTTTCAGGTTCGATCCCTGACCTTGCTCAGTGGGTTAAGGATCCGGTGTTGCCGTGAGCTGTGGTATAGGTCGCAGACTTGGCTGGGATCTGGCATTTGCTGTGGCTGTGGCTGTGACATAGGCTGGCAGCTATAGCTCCAATTGGACCCCAAGCCTGGGAACCTCCATATGCCGCGGATATAGCCCTAAAAAGACAGAAAGGCCAAAAAAAAGACAGAGTTGTGAATCTAAGTTGAGGGGTACACCTGTATTCAACTGTCCTGTAGATTGGAAAAATTTCAAAATACACATATAAACATGAGTTGGAGTTAGCTAAGTAATGGGAACTGGCTCCCCCAACCCCTGCCTCCCCACCCGTACCCCAGGCCTGGAGACATGCTAATCACCTGACTCAGAATAAAAGAGTTTTCTCCTCCTAGTATCTCCTCCCTGCCCATGCAAACTGCTAATTAGTAGTTAATCTTTTCTGGACTTAGACATTTAATATATGCCAAATATTAAACTTCCCATTTGTCCTTGAACCCATGAACCTTTACTGACCCCCTATGACTGCCAAAACCCCCAAAGTTCTGCCACACGCTGGATGGCTTCGACAAGCTGGCCTCTTCCCACCTTTCTGGTTTCATCTCCCTCTCCGTCGTTTCCTGGTCGTCACGTTCCAGTCCCATCAGCCTCCTTGCTGTTCCCAAGGCCTGCATCTACTTTGTTGAGTCCATACCCTTGTTCACATCGTTCTCCACACTCTAATGCTCTTCCTCCTCTGCTCTGTCACTAAAACCTCTCTTATCTGTCAAGGCTCTGATCAAAAGCCACGTCCTTTATGAAGAGCTCTGCTCCCTCTAGTCGGTATTACTGTCCTCTGGTATTTTCACAGCTCTTCTCTGGTACTTTCATTGTATTCTTTGCCAGCTACATCTTCCTCTCCTTCTCTAAATTTTTTAGATTCTTGAGGGCAGAAATTCTGTCTTATGTGTGAATCTGTCCTCTATATTGCCCAGCACAGGGCTTGCATATAGTACTCAATAAATATTTACATACTGAATGAAAATAATTATCACAGTCAACCAGAGTCTAGGCAGGGGCCATTACTACCTCTTTGTATACCAGAAGGGAGCACACAGACAACACTTGATTGACAGCGTGCTCTAAAACCCGCCCCCCCAAACCTAGAGATCTTTTGGCTTTTAACATTACACTAAACAAAATAATATAAAACAAACTTAGCTAAGTCAATTAGATCTATCAGGCAGGCTACCAGATGGAGAGATGCCACATATCACTGCTTTAGGGAGAGGATCCCAAAGCAGCATGTAACTCAGATTACCAGGGAAGGCAATAGCTTTTGAACATATTACATAAGTACTTTCTCTGAACTGTGTGATATGAAATGGTACTTGAACAGAAAGTTTCCATGGGTGAAGAGAGAAAAACCCCAGGAAACAATGGATTCTACCACTCTCCCTCCATGTAAACACTTTCTTACCAAATTGTACTTCAGAAAGAGAACAACCAAGCCAAAACTGTTTAAAACGCCAACAAAAGTAAAGTGATAGGCAATGTTTTAGAAGAAATACAAGTTTTGGTCAGATGGGTTTTAAAATCAGCTTGAATGCCTAATTTCCAAATAGTCTTGGAGATTAGGGAAGAAATGATATAGGCCACTCTAGCTACCTGATTTTCAACAAGGATTCTCCCTTTTTCTTCCTTGGCATTTTAAAAAATGTTGGCATTTCTTCTTCTCCCCCCCCCCCTTTTTTTTTGGTATTGTATGGAAGTCTAGAATAGCAAATGGACAAATTTTTCAGCCAGAACATCTGGTCAAATCTTGGCTCCACCACATATTACATACACGATTTTAGGTAATTATTTAAAATCTCCATGTCTTAGTTTCCATTTCTAAAAAACAGAGATAATAATAATAACGTCCTAATTAGAGTTGGGGTGAAGACTGTATATCATATATGTACAGCACTTAAGAAAGTCCTAGTATATAGCACCTCTATTAAATGTTATCTATCTTTGGGTTTACTGTTATGGCTCAGTGGCAATGAACCCGACTAGTATCCATGAGGATGTGGGTTCGAGCCCTGGCCTTGCTCAGTGGGTTAAGGATCCAGTGGTGCTGTGAGCTGTGGTGTAGGTCGCAGATGTGGCTCGGATCCCGAGTTGCTGTGGCTGTGGCGTAGGTTGGCAGCTGAAGCTCAGATTCGACCCCTAGCCTGAGAACTTTCATATGCCACATGTGTGTCCCTAAAAAGCAAAATAAATAAATAAATAAATAAATAAATAAATAAATGTTATCTATCTTTGGTAACCTTCAGTGTAGATATACGTGCTGCAGAATATGTGTGTGTGTGTACATATATATATGGTATATGACTGTACCTGCAGCATATGGAAGTTCTCAGGCTAGGGATCAAATTGGAGCTGCAGCTGCCAGCTATGCCATAGCCACAGCAACACAGGATCTGAGCTGCATCTGCAACCTACACCGCAGCTTGAGGTAATGCCAGATCCTTAATCCACTGAGCAAGGCCAGGGATTGAACCTGCATCCTCACAGACACTATGTCGGGTTTTTATCCCACTGAGCCACAATGGGAACTCCCAAGCAATGGATTTTTCATTTGCAAAATATTGTATATGGACTAGCCCAATGCCCATAAATGGCAAATAACCAAGTAAACTATAATCTTTTTCTCTCTGTATAAAGATATAGTGAAGATGGCGTTGGTGGGTGAGAAGTGTCCATGCTGAGGTTTCAGATCTCAAGGTCCTTGAAATGATATGCAAAATGACAGTATTAGGTATGAATGTGTATTTTTCTGGGGAGGGAAACCATGGCTTTCAACAGTCTAGCCAAGGTGACATCTAAGATCATGGATCAAGAATCACTGCTCATGCATCCCATTTTAAAAGGTAAGGCCACATTACATAGAAGCGTGTGGAGAGCAAGCTTGAATACTTTTCTTTGTTGAATGTCATTCCCAAATACGCTCTTTTTCTGTGTGCTGACTGCCTCAATATCCTTATATTACAAGGTAGTGTAAATGCCCTTTGCAGTAAAATCACTGGGACAGCTACATCAATTAGAACGTTGTTAAGCTTCCCTCCTTAGTGCTATTTTTGACCTATAGTTCCCATTTCAGATCCCCTTCAGTGTAGGAGAACAGACACATGTTCTCATATGAGATGAATATGGACTGGCAAATGAGTATTTTGTTTCTATGAACAATAGAAACACAGAGCCTTATAAATGCCTTTTTCCACCTGGTCCCAAGGGCACTGAGCCTGGACTATCTCCACACTTAACTGCTAAGAATTCCAGAAAAACAATTCTTGAGGTGGTCAAGTCACACAGACTTTTAGAGCAAGTGCAAATAAATACAAAATAAGACTTTAATTCTGTTCTAATACAGAGAAGCAATTTTCCTTTGTCACTGATTAATTATCCTTCTGTCTTCTTTGGACGGATGGGAAATCACTTCACTTTGATTCTTTAGTAATGTTATTTTCTTCTGCCAATGAATTTCAAGTAATTCTTATCCCAGTTACAGTATAAAAAAGTAACCAAAATAACTGTTGTTTAAGTGCTAGTTGCACTCAACACAGTCTGAAACAGGACAATAAGAAAGCAGCCTACAGTGCCCCATCCATACTTGTACCTGTGAAGCGGTCAGGCTGGGAGAGGATGCAGCCGGGGTGTGGTGGTGGTGGAACTGCTGTTGCTGCTGTAGCTGCTGTAGTGGTTGCTGCTGTGCTGTTTGTAGCTTGTTTTCAGATTGTGGCAATGGCTGTATTTGGAACTTGTCTGGTTGTTCTTGCTTTACTATCAGGTTCTTCCGTAGCTGTTCAACTACTCTTTTCTACCAAATAAGGACAAAACAGAATAAAATCTATCAGAATATTGGTCTATCAGCTGTGTAGAAAGAGGAGGCACTCCTGTGCCTCTGACATCTCTTCTGTAATGAGCTTAGTCCAAAACTTCTTACCTTTAAAATTTATAGATGAGACAACCGAGGAGAAACCCACTGGCATAAGAAATGTTTTATATATAAAGGGAAACCGAGGCTCACAGATGAGAAGAAAAACTAATGGAGCTCACACAGCAGAGGTGGGACTCCCTCTTACTAGTGGAGTGTGCCGGGTGGGAGGGACAGTACAGCCAAGCGGAGCAGTAAAGGCATGACTGTGGAGACATACTTCCTCAATTCAAATTTTAGTTCTGTTCCGTATCAGCTACATGATCTTGATCAAGTCACTTATCCTACCTGTGCCTCAATTTCCTGTTCTGTAAAGTGAGGTAATTAATAACATCCTTGGGCTTCTTAGGAGTACCAAACTGCCTCCGGGAAAGGACTTGGAACCATGATTGGCATATTGTTGGTCTTTTTTTTTTCCTTTGCATCCGATTACGTAGATACCACTCATACTAATTTTTGTTAATCAAATAGATACCATGTCTCTATCCCAGTTTCAACCATTAAACAGACTTTTAAACAAGGAAATTGTAATCCCACCACTATGCAATATACACAACAAACATTCTAAATTACTGAAACATGTAACTCATGAGCAGACTGCTTTTCTGGGAAAGGATCTGGAGAGACACATAAATTTGTTTAGGCAGAGTAGGGTTTTAGCTACATGGGATGAATGAATATTTTAACTTAAGATTAAAAAAAACCCTTCAGTCCTTGTTCAAATCCAAGAAAACGGTATGTTTAGAAACCTTCATTGCTATAATAATACACCTCAACAAAAGGTAAGCTCCATCAGGGTATGGACCTATTTTGCTCACAACTAAATTCTGCACCTAGAACTGTGCAGCTAAGAAAATGTCCTCGTTCTCTTCACTTGATGTGTAAACTGATGGAACCAAAGAAAGGCAAACGGCTCAGAGAAAACATAATAACCATTTGCGGCCAGACCTGGGTTCTGATTCTCCTGCCCTAATGGCTGCAAGAAAGTATAAGCAGCACTCTTCTACATTTTCAAGTGAGTTCGCCTGCTAAGGTTTGTTATTTCCGACAAAATACATTGCTATTTTCTTCTCTCTCTCTCTTTTTTTTTTTTTTTTTTTTTTTTTTTTTTTGCTATTTTAGGGCTGCACCTGTGGCATATGGAGGTTCCCAGGCTAGGGGTTGAATCAGAGCTGTAGCCACCAGCCTACATCACAGCCACAGCCATAGCAACGTTGGATCCGAGCCACGTCTGTGACCTACAGCACAGCTCACAGCAACACCGGATCCTTAACCCAATAAGTGAGGCCAGGGATAGAATCCACAACCTTACGGATCCTAGTCGAGTTCGTTAACCACTGAGCCATGAAGGGAACTCCCTACGTCGCTATTTTTGTAATACAGATTTTAAACAGAGAAGTAAATGCAGACCTTTAAATAAAGGGTCAAATGAATCCATGAGGGGCAAGTTGATTCTTGCTTATGATTCTAACTAACTTCGTTACGCATACTCTCTAAAGAACCCAAACCTGGAGTTCCCGTCGTGGCGCAGTGGTTAACGAATCCGACTAGGAACCATGAGGTTGCAGGTTTGGTCCCTGCCCTTGCTCAGTGGGTTAAGGATCCGGCGTTGCCGTGAGCTGTGGTGTAGGTTGCAGACGTGGCTCGGATCCCATGTTGCTGTGGCTCTGGCGTAGGCCGGTGGCTACAGCTCTGATTAGACCCCTAGCCTGGGAACCTCCATATGCCGCGGGAGCAGCCCAAGAAATAGCAAAAAGACAAAAATAAATAAATAAATAAAGAACCCAAACCTGCACGTTACTTGTTTAAAATATTTGAACATTAAGATATTTACAAAACGGATTTTTAAAAATTTTAAATCAATATAAAATACATTTCTGAGAAAATTTTTAATATTTTTTATTACCGGTTCTTTTTAGGTAATAAAAATATTATACAAAGGCCAATTTGGCAGTGGGGGGGAGTCTGCTATACTTTATACTCTGCTAGCACTGCCTCTTTGAGCAGTTAAATACTAAAAAGAAAAAAGGCAGCGTCCAAAGTCTTTCCAGAAACCATCTGCAAATTAATAAAAATATCAAATTCTTATAAAATTAACTTTTCAAATCTTCAAAATCCTATTTCCCAAGAATAAAAGGCAGAGTAATTGAATGGATACACTTTAGGAGAAGGAGAAGTAAAAGCAGTGGTGCTGTGGATAATTCTGAGTATCACATATGTAGACTGTATTGCTTGGTGACTGCCAGAACATTTAGATATTTAACAACTAAATAAGCATCTAGAGTTGTTTTCAGTCCCCCTCCGCAATATATTAATCAGCATTAATCAAACATTAACAAACTAGCTAAAGAGTAGGTAGAATCAGCAAAGAGACTGAGCCCCTTTACCAGAACGAAAACAAAACCCCCAGCTCAAATCAGGGGGAGGAGAGAAACCTAGAGGAAATAATACAAACACAAATGTGACACCTGCCAAAAAATAAACTTTGAATAAAAACAGCACAGGAAACTAAATAATTACTACACCAGGCACAAAAGGAAAGGGTGTGTTTCTCCTCTACAGCCATCCTAAGGAAATGCAGTGAGTTCTCCTACTTACTGCCTAACCCAGTGAAAAGAAGCTGAGAACCCACTCTCAGTGTTTTGTACAACAGAAGGGAACAGTAGGGGAAAGAACTAGACAGGGTCGCAGGCTAGAGAACTCTGCAGCCAGACGGCTAGTGCAAGGTGACGACCAATCAGAACCAGAATCAGGAAAGGGGGAGCCAGTGAGTCACACTGCAGTCACAACTGTTCTTCCCCCAGGGCCTGAAACAAAGGGGGGAAGGGAGATGGGATCAAAATACTTGCAAACTTACATTAGTCCTTGAGAAGAGGGAAAAAAAAAAAGAAAAAGAGAGCTGTGCAGATTGGGTACGGGTCAGATCACAGGAGCTGGGTAATGTTTTCTTTGAAAGAAGGCACTGGCCTATTTCAGAGAGCAGCTCAGAAATGCGTTGCCCCAGCAGTCCTTGCTGTGTTCACCAGATTAGAATACCAAGCATAGAGTTCTGCATATCGATGAAATTCTTTTTAGGAAATCAAAGTCCAGGGGAAGTACTGATACTTTCTGCCAATTAAACATCTGTCCGCTGCATTTTGAAAACCAATAATCTGAAGTGAGGTGAGCTCTGCCGGGGAGGTGCTCCGCAGTATTGAGGCCCTGCATCCTCTTTGAAGGTACTGGCTAATAAAGGAGAGTTGCCCTGTGCAGAAGCTGGCTTTTCTAGATTGCACAATCCAGTCTTGTTCTGGTTCAGCCTTGCAACTCTGGCAAATACAACAGTCACATTCACTCTAGCAGAACCCGGATCTGGGTCAGTACCAGTTCTGGGTGGCAGTGAGAGAATACAGCTATAATATTCCACAAATCCTAGCTTGGGGTATCATGCTAATTTCCTGAGTAGCCCCTCATCACCACAGGAAGTGAGCCTGTACTTTTACTATCATGTGCTAAACAAAGAAATCATGACTTCTGCTGGTCATTGATGAAGGTTTATAGGCATAAACAATTTGATATTTTCTTTTTCTTTTTTTTTTTTTTGGTCTTTTTGCTATTTCTTGGGCCGCTCCCGCGGCATATGGAGGTTCCCAGGCTAGGGGTCGAATCGGAGCTGTAGCCACCGACCTACGCCAGAGCCACAGCAACGCGGGATCCGAGCCGCGTCTGCAACCTACACCACAGCTCACGGCAACACCGGATCCTTAACCCACTGAGCAAGGGCAGGGACCGAACCCGCAACCTCATGGTTCCTAGTCGGATTCATTAACCACTGCGCCACGACGGGAACTCCAATTTGATATTTTCAATGTTACTCGCATATAAAGGAGACCTTTAAACATGGCTAATTATCTTAGAACATTATCCTGAAGCTTTGAGAAAAGGCTAAGCTCACAAACTGGCCATGTGTCATTCACTAACAAGTTGATGAGGGCTAAAAAGAGGTGGGGGGAAGCAAAAGAAATGAAATAGGAAAAGCTGGAAAGAATGATGGCAGAAAAGAGGGAGGAGAAGTTAACAATTTATTATCTTCTCTCCTTAATACATTTGCTATAAACAATAGGCCAATGTGCCAGGCATCTTCCGGAACGGCTAGTCCCACCCCCTTCAACTCATCTGTCAAGAACCGCTCCATAAACCCAGCATGTGATTCCAGGCCTTCGAGTCCCCTGACATTCTCATCACTAAATTTCATCAGGGCTTGTTCACACAGGAGGGTTCACAGAGCCGCTGACGCTTGAAGTCACAGTTTCTGAGACAGGTAGTCACTGTGATCAATATTGTGACACTCAGCGATACTATCAATGTGTTCACACGACAGCCAGACACATCCCAAAGAAAAACACATAAGTTTATAGGTCCGATTCAACAGAAGATGGGGTTCATTCTCCTGCTAAAGTCAATCACTCCAAGTACCATGGCCCCGGTCAACACAGAAGGTAGATGGCAAGATGGAAGGACAGCCCCCACCCCCACCCAATCCCTCCAATGGAGCCACCGGTTTCTTTCCATCAAATCCTCACATGAATTGCAGACAACATCTCTCAAAAGCAACTCCAGGCACAAGGCCCTGCCCTTCACAACTGGATGCTGGTGCTTCAGGGTGCTGTTTGCCACACAGTCACTAAGCCTGCTTGTATTCCACTCGGCATTATCTGTTCTTATATCAATTATGAGAGGGCCACATCCACTCAGACATCTTCCTACATAGCACTGCCTTACAAATTCAGCCTTTCTTCCCCTATGATCAACCACACCATCTGAAAATGTTTCGCCTTCACACCACAAACTGATAGTCTTGTGACTTTTCACAAATCCACAAAGTCAAGAGCAAATCTTACCCATCTTCATACCTAAAATGCACTGACAAATCTTTCTAGCTCTTCAGACTTGCCAACTGCCCAAATGAAACCAAGGATATTAAACTTTTTTTGTGTGCAGAAAAACTAACATGGAGAAATTTACATTGTTAATGAAGTCAATCTACTCAAAGAGGAGGGGGAAAAAATTTCTACTGCCCAACTGAAAGTCAACCAACTGCACTTATAAGTAACACCGACATTCATCAACATTGAAGATGCAGGAAGAGACAGGGCAATAGTCTTCAGAATGCCACCACATAATTATCCTCCAAAGATGAGGGTCTATTACTTGCCTAACATTTGTGACAAAACTACAAATCCAGAGTAAGAGGTGTGTGCTGTTTAAAGGAAACAGAAAATCAGGAGTTCCCCATTGTGGCTCAGTGACTAAAGAAACCAACTAGTATTCATGAAGACTTAGGTTCAGTCCCTGGCCTCGTTCTGTGCATTAAGGATCTGGTGTTGCCATGAGCTGTGGTGTACGCTGCAGACGTGGCTCAGATCCTGCGTTGCTGTGGCGTAGGCCAGCAGCTGCAGCTTCGATTCGACCCCTAGCCTGGGACCCTCCATGTGCCATGGGTAAGGACCTAAAAAGATAATAATAATAATAACAACAATAACAATAATAATAATAAATAAATAAAGGAAAATTAAGTTATGATTCCACCATTTCATGAACAAAACCACAGGGAAAGGAAGCAATAAACTCAAAACAAGCTCCTTCTCAATGCAGTAAGTGAATTTCAATGGGAGGACAGGTACTCGTTATTAGAGGGAATATTCTAGGGAGACACAGGAGGAGGCATGTTAGCAGCAGCATCTCTAAAAATATACTTAGCTAAGAATAATTACGTTTCACTCATTTTGTAAGGCACTAAAGGTTTTCCCCCAGACTGATATTCAGTTTTGGGCTGGAATCAGACAAATAGCTTCTAACCTTTTAAAACTTTTTTTAAAAAGGTATATATTTTTGAAAAACACCACCTGTTTGACAGAGCAGTAGCTGAACCTCATCTTATACAGTGAGCTGTATATGTTGTCTACTAAAGAGGATTTGTTTGGTCTTAGAGTTGGAACGAAAGGTATTTTACAGTTCTGCAAGGTGTCGGGGAATTTGTACAGTGCAATTTAGATGAATTAACAAACAGCAGAAGTTGGAATTAGAGTTTTTTTCTGCTAAAGTTCAAATTTCTCTACATGGATGCTTAACAGATGGTGGAGAAGGCATATGTCACGATACTGATTAGACTTTGGCTTTTTTAATTAAAAAATATTCTTTGGGGTTAACTTTTCCCTCAAAATGCACATACACACTCTAATATTTACATCAATAGGTTTTACATCCCATCTCCACAGGAGATTAGACCTTTTACTCATATCCATGGGATTTATATTCCATTTTCATTGGGGATTAGACTCTATTTGGTAGCCTGATTGAAATGCAGTCTACTTTTTTCTTTTTCTTTTTTTTTGTCTTTTTGCTATTTCTTTGGGCCGCTTCCACGGCATATGGAGGTTCCCAGGCTAGGGGTCTAATCGGAGCTGTAGCCACCGGCCTACGCCAGAACCACAGCAACGCGGGATCCGAGCCGCGTCTGCAACCTACACCACAGCTCACGGCAACGCCGGATCCTTAACCCACTGAGCAAGGGCAGGGACCGAACCCGCAACCTCATGGTTCCTAGTCAGATTCGTTAACCACTGCGCCACGACGGGAACTCCCTACTTTTTTTATTTTGTTCATTCATGCTCTAACAGATAAACTCAAACCAACCTTCCTCCAAATCCTTATGCGTGACTATAAAAGACTCCTAAGACTGCTAGAGTCAAACTCTGTCTAAACCTAGGGACCCTTCTAAGGACATGGGGACTGCCTTTAATTTGCATCAAACGACCAAGTGCATAGCCCTTTACTCAAGAGAGATTCAGTCCTTGGAGAACTACAGTGCTTCAAAATGTAACAAACCCAGATGCAAGGGCAAAATAGTATCAACACAGACAGACTAAAAAGAGCACATGTGTGTTGGGAATGGTAGTTGCACTATATCTCTCCATAATGTAGGAAGCCAAAATCAGAACCCAGTTAGCTTGCGTTTAAGTTCTCTGTTTCTTCAAAGTCCTAAGCTCTACTGTTTGCTTCAAAAAAAAATGCTGAGGATCAAATGAATTAATGGTGGGGAGTGGGGAGTGCTTAGGAAACTGTTGAGGGCAACGTGAAAATCAGAGATGATAACAAATGAATAGCACACTTTTTCTAGTGCGAATTTTTAGCTCAGAGCAACAGTTAATTAAATGTGACTTTTATTTCCAATGTCAATTATCTTTTAGTCACTTTATTTTTAACATCAAGTCAAACATTTTGTTTGTTCAAGCTATGTTACTTTTTTAAAAAATGAGAATCACCAAAAAAAAAAAAAAAAAAAGTACAGGCTTAAGAAAGAAAATGCTACCTGTTGCCTTTTTATCTCAGAAACCAAGCACATTGGGGAATATTTCCCTGTGTAGAAATCTAGATACGGTTCTGATTTCTTACACCTCTATTGGCAGTTCAGGGCCATATTCTGAATGCATAAAATAGATGTCCAATTTAAATGTAGCCTGACCCAGCAAAGACCCTAGATACAGTAATGAGAACAGCAGAAAAAAACACAAGAACCATTTATAATCTGCACAATTTAGCAGCCTGCTAATATAAAAAAGTGCCTGTATCATTGTGTTTGTACCACAGTGAGATAGGACACAGAAGCTATTAATTTGTAAATTGAGCTCCAGTTCAGTAAAATGCATGGCCCTTCGTAACTATCTGTTACAGACCTGCGCACACCACCAGCTTGTCATTCATCATTCCAGGGCTCTACCCCACAACGTAAAAGGCAGCACTGCCTTGTTAATGTCAGAGCTGTCCCACACACTATAGAAATTCTCTCACTGCTCTGCCCTGAAGCCGCTATGGTTTTCCTCACAAAAGGAATATGATTGGAAATGGCTGCACAGTAGCTGTCCCTGACAAGTTGGATATGAAAATACAATTTAAGCACAATAATGGTCCTAAAATGGGGAGAGGGAACAGGCAGAACAAAACCAAACCCCTCTATTATTTTACGGAACACTGCTCAGATAAAACAGATTGTTTTGCCTACTCCAAGCTCTGGGTACAATTTGAGATAATGTAGGTAGCACTCTTTTCACAGAAACCTAAGACAGAAAGAGATTCTGGGAGAAGTAAATACAATAGATGATCCAACCAAATTCTACGCAGAATACATGCACTAAATCATGGATCAATCACTTCCAAAGGCAAGGATATCTTTTAACAATCCTCGACTCCGTGGTTTTTTCTTAAGAGAAAGAAACAGACAACAGTATTAGAACAATATACTGTGTCAGGTAGGATATATCAGGTAGAAAATATTTTTGACGTGATGTAATGTTTTCCTTACATTAAAAAAAAGTCTTACACATCATAAAACACTGATATTCTGAATGAAGCATTTTAACAAAATTACAACCTGAACAACACTCTTGATGCTTTCTTGAAAACAATTTTTATCATCTATTGTACTAGCATAAACACATAGATTAAAAGATTCCAAAGCCACTGAATGAATCTCTTTTTTTTTTTTCTCTTTTTTTGGCTGTACCTGCAGCATATGGAAGTTCCTGGACCAGGGATTGAATCCGAGCCAGAGCTGGGACCTACGCCACAGCTGCAGCAACGCCAGATCCTTGACTCACTGCACTCAGCTGGGGATTGAACTCATGCCTCCACAAAGACAAGCCGGATCATTAATCCACTGCGCCACAGCAGGAACTCCCTGAATGAGTATCTCTTAATTTAACACAGTGTTCACTATTTCAGTTGTTTAATACCAAGTATTTGCTACAATCACTTAAAGAAAAAAATGAACAGTGTTATAACTTTGCTTTCTGAAAAGATCCCACATAAAACAACAAAGAAGTACGCAATTCCATCACCTACGAAGGCTGCCAAGATGAGGGACAGTTAACTTCAAGGGACTGGATCTTCCAAGACACATGACAAAAGATGATTTGTACTACTTCGAATTTGGTCTGAGTTTTCTACACCCAAATAGAAGAAACCCGAACTCATCTCTCAGAATTTCAGAGCAGGTTTGATTTTACCTGCTAAAAAAGAGAAAGAGAAGAGTTCTCTTGTGGCACAGTGGGTTAAGGATCCAGCCTTCTCACTGCAGTGGCTTCAGTCACTGCTGTGGCATGGGTTTGATTTCTGGCCCAGGCACTTTCACATGCTGCGGCTTCAGCCAAAAAATAAAATAAAATGAAAACAAATAGGAATGCCTCAAACTTGGGGAAGACTTAACTCCTTCAAATAAAGATTTAACCCTTTTAAATCCTTGGGGGAGGGGGATTCAATAATTCAGGAAAAAAGCATGAACAAAGTATTTGGCTAAAATACTTAATTTTTATTAAATCTTAAGTGTGAAGAAAAATATTTTTCATGGGCTAGGAAAATTATTAAAAGCAATCTACAAAATCTCTAAACATTTAAGTCTACACACACACACACACACACACACACACACACACACTGCATGCACATACTCTTTTAGAGAAGATGGAATGGCCACAGTCAAAAAACTATTTGCTATTTTTATCTCCCTTTAATGTACTTTTTTTTTTTTTTAGCTTTTTAAGGCCAAACCCGCAGCATGTAGAAGTTCCCAGGCTAGGGGTCAAATAAGAGCTGTAGCTGCTGGCCTATACCACAGCCACTGCAACGCAGGATCCAACCCATGTCTGCAATCTCATGACAACACCAGATCCTTAACTCACTGAGCAACGCCAGGGATCGAACCCGTATCCTCATGGATACTAGTCGGATTCACAACCTGCAGAGCCACAATAGGAACTCCCTACATTTAATGCATTTTCTAGCAGTAAAGGTACACTCACTCTACTGTTCTCCAGTTTCCACACCCGATAAAATTACTAAGGTGCAGGGCGCAAAGAGAAGAGGACACTGTACAGAATACAAGATAGGTCTCTTGGTTTTGTTTTTTAAAAAGCAGACTTGATTTTTAAAAACTGTAGTCTGCTTTTTATTTTTAAAAAATTTTATTAAAGTGCAGTTATATACAGTATTATATGTTACAAGTGCACAATTTTTAAAGGCTATACTCCATTTTTAATTTTTATAAAATATTTGCTATATTCCTCATGTTGTACAATATAACATTATAGCTTATTTTATACCTAATAGTTCGTACCTCTTAATTCCCACCCCTATATTACTCCTCCCCTCTCCCCACTGGAAACAATGTCCACTGACAGATGAATGGATAGAGAAAATGTGGAATATATGCATAAACACACACACACAATGGAATATTGCTCTCAGCTATTAAAAAAATGAAATAATGCTATTTGCAGCAACATGGATGGACCCCGAGATTATCAATGAGATGAAGTCAGAAGGACAAAGACAAATACCATATGATATCACTTATATGTGGAATCTAAAATATGACAGAAATCAACATATTTATGAAACAAAAATAGACTCACAGATATAGAGAACAGACTTGTGGTTGCCAAGAGGGAGGAGGGTGGGGAAGGGATGGATTGGGAATTTGAGATTAGCAGAGGCAAACTACTATATACAGGATGGAGAAACAACAAGGCCTACTGTACAGCACAGGGAACTATATTCCATAACCTATGATAAACCATAATGGAAAAGGATATGAAAAAAATAGGGAGTTCCCATTGTGGATCAGTGGGTTAAGAACCTGACATAGCATTTGTGAGGATGCGGATTCGATCCCTGGCCTCACGCAGTAGGTTAAGAACTCAGCACTGCTGCAAGCTGTGGTGTAGGTTGCAGATGCAGCTACAGCTCCTATTCGACCCCTAGACTGGGAACTTTCATATGCCCCAAAGTGTGGCCATAAAAAGAAAAAAAAGGAGTGTGAGTGTGTGTGTGTGTGTGTGTGTGTGTGTGTGTGTGTATGTAACTGAATCGCTTTGCTGTACAGCAATTAATACAACATTGTAAATCAACTATACTTCAATAAAGTTAAAAAAAATTTCTTTTGCCTTTTCCAGAATGTCATATGTTGGAATCATACAGTAGGTGGGCTTTTCAAATTGGCTTCTTTCACTTAGTAATACACATTAGTTCTTTCATGTCTTGATAGCTCATTCTTTTTATCCCTGAATATATCACAGCAGATACAGTGATACTGACTTTTAGATACAGTCCAATGTGGCAGCTGGTGAGTTCTACAGTGATTACAGTAAAACAGCAATAATACCAAATAGGTAATACCTGCCAGGTAAAACACTAAAGCTCTGAGCATCTAAGTGGTTTGACCCAGGTCTCAAGTTAGGGGCAGAGTCAGACTCAACAGTTCTAGTTCCTGATGTCTAATTTCTTACCTTTCCCCTCCCCTTCTTATTTTGCTTGGTAAGGACTTGAAGCCCTCACATCTATGTACTATTTAATACAGCAAGTCACAAAAGCACCTAGCCAAAAAAAACCTGTGAAAACATCTATATCCTCCATCCCATTCTGCGTTTAGGAAAAATAAGTAAAGAGGCAGTACAATGCAGCAGAAATAACAAAAAAGGTCAAGAAATTGGGGTTCTTATCCCACATCTGTCACTAAGCTAGGTTTGTCACTTTGGGTAAGTAATCTACCTGGTCTTGGTCTCAGCTTCTTGACTCGGTCTTCAACATTTTCTTGTTTAAAATTCTGTGAATGTCTAAATGGCAAGAATACAATCTCTTGATCTTCACTTTCCATCTCTATCAGTGTGGTTCACAGAAAACTAATAACACTCACAGTGACGATCTTCACACACTGCAAAGATGCTAAATCATTAAAGAAGAGTTTCATTCAGAGATTAAAAATTCACAAGAACGGGGTCAGGCAGGTAACACACATGAATGAAGCAGGCCAGTTATGAGATAACAGGGGGCAATGCAGACGGAAGTCAACTGGAGAGGGAATGCCTTGTCTAAAGGCACTAACGTTAAGATTCGCTTTTAACGTTATTGAAATATCTTTGCTACTTAGATTAAATCCATGGGACACCAGTGTTCAACCTCCAGACAGTACTTAACCTTCATGAAACTATAGTTAACCAGGAGAGGAGTCAGTCCTTATTTAGGACATTTTCAATAATAAAAGGTGATTCAAAAGAATTTCAGATAACCAGAAAATCCAAATGGCTGGAATGTGACTTTAGTGGGAGGCAGCACAGACGTGAAAGTGCTGAGTGATCAGCGGGTACTGAGAGTATGGTAAGGGAAAATGTAACAGAGACAGTCAACAATACACAAAATATGAAAGAGCAAACACTTCAGTAACAATACATTCTGTAGTTGTTCCAATTTTATCCAAATAGTTTAAAGTACCTTATGGACAATTTAATCTTCTCCCCATCATGTAACACCGCCTTAAGAATGAAGTGAAATCAGTTTTTCTACCACTGAACCATAGCTATCTCTAGGGCTGGATCGAGTAGCTGTTTAAATAGCCATGTTGGGAGTTCCCGTTGTGGCTTAGTGGTTAATGAATCTGACTAGCATCCATGGGACACAGGTTTGATCCCTGGCCTCACTCAATGGGTTAAGGATCTCGCGTTGCCATGAGCTGTGGTGCAGGTGGCAGATGCGGCTCAGATCTGGCATTGCTGTGGCTGTGGTGTAGGCCTGCAGCTGTAGCTCTGGTTCAACCCCTAGCCTGGGAACCTCCATATGCTGTGGGTGTGGCCCTAAAAAGACAAAATAATAATAATAATAGTCACATTGTAAAGGTCAGAAAAATGAAAACTACCTTGTTGAAGCTGTTCAGGGAACTACCGTAATAAGCAAAGGATAATCATCAGATTGGGAACACAGCAGAGCACTAGGAACATCTTCTACTCTTAACTGGTTCTTGATCCGAGTACTGCAATCTTAAAAATTATTTAATTTATACGATTAAGAAAAAAGGAATTTATGCTATAAACATTTGGGTTAATAATTTTCAAGCATCCTACTTTCTGAGTGAACTCTAAATGAAAAAAATGAACAATCATTTTCCACAAATATATCCTTAATGGTGTATTTTTTATGCTTACATAATCATGTGTTTATACCGAATTTTATTTATTTATTATTTATTTTTAATACTTAATGCAGCTTATTACATTTATAGGTGTACCACAATCATCATTTACAGCATTTTATACTTGTAACTTTTCACACCCTCTCATCAAATAAGATTGTCACAACTGTGTGGGGGTGAATTAGGTAACTGTCTTTGATTCAGACAGGGAAACTGAGGTGACTGATGACCCACCAAAAGGTACACAGTTACTTCACAGTAAAAAGGGCGCTAGAGTATGGACTCCTCTCCTCTGGAAAACTGGTCTGAATGAAACTCTGTTCACCGAATAAAGAGCTGGAACTCATTTGTCTGAGGCAGTACTTCTGGGGCTGACAGGAGCTTGGGTGGCGTCCAAGTGGACTGACTAAATGTGGAGTGTTCTGGCGTGGGGAGCTGGGCCAGGGAGCGCGAGGTCTTTTGCCGGACATCAGTCTCTAGATAGAGTAACCGCCAGGAAACAGACAGGCTGTGGGAAGCCGAGGAGGAATAACCTGCACCAGCGGCAGGGGCCAAGCAGGAGAGGAGCTGGAGGATGCGGTCAAGGTGGGAAATGGGACAGCCAGGGGTGAGGTGTGGATGGCTCAAGTGATGGGTCTTGAGCAAATGCCACTGATAGTGACCATCGTAAGGCAAATTCCCTATAAGCTCTGAGCACTCCAAGGGCTGGGAATGTTCTTAAAGAGACTGTGCAGTGCTGGATAACTTGCTCCAAAATGCCAGAGAGACAGCACTTGTGTCATCAACGGTATTTTCTCTGGCAGCAGAGTAGGCCTACATGCTGGAGCCAACCCAACAAGAATGATATGCTTCCTCATTGACGGAGTATGACGGACAATTCTAAGATTCTGTTGCTAACCCTCCACTTCAAGCCAAAAACTTCAATTCTGGAACAATGGCTTCAATTTAACAAATGTAATGGATGCTGGCAACATTTAGACTGGCAAAAATGTTGGGTTCTACTGGCTATTTAAGGGAGTAAATCACAGCAAACTTTATATACTAGCCACCAATATGAAGCTGGATTTAAAATTTTTATTCACTAACAGATTTATTCTACTGTCGTAAAAACTATACAGCTATTTTGCTTTTAAAATAGAGCACAGATGATCCAACCCATAGGCAAAGGGGCTGGGGAAGCAACATTATAAAGCACACAGAGAGGTTTTAAAATCAGCTTCCCCGCTTTCAGAGCCAATACTAGGAATCCTGCCGACCCTCCCCCACCTGCCACACAAGACCAAGGCTCAGTCAATAAGACTGCTGTGCAAGTGACAGAGCCATCACTTCTGCTTAGTCTCCACAGGCCTAATGTACGTGATGCTGAATTTACTCATCTCAGTAGGCAGCACAGCCTCACCAGGCGTGGTGATGTTTCAGACTTGGTAAGAACAAGATGTCAGGGGGTTTGTTATTGCTGCATCATTCTGCAACACCTTATTTCAACTCTGAGCTGAGCTGGCAAAAGTACTCAATCAACCCGGTGCCATGATCCAGCTCCACTTATCCTTCAGATGTTCCCATAGCAGGACAAATTTGCAACATTTACAGGCAACGTGACACAGTAGTAATAGAGATTTGTCTAGTCATCATGCCCTGTGAATGCCTCCTTGGTCCTTCTCCGTCCTTGCACCTCTCAGTTGCAATTTTCCTTACTACATATTTCCTGTGGTACCTTAGGATCTAACTCCATCTTGAGCCCTCAGATGTGTGTCATAATCTCTCTACAGACATCCCAACATAGGGCTTCCTGCTTACAACCTACTCTGCTTAGATGCTGAGAATGAGAAGAGACAGTTGTTTCCATTCCGTTTAAAAGAACCCAGCTGATTTAAGGATGGCTGGGAGGGCAAGTGTGATAGACCTGCTTGGAGAAAGCAGGGATATGTGTTGTCTGATGGATACAGTGAAATGGACCTGCTTGTGTGCAGGCTGTCAGCCTTGCCACTAATCAGAGGGGAGAAAGCATCTATAGGAAAAGAAAATGGGACAAATTGAGTGGAAAAGAAGAAGTGACACAAAAGTACAATGTTTAACAAGCAGCTTTTCTTAGCGGTTGAAGGTGCTCCTTTCCTACCTGAGACTCCTTATAACAGGAAGGAATCATTCCTACACAGGGGTGCATACCTATACTTCACAGGGTGTTTGTTTGTGTGACAGTTATACTGTCATAATTTTAGATGGTTAAACCTCTGCTCCAGGGTTTATAAAAGATCAGAGCACTTGTCACTCTTGGTGCAGGTAGAGTGAGATAGAGTGGCTGAGCAGTTCATTTTTCTTTATAATTACACTCCATTAACCTTCCACATGAGAGCTCCCCTGTGCTTTCATACCAGCAGCACCAACTGGCTGCATTTGATAAGGCTCTACAGAGTCTGCAAGACCAGCACATGCAACAAAAGGAAGACTTTAATACTGCAGACTTAAGCAGAAGCTGAATGCAGTTCTGCAGCCCCTCTACTTACTGGCACACATTTTCAGCTCAATTATACATGTGTAGACAAAAACAAACCTAAAACGTAAAGCTTGGAAACCAGCAAACAGATGATGGGAGCTTATTCAAACCAAAAGTGATTCAAAGTCTTCAGATAATTTTTACAATACAAAACACCCAAATTTATAACTATTTTTCTAACCTTTGATAATGTGGCATCCTATAAAAAATGTACTCAATATACTGAAGCTTACGGGATGACACAATTACACATTGGTGTCTACAAGCTGCATGCTGTGAAAGTAATTTACTCAAGTGTTTCTCCTTACATATCTCTCAGTAATAATAATAATAAAAAAAAATTGGTTAAGAACTAGCCCTAAGAGTCCATCTCTATCCTTCCTGACAGTGGCCATATAAGTGACTTCCCTTTTCCCTTGTTTGAGACACAGAGAGACCTATCCCATTAATAATACATTCTCCCCCGATTTTTAATGCAGTGCCTGGAACACTAATTTCCATATGTAAAAAGGTAGATTAGTACTTTTCCAACCCTCAGCAAAGACCAGGTGTTACATGCTTGAGCAGATAAAATGAAAACCAGTTTAAGTAGGTGCTGGCACAATTAATCTTGAGTAAGTTCCCAATTACTGAGGAAATAAAAGGTAGCCAAATTTATACCTCTGCCCTCACCAATAGCATCGCAGCCCTCACAACATCTCAGAATAAGATTTCCACCGTGGTAGCTTGTGTTTCTGGATACATCCCTAACTACAGTGACCCAAGAAGGTCAACAGGTGCCCTGACAATGCTACTCAGTACTAACTAGATTTCTTCGGCAAACGTGTGCACTGAGGATGTTAGCCTTCATAAGTGCAATCTGATGATCAGAAAATTAAGCCACAGGAACTCAAAGGTACAGTATTTTCTTCATCAAATGTTATATTTAAAATATTTTCCTTGGAGTTCCTGTCATGGCTCAGTGGTAACAAACCCGACTAGTATCCATGAGGATGTGGGTTCGGCCCCTGGCCTCACTCAAATGGGTTAAGGATCTGGCACTGCCATGAGCTGTAGTGTGTGATGTTGAAGATTTTACCCCAGGAGTTCCCATAGCCCTTAGCCTGTGAACTTCCATATGCCACAGGTTCGGCCCTAAAAAGCAAAAACAAAACAAAACAAAAAAAACAAACCAAAAACTGCCCCCCAAACCCACAATTTTCCTAGAGATACAAACTACAGCAAAACCCTGTTTTTGAAAATTAGTGAGATACCTAGTACTTCTGAAAGCATCTGGCAGAGAAATGATTGTTTGCATTTACATTTTGAAGACAGATGATTAGATGTGGGAATTCCACTACACCCCCCCTTTTTTCTTTTTTAGGGGCCGCACCCACAGCACATGTAACTGGAGCTGCCAGCCACAGCCACAGCCACGCCGCGTCTGCGACCTACGCCACAGCTCACAGCAACACCAGATCCTTAACCCACTGAGAGAGGCCAGGGATAGAACCCGCAACCTCATGGTTCCTAGTAGGATCCGTTTCCACTGCGCCACGACAGAACTCCCACTCTTCTTTTCTATGCTTTACACATGAAACTGAAGGATTTTTTCCATTAATATTTTTCTTGTGCTTAATACCATTACAACCTTCCTGTATATTTGTATACTTGCCACCATGGTGTCTGTTTGAAAAAATGCTTTTCTTAACCCAAATATCAGATATGTGCCTGTAACTAAATACTTCATGATTCTTTTTTTTTTTTCCTCCCTGTTTAGGGCATATGGAAGTTCCCAGGCTAGGGGTCGAACTGGAGCTGCAGCTGCCAGCCTATGCCACAGCCATAGCAACATGGCTTCGAGCTGCATGGGTGACCTATGTATGCCACAGCTTGCGGGAACACCAGATCTTTAACCCAGTGAGTGAGGCTGGGGATCGAACCTGAATCCTCATGGTCACCATGTTTGGGTCTTAACCCACTGGGCCACAACCAGTTCATAATTCTTTAAAACCCAGTATCAAAATCATAATTTTAAGATTTTCTTGCTACATGTTATATACTAAAGCATTCAACACAACAATATTGAATGACCACATGCCTAAGAATAAAGCCAGCCCATGCCTAAATGCTGGGTTTTCAATGTCCAGATCCAATGACAGTCAGATTTGTCTTTTGCCTAATGATGCATATTTTTCATTTTCTAATGAGTAGAATTTCTTTCACTGAGTACTTATTTTTCAGTTTTAAGAGTGGCAGACAAAATTCCACTCCCTATAATCATGTTAAAAGTCAGGCAAAAGCCAATCTACCTGCTCAAGAACTGTCGCTCTGACACATTGTTTGGCCATCTGTTTATGTGTGCTGCTTGTCTCACGGTGCAAATCAACCTGCTGCTGACTAGATCTGCTTCATGCTGCAAATTCATTCTGCAGTTTGAACCTCCCTCACCAGCAATAGGTCCTCTTATCGGAATCTAAAACTACCACTTCAATCAACTTGAGTCAAACCTTATTCTACTGCTCTTGTACAAAAAAATGATACATCACAGGCCCACATGCAAACAGGTCATCTCTGAACACTGGGCTTGTGAGGAAGGTGGCAGCACAGTTCTGCTCCTATCAAAACATTTTAGTACCATCAGCAGCAATCAGTCTGCTACCCAGAAATATACATGTACTACTGTGGAGAGAGGCTAAAAAGATTACTGAATCCCAGAGGACAAGAGCATGAACTACAAATACAAACCATTCTGTTCTTCTTTGTTTTAAAAATTGGCAACTTACTCAGAGATGGGTTTCTATCTGTGCGATTAGCACACAAATTTACAACAGCATTAGAAAAGGTTCTCAGAACATCTCCTGAATCATTTGTAACTATTAATTTGCTTGCTGTTTTGCATGCACTTTGCTAACTACTCTTTCATCTTAGATTTAAAAGGATGTTAGGGCCATCAAGAGGGTGGTGGGCAGAATAAGGTTTGAAAATAATATTTATTGAATGTACCTATAGAGTATGTAGTGTGGTAGTAGAGTCTGTGGTATAATATTAAAACGTTTATGTCTGTTAGTATTTGTTGTAGGTATCCGAGTGCTCCTATATTAGGGGCATATATACTGATGATTGTAATATCCTCTTCTTGAACGGATCCTTTAACCATTAGTGTCCTTCTTTGTCTTTCTTTATGGCCTTTGTTTTAAAGTCTATTCTGTCTGATATGAGTATTGCAACTCCTGCTTTCCGGTCTTGTCCATTGGCATGAAATATCTTTTCCCATCCCCTCACTTTCAATCCATATGTGTCCTTTGCTCTAAGGTGAGTTTCCTGCATACAGCAGATTAGAATATACAAGCACCTTATACAACTCAACAGCAAAACAGCCAACAACCCAATTGAAAAATGGGCAAAATACTTGAATAAACATTTCTCCAAGGAAGATGTACAGATGGCCAACAAGCACATGAAAAAAATGCTCAACATTACTGATTATTAGAGAAATGCAAATCAAAACTACCATGAGATACCACCTCACACCAGGCAGAGTGGCCATCATTAATAAGTCCACAAGTAACAAATGCTGGAGGGGGTGTGGAGAAAAGGGAACACTCCTGCACTGTTGGTGGGACTATAGGCTGGTACAACCACTATGGAGAACAGTATAGAGGTACCTAGAAATCTATACATAGAACTACCATATGACTCAGCAATCCCACTCTTGGGCATATCTCAGGACAAAACTTTCCTTAAAAAAAACATATGCACCTGCATGTTCACTACAGCACTATTCACAATAGCCAAGACATGGAAACAATCCAAATGTCCATTGAGACAGATGATTGAATTAGGAAGATGTGGTATATATACACAATGGAATACTACTCAGCCATGAGAAAACAACGTAGTGCCATTTGCAGCAACATGGATGGAACTAGAGACTCTCATACTGAGTGAAGTAAGTCAGAAAGAGAAAGACAAATACCATATGATATCGCTTATATCCAGAATCTAATATAGGGCACAAATGAACCTTTCCACAGAAAAGGAAATCATGGACTTGGAGAATAGATTTGTGGTTGCTGAGGGGGAGAGGGAGGGAGTAGGGTGAATTGGGAGCTTGGGGTTAATAGATGCAGACTATTGCCTTTGGAATGGATTAGCAATGAGATCCTGCTGTGTAGCACTGGGAACTATGTCTAGTCACTTATGATGGAGCATGATAATGTGCGAAAATAGAATGTGTACATGTATGTGTGACGGGGTCACCATGTTGTACAGTAGAAAAAAAATTGTATTGGGGAAACAACAATTTAAAAAAATAAATAAAAATTAAAAAAAATTAAAATAAATAAATAAAAAGTTAAATTATTGGAGTTCCCATCATGGCACAGCAGAACAAATCCAACTAGGAACCATGAGGTTTCGGGTTCAATACATGGCCTCGCTCAGTGGGTTAGGGATCCGGCATTGCCGTGGGCTGTGGTAGAGGTTGGGGACACGGCTTGGATCTGGTGTTTCTGTTGCTGTGTCTGTGGTGTAGGCCAGCAGCTGTCGCTCCGATTCGACCCCTAGCCTTTGAACCTCCATGTGCTTTGTGGGTGCAACCCTGAAAAGGAAAAAAAAGAAGATAAATTCTTTAAGAAGTTTATATAAGTATTTCAGGAAATAGAAGATATACATACAAAAGAACTATAACATTTCTTATAGATTAACAAGGAAAATTATCGGAAGATTTTTAAAAAATATGTAAACAGAGCAGAGAGAAAGTGGAGCTAACAAACAGAAGAAAAGGTCAAATCTGAGAGTGTACATTTTGAGCAATGATAAAGCCAAGTGAACTTTTTTGAGACAAAAACAAATATGGGTCATCAATAATTTTTTTTTTTATTTGGAGAAATGGAGGAAGGCAAGTTTAGTTGCTAGTGACTGATTATAAGTGCTTCGTAGATAAACAAATATGTATTCAATGAAAAGGCATGCATATACTTCCATTCTCAAATGTAAAGAACTTGAGAATACTGCTGAGAATAGAATGTAGAATTAATCTATATTGTTTCTTTTCTTTTGCGTTTTAGGGCCGCACCCATGACATATGGAAGTTCCCAGGCTAGGGGTCGAATCAGAGCTGTAGCTGCCAGCCTACACCACAGCCACAGAAATGTGGAATCCAAGCTGCGTCTGCGACCTACATGGCAGCTCACGCCAATGCTGGATCCCCAACCCACTGAGAGAGGCCAGGGATAGAAGAACCTTCATCCTTATGGATACTAGTCAGAGTCGTTTCTGCTGCACAATGAAACTCCTAGAATTAATCCATATTGTTTCTAATAAATAGACTTGAAAATGCAAGTGTATTTTTATTTAAATTAAAAAAAATTTTTGGGAGTTCCCATCATGGCGCAGTGGAAACGAATCTGACTAGGAACCATGAAGTTGCGGGTTCGATCCATGGCCTCGATCAGTAGGTTAAGGATCCAGCGTTGCCCTGAGCTGTGGTGTAGGTCGAAGACTCAGCTTGGATCTGGCATTGATGTGGCTCTGGCACAGGCCAGCAGCTAACAGCTCCAACTGGACCTCTAGCCTGGGAACTTCCATATGCTGTGGGTGCAGCCCTAGAAAAAACAAAATGACAAAAATAAAATAAAATAAGATATACTTTAACAGTTCTCTTATGGCAATGGGTTAAGGACCTGGTGTTGTCACTGAAGCAGCCTGAGTCGCTGCTGTGGCAAGGGTTCAATCCCTGGTCCAGGAAGTTCCAAATATCATCTGTGTGTCAAAAAAAAAAAAAAAAAAAGCATTATTGATAACCAAAAAAAAAAAAACCCACCATAATTTAGAAGGAGCTGAATAGTTGCCAAATTGGTGGTTAGAAGATACAGAACTATGTTGATAATGTGTAGAAATATACCTAAAAACACATATTTGAAAGAACCAAATATTGTGTTGCTTATTAGTAACAAATAACCGGGGATGACAAAGCACAGAGATGAAAGGGACTGATACCTTCATGAGAATTTCTGTATCATGGTGGGTGAGAAATTCATCATGTTTCATTTTGTTCAAGGCCCTACTGTCTCCAGTATACACAAACATCTTAACTTTTCTCCTGAGGATGAGTCATAGCCGTGGTGAATAGAAATGCTTGTCCTATTCCTCTGCACTGAGGCAAAGTCACAATCTTCTGTAAGGCTGGCAGCAATGTGACTTTTCCTAAACAACTTCCAACATCCTTAGTCATTTTTTTTTAAACAGGCACAGATAACGAAATATAATGATCTAGGGAAGATTCTAAGTTTTAAATTGACTAGAAAGTTGAGGCTAGTATGCTAACCCTCTCAACTGCTTAATACTTGCAAAACAAAAACAAAAAACAAACAGTACCAATCAAATTATAAGCGAAGACAGCACAATTTAAAGAAGAAAGCAATACATTTAACACGAAGAAACTGCTACATCATTTCCCAGGCTATGCTATGAAAACAAGTTATTCACTTTTTTTTTTGTGGCTTTTTAGGGCCGCACCTGCAGCATATGGAGGTTCCCAGGCTAGGGGTCAAATTGGAGCTACGGCTGCCGGCCACACTACAGCCACAACAACAAAGGATCTGAGCCTCATCTGCAACGTACACCACAGCTCACGGCAACCCCGGATCCTTAACTCACAGAGCGAGGCTAGGGATCAAACCCACATGGATACTAGTCAGATTCGTTTCCGATGAGCCACGACAGGAACTCCCAAGTTATCCACTTCTATGCTAAATGCCAAGGAATACAGCGTTCTTTGGCAACAATATTCTCTTACCTTCAGATATAACAGCAGATAAACCCCACCTCTTAACTTATACTTGCCAACTAAAAACTGACACCTGCCATCTGCATCTACAAGGATTAAGTCACTAGCCACTGTAGCCACTGACCTTCAACACCCCCTAAAAGTTTAGGACAGAGATCAGGAATGAAGGACTCAGTGCTCTAGGAAGAACTAGCAGAACAGGGCTTCAGAGAGATATTTTCAGGAAAAGATTTTTACGAGCCCAAATTCTTGCACCTCCTCATATCTAGAAAAGCACTCAAATCATTAATGGTGACATCAGCTCCTTGTGACTAGCAGCAACCTTCTGTCAAAGTGTGTGCCTGATTGTATCTATCCCCCTTCACTAAAATCTTATGGAACAATGACCTTCCCCCTCCCTCTTTGGAGAGCTGTCTGAAATGCTGTCCCCCAGGCGATAGTCCTCATTTTGTCCCAAATAAAACTTAACTCACAACTCTCATATTGTGTGTGTCCCCCCCCACCCCCAGTCAATATACTTTCTGGGATTTGCAGGGTCTCTTTCATTGAGATATGAAAGTACTCATAATACTTCTGAATTCAATTTCTGTTGAAACTGACATTAGTTGAGATGTGGGACTAAAGAACGTATATAATTGACAGAATAGTTAACAGTCAAATCATAGATGTTCAAGACTTTAATGTTTTTCTTTTGAAAAACAGTAGATTTAAACAGACCCAAAACTCACTAAGTACAACTGTCTAATGATACATTTTAATTTTTTTTTAAATGGTCCAATCCTTGGCATACAGAAGTTCCAAGGCCACGGACTGAATCCAAGCAGCAGCTGTGACCTATGCAGCATCTGCGGCAACGAAGGATTTTTAACCTACTGTGCCAAGTTGGGGATGGAACCCAAGCCACTGCAGTTGGAATCCGAACCCACTGCACTGTGGCGGGAACCCCAACTGTTTAATGATTTTAATCCAGCCCTTCTGGAGCATTTCTACTAGGATATAAACTTACAGGTCAGTTTTTCATTATTTGTTTCATAGTCAGAGCTCATTATTTGCGTCATTTTCTAAATTCAAAGCCTTTGTTAAAATAAGAATTTGACACTCTAAACTTTGAGAAATGCCACTTTAACAGTTCAATAAATCTTAACCATCAAACCAAGACATTTTGCTAACACAACTGAAATAAGACACTGGCACTTATTAACTTAGCTGCTTTAAAAGCATGAACATCACAGAAGTCACGTATTGGGAACGTGGAAGCTGAAAAACCATCGTGGTAAAGTCAAGGATTCTGTGACTACCACGGTGGTAGAAATGGGACAGTGTTTCAGAATTAGGTTTTATCAGGGCTCTACAATGTTTTTACATGGCTAATGATATGGCTATTAGAACTGCTATTCTATTAGAGCTTCTATTCTAATGAATTCCTGCCATGTCCTTAACCAATGGGCCCAGAGGTTCTAATGAGATAAAGCCACATTCACCTGACCTGAAAAGTAAATAATTAGACTAATAATGAAAGCCACAGTTGTGGTGACTAATCATTGCTTCTGCCACATGTCCCACAGCTTCAACAGAACAGCTAATAAATAACACAGGGAAGAAAACAAAAACACTGCTAGCTAACACTGCATTTTTGTATAAGAAAAGAGCAGGAAGAGGATTAGCTGCATTCTTTTTTTCCCCTCTGATGCTTACATTTTAAAAATTCCACTAGTATCTTGCCAGATTTTCCAGAGAAAAGCTGCATGCATCAGAGTTAACTGGTAAGACAGGCCATGGGAGAATAAAACCAGTAAGAAACCTTTCTGTTCTGCACTTCACAGGGCTGTCACTCGTACTAGAAAAACGTCACTTTGAAGCCCTGTTTGCATTCCATTTTTAACTAGAGGGAAGGGGATGGAGGTCTTCGGTTTCTATGACAACCCAGATGGGCCATAATACAAGATACTTACAAATGTTCAATTGCAGGGATGCCAAATCAAATTAAGGCAGAGTTAGCACTACTTCATAAAAACTAGATGGGGGAGAAAACAAAATACTTATGGCAAAATGATGCCATTTCTAGAAGTGGTTCTGAAAGATTTCATGAGGAAATAAAAGAAAAAGAGTGGCTATTTTTAGTAAAAACAAATTAAACAGCAAAACTAATATATAAAAATAAAGCTCCAATTTATATGAGTTAATGTTTTCATTAAATTTGACTACTGGAAAATTACCACCTCACTTAATGTTTAAAAAAAAATTCCTCTCAAAATTTCATTACTGATTTAAATCATTACCGTCTGGCACACGAGCTGGGCTTTAATGGTAAGTTGAGCTCCTTTGAGCAACTTTTTCCTCTGCTCCATCCTCAAGATTTGTTTCTATATTTGGCTTCCGTAACTACAGTACTTAGTCCTCAAAATAATTGTGGAATGGCTAATGTTTCAAAAAGGAACTAATTTGTAACTTGTACTTACTATAACTTGTGAAATGTATTAACTTTCCAATAGAACGCAAGAGTAATTTACCATATCTCTTTCAATTTATAAATTCTAATTCCCTAGCAAACACTTCTAACACTATTCTGAAAAAAGGTATTCACATGCAGCCCTCTTTATTTGAGGGGAAAAAATGAAATTCTTTATATTCAATCCTAATAAGTAATCTGATTTAGATCATGGATCTTACTAATGGGGTAAAAACTTTCTTTTTTGTTTTTCTTTTTAGGGCCGCACCTGAGGCATTTGGAAGTTCCTAGGCCATGGGTCGAATCAGAGCTGTAGCTGCTGGCCTAACACCACAGCCACAGCAACACCAGATCCAAGCTGTGTCTGCGACCTACACCACAGCTTGAAGCCAACACCAGATCCTTAACCCACTGAGTGAGGCCAGGGATCAAACCCACAATCTTACGGTTACTAGTCGGATTCGCTTCCGATGAGCCACTACGGAAACTCCTGGGGTAAAATATTCAACATCATAATGAAGAACTACGGACCTCATCCCCCCAAAATGCCTCTTGTGGATGAATATATACACACATATTTTGCACACATTTCAAGGAGTTTAGAGCCCCACCCTCACTCTCCAAGTACAAGTTCAAATTGTTATTCAGGTCCTGTCTTCCCCAAAGCCAAAATCCCATACTTGTAATAATGGAAGTCCACGAAACAACAATAAAAAACCTTAATATTTTTAACAATAAGTAGACTGATGGTACATTTTTACTTAAAACATAGCTCAAATTAAGTGAATTCAAATAAAATACATTAGTTCAATATGTATCTACTGCAGAAAATTTACTAGAGCTTGAATACCAGAGTTCTAACTCTTTTGGACTTGCAATATCAGGTAAGTTTGTTTCTGTGCCTTTTTCTTCTCACTCAAATGGCATAAACCCATTTAAAGTTATTTTGAGAGATTCTGGGATAGGAGAAGGTTGTAAAAACAGGACTATAACAAGTTCCTTGGTAGAACTTTTTAAAAACTCAAATGTGGAGTTTCTGACTAGTAACCTTGAGGTTACAGGTTTGATCCCTGGCCTTGCTCAGTCGGCTAAGGATCCAGCATTGCCATGAGCTGTGGTGTAGGTCGCAGACACGGCTCAGAACCTGTGTTGCTATGGCTGTGGAGTAGGCTGGCAGATGTGACTCAGATTCGACCCCTAGCCTGGGAACACCAATAATATGCTGCAGGTGTGGCCCTTTTGCAAAATTAAATAAATAAAATAAAAACTCAAATGTTACTTGTTTGGAAAAGAAAATCTGTATATGAAGAGTCCCATTTAAACAAAAATAGCCCTGAAAACACTGTATACCTACTGTACTACAAGGAAAGAGCTTGGGTTCAAGGCTAAAAGACTTTACAAACTAGGATGTTGGGGGAGTGCCCTGGTGGCCTAGCAGTTAAGGATATGGCATTGTCACAGCTGTGGCATGAATTTGATCCCTGGCCCTAGGCCTTCCACAAGCCAAGGGCATGGCCAAAAAACAAGCAAACAAACAAACCAAAAAAAAAAAACCAGCAAAAAAACCCCCAGGATGTTCATTTTCCTATATAATTTTGGTCATCGCTCACCTTCTCTTTAATATTAGTTTTGTCTGTTTGAAATTAGAATAATACCTACCTATCCCCTACTACCAAAGAAAAAAGAGAAAAAAAATCTTTTTATAAAATTAGAATTATAAAATTCTAAGTAGTCTTAGTAAGAATAATGACCCTAAATAATAAATCAGTGGTCTAAAAATGCTGATGAACTTGATTTTTAAAACATCATGAGGCTGCCCTGTTGCCCATTCTTTTTTTTTTTTTTTGTCTTTTTTGCTATTTCTTTGGGCCGCTCCCGCGGCATATGGAGGTTCCCAGGCTAGGGGTCGAATAGGAGCTGTAGTCTCCGACCTACGCCACAGCCACAGCAATGCAGGATCCGAGCCGCGTCTGCAACCTACACCACAGCTCACGGCAACGCCGGATCCTTAACCCACTGAGCAAGGGCAGGGACTGAACCCGCAACCTCATGGTTCCTAGTCGGATTCGTTAACCACTGCGCCACGACGGGAACTCCTGTTGCCCATTCTTATGAGGACAATTTCACAAAGGGCAGTGAGAAGAGGCTGCAGTTCTCACTAGGATGACGACTGTACTTACACAAGATTAAAAATAAGAATGATATATGATGTCTAAGAGAAGCAAAGATGGAAGTGCAACATGGCTCAGCACACCATTTGAAAGGTATGGTGAGGCCTTGCATTGCTGGCCCATACAAGTGCCTTTAAAAGCTTCATTAGACTATGTGGGTATTTACCCTTCATCAATTGCCTCCTATGCCAGGATTTCCTTTTTTTGAGTGCTGCAACCTAATAATTCTTCACCCAGGCAACCACAAGCCTGTTTTGGAAAGGTTCCCTATTTCAGAAGCCTCAGTGCTATTTCCATTTGAAAATATATCTTTATGAAAATAAGTATCATCCCCAGAACTAAAATGCTTAGATATATTAAGTTTCAGCTGTAAGCGATATTTTTAGAAAAGTGGTAATTTCAGAATCTCTACTTCAAAATTATAGAGTTGGGTTTTTTTTTTTTAATGGAGTCACAAAGTAGAAAATTATAAAGACATACCGATGATTAAAGTCCTCTCCTCTCTTTTTCCACTCCTATTTTACCTAAAAATTTAAAAAATTTTCCTTACATTTTAAAAATTACCAAGTTATGTGTACTAGTAAGAAATTTAATCAGATATTCATCTTCATAAAAACCAAATAATTCCATGAAAAAGAGCTCCTAACAAAAGTCGATGTTCTCAGAAATAGTCTAACATCATAGATGGTCCTGCTGTACAATGAAATGAATCAATCTGAGATGCCTTGTGTACAGCAAAAAAAATTGTACTTTTGATTAAAGGAGAGGATTTCACTTTTAATAGCTAAGAAATAAGAAACCAGGGTTCCTGTTGTGGCTCAGCGGTAATGAACCCGACTGGCATCCATCAGGACACAGGCTTACTCCCTGGCCTCACTCAGTGGGTTAAGGATGTGTCATCATTGCTGTGAGCTGTGATGTAGGTCACAGACATGGCTCAGATCTGGCATTGCTATGGCTGTGGCTGTGGCTAGCAGCTACAGATCCAATTCGACTCGTAGCCTGGGAACTTCCATGTGCCTTGGGTGCGGCCCTAAAAAGACAAAAAAAAAAATTGAGAAACCAATATGTTATATGCCAATTATACTTCAATAAAAAACTGTGGTGCAATGGGATAGGTGGCGTCTCTGGAGTGCTGGGACTCAAATTCGATCCCCGGCCCAGCATAGTGGGTTAAGGATCTAGCATTGCCACAGCTTCAAGGTAGGTCACAACTGTGGCTTGGATCTGATCCCTGGCTCAGGAATTCCATATGCCAAGATGCAGCCAAAAAAGAAAAACAAAACAAACTATACAAACATCAAATTATTATATCAGACACCTAAGATAATGTTTTTAAGTTAAATATCCCTCAATGAAAAAAAAAAGAAAAAGAAAGAAGAGACATTGGGATTTGGGGGCAGAGAAGAGAAGGAAGTCCTTGTTCTAAGACTGTTTTAAAAGCTACTTAAGGAGTTCCCATCGTGGCTTAACAGAAATGAATCTGACTAGTATCCATGAGGAGGCAGGATCAATTCCTGGCCTCGCTCAGTGGGTAAAGATGAGGAGTTGGCGTGATCTGTGGTGTCGGTGGCAGACATGGCTCGGATCCTGAGTTGCTGTGGCTGTGGTATAGGCCGGCAGCTGCAGCTCTGAATTCTACCCCTAGCCTGGGAATCCCCATTTGCCTCGGTTGTGGCCCTAAAAAGACAGTAAATAAATAAATAAACACTACTTAAAAGATATGTGATGATATCTCATGGACTAAGATATTTGATCAGCGGCTAGTAGAACATTTTATATTATTTTCTTCAACATAACAGTTTTAAAGAACTGTGCTTATTTGACCTCTTATCCAACAGAAACTCATTTTCCTTCATATTGCTTTGCACGGCGTAGGAGTATTTATTTTGTTACAGTATTTAAGTCTTACTGTGGATGAGTGCTATATCCTGCCAGGACTGGATAGCATTCCATTAAACTGTCTCCTCAAGACTAAGGACTTATCACCCAAAGATCTGTCTGTAAAATATAGTTAATGCCTCCTGAAAAGACGATCTTGCCCTCTCATTCACTATACTCATACACCTTCATACACTTGAATTTTATTTCTCTTCTTTCTTAGGTCTACTGCCAAAGAAGAAACACAGCATGTAGATAAACTCAAGTACAATGCAACACTGTTTATTCTCCCTCCTCTACAAGAGTATTTCTGTTGCCAGAAACTTCTCTAGATAGAGAAAATGAGATTATGCAGTTAAATTTCAATACATGCCTCTATGACAGCCATAAGTACAAACACGTACATAAGGCATGATTAGAAAGAAATGAACTAATTTTCAGAAGTCACTAAAAGAAAATCAGTCACAATATCGTTATGCCTCGCATATAACTGAATTACCTTAGGCAGCTGCTATTTTTTGGTTAAAGCTTCCTAAGATCCTAAGAGAAAGTAAAAACACTCATTTGAGACACTAATTTGATTAATGGACATTACATAATCAGACCGCCTGTTCTGATTTATAAAACATGTTATTCTGACTCTTGACAAAAGCCCTTGATTATTCTCAACTTTTTACTATAACCAGTGAATAAAACTATTGGCAATCTTTTTACTAAGAAATTTGAACTGGCTTCCACTGGAATAGTTAAATAAACATTAGAGAAACCAGCAGCACCAACCACTTACTCCCAAGAGCATGAATAAAGAATGGTATGTGTAGCATAATTAAGCTTCTATGGCTCAATATAGAGCATCCCACCAATTCTGAAATAATTTTATTCTAGCGGTGTGAATCTGATCATAAAGATCATAAAAAATCACTTCTAATGAAATGTGGAACGACTCTTTTTGTGTGTGAAATGTATTCATTACCACTTCTTTAAAATAATTTCGCATTAGAACTCTTAAGAACAGAAGAAAACAAAACATATATGGAGAATAGCTTAATTACTGAATTATTGACAGCCTACAAATGAGTGTGGAAAAGCACAATTTTTAAACTTTGAAATGGACTAATAAAATGGTCTTTGTAGATAATAAGGAATTCAAATTCACATGAGAGAATGAAAGAACTGGGATGTTTGTTTTACCTTACATATATGACTAAAGAACCAGAAAAGCCCACAAACGGATCATCGTTGATCTAGTCCTTACAAATAAGAATCAAAAGATTTTAAAATTAAATCTGTTATAAGCTATATACTGTCAGAAGTATCTGCTTCCCATTTTCAATTGTTTTCCAATGTTTCCAGACGCCCAAACAAGAATTATGACAATAGGGCAATAAACTACGAGGAAATGGTAAGCTCACAATCTTTCAGCTGGATATATAATTAGGGCAAAGGCTAATAAGTCAAAGCTAGAATTAAGTAGCACCCAGCAAAATATTATAATTTATCACAGTTTTTTAGTTTGAATAAATCTACCCTCAGCCTTCTGATCTTCCTCGTATTTCCAAATAATCTCCACAAATCATTTTATATAAATAGCAAGGAGTCTGAGTGTGTACTGTTACACTTACCCTCTAAAGATACTCAAAATCAGCTCAACTACGTAGGAGGCTGTCGGTTACCAAGTTAGAGGATGAAGTTATCACTTAATGAATGAACGCCATCTAGTGGGATCGGTGAGATTTCAGCTGAAACAGGCTTACTCCAGGTTACCACAATCTATTCAATTGGTCCAATATATTGTTTTAAAATATATTCTTGTATTAATAAGTAAACTATCTGAATGCCTATTATAAGAATGTGGTAAAGTTGCCTACAATGTAAAAGGCATAAAAATATTTTAGGATCAGCAACCCTCACTTAGAAAGGAATATTTTTATTCTTTCCTTCAAAGGCACAAAATCAACACGTAGTAACTATATGTTATTTTCAAAGATCTCAGAAAAAAGCAGTCAAAATCAAAATGACATTTGACCAATAAAAAATTTTAAACAACTTCTTTATTAAATACCTAGCAGATACCAGGCACTTCACAAACTTTTAAAGTTATCCTGAAATGTAGTTCTACAGACAATTAATTCTCTCACAAAAACAGGGTGACTAATCAAAATGTTCTTTCTTTCCTCTACCCATGACGTGAATGTCCCATCTACCAACAACAGCTCACTGTATACCTATTATATGCCCAGAAACATGCCAAGCGATGATGATGAGGTTCTAATACAGGACGAAGAGTCCTGGCCTTTGAAGGAGCCCAGGCTCAGCTCTGAACCCAAGGATCAGTGGCACTTTATAAAAGATAGTTACAGCTACCTTCTACCATAGTTTTACTGCTAATTTTCTCCACATTTAAAAATAAAATACTAGCATGAATATTAAATCCATCATGATTTTGACTCAGTTACATAATTTAAACCAAAAACTGTACAGAAAAAGATATGCACCCTTCACATAACAATAAAAATACTCTTTCTTTAATCCACCACAAATGATTTATTTTTATCATCTGCAAGTCTTAGGATAATGTCAGACTCTCCCGTAAGGCACAAGAACTATCACAATAATCAGTGTCATTATGCTATTTACACCCCTAACAGCATATCTGCTTCTGCCGCTTCTCTTTGCATTTGGAATTACCATGCTCCAGGTACGAACAGGAAGGACTTCAAGGAAAACATGTTCAGTGTGTTTCTACTCACCAGTTGGTGGCAAATAACAGAGCGAAGCTCAGAAAAGTAACCTGCAAATGAGTCCATTTTCCAAGTAGGAATGCCTACTTTAATATTTCAGCATCTTCTCCCACACCCCACACTCCACTACTCTACCATGTCAAATATTAGACTAATGTATAATAATGTCTATATGATAATTAAATTTAGCAACTTTTGCAGGATCTTTGTGGGTGTGGGTATGTGTGCGTGTGTGTCCCCTCATTAAAAAAAGTACAGAGCAGAGTTTCATACTATAAGCATATCTGGAGCACTGTGAACCCTACATGGCCTGAGTTCTGAAAAGAACAGCTAAATGTAATCAAAACTCCTCTCTTCTTTTCTTGAAGGCACCAGGGAACAATCTCATCTTGACCTAATTTATTTCACTAGAGAAGTGCCAATGGCCTGAAAACCACTCCACAGGTCAAAGGTAGAAGATGGGAAAAGCACCTACCTGACAGGCTGAGTTGACTGTCAAAACCTACCTGTACATTCAGCAAAGGAAGAGAAACAGCAAGATATGGAGGAAGGGGGCTGAGTCTGGAGTATGAAAACCTGATGCTGCTGGACAAGGAACACCTCTTTGAGTTCCAGTATCTTTATTTGTAAAGTGAAAATGCAAATAACAACCACAATAATTAAATGTATGTTTATCTTATATAAATATATCTGAATAAGTTTTGTTAGATTTAAGTGAAAAAATGTGAATGTGCACTGCAAAATGCTCTTTTTAGCCTAATAATCTTGTCTACACCATCCACTATCATTCCACCACTGGTCTGAGCAATACTCACCCAGCAACCTCCCCTTTTTTTTTTGACCAGACTTGCAGCATATAGAAGTTCCCAGGGTAGGGGTTGAATCTGAGCTGCAGCTGGGGCCTACACCACAGCCATGGCAACAGCGGATCTGAGCTGCATCTGTGACCTACACTACAGCTTGTGACTTATGCCACAGTTGTGGCAACACCAGATCCTTAACCCACTGCATGAGGCCAGGGATTGAACTCGCATGCTCACGGAGACTAGGTCAGGTTCTTCTTCTTCTTCTTCTTTTTTTTTTTTGTCTTTTTGCCATTTCTTGGGCCGCTCCTGCAGCATATGGAGGTTCCCAGGCTAGGGGTCGAATCGGAGCTGTAGCCACCAGCCTACGCCAGAGCCACAGCTATGCGGGATCCGAGCCACGTCTGCAACCTACACCACAGCTCATGGCAACGCTGGATCGTCAACCCACTGAGCAAGGGCAGGGACCGAACCCGCAACCCCATGGTTTCTAGTCAGATTTGTTAACCACTGCGCCACGATGGGAACTCCCTAGGTCAGGTTCTTAACTCACTGAGCCAAAATGGGAACTACTCACCCTGCATCTTAATCAGATCCTTTGATAAGACTGGTCTCTTTCCTGCTCAGTGAACTTAAAGTTGCTTCCGTTTGAAAGCTTCTGTTGATATTCTCTGGGCCTAATTTACCATTCTTCCTCTCCTTTTCCTGTCTGACCACCTATCTTTGAAGGTTCTGATAAGCCCCACATCCTCTATAAAACTCTCCTTGACTGCCTAGAATGATCTGTGAAACCCTATTACACCAAGTATCTGAATCATACATAATTTAACATCTAAATATATAATAATAGCAACTGAAAACACATATTGGACCTACGATATGGCAGGCAATTCTAAGCATGACATGTATTATGTAATTTAATCTTCAAAGCAATCCTATGGGCTAGGTAGTCTTCGAATCCCATTTTACAGATGGAGAACTGAAGCACAGAAAAGTAACTTTCCAAGCTTCCAAAGGTAATAAGTGGCAGAGCCAGAACAAGATTCTGACTTGGCCAGATTGATTCCAGAGCCCACACTTTTCTCCACCACACTGTATGAGTTCTCCTTGTTAAATTTCTTACGTGCTTCTGTCTCTTGATCCAGTATGTATGATCCATAAGGGTAACAGCATTTCATTTAATGTAACTCTTCCATACCCTTGCATTTTCTGGGCTATACAATTATATGCTCAGTGTTACCTTGAAAGTAGAGATGGACCATCAGTGACTTTATATTCTGGGGAAAGGACTTCAACTTTTACAATGAGTTACTCCGAACTTCAGTGTTTTCATTAAATAAATATCCTAATTTGTTTAAGTTTCTAATAAAATGTTATTCCTGTTTCTAGCTCAAAATCAAAAAATTTAGAGATGTAGGTATGTTTGGGAGTCAGTTATAGGAAAAAGGATAATCTTCTAAAGATAAAAACTAAAGCCCTCTCCTGATTTATACCCATGAAGCACTCTCTTGAGCATTTGTAAGGAAAACTGGAGCTGTAACAATTCAATGATTAAGTCACCTAAGACTGAACCAGTCCAAGATATACAACTATTTTTAAAATGTCAGCATTCTGTAACTGTAACTGACATCATGGTTTACAAAGTCTTTTCTTTTAAAGACACTGTTATTTGTACCTCACAAGAACCCTGTGAAGATACTTATTTTAAAGAAGAATAAAGTGCAGATCAAGATTTAGTGATCTGTCCAATATTACACAATTACATGGCAGAACTAGGACCCAAATCTTTGTTTTCTGATTCTAATGCCTACATTTCTTTCTGCTTTACAACACTGTTGGGAATAGCAGCGTGGATAACTCAAAATGAAATTAAATTTGGAGCATGGGTTTTTTTTTGGTTTTTTTTGAGTCTCATCTTTTGGTAATTCATAACACTGCAAGTCAACAACAATCATAAAGCAAAAATACAAACAGTCTTGGCTCTGGATGAAACAGCAGGTTTCCTGAGCCAGTGGGCAAAGCCCTGGCCCACAGACGTTAGAGAAGAACAAGAAGTCAAAACAGACCTATGTTTGCACCTCTCTTTCCCCTTTATTTTGGAAGTTTACTATCTCCCTCCCGTAACAAGTACCCCACCCCCTGCACCAGTGCACTCGGGGTAATGATGATCAGTTGACTTTCAAGACTGAGTTGCTAGAGCACTGGAGCAATAGAAGTAACCAGTGAACAGTATCTCCTTCTCCACTGGCTTCTTCCCCACCAACCATCAACAAGCACACCAAGTCTCCTCTGTATAAAAAGTGAACACCCTCTCCCCAGGGCTGCTGTTCTCTCTCCTTTCCTTTCCTGGGAGGCGAAAATGAAATGTACGGTGAATACAGAGCCCAAAAGAAAACGGGCATCCACTCACGCACAGTTCCCTTTCCCCTTTATCACTAAACCCTTTTTGTTGTATTTTGACATATTAATATTATTAATAAGGAAAGCATTTGATAGCTGTATTATGTAATCAGTCACTTAATTTTAAAACTATGTGGCCTTGAGGTTATCAATTAACATACAGATTTTTTTCACTCTTTCAACAAATATTTGAGCATTCTCACTAAGTTTCTTAATGGAGTTACTGGGCTCTTTGATCTTACCACTAGACTGGGAGCTCCCTGAAGGCAAGAATAAACTGTTTTATGAGTTCCTCTATGGCTCAGTGGGTTAAGGACCTGGTGTTGTCACTGTAGCGGCTCAGGGTGCTGCTGTGGCTCAGGATTCATCCCTGGCCCAGGAACTTTTGCATGCCACAGGTACATGCCCTCCCCCCCCCCCCAAAAAAAACCTACTGTAACCGCTAACTTCACTTTTCAGCTGATCGGTAACAGGGTGTTTAAGAAATGTTTAATGAATTAACTGTTGAAATAAAAAGATGGCACCTCCTAAGGTATTTTCTGGCTTTGCAAGTCTAGGATTCATGACATCTCCATGCTTTATACCAAGCATTGCTTTTCATTTCTAAATTCATGAAAGAGTTTTGGCTGAGATCCTTTTTCTTCCATGACTTCTGCAGAATAGAGATGTTATTTCAGGCAATGTTGTCAGCGAACAAAGTTTCCTCAAAGCTAAAATGTGGAGGCCTTTGAGTTTGGCACAGGGGCGTTTTAGAGCAGCTTTTTTATTTACTAATTGACTTCTAAAATAAAGGAATTACTGTGAATTCTTGCTTTCTCTTAATTTAAAAACTGCATATACAACACACCAAAACAAAAAGACCAAAAACTTCTTCAGTATAACACTGAAAACTGTGCATTAAAATTAGAAGCAAACGGCACAGCCCCGTTCTTCACTCTGTCTGCACTTGCAGACTGTCAGTCAGTTACCGCTTCAGAACTTCCTAGGCATCTTGGGACCTGCAGTAAACTATTTCCACTTCGCTCTCCCTTGCACTAGACTCCCTCTTCCTTTTGACTTCAACAATCCTCCTCCTGAGCTGCTCATTACTACTGGCAAGAATGCTTTAACCAGGCCGCGGGCGCTGCCTGAAGTTCGTGCCATCTTTACCTTCACCTCCAGGTCACTCTTACGGGATCATCTTTCAATTTCCCTGGAAAGCTATTCAAATCTTTGTCTTCCTTGACGTCTTTGTGCACGTGCGCTGTTGACCATGCTCCTCAGGGGACCCTCTGCTCACCTGTCATTATTATCTGGCATTATTTTCTTGATTCTCTTTCCCATAGCCCTGAAAATTCCTTTAAGTTTAGATCCTCTTATATTCAGATGGTTTTCAAGTCTCTATCCTGAGCCTTCTTACCTTTCCTTTCTACATTCACTCCCTGGGTACAAGCATTCAGTTTCGGTGCGGCAATATCTCCTTTGTGGAACAGTACAAGTCCATAGACCTTGGATAGGATTTTGGCCTTTACTATGTATGGCCAGGTAAGTTAATTAACTTCGGTGTGTTTACTCACCTCTTAGACAGGGATAACAGTGTCTACCTCACAGGGCTGCTGTGAATAGTAAATGAGGTAAGAGTATAAGATGCCTCTCTAACAGTGTCTGGCACATGGTAGAGGGTCAATAAATCTGTCTCTCTAGCCCTGGCCTCTCCTGAACCCCACACTCACATTTCTAATTGTATGATAGACATTTCTACCTTAATGCCTCACCCACACTGAAAGTCTGGCCGGCTCAAGGCCAAATGCATCAGTCTTCCCCTCTTGCAGTTTCCTATCTTCAAAACATCCTAATAGCTCAAGCTGGAAATCCTATGCATGTTCACTCCCTCACTCTTTGCATCTAATTAGTCCTTGCACCGACTTGTACGTCTGTCCCACTGCTGTGATCAGGCCTCTTACTAGGACAATTTATAATGTCTTCCTAACTCATATCTCTCCCATCTGGAACAGACAGATCCCTCTGCTGATAGAATACTTTCTCAAAAAGGGATCTCATCATGTCATTTCTCTGCTTAAAATCTCCTGGGTCTTCTCCCTAGTAACTATGGAATAAAGCCTAAACTCCTAGGTGAGGCATTAAAGGCCGTTAACAATTGTACTTCATCTCCCACTACATTCATTCCTTCAACCACACGGAATTATCTGCTATTTCCAGAACTTGAAATGTTTCTTCTTGCCTTTGTACCTTTGCTTAAATTAGTGCCTCCCTCCCACCCAACACCTCTCCTACCTGTCGAAATCTCACTCATTCTTGGAGACCTAGAACAAATACTGCTTTTTACACAAACCCTTCCCTAGTTTCCTACTGAGGATTAATACCTCCCTTCTCTGCATTTGCAGAACACCCTGCTTGTAATTCTAGAATGGCATGTACCATAATCTAGTTCATACTTCAATTTATAGGTTATGCTGCCAGTGCCTTGAGGACAAGGAGACTAGGTCTTACGCATTTTCATAGTCCACTGCCTGAAACTTCGTGGCCTTCAAGGATGTCTGTTAGACAGAATAGAATAATTATATATGACTCTATCATCTAAAATACGGACCTATAGAACTTACAAAATTAACTAAACAGATACTACCTTAACCAACAATCGAACCTGTGGCATATGGAAATTCCCCGGGCAGGGGTCAAACTGGAGGTGCAGCTGTGGCCTATGCTACAGCCATGGCAATACCAGATCCAAGCTGCATCTGCAATTTACACCACAGCTTACAACACCACCAGATCCTTAACCCACTGAGCCAGGCTGGGGATCCAACCCACATCCTCACAAGAGACAACTTTGGGTCCTTAACTGGCTAAACCACAACAGGAACTCAAACCAATAATTAAACTTAACATCACTGATAATGGGGCAAATGGTCAGGATATGGCCTCCTGTGATGGAGGCACAAAGTATTCTAAGCAGTATTTGTAAACCAAAAATGCTCAACATGGATTTAATCATGAGGAACCAAATCAGATAAATCCAAATTGCAGGACATGCAGCACTGCAACTGGCCTGGACTCTTCACAAATTTCAACAAATGAATCTCCACCCTTCCCACCCCAGCCAAAAGGCCATGGAATTGTTGTGGATTAAAGATCAAAGAGAAATGGCAACCAAATGCAATATGTGATCCTTGATTAGATCCTGGATTAAAAATATAAAGCTTTCTGGAGTTCCTGTCGTGGCTCAGTGGTTAACGAATCTGACTAGGAACCATGAGGTTGCAGGCTCGATCCCTGGCCTTGCTCAGTGGGTTAAGGATCTGGCATTGTTGCGGCTTTGGCATAGGCTGGCGGCTATAGCTCCAAGTAGACCCCTAGCTTGGACCTCCATGTGCCATGGGTGCGGCCTCAGGAAAAAAAAAAAAAGAAATATATATATATACACACACACACACATACATATATATAAAGCCTTCTATATACAAACACAGTGGTCACCTGATAGAGAAATGTGAATATAAGATTGTCACTACTCAAAAGTATATAGTCTGTGGGCCCATGCTGATCTGCAAACTATTACTGACAAGCAGCGATATAAATACAGAAATTAAGAATGAACATTTAGGAGTTCCTGTCATCGTGGCTCAGCAGAAATGAATCTCACTGGTATCCATGAAGATGCGGTTCAATCCCTGGACTCACTCAGTGGGTTAGGGATCTGGCGTTGCCGTGAGCTGTGGTGTAGGCCTGTGGCTACAGCTCCAAGTTGACCCCTAGGCTGGGAACCTCCGTGTGCCTCGGGTGTGGCCCTAAAAAGACCAAAAAAAGAAAAAAAGAGAAAGAATGAACATTTAGAAATGTTTTTAGAAATGTGACAATTTCACAACCATTTAATAATGAAACAATTGGGCTTGTACTACATGCTAGTTTTTTAAATTTCATTTTCCTAGTATTCATTTTATTGAATATTATAAAAGTACTAGCGATGGATTGGAAATTTAAAAACAGACGTTTACCACACATAGTCTGAGAAGTACTCTGTAAGAGAAAAGTAGTGTGTCAATCTTAAATTTCCTGATTGTGATGTTTATACTATGGTTATGCTGAAGTCTTCAGGGGTGAAATATCATGATGCCCACAAACATCAGCAAAAATAAATTTAAGAAAAAATGTATATAAAGTATGTACCTCTACAGAGAAAAAAATTAACTAGACTTTTAAATCCAAAAGAGGTATACCTATCAATTTCTAATGACACATTTGCTATCTTATATGGTGAAAAATAAGATTTTTAGTAACACTAAGATGCAGGGCATATCAGAGTATACTGAAAGCTAACGAAACTCCTAACCACTGCTTGAAGACAATACTTAGACTTGCTCCTCTCTCTCTCTCTCTTTTTTTTTTTTTTTTAAAGGGCCACCCCCACGGCATATGGAGGTTCCCAGGCTAGGGGTTGAATCAGAGCTGTAGCCTCTGGCATACGCCACAGCCACAGAAACACCAGATCCAAGCCATGCCTGCACAGCTTTGACCTGCACCACAGCTCACAGCAACGCCAGATCCTTAACCTACTGAGCTAGGCCAGGGATGGAACCTGTGTCCTCATGGATACTAGTCAGATTCATTTCCACTGAACCATGATGGGAGCTCCGAACACGCTCTTTCCTCGCCCCGTGGGTGTGGACTACAGATCCTCCGTCTGCAGTGGTGGTGTCCACAAAGCTGTTTGGTAAAAAGCTGAAATTCCTGACAATGAAGAGCTCCAGATTTATAAGTAACATTTCAGGATTTGCTCTTTAAAAAAAATCCAAAATGAAACTTGGAAAGAGATCATTATTCTTACTCACTATAATATTTTATTTCTAATTTCTACAATTACTAACAAAGCTTACACAAATCAAAATGCAAGTGGTTTTGTCTCCGAAAATTGTTAATTATAAATATGCAGACTGATAGGAAAAACTAACCTTTTCCTTAAGGCTCAACAGAAAAGACTATCAAATAGCAAAGTATAATGCAATCAGCTGCCCAAAAGGCATGTTATGGTACTTTTTCTTTCCAAATTTATAATCTCAATTAGTGGATTTTTGTTGTTGTTGTTGTTGCTATTTGGGGTAGTTGAATTAATTAAAAGCATGCCTTATGCTTAAAACTTCCTTATAAAAGATCAAAATATACCTCCTCAGACTGCCCTCAAGACCTTTTAAATCAACTATCCTGAAAGTCTAGGCTCAAGCTCATCACCAAATTCAGAAAAACGTATACTATTACCACTTAACCTTTGCCAGCTGGGCAATCTACAAGGGAAAAAAGAGTCTTCCTAAAATTGAAAGAAAATTGTCAGAGGACTTTATGTCTTGTCACTTCAGAGAAAACAGCTATCCTGAAATAGTTGTCTGTGCATAAGTTAATTTATATGTCCATTCATGTACATATAATCCCACTAACCTATTTGACTCAATTTCTTAAAGAAGGAATTCCGTACAATTACAACTATGTACCACATGACTCAGCAGAAGATAATCTGCAAATTGAAACAAAATCCCGAAACAGACACCAAATTAAAAAAAAAAAAAAAAAAAAAAAAAAAAACAGAAACTGAGACAGCAATTGATGCTTGCAGAAAAAAAATGATGCTGCTGTACTGAGAATGAGTGCAGGTGGGAGCAGATGGCACTAACTCGTTTAATGGCACTGCTTGCTGAATACCATGACACACTCTCATAGACGCATATCACCAATCTCTAAAATAACATCTCAGTGTAACGCAACGCAGTGCAAGACTTTTTATGACAAAATCAATGCATCATCACTGTAAGGAGCAAGAACACACAAATCATGTAAGAAACTAAAATTGTGTTTAAAAACAAACTCATTTGGTCAAAAATATGGCAAGAAAAAGAAAAGGAAGATAAAAAAAGATTTCCCCACTCTGGAAGCTTAGTCTACTAGTCTACTTTGGTGGGTTTTTTTTTTTTTTTTTTAATTTTAAGCCTTTGAAACTCACTCCATTTTCAAAATGTTGTGGATGCTAATTTCTGTTATTGGTTTTTTGCTTTCTCTTAAGAGGCAAAGAAAATACTGCTTTTATATAATAAGCAGTTCTTTCTGAATATATACATCTATCTATCTATCTATATACACAAAGTTTATTTTTTTGGTTTTTAGGGCCGCACCCGTGACATATGGAGGTCTCCAGGCTAGGGGTCCAATCTGGGCTACAGCTGCTAGCCTACACCACAGCCACAGCAACACAGGATCCAAGCCATGTCTGTGACCTACACCACAGCTCACAGCAACGGCAGATCCTTAACTCACTGAGCAAGGGCAGGGATTGAACCCGAAACCTCATGGTTACTAGTTGGATTCATTTCTGATGCGCCACAATGGGAACTCCAAGAACTGCTCTTAATGCTTTCCAGGAGATAGCAGAAGACTGTCAGCTTTTTAACTTGGCAGTAAAGGCACTTTTTGATGAGTGTAGGAGCTGAGTTTCAAATAAAGTCATACCAAAATTAAGTATAACATCAAATCAATCTTAATTTTTTTAACTTGAGACCTATATTAACCTAGAGGCTAACTTGTATTGATAAATACACATGCCATGCCAAAAAACTGATGGCCTTTTAGAAACTAAGTAGGAATGAACCAGGCCCACAGAGCACTTGGATATGGCCGATTCTATACAAAGTCGGCAGAAAGTAGGCATCAGAGGAATTTAAAGACACTCCGCCATACTCCTGAATAAATTCTGGAGTATTACAGAGTATTATATTCTTTCTGATGCTAAATTACGGTTACTAGTTGAATTACATTCTATCCACTTGAAACAAATTTTTTCAAGATCTCAACGCTTTACATTTTTATTGTTAGGCAATCAGACTACATTCCAATCTTAGCAATGAAACTAAGTCCCATCAGTCTGTTTGGATTTGACTGGCTCCTTTGTTTTTGTTTTTCGTTATTTCAGCTTGAGAGCTAAATAGCAGCTCTGCTGTAGGAATGCTAGCACAACACTGAAACATGAGTTACGTTTCTTAGGCAGCAAAGGAGCACACAACCATAAAAAGCAGGAAAACTGGTGTGGCTGATTTTCAGGGTTCCTAATAATCTTAACCATCATGACCACAGCATCTCAAATCCTCTTCCTTCAAGGGCATATCACTATTCTTTACTTCTTCCCTTTTTTTTTTTTTTTTTTTTGCACAGTACTCGTGGCATATGGAGGTTCCCGGGCTAGGGGTCCACCTGGAGCTACAGCTGCTGGCCTACACCACAGCCACAGCCACGCAAGATCCTTAAGCCACTGAGCAAGGCCAGGAATTGAACCTGAAACTTCATGGTTCCTAGTTGGATTCGTTTCCACTGAGCCATGACGGGAACTCCCCTATTCTCTACACTTTTAACTCCCTTTTTTAGGCTATCATTTTGAAGAGGCTGCTTGACCTGAATGCTAGGAACTCAGACCAACTCTGACAAGCAAAGCCACTCTAGTGAAAGCAAGTCTTCTACTAACTCTGTTGTATTCATCCTGGTTATTTACTACCAGTAAACAGGCAATTCTGCCACTCAAACACACTGATTGGAACTACGATTACTTTTCTTGGCTCTGGCCCCTATTTTGTGGCATCAGTGGTGTCATTTCCCAGTGTCTTCTTTTGTTCCCTGTTGACATTCTCAGACATGGCATTTCATTCACACATACTGCTTCTGTAGAGTAAGATCCTGTGACATGTTTGGGGACGACACTAGAATTCCCTGAAGTGGCTGCTGACATCTTGCAGCAAACCACTTTTTCATTAGAACTGCCACAAGGAACAGGAGAGCTGGCTCTGACCCTGCTCAAATGGTCTTCCCCTAGCAGCGTCAGTGAGCACCTGTTCCACTGCAGTGGGTGAGAGCACTTGCTGGTCACACGTGCTACTGCGGGTGCCTTTGAAAGCAGGCCCTGGCACAACTGGCTTCCACTTTCACTTTTTCTGCTCTTCTTGTGTCTAACATCATCTGATGATCTAGAATATAAAACACTATCCTGGAGTTCCCGTCGTGGCGCAGTGGTTAACGAATCCGACTAGGAACCATGAGGTTGCGGGTTTGGTCCCTGCCCTTGCTCAGTGGGTTAACGATCCGGCGTTTCTGTGAGCTGTGGTGTAGGTTGCAGACGAGGCTGGATCCCGAGTTGCTGTGGCTCTGGCGTAGGCCGGTGGCTCCAGCTCCGATTCAACCCCTAGCCTGGGAACCTCCATATGCCGCGGGTGCGGCCCAAGAAATAGCAACAACAACAACAACAAAAAAGACAAAAGACAAAAGACAAAAAAAAAAAAAACCACTACCCTATCCTCTTGGGTGCTATTTACCTCCAGAAGCTATGAAAGTTCCCAAACATGAACATGACTCCTGGCTCCCTGTATCTTAAGTTATCTCTTGGGAACTGCACCAAGTGTACAGACTCCACATTCTGAAGTATCTTGTTTTGAATGCTGATGTGCTAAATCCCTGACAGCTGAAAAAAAAAAAAAAAAAAATCCATGCTTTTCAAATACAGGAAAGGAACCATTAGGTAGATTTTTAAAAATACCTTCACCAAATTTCTAACTATTAACAAGTAGACACTACCCCCTCTATCAGCATCATGAATCTGTGAACAGTATCATGCTGAGCTGAGTATCACAGAAGGTGCCATGGAAAAGAGGCAAAAGACAGAGACCTTTACCCTCTTTGAGCTCACATTTCAGGAATTCCTGAGGAGGGGCAGAATAATACACTTTGGAAGGAAAAAAAATCACCATAAGAATAGAAAATGCAGACATCATGCTCAGCGGAAATGGATCTTTGTGTGCATGTGGGGTGTTCTAGAGAAACAGGGATAACTGTCAATAATATATTCTTTTTTTTGTTTGTTTTGTCTTTTTGCCATTTCTTGGGTCGCACCTGCAGCACATGGAGGTTCCCAGGCTAGGGGTCGAATTGGAGCTGCAGCTGCCAGCCTACACCACAGCCACAGCAACTCGGGATCCGAGCCGTGTCTGCAACCTACACCACAGCTCACGGCAACGCCGGATCGTTAACCCACTGAGCAAGGGCAGGGACCGAACCCGCAACCTCATGGTTCCTAGTCGGATTCGTTAATCACTGAGCCACTACGGGAACTCCAATAATATATTCTTTAAAGAGACAATGCTGTAATGAGAAAAACAAGAGAATGACATAAAAGAACTAAAAGTTCGTCATATGCATACACGGTTCTGTAATTTTCTATTATAGAACAAAAACCACATTACATTAGTTTTTATTGCTGTATATCTAGGCCGAGGTCTCACACCTTCAGCGCCATGTGGAAAATCTGGAGAAATAACAAAAATAATGAGGAAAAAAAGATTAGAAAATAAACAGAGAAAAGGTAAAAGAATTTGCACAATTCAGGTTGGAAAAGAAATAAATGGCTTAGGAAAGGACACAGTATAATAAGTCCAAGTGCTGGTTTCCCAGCCTCTGTAAGGCATGACAGGGGCTGGCAGAATGAGGGATGGGTAATTACTCAGACACCTTCCACTTTCACAGTCTATCCTGCACAAGGCTATTCTGCACAGAATATGAAGACCTAGGTATGAGTTCCCGTCGTGGCTCAGTGGTAACGAATCCTACTGGTATCCATGAAGACGTGGGTTCAATCCCTGGCCTCACTCAGTGGGTTAAGGATCCGGCGTTGCCATGAGCTGTGGTGTAGGTGGCAGATGAGGCTCAGATCCTGCGTTGCTGTGGCTGTGGTGTAGGCCGGCAGCTGCAGCTCCGATTTGACCCCTAGCCTGGGAACCTCCATATGCCAAAGGTGCAGCCCTTAAAAAAAAAAAAGTATGAAGACCTAGGCAGAAGGGATTTATTTAAGCAACATGTCAAAAACTACACTAACATTTGGGAAGTGCCAAAATCCATTTCCAAAAACAGGTAAGGAAACTAAGAAGGAAGTCTGTTCTCTAGAAATGATTAGGTCAGCAATCCCAAACTCTGGTACCCCTGAGATATGAGGTGTGTTCCTGGTTAACATGTCTGCTAAAACCCAAGTAAATATACTTCATTTCTTTACCACAGAATTCAGTCTTTAATTGCTAACATACGTTAAGAATCTCTAAGAGGCAGAGAGTATGTAGCATTTCTTAAGATTTTCTAAACAGAATGTTTTTTTCACGGAAACCTGTGAGCATGTTGGAACTTTAATGTTCCAAGGAACACAGTTTGGGAAATGCTGGTTGGTTGGTTGGTTGGTTGGTTTTTTAGGGCCACACCCACAGCATATGTAAGTTCCCAGGCTAGAGGTTGAATCTGAGCTACAGCAGCCAGCCTACGCCATAGCCACAGCCACGCCAGATTCGAGCTGCATCTGCGACCTACACCACAGCCCACAGCAACACCAGATCCTTAACCCACTGAGTGGGGCCAAGGATTGAACCCACATCCTCATGGATACCAGTCAGGTTCAGTTGGGTTCGTTACTGCTGAGCCACAAAAGGGACTCCTGGGAAATGCTGATTTAGAAGCAACTGAATGTTGAGTTCCTGCTGTAGCATGGTAGGTTAATGATTTGGCTTGTCTCTTTGATGTTGCCAATTCAAACCCCAGTCCGGCACCAGTAGGTTAAAGGATCTGGCGCTGGGGCTAGGATTCAATCCCTGGCCCAGGAACTTCCATATGCGTGCCGTAGGTGGGGCCGAAAAAGAAAGAAAAAGCAGCAACGGAATGAGAAAGCAAGCAAAAGACAAGGTGGTCCCATCTTTATGATATTATATATTTCAGCCAACTGGGGTGCTGATCTGCTTTCTTTCTCCTACTTCTCATTTAGGTCTTGATCCAGGCAGAAATCTACCTCCCATTAAATTATTATTTTCTCCGACTTTCCTAATTCTCCCACTTACTTGTCTAGTCTATCAAAACCTTCCTTCCTTTCCTCCCTCTCTCCCTCCTTCCCTTTCTTCCTCCTTTTTTCTTTTTCTTGTCAGTAGTCCTCTTTTTTTCCATTAAATTACCTTCCTTTGCTTTTCATTTGTTAAAAAGCAACATGACCTTTCTTTCACTAAAAAGTGTTTGTCATTGCTTTTCACTTAATATTAACTTTCATTCTGAGGTAACCACCTAGTTCAGATTCTATTCCATTTTTTCCTCTATAATTTACCTGTATAAGACTTGAGGATTTCTCTAAGAGTGAACCTACTGTTATGATGACTTTTTTTTTTTTTGCCATTTCTAGGGCCGCTCCCACGGCATTTGGAGGTTCCCAGGCTAGGGGTCAAATCGGAGCTGTAGCTGCCCGGCCTACACCACAGCCATAGCAACACGGGATTCGAGCCGCGTCTGCGACCTACACCACAGCTCACAACAACGCTGGATCCTTAACACACTGAGCAAGGCCAGGGATCGAACCCGCAACCTCATGGTTCCTAGTCAGATTCATTAACCACTGAGCCATGATGGGAACTCTTTAATTTCCCTTTTCTCTACCATAATGGCTCCCTATCTCTAGTCTACAAAGCCATCATCCCCTATTACTGAACATCCCTTATTCCTGAACACCCCTTCCAATAAACACTTCCTCACAAGAAGCTGTTCAAGAACAGCATTACGCTGTGCTGTGACATTCCTGAGTCTTAATCTCATCGTCATTAGATACTACTCATCAGCTCTATAGTGGTGTTCTAGACACTATGGAAATCAGCACATACTGCCTACCCACAAGGAGTTTTCTCTGAAAGAGTTAACACTGGTATGGGTATATTGAAGGGGAAGAATCTAAGCTCTCAAACACATGCATAAAGTTTTATTTTAAAAATCTTTTCCCTATCTCTGAAAAGGGAATCCTCCTACACTGTTGGTGGGAATGTAAACTGGTACAACCACTATGGAAAACAGTATGGAGGTACCTCAGAAAACTAAATATAGAACTACCACATGATCCAGAAATCTCACCCATGGGCATATATATCTAGACAAAATTTTTACTCAAAAAGATACATGCACCCCTATGTTCATTGCAGCACTATTCACAATAGCCAAGATATGGAAACAACCTGAATGCCCAAGGACAGAGAAACACATTAAGAAGACATGGTATATATACACAATGGAATAATACTCAGCCATAAAAAAATATATATAATGCCATTTGCGGCAACATGAATGGAAGTAGAGACTCTCATACTAAGTGAAGTAAGTCAGAAAGAGAAAGACAAATACCATATGATATCACTTATATGTGGAATCTAATGTACGGTAAAATGAACCTGGCTATAGAGCAGAAACAAACTCATGGACATAGAGAACAGACTTGTGGTTGCCGAGGGGGAGGGAGAGGGGGAGGGATTGGGGTAGACTGGTAGTTTGGGGTTAGGAGATGCGAACTATTACATTTAGAACGGATAAGCAATGAAGTCCTGCTATACAGCACAGAGAACTATATCCAATCTCTTGTGATAGAACATGATAGAAGATAATATGAGAAAAATAAAGTATTTATATGTACATTTTGCTGTACAGCAGAAATTGACAGAACATTGCAAATCAACTATAACAATTTTTAATTTATTTTTTAATTTATTTTTATTATTTATTTATTTATTTTGCTTTTTTTTCTTTCTTTCTTTTTAGGGCAGCTCCCACTGCATATGAAAGTTCCCAGGCCAGGGGTCGAATCGGAGCTGTAGCTGCCAGCCTACACCACAGCCACAGGAACATGGAATCCAAGCTGTGTCTGTGACCTACATCACAGCTCATGGCAACGCCAGATCCTTAACCCACTGAGCGAGGCCTGGGATTGAAGCCACATCCTAATGGATACTAGTCAGATTCATTTCCGCTAAGCCATGAGGCAAACTCCGCTATAACAACTTTTTAAATGATTTTTATTCTTTCAATTATAGTTAGTTTACAGTGAACTATAACAATTTGTAAAATAAAATAAAACAAAAATCTTTTCTCCATCTCCCAATAGAGTACAATATTACACCACAGATTTTAAAAAGGGAGGAGTCCTCTCATGAATACCACTAAGTTTCCTCTCTGCCCAAACGTATTGTGTCCCCTTCATGCAGACATGACCAATAGGCAGGTAAACAATTCAGTTGTTTTTAGATAAAAGTCAAATTCTTGCTGATGAAGCAGATATCCTCTTCCTTCCTGTTCTGTTTAAATCTAGACCTTCTGTGGTAATAGATTAAGATAGTAGAAGGATGACAATAATAGTAAGACAATAATAAAACCATAATCATTTGTAGTTTTGGACTAAAAAAAAATCATTTTATCTAAGAAGGAGTGATTCTCTGATATCTTGAGAACATTTCAATTTATTGCATTTTTCTTATAATCTCTATTTTTTTTTCAAGTTTTTCATTTTGACACAATTTCTGACTTACAGATAAGTTTTAAGCATGGCACAGAGAGTTCCCACATAACTTTCTCCCAGATTCCCCAAATGTTAACTCTGACGCATCTGTTTTATTCTTTTCTCTCTCCCTCTCTCAGACACACACATACACATTGGTACCCCTGAATCATGAGAGGAAGCTGCAGACATTACATGTCTTTACTATTTTGCTAATAGATAGACGTAAAGACAGATAAAGATGTATCTATCTTTAGATATGTGATGAAGCAAGTATAGGTGTCGGGCATATGACTGTTCAGGGGTTCACCATAAAATTCTCTCAATTTTTATTGTATGCTTGAATTTTTTCATAGTAAAATGTTGGGAAAAAAATCAGAAAATCAACATTGACACAACACTATTTTCTACAGACCTTATTCAAAGAGACTTTGCCAATGTCTCAATAATGTCCCTTAGGCAAAAGAAAATCCCAGATCATGCCTTGTAAGTTATCTAAATGTATCCTGTTTTCTCTATTTCTCTAATGGAGCAACAGAGGAAGTCAGCTTTCTGATTATTCACGATTACGTGAGAGACGTGGGCTAACGATAAGCCAAAATACCAGAATATCCAAAACTCAGGGTTTTTTTGGCTTTTAAATTGTTAGACTTTTAAATGGCCCTTTGGGGGTTAGACTTATCTATATAATTATGTTTGGACTGAGTTTTAAAATTAAAATTCCATTAGCATGTTCTGAAAACACTCATGGTCAGTGGCAAAGGAAGTGTTTTTACAGTAAAGCATACCTCGAAGAAAACTGCCCTCAGTGGAAAATTTAGTTGCAGACAGTCTATGATGCAGATAGCAGGCTGACAAGACATGGACTCAAGGATGCCATTCCAATGCTTTACGATTCTTTGCGAATACAAGTGTCATGGTTATTTTTATTAACATACCTCTTTTTGGACCCTTAAAATAAACCTAAAGGAAGAGCAGTGAGAAAGGGCGTTTCTCTTTCTCAGAATAAAAATGTGGAAGAGCTTTAGCTACCTCTTCTATACCTGCCTGCTGCTCACACAAGTTTACGTGTAAACTGTCTTCATACCGAATGGCTGACTGCCTTTTATAATCTGAATCAGAAAATGCAAAAAAAAAAAAAAATCCTTTAAAGTCAAACGGTGGAATTAACATATGAGCAGAGCTCCTGTGGGCATTTAAATCCGTAATTAAAAAACCTGAGACATGTTGGCTTGGCAATCATTACTGTCTACTGTGCACGGATAGCCAAAAGGTACTGAAATGCAACATTCTGTCCCCCACGACGCGCTCACTCAGCAGAGGCAGCCTCATGAAGAATGCTGAGAAGGCCTTATAGCTTCCTTACATCTTTAAATGCCTGGCCCACCAAAGGTCTTTGCAAAATGCCCACAGGTCCTGGGGAGAGACTGTGCAGTGTTTAGAACTCGGAAAACCTGCTTTTGCTAGCATGCTCCATTTCTACGCAGGAAAAGGAATCCTCCTCTGAAGAATTAAAAGTCTGAGAGTAGGAACACATGCACATACACACGCAAATCATCATTCCTATCTGATGTGTGAGAGCACAGCACACAGCACAGCAATCTAGCTACAAGCCTCCCAGATTATAAATAGGCTGCCAGTCCAAGCAGCAGCTGTCTCACATCGCTCTACTTTTTCCTCCCTTATTTTGTTATATTTCAAACATGATGCACAGATCTCTACAAGTTTTCTCTGTGTTAATAGGTACAACATGCGCAGGCCAAGAAATTTGTTTTTAAGATTATTCACATCAAACAATATCCTATGCTAATCTGCCACTGTTTACCTTATTTATACATGTACAAGGGGTTTAACAGGTTTGTGCTCCTGCATTTTCTATTATAAATTAGGCCCTCAGTATTATAATTCTGTACTCATTCGCAGTCAACCAAGAAATTGCCTTTATAAAGGCAACTGAGCACCCTGCCCTTTCTGGACTTCGAAAACACTACTACCTACACCTGAATGCAGCCGCCTGCACAGAAAACACACAAAATACAATGCAATTTGATGAAGTCTTTAAAGCATACAACTCCCTCATGAATGAAGCAAATCAGTCAATTAAATGTACTGCTAAGATCTTTAAAATGCCCAAGTGCTAAAGACATTTCTGATTCACCTTCCACCACGTGAGGACTAAGAGCCAAAGCTACGAGGAGCTACCTTTTGTTCCCACGGGGAAAGCTACCTTCTCAAAAATCAGTGTACAGTGGACATCCTCTTGATCCTCTTTTCAGCATACGACTCACACTGGGAAGATACGCAACAGCCAAAGTGGTCACTATTTTACTTTCTCGTCTATTGTAAGTACATTAAGAATTCCTAAGTTGGCTACCATGGAAATGTCTCTCCTGATCCACGATGGACCCTGCATTACACTGAGGGAAAGCAGCCTAAAATACCATTTCCTTTCTTTGCTCACAAGGAATTCACTTTGGCCTAATGATACAAAAAGAGAAATGTTTACTACAATTGGAAGTAAGAGGCTGGTAGTTAATTCTTTAAATTTTTTTTTTGTTTGAAGGATGGGCTTTAGGGGAAATACAACAAAAAATAACTCCAAAAAGTTGTCTCATCTAAAAACTACACTTCTATTCTTAAGTAACCTGAAAACTTCAACTTCCCAACATTTGTTTGGTATCAGAATAAAAAATTATCTCAGTTTTTTAAGTAGGTGCACATGCAGTTATCCATCCCTGAACTTTTAACAAGAAAGCCTTGATTCTTTTGGAACAATTTCACACTGATTTCTATAAAAAGAATAATACTGCATATCAAAATATTAAGTTGAGTGCTAAGCTTACAATCAATTTTTGCTTTGCTGAATTAATTGGTTTTATAATAAAATATATTATTTTCATAATTAGAATAATATATATATTTTTTAGAAAAAAAAATTTTCCCCTCCTTGTGCTTTAAGGCTTCCCGATTCAGTTGTATTGCTCACATTAAAGTCTATGTGTTAAAATACTTCTTTACACTTTGAAAACTTGCCTTTTTAAAGGTGTTTTTAATTTTTTATTTAAGTGTGTTTACTACATGAACGCAGGATGAATCCTACTGAATCTCCAAGCTGAGCCCAGGTCCAATGTTGATGTCATCATGGTTCATTAAACTGAATTTAACCTTTCCAAAACAAAACATAGCTCCTCAGGAGTTCTCTTGTGGTGCAGCAGGTTAAGGATGTGGCATTGTCACTGTTATGGCGCCAGTCACTGTTGTGGCATAGGTTCAATCCCTGGCTCAAGAATTTCCACGTGCTATGGGGCCAGCCAAAAAAAATAAATAATAGCTCCTAAAAGAGTGATAATCTGCCATGATGAACTAAACCTTAGGGATATCAGAGAATTAACTCAGGAAGTCAATGACAACTTCTAGTCCCATAATATTTGGCAAATTTTTTACACGTAATGTTCTGAGATACTTTTTTCACTGGTTAATTCTACTTGATGCTTAGTGAATTTCACGAAATCTAACAACTACTTTTGTTGAATTTTTCCTCATATAATCAGTGCCCCGAACAATATATTCTATTATAGAGGCCCAACTAAGTAACCGTTCTGAAAACAGACTTTTTTTCTTGCTCAAAGTTCTCTTTGAACTCAAGGTTTAAAAAATTTTTCACTGTCTTCATTGTGGTTATATTCTCTAAATATAACCTAAAAACCCAGCAATAAATTCTATCTGATTTCTAATAACAATAAATTGACACAAATGTTTTTTACTCACCTACCTAGAGTTACACAGTAAAAATAACAACAAAGGCACAGAATTAAAATGTGCACTTCTAAATTGGGAGAGGGAGATGGATCAAACACTCTATTTATGAAAGCGTTTTAAGAGACACCCTTTGAATGATGTTTTATAACTCATTTCATAATGATCTTTCTCACTGAAATTTATTCTCAAAACTGAAATGCAGTACTACCTATGGCAAGAAGAAAGCCCGGACATATACAACCAATACAATGGGTTGTTATTCATAATGGCCTTTGGACAAAGAATCAACATGGAACAATAGAGCAATCTACTGACTCTATCTGGAGAACATCTTGCTAATACATTAAAAGCTACTGTAGGTTTCGAATCCCAGCCTCTGAAAAGAACTATTCAGAGAATAGGACCAAGCTACATTTTTGGTTTCTATTCTCTGATTTCTCTGAGTGTCAAACAACCGAAAAGTACTTTTTCATTCCGTAAGCTCTCCTGCTCCAATCAAGAATGCGCCTTTCATTGTAAGAGGACACTGAACAATCTTTTGTTCTAATCATAGGATTTGCCCAGGTTTTTGTAACATTTGTCTAACATTATGATCATGAGATTCCCCTCTGAATCAGTAGGAGACAAAAATGTGATTTCAATAACAGCATTAAAAAATAATCTGAAAACATGCAAACTCCTGCATTTGGAATGGATAAGCAAAGAGGTTCTGCTGTGTAGCACAAAGAACTATATCCAATCACTTATGATGGAACATGATGGAAAATATGAGAAAAAGGATACACACACACACACATATGTATAACTGGGTCACTTTGCTATACAGCAGAAATTGCTAAAACACTGTAAATCAACTGTAACAAAAACTTTTAAAAACCTGAGAACAATGGGGAAAGTATTCTTTTTCCAACCCAAAATATATAAATAAGCTACTTTTCATTAGTCTACTACTCTCTGAATGTTACTAAAATTTAACTTTGTTAACAACCTTAAACAAAAAATTCAAAAAGATCTTTTAACCCTAAAATACAAACTTAGATCTTTTAAGGAAACCACCTCCCACCCAAAAAAGGAGTTCTCTGTGGCACAGTGGGTTAAGGATCCAGTGCTGTCACTGCAGTGGCTTGGGCTGCTGCTGTGCTGCAGGTTCAATCCTTGGGCTGGGATGTTCCACATGCTGTGGGTGCAGCACCCACCCCCCCCCAAAAAAAGGAAGAAAGAAATAACTTGCATCATAAACACAACAAAATCTGTGTTTGAATAATATTTTATGCTTTCATTCAACTATTTTCACTTATATTTTTTAATGTGCAGCACTTGAAAATCATTTCTAAACCACATTTTGTGAATGAGTATGTGTGTGTGTGTTTATGCAAACAATTTCTACTATTTTGGGCTGGGCTGGGAATGACCAGGAAAAAAAAAAATGCTGATTTGAGAACAGCAGCATCTACCTATATTTGCCCATAAGTAAATAAATGTTTTAAATAGCAAATAATGCAGAACCATAAGGAGCTAAAGACTGTATTAGTGAGTGCAGTTCTACAAGAAATTCTTGTAGAAGGGTGCACTCAGTAAAGACATGCTCTTATGCCAGACATTTTTAGCCTCCCCAGCCCAAATTCTCAGAATCATCTCTCATTCCTTCTTCCTCTGCCCTGTGGCCCAGCTTCAACCAAATCCTAATCCTGATTCTTCTGCATCTGCAGCATTGTTCATTCCCAATCTCTCTTCCTCATACTTCTTGGCCCTTAATCTGTGTCAGAGAAATAATTTTCTTACCCCTAAACTGCAATAACATGATTCTAACTGTACATCTGCACCCCATTTCTCCCTTTCTGTACAGTGCTGCCAGATTAATTTCAAGCATAACTCAGATTGATTATGTCACTTCCTTGGCTTTAAAAAAAAAAAAGCAAAGTATCATAGACTATTACAGTTGTAAGGGGACTTAGTGAGAAACAGGGGAGAAAGGAAGGTAGTGGAGCTGAAGCCTAGAAATAGGAACCCAAAGACAGTCCACAGGACACAATGAGGTGGAGATCTGGCAGAATCCAACCTCACTGTTCATGCAGACTACACAACTTCATTCTCTTTCTATAGAGTTTCAGATAAACACGCATAACAAGGTAGCAGATATTTTCAATTGTTTAGTTAGCAGATTCTTTTCTCTTTAGATTAACAGGCACTCTAAGGCAGATCAAATCAAAAGGGTTTAGCTGGATCTCTTCTTCTGGTTTTGTCTATAACGCCTAACAGTGCCTGGCAAAGGATGCAATCATCTTATTTCTTTTAGAGACTTTACTAACACTACACTTATCCTTAAGTTTTCAGGAGTGACACTTATCCAGAGACTATGGAAATGGGATGAGACACAAAGGCTTGAGGCTTGATTAAAATTAGCAGTGCCATTCTGGGTCCAAGGTTTAGACTGGATTGTGTCACACAATTACCCAGTTTCCCCAATGCATTTTCCCAACTTTTCCAAACGAAAACAAAAACCAGAGCTCTATAAGCTGATAGTTTAAATCACAGCCAAAGCCAAAAATCCTAAGTGCTGCTTTAAAAAGAAAACTGTTCTTACCTATACATTTTCAAAAAGAAAGAATTTGACTTTGATAAAGTCTAGAGCCACATCCAGTGTCCTTAGGATTCTGCTACACAAAATGATGCCAATCTCGTAGGAAGAGAATATCCTTCTATTTTCCTGTTTATAAATGTAATATAACTTCATTTCGGAGCTCCCGTCATGACGCAGTGCTTAACGAATCCAACTAGGAACTATGAGGTTGTGGGTTCAATCCTTGGCCTCGATCAGTGGGTTCAGGATCCAGCATTGCCGTGAGCTGTGGTGTGGGTCGCAGATGCGACTCGGATCCCACGTGGCTGTGGCTGTGGCGTAGGTTGGTGGCTACAGCTCTGATTTGACCCCTAGCCTGGGAACCTCCATATGCCGCAGGAAGCGGCCCTAGAAAAGGCTAAATAAATAAATGTAATATAATATAACTTCATTTAAAAATTTTCAAAATATTAAAATATCAAGTAATCATCTGTCTGTCTTAGAGATAAGCACTGTTGTCTGATTTATTCTTTCTGATGTTTTCCTAATTTTATGTGACAGTATTGGGATTGCATATCGCACACTGTTCTGCCCTTACTTTATTTAACGGTACATCGTGGACGTGTGTCATGTCAAAGCATACATCGTTTACTTCTTTTTCTTATTAATTGTACTTATGGATATACCATACTTCATTTAACCAATCCTCTACAACGAATGTTTTCAATTTTCCACCGTTATAACAAAAAAAAGGTTTAATAAACATCCTTATAAATATATTTTCTTTTTAAAAATCAACATTTTGTTGTGAAATTTACACAAATGTGCATAATATTTGTGCAGTTTAACATCAGCTGTGATGAAAGCACCTGTGTAACCGCCACACAAGTGAAGTTTTAGAACATCACTGGTGACACAGGAGGCTCCCTCCATTCGTTCAATGTCAGGTATCAATGGACTGCCTCTCACCTTCGAACTCACCTTTTTTAATTTTTAAAAAATTTTTATTATAAATATATCTTTATCCATTTACCTGACTCTTTCCTAAGAATGGATTCTTAGATATTAGAGTGCTAGGTTAAAGGGTAAGCCAGTTTAAAACTTGGATTCCTACTCCAAAACTGCTCTCCAGAGAGGCTGTATATTCTCATCGATAGTGTGTGAATTGCCTGTTTGTCTGTTCTTTACAAGTACATGGACCTGACAGCTTTAAAATATGTTCACCAGTTTGAAAGCAAAAAAATTTCATTATTGTTCTAATTTATCATTCTTTGATTAGTGAAAATGAGTATCACTTCCTATTTACTGGTCATTAATGATTTTAATACAGCCAATGATTTACATGAGAATAGGAGTGTGTGTACCTAAGTTTGCATGAATGTGTATGTATGTGTATACAATACATACGTTATCTCCAATAAACAGACTATTATCAATATCTTTGCATCCCTGTGAGCCCCTCTCCAACTGCATCCCTCTCCTGCTCAAGAGGTGATTACCATTCTCAAATTTTTTATTATTCCTTTTCTTTTACAACTTTACCGCTTATGTAACTATCTACACACAAAGCTTTATCAGTTTTAATGTATTTTTCTGTGACTTATATTTCTTTTTCACTCAATATTGTGAAATTCTCCATGTTCATACATATATGCCTATAGTTCATTTTTAAGAAGTACAGTACAGCATTCCACTGAGGGAATTTACCATAATTTCTCTATCCTGACAAAGAACATCTACATTGGTTCAATTTGCTGCTGTTATTAAAAAGGCTGCTATGAATATTCTAGTATAAGAGTGCCTGCACTGTCCAGTACAGCATCCACCTGCCATGGATGGCCACTGAGGACGTGGAGTATGGTTACTCTTGAGTTATGTTATAAATGCAAAATATAAACACCAGATTTCAAAGGAAACATCTCACTGGTAATTTTAATACTGATTATATGTTGAAATGACAGTATTTAAAATGTACTTATATCTAAATACAATTTAATAAATTTATGGTTAAGTTTAATTCGCTGAAATGTACAAGGAAAATTAATCATTATGATATAATTACAACAAATCAAGTGTTTATTTTTTGTAACGTGGCTACTAGAAAATTTTAAATGACATGTGTGGCTTCTGTTCTATTTCTTTGGACAGTGTTGCTCTGGAATATACACCCAGGAGTAGAACTGATGGGTTATAACTTACGCACCTTTTCAAATTTGGTCGAAAATACAAAATTGTTTTCCAAAGTGGTTGAACCACTTTACATTTCATCCAGCAGTGTACACGGTTTCTTGCTGTTCTATCCTTGTTAATAGTTGGTGGATACTGTAATGTTTGCCAATCTGGCAGAAGTAAAGTGGTATTCATTGTGATTTTGTCTATTGATGTTTCCTTCTCTATACATATACTAACATTTTTACTTCTTTTGTGAACCAGCTACTAATGTCCATTGCCTACTATTCCCTTGGGATGCTCATCTTTTTCTTAGAGATTCGTTAAGAACTCTTTAAATATAAGACTGATAACCCCTTGTCAGACATGTATTGAAAATACTTTTCTGGAGTTCTTTATTGTGTTCTTGGAATTTTGTTTTTACTGCCTTTGCCTTCGAGAAAGTTTTTCTTCTTTTTCTTTCCCCTTACGCTTTTTGGTTTTTGTCTTTCTAGGGTTGCACCCACAGCATATGGAGGTTCCCAGACTAGGGGTCGAATTGGAGTTGCAGCTGCTGGCCTATACCACAGCCACAGCAACACCAGATCCAAGCCACATCTTCAACCTACACCATGGATCACAGCAATGCCGTTCTCTTAACCCACTGAGTGAGGCCAGGGATCGAACTTGTGTCCTCATGGTTACTAGTCAGATTCGTTTCCACTGAGCCACGATGGGAACTCCTCCTGTTATGTTATTAAGTCTTTTTCTATCATGTTATGGAAGGTCTTCCATACTCCAAGATTTTTTAAAAAACCAACAAACCTACTTTCTTCTAGCATTATTATATTTCTATATTTTATCTGGAAACCACTTGAAATCTGTTTTTTGAGTATGGTGTGAAATAGAGGTAAGAGCAGACAAAAACTAGGGTGACCATCAGCTCATCACAAATCCCCCTGCAGCTGTGGCTGTGCCACCTAGGTCCTTTTTTTGAGGAGGCCTTCTTCTTGCCCTCACCCTCCCCTCACTGCACACAGTTACAGGCACGCACATGCCCCCACAGAAGCCAACACACAGTCAGTACAGGAGCTCACACTACCTGGCCTTGTTGGCACGGCAACTGCTCTAAGTCTTAGGTGGGGATGGTGGGCAAGCATGTGACCCAAGCCACACAAATCAAAGTACTTCCTTGGGGATGTTCAACACGGAGATAAGCCTAGAGAGAACTTTTCTTCAAAAGGTGAACAGTTTAGAACCTAGAAACTGACAGCACACAGAAAGTTAGCAGACTGTAAGAGAAAAAAAAGCTGAGAACGTAAGACGTAAGAGAAAGAATATCTTAGTAGATTTCAAGATGACGAGGGCTGAAGAGGTTTGTATTCCCTGAAGCTTAGTTGTTCAGTTATACCTTCCCTTCAATGATACCTTTAAATCCTTCCAATAAAGCCTTTCTGGCTTAAGCTAGTTTGAGTTGAGTTTGTAATTTGCAACCAAAACAGTCCTGACTAGTGTAGGAATTTCACTTGATATTTTTCCTTAAGTGGATGGCCAATTGTTCTAATATCACTTATTAAATAATCCATCTTTCCCTACCTCTATAATATATTAAATTCCAATTTATATTAAAGTTTTGTTTTTGAGCTTGTTTTGGTCTGCTGATCTGTCCGTTCCTGCCAGCATATTATTATTTCACCTATTATAACTTTCTAATATGTTTTTGATTCTGGCAATTAATTCTTTCACTATATACGTTTACTGAATATATCCCATTGTTCTAGGCACACTGAAAATCCCCTTGAATAAAAAGATGATGTCCTAACTCTCACGGAGTTTAAAACCTAGAAGGAAGAAAAGATAAAAATAAAACATAATGAATTCTAGATTAAAGTTGGACCTCACCTGATCTAGGGGACAGGGAAGGCTCCCAGGAGGAAGCAGTTTTTACATTGAGACCTACAGGATGCTTATGAGCTTGCCAAGATAGGGAGAACAGCACTTCCGAAGGAAAAATGGTTAAGTTCAAAGGCACAGAAGGATCAGGGTTCAAGAGAAGCCCCCAAATGGCTGGTGTTCGGAATGAACGAAAGAAAGAGTGGAATGAAGAGAGGGTGGGAAAAGTAGGTGTGGATCACGCAGCATTTTAAGTCATTTTGGGATTCTGGATTTGGATCCTAGGAGCAAAGGGAAGACATTAGGTGGTTTTCAGCTATGATTCAGGTTTTCATTTTTGAAGACTCACTCTTGAGTAACTGGAAGGGAGGAAGACTGGAAGCAAGGAGATCCCCAAAGAGGCTCTTCATCAGCTAAGCAAGAGATGATGATGGGGTGACTCAAGTAATGATTATGGAAAGAAGGCAGATTTAAGAGCTGCTTATGAGGAAGACTGGCAGGACCTAATGACTGAATTTTGGAGATGAGTAAAAGGGAACCATCAAGGCTACTTCTCAGGTGTCTGGCCTGATTGTTACAGTGGACAGCAGTAATATTTACAGCAGCAAGGAACATCATGGGAAACAAGCTGGAGAGAAGACAGGGAGCTCAGTGTGGGACATGCTGAGCTGGAGGAGCCTGTGGGATGTTGACGCTATTTAGTAGCAGGTGGATGACAGGTCTGGGCCAGAACTGAAGCATCCCCCAGGACTCTTCCCCAAAGTTTCCTTGGCTACATGTGGGTGGACTTGAGAATCAATCTGTCAAATTCCTCAAAATGTCCACTGGGACTGTGAATGGAATACTACCAAATTTTTAGATATCAGGATAATTACCTTCTTTAAAATGTTGACTCTTTCCATCCAGAGAGAAGGTGCAGGTCTCCATTTATTCAAACCCTTTTACATCCCTAGGTAAAGGTAAAGGTCCAAAGAGTGTACGTTTCTTATTAAGTTTACTTCTGTCTTTTAAAAGATTCCTTGCTTTTGTAACTCGGTAATTTTTTTCCATTATTGTTTCCTCACAGGATACTACTGATGTAAAGGGACATTCTCGGTTTTGATTTTACCCTGTATTTGGCCACCTTATTGTAATCATTTGTAGTAATATTCATTGATTTTCCTGGTTTCTCTAGGGGGCCAATCACATCACCTACAAATAATGACAATACACATCTTTTGTTCCAACAATATTTTTCATCTCCTTTTCCTATGTTATTGTACCATCCAGAACACCCAGAATAATCTCCTTCTCTTTTTTCCTTTGGTTAGTATAGCTAATGGCTTGTTAATTTTGTTGATATTTTTCAAAGAATCAACTTCTAGTTTTGTTGACCAATTCTTTCATTTTGACTAATTTGGCTGGAGCATACCCAGCCAAAATTTTTCAGACAAAAATTTCCTCAGAAAGGCTATATGAAAAGTATACTTTGGGAGCCCAAAACATCTTTTATCCTCACATCTAAATGACTCCTTTCCTAAAGTTCTAGTGTCACAATCCTGTACCCTTATGTTGATGAAAAATTAAATGTTTATCTGACTCTCATTCCTTTATAACTAACTTTTTGGTTGTTGTTATTAACTATTGAGTAGTTTGTGGGATTTTTCTCCTTAAGTACTTAACATTTTTAGCAATAGGACGAGTCCTTTTTTCCCCCAATAATCTCACCTGATGCTAAGATCTTTATCTCAAGATCTGAGGCTTTTTTTCAGCACAGAAATTTTTTCCTTAAGTTCTTTGATCAGTTTTTCTTTTGAAATTCCTCCATTATAGAGATACTAAGTCATTTAGATCTAGTTTGCATGTTTATTTTTTCTCTCATATTTTCTATCTCTTTGATATGTTACGGAATTTAGCTTTCTTCTAAATTACTAATTCATCTTCTTGCAGAGTCCATTTTCTTATTCATTCCTTCTGTTACGTTTGTTTACTTTTGTCTTTTTTTTTTAGGGTCACGGCTGAGGCATATGTAGGTTCCCAAGCTAGGGGGTGAATCATAGCTGTAGCCTCTGGCCTACACCACAGCCATAGCAATGCCAGATCCAAGCTGCATCTGTGACCTACACCACAGCTCATGGCAATGCTGGATCCTTAACCCACTGAGCGAGGCCAGAGATCGAACCTGCGTCCTGATGGATCCTAGCCAGATTCGTTTCCTCTGAGCCCCACAGGAACTCCCTAGGTTTACTATTTAATTTCAATCTTTCAAAAACTATTTATTGAACAGCTACCATATGCCAGATCACATTCCAGTCTCTTAAAGGAGGTAAAGGAGTTAGCCATGTGACTATTTAAGAGCCTCCCAGGCAGAGTGTTTCCATTGTGGCGCAGGGGAACCAAATCCGACTGGGAACCATGAGGTTGTGAGTTCGATCCCTGGCCTCACTCAGTGGGTTAAGGATCCGGCCTTGTGTGAGCTGTGGTGTAGATTGCAGATCTGGTATTGCTGTGGTATAGGCCAGCAGCAACAGCTGCAATTAGACCCCTACCCTGGGAAACTCCATCTGCCACAGGTGCAGCCCTAAAATGACAAAAGACAAAAAAAAAAAAAAATGAGCTTCCCACTCAGAGAGAAGAGCCTGGGAAGTGAGAAGAGCCCATCGTGTTCAAGAACAGTAAGGAGCCCTGTTTGGCTGGATCAGGAAGAGTGGGCTGGAGGAGAGCAGGAAGTGAAGACAGGCCAGGAGACCTTATAGGCCACAATAACTGGACTTTTATTCTGAGGGTCATCAGGATAGCCTGTTTTTGTTTTACTGATGAAACAATATCCTTTAAAACCTCAGTGAGAATATTAATGAAAAGTTTTAAAGTTATCTCCTATTTTCTTACATTAGCTGTGTTAGTAGAGACAGGGTGAAGAATTTGGTTTGATGGCTCAGCTTCCTTGTCCACGTTCAAGCTATTGATTCTCTTCATATAACTAGTAACATTTTCTTGTCTGCTTACACTTACAAATAAAGGTTTAGCTAATCAGTATATGTGTGGTCATGAAAATCCAAAAGAGGTCTTTGTCCTAGGCAAAGCGGATGTATGGGGAAGTCTAAGACCAGACGTGTACGTAACGGAGGGCCCATCTGGAAAGAAGCAGCTCACCAATAATTTTTACTATAATATTAATTCTCAGGAAGCATGTAAGGGTCAGCACAGGGAGCTCTTAACTTAAACCTAGAGACCTAAACTCTTAATAGTCATATTCTTCAGATCAGTCAGTAATATTTTGAAAATCAGGATAGGTATCGGTTCAATTGTAGATTATAAAGACTGAATTTAGTTCTGTATTTCACTCAACCCTTCTTAGTAGTCAAGACAAAAGGTCACTATTATAAAGAACAAACTAAAATTATAGATCGTTATCAGGATCCCAGTCAAAACTGCACAATCTGCAGCTTTCTATAGAGTCCTTGACTAAAGTCAGAAAAATAATTTAAAATTTTTCCTGTGATTAAAAATATCTGCATGAACGAAAAATACTGAATGCCTATCAATCTGTTTCCTTTTCTGCATTTTCCCAAGACTTCCAAGCAACATATCTATGGGAGAAAAAAACCCAGTAAGTTAACTATTATTTGACAAGAACAGCATTTTTAGGTAAAAGAGATTATTAGGCCTTTTATACGCCTAAAGCACATGTAACTGAAAATGTTCCAGTAGGAGAATTTAACCTTCTGAGTCTTTTCGTGCTGGCTCTGAGTATGAACTATGCCAGATATAACAGGGTTACTAGATGTGGTTTCTTCCGAACAACCTCTGGCAGTAATCCCAAGTGACTTTTCACTCTACTCTTGTATTTTAGTGGGTAGAACATAATACAAGTCACACAGGAAACAGAATTTCATTAAATCTAGTGGTCCCACCTCAGTGATGAATGAAGGGAAGAAGCAGGGTGGGTTGGTGGTGGGAGGAAATATCTGTACTACACAGTGATGATACTACTTACACTTATAAACAAAGAAGAACACTGTTATATAGACTGTGATTAAGTTGTTTTTAGGGATTCTTTAATTCCAATATAATTTAGCAATATAAGTAGAAGATATAATGTATGGACAGTGATTTTTGAAAAAGTGGGGAGAGGTCAGGGCTTGGGGCGCTATAGCCCTTGTACAATCTAAGATGATTTTTGAGAGAAACGCTTGGTGTCTCAGGGTTTAGCAACTAACACAACCTAGTGTAGAAACGTAAGAGAATGTGCTAAAGGACTGCACTAAGAAGTCCTGCTGGTAAACACAAGTTTACAATTCAATCCTGAAGTATCTTATACCAAATTGCACACTTAGGTAGGGAGTGGAAGATTCCATGTTCAAGTTTAAACACCACTGCAATTTTTTCTTATAGCTCTGATTCTCTCTCATTAATTGACTACTTAAGTAGTGAAAACCCAGGAAGAGCTCCTCCTTTCCTTGTCAGTTAAAAGTAAATCTATTCGCCCTTAGAACTACACTGACAGAGCTCACAGTAGGATATTACACATCCACACCCACCCACTTACCACACAAGATTAAGGCTCTTGATCTAGCAAGGGTAAGGACTCCCTAGGCTGGCCCCATCCTTTGTCAGTGTACCAAGTTTGAACATGTCTGTACACAACTAATAGGTCTTCCTTGCCGATTTTTCATGGTGATGATAATCCAGTGAGCACTAGATATATGCTCTCGTGTCTTTCTCCTCATTAGGATACATACAAAAATCCAACCTCCTATTCTTTTTCCTTTTCCCATCATCTCCTTCCTTATTGCCCCCCACCAACCCAACGCGAAATACAGAGGCAGAATCGGTCATATTTTTTAAAACTGTATCTGCACATACGAATGCTTTTTAGAAACCCAGTAAAAGTCACCAAAAAAAAAAAAAAGACAAAAAGAAAGCCAGAAGGATGGAAAAGGTAAATTGCTAACAAATGAGATCTTGGAAACATGTGGACTGTAGAGAGAAAGACTATGTTGGCTACTGATGGAAGTGTTGTGGTAATTTCTTTTGAGCAATGACGTTTTTGTTGCACACTACTAAACTCAATGAAAACTAATTATTTTTTCAGTCATCTGGGTCAAATTTATCTTGGGGACATTAACCAAGGAGTTAATCTGAAAGTTCCAAGTCTCTTCTCCTTGGTTTCAAATATAGGCGGTCCAGGATTACCTGCATCTTTTGCGGGTGGTAGGATCTACTTAGTGAAGTATGCATGTCAGGATTCTGAAGGTACAGGTTCTGCCCAATTTGTTGCTTGGTAAGCATGCCTAATACATGAAAACCCAAATCTAAAATAAATTAGAAAGCATTCCTTGTTTTTATTTTTATGACTTTTTATTTTGTAAAATTTCAAAGTACAGAAAAGTTCAAAGAATAATACAATGATCCCTTCGATAAACCAAATATCTATATATCTTTCCACCTTCCCTCCAAATCATCATTTTCCCTTTTTCCTCATGAACCATCTGAAAGTAGACAACATGACACTTAATCCTTAAATACTTCAGTAGTAGGCATTTCTATTACAGAAAGATTCTCTGCCTTGTAGCAAAGATATACCCCAGAATTCCTTAAAATTCTACACTACGAGATCCCTGAGAACAGGATTCATCTAATTTATTTTTTAAATCCTACGTCTGTTCAGCTATTAAAAACAGCAATTTTCCTCTACTATATTTAATACAAATTTAAATTTACAAAACAATCTTTTGGAACACAACGTCTAAAGAAAGGTAAATAAGTAGCTCCTAGAATTACTAGTTCAATAATATCTGGTTATTTACCAGGCTGTCAGACAACTAAATACAGTGTTTATCATTTTAATAAAAGCAAACACATCTTGGGTCTCTGGGAGAGCCACATGACCAACCATATTCCTCAGTAGAGCAAATTTCAAAATTTTAGGGATTCCTGAATCGAACTTTTTTTTTTTGGCTGCATCCAAGGCATGCAGAAGTTCCCAGGCTGGGGATCCAAACCCATACCACAGCAGTGACAACACCAACTCCTTAACCCACTGAGTTACCAGAGAACTCCTGAGCCAAACTTTCAGATCATTAGACAAGTCTTTGGGCATTTTAAAGGGGGAGCTAGAATTTCACAATGATGAAGAAGATTCTAGAAGAAGCTATATCAGTTTATGTGATCAGTGCAGTCTAGGGAGAATCCATCACCTCTCAAGTTGATCTAAGAAAAGGTACAGAACAGGCCATGGACACATTATAAGACTAGACTGAAACCATCGACTCATTCTTGTAAACCCTGTGGAACTAAAGGAACAGACTGGTGAAATGTTACACATTTCTCCTGAACAAGTAATTTGAACTCTCTTAATCTCACTTATGTTTTAGGACTAAGACAGGGTAATCAGGATCTCCAGGAGATTGCTCTGCTTCGAGTACTTCCTATTATTCCAACACTCCCTTTCTTATCTCACTGTCTTACCACTCCTTTTCATAAAAGATATTTAAGTTTTTAATTTTGTGAAGAAAAAAAAAATGACGTTCATGTTTAAAATGCCTTTTAGGAATTCTGGTTGTGGCTTGGTGGTTAGCAAAGCCAACTAGCAACCATGAGGATGTGGATCTGATCCCTGGCCTCACTCAGTGGGTTAAGGATCCAGCGTTGCTGTGAGCTTCGGGGTAGGAGGTCACAGGTGCGGCTCAGATCCCACTTTGCTATGAGGGTGGCATAGGCCAGGAGCTTCAGCTCCGATTGGACCCCTAGCCTGGGAACCTCCATTTGTCAAGGGTGCAGCCCTAACAAGACAAAAAAAAAAAAATGCCTTTTAGGACCCTTACATGTTAAGAAACTCAATCAATATAAAGTACACTTTATATAAGCATAAAGCTTAAATAAATGATGTAGGAATAAGATTCACGACCTAACAATGATCCTACTCTACCCAAAGACTTCTTTTAAGAATTATCATATTCAAATAGAGAAATAAAACACATCTATGCAACTGTGGACTTTATCCCATAATGCCGCGCAGCTGAAGACACAGGCTACATCTGCTGTTCACTTACACTGTCACCTTTATCATTCATCTACACATAAAAGGCTTTTCTCAAATTAGTCCTTTCTGGTTAATACACTGCATTCTACATCTAGAAAAGCAAACACAAAGGCAAATAAAGCCCATATCATAGTCTTCTGGCTATTAATATCTGCAGTGCTCTCTCCTTACGCTGGCCTAGTGAAGCCCTGGCCCCTGAAGTGTAAAGATGAGCTCTGCCAAACTATTCCCCAGCTCTAAGGCAGTATTAACACGTTGCAAAGTGCCAAAAGGGCCATTAAAAAAAAAAAAACTGACCCACTTTTAGAAGTCAGCAGCTTTTTCCTTCTGGTGAAGTATGAATATTTAAATCAGGCAGACAAGTCAAGGAGCAAACATTCCATCCTGAATGCAATGTGTGCGTCTCCGGCTCTGAGCTGAAGGGACCCCGCTGTCGTAACCAACATGGAAATGAATGGTCGCTTAGGACTCCAAAAAGGCAGTTTTCTAATCATTTCACTACCTTTCAGACTTGAAGTTCCAGACTTGGACGGGAGGGCAGAAAACACTAAAAGATGGATCCCGGCAACTGCTTTAAATTATATACTTAATGATTTATACCAGGCATAATATAATTTAATTTGTAGTAAATCAAGCAAACTGAAGAAAGGTTAGGTTTGTGGTTAACAGCTGTAAATTTGTTTTTACCTTCGTGATATAGTAACAAAGCATTAGAGGAGTACTATATTTGAGAAGATGGTAAACTCATCGTAATAGAATTGACTAGAATCAAATTTCAATCTGAGCACTACTGTTTAAACGAGATAAATAACTGCAACTCTCGACACAACACAAGATAAAGGGAAATAAATCAAACTACTATTCAAAAGCCTACTACATTACAGCTAGGTTCCTTTTGGCTTTATGCAGAATACATTATTAAATGAAAAGGTACCTTAAACAAGTGGAAAAATAAAAATTAAAAATTCACATTAAGGTAAAAGACACAGTTGGAAACTGTAGGGTCATCTGTTCCTACTCAAATCTAAAATTATAATTTACAACAGAAACTCCCAATCTTTACATTGCCAGGGTCCTGGGAACTACTACCTCCCCCGCCCCTCAGCACCCCCATTTGGATCTCATATTTTATCTTTCAAACCAAATATTTCTATAGGACATCTTACGCAACTTAAAGGTAACAGTAAGATTTCTCTTACTCCTTCAGGCAACCCCAGATCAGGAAGCAATGTTATAAATCAATTTTGCTTCTGTGAAAGCTATCCAAACTCTGTTCAACTTTAAACTGATTTTTTTCCCTCACAAACGTTCTCATCTATAAGCAAACATGCCAGGATTTCACAATTAGGAAACCAAATTCTTTTTAAGGAAAAAAATCCCTGCTCTCTTAACTTCTTTCTATAGGACAGAGAATTGATTTAGTTCCACAAATCTATTGTTCAAGCAAGCAAGCAAACAAGCAGGCCAATGAAACCCTATTTCCTCCAAATACAAACTCATTCCACCCTTCCAATGCCAAAGCATTCCATTCAAAGGGAGGTACTGACCAAAGTTCTCTGAGCAAGTGTAGTTCTAGGCTGGGGACAGTGTGGTCAATTAAAGCCTTCTGATACCAGGCCCTATTATCATAACTACTCAGTCTTTCTTTTCATTGTCTCCCAACACATTTCATGAAAAAATTTTAGCATAGTGATGTTCTTATGTTTCTTCTTTACATCATGTTTGATGCTATATCCCTGCCTCTGCTCAGGTGACTCCTCTTAAGTTGCCTCCGTGCCTTCTGCCTTTCTGGATTCAGGTCCCATGTGGGTTCCTTGCCCTCTCATTTCTCATTATCTATACCACAAACCAACTCTTTATGATGCAGTGTCCTGTTGGACTACACATGTATGTATGTGTCCTCTCTCTCTACTAATGGTCATGAGTGTCTGCACACGTATGCTAGAGATGAACACAAAGGAGGAGCTGAAAAAACATTCCTGGTGGGTGGAGTTCATATGAAAATACACAGTTAAAATTTGCTGAGTGGAGTTGGGATGGGCGGAAAAAGAACAAAGAGGCTGCCTGATTCAGCAACTGGTATGTTTTCAAGACTCCATTGCTACCCCAGCCTGATTATTTGCTATATTTTACCCAAGTAAGCAAGAAGAGAATTAGAAAAAAAATTATTTTTTCTTAAAAAAGCATTTTAGGTCCTAATAAAGAGAATCACAAGAAGGATTCAAAGCACTGTAACTATTTCAAAAAAGAAAGGGTGGAAATCAAGGTTCTCTCTGCACACTTAATCAAAGAGGGAAGGGGCCTACTTCCTTTCTCTAAAATGTATAGATTACTAGCTTTCGGAAAGCTCTACTGCTTGCTGCCTTCTGTGAGTTCCCTTTACGTTGCAATGGGGCTATGGCAGACACATGTCTTAGGAAGATGACTCAGGATAAGGTTTACCTTCTTGGGATGTGGTCATCAGAGAAGTGAGGAGACCTAGGGGCCTATGAGTGCACCACTGGGTTCTGTTTTCTTGCTCACAGAGATAAAACACCATATTAAAACTCAATACATTTGGGGAAGAAAAGATAAAAACACAAAAAGGGCCCGTCTTATCTTCAGAAATGCAATTCTCAGCTTTGTGAGCTCTGGCATTCAGCTAGCCAGATTACCAAGCTTATTTAAAAGCTGAAGGCTTTGCCCCAACTTCATATTTTGCTATTTTCAGGGTTTGTTTCCATGAGTGCACCTGAGCTTGTGTACATGTGCTTCACTCAATTCACACACATCAGTGGACAGCGGCGGCAGAAGCCCAGTCCACAGCAGGAGGTTTAATTAACTGTACACAGGACAGTGCCAACAGCACTGGGCCGCCTCCCCTGGGGCAGTATACCACCAGGGCTAATATGATGGAAAATCTGCTTCTAGTGGGGGGAAAGTGTGCCCCCATCAAGTAAGATGAGAGATCTACACGACAAAAGAGAACCTTCACCCAAAAAAACCCAAACAAGCAAAAAATGTGCCAGGACAGTCTCAGCAAGACGCAAGAGCTTTCCTTAATATCAGGAAAGAGAAAAGCCAGAATGCAGTATTTTCCAGTAGATGGGTCAGGCTCCACTCTATCTGGGGGGTTATTAGAAGCTACCCAAAGGCTATCTCATACAGGCTTTTCTAATCATCTCACACATTCCTCACATACATATTTCTCTGTCAGAAGGGCTGGTAACGGGATTAAGCCATAAGATCAAAATAGTATTAAATGATGATGGTGGTGGGGAAGATGTTGGTTGGAATCCAGATGGTAAAGGAGCCTGCTACATGTAAACACACTGTAAAACTCAAGGACTTGGAAGGAAGTCTATCTTCACTCTGTTAAGAGTGTCTGGACAAATGAGAGTACTTTCCAAAGATTCTTCCAGGATTCCTCCTGTCTACACTGCAGGACACACAGTTGGCACTGCACCCCATAGGGAATGTTCCAGTCAAAGTGTATATTCAGGAGTTTTACACTGTTTTCTAGTCTAGGTCAGGTCAAAATAAACAGCTTTACCCTCAATAAAGTTTAAGCTAACCTAAAATGATTCAGGAGAGCTATTCAGGCACTGTTTTCATGTTTCACAAGTGACAAATTCCAGAGAGAATGTAATTGACCAAATAAACATCACTAGGGGCAAATAAATGCGCAATTGGTATAGTATAGACCCAGACTGAAAGAAAGGCTTCAGGCAAGTCACCTCGTCTCTCTGCACTCTAGGCTCCTCTAATGACAGCTCCTGTGTAATTCACGAGGAGGTAGGCAGGATTAATTTGATAATGTCTATAAAGTGCTTTGAGTTCCTTAGAGAAAAGTGATATAAGTGGTTATTATTACATCCCACTAATGTGAAGTTGCACAACATAAAGGAAAGGAGAAAAAACAAGACTCTTTGATAGTTTATTATATAAGAATTTTTATAGGCTGGTAAGATGTTTCATAATTTTTTTTTTATTCATTGGTCTTTATTATATGCCCATGAGACAGGAAACATTCCTAGCTCCCTCTTCTAGATAAAGAAACCAAGACAGGAAGTTAAGTGACTTTTGGAATGCGAGGCATTCTTATCTCTATTTCCCAGATAAGAAAAGCAAGACGGAGAAAGTGAGCGACTTTTCTAGTCATATTCAAGAGGTGAAAGGGATAAGCATAATTAAGAACCTGGAAAACATCAAGGGTCACCATTACTTTTTTTGCAGTGCTCTGACACTTATGACCAGGGTGCAGTGACTGGGAATCAGAAAGCCTGAAATTAAATACTCGCTCTATCATTTATTGGTTGTAAAATCTTAGAGAAGTCACTGTGTCTTTATGTGTGCCACTTTCATCTATGGGCAAACAAGGACACACTGTGCAAATAAGTGATTACCTTTGTTAGACTGGTATTATTAGGAACATGGGTTCTCCCAGTCCCTACCTTAGGAAACACAATTCAGTGCCCTCAGACCAAATGAAATATATAGTAATAATTTTAAAAATAGCTTTATTGAGGTATAATTCACATACTATACAATTCACTCATTTAAAGTGTACAAATTCAGTGGCTTTTAGCATATTCACAGAGTTATACAACCAACACGACAATCAATTTTAGAACATTTCGTCACCCCAAAAAAGAAATCCAAACACATGAGCAGTCACTCCCCATTCCCTCGACACACACACACACACACACACACACACACACACACACACACCCCTGCTGCTTTGGGCAGCCATTAATCTACTGTCTGTCCCTATAAACTTGCATATTCATTAATACGAATGGAATCATATAATTTGTGGCCTTTTGTGATTCGACTCTTTCTTTTTTGTTTTTTGTCTTTTTAGGGCCGCACCTGTGGCATGTGGAAGTTCCCAGGCTAGGGGTTAAATCAGAGCTGCAGCTGCCAGCCTATACAAAGGCCACAGCAATGTGGCATCTGAGCCATGTTTGGGACCCACACCACAGCTCAGGGCAATGCTGGATCCTTAACCCAGGGGTTGAACCTGCGTCCTCATGGATACTGGTCAGGTTCATTACCACTGAGCCATGACAGGAACTCTGTGATTTGATTCTTTCACTTAGCATGTTTTCAAGATTCATTCACATGGTAGCATGCATCAGTACTTCATTCCTTTTATTGCCAAATAATATTCCATTGTATGGGTATACCACATTTTATTTAACCATCTGTCAGTTGATGAGCTGTTTCCATTTTTTGGTTATCATGAATAATGCTGCCATGAACATTTTGTGTACAAGTTTTGTTAGACATATGTTTTCATTTCTCTTGGGCATATACCTAGGAGTAAAAATACTGAGTCACATGATAACTCTATGCTTAAAACTTTGAGGAACTGCCAGGCTGTTTTCTAAAGTGGCTGCAACATTTTACATTCCCATCAGCAATGCCTGAGGAGAAGGCAACTGATGGGAGAACACAGAAGGGAGACATTGACCAGTGCTTGTGCAGGAACAGCCAAACTAGCGCTGCAGGATGAGAACTTGTGTTACTGACAACAGGGATGAAAATGCTTCACACGCCAAGTTTTTCTTTTTTCTTTTTCTTTCTTTTTTTGGGGGGTGGGGTGGGTGGAGGGCTGCACCCGCCGCATATGGAAGTTCCCAGGCTAGGGGTCAAATTGGAGCTATAACTGTTGGCCTACGCCACAGCCACGGCAACGCCAGATCCGAACTGCGTCTGTGACCTACACCACAGCTCACGGCAATGCCAGATCCTTAACCCACTGAGCGAGGCCAGGGATAGAATCTGTATCCTCATGGATTCTAGTCAGATTCGTTTCCGCCGAGCCACGAAGGGAACTCCTCCAAGTTTTAGAAAGAAGAGATACTGGCTGTTAGTGTATCTTCCTCCTTTCCTCCCCCTCTGCTTAGGCCCAGGTTAAGGCAAGTGAACCTAAGCAGCTTTTTTACACCCAGACCAATGTTCCCCCATCTCTAACAGAAATAATGCAGAACTTGCGGAGCCAGCCATTGAAAAGTCTTATATTATTTTTCAGATTCAGGTGGTAATATACATTGTCCTTTTCTGCTTACTAGAATTGGTGTGTAAAATTTATGAAATTTTATAAGCCAGGCCCTCGCCATTCCCTTCAATGCATCAGGCTGAGCCCAGCCCAAATACATACGTTTAGTACAGGTCAAGCATACGCTAGCTCCAACACAGTGTATTCCTGCATAGTGGCATCTGCAAGCCAAACAGAACTGGTAGAGGAAAACAGATGGCTTCTAAAAGGGGAAGAGAAGAAAAACAGAAGGTCAGGTAGAAAGGGGTGGAGGGAAGGAAGGGAACAGAAAGAGGCTAAGAGAAAGGAGAAGCATATTTTCTGGTTTTGCTCTTCCCACCTGTCACGGCACTCTCCTTGCTGGTTGCCAGCAGGCTCCCTTGCAAACACAGCTGCAAGTGACAAAGAGCAGCCACTGTCCTACTCAGGGGGTCCCTTCTATGTTCCATGTTGTAAACTGTACTGAAATGCCAACTGCTTACAAGAGAGGGAATTATACCCCCATTAGAGCCTTGAGGAGCAAAGTGCCAACTATATCCAACTAATTAGTATTAAGGCTCATAGGTTTCCTACAAAATAACAAGACTACTCAGAAAATAGTAAAAACAAACAGAATCAAGAGATTAAATACCAAAAACTGTGGCTTTTTAAAAAATTTTGTAGATTTGTCAGACCTGTGATTAATTCAATCAAAATAAAATTGTATCGTCATATAACTCCTATAGTCACCACATGTTCAATTTGCTGTGGGGCTCTGCTCTTTCACAATTAAAAGAAAATTACCAAGTCTTTCCCCAGCAGAGTTAGGGATTGCCACTAGGGACTGCCAATAGGGGGAAATGCTTCACACCAAGTTTTACAGAGCAGAGATACTAGCTGTCCAGGAATTCTCCTTTTTCTCCCCCTTGCCGAGGCCTAAGCCAAAGCCAAAGCCAAGGCAAAGAGAACATAAGCAGCTTTTTACACAGAGACTAATGTTGCCAGCAGCGTTCCAGTGGCCTTGCTCACGGCAGGAGAAGGCATAGTGACTAATACCGCTGGGTCCTGTTGAAGGAAAGTGGCTGGCTTCCTTTGATCCACTGAGTGGTGTGCTGATCAGTGTGATTTCCCTGTTCTGCTGACTGTGAGCGTGTTGGGGAGAGCGGGAGAGCTGGCTTCTGAGAGGCCCATGCAGGGAAGCAAATTCCAGAGCTGCCGAATCACAGAAAGCAGCAAGAAATAAAAGAGGGCTGAACTGGAAGCAGACACCTTAATTCTGCCAGCATGTTACTTACTGATATAAGGATCTCTGGGAGAGGAATGAAGTAGGTGCTTCTATACGTCTAATTCATCAATTGCAGTACTACACAAAACTATTAAACGCCGTGTTCAAGACCAGAGTCCAAGCTCCTGAAACTATCATTTAATAGAAAAGTTTTAATTACGTCATTTTGAGGGGTGAGAGGAAAAAACAGGAATTAAGGTTTTTTTATAAAAAATTAAAATTAAAAAAGCAAGAATTCATCGGCATCTGTGGCTCTTGGCCGAGCTGTGGAGACGAAGGAAGTCTACCCAGCACCTGCGTGTGTGTGCAGGCCCACAGCTACACACCCTCTCTTCTACTTGCCAGAGAAGAGGCTGCTGGATTAACATGAGTTAATCTGCTTGCATGCTATGCACATTTTTCCCCCTAGTAAACTGTAAAATTTACCTAAAGATAAATATAGCAGTCTCTTAGTCCTTTGCTCCATTCAGCTGCTGCTGACAAACACTTCTGTTATCTCAAATTTCATCAGCAGATTGTACTCCTTCCTGGGGAACAGCAGCACAAAGTAGCTTTCTAAAAGCATCGTCTCTGAGGTAAAATACACCACATTTAAATGACTTCTGAAAAGGGTAACTTTCCACCTTAAAATAATTCTTGATAGAGTGTATGACTTCTTACACTAGATCTAATCATTGCTGCTTTAAAGAGTAAACAGTCAACTGCAAATTGAACAAACTGCTTTGACTATCCTAGCACCAGAAATGAAATGGATTAGGTCAGCAGGTGGCAAGTCATTTTGGTGCTGCCTGGGGGCCCAAAATTTCGTTAGGTCATTCTTATTCTGATGACAGCAGGACTGAAAACCAGAGCATTCAACATTACCTCCCACCTCCATTCTCACAGCCATCTTGGGCACAAAAGAGTTTACAGAAGTCCCTGCATCTCCAGTATTGAGGCTGCTTCTAGGGCCTCCAAGATACCTGAGCTGAAGCTGCCCAAGATCTCTGGGACAGGATCTCTGATTTTGGCCTTCTTGCCCACACAAGGAAAGAGAGTTCTCCTCAACAGTTCTTAAGCATGTCAATGTGCAATTCCATTCTGTAGTACTTTCCTTAAAGGAAGGGACTGGCTGTTATGCCTCTGCTCAAAGGGGTGAGGAAACTGTCTAGCCTCTGCTCACATAGGGGGAGTGTTTGGAGAAAGGAACCAACTTAAGCTGAAAAACAAAAAGAAGCGTGATGGGGGTTGGGGAGACAGGCAGGAGAAGACAGGGTAAACTGGGAGAAAAATCCTCCTCTCCAAAAGTCAGGAGCTTCTTGCAATGATGGAAAATCTACACAATCCAACAACAGTTTTTCTGTTAAGCCTCCTTTTCCCCACATGTATTTCAAACTAGTAGTAGAATTCTAAAACTAAGTAGTCTCCAAAGGTTGTTCCTATAACAGTCAAAATGAGATCAGATTATTTAAGAGTGTCTAGACTTTATGAGATTGAGATAACTCTCAACTTGCTAGGATAATGGAAAATGTTTTGATAAATTTGTAAACAATTTACAAATTTCAAGATTTCATGTCCTATCTTCAGACAATTATATTTATTTTTGCAATTGTACTTCTCTTGCCATTTTTAGTAGGAGTAAACTAGAAAATAACATCAGCTTTAGTATCAGAAGTCCAGGCTCAAGAACTTACCAGAGACCTTATCTTTTTTGCCTTCCTGGTATCTTTTTGGGTAACTATCTTCCCTTACTCTCAATATATGTAGTTCATCTAGGGACGATTTCAACCTTCCTTCAGGGGTGGCATGTGACTCAGGCCTGGTCAATGAGAAGACCCCAGTTCCCTGGCCATAGTGAAGGATGACTGGTTGGAGAACAGACCTGAAAATCATGTCTGCATTTTGTGCTGATACTTCCAGAAGGGGGAAAAAAAACCCTTTTTTTCTCTTTTCATTGAGGTTGATAAAACGGCAGGCTGTAAACCCAGAGCTGCCAGAACCGACCACTGCCAGTAGAGGACGGCCTGTACACAACTGAAGCCAGAAGGAGGAGAATGTCCTAAAACAAAGATTAAGGCACTAAACATAGCCATGCCTGAAACTAGCCACATTTCTCAACTTATTAATTACGTAAGCCAATAAATTCTCTTTTTTGCTTCAAGAACTTTGAGTTTCCATCACTTGAAACCAAGAGTCTTCATTTAATACACCAGCCAAATAACTGGTATCACTCAACCTCACTGCACATCAGTTTTCTAAACTTGAAGTTGGGGGGGGGGGTGTTTGTTTACCTTACAGAATTGAAACTGCTAAGCCCTACATAGGAGGCATTGATATTTTAACTAAAACAGAAGGTAAGGATAGAAGGAATAAGATATTCATGGGGTTAAATTGCTCCTAGCCGCTAGTGCTGATAAGATCATACTCTACGTCTATTAGTTTTCTCCTCATTTGCCCTAGCAGGGCCTATGAAATCTTTATCAAACCACTTAATCACCTAGTAAATCTTTAAGTGTTTTCCTTTTACTTTCAGTTGACAAGACTTTTCTACCTTCCTACACATCTTTGACCAAGCTACCTAGCTAGTTTGCCATAACGAATAAGCAAAGGGATCACAGAAAGGGAAAATTAACAGTTCCATTTTCAAGGAGTGTGTGTGTGCGTGCCTATGCACGCATCCATTCATACATGAGATGAGGGAAAGGAATAATTCTCACCTGAAGGCAAATCAGAGAGGAGAAATTACCCCTAAACAAGATGAAAACCTAACTGCTTCAACCAATGTGCCAGACCACCCCTTCCCTCAAAGCATTAGTATTCTTAGAGCAGAACTGATCTATTAGGATTAGATTTTCAAATCAGAATTCATAATCAAATGTAACGTGCATTTTGTTATTTGTTGTAGTGACCTGATGAATGCTTGGTTTCACAGAACACTAGATCATATCTATCACGGATACCGGAAAAGGATAGGAAACTTTCTGTAAGAATGTGCCTCATCTCTAAAATATTAATATCAAAGGATTACTAGTGAAACAGATACCCAAAAGTAAAGGTACTAACTTCTGGTCCTCTTCTGAGTGATGTAAGTGGGGAAATAAATAAGCAAGAAAAGCACAAGCATATTTTACAAGAGCTAGGAAGAAAAATAATGAATGCGTTAACACTTTGAACTTTCAAAGTTTCTGGGCCTCAAGATGAACTATGAATGAAAACATCGTTAAGAGGAGGTTTTATTTCAAGATGTTTTCAATACCTTTGACATCAAGGTGTTTTTGTTCATCATACACAGGAGTATAACTACATCTATGACCAGTAAAAACCCCGTGGCTCAGTGCTTCCTAAATTTAATCAATGTTCCATATAAGCTGGACATTAATATCTTGAAACAAATAAAAGATAATGCTTTTCTCGAGATTTCTCACTAAAATGTTTCTGAAAGCTAAAATACATTAGTAAAAAAAAATCACATGTCTAACTTTAGAGAAAAGTCAAAAACGAATTTAATCAATTCATTATCTTTCTTAAAAAAATTTTCTTTACAAGGAAAAGCTGAAAAGTCAGGCTATTAATATAATAGTTTCTTCTCTAGGAAGATTCAAACAAATCATTAACTCTGACCAACCAACACCATATAGATTTAGATTCAGGAATAAAAATGCTATATCAAACTGACTTGGAGTTATCAGATTTAGCTTGGACAACATCAAACAACTTTTAACTAAACTCAACTTGCCTTTCCTACACATCTTTGTATGTCTGGGCCCCACTCCTAGAGAACCTAACCTAATCAGTCTAAGACGGAGCTGTAGATGCAGCATTTTCAAAAGCTCCTCAGGTTATTCTGGGGTACAAGCTAGGGGTGAGAATCACTAGTGTGCATATGACTTTGGTCTTCAATACAAAGACTAGATTTTATTTTGATAACTATTCTACAAATGTTGAGAAAATCATTACCATTCAAATTACTATACTTTCACTAAAATGCCAGTAGAAAGTAGGTTCCTTAAGAAGAGAAACTCTATCAGCCGCATTTAATACTGAGGCCAAGTAAATACCAGGCACGTAATAGGTGCTCCATAAATATTTGTGAATGAGTGAATTAAAAGCTGAAAAGTACACCTCATTTTTAGTAGCTTGAAGCAATACAATAGAAGCTCTCTTAAGCTTAAATCAATAATGGTCAGGACCAGTACAGGTAAGGAAAAAAAAAGTCATATAAAATCAGTAAAGCATAAAAATTTGATATACATACCTAAGCATTTTAACCTAAATGAGCATTCATTTGCTAATTTTGTAATAAGGTACCAAGTCTCTTGTTTGCATGGATCTCTACGTTAAGGAGTTTCAAAATATCTTTCATAAATCACTTCCATAATGCAATCTCTATCATACCCACTTTTGGTTCTTAAGATTCTTTAAAGCAATCTGAATGTATAATCCTTCTGGTCATTAATAGTTCATCTCTTTCTTTTATAGCTGTCTTACCCATATGTAACTAGGCAGCAATGTTTTACTAATTCATCTCTATCAACTCTTTCCAAAGCATTTAACTTGGTTTTCATGAGTCACTGGCGTATGTAACAGTTACAATACCCAAATAACATAAACAGGTCTGGGAACAAACACAATTCCTTGTTTTGTTTTTGTGCCCCCCCCCCCTTTTTAAGGCTGCACCTGCGGCACATGTAAATTCCCAGGCTAGGGATCTAATTGGAGCTACAGCTGCCGGCCTATGAGATAGTAACTCGGGATCCGAGCCTCATCTGCAACCTACACGACAGCTCACGGCAACACCAGATCCTTAACCCACTGAGTGAGGCCAGGGATGGAAACTGCGTCCTAATGGTTGCTCGTCAGATTCATTTCTGCTGAGCCACAATGGGAACTCCATCTCACAATTCATTCTTTTTTTTTTTTTTTTGCTTTTTTAGGGCCACACCCATAGCACATGTAGGTTCCCAGGCTAGGCGCTGAATCAGGCTAGCTGCGGGCCTACGCCGCAGCAACGAGGGATCCGAGCCTCGTCTGTGACCTACATGACAGCTCACGGCAACACCAGATCCTTAACCCACTGAGCAAGGCCAGGGATGGAGCCCACAACCTCATGGTTCCTAGTCGGATTCCTTTCCGCTGTGCCACGAGGGGAGCTCCTCACAATTCATTCTTGATAATCATTCTACAACTTGATGGGAGATATGTATGAGTAACCTAGACAGCAACCTACTGGCCGCAGGCACTCAAAGGAAGTAAAGAGTGACAGTTAAGCCAGTCGGTCAGTGACACTTTTCTCTCTGCAGAGCTTTTACTGTTACACAAGTGCTGGCCACAGTTTACGTCCCGTTGACCTTTCCAATTCCCTAGAGCACTCGATTCATCCCTTCAGAAAGACAGATCATCTGAACTGAGACCCAACAAAAAGAATCACCAGGTCTATACACATTAGAGAAGCATCAGGCATAGAAGTGCAGGAGTCATGGGCTCTTTAATACCAAACACCCCCAAAATGTACATCTAGATTCCCTAATTCACATGTAAGGCATTTAAAAGTTAACCATATAAGGGATCCACTTAAAATAAAATAGAAGATGAACCTAAAATCAGAATTTTAAAAATGCTCAGCATACTATTTCACTTCATAGTAAAAGCCTCAAAAGGATACAGACAAGTGGAGTAGGTCTGTTGTGTTAATTCAGAATCAGCTCCCATCCGGCAGGTGTCTCATATGAGGACATTCTGGCAACAAAGAACTGCTGCCACCAGGAGGCTCTGCAATGTACCTTTTATTGAAAGTCTTGAAATTTAAAATATTCTTGCTTCTTTATAACTAACGTGATATCTTTTCAAATAAAAAAGTTTTTAAAAATAAAGTTATAGCATTCCTGCTTCCTACTCCCAGCTTAATAGATCCGCGGATTTTGAACTGTATTTTGTAAGAAAAAAAGAGAACTATTTTTTAATTTTAATTAGGCAACAGTTCTGTTTTTATTTAAATCTTTCCCAACAAAGCTGATAACTCCAACCTTATTCCACAGGACATCTGACAGAAGACTTTGAGAGCAAAACAGACTTTGCACTTTCACTGGCGTGGGATGTATGGGCCAACATCTATGACCAATTAATGCAAATTATTTCTGGGTTAACTATGAAGGTGATGATAATGGCAAAAGGAAAATTTTTACTTTAAATATCTGTAAACTGGACTGTCTTCGATTAGTCTCAGCTAGTATCAGAGTCAAGATTTTAAAAAAAGGACCTGGACTGTTAAAAAACAGGTCCTTGTTAATATTTTTCTCTAAAGGAGGGTGGAGATATTTGTTAATAACTGTCAATTTCTAGGAATCTAAACTTGTTCAAGATGAACACGTCACTTCATCATCCACAAAACATTTCTTAATCTGTGTTTACTTTACCAATAATGGCTCTCCCAATCAATGAACCAGGATTTAGCCACAAAAATAACAACGTAAATTTCATAGATGCTCCTGCTTTAAAGACTTTTAGACAGGAAAACGTTAAGATTAGCTGCAGAATCCTTGTGGTTTGTGTTAGTAAACAAAGCATGTGTTGTCCTCCTCCCTAGGGCTCAGTTCCATAAAACAGTTATATTATTTACAAGCAGAATAGTTTTGCCTTTTACTGAGCTGATGGGCTTTTTACCTATCTATTTTAAAAACAAATCAAGTGCCACATCTTATAAAGATAATTGATTTTATTTGCTATAAACACAGTAAAAAAAAATCAAGATAAAGTGCAAGATAAAGTGTTGAATAAGAACAAAATGTTAGCACACACAAAAAAGTAATGTTATTGTTCTTAATCTGCTTTGATTACATGAAAACTACAACTAGGTTGTTTTTTTTCTTAAAAAAAAAAACAGCTTTATTGAAGTATAATTTATATACAAAAGGCTGCACATTCCTAATGTCTATAATTTAATGAGTTTGAACATGTGAATACCCATGAAACCAATACCATGATCAGAAGTTATAAATGTATCCACCACCTCCAAAAATTTCTTGTACACCTAACTTTCTTTCATTTTTGGTAAGAATACTTGGCATGAGATGTATTAATTTATAACTGGGTTTTGTTCCTAAGTTTATAATGGACTTGATTAAAGGAAAGAGCAGAGTAGTTCTTTTCACTAGATCATGTCCAGCAGGCTATTAATGCTTGAGACCTTTTTTGTTTCTCATCTTAGAATGACAAGGAGTTACCATACCGTTATATACTCACACAGTATAATCTTTAAGAAAATCATGGACTTGGAGAAAAGACTTGTGGCTGCCTGATGGGAGGGGGAGGGAGTGGGAGGGATCGGGAGCTTGGGCTTATCAGACACAACTTAGAATAGATTTACAAGGAGATCCTGCTGAATAGCATTGAGAACTTTGTGTAGATACTCATGTTGCAACAGAACACAGGGTGGGGGGAAAATATAATTGTAATGTATACATGTAAGGATAACTTGATCCCCTTGCTGTACAGTGGGGGGAAAAAAAATCAAAAGTAATTGGAAAAAAAAAAATCTTTGGGCACCTATGAGTTTTATGGGAGAGGGTTTCTCATCATTTTAGAACAGCCTTTCTCAACCATGATTCCTCATTTGAAACCACAGAACACACAAACTTACTTTAGTGACTATTTTCTCAATTATCACAGGGACAGTACAGAACTAGTACCATTCTAGATTCATAGGAATATTAATTCAATATATATGTATAATGAATGCCAAGAAAATCAGGGCTTAATTCTCCCACTGGTTTAGAAACAGCAGAAGAGAATAAAATTTCGTGAATTGTATATAATATTATATTTATACGAAAGAAAGCGTACCCTTTCTGTTCTCCATATTTTACTTTCTGAATAGAGAAAAGAGAGAGTTCGGTGTCTCTTAAAAAAAGTCATCCATAATATGGCTCAAACTGAAATCAACTACAACTCTAAATCCAGTAGCAGCAAGAGGTCTCACAAGTGTAAACAGGCAGTAGTGGGGCTGTTCTGAAGCTGGCCCCCACCTCGCTCACTTATAGGAGGTTTGTCCCATCTAAACCATGACTGGCTCTCATAAGAAGGCACTATCCACTAGCCCTGGCTTAAATGCAACATAGATTTTCCAGCTGAAAGGCAACTCAGAGTAGCAAAATATAAAAATATAATTCTTAGGGGAATTTTCCTCTAAAACACCAGGCTTGCACAGAACATTTTCAAGTTTGTCACTGGGTGACTCACCACCAACCTGAATGACAGGTGCAAAGAACTAGGTGGAAAAAGTCTAATCTGTTGTGTTCTTTTCTTTTCTGGCTGTCTCATGGATTACAGAGTTCCTGGGCCAGGGATCAGATCCGAGCTGCAACTGTGACTTGTGCTGCAGCTGCAGCAATGCTGGACCCTTTAACCTTCTGTGCTGGGCCGGGGATTGAACCTGCATCATGGTGCTGCAGAGATGCTGCCAATCCCATTGCACCATGCCAGTCCTGCTGCACCACAGCAGGAATTCCTGATCTATTTTTGATGTAAACTCAAAACATACCTCTTTTCTTACTTTATAAAGGGCCTTCTGTCAGTTAATTCTCCAACTTGGAGGAGAACTCTAATCCTGCAACATCTCACATAAGAGAAAGTCCTATTAAATGTAAGGATCTCATTTAAACCTGCAGAAAACAGAAACTAGAGACCCAATAACCTGGACACCTCCCTGTACTCTAATACCACCCTAACAAAGAGGTGGGGAAGGAGGGATAAATGGTTAATATTCTAGTATGTCCAGCAACATAACCTCACAACTTGCCATCCCAGACTTAAGGAAAAAAATGAATAGCGATACCCAACAAAGGAAACATGATGGGTGTTTTCTTTTTCTAACCAGGCTTAAGTGTGGTTTAATGTTAGTAAAATGAAATCTAAGACTCTGAAGGGCATTTGAAAGCATGTCAAACTTCTAACACATGACTAAAAGCAAAGCTGAGACTTTGAGTTGACCCTTGAAGGATGAAGGAGTTGGTGCACTGACCCACCTGGAAGTCACCTCTGTATATGCGGTTTCTCTATTTCGGTGGTTCTGCACCCACAGATTCAACCAATCACAGATCATGTGGTACTGAAGCATTTACTACCAGAAAAAATCCATGTGTAAGTAGACCCATGCAATTCAAACCCATGCTGATCAAGGGTCAACTATACTCTCAGCATCTAGAAGGGTGCCTGGCATATAGGAGGTACTCAACAGATATTTGCCAAATGAGTTGATCATTAAAGCTTTACATTATATTCAAGGTAGAATTTTATTCTGCATGTTAAACATTGAGAGCCAGTACATCAATGAATAAAACAAGTAAAAATCTCCGCCCCCATGGAGTTTACAGTTTGGGGGCTTTGAGTATAGTACCATAAGGTATCACTCTGAGCGCAAAGGGGACATTATATCCTATGGGGTTAAACTCCTGGGTAGTAATAAGTTTTTATTATGTTTTATTATTATTAGAGCCTAAATATATCCTCCATCCAGAAGAGAAGAGTAACTAATTAAAAAGATCACATTTGTCTCTCTTGTACACTCCTAAAGAATGTCTTAATCAAATTTTGGAGTCACCTTGCAGCTTGTACTAATGAAAATGAAAAGGGAAGAGCCCCAAGCAGAGTCCCTAACACTGTCTGGGATGGTTAGGAGGCCAGAGATTTAGTGAGCAGATGACCTACCTCAGGAGTCCTGGGATCCCTCAAAGACCGTTAATAAACATCCTATCTAAAAGTCGGGACTTTCATTTTTCTATTTAGATTTTTTTTTTTTTTTGCTATTTCTTGGGCTGCTCCCGCGGCATATGGAGGTTCCCAGGCTAGGGGTAGAATCGGAGCTGTAGCCACCAGCCTATGCCAGAGCCACAGCAACGCGGGATCCGAGCCGCATCTGCAACCTACACCACATCTCACGGCAACGCCAGATCCTTAACCCACTGAGCAAGGGCAGGGACCGAACCCCCGCAACCTCATGGTTCCTAGTCGGATTCATTAACCACTGCGCCACAACGGGAACTCCTCTATTTAGATTTTTAATTAAAATACACATACGTAGCCTTAAAAAATAATACTACAAGACTTATAATTGAAATAGCAGTCCCTTGCACCAAACCTCTCAACTCTCTAGTTCTAGCACTTTCAGGAAACACTCTTCTTTCTTTTTTTCCCCTTTCTCGGCCACACCTGGGCCAGGGATGGAATCCAAGCTACGGCTGCCACCAAAGCCACAGGTGTGGCAATGCCAGATCCTTAGTTATTGCCCCCGGGGCACCACGGGGGGGGGGGGGAGGTAAATACATTCAGGAAGCCACTTTCAACTCTTTTAGATTTCTTCAGGTGTTTATCTTATTTTTAAATATATATTCAATGTGATTCCTTGATTTTTCACTTTAATCATACCTACGAGTTCCTACCACAAAGTTAACTGAAAATTAGTTCTATAACTACCTTCCCTCTTTCCACCCCCTCCTCCCCTTAGAGTCACAATTCTTAGTTAAATCCATGTTTAAATTAAATCGATGTTTAATCCAGGTGAATTCTATCAAACATTTAGAGAAGAGCTAACACCTATCCTTCTGAAACTATTCCAAAAAATTGCAGAGGAAGGGACACTCCCAAACTTATTCTATGAGGCCACCATCACCCTGATACCAAAACCAGACAAAGATAATACAAAAAAAGAAAACTACAGGCCAACTGCACTGATGAACACTGATGCAAAAATCCTCCACAAAATACTAGCAAACTGAATCCAACAATACATTAAAAGAATTGTACATCATGGTTAAGTGGGATTTATCCCAGGGATACAAGGATTCTTCAATATCTGCAAATCCATCAATGTGATACACCACATTAACAAACTAAAGAATAAAAACCATATGATCCTCTCAATATACTCAGAAAAAGCCTCTGACAAAATCCAACACCCATTTCTGATAAAAAAAACCCTTCAGAAAATGGGCATAGAGGGAACCTACCTCAACATAATAAAGGCCATATATGACAAACCCACAGCGAACATCATTCTCAGTGGTGAAAAGCTGAAAGAATTCCCGCTGAGATCAGGAACAAGACAAGGATGTCCGCTCTCACCACTACTATTCAACATAGTTTTGGAAGTCCTAGCCACGGCAATCAGAGAAGTAAGAGAGATAAAAAAGGAATCCAAATTGGAAAGGAAGAAGTAAAACTATCACTATTTGCAGATGACATGATATTATACCTAGAGAATCCTAAAGACTCTATAAGAAAACTGTTAGAGCTCATCCATGAATTTGGCAAAGTCACAGGATACAAAATTAATACACAGCAATCGATGGCATTTCTATATACTAACAATGAAAGATCAGAAAGAGAAATCAGTGAAGCAATCCTGTTTACCATCGCATCAAAAAGAATAAAATACTTAGGAATAAACCTACTTAAAGAGACAAAAGACCTGTACTCTGAAAACTGTAAGATGCTGATGAAAGCAGTATTATCAAAATGACTATACTACTCAAGGCAATCTACAGATTCAATGCAATCCCTGTCAAATCACCAAGGACATTTTTTCACAGAACTCAAACAAAATATTTTAAAGTTTGTTTGGAAGCACAAAAGACCCAGAATAGCCAAAGGCATCCTGAAAAAGAAAAACAGAGTTGGAGGAATTAGGCTCCCTGAATTCAGGCTATACTACAAAGCAACAGTCAATGTATGGTACTGGCTACAAAGACAGAAATATAGATCAGTGGAACAGGATAAAAAGTCCAGAATTCAACCCACGCACCTACAGTCAACTAATCTATGACAAAGGAGGGAAGAATATACAATGGAGAAAAGACAGCCTGTGGAATAAGTGGTGCTGGGAAAACTGGACAGCCACATGGAAAAGAATGAAATTAGAACACTCCCTAACACCATACACACAAATAAACTCAAGATGGATTAAAGACCTAGATATAAGACCAGACACTATAAAACTCTTAGAGGAAAACATAGGCCAAACACTCTCTGACATAAAGATAGCAACATCTTCTCAGATCCACCTCTTAGAGTACTGACAGTAAAACAAAAATAAACAAATGGGATTTAATTAAACTTAAAAGTTTCTGTACAGCAAAGGAAACCCTAAACAAAACCAAAAGACAGCTCACAGAATGGAAGAAAATATTTGCAAATGAAGTGACTGACAAGAGATTAATCTCCACAATTTATAAATACCTCCTCAATACCAAAACAACAAACAACCCCATCAAAAAATGGGCAGAAGATCGAAACAGACAATTCTCCAAAGAAGACATACAGATGGCCAAAAAACACAGGAAAAGATGTTCAACATCACTCATGATTAGAGAAATGCACATCAAAACCACTATGAGGTAACACCTTATACCAGCCAGAATGGCCATCATCAAAAAGTCTACAAACAGTAAGTGCTGGTGAGGGTGTGGAGAAAAAGGAACCCTATTCCACTGTTGGTGGGAATGTAAACTGGTGCAACCACTGTGGAAAACAGAAATGGAGATTCCTCAGAAAACTAAACATAGAACTACCATTTGATCCAGCAATCCCACTCCTGAGCATCTATCCAGAGAAAACTGTGACTCAAAAAAAACACATGTACTCCAATGTTCACTGCAGCACTATACGCAATAGCCAAGACATGGAAACAACCTAAATGTCCATCGACAGAGGAGTGGATCTAGAAGATATGGTACATATAAACAATGGAATATTACTCAGCCATTAAAAGGAAAGAAATACCAGCATTTTTAGCAACATGGATGGACCTAGAAACTATCGTGCTAAGTGAAGTCAGTCAGACAATGAGACACCAACATCAAATGCTATCACTTATATGTGGAATTTAAAAAAGGACAACTTCTTTGCAGAACAGATATTGATTCACAGACTTTGAAAAACTTATGGTCTCCGAATGAGACAGGTTGGGGGGTGGGGAGGATGCACTGAGAGTTTGGGATGGAAATGCTGTAAAATTTGGTTGTAATGATTGTTGTACTCCTATAAATGCAATAAAATTCATTAAGTAATTAAAAAATAAAATAAATAAAATTTATATTTTTAGAATGTAAACAACATTAATTGATGAGATAATTAATACTACAATTGACTTATTTTCTGTACATTTTGTTATTCCTGGAATTAAAAATGCCTTACTTTGTCATTTGCTTGGTTTTCTATTCCTATCATTCATCTTCCCCTCTACTCTCCAAAGCTATAAAACACATCATGTAATGTATCAGTCCATTTTTTCTTGGCTACCTCTTTCCTAGAGTCCTCTAGCTCCTGTTCAACCAATATTGGTTGTTCTCTAAACCTGTTGTACAAGTCATCGGGGTTTTTCCTTCATCAAATAGAAGGTTTTCTTCACCCCTCTTTTGTACTGGATTCCCTGTTTTCTGGGTCCATGTCTTCATCTTTATTGGTTTATTTCCAAGTTTTGATGGAGAACACCCTTCAGTAGATTCCTCAAATGGGTGCATGGAAGGAAGGGTTGTAATATTACATGTCCACAATGTCTCTGTTACCCTCAGACTTGATTAAGAGTTGGGATGGGTACAGAATTCTACATGGGAAATTAGTTTTTCAAAAGCATCATTACACTAAATTCGATCTTCCTATATTGCTGCTAAGAAGTCTGATGCTATCTGATTTCCAATCCTTGTTCACAAAGTTTTGTTATTTTCCCCCCTTTGAGAAAGCACCCAGGAGCCTTTTTTCTTTCTTAGGGCCATACCCATGGCATATGAAGTTCCCAGGCTAGGGGTCAAGTTGGAGCTGCAGCCGCTGGCCTATGCCACAGCCAAGCCACAAAAGATCTGAGCCCCATCTGTGACCTACACCACAGCTCACAACAGTGCTAGATCCTTAACCCACTGACCAAGGTCAGGGATCGAACCTCATGGGTACTAGTCAGATTCGTTTCCCCTGAGCCGCAAGGGGAACTCCTGGGAGCTTTTATTCAAATTGTTTTTCAGAAGTTTCACAGCGATGTGCCTTGGTAGAGGGATGTGGGTCTTTTTCGCTTCTAGTTTTAGGCACTCAGTAAAACTGTATTAACCTGGACTATATGCTCTCTAGTTCTGAGAAATTTCCTTGTATTTGTTCTTCAGGTTTTTTTTTTTTTTTTCTTCTCCATTTTCTGTCCTCTTGTCTTAGAATTTCTATTAGTCAGGCATTAGACCTTCTGGATTGAGCCTCTAAAATTTTTCTCTCCATTATTCATCCCTCTGTCTCTTCATCTCTCTAAAGACTGCTCCTATTTCTCCTTCAGTAAATCTTTCACTTTTTATTATCAAGAATCGTGAACTGTCCCTTCAAATTCTGTGGATGTGTTTTGACTCTTATGTTAGTGGCTTCTATTAAACATCTGGAATTCTTGGCTGTTATGTTCATATTTAAGAGTTCTCTCACACTGCTGATGGGAGTGTAAAAATGGTACAACCACTTGAGAAACACTGTGGCAGTTTCTTTAAAAATACACATGCCATACAACGGGAACACATCTAAGTATTTACCTAAGAGAAATGAAAGCATTCTTCTACACAAAGACTCCTATACGAATGTTCATAGTAGCTTTATCTCTAACAGCTAAAAACAGGAAAAAACTTCCAAAGAGTACACACTGTAGAAATACATGTATTAAAATTCTAAAATGTGTAAACTTAATCTAAAGTGACAACAAGTAGACCAGTGTTGGCCTGGGACAGGGCTGGGAGGGTGGGGGAGGAAGCGAAGGGTTACCCAGGGACACAGGGAACCTTCAGAGGTGATGGACATGTTCATATTTTCATTAAGGTGATGGTTTCACCACATCAAAACTTATACTCTTGAAAACATGTGCACAGTTTATTTTATATTAAATGCCTCATAACTCTGTAAGAGAGACAACAGGAAGGAGAGAGAAAAAGAATCCAAAATAAAAGAGGCTTTTAAGAAAATGAGGTACTGAAATCTGTGGGGCTGGCATGTGTGACTATAAGAGGGTCTTTTCATGAGCTATGCAGTGTACACTCTGCTCCAGCGTGGCATTCACTCCTGCTCTTCACTGTCTTACTGTGCCCACTATCTGAGTCAAGTGCCTCTCTGGTTAAATTTCCCTCAAGTTGGCAAACTTTTTCTACAAATGGCCAGATCCTGCTGCAGCTACTCAGTTTTACCACTGTAACCCCAAAGGAGCCAGAGACATCATGTCAACAATAGGTACGTGGCTGTATCCAACCACACTTATATCCGAATGTGTTGTATCCAACAACATTCTACAAAATCAGGAAGCAGGACAGATAGGGCCCAGATACAGGCCACAGTTTGCTGATCCCTGCTCTAGAAAATCTAGTATACCAACCAGTCTTTCCATCTTTGGAGAACTAGTCAATATCTCTTCAGAAGTCACGGCTATAAAACAGTTTATACCTAAAGAAGACAATTAAGCAAGTAAAAAGGTGAAAGGAAAACATGAAAAGGGAAAACTGGACATTTAAAAAGAGTTCTAGATAATCTTATCAGCTATTAGCAGCAGATGAGGCTCAGGGGTAGTACCTCTGATAACTTGCAAACAACTGTCTCATCTGATGAACTCACATCTAGGATAAACAGAAATCAGAGTAAGAAAATCATGTGTCTTCAGAAGCTTATAGGACAGATGTTTACAAATGACTTCCAACTGTTACTTTTGTCTACCTTGAATTTAGTTGGGGGTTTTGCATGTTAGTAATAGTCTTGAAGATTTCACTCCAGATGAAAAAAAATCAAATAAGCTTTCTATGGAAAAGCTGAACTGCTGAATAATAAATATTTTTTAAAAAAGTAAGACTTCTACCTCACTCTTAATTAAAAGGAAGCGATGGATTAACTCAAAATCTTCATAAATTTCTCTTAAATTCAGGACCAACTTCTACAATCTGTAATAAATGAGACACACCCAGGCAAACAAATTTCAATTTCTGTCAATTAATAACACTCCCCAATTTCACTCAATTCTTTTCCTTCAGGAAATACAACTTTTCAGGGTAAGGTGTGCCTCTTGATTGCAGAGGAAAGGCAGTGTTAATTTCCTCTCCAATCACTATATGACAGAAGCACTAGCTACAAAGAGATCAGAAATAATCACTCACTGTTCATAGGAGAGGTAAGTTCAGAACTGATCTCTATCTCTAGTGTCCTTCTTGGTCAAAGTGATATCATTTGCTTTGGCAAAGGAGGAGAGGTTTTTAAAAAGATGATGTACATGGGAGTAGGAGAAAAGGCGACAAATTAAACACATTAGTTGAAGATTTCTAGGGCCTCATTTTTCAGAGCAAAGGAATGTTTGGTGCTTAACTGACAGAAACTCATAATCACTCTGTCATTTTCAGATAGAGCTAGTATGCAAGAGGTTAGCCAGTCCCTGCTGATTCACACAAACATGTGTTTCCTGAGCTTAGAGTAAATCAACTTGGGGGAACTTGTCTCCTGTAAAGATAATTCTGCAGGGCAGCCTCTCATCTAACCAGCTACCATATGAAGACAACCGCTCAAGAGTATACTTTGTTTTTTCTGTCTGGTTCCTTACCCAAAAAGAAAAGAAAAGAAAAGAAAGGGAAAGAAAGAAAGAAAGAAAAAAGGAAGGAACCTATGATTTGGCCTACCATTTATAGTGGTCAACCTTTTACAAAATTAAAATCCATGAATACCATTGGGTTTTGATAAACTCTGGCTTCCCTGAATAATGCAGGTGGTAAAGGTATTGTTAACCAAGGGACACCAGGCTGCTCTGCTTCAAAGGCATGAACTATCAATATTAACAACAAAGATGTCAGTGATAGGCTACAGACAAATAATTTTTAAAAATAAAAAAACTTTATAGTTCACATTTGAAATAAATTACATTTTTTCTGTCATAGAGTTACCCTTATGATTATATGTTACTTTGCTGAACAATAAAATTACTTTTGCATTCCTTGCCCTAAAGCAGACTGCTAGCCAAGGTGGCCAAGGGAGCACCAACGACTCACACATCTTCAGATACACATTATATTTAACTTACAATAGCAGAGAGAACTGTTATAAATGGAGACAGAGGACTGTTGACTGTTTTTGTTTTTTCAAACCCATTATTCTCTTTCTCTTCTGTTTCCTTGCTAACAAAAACTAATTTTGTTTGTGTATCTAGCTCTGAATGGTTTTTTTTTGGTTTTTTTTTTCCTTTTTCAGCTGCACCTGTGGCATATCGAGGTTCCCAGGCCAGGGATCAAATCTGAGCATCAGCTGCGCCCTCGCCACAGCTGCAGCAATGCTGGATCCTTAACACAATGCACTGGGAGAGGGATCAAACCCTTGTGACCACAGAGACAACACTGAAGGGGCTGTGCCACAGTGAGAGCTCCCAGAGCCTCCGAATGTTTGAGAGGTGAATCCTCAGTTCCAGGATGTAAATCGATCTTGGACCCACTGTTCTGCCAGTCACTACTTTAGACACTGGCATGTGACAAAACTGTAGTCAATGAGATGCAAAGTCTGTCGAAAGTTGTCCTGGTTAAGTTTTCCTTGTTCTTGAGAAGAGACACAAGAAAAATTGGGAGGATGTAGACCCTGGAGCTGGAGCAGCAATCCTGTGACAACAAGCAATGTTTGCTGACTTACTAAAGATGGCAGAGCAGAAAGATGAGCAGAACACGGTTCTGATGGTGTTGCTGAGATGCTGAACTCGACAATTCTAGCAACTTCTTACTAGGTGAATCACTAAGTCCACTTACTGTCTTAGCCACTTTTAGTTGGGTGCTCAGTTATGTGCAGCTAAAAGCATAGGAACGGACACAAGTGTAACACCCACATTATAGATGAGGAAGCCAAGCCAGTACATGGCATGGCCTAGAACACATAGACGAAAACGTACTGCTTTTCTTTGACAAATGTTTAAGCACCACCGTGTATGCAGTGCTAGGTATACACTGGGTTTTAAGGATGAAAGGAATATAGTACTTAGGGACTCACAATCTAGAAGGGAGATAAACACACAAACAAGTAATTAATGAAACATAATAAAAGCAACAGAGCAAGAACTATCGATTCCCAAGAGGACAGAGCTAACAACGCCAAGAGATTTTAGGGTGGGTACATCCAGGAGATGACAAACTTTTATTCTTCAGTGATTTACAAGACAACTTCCTATGACTCCATAATTACTTCTTAAAGTTTTTTTTTTTTTAAAAACTTTCAGAGAAATAGGTATAATCTCATAAATATAATGTTGAACAAAACAAGCTAGACAGAAAATGGTGCACCCTATTTATTTCATATAGGTAAAATCAATTGAGGCTGTTAGAAGTCACAACAGTGGTTTCTCTGGTGGAGGCGGGTGGTGAATTAAAGGATGCACGAAGGAATTTCTGTGGTGATAGTAACGCTCTGACACTGATATGAGTGCCACTGACCTGGGTGTTTTGGTTTGTAAAAATATATTTGAGCCATAAGTACACACACATAAATATATGTATAGTTTTTATATTTCAATATTTTAAAAATAAAAAAGAATATAAGAAGTTAAAAATGCCAGGTCACCTCTTGGTCACCTCTCTTGAATCTTAGTTCTTAGAGGTTATTGCTGCCACCAGCTCCATGTAAATAAGTCTTAATAGTCTAGACCTTTTCTCATGTATTTCCAAGCATAAATGACCATGAATGCACATACACAAACATGGTTTTTAAACATTTTGTACCTTAAATAATGAATCATACTGTACATCTGTTTTACAGTTTGCTTTTTTCACCTTCCATTCATCTTTCTATTCAGTTAAGCACCTTACAATATGCATATAAAGTCTTACATGTTACTTGATAATGTACCCTGATTTATTTGTAGTTGTTTTCAATTCTTCCTGTATAGTAGCTATTTCTGAACTATACTGCCCTGAAAATGACCCAACTGGGTCAAAGGGAAGAAGGTGACTCTAGGTTCACATTATGCAAAGAAGACAGGAAAGAAAATTCCAGGTCAAAGAAACAACCAAGGAAATAAAAGTATGTGGCAAGTCTGGAGAAAAAGGTATGTATGAGCTCAGCGTAGAGGAAGGCAGGGACAAGATAATGAGGGGTTTGCTGAGCCATCATAAGGAGTTTGGACTTCTTCCTAGAATATAAGAGAAGGTGAGCTACTGACTGCAGGATTCTAAGCAGGAAAGCAACATACAGGGTTTTCCTTTAGATCATCCTGAATACAGTGGAAAGGTTGGATCATATGCGATAGGGACTGGATGCATGGCAATACCATGGGAAGGAAGTAGGAAGATATGGACAATACTGAGAAGCCTGAATAAACTGGCCTGAATTATGGATGAAAGACCAAGGCGGAGAGAGAGAGAGAAAAGAAGTCCATGGTAATTTCCAGGTTGCTGCTTGGCCACTGGATGAATGGGGTATCATTAACCAGAAAGGGAAAGAAAGAGAAGCCGAACTTGAAGAGGGGTGGATTTAGGGTTCTGTCTGAGAATATAGAGCTTTGGGACATCTAGTATGCAGAAACTGAAAATACACATCTGTCTGGAGCACAGGAGAGACAGGAGAAAAGGAATAAAGATTTGGAGGTCAGTGGTATTCAGTGGTGGTTTAAGGCAGCATACCGCCCACAGGGGGGAAAAACAGACTCAGATGACAAGGAAGACAAGGCTGAAACACCAGAGTATATTAATTTTTAAAGGACAGGCTGAGGAAGAACTGCCTGAGAAGGAAACCGAGTAAGTGCATTCAAAGAAGTAAAAGGAGAACCAGGAAAGGAAGGTTCTTGGTTCCGTGAAGAAGAAAACCATCATTAATACGAAATGCTACAGTTAGTTCAAGTAAGATGAAGTGTGAAAAACTTCCTTTAGATTTAGCAATTATGTTACCGGAAGTTCCAGCGAGCTCATTAGAGTAGAATGAATATGGAAACCGACTGCAGAGGGGCTGATAAAGACTAGAAGGTAAGGAAAAAGTAGTATCAAATAGAGCCTGAGCTTAATCATATTTAATAATTTAATAAGCTTAATAATGAAGGGATGGAGAGCACAGAGGGATGGGCCAATGACAGAAAGAAATTAAACAAAGGAAGGAGTGTTGCTGTTGTTTAAAAGAATACAAGCGATATAAGCATGTTTCAGAAGGTCAGAAGGAAAAAACCTAAAGAGGAATCAAAGAAGGTACAACAGAAAGAGGTAAGCGACACAGCAACGCTGTACAGGAGACCATTTCTAGATCTATTATGTTTCCATATGACCAAACTCGGGCTCATTGACTACTTTATGCTACCTCACTTCATAAAAGTTTTTATAAAGCTGCTCTGATTTGGAACAGAGGTAATAGTGTTACTGGATGTTCTTAAAGCATTAAGTAGGAAACAATACTGAAAATATTTTCCCCAAAAAAGGGGAACTGAACTATTTTAATGAGAATCTCCTAATGGCAAAACACTTCAGTAGGGACATCCAACAAACTTAGCCACCTATTAGACTTCTAGCTTCTTAAAAGCATAATGAATTAATACATTCAGAAAGTGCTTGCTATCATGCTAGGCTTGATGGGTGCGAACATGAGCAAGACATACTCCCTGTCCTTGAGGAGCTTATTACAAGTATATAATTACAATATGACATAGTAAGTACAAATAAGAGAGGTAGGGACAAATACCATGGATGCACGGAAGAGGCCTATCTCACTGCCTGGAGACTGGAACAAAGTCAAGGACAGCTTTAATGGATCTTTGCTTAAACTAGGTCTTCAAAGGTTAAATAAGAATTCACCAAGCAAAGGGGAAAGAGAATTTCAACTGTAAAGAACAGCATGTGCAAACGCATGGAGCCTCGAGAGAATGGTGAATAAAGGTGACATCAGGGAACTTAGGGAGTAGCTATGGCAGGAAAGGATACAAGAGAGGCGATCAAGAATGAGTTGCCAAAGGTGTCAGGGCTAATGAACCTGCACATCTTTCAGGTGATGACCAGACACAGGTTAAGTTACACTGTAAGGTTTTCATTCTTGGCATCTCCCATGGGCCTAGAACTATGCCTTTCACCACAGGAAACTTTCAATAATGTATGTGGAATAAATGATGAGTCAGAATCCTAGAATGATAAAGAAATTTGAAAAAACACAGATCCTAGGAAGAAAGGAATACATTAGAGGGAATTGATTATTTAAAAGCACAAATTAGCTTAATGACATAGCAGAGAGGTAGAGTCAGACTTACACTGGCTAAGGCCCAGTTAAGCATTTGCTGTGTACACCACCTTCCACCCAAGACTTACACATTAATATCCTTCAAAGAGTCAAAGTAAAGAAGAGTCCCTAAACACAGGGCTACAAACTTGGACTTTGACTAGATTTTCCTAGCTTGAAGCAATGCTCTCTGCTATGTAACAGACAAGTAAAGCGGAAAAAGAAATACAGTAGATTCCATTAGCCCAGTATCAAGACATGCAACACCTATGACAAGGATTAAGAATTTCAAACTGAATTTTAAAAGTCATTCCATTTACCAACACTAAAAGTAAATGATCAGGATGACCTGAGGACATTGCTCTATCCTACTCAGCAAGTACACTGCTGCATTTGGTCCAAGTCACCAGCTAACTCGATTTCCTCCACCATTTTCAGGTAAAATGTCCTACAGTAACATGGCACAACATCATTAAAATATGAGTTCCTTCATCAAGCTTTTCTTTCTTAATTAAATCTTTGACCAGCAGGTTACAACTACCAGCCACAGAGACAACTACACTCTGAGAGTAAAGGTTAAATAGACCCCAGGAGATAATGCAGCTCCGGGGACCACAGTCACATCACAGGCGTACGACCTCTCAACCTTCAAAACCTCTATGTTCTTGACTTGTACTTCTAAGACCTTCATTTATTTCATCTTGGTTGAATATAAGCCAACAGGTTTTCACCAGGAGAAATTAGAAATAATAAATTTCCCTCGATGCAGGGAGAAGGAACTGATGTATACAAGAGGCAGTAAACCCAACAAACATTTGGACCAATGGTTTCACTAAACGTTGTGCAGAAGGGTTGAACTAGATTAAATCCTAAGAACTCCTAAACTTTGGATAAAGAAGAGGTCAGATTCTCATCACGATTCAAGGATCTCTAAGCAAATAACAATTCTAAATTCTAATGGGATATGCAGTCATTCCAGTTTGGTTGTGAATGAGACAAGGTAACTAACATTCTATGGTTACTTACATCAGAGATGAGAAAAAGTCATGTATCAGGTTACCAATAGGAGACTACAAGAACTAATTTACTTATGTGACTCCAAGGCAATGAAGCTTAAAGGCAAAGTAATTGTTGTGCTTAATGTCCTCTTTCAAAAAATATTTTTTGGGCCACATCCATGGCATATGGAAGTTCTCAGGCCAGGGACTGAATCCGTGCCACAGAAGCAACCCAAGCCACAGCAGTGACAACACCCAATCTTCAACCCACTGTACAAGGGAATTCCCTCAAAACATATTTGATAGGTTAAAGTCCACAGAGTAATTTAAGAATATAATTTACTAAATAAAACTGAATGAATACTACAATGATCTGGATTCTAGTCTTGAATTTTATATAATTAATTATATAATCATAGCTAAATCACAAACAGTCCATGTCTCAGTTTATGTGTTACAATGATGTGCTCATGACTGAGTTAAATATGAAATATTCTAAGCTCCTTGAAAAAGTAGTACTTTACTTGTAAGATGAAGGCATTACTTGAGATGAAGTTAACCACCATGATTTAAGCTAACAATCTCCATTTAAATAGAACTTACCTCCAAATATATTCAGTGCACCTAACAGATACATGTTTATTATTCAAACATTCCATAAATAAGGAAACAGACATGTTAAATTACTTAATAACTCAAAACCTATCAACAAATCTGTTACCAAGTAAGGAAAAGAATCAAACCCTCAGTGCACTCCCTACACACACATACCCAGTCCACTGTTCAAGTCACCTACTTAGCTTAAATTATGTTGCTCTATGCATCAGAAACATAATTAGTTATGGCAGGAACAGAAATTTCTCTCCCAAAGGCTTCAGAATCCATTTCATTAAAATATGTTCAAATTTTAAATGAGAATGATTCCATGAGTGGCAACTATTTATTAAACCTAGAAAAGTATTTCATCTTGTATTAGATTAAGTAATCTGTAAGGAATAGAGACTGATTTTCAAACACAGAGTCAGAAAAGCAAACCAGCAGCAAAGACCAAAGACTATGAAGGGGTCTACCTCTCTTTAAAGATATAAGAAAAATAGAGGAAAAGGTGGAAAAAAAAAACAAACTTTAAAACCAAAAGGTAACTCTATGGAACACTATGGAATATTTATACCATGGACAAATGACATGAAAAGTATACCTTCAAATAAGCATCAGATTCATATACAGAGATATGATGGATACATTAGTCCATCTTCAAATTAGCAAAGTGCTTTTTTTCTTCCACAAGGTATCTCTTGGGGAAAACTAGTATTCTCAAATATGCTGTTAATCTGACACATACTTTTCTGAAGGCTATTTAGAAATAAGCGGTAAAACTTTTTTTTTTAATACACTTTGATCAAGAGTAATAGTGCATGGATGATAACTCTCACCTCTTTATATTCTCTGTCTTAAAACTATACATTCACACCCTTTGACAGATAACTTTGCACGGCTTGGCCACATGACCTGTTTTAGCTAATGAGACTTGAAGCCAGCAGAGGCTTATAATGTGTTTTGGTAATCTGGCTTGTTTCTTACACTCTAGTGATAAACCACATCATGAATTTGTCCCAAGTGGCTGCTGCCCCTTCATGATAGGCCTCAGAACAAACACATTTAGAGCAGATCTAACACAACCTATAGCCTGAGGCAGGCCCAGCCAACTCACAAACTGAAGTACATATGCCTGGCCAAGCCCAGCCTAGACCAAGAGGGCCTACAGACCCGGTGTGAAAATAAACCTTTGGTAAACTCAATAAAACACTGGTTGGCTATGTAGAACTGTTGGGCGATGGCTGATCAATATACCCAATAGTCTCATACCTGACAGTGTATCCTGAAGCAATCAGAAAGAAGAGATTCACATAGGAGGATATTTATCATAGCAAGATTTATAAATAACAAAAACTGGAAACATTCTATCATCAAATAATGGAATGAATCGTTAAATAAGCTATAATCTAGCTAGACTATTAAATATTTGAAGCTATTAAAAATTACATTTTTAAATAACAAAGTATGAAAATGTTAGTAATATTTTAAGTTTAAAAAGTATAAAGAGCAAGATGCACTGTTTAAAAATATCTACAAGTAGAGAAAAAGATCAGGTAGAAAAAATAATTCATTTAAGAAATACAAATGCTTTCCTGTGTTAAATATTATACTAAATACTATACTTGGAGGAGTTCCTGTCATGGCACAGCGGAAACAAATCCGACTAGGAACCACGAGGTTGCAGGTTCTATCCCTGGCCTCACTCAGTGGGTTGAGGATCCAGCATTGCCATGACCTGTGGTATAGGTTGTAGACATGGCTTGGATCTGGTATTCCTGTGGCTCTGGCATAGGCTGGCAGCTGTAGCTCTGATTGGACCCCTAGCCTGGGAACCTCCATATGCCACGGGTATGGCCCTAAAAAGACAAAAAGACAATAAATAAATAAATAAATAAATAAATACATACATACATACTACACTATACTATACTTGGAATAAAGAAGTAAATAAGATAAGCATGTTCCCTGATTTCTTGAAACAGTCTAGTTAAAAACAGATATTCAAAAATAATAGGACGGAGTTCCTGCCGTGGCTCAGTGGTTAACAAATCTGACTATGAATCATGAGGTTGCGGGTTTGATCCCTGGCCTTGCTCAGTGGGTTAAGGATCTGGCATTGCTGTGAGCTGCGGTGTAGGTTGCAGATGCGGCTCAGATCTGGCATTGCTGTGGCTCTGGTGTAGGCCGGCAGCTACAGCTCCAATTAGATCCCTAGCCTGGGAACCTCCATATGCCACAGGAGCAGCCGTAGAAAAGGCAAAAAGACAAAAATAAATACATGAATAAATAAAAATAAAAATAATAGGAGTCCCCATGGTGGCTCAGTGGTTAATCAATCTGACTAGGAAAGAAAAAAAAAAGACATAAAAATAATAATCATACATATGTAACTGCAAATTATGATAAACTATTGAGAAGAAATTGCTAATAACCCCCAGTATTTATTTCTCCCTTCTTGCTCAGTACTAGAGTCCCTGAATTTTATGTGCCTAGAGCCACCTGGAAGAGACTACACTTCCCAGGCTTCCCTGCTCCTAGTTGGGGCCACGTGACCAAGTTTAGACCAATGGGATTTAGCTGGAAGTGGTGCATGCAACTTCCAGTAAACATTCTTAAAAATAAAGGGCTTGCTTTTCCCCCTTCTTACCAGATGGAGCAGCTATTTTGGACTATGATGTGGAAGCTTCATGCTGAGATGGCAGAGCAACAGAACTGGTGGACCCTGGGTTCTTTGGCACTGTGGAGCCACTATTGGCCCTAGTACACCTACAGAGCTTCTACATGAGACAGAAATAAAATTCTACCTTGTTTAAGCCATTTTCATTTGGGGTTTTCAGTCATTCACAGCTGAACTTAATCCTAAATGGCATAGCTATGAAGGAAAAATGAAGGATTCAATGAGAGTGTCTAAGAGAAACATTGATTTTGATGGGTTTCAGGGGTAGGTCCTCTGAAGTAACTTTTAAGCTACAACCTCCCTGATGCCTGGCCAGGAGAGCACCAGGTGAAGGGAGATGGGGTCAAACTCCTCAAGGCAGGGGAAATAAAAGATGAAACTACTATGGCTTAAGCCTGAATCACAACAGGAATAAGCAACAAACTTTGGGATGTTAAGACTGCTTCTACAATGAATGAATGAGAATGAAAGCAGAGCACTAGAGCCAGTAAGTACATTGGCTCCAATATTAGAATCTCTATTCTGACGAGCAAAAGATCACATACGCATGTCAAAAATGAGAGAGGAGAGGTACACAATGAGAATGAACCCTGTTAAAGAAATTAATAATTCCCTCTACACTTCAGTATTACTAGGGTTTAAAATAGTTGGATTCACTGATTAGAGTGGTTAATATACCATGAGAAGAATGTCATCAGATTTTTAAACGCTAGCCATCCCTGGAACAGACAAGAGTTTGGTGTTAAAAATTTTTTTTTAAATGATGTTTCTCATCTATTTCTGATTATAAAAAGGAAACATTTATTGTGGAGAGTGTAGCAAATATATGCAAGACCATAAAAAAAACTACCTGTAAACTCATCACCTCTCAACAACATTTTGTACTGACAGTGTTTTTATACACACTTACATGGCTACTTCCATATATATACACAACACACAAAAATGGGATGGTAATGCATATGAAGTTGCATATGTTTTTTCATTTATTTTATCATGAGTCACCCCTATGTCATTAAATACACACACATACACACACACACACATATTTTGCTTTTTAGGGCTGTATCTGCAGCACATGGAGGATCCCAGCCTACAGGCTGAATCAGAGCTGCAGCTGCTGGCTTACACCACAGCCACAGCAACACAGGATCCGAGCTGCATCTGCAACCTACACTGCAGCTCACAGCAACTCGAGATCCTTAACCCACTGAGCAAGGCCAGGGACTGAACCTGCATCCTCATAGATACTAGTCGGGTTCATTACCACTAAGCCAAAACGGGAACTCCTGAAACCATAATTTTTAATGGCTATATAACATACAATTTATTTAGCCAATCAAATCTGGGTTAAAACTGAACTAAAACTGTTAACCACAAATTAAAGCCCTCTGGATCAAGAAGATGACTTAAAAAACTGCCATGGGGAGTTTCTAAATACAGTTTGAAAGCACTGGAACCATCTAGCCAAGAATTCACTGAAATTCACTGAGTTTTAGCCATGAAAGACACTCAATAAAGACTATATTGTCCCAAATGGAGTGCACCACTTCCTAATTGGTCTTGAGAAAGAAACATAATAAATATCAAAGACTGAGGTAGTAATAACAAATAGGAACTAAAGTGCCTCCTGCAAGAATTAGTTGACTATCTGCAAAGTTTTATTTTTTTAATAAAGCAAAATAAGAGAACATATGCATTTATTATTTCTATAATTAAGTTTTCAAATGGATTTGGGAAAATGATTATAGAAAAATGTATACAGAAAAAGAATGGAAACAAATATGACAAAGGATTAATAGCTATTAATTCTGGAATATGACATTCTTTGAATTTTTCTGTATTTAAATTTTTTCTCACATCCAAAAAATTAATATTATATTAAAATATTAGTCATGTGAGTAAGGTAACTCAGATTTTAGTTATTAAAGTAGAAGGAAAATTGGCAAGCTTTCCCAGAAGCCAAGTGGCTCTTTTGAGAAGGAAAAACAAAAAGCTGGGCACACAGTATTAGGAGTTTGTTCTAAAATAAAACTATTTTAAACAAAATATCAATGTGTCATGTTGGAAATAAGTCTGAGCAAGGACTAGGTTTTGAACTTTTTTTTTTAGGGCCGCACCTGCTGCATATGGAAGTTTCCAGGTTAGGAGTCGAATCGGATCTATAGTTGCCAGCCACAGCAATACCAGCGCCAAGCTGCCTCTGGGACCTACACCACAGCTCACGGCAATACCCGATCTTTAACCTGCTGAGTGAGGCCAGGGATCAAACCCACATCCTCATGGGTACTAGATGGCTTCGTTACTGCTGAGCCAGAATGGGGACTCCTAGCTTTTGAACTTTGTAGCTGTGTTTCCTTCAAGCACTATCACATCTAAAAATGATATACTTTCTGTTTCATCAAAAAGGTTGTTTCAACAGTTAAGCAAATACTTTAAAAACTGTAAGACTGTATTCTAGTTTTTGACACTAGTGTTCTTTGTACACCTGAGGTTTTTCTGATTCTAAACCCATTTTTTAAAATTCTAATTTCTAAAATCCAAATTAGATTCAGATGACAGAGTTTGCCACTTGATGAGAATTCTTACTGAACATAAATGGTTGCAATTTTCTATTAAGTGAGGTTCCTAGCAGAAAAAAAATTAAAAAGTTACAGAAATAAATCTTTACGCCAGCTCTTACAAAAATTTCAAATAAATGTTAAGTTTTTTAAATGGCCCCATTTTCCCCAAATGTAGTTTGAGGTAGTCTTAACTCTGTGACAGTATCCCCCACCCCCTATTCCACTAATCAATTCTCACCTTCTTTCTCTGCTGGAACACGTGAATTTTTCAGCAAAAGTGACTCACTCATTGGCATCTTGTCAAACTAACCCTGACACTATAAGGAGGCTCAGCACTAACAGAATTCGAAAGCTAGAACATTTTTCACTAACACATCATTTTGACGTTAGAGAATTGAATCATTTTCTGAGCAAAATACATCTAACAAACTCTGTGTTTACTTTTCCTTACAGATTGTTCTCCACCATGCTACCTCCTCCCCATTTCAGTTTGGCAATTCCCTAATCTAAAACACCTCCTGTGTCTGAAGAAGACAAGATGGGCTAATGTAGAAGCAATAGAACAGGAGAGGGGAGAAAAAAGCAGTTGTTCACTCAGCTTGGAAAAAGATTCTATTCTGAAACATTAACGGCTCGTATCTATTCCACATAGTTCTTAAAACTTATTTTTCCTCTTAGTTAAATGAAAACACAATACATAATATAAACATAATAATTTTAAAAAAACCCCCAGGAATAAAATACTCTTATTGCTATTATTTCACTAAACACAAGTTTAAAAAAAAAAACAACACAAAAATCAATCTTTGAGAACTACATAGCTAAAAATCTTCCATAAAACGTCCTTAGCGTGAACTGTCAATTGCAAATCACCTCATTGTTTTGGTTCAAACATTCACCTACCCCAAGATAGAAAACTGCCCCTTTTAACCAGAGGGAAAGGGGTGGGGAAGGAACAAGAAAATAAAACATTGTCAGATTACCACAGATGCTCACTTATAGCTCTATCGTCACACTCCACCTGGTGGCAGGAGCTGCCTGAATTAGTGAAGTAGAGGTCATTATACAAAAAATTCCAAAGACTACTTTACAGATATCCTTGGTTTAAAAAAAAAAAAAAAAAAAAAAGGCAAGACGTGATGTTATTTTTCTTGTCCCACACAGAATAAATCTAACAAGGCTCTGCCAAAGTTTTTTCACATAATAGTAGGCCACTATCAATAAAGATTAACACAAAAGAATGACAATAATCAGAATGGGAGACCTACATATAGAGCAATCTACTTAAAACCGTTCTCTCTACACTAAGTTAAATGTCATCTCAAGCTTTTAAAGCAGGTAACAAGGCACATCCAGCAGCCACAAGATTTTCCATCACATACTCCCACTAACTTTCTTTGCCCCTATCCCCTGTGGGTAAACTACAGAGTTTAATTAACTCAGTTAACAGCAGCCTGCCACACTGCTTTTAGATATCTGCCAGTAACATATACCCATGGGATACTCTAGAAACTGATTTCAACCAAAAATAAAAATAGATAAACAGAGCTCAAACAAAACTAAAACTGAGTCTGGCTGCCCACACTTATTTTCACACATGAGGAAAAATAGCAGTTCTCCTAGAAGCCTCGAGCAGACATATCTTTAGAACACAATGTTAAAAATATGCCCCCCCCTCCTTTTTCCCCTACCTGTTTCTCACTCAAAGCTGTGATTTTGGCTTGAAGTTCATGAAGTTGTTTCTTTAAATCAGCATTCTGATTGGAAAGAAAAAATATCTGTGAGAAAGATATTTCATTTGTTAACAGAATAGTAGCAAGAAGACTTTATGATGAAGCAACCTTAAGCATTTAGCCAATCATATCTGTCATCCATTAAACTGTAGTCATATTACCACCACCTAGTGCATAAATCCTAAATGTAAAGCTGCTAACACTAAAACAGGGGTGAGCTCCTTTACAATTGTTTTAAATTATAAGAAGTTTTATATTTTAGTATCTTGTACTATAACAGCACTCCTTTCTACTAAAATAATTATTCTTCATAAGAAAGTACCAGTTGACAGAAAACCTAAAGCTCCACTAATCAGACAAAGCAGGAAAATGGAAGTTATAAGTATGAACACACTGCTTAAAGGCATGCTTAAAGGCATTATCAATAGAAAGAGGTTTTCCTCTGCTTGCCCTCTCCCTTATTTAGAAGAGTACATTTGTTATTTTAGCCTAGATTTGAAAAGCTGTCAGTGCTGCAACTCCTTAACACTGCATCATTCGAATTAACATACTGACTACCAGGGCAACTTCTCAGTTCTAAAATGTTAGGAATCAAAAAAGAGTACTATTCTAAATGAGATACACTGAGCACGCTTGCCTTTTACTCAAGTGGGAGAAAAATCCAAAATTAAAGTTTTCAAAAGCTTAATGTAACAAGATAGCCTACTTACTAGTGGAATGAATACCACCCGAGAGAGACAGACTACTTCTCCTTCATCATTTCACAAGTGATTCTTTCAATTCACCCTGCCTGGTCTTCAGACAGGGCCAGAGATACATCCTCCCCTCTGTTTACTCCACGTGGTCTTTTGTATGAGAGTATGTGATATAAGGCCTCGCTAATGAAACTACCCACAAGACTGTCTAGCAAATTACTGCCCCCTCAGAATTTTCACATTAAAACTGCTCTGTTACATGATGGCCAGCTGTATAAGAAATGCTAAAGTTTTCTAGTAATATTTCAGCTGCTGGCAACATAAGTTATGATATTAAATATAAAAGAACCTATTCATCTAAGGTCTACTGCCTCTTGGTTCCCTAAATCTAATTTAAATTATAATATATTTTTAAAAATTAAAATGGAGAAGCTTCTCAAAGAAGTTGGACTGTCAAACAGAAGCTAAGTGGCTATCAATGCCAGCACTCAGTCAATGGATTGTGTTAAAAACAGCAGTTAAGCCACTGTGCGCAAAATTTGTAGAAGTGAGTATTATTTCCCACTTCCAAAAATAAATCTGCCTCAGTACCATTCTTCAATCCAAGAATCTATTTTACTTAACTTTACAATGAGGTATGTATGCTATGTTTAACAAGCTAAAACAATTTATATGTGTGCAAATACACACACACCCATCAATGGGTCTAGGTGTTCTGTGAACAGATTACGAGTAAACAAATACAAGGGAGAAATTCTGGGAATGTCTGATAAATACTCTCCATACTTATGACCACTGTCTAACTGCTGCAAAAGAGTCACTGCCTGAACAATAAATATAATCACTGAAGACAAAATAATTTTTTAGGAAGGTTTCTCTTCAGGGACAGAGAATAAAATGCCTAAGCCAAAAAACTCCTACGAGGAGTTCCCATCGTGGCACAGTGGTTAACGAATCCGACTAGGAACCATGAGGTTGCGGGGTCGGTCCCTGCCCTTGCTCAGTGGGTTAACGATCTGGCATTGCCGTGAGCTGTGGTGTAGGTTGCAGACTCGGCTTGGATCCCGCGTTGCTGTGGCTCTGGAGTAGGCCGGTGGCTGCAGCTCTGATTCGACCCCTAGCCTGGGAATCTCCATATGCCGTGGGAGTGGCCCAAGAAATAGAAAAAAAAAAAAAAAAAACTCCTACGAGTCTTTAAAGAAAAGGCAATACTTAATGGATTATTATATAAGGCTCTTTAAAATCCTTGTTAAAGGCTCTTTTAAAAATAAAATTTTTAAATGCTTTTTAAAAATTATTCTAAAATTCTTACACTGGTCATGGTAGGATGTTCTATATTATCAACTATGAGAATATAGTTTCTCATAGAAACTATTCTATACTACAAACTATGAGAAAATAGTTTAGTGTTCTGTACTATAAACTATGAGAAAATAAAACTGATTCTGGGCCATATTCAATAATTTTGAGACTACAGAAAAGCCTCACAAACTCTGATTTTGAGTAAGTGGATTGCAGAAATGAAATTTAATCTATATGTAGAGTATTAACTCTCAATTTTTTCCTCAAAATACTCAAAACAACATAAAAGCAAAGTAACAGTAATGAAGATGAAATAAATAGAATGAATTTTTCTTAGCTCTTAAAACATGAAGAATGTGCTGAAAATAATTGCTGTTAGAGATGAGATAGTTTTGAAAACCTAAGAATTGTTTATATTTTAGTATTTTATGGCCATTTTATTTTATATTATTTTAAATTAAAAATTAAATGAAAAAAAAGCAGTATTTTACCTGTGGATCCTGCTTCATTTGAGCAACCAGTTTCTGATAATAAAGAGAGAAAAAGAGCCATCAGTCATACATATTAACTCACTATGGCTAATCAGGCCTGGCCCCCCAAATCTACAGTTTTAAGTCCACACAAAAAAAATTTCCAACACCACATGAGAATATAGCAAAAGCTTCTGTAATCCATATAATATGTTAAACACTCTTAACATTAAAAAAAAAATCAAATTACCACCTTATATTTGAAATGAAAAGTTTCCTGCTGTGAAACAAATCTGGAGACAGGGTGGGGAAGGGGAGCTTTTAAAAGACAATCTAAACAAGCTGGATGCTCCAAAAGCCAAACATCCCTTTAAAATGTTGTCACTGTCTCGAGTCCCAAACAAGGCCTGGAGAAAAGCTGCTCCCATACAACGACAGGCTTGTTTGTACACAGCAAACAGATCTGGCAAGTCTGTTGGTGTGGTTTACAGAAGGAGCCTAGTGTCAGATGTGACTCTGCCACTGTCTTCTCTGTGGGGGAGGATGGATGTACCCAGAGCAGCAATGCTCAGTATTTCAGTAATGAAGTGAAAGATCAGTAATGCAAAATTCTACCTACCTGGGTTCCTCTGGGAAGGAGAGTGCTACCAGAATACTGAATGAGAAAGACCTTTACTTGGGAAAATGTAAGTCCAAAAAATGAAAAACAAAGAAAAATGGATGTCAACTGATCTATCTCAACTTCTAAAAGCATTACTGCCCAAAGGTAATAACCAGGCACAGGAGAATTTGAAGCACAAAGGAGTATCAGAAGGCTGAATCCTAAAAGTATCTGGGAATAAGCTGTTCCCCAAGTGAGTTTTTCACATAACTGGAAAATCTGTACATCTCTTTGGGTGGCAAGACACTTTTAAAGTTTTTAATCATAAAATAAAACCTTTCTAAAATATATATTTATTTGCCTTATTAAATAGGAAAAAAGAGCAGCTTTTATTGATACTCAGAAGTATGTTTACATCAATATACTATTCTGCAAACAATTCAACAAGGTCCCTACAATAAAGGCCCAAAACTGCTGTTTTAAAGCATTCTTGCGTCTTGCATTTTAGTTTTTCAGACTACTTAACGCCAAGCAGTAAGTTAGCAAATCTTTCTATGCCTCCCTCTAACAGCCCCTGAACCCCAATTCAAATTTGCTGCTTCGTCTGTGTGATAACACTCAGTGAACTAATTCTAAGATGAGCGAATAGGCTGTAATAACCTCAGAAATCCCCTTGAGTAAAATGTGTAATCTTTGGCGAATGACTTCAGACATTTATTCTAGCTTGTCAAAAGCCTTACTTCAGGTGCTAAGATACATTCTGGACAGCTGAAGACTGCCAACATGTCACCTTCAAATATACAAGGTATATGTTACTGGAGCCTACGTCATATACGACAATGATAACTCTTCTATGTCCTGGTCTTAATCTATATTAACAGTAATAACATACTTTCCAAGAGCTCAATGAAAGAGAAACACAAGGTTTTTTATATATACACATTTTTACTAATGCAGCCTAAAGGCTACTTACTAGCCACATTCTTCAATAAGAAAAGTCTTTGGCTTTCTTTTCTGATTTGGTTACCAGAGAGTAGACAACTACACTAAAGTTGCCTCTTTAAAGCTGAAAAAGATTTTCCTCTATGATACTGGAATTTTAAAACTGATAACCAAACTAAGTCTCTACCTCTGCAGGAAATAAATAAGCCAACTTTTCTACCTATAGTCAATCAAGCTGAATTTTAGACCATTAGAAGCAGGATAGAACAAGCCTGGCAACTTAACTAGACCATACCAACCCCAAGTAACTGTAGGCTGACATTGTGTGTTATAAAAGTTAAACTTACTTTCTATTGTAAGAATGCAGCAAAATTGTATTGCAATAATGCAGCAAAATTCTATTGCAAGAGTGCAGCAAAATTCTACTGCAAGAATGCTAGGGTTGGCAAACTATAGCCCATTGTTAAATTCAACCAACCACCTGTTTGTGTAAATAAAGTTTTCCTGGGACATAGCCACACCCATTCATTTACATACTGTTTATGGCTTTGTCTGTATAGCAGCAGAGCAGAGTAGATATGACAGAGACCATAAATGATTCCCAAAGTATAAATTACTTGACCATCTGGCCCTTTATGGAAAAAATTTACTAATCTCTGCTTTATACCATGTATACATGTAAAGTAAATACTCCCAAAAGGTTAAATATGACTTTCATCAAATCCACATAAGAACGATCAAAAAAGCAATTTCTCAAAAATGATGAGATGCCCATCACAGGGCATTATTATTTAAACACTCATTCAACATCAACCACGTGTACATTGCTGTTTTTTAAATCATCTTCCTGTCCATAAAAAACAAAAAAATATTTCTATAACATCAATTCCAGGTAGTTTCATACCACACTTTCTATCCAGTAAGCTAATCTTTGGCCCTAATTTCATTCTCTAAGTGGAAATGATGAAAGGGTAGCTTCTGCCGCAATATTTAGTCAAATGTGTGATATGGCTTTGGCCTTAGCTTAATAGCCAGTGTCTGCCTACTTTGATGTAATTTCTGGCATTCCTGAACTTGTCATCATCAGTGATCACGTAGGTTACTGCATAACCAATCAGAATAACAATATCAGATTTATAAGCAAGGCATGTCACTTGGATTTACTATTAATATGTCAATTTTTTTACATAGGTAAGTATTTTAAATGTAACAAATGAAATATATAATTTATGTTAAAATATTATCAGCCAACACTGATAAACAGAAATGTTTATGTAACAATCACTGTTTTGTCATAGTAATAATTGTTTTGTTACTGCAAAATGAAATGTTGTATAACAATTTAAAAAGCTATTAATTTTATACTAAAAATAAATAGTTAAATATACAAGAAAATAATTAATGTGAATATTAAGAGAATGATAACTTTAGGAAAATAGATTCTTTTTGAGTCAACATAATTTTATAATTTAAATTAGATTTTAAAACAAACATTAAATTTTTTATAATCATAATTTTCATAAACTGGTATGCTTGAATTAAAAATTTTAAACAAAATATTTAAGATTCTATTTAATTTTTAGTAATTTAGTCTCATTTAGACCAGGAGCCTTTCAAGGAAAGTTTTATTTGAAATCATTCATGTCTTTTGAGGATGAACAAAAAGCATTATGTTAACTTTGCCATCTCAAAATTTCTTGAGAGGAGGAATATCTCCAAAAATCACATATAACTTCATGAAATTATCTTTGATGCATGTAAATTTCAGATTGATTATTATTCTCCAGAAATTCATTCTGTGATGATGTCACCTTTGAATAAATCTTGAATTTAACTGTTGTCAACTGCCATTCAGCCAAATTGGGTGTTTAACACACCTCTATGCTAAAATACTTTCAACCAGGGGAAAAGACAAGCTTATTTCTGCAAAGAGATTTCTGTTCTCCTCAATTAGTACCAGAAGCAAGGCCAAATAAAATGTGCATAACTTACACTGCATAACAAATTTCTTAAAGCTACCACAAAAACAAAACACACCTCACACAGAGAAGCCTGTCTATACATGGCAAATGCTAAGACTACTGCTGAGCAAGAGTTTAACAAGGTCCAAAGCCTCATCAGGGATTTCTGAACATACAGAGACGATGTAAAAAGTATATAGATAGACAGACAGATAGATAAATAAATAGATAATTATATTATATATAAGCATTTTTGAAGCTTTCCTATAAGTTCTACTCCACCCTAATTCTGAGTAACTTGCCCAAGGTGTTCTTTCAACAACTTTAGAAATTAATCTTATTTTAGACTACTCAGATAAAACAAGGGAAATCATACCTAAGAACAAACACCTTCAAAAAAGTTCCTTCTTCCTCTCTATTCACACTCTGAACATTCAAAAGTAGTCAATTACTCACTTTCACTTTTCTTTTTTTCTAGTCTTTTCTAGGGCCGCACCCACAGCATATGGAGGTTCTCAGGCTAGGGGTCGAATTGGAGCTGTAGCTGCAGGACTACGCCACAGCCAAAGCAACGCGGGATCTGAGCCTCGTCTGCGACCTACACCACAGCTCACAGCAATGCTGGCTCCTTAACCCACTGAGCGAGGCCAGGGATTGAACCCACAACCTCATGGTTCCTAGTCAGATTCATTAACCACTGAGCCATGACGGCAACTGCCCTCATTTTCACTTTTCATTACCAGGGATTATATATTTCTATTTGTGTGTACGTGTGTCCTGAACCTAGGACCATATCCAGCTAACATCTAGAAAAGAGATAATGAACAGTGATATTTTGTTTATACAATAAAAGCTAACGATTTAGTTAAGGACAGCTTTTTGTTTTGGTTATAGGTATATTAAATAAAATCCATTCTATTATATAATACATATTTTATTAATATAATTATATTACATAAAATAGTAATTACTAAATTTTTTGGCCATTCCTGCAGCAGGCAGAAGTTCCTAGGGCAGGATCAAACCTGAACCACAGCAGCAACATTGAGTCCTTAACTGCTAAGCCACCAGGGAACTATAATTATATTTTATTTATATATTTTAAAGGTTTGATTACTCTAGGTACCTGAAGTAAAATGTAAGAACTGTGAAATTTGAAATTTAAACACTGGGGTTCCCATAGTGGCTCAGTGGTAACGAACCCAACTAAAAATCCATGAGGATGCAGGCTCAATCCCTGACCTCACTCAGTGGTTTAAGGATCTGGCATTGCTGTGAGCTGTGGTGTGGGTTGCAGGCACTGCTTGGATCCCTCGTTGCTATGGCTGTGGTACAGGTTGGCAGCTGCAGCTCTGATTCGACCCCTAGCCTGGGAACTTCCATATGCCACACCTGCAGCCATAAAAAGACAAAGGAAGAAAGAAAGGAAGAAATTTAAACATCTGTGAAGGCAATCACACTTTCTTTACTAAAGACTGGAGTCAAGTAAAAAACTGAGTTATGAGTAAAAACTTCAGTATACATGGTAGTCAATTTAAACATGTCTGGTTATTTAAATATGTAAGTTAGGTCACAAGAACAAAGGCCCTCAGATGAGCCAAAACCATGAAAAAAGAGAGGTCTTTTTTTATATATATAACTTTCGGTACATGGATGAAAAATAGGCTTAGTTCTTTTCTGTGGAAGAAATGTCAGGAATATTTTATTAAAGTTCTCAAAAAATTATCAGAGTCTGTTAAGTACTAATAAAAGGCAAATAACATGACTCTTGGACAACTGACTGAAAGATGATTAAAAACTCTACTCAAGGAGTTCCTGTAGTGGCCCAGTGGTTAACAAATCTGACTAGGAACCATGAGGTTTCGGATTCGATCCCTGGCCTTGCTCAGTGGGCTAAGGATCTGGCATTGCCGTGAGCTGTGGTGTAGGTCGCAGATGAGGCTCGGATCTGGTGTAAGCCGGCGGCTACAGCTCCAATTTGACCCCTAGCCTGGGAACTTCCATACACCACAGCAGCGGCCCAAGAAATGGCAAAAAGACAAAAAAAAAAAAAGCTGTACTCAAAATCAGAAATGGTCTGTAATAATTTTAGCCATTACTTAATAATATGATGTGGGAGAAGCCACGAATGCAACATACCTGGTGAACCTGAATTTCCACTTTAAGAGCCTCCTGTAGAGTCTGCAACTCCATCCTCTACTTTCTCCACTTTTCTTATATCTGTTAATTCTATAGTTTCTTCAGCCTCTGTTTAAAGTAACAAGCTCCTCTTCTCACTGCAGCTGTAGAGATCATAAAATGTTTTGGGTCACTATGCTGGGCAAAAAGAAAATATACATGCTAAATAAAATAAGTTCTATTAGTCAAAAAATTAGTCAACTACACATAGAACAAGAAATTTCCCCAGATTTCTTTCCAAAATGAGTAGTTTTGTACTGAATTGGTATCAAAACTTTCTGGGTTTTATTCTCTGAACCTTTCTCTACCAAACACTTCAAATAAGTAAGAAATGGGAGGGGAGAGGAATATGTTTAATCTGGTCATGAAAACATCTAAGCACTTACTACAGGTCCAGCACTATGCTACAAAGTACTTTCTGAGGATTCAGAGCTGAACAAGACCACTTCCGTCCTGGATAAGCTGGGAGCCTAGAGCGGGAGAGGACGACCATCCAGCACATGCTGTTCTTAGGAAGAGACACATAACAACAGTGTCATACATTTTTAAACATCACACAGAGCGAACTGGGGAGGGAGTTCAGGGTCTCTGAGGGGTTAAAGAAGGCCAGAATACTCTCACTTGGATGGACTCTCGCTCTGTTGAAAAAAACAGACTTAAAATGGGGGGAATTTCTGGTATAATTTAAAGGTTTACATTTAACAAATTAATACTTAACACAAATACATTGCACTGTAACTGTGCTTTCCACAAAGTTATGACAGGGATGTTCAAAAATAAATCTATCATGCACAACAGATGAGGTGGTCTGGAAATGAACGTTTCCAGCTTTACAATGAAAACCATCTTCTTTTCAAGCCTGCTGGCGCAGCTCTTTGGCTGCATGTATAACTGCATATGGAGATAATGGCAAAAGTCTACACCTGTGAATGTGACCCTTCCTATTCTGCTCTGCTCATCACTACTGCAATTTAAATTAACTCAGTGGCTAGCTTATAATTTTTTTTCTTGAGTGTGGCCTTAGACATGATTTTATGTACTCTCCCTGAAGCAAAAGTTTATTTGAATAAATGTAAACTTTATTTCTTTCTCCTTTTTTCTTTGCACCTATAAAAATTTTAGTTAGAGAAACCTTTCCGTATTCTTATACTGAGGAAGGGAACAACCAGGACGCTAGAAGAACCACTACCTCTTATGGCAATTCAATGAGATTCATCACCTTCACACTTTCTAAAAATTATTTATCTACAGATAAAGTCCACAGTCAACCTAAGTCTTCTTAAAACTTTAAAACCTGATTTAACAGAGTTATAATGAAATCATTAACAGGATGAATTTGTGTGAATATTAATCTTCACTGTATTTGTTTAATCTCACTAGGCTTAAAATATCACCGGCAACCTCTCCCTTAGGGGGTATATACTATGTTACATAATATTAAAATACTCTAACCTTTAAAAAGAAAACAATAAATTTCAAAAGTATAAAATTCCTTCAAACTTACATTTGTGGAGGCTAGGAAAAGAATTACTGTACAATGATTACCTCAGCCAAAAATGTTCATGAAGGTAGTTATGTTTAGGAAAGAAAATGTGGAAAAGGAGACATATTTTGATAAATAAACCCAGGTTTTTCGGCTATTTATTGTCTTAAAAAAAAATCTCTAAACCTAGAATAAATAAATATCAGAATCATTAAGTTACTTATTTAGACCAAGGTTTTTGTTGTCGTATCAGCTTACATACGAAAGTAAATGTTAAAACAACACAGTCACTATGATTTAAATATTAAAGTAATCTCCCTACTCAAATTATTGACTTATGTATTGGAGTTCTTCCTGAAAACAGTACTTAAATTAATTTTAAGGCTATCAGGGAGTTCCTGCTCTGGGGCAGTGGATTAAGGATCCAGTGCTGTCTCTGTGATGGCATGGGTTCAATCCCTAGCCTGGCTCAGTGGGTTAAGGATCCAGTGTTGTCACAGTTGTGTCATAGGTCACAGCTGCAGCTGGAATTCAATCCCTAACCCAGGAACTTCCATACGCCACAAATGCGGCCAAAAAAAAAAAAAAAAAAGGCTATCAGAAAATGTGTCCTAAAAAAATGATTCCTTATAACTTTTGTTAAATTAAGAATCACCTTGAAGGGTATTTTCAACAACAGAAACACCATATTTTATTTTACTAGTAGTAATATATAACATCATAGTTCAACTCAATTCATAAACTCTGAAAACAAACAGCAGATTAAAAACATGAAGAACTTACAATATATACAACAAAGGGTTAACATAATTTGTACAGTCAGTGCTTACAAATTATTTTTTTCAATTATGAAAAAATTCACAGAAGAATAAATAATGACCAACATGAAAAATGTCTATCTTCAAGAGAGTCAGAGAAATGTAAATTTTAAGAAGACATATCTTGTCTATCGAATTGACAAGGATTTGTAAAAATAACAATACTCTGAGCTGTCTAGATTTTGGGTCAGGTGGTACTTTCATAATTTAGGGCTGTTAGTTATCTCTTGAGTGGAAGTACTAAGGTTGTTTACTTAGGTAAACAAGTATCAATATTTTCAAATTTTTCCATGGAAAATATGTACTTATTTTCAAATAACAAAAAATTAACTGAGGATTGCTAGATTAAAACATCAGAAAATTTTATACGATGAAACAAAATGTTCAGGAAAGGAATAAGTAAAACCAGGGTTTAACCTGGAGGCTCTAAATGTCAAAGAACCCTGCAACTCAAGTTAATGAGGAGCTGACAGCTTTTACTTCCTTCATCAAATTGTCTGCTTTTTAGAGACACACAAAGGCATGAAAGTTTATTTGGTGAGGCCTCTAAATGCCAATTACTCATTTTACTTCAAAATAAAACTGAAGGGTTAAAAAAGGCAGTGACTTGTTACAGAAAATCTCATGAAGGATTAGAAGGTTCTTTTGCTATCCTCCTTCACAAAGTCTCTTTCTGACTAGCAATTTTAAGAGACCAGTTTCCACCTAAAAGAACAAGTTATATACATATATTCATAGCTTACAGAAACAAGGTAAGCATATATTGAATCCTTTTAAAAAATATTTTGGGGGCTTAGACAACTCATGCCCCCACCATGTGATGACCACTGGGGGCAGTTTATAGCATTATAAAGAAGGTATTATTTACTAAATTTATTTAAGTGATTTCTATTTTGACCAATTCTCATAAGTTATAAATAACAAATCAGCTGCTGCAAGGTAAATACGAACAGACTCACAAAACAGTTTACAGAGGTATCATGCTTTTCATCATCCATCAGGTCTAAATATTACTACCACAGAAGGCAAGTGCCTAGCACAAAATACCCATCCTCATCATCTTCAAAACTGTACATGTCAAGCCACTGGGACACCTAAGGGTCTCCCATCTTCAAATAACAAAAAAACCCAAAATATTAACAAATAGAAACTCCACAAACCAAACAAAAAATAATCAAATCTCATTTAAAAAGGCAGATGTAATGTCTGAAAAGAACGTTCACTGTCCCCAAAACAACAACAACAAAAAGCCCTAATTCCACTTTCTCACTGTATAACCACTCAGCTTCAGGTTTGTCTGCTTATAAATCAGGAAAATGGGAACAGTACCGCCTATTTCATAAAACTGTTATGAGGTTTAAATTAGGTAAAGTTACATGAAAAGCCCCTTGTAAACTATAAAGTTCTATGCTAGTCTTAACATACTTAACTCTAATTAATACACATAAACTTCTGTATAAGCTTCTTAACACAGCACATTGCTGAAGAGACTGCAGGCTCTCTTATTTTCAAATTCTCTAAGAAAGGGGCTTCTGACTATTTTTCTGCTTACAGTTTTGCTTGGAGATATGTGACCTCTAGGTCTTTCATTGTGATTCTAAGAATATAGCCAACGCTATAACTCTAAGCTTATTACTAAAAATCACTGCTATGTTCCTGAATTGATATAATAAATCTTTTTCCAATAAAAACTCATCAACCAGGTTTCTTTAACTAACAGGAAGTCTATGCTACATGAGCCCCCAGACTAAATTCCTTAACAATGGACAGCTCAGTGTTCTCCATACCATATGTCCACTCCACTTTTGATCTATATTCTCACAACAGTAATTTTTTAAAATATGAAAAAGTAGAAAGTCTTGACAGAGCTATGTATCCTTACTTGTTACACACCTAATACTAAAATATCAGATTTCAATTTGTACAAAATACTTATTGCAGGAGTTCCCAATATGGCTCAGTAGTAACGAGCAAGACTAGTGTCCATAAGGATGTGGGTTCGACCCCTGGCCTTGCTCAGTGGGTTAAGTATCTGGTATTGCCATGAGCTATGGTGTAAGTTCACAGACGTAGCTCAGATCCTTGCTATGGCTGTGGCAAGGGCTGGCAGCTACACCTCCGATGTGACCCCCTAGCCTGGTGCCATAGGTGCAGCCCTAAAAAGCAAAAACAAAAACAAAACAAAAAACCACCACCAAAAAAAAACCCCTTATTGCTTAATACGTATCTAACATGCCAGGAAATAAAACATCTTTAACTTTTTACTAATAGTGCTAAAAATGATCACAAAAGATAAAAATAAAAAAAATGTTAATAGTTATTATTGAGAACTAACATTTACTAACGTGAATCAATAAAATGTTAAAAAAACAATATAAAATTTGTTTCCTTATTTTCACAGTGGCATTTCTTTGGTGACTCTCCACAGGTCAACAGAACATGCCACTGCACAAAGAACTTGGCAACCCTGATCTTAGAAGCTATCCTCTAAATCTGGCAAGGTTACTATGCTCAAATTCTGGTATTACAGGTACTGACAAAAGTGAGACTGATGTTTCCTAACCATTAACTTAAATGCACACAAAATTAGATTTACATCTAAACGTGTGAATGTCTTTGAGCACAAAACAGGTTATCTTTCTTTTTTCTGTTTTTTTTTTTGGGGGGGGGGGGAAGGGGAAGAGGTTCTCATTTGAAAAAAGGAATACGAGAGTTTCCACTATGGCACAATGGCATCAGCAGAGTCTCTGGAGCGCTGTTACACAGGTTCAATCCCCAGCCTGGCATAGTGGGTTAAGGAAGGATCCAGCATTGCTACAGCTCGAAACACAAGGGTATGGTATTTTTGGCCAAGTTAGGTTTTCCCCACAGCACCCTCTCCTCCATAGCGTCCTTTCTTCTAACACCAGGGTTCATTCTAACGTACAGTTGCTACCTCAGCTTCCTGGGCCCGGGCCTAGCAGGCACACACTCCTATATCCCACCTTTCTTTAGAGCAATCACCTCACAGAAATTCAAAATGAAGGAGGCTGAAGAGTAGTACAAGAGCACGGTGACAATGAGGTCGAATCACTGCCCCATTTACTAGAATGCTATTTAATGATAAAAAATAGTCCAGACAAGCCTGGCCAGAATCATATAAATATTTCCTACACAAAGGATAACATAAGAGGGTGTGGTAGTCTTAGCATAACCAATAAGTACTTAATAGGAGTGGAAGTTATGGAAGAGAGAGTTGAGATCAGTTTAAGGGAGATCTAAGGCTTAGAGCTGTACAAAAAAGCAATGGGTTACCTTATGAGGTAGTGGGCTCCCTGTCAATAGAAGTATTCAAGAATGCTGCATATCATATCCCCCTCTTGGAGATTCACAATGCACATTAGCATATTAAAGGTTCTGAGAAGTCCTGCAGTAAAGAAACCTGTTTAACTTTTAAAGCAGCATTTTCCAAATTATTTGACCACAGAACATTTTCCCCACCCCACCCCCGCCCCATCTCAATAATATTTATGAATTTCTGTGGAACTAGAGTTCCTCAGAATACATTACAGAAAATATGAGCTACATTTTTTAAACGTAGTATTCTATATGTACCTGAATAATAATCTGTCAGGGATATAAGAGAAGAAATTGCCACACCGGTAAAAGGCTGAAAGAGAAGGCCCTGAAGGTCCCTTCTTCTTTAAGAGTCAATGATTCCATCATATCTCAAAGTAAAGGGCAATAGGGTCTTGATTATTTATTTTAAATGGTTCCAGCAGAGAAAGGCAAGTATAACAAAAAGATTGTAAAATGCAAGGTTAACTGGTTCAAATGCCTTTTTTTTTTCATGTTCAAAGCCCAATCCCTAAAAAGTAAAAGATATCTCAAGACCAAAAGCTATGAAAAAAGAAGCCCTAACCCAGTATCTACTCCATACACTAAATTAATTACTATTTAAGAGAGAGAATTTAAAAAAAAGAATAGTGTTGCATTAGGGGACCACTCCATTCCAGCTATCTTGTTTAATTTTTTTTTATCCTAACACATGCTCTCCAAATAAGGTTAATATTTATTTGATCTTTAGTCACTAGACTGCCCTGTCTAATCAGTGATCCTGAATTAGAGATTCAAAGAAACAAGCAAGTATGATGATGTACAAGCTGTTAAAGCAGATATTAAAGTTGATACTAGGGAAAAAATGTGTTTGCCTCTATGTCCCACACTGCTACATTTCTCTTTTGATTTTTCCCTCTTTAAGAATTATACAAAACACACACTGAAAATGTAGTATCAGACATGAAACCAACCCAGCATTAAATTTAAGAATACAAATGGGGCACTCTTGCCGTGGCTCAGCAGTAACGAACTCATGGCTAGTATCCATGAGGATGCAGGTTTGATCCCTGGCCTCACTCAGTGGGTCACTCAAGGATCATCCTCACTCAAGGATGCTGCCATGAGCTGTGGTGTAGGTCAGAGACACGGCTTGGATTCTGCGTTGCTGTGGTTGTGGTGTAGGACAGTAGCTACCGCTCCAATTCGATCCCTAGCCTGGGAACCTCCATATGCCATGGGTGAGGCCCTAAAAAAAAAAAAAAAAAAAGTAAATGCTTAAGAGTCCCAAATTTCAAAGATTCCCACAGTTACATTAACCTAGCCATTTTGCACATATACTAAGGCCATCAAATTTAGCAGCATATTAAGTAATATAAAACACAATGGGAACCTTAACTTTTGAATTTCCTGACTTTTTAATTTTCAGCCCTAACCACTGCATTAAGGACTTTTTTTTTGCAGTGGGGACCTTTATATTTTAACAGGTTATCAAATGCAGTAACATGAAAGCGTGGTAGTTATTATTAGAAACACAAGTGCATTTCAGATATGGCTATGTAAAATTAGACAAAAATTCACTTTCACTCAGTACAAACGGCAAAGCCTCATTCTTATTTCTGGGAGAGAGTTTTGTTGCCAAAAAAAAAAAATCACTGAACACTTGAATTATTACCTAACTAATATCAAGCACAGTATGCCTGCCTGAAAAAAGAACTTACCAGTTTGGGGGAAACTGACTCTTCTTCAGCTCTCTTGCTCCCTACAATAGAAGAAGGGGAAAATGGAATCAGACTACAAACACACATTTATCAAAAGCTGATGACTTAAAGATTTCTGATTTTAACAATGACAAAAAATACAAAAATCTCCAAAGCTTTAAAACCCAAGAGAAAAAACAAAGAAAAAGATACGTAGTTTTTACAGCAAGGAAAGAATTCAAGGGCAGTTAAATCTCTAATTTTCCAGTTTTTTTTTTTCTTCACTTTTTTACAGTTTTTCAAGACACGAAAATTAAGTAGTTGATGGTTTCCCTTTCCCAAAAGACAAAGAAATGAAATGCACCTCATCTAAGTAACACAGAAATAGACCCTCATCCCCAACAAACGACCTTCGCTATTTGTTGCTTTTTTTTTTTTTTTTGTATTTTTGCTATTTCTTTGGGCCACTCCTGTGGCATATGGAGGTTCCTAGGCTAGGGGTTTAATCGGAGCTGTAGCTGCCGGCCTACGCCAGAGCCACAGCAACTCGGGACCCGAGCCGCGTCTGCAACCTACACCACAGCTCACAGCAACGCCAGATCGTTAACCCACTGAGCAAGGGCAGGGATCGAACCCGCAACCTCATGGTTCCTAGTCGGATTCGTTAACCACTGCGCCACGACGGGAACTCCTATTTGTTGCTTTTTAGCAACAAATCAGGGTTAACACCATTGGCCCTTAGTTTGGTACCTAAAAGGCCTTTTTTCAATTAATGGATTTGTCTTAAATAAGGCTTTAAAATTCACAGTATTTTATATGCAGTCTTTTTTCTTGCTTTTTAAAGCCACACTCACAGCATACAAAGTTCCCATAATTTTAATTAAACTTTTCATTCACATTCTTTTTTTTTTTTTTTTTTGGTCTTTTTGCCTTTTCTAGGGCCACTCCCGCAGCATATGGAGATTCCCAGGCTAGGGGTCTAATAGGAGCTGTAGCTGCCGGTCTACATCAGAGCCACAGCAACACCAGACCAGAGCCGCGTCTGTGACCTACACCACAGCCTACGGCAACGCCGGATCCTTAACCCACTGAGTGAGGCCAGGGATTGAACCCAAAACCTCATGGTTCCTAGTCGGATTCGTTAACTACTGAGCCATGACAGGAACTCCTCATTCACATTCTTAAAGTTTCACCACTTTAAACTGTAAACCACATAACACAAAAGTGACTTTCCCTATGCCACGTAACTGATCAGTGATAGAGCCAGAAAGAAAATCAAGGTTTTGGTATCCCAATCCAATGCTCAGTGATGCTTTTACCAATTATCACTCAGTTGATTTCGAGGTCAGAAAATTCAAGTCAGGCTATATTGTTTATTTTTAACTCTTCTGTGCCCTAAACTTTTTTAGTCAAAAAAAAAAATTAGGAGATAAAAATTAAAACTTTTCCCTTGGTATTCTAGTACTAAATTATTTAAACTTCACATACCATGCTCTAAATCTGTATCTTCCTTATGCTTTAAACACAGTACACTTGTTGACTGATACTACTCCAACAGTATAATGTGAATTCTCATTGCCTCAACAGATATTTCAAAAAATCTTCACATTATCCAGATTATAAATTTTTATTTAACTATGTACAGTCATACCAAACACACAGTAAAATAATTTTAAAGAGCCCAAATTCATGCAGTTAAAATTCATTTCCAAAAGAAACTCATTTTGCTTTTTTATCCTGCCTTTCCTTTAGCAGTAGTACTTTTAAAGTTCTAAAGTCCATATAAATGGCAACTTTAATCACCAAGATTAGAATGACTCCAAACCAAAAGAAAAATATGCAAAAATCTATAGATTGATGTGGTTATTAAAAAATAGATTCTTGCAAGGAAAAAATATGTCACTATGTGTGTGATGGATGTTAACTAAACTTCAGTGCTAATCATTTCACAATACATACACATACCAAATCATTATGTTACACACCTAAAACTAATACCATGTTTTATATCAGTAATACCTCAATTTTTAAAAAGTGGATCTTTAACATTACAGATACCTGTAAGATTCTGTACCACGCAAGACAGCACCAGGCACATAGTAAATGCTCAGTAAATGTTTGTTAAATTAATGAATTGACCGAGTGGACCCTTAACTCTCTGTTGCAAGCTTATTTTCCCTATTATACATTTCTTGTTAGCTCTTACATGCTGGGGATAATTTCTTATACATCGATCGCCTACAGCATTATTTGTTAAATGAATGACTTTGGATAAAAACAATTGATTAGGAAGTAAAATATTACCATTTTAAAATATAATGAAAAGAAAAAGACAGATAAATTGGACCAAATTAAAATTAAGAACTTATGTTCATCAAATACAACACCATTAAGAGAATGAAAAAGCCAGCCACAGAACTGAAGACTGTAACTGCAACACATACAATAACAATGGCTTATAACTAGAATATATTAAATACGATGAAACTCAAAGTGATCAAGATGGGATTGGGATTTTAATTTTTACTCATATGGCATTTGAGAAAGAGTCAAATAAACTCTTCTGAAAATCATATTCAGTAAACAGGCACAATGGATGCACCTTATCTCTGGGGTATCTCCTCCAAAAAAAAGTAGCAGAGTCAATCCCTAGTTGACAAAGAATTTTACCATGATATTATGAAATTACTCATAAAACTGCCTGCACAGACTGCAGAAATCACATTGGAAAACAAAGCCTGAGAGGCCGACTTCCCCAAAGGTTACACGGCTAGCTGGAGTAAAGCTGGAGAAGAGCCTACAGACCCTGAGATTGCTTTGACTGAGCTGCCCTTTCCGCTAAACCTCACTTTCTCTCTCTCTCTCTCTTTTTTTTTTTTTAAGGGCCTAATTCATGGCATATGGAGGTTTCCAGACTAGGGGTCCAATCAGAGATACAGCCGCCAGCCTAAGCCACAGCCACAGCAATGCCAGACCGAGCCGAGTGTGCAACCTACACCACAGCTCACAGCAACGCTGGAACCTTAACCCACTGAGCAAGGCCAGGGATCGAACCCGCAACCTCATGGTTCCTAGTTGAATTCGTTTCCACTGCGCCACAACAGGAACTCCAAAACCTCACTTTCTCCTAACCAGCTGAAGCAGGTATTCTTCTAAGATACAAACTATAATAAATATTGACCAAATATTTTTGGGAAAGTCTGCACATAAAGATTGGTTTTTTGGCCACCCTGTGGCACATGGAGCTCCCAGGCCAGGAATCAGATCTGAACTAAGCCACAGCTGCGGCAATGCCAGATCCTTAATCCCCTGCGTCAGGCTGAGGATCGAACCCGAGTCCCAGTGCTCCCAAGACGCTGTTGATCCCACTGTACCACCGCAGGAGCTCCTGCACATAAAGTTTTAATGAAAAATCATGCAAGTAAACTATCTAGGGCAGGATTTAAAACCTGAGATTCTTTACATCTAAAGGGATCCTCGTGAATGGGCTTCAGAGGGGTTTGCCAGCTCCAGGATATGATGTGCTAAATTCTGAATGTATGAGAATTCTGGCAAGGGGATCCACAACTTAAATAAGATTTGCAGAGGTTCAGATATCCAAAAAGAGTAAATTATTTTTAAACTAAATGATTCTTTTTTTTTTGTCTTTTTGTTGTTGTTGTTGCTATTTCTTGGGCCGCTCCCGCGGCATATGGAGGTTCCCAGGCTAGGGGTTGAATCGGAGCTGTAGCCACCGGCCTACGCCAGAGCCACAGCAACGCAGGATCCGAGCCGTGTCTGCAACCTACACCACAGCTCACGGCAATGCTGGATCGTCAACCCACTGAGCAAGGGCAGGGACCGAACCCGCAACCTCATGGTTCCTAGTCGGATTCGTTAACCACTGCGCCACGACGGGAACTCCCTAAATGATTCTTAAAACACTCTGCATCAGAACTACCGAAGTGTTCCTTCTGAAGACATTATTAACTGATTACTATTTGGATATTGATTTTTAAAAAGAAAAGCAAATACTTTATTTCTGTAGTAAAAATCAGTTAGCAGCAAAAAATATTTATATATAAACGTGTATTTTTACAATATACATATGCAAAATATATGTAAGTCTGAAATCCAAGTTTGATTTCCGCGTGTTAAGCTAATTGAGAATCCATTTGTTTCTCACATAGATTTCACACCTGTAGCTAAAGTAGTTCCAAATTTGAGCCTTATTTGCTTGATTTTTTTAAAATATAGATTTGTTCTTGAAAAATATACTCAAAACACATACACTGGAGTAAGTGAATTTGTGTGTGTGTGTGTGTGTGTGTTTTTAGGGTCTCACCTATCACATATGGAAGTTCTCAGGGATCAAATCGGAGCTATGGCTGCCAGCCTACGCCACACCCACAGCAACATGGGATCCAAGCCACGTCTGTGACCTACACCACATCTCGCAGCAACACCGGATCCTTAAACCACTGAGGGAGGCCAGGGGATCGAACCTTCATCCTCATGGATACTAGCCGGGTTCATTAACCACTGAGCCATGATGGGAACTCCTAGAGTATGTGAAATTAGTTTTGCTTTTAGAGATGAATACTATCTTGCAAACATAATGCCACATGATTTTTTGCAAACTGAAGATTGTTCGCCTCTCCAGAACTTCACAGGTAGCTGCTTTAATTAGAACTGGTAAAGAAGTGAATCATTCAGATTTCTGATATGGTTGTAAAATTTAAAATATCATCAATAAACCAAAGTTGATGGATAACTACTTTGGAAGTACCTTTTTGTAAAACATCTAAAATCTTTATGTATGAAGAATATATTAAACAATAAACAAATTTTGCAGAGAAAAAAGTTCAACACTAGATCGTGTTTTAAAATTAGGCTAAAATCCACCGTATTACAAATTTTGAGTGATTAAATTTATAGTCTGTGCTCAATCATAAATTTTGATAAGGGACTAGAATAGCACAGATAATTGTCATTCAAAGACACTTTAAAATGTCACCTTACGCAGAAGATTCAATCTCTTCTCTTCTACTATACCAAGCTGATACACTAATTTTATATACAGTAAGTTTTACTGCTTTTTATCTGCCGTTCCTAACTTCTAGCAAAGAGTATAAGAAGTCTGAAATAAACTTAAACGCAGATAAATGCTTAGAAGAAAAAGCAGGGAGTTCCTGTTGGGGTTATGAACCCGACTACTATCCACGAGGATATGGGTTCAATCCCTGGCCTCATTCAGTCGGTTAAGGATCTGGAGTTACCGCGAGCTGTGGTGTAGGTCACAGCCTTGGCTTGGATCCTGTGCTGCTGCGGCTGCAGCATAGGCCTGCAGGTGCAGCTCCAATTCAACCCCTACACTGGGAACTTCCATATGCCACAAGTGAGGCCCTAAAAGAAAAAGCAAAAAAAAAAAAAAGGCAGAATCGTATTAAATAAGATTTAGTCCTTTAAGCCTCAATTTCATAATCATGCCTCCTGCCCCCATCCCTCTTAACCTTACCCTCTCATGGGCATTCCTCTAAGTACTTCTCCCCTCACTCTCAAGAAACATCAATTTTTCCCTCATCACTGGATCATTCTGCTTCTCCTATCTTAAAAAAAAAAAAAAAAAAAGCCTCCCATGACTGCATCTCCTTCTCTAGTTATTGTCCTATATCTATGCCCCTGTTTATAGCAAAACTCCCTGAAAGAGTTAACCAAAGTCACTGTCTCTGGTTTCTTTCCTCTTATTCTCTATTGAACTCTATTAGAGTTTTTGCCTCCTTCAATCTTGTTAAGATCACCAGTGACTTCCCTGTTGCTAAATCCAATAGCAAAGTCTTAGCTCTCATTTCCCTGTTGGATCAGTATTATTTGACCCAGTTGATCATTCCTTCCTTCCTGAAACCCTTTCTTCTCTTGACTCCCAGGACACTACCCACTCTTGATCTTCTTCCTAATCTCTCTAGCCACTTGTCTGGGTTTCTTTTGCTAGTTTCTTTCTCATCTGTAAGGACCTCAAAATGTTGAACAGTCCCAAGGCTCACTTTCTGCAACTCTTTCCATTAGGTAATCTCACCCAGTCTCATAGCTATAAAGGATCTGTAGGCTTGTGACTCCCAAATTTTTATCTCTAGCCCAGACCTTTCCCCCAATTCCGAGCTCATACATTAAACTGCCCACTCAACATTTGTCAAATTGGCTTCTCAAGCTCAACAAGTTCAAAACCAAACCCTTGACTACTATCCCCCAACCTTCATCCCAGAGTCATTCCTATTTCAATACATGGTGACTGCACCCCTTCAGACTAAAACCTTAAAGTCGTTATTGACTCCTCTTTTTCCCAAACCCTACATCCAATCCAATAACTGACCATTTTGCCTCTACCTTCAAAATACATAGGTTTTGACCACTGTCTTAACCACCACTACCTTGGTCCCTCACCTAGATTATTACAATAGCCTCCTAATTGCTCCCCCCCTCCCTGCCACTTTCATCTTTGTCCTCCAAATTCTATTCTCTCAGTAGCCAGAGTGACCTTTGTAAAACCCAAGACAGATCTAGTTACTCCTCTGCTCAAAACCCTCCAGTGGTTTCCCATCCTACTCAGAAAAAGCTGAAGTCCTTTACAATGGCCCACAAGGCTCTAAGTGATGGGCTTCTGCTACTCTCAGGCCTCATCTCCTCCCTTCCCCTACTGCTCAATCTGCTCCAGCAACACTGGCCTCTTTTCTGTACTCCAAACACTCCAAACAAGTTCCCTTCTCAGGGCTCTTCCACTTGCTTTTTCCTTTTAGCTGAAACACTCTCTCCCATCAATTATCTTCACAGCTCACTCCCTCAAAATGTTTAGGAAATCTACAGCAGATGCAAGAATAGAATACTACAAAAAAGACTAAAACATTCATCAGAATTGTTCCCCTCGCCAAACTTTCACTTTGGGGATGCTCTTTCTTATACCAAGAGTATCTTTTTTTACCTTCTCTTTGCCTATCCAAATCTCACCCAGTCATTAGGGTCCAGATGAAGAGTCACTGATTAACGGAGACCTTCCCAACTCCCAATTCTCCCTTCTTTGAATTTCCCATTCATCTAAGAATTTAACCACATACTGTCTTACACTATAACTTATGTCTTATTTCCCTAACTAAAGACAGACAGACAGACAGACGGACACACACACACGCAGAGTAGAAATAATGCCCTACACAAGTAGATCTCAAACTTACATCAAGATAAATCTAAAACTTTAAAAAATATGTAGATTCACAGCCTCAACCCTTAAAAATTCTGAATTCATTAGATCTGATTTGGAGCTCAAATACCTGCATTTTTTTTAGGAGTTCCCCCAGAAGATTCTGATGGGTAGCCAAGATTAGGAACCACCACATCATAGGCATCTATAGCCTTTGGTATCTAGGAAAGCAGGCCCTCAAATAGCCTAAAGCTAGAATGGACACCCCACAGTACCAGATACATACCTTTATTTCAAGGGGAACATGGTCCCAAAAGTCTAAATGTCTAACCACAAGCTACAAAGATTATAAAAGGTAAATCCCAGTCTAAAACTCAGATTTACTGTTCTCAATCTAGGAATCCTTCCATTAGATTGTGCATAAATAAAGTAATAAAAATCCACAATTCAGACAGGCGTAATAAACAGTGATTATCTAATACTTGACCAGTGATTGCTATGTCCACGCTCTAAGATAGTGCACATTATTAGCTTCTATATGCTTGAAAAATGCTAGCAACATTAGCTCACAGAAGACTTAGGCTAGAGAGTAAAACTGTGGAGAAGCTTACAAATAGAAATATAATTTTACTAAGTTCTTTAAAAATATGTACAAAAACTTGCAAAACCATTAATTTTACAGTAGGAGAAGTATCAGGAAAAATAAACGGAAAGAAGAAATCTTGCTTCGTCATGCTATAAAGTACAAAAGTCCTTATCTGCAAGCCTCTACAGTTCACAAAGGTGTAAATATTCTTGGAGTCTAATCATCGTAACATAAACTTCTTAATTACAGACCAGACTTAGCAAATCACCCCATATCCCAAGACAATTCAAATTCTTATCTTAATAATCAGTTAACCTCAGGACCAAAACTCTTGCCATCAACAACAAAAAAAACAACTGAAGTATCTACAAAGCATTACAAAAGAGTTTGGATTTATCATGGTGTACAGGGATTAAGCAAGTGCCTCCTATTAATACTAATGGGAGTTCTGGGTATAAACCATAGGCACCGAGGATCAACGCCCAGCACTGCATCTGTGAAAACCCTTTCTGCTGCACTAACTGCAACTATTGGGAGTTGCTCTCTCAGAGATGGGATAATAGACCCAAATTCCTATGTCTCTAAAGCACAAAGATAATTTAAATAAAAGTCACTAAGGAAGGTCACTGGTAAACACCTGGTTTTAAAAATACACAAGAAAAAAACTAAACTAAAAGAACAATTAATACATAAAAGAAATTTTATAAAAATGCACCAATATGCACAGAAGAAACTAGTCAAAGTACCTGAATATCCCATACAAAAATCCAACAGGATTAAAACAACCAAATTTTTAAAAATCAGAGCACAGAAAACCCAACTGTAGCCAGAAGCTTGTCCAAAGAAACACACACACACAAAACCCCAAACTCCTCCCCTGATGGAGCCCTAAGTACACTACAGCCCTCTCCTTCAAGACACAGAAGAAAACTCCTGCTGCACTGATAGTCAGAAATAATCACAGAGTACTTCCAGACAAACGGATAACAATCGCAAGCTGCCAAGGACGACCAAAACTAACTAAATAAAAATTATAGCACCTTATTGTGTTCCATACTGCCTCACTTCTCAATATAGCACTGCTGCACTCACCAGGCTAAAAAATGAGCAGGTGCCTTTCAGACTACAGAAAAATTAGTGTCTCTCTTTCTCTCTCTCTCTCTCTCTCTCTCTCTCACTCACACACACACACACACCCCCCAATCACAAACACAAACACAAAGGGAATGATATTCTTTCACATGAAGGGGCTTAAGAAATGCAAGGCTTTGCTGTAGGCCTAGAAAACTAAGAGCAGGCCTCACCGCAGCAGTGAGGAAAAAGCCAACGTTTATTCCAAATCCACATTCAAAGATTAAAATAATTAACATTTATTTCAATTACAAGGCTCTGGCAACAATCCACTTTTTAAAGAAAGAGAAATTAAGATTTTCCTCCATTTCTATCCCCAAAAGAAAATTGGAGTCTTTTCTGACTACACAGGTTTAGCTCCACAACACGAATGAAAAAGAACTCTGACTTAAGGCCTGAAAACTAAAGGTTCCATAACATTCACATTAACAAAAAAATCTATGTAGTCCAACATATTGATTCTTTATCGTCACTGCTATCATTAATGAACATTTAGCTTTTTATTTGTACTTTGAAATGTCAATGAGAAATTGAAACAGCTACAATATGCTGGGGATTTTAACTTCTGAAACAAAAACCACAAAGAAACATGAGTCTGAAGCATAAAGCTTCAATCATGCTGATAAGTAAGTGGTCCTAAAACTTGAAAGTGAAAGCAATACAGACCAAAAAAGAAGTTTGCTTGATATTAATGCTAGCCTTTAAAACCAAAAATATGTTCTGTTACCGAAGACTGAAATCAGGGCTTCCATTAACCTTGTTAAAAAAAAAAAAAATCCCATGAGCATGGATTTTTTTCCTAAGTCTCTTCATCAGAGCAGCATGGGGTCCCATTAGGCACCCTATTTTACTTTCACCTTATAAATAACGTTAGCAATTCGCTATTTCCATGGAAACCAAGTACCGAGAAACCCACTTAAATGAATACCGGTTAAAGGAATAAGTTTTATTTTAGAAAGGTTTTGCTGCTGTAGATGAACTCTACTGGGGAATACTACAAAGTCTTCTTAAGTATAATTTTTAAAAGATATCTTTGGTGTAGAGGGAGCTTATTAAGAGTCCTGTTAAATAAGTACACTCCTTGCACTAAACTGAATATGCCAAACAGCATCATAATGTTAAAAGATATCTTTTCAATGCACTGTACAGGGGTTTGGATGCACAACCACCAATGACAATGCTGCCTCATGCACTGAGGTGGAATAATTACCCCATGGGTCTAATTTAAACTAATAAAAGCAAGGAAATTTAGAAATAAGGCTACCATCACCTTTCAGTAACTAGTAAGGAACAGGACCCACAATTGGAGACACACACACACAACTTACTACTCCTCCAAAGAGGAGGAGAACAATTAACTTAAGTTCCAAGTTCCTAAAAACTCCTAGCAGGTCCAGGGATAGCAGGTAGTCAAAATTCCCTCCCCAACAAACTATTTCACAACTTATAATATGTATTCCCTAGTCAATCCACACTCTTGGGTGGAAGAGAAATAGAAACAGAATATGCAGGAGAAAGTGGAAAACAAGATTTGTGACTTCCAACTGTAAGATGACTTAAATATTGCCCAACATACTCTAGAAATTAACATTATTGGTGACCCACACAAAAGCTGCAGATAGGCAAGTACATATAAAAATAAATGCACTCCTAAGAACAGTAAATTCAAAACCAATCTTGAGTTTCTAAAGACAGAGAAGTAAGAAAACTAAGCAGATGTGGTTCCCCTTTAAACTGGTGGTGGCACAATAAGTTAAAAAAACAAATGAAAGCAACATTACCCTAAAAGATGATTACTATTAAATTTACAATGTATGAAAAAGAGCTAACATTCTTGTGCATACATGCTTTTTCTTTGAGTATATCCACGTATCGATTTGTACTACACGTTCTAAAGACATAAAAGTATTTTCCTTGTATGTTTCACATACAGTAAAGATTGACAAAATGCTGATAATTGCTGAAATCAAGTTAACAGGTACTTGGGGATGGTTAATTATTATTCACTCTATTTCTGGGCGTGTTTTTAAATTTCCATAGAAAGTTTTAAAAAATCCTATAAAGTTAGGTTGTTATCGCAAATATGTTTTTCTGTGTACTGAATAATGGATGAAATGCCTGGTATAAATCTTAGAAACCACTGAATTTAAATCCAACATAACTATTAACATGTAACCTCAGCGGATTTCTGAGTTTTACTTTTCTTACCAAAATAATTCAGTTAACAGTTCAAAACCACTAGGAGATATCTGAAAAGGAAAGGGTCTGCTATTCTGCTACCACTAGCAATGAAATGAAAACAATCAATGCACAATAACCAAGGCATCACAGCCATATTTTGTACCACATAGACTAAAGAAAGAAATTCTCCTCTCTCTACTACTAAATCAACATACTTTCAGAATCAGCAACACCAGCATTTCCACTTTCTTCTCCAATTAGGTCCATGGGACTACAGAGGGCAATGTGATAAATTAATGCTTCCTATCTCCTTTATCTTGGTTCAGTAACAAGGCCATGCCCTCCCCCACGATGACCCCACCTCGCCCCCTACCAGAAAATAGAGCAACTTCTGAGGTAAAAAGTTCTTCTATTCTCTCCCTTAGTACAGAAAATGTTTCACAAATACTCAGTTATTTTGCAAGTGATTTTAAGCTATCTATTATCCAACCCCTGACTGGCAGCCCAAAATAGAGAAGTACACAAAACTGTTAAAGCCTTGAGGTCTTAATAACAGCTATGTTTAAAAACTCACAATTACAATGATATTTTGCTTTGTTTTTAAGAGAAATAGAATAAGACGGTGGTTGCTTTGGAGGGAGTGATGAATGGTAGACAGGGAATAACACAGGCACAGCACCGACACAAAAGACAGTAGAGAAGAGGGGAGCGGAACTGCGGTGGAGGGTGCGCACGACCCATGGAGGCGGCACCTCTCTACAGAGTAGCTACTGCACCACGGAACAGGACAGGCTCCCGCACACATGTTAGCAGTTCAGCCCTGCCACAGGTAGCCCACCTTTTACAAATCCGGCAGGGACAAGAGGATTTTCAAAATTGTGAAGTTCTTTTAAATCAACCCCAAAGGTCTATTTCTACCTCCTATTACTGTTAAAATGAAATACACTTCTAAACATTTCACAATTCCATTCACCTAAGAGAAAGCAACTTTTACAGTCCCTGCATAGACAGGCTAAAGTAAACTTAATACAGGAATATGCTATGCTAATTCTAAAACTACAAAGCTTTCCTTACTGACCACTAGCTACCACAAAGTAGTATTATAATTTTTAATTGAAAAAAAAAAACCTATACAGCCTGCTACAAAATTGCTTAATTTTAAAAATCTCTGTTGAGCTAAAGTACAGCACTTGATTATCAAAACAAACTTGTTGGAATTTATGCTAGGAAAGCAGAAACAATATTTTAGGAACACATACAAAATAAATTAAATACTTCTATCCACCTACTAAGCCTTTATCAAATGGTATGGTTTAGTAAATGAGAACAAAAGGTTAATGGAAGCTACTATTCTACTTTAACTCAAATGCTCACTAGTGGTAACATATACCAGACTCGGGATGTTTTGGTAAACTATGACAAACAATTTGTTGAATCTCAGGCAAAAAAACTACACAGATCAAAGACCAAAAAGGTTTCCGATCTAAACTGACAGTGAATGAATAAAATTAATTCTACTTTATACTTAATGACCATTCCCCTTCCCTCAACTGCTGGTTTCATTAACCAGATAGACACATATGTACATACACACACACTTCTAGGTACCTACCTACTAATGAATATATTAAAAACTCATATTATTTACCCCCAAAAAACTTAATTCTGAGATCACTATAAGGTAGAGACTTAAAAGTATAGCATTTCTCACAATCACCTTGTTCTCATTAGGCCCAGTTCCCGGGCTCAATATAGGAAACATATGATGATTAAATATAGAAAGTATATTTCTTGAGAGGATACAGAAGTAAACTTTCTATATTTAATCGCCAATTAAATATAGAACTATTACTGCAGAAAAAAACCAAGCACTAGATGAGAAGAAATTTCACAAAGGAAAAAATGCCCCAAATCAGAAGGCAAATAACCATGTCCATCATTACTAGAAAGCATCTGTAAGCCACTCTTATAGCTCTAGTGTTCCACATTTGTTTCCGCTAGTTATGACACCAAGCATGTGTTCTCAAGGGTTAAACAAACAAACAATTTGTCCTGAGCAGTAGACCCAACGGACTGATGAATATTTTGAACTTGCTGAGTTATAAGGCCTTATATATTACTGCCTTGACGCTAAGTGACCCACCGGTTGTAAACATCCTGGCACACAAAAAAATCTTTTATCACTAAGAGATTTAATAAAGTACCCTGAGGTTTTGGTTTTTTTTTTTTTTTTTTTTTTGGTCTTGTGTCATTTTAGGGCCACACCCTCGGCACATGGAGGTTCCCAGGCTAGGGGTCTAATCAGAGCTGTAGCTGCCGGCCTACACCACAGCCACAGCAATGCCAGATCTTTAACCCACTGAGCAAGGTCAGGGATGGAACCCTCAACCTCATGGTTCCTAGTCAGATTCATTTCTGCTGCGCCACGACGGGAACTCCACCAAGTACCCTGAAATATTTTTTAAAGTTTCTGTTATAACTGATATATTCCCATATATTTTATATTTTGGTGGTTTTCACAAACAAGAACTCATCAGATCACGTGTCCCATCAATACCTTTTCTCATGATATTTCAAGGAAAAAAACTCTTTCTACCTAAGTTGTTCCACATTTACTCTTTTCCCAGAAACTTTTAGTGGCACTGTAATAGTAACAATGACAATGGTAACAGCAGCTATTGCTTATCAAGTGTCTTAAGATTTCTCCATTTTATTGTCACATCAATCCAAGGAGGTAAGCAGTATCATCCCTATGTCATGAACAGCGAAACTGAAGTCCAAGTGAATAGCACAGTGCTGCTGTACAGAGGACGTCTTTGTTGAAAGGAGCTTAAATAATTAGTCCAAGGTCACACACTCAACTTTAAGTAGTTGTAGTGAGATTCCCACCCAGAGGTCAGACCCCTAAGCTCAGGCTGTTTTCCCACCATGCAACATTTGTCTCAAGCCTTGAGAAGAAAGAGTCTAGAATTAAGGTTAAGTAATAGTAGTTAATAATAGCTCCCGTGTATTTAGTGCTTACTACGTGCCAGGCACCTATTTATTCCTCATGACAATCTCAGAAAAAAAGGGTACTATTATTTCTTCATATTTTACAGATGAAAAAACTGAGGCAGAGGCATAGGGAGTGAAGTGATTTGGCCTTTGTCACAGAGCTAACACAATCCAGACTGAGCGGAGCAAAGCCAGGATGCGAGCCTACGCCGAGTGGCTCCAGCTCCAGGGTACATATTCTCTCTCTTTTTTTTTTTTGGTCTTTTTGCTATTTCTTGGGCCTGCAGCATATGGAGGTTCCCAGGCTAGGGATCTAATCGAAGCTGTAGCCGCCGGCCTACACCAGAGCCACAGCAACACAGGATCTGAGCCGAGTCTGCAACCTACACCACAGCTCACGGCAACGCCAGATCGTTAACCCACTGAGCAAGGGCAGGGATCGAACCCGCAACCTCATGGTTCCTAGTCGGATTCGTTAACCACTGCGCCACGACGGGAACTCCCAGGGTACATACCCTTAACTGCTGTGCTCAACTGCCATGCTACAAACTTCACTTGAATGGCATGAACATAAAACTTTTAACCTTTTCACAAAACTACTAAATTGTAAGCCTTCGTGCCTCAACTAACTCAAAGAAAACTAGTGGTGGTTTTCTAAGCATGTGCACCAAACTTCTTCACAGATTCATAGGATGTGCCCCTAGTGATGAGATCACTGCACTGTTCAGGAAGTGGTGCACTGTACATCTGGTTAAGAGCCCCCAGCCCATCTCCCTCCACACTCAGACCCATGCGAACCACGCAGTGCAAGAAACAGGCAGTTCAGAGACGTCCCAGTGCAATCTTCTATAAAATGAATGTCAGGCTGCAAGTACCCAAGTGTGTATAGTACCCTTCCATCACCCTTTCTTCTTTCCAAACACCATAAAAAACACAGCAAAAGGAATGAATGAATCTAAGCTACTTTAAAATCATAGCAAATGTCCAATGATAACTACAAATTTAAATGAGAAAAAAAATGCAAAATTCTCATAGTTTTGTAACTTGTCCAAATTCTACATTCAAAAAGCACTAGGCCTCTTTGAAAGCCTCAATTCTTAGACTACGTCATTATCACACATGTGCCTTGAAGAGTTAATAGAAAAGCCCATTTTTTTCCCCCTCAGATTCTACAAACCTTGATATGCATATTTAAAATAAGAATCATTACTGTGGGATTACAAGTACTGAGCTTTTACACTAATACCTATTAGTATGAAAATGTATTTAATAACAAACAAAAATACTATGCATGGATTTAATATCTGAATATTAACATGTAATGTATACAGAAAATAAATAAAGAGGAGAATAGGACTGGACCTGGAGGTACTGAGAACTTGACACAATGAGAACAGGAACTACTGCAGCTCCCTCCATTGACATCGTAAAGTTGCCACATTTTCTGGGCTCTCTTTTGAATTAATGTGGCATCTGTTCCAAGTACAGCATGCTAACATTTTACTAAAAGATATTTTCATTCTACATTTGTAACTGGTTTGCTTTTTATTTGAACTTCTGTTTTATTTCAGTGGTCATTATTTCTTTATAACAAGTTGTCAATTTGGCATTCCTCATCTATCTCCCCTGAGCACAAAAAGGGTGGGGAGGAACCATCAGCTTAAAACCCTCTAACAGCAATAATTACAATATGCTTTGCATATAGATTAAATAAAGAAAATAAGCAGCACAAAGATTTTTGTGGGCTTTTTAGGATCAGGTCCTGATAAGCTAACGGCATCTGTTCTTTTCGGAAAAAGAATTCTGCTCTGAGGTATTAGGGGGGAGGGCAGTAAACAAATACTAAATAGAATAATTCAAGTTACAAAGTTTGGTCTCCTGAAACGACGATTTCAATAATTTGCACATATCCAACTCCACTGAGTGATAATTGCTTTTTAAGACAGCCTCAAAAATGCTGCAGCAACAAGCCAAATACAACCACTTGTACTTAACATGCATGCTGCATACTCCACAATGTTACGTCATATCAGGCACAGAGAAGACGCTTACCAAGCTATCCTGCGTTCTATAAACTGCCTAACAACAACAGAAGAAGGCACTGCCATCTCCATAGTGGGAGTAGGAGCTGTGAGCAAAGGCCAGCTTTCTCCCTTTGGTCACATCAGAAGAAAACAAATAAGGCCTATATTTCTGTCTTTTAAGCTAACCTCTCTCAAGGCCTTTACTCTCGATCTTTCAGCCTTCACAGAAAGAAAGGCTATTTCTTTAAAATTAAAAGGCCATAAAAAGATTACTCCAACTTAAAACCCCCGCGCCTTCTACTAACTGTCCTCCAGGTGTCCCTGGGGCTACCTCTGCAGAAGAACGTCCTCACTAGAACGCTCCAAGTGGGGGCACCCGCCCTGGGGGGAACGGGGGCCATGGGGAGAAATCATTACAACGTCCTGGTTTGTTTGTTTTTTTTTGGTCTTTCTGCCCTCTCTTGGGCCGCTCCCGCGGCACATGGAGGTTCCCAGGCTAGGGGTCGAATCAGAGCTGTAGCTGCCAGCCTACGCCAGAGCCACAGCAACGCGGGATCCGAGCCTCGTCTGCAACCTACACCACAGCTCATGGCAACGCTGGATCATTAAACCCACTGAGCAAGGGCAGGGATCGAACCCGCAACCTCATGGTTCCTAGTCGGATTCGTTAACCACTGCGCCACGACGGGAACTCCACAACTTCCTGTTTTTAAATCTCATACTTTTTAAAATTTCAAATTTCCTGTATATTTTCTAACATAAATAAAATACAAGTTTCAGGAAATTATATATAAATATACATTTACTGGTGGCTGTAATATTTAAAAGTTTGGATACTATAGGTTAAGAAGACCAAAACTAGAATGAGACAGGCTCTGCTATTAACTTATTCAAATTCTTGTCTCTGCCTCAGTTTCACCATCCACGACATGAACTGAGCCCTTTCACACTTAAAAAAACTACGATGAGAAATACTAAAATACTCTTTAGAGCATGGTCTGAGCCGCACAAAATGAAAAACACTATGAATCCTACCAACGAGAAATACCTTTAACTTGGCTTGTTAAAACTAGTATACTGCTAAACCCTATCAAATCCAGTGCTTAGAAAGGCCACGCTTTAGTTTTTCACCAAATAGGTGTCTAAATACATATAAAGCACCTTAGATACAAGCACATTCTAGGATAAGAAAGGTTTTTCAAAAACTTTGATGATGAAAAACTTATCACCTATGAAATAAAATTTTTAATTTAAAAATTATGAAGGTGAATTACGATTAATAACAACCTTATCAATAAGTCAAAACTCTCAAAGCCAGAATCAAAAGATATTTAATGTAGATTATAAGGTCTTAAGTAGGTTTTTTTGAAATACATATGACACCATAAGAATGAATTGTTGGCATTTAATAAACTTTTGGCACTTCCAATAATCCCCCCGCCCCCGGCTTTTTTTCCTGCTTTAAAGAAATGCTGGGTTACCAGTATAGCAACTTAAGGTGGGTGACTGAGTAGGGATAGGATGAGAGTGAGGTCCTCCAACACTACACATGTGAAGAACTAATTCTTAGGCAGGCTATCTGTATGCCAATCAAACAAGCACTCGTTTGAGTTTCTATTAATTAAAACAGTACAGGTATTTTCTTAGTTTTATTATTGTACAAAACTCTTATTGTACAAATGTTGAATGAATGCCACCTAACAACAGGAAGAGAGACTACCAGTTTAAAAGAAGTTATGTGAAACCACAACTGATCTCTTTATAAGTAGCTACCAGAATAAACTAGCAGAACTTAATTCTGAAATGATGCCTCCTAAATTACTTGTGCAGGACAGAGAACAGTGTTGTTATTTTACATCAGTTAACATTCTTTAAAATTTTTAAAATAACAATGACAATTTCCAAGGCATTAGGTACAAGTAAAAAGAACTTCAATTATTTTCTGCCCCATAAGTCATAATCAGTTTAGGATATCTGGCTCATAATCTTAATGTTTAAAACTTACCCACCTCCCTCCTTTCAACTTCACTCACATTTCCCACCTGAGCTTTAATTTGAAAAACAGGCAAGTTTTTTAACAAGCCACCAGAAAAAAGTAAACTTCAAGAGAGTAGTATGGTATAATGCTATGTATTTTTAAAATACATAGATACTATATACAGTTAAATGCACAGAAAATTTTTAGGTAGATGAGAATAGGATAACTTTAGCTTTCCACTTTACATATATCTATATTGCAAGTATTAGTTTTCTAACTCCAATGCTTTGCCTTTTAATATTTTTAAAACATTAAAATAACATTAAATATTAAAAGAAAAGATACTTACCATCAAACCCTCTACATGTTGGTAGTTATGTAAGGAATAACTGAAATAGCCAATGTAAACTATTTGCACCTACTAAGACTGTGTATAAAACAACCTACCATGCTACAGTGCCCCAGTTCTAACCTTTAAGACACAGATATTAGAACCCACTCCACATCAGCACTGTGCTCAGCAATGGGCAGATAACGGACAGGACGCACAGTCTTGCAAACGCCTTCAGTTTCATTCCATTCCAGTGCTTACAATTTCCAAAACATTCAACCTAATTCAACACAAATCAGATAAAACATTCTTAAAATGATATATCATAGCTGTGGCCATTTCAGTAAATTGAAAACTTCTTTAGTAATTCACTTTCTAGGTTTCTACGGGAATTACACAGTTAAATACAGCATTATAGACACTTAAAAGGAGGGGCTCTAGAATCAGACCTGAGCTTGAATTCAGACTGTATCATTTGCTACCTAAATGACCTCAGGGAAGCCTTCATTTCCTCATCTGTAAAATGGGGGTAGGATAGCAACAGTAAATTCACAGAATACTGCTGTGAGAATTAAAATGAAATGAAATGCTATATGTAAAATGGTTCAGCGCTAAACATAAACACAGTCAGCAAATGTTAATTATCATTATTAATATATAGATAACCCTAAAGTACAAAAAATACTCATAACTTGCCAAATCTTTAGTCATATCTGTGCCATTTCTCTGAGAACAACTACATGTATTTGTATAGATTTGTACATTAACACATAAAAATACCTTTCAACAGAAAAGCCGATAGTTCAAACTTTACATTATCCTAACACACCAGTACATTTATGATATATATACATATATATATGATATATACACACAAACACAGCAGCACTTTTTGTCAAGAAATACACTGCAAACACATGTTAACTTGTTATGGTTGCCAAGGGAGGGAGTGGGATGGTAGGAGCTGGGGGTTAATAGATGCAAACTATTACTTTTAGAATGGACAGACAATAATGTCCTACTGTGTAGCCCAGGGAACCATATCCAATCTCCTGGGATAGACCATGATGGAAATTAATATTTTTAAAAAAGGATACCTATGTATAAATATATATGACTGAGTCACTTTGCTATACATTAGAATTTGGCACACTGTAAATCAACTATAATTTAAAAAAATTTTTTTTGAAAAAAGAATTTGTTGGAGCTCCTGTCATGGCGCAGTGGAAACGAATCCGACTAGGAACGATGAGGTTGCGGGTTTGATCCCTGGCCTCACTCAGTGGGTTAAGGATCTGGTGTGACTGTGGCTGTGGTGTAGGCCGGCGGCTACAGCTCTGATTAGAGCCCTAGGCTGGGAACCTCCATATGTCGAGGGTGCGGCCCTAAAAAGACAAAAGACAAAAAAAAAAAAAAAGAACTTGTCTGTTGGCCATGGGGAGGGGTCTAGATCACCAATCATCATTCTAACTCACACATTTGAAATTTTTAAAATATTAACATTGTTTAAACAATATAGCCAAATATCTGAGAATCCAGCCATCTATTAGTGATTAAAAACTCAACTAATACGAACTTTCATAGTCTAGAAAATAAAGTACATTCATGAGTGTTCTCTCATCTACTCCTTTTAATAGCACAGCGAAGCAGGCTCTCACCATTATCCCCATTTTACTGCAGTACTGGGAAAACTAAAGCCCAGCTAATATGAACTTCCCAAGAGTGAACAGCTAATGATGGGACTGGTCTTAAAGCCAGGTCTTCTGACATCGTCACAACTGTTTCATCTACATTGGCCTGGGATATTTCATTTAAAAAAAGATAGAAAACTGTGCTCAATAATTTAGTATGTCAGAGGACTCCACAGAGAATTACACATGGCTGCCCAGTTTTACTCTCCTTATTTCCAACTTTGGTTATTTCAGGAATCACACAAGTGTGCATAACTATAAAATATAGATAATAACTCATCCAAACTTTCTGCATTGGCCAATTAATACCAGAGACCATTTTCTTCCTTACATTTAGATTTTTGAATTTAACATCTTTATAACCACTAAATTATTTTCATTTTAATATTAGGTCTTGAAAAGTTGAGTTAATATAAAACAAATAAAACCATTCATAATGTGGAAGCATATCAAATCAGATTCCATAAATTTACAATATGTCTAAAGAATCTATCTAATATCTAGTATACAAATATTAACAAGTTTCAGTTCATGTTTATGAGGGAAAAAAGGTTAGTATTATTACAGTGGGTTGGTTTGTTGTATAAACAAGTACTTAAATAATTACTACCAAAGGCAGAGTTTCTTAATAAACATAGCAGCCTTCAGCAATAACATTCGAGGGGCTCTGCTAGAATAGACACTGGCCAAGCAGATAAGAAAGACATTTCCCTGATTTCGCATATGCTCAAACTAAGGTACATACATCACAACTTATGCCTACATTTTTCAATATTCTCAGGTGTCCCTTTCCCTTCTCAAAAAGCTAAAAGCCACGTAGATAAAAATATCCTTGAACAAGTTCAAGAACCTAAAAGAAGTTAGAGTGTCCTAAAAGAGAAAAATAATGTAATGACTTATGATTTCTTTGAACCTAACATTTTAAGTACAACCCACAGACCTGAAACTACATTTTCTTTCTGGGGCTGCTCACTGGCCTCCAATACATTAATCCTGTAACACTGTGAACTGTGGTGATAGATTGGTTCATGCTTCTGAACATAACAGAATTTTCCCAAGGTTACATACACTGTGACATGAGAAACATTTTTGAAGCATCTTATTTTCATTAATCAACTAGGCTGGATGTTGTAATAGTGCACACATTATGAACAAAAAAAATTTCATTACCTTTTGAACTTTCCAAAGTCAACTAAAGGCTGTGGCACAGTAGCAAACAGTACTGAATAGACAGCACTGAATCCTGGTCAAAATTCTGCTACTGGATGTCTGTCTGACTTTTTGCATACATCACTTACAGAGAAAGTGAGGTGCGAAGACATTTTATGTGGTAAGGAACTGCCACATCATTACTACAGGCCAAAAATCCCAAGGCCTTGTCAGAACATCCTGGGTTTCTGATCAAATAATAACATAAAAAGGGAAAAATGTAAAGCATGCTTTAAAAAAAAAAAAAGTAACAATAACCACTGCTACTGCTGCTGTTGCTAATTCTAAACATTTACTGAATCTTTAGTATGTACCAGGCACTGTGCTAAGCACTTTTACACATTTTAACATTTAATCCCAACAACACTGATATTAGTTAATAAAGTGAAAGCATCAGACCCCTCGAAAGGACAGAAATTTTACTTTTATAAATACAATTAAATTGTTTGAAAATACAAACAATTAAAGAAACCTTACCTTTTTCTCTTTCAGACTATACCTCTGAGTATTAAATTTACAATAAAACTACATACATTTTCAGGAATCTATCTTCCATTTAGAGAATACTGAGATTCAAGATGTTGACAATCATTAAATAAGAATAAAAAACTCTGAACTTAAATACTGGCCCACACAAAAAAAACCATCCCTTTCATCCAAATTTTAACTACTGAATAACTGTCCCCATTCAGAGAAAAGAGAACAGCTTATCTATCAGGGCTACTAGGAATCAGTTAATGATCTAATTATAGAGACCTCTATCATCACAGACAAAAAATTTACAATTGCTAAGTCAAGTTTTGAACACATCTACACAAATATATTATTTTACACCTAAATCTTATAGTAACTGATTTCAAAAACAGCAAACTCATCTAAGGTAAACTAAAACACTAAGGTGTTTCTGAAGACTCACTTTAGAAATAGCAGCAGCAGAATAATCATGATATTAGCGATCAAACTTTACTTAGCAGAAAGTTCTTAGAAGCTTGGGAAGCTGTGTATAAAATGGAGTAGACCAGAGGGAAGGGTTCCCTGTGCTGTTTAAATCAACTACAGGTCCCAGCATGCAATGCTCTAATCTGGAGTTAGGCAAAACCCGCAAAGCATTTTGGGACTTGTAGTAAGTAAACCACTTCATCCCATCACAGTTTAGTTTCAAGAAAGTCTGAACTATCCAGCACAATTTGACTAGATCTTATTATCAGAGCCTAGTCAAATTCAGTTATAATTTTTTTTGTCTGCTCTAGCACAGATTCTTTAGCATATACTGGAAAAAGTATCACTTAACATTTAGATCCACATTTCACATTTTAAAAAACCTTATATAGAATAAGCATATAAAAGAAATCCTTAAAAAGCAAAAAGATATGTACAATTTTTAAATTATATTTAAGGAGATAATCTTTAAAACAATTTTTTTAAGTTTGATCAGTTTCAAAGCCTTCTATTCCCCTCTAAGAAAAAAGTCATAATTGGTTTACCAGGTTTTCTCTTAACAGACTTTCAGGTTGTATTTTATAAATAATTCTTCTTAAAGAAAATTCTCATAAGGAAACATTTCCCATATCCTAATATTGCCCACTAGGAAACATATTCTTATAGTAATACATGCACATAAAACCATCTTTCTCTCTCTCTCTCCCTCTCCCTCTCTCTCTCACACACACACACAAACACACACACACACACACACAATACTTAAGTTTCTCTTTTGTCAAGTCCTTACTCAACATTTACACCCTCAACAACTCCTCACTCCTCATTTCACGTACAAATATTTGGGAAGAGAACACTTAGAAAAAAATATTCCTACTACAGACCCATTTCCCTCATTCATTGACCTCTGGTAAAAACACAAAAGTTTTTGTTTTTGTTTTTGTTTTTAAGCTATCAACAACATGTCCAAACCCAAGTGGATAACTTTAAGCTGTAATTTATGTATATAGTTTCCACATACACCCCTATTTTCTGCAAGATTGAAGAAGGAGGCTGGGAAAGAACTAAGTGCAATCTGCATCAGGAGGCCTAACACAGGTGGTGGGTTATTTTCAGGCAACAGCACCTTCACAAACATGCTGTGGAATATAGTCCAAGAAATTCCTAACAAGGAAAGATAAGATGGCACACAAATTTAACACAATCCAGCTAAAAATCACCTGCAACACATGCTACTACATTTCACCATAAAAGTGACAGGATACTACAGGATCTGAAGCTTCATCAATACGATATACTGTCCATAGGCCAGAGATAGCAGTTGCCATGGTTACTATCACCCACTTTTATCAAGAAATTAGTGTCATTTCTCTGAAGTTTTGGGTACTTATTTAAAATTCTTAAAAAAACAACAGTTTAGGGTTCTGACTCTTAATTGAGTGGAAGAATCAACTACTGTTTGATTTGTAAGTACGCTGCTTTGGAGATGCACATGGTTAACAATACTTGGATCTGCAGCAGAAAAAAATCAATTCCTTTCTGCTGCTCCTTCTCCTCAAGTACTGACAGTTTGTATTCTCAATGCAGCCAAAACAATAAAACAAAACCCATCTTTTTGGCTTCTGTGTTTAAGTTATTTTTCTCCCCTAGGCCCATAAACAGAGACAAAATAAGGCCTAGATCATCAACCTGTTAGGCCCCTTTCCTTTCCTATCTCAATATTATGGGTTCACTTTTTTGTCTACTTTAAAAAGTAGAAAAATATTTCCGTAGATGATTCCAAAGTATAGGCAAGAATAGTTTTCTTCAACCTGCTGGGTTTTTTTGTTGTTGTTGTTTTCTTTTTAATAAGGGGGGTGGGGGTGTGGTTTGCAGGAAGGGGAGAAGTAGGGGGGCATTCAAACTGCCAGACAAGTGTCTAGTACAAGAAAGCTGCTTTAGAAAAAAGCCCACAGGAAGACTGAAACGCATATACTTCTAAGGGAAGAGTTCTCTACTACCTCAGTTTAAGACTGAATTGACAGACAAGCAATATAAAAGTTATTCTTAAAGGTCTATTTCAACATTTTCACAAAAGATAACTATTCAGAAATTCAATACACAAATAAGATGATATAAAAGCCTAAAAAAATAATGTGGCCACATACACACAAATAAACAAAAGGAGGAAACATGCCACTTAAGAAATAATTATCTACAATAAATTTAATGCAGTGTTAACATATTATCTCTTAAAAAAAAATCTCAAAGCAGCAAAAATACACACTTGGTAAAGTTAAAGTGATCAAAATATATTGCTACACCCCTAATGAATACTTAGGGCCTCCAAAAAAAAAAAAAAAAAAGCCCATGTACAAAAGTTCTGAAAAGTCAACATAAATCATTAATATTTCCCAGCACAAATTAATATGAAGATTCAAACATGCTTCAAAAAATCAGCTCTGAATATACATATAAAGGAACTCTGTCAAAGGTTAGAGACCTAAAACTTTAATCCCTTCCTTTTCTCTCTTTCAATAGTAACTAAAATACAAAAGACTTCGGCAATAAAATACTAAGGATACAAAATTTGAAAGCATATTACTATAACCTTAATGTCAGTATTTCCTCAAAAGAAGCTTAAATATTCACTCTGTAAGATGAAAAAGTTAATATTACCCCGAGATGTTTCATTTTTATCTAGACAGTTAAATATTTTTCTCACCTTTCACAGAAGTAAGTTTCTAGATTTAATTTCTAATTGAAGCTATTTCATAAACAGCAGTCAATTCTAAAATTTAAGGTACTATATACCTTTTGATACTCTCAAAAACATAGGGACTCCCAATTATCTATACATTATTTTATTTTATTTTAGTCCAATTTTGTAAGCAGAGTCTATTAAGAAAAGTAGAACTCAAAGCTCTAAGCATTAAACTGCTGGGTTATTTTTACACAAATATTTCGGTGCATTTCTCTAGATTTGAGTAGTCATTTCCTTAGGCACCCCTCTAAGTTAGAAAAGCAAAAATGATATATACGCACACACACCTAATACTAATGCTATAGATATACATCATTTTCACTTTGAAATAAGTCCGAAAGGTTTAGTAAGAATTTTTCAGAAAGTTAGCAGAATCAATCAAAACAATCAAAATATTAACTGTGACATCTGTTACTCTGTGTTATTAAGACGCTATAGAAGAATCTGGGAACTTAAATACTCACTAAAATCAATTTCTATCACATCAATGGAGAGGCGAAGAAAAACTTTAGTGGATACACATTTCACAGGATCTACAAAAGGAAAAATGATCTTTTTTTTGAATTGGGGAAACTGCCTAGGCAGCATTTTTTAAACAAAGCTTCAAAACTATAACAAAGAGGTTTTGGTAACCACAGCAGTATTAAAAAAAAAATTAATAAAGTGTTCTGGGTGCACTTTTAAAGCACTCATTTCCCAAACGATATGGAGAAAGTTAATATTTTAAAGACAGAAGTTTCTGTCTATGTATTAATTAGCTACCTTTCTCAACAACTTAACATCTGCATGGCTTCTGACAATTTACAAAGAACGTTCATATGTATTATCTCATTTGCCCTTCTGAGAAAAAAAAGTACAGTATTATTCCTAGAAAACAAAAAAATTCAAAGCAGGGTCATCAAATTTTCCACACATTACTAAGTTTTTAAAATTCTGAAATAAAATTTTACAAGCCACTACAGTAGCATGCTATTTCCAGTGATAAATCAATTCACCTAACACTAACAGTTTCAAAGGCCCATGTGCTGTAAATGCTGTGAAACTACATTCATCTTTATCCAGTTATTGTTACATGTTACTAATGGACACATCAGCAATGACCCATACCCAGAGATATAACTTTACTTACATTTCAAGAATTGCAGTCTTTGGGGGCCAACTTAAATACATCAACCATATATATTTACAAAGTGAGTATCTAAGAATTTATTATTGCTGTCCATAGATTGGGAGGAAAAGCACACAAACACACAAAGCCTAAAAATTCTTCCATACAGTACCTCCCTTTCCAAAATTTCAAGTACTCTATATCCCATTTGTATTAATATTATAGGGAATGTCCACAAAGCCTAAAGTCCCAAATCATACCAACTACTTTTGTTTACAGCCATCACACACGAATTTTTAAAATGTGTTCAATACCCTACTCACCAATATGAGCCTAACTCCTCTTTGAAATAAAATAATTCTAACAAAGTTCTGTACCTAAGGGCAGCATCCTTAAGCTAGCATAATAAGCCATCTACTTTGTGTGGTACTGTAAACAGGTAAAAAGCAGTCAAAAATTTCAATTTCAAATAGTAAATGGAATTTCTCAATGGACTTACTCAAAATCTTTCTGGAGCTTTAAGGTGTTAATCCTGCTGCTTAGTTGAAGCTAAGTAGAGCGGTAGTAAGTAGCAAGACCCTCAAAATTCATGTTTCCTTTATCTTGCTGTAGCACCTCCTGTTGGACAGCATTTAGAGTTCTTCATGTAAGCAGAAGAAGAATATTTCTGGGGCAGCTCCTTCCAGATGACTGAATGGGAAAAAGGATGGACCCTTCAAAGCCAAAATAAACAGGGCCCTGTCCATCACTTATACTTCTTAAGAACCAATTCTGGCATAGGCAGGAGTCTTTTTAATCTACTACTGTTCCAGTTCCATAATGACCTGCCTGAGTCCAAAGTGCAACATGCTTAAATAAAGCTTGCAAAATTATCTAGAAACTATGTTAAAAAGCCTTCAGAAGCACTCAAGCAAAAGACTATTAAGGCCATCCAAGCAATATCAGTCAGACTGCAAAAACTATTCTGCTAAGAAAAGCAAAAATATGACATAACATAAAGCACCTGGAATATTAACATGTTAGCCAGAAGTTTGTGTTTTGAGAATTTCCTGCACTATTACTATGCTCTTTATCTAAGAATAGTTGTACACCTCCAAAGTTTTAAGTACAGTAAATTTTTTAAAAACATGAGCGTAACTGCACACAAAATTTTCCTCTTTGCCATTAAAACACGTGTCCTGAGCTTTTAAAATGTATTCAGACATTTTAAATGGTCCTTAACAAGCTAGGATTAAGCCCACGATGCAGAGTCCATATACAAATGGAGACAGAAAAAGAGAATAGAAAGGAACTTACCAAAATCAAAATGAATAATAGTTTTTCCAGTAAAAATGGAGTAACAGTTTCCTATAATGCTGTGAAACCAAGTAAATTGTGAAACTTAAAAAAGGGGGGCAGGGGCTTATCTTCAAAAATCAAAAGAAAAGCTCAAGTATTTATTCCTATTGCCCAAACAAGAGTGAACATCAAATGTAAACAAACAACACAAACACTGAAAAGTTCACTTAGATGTTTTAGCCCTAGTTCCAGTCCGCTTATCAGGCCCTCAATGAAGCTACAGATGCTGATGAGTATCCTCTCTCAAAGGAGATATTCAAGCTCTGCGCCCTAAAGAACCCCTATAAAGTGTGCCTATGAAAAGGCTTCCTTCCTAGAGTGCATAACTGCTTTAAAAAAAAAAAAACTTTCATCATCCCAAATTAATCTGATTCTAATATTCAACTATCAATTATTAACACATAAATGTTCTTCTGTAACGTCCCCAGCTCAAGCATCTCCATTCCTGACACTTACAATTAACAAAAAAAGAAGAGCACAGCTCGCACCCCAGCTATGGGGTAAATCTTTGAAATCCAAAACACAGCCACAAAGTTCACTGTCAAGGCCAGTGCTGAGGCCCACACACGCCCGGACCTTAACTCACATCTGAAATTCTAGAAAGCCATACTTGCAGAGACATCATTTAAAAACAACACAATGTGGACGTGCAGAGTAAGATCCTCTACTTCAAGACCTAAACAAAGAATATTTCAACATATGACCGGAATATGATGACACCCGATTCACCAATGAAAACAAAACCTGCCTACCATTAGCAGTCGTACCCTCATCTCAACAACTCAACTACTTAGAAATCACTCTCGGCACATCTGCACCCCACAACCGGCGTGTGGCCTTCTCCGGGGGTGCAAGCCACAGACAAAGTTGAAAGGAGACATTCTTCCCCCGGTGCCCAATCTCGGTATCAAACCCCTCCCCTACCAGGGCCACCTTGCTGCTACCCACCATCGCGAACGTGGTCAGGGGAAAAAAAGAAATCCTAACAGCACCGCTCAGCAGAATAAAGAGACCAAAGAGAGGATGACGAGAAGTGTTGGGAACTGCGTGCACGGCGGGGCTGGACCAAACGGAAAGAGTCCCACTCCGCGCGCCCCTCCCCCCGGCGGGGGCGCGGGCGGGGGAGGGGCGGCCGCGGCCCCTCTCAGAGCGGCCTGCGGGCCCCGGCCGGCGCGGGGTCCCGGGGGCGCCCGGCGGCCGCGGGCGGCGGGGGCGAGTACGGGAGGGCCGGCCCCGGGGTGAGGGGTGCAGGCAGACTCTCCGGAATAACAAGTTGCAGAAGAAGAAGAATAAGCGGAATTTCCCCAACGCTGCTCCGGCCACCCAATACAAATGCACCAACACACACACACACACACACACACACACACTTGGGCCCGGCAGCGTCAGCAGCCGCAGCTATTTTTTTTTTTTAACCAGATCCCTCAGTCACCAAACAAGATGGATTTCCAAAAAAAAAAAAAAAAAAAATTAAATAAATAACCATAATAAAAACTTCCCCCCGACAGCATCCCGGGGGGGGGGGTGAGAGAGCCCCGGCGACCATCCCTGGGCCAAGGGAGAGCCCAAGGGGGCGGACGAAGCTCCGCGCCCCCCGCCCCCGCCGTCGGCCCCCTCCCCGGCCCCCCGCCGGGACAATGTGACGCCCCCTCCCCGCCACCCCCGGCGCGCCGCCTCTGTCACCCGCTCCGGCCCAGCACTCAGCGCCCAGGCTCCCGAGGCTGCTCGTAAACTTACTTCCAATTTATCCTGGGGAGGGGTGGAGGGCAGAGGGGAAGAAGGGGGAGGCAAGGTTTTTCCATTGTCTTTTTTTTAGGGGGGGAGGAATAGGAAGGGCACGCAGGGGGGCGCCCCGAAGGGGAAGTTATAGCTCAAATCTCAAGTTGACTGAGGGGTCCTGCCGAGAACACCCCCCTTTCCCTTCTCCCTCCCACACACCCCTCCCCTCCCCCTACCTCCCCCCCCCACAACAAACTCCAAGCAGGCAGCCCCAGTTCCTCCCAGAGACAAACACCAGAGACAAGACAGAGAGAGAGAGAGGGAGAGGGAGAGAGGGAGAGAGAGGGAGAGGGGGAGAGGGAGAAGGGGGAGGGAGGGGAAATAGAGCTACTCCAGAAAAAAAAAAGAGAGAGAGAGGAGAGTGAGGAGAAGAGAGAATGGAAAAGCTGGGATACTGCACCCTCCTGCTGCTGGCTGGCTGTCCCCCCTGGCAGCTGGAGGCAGGAACTCTGAGCAGGAGAAGCAGGAGGAGGAGGAGGAGGGAACTCTTCTTCATGGGGAGGGAGGGAAGAAGCTGGAGCTGCTGCTGCTGCTTCTGCTGCTGCTCTGGGCCTCTCGCACTTTTTAGATATTAGTGTGTTAAGATGGTAGGTTGTTCCCTTCTCCCTCCTCCTCCTCCTCTCCTCTCTCTTCTCTCTCTCTCTCCCTCTCTCTCTCTCTCTCACTCTCTCTCCCTCTCTCTGGGCTGTTTCTTTCCTCCTCTTCCCCAGGCAAGGGGGGGGTGGGGAGGAGGGGGTGGGGGGAGGAACTGGATCCTCCTCCTCCTCCAGGAGAGACACACACAGGCCCCGGGCCGGAATGGGGTGGAGGGGAGAAATCAGAGCAGCAGGAGAGAAACTGTGGGAGACAAACAAGCCCAACTCTTCATCCTCCTCCTCCTCCTCTCAGCAGCAGCAGCGAGCACCACCAGCCCATTCACCACCCGGCCCCGGACCGCAGCACCTCCGCCGCCTCAGCCCGGGGATCCCTCCGCCCAGGCCCAGACACACTCGCCCGCGCGGGAGCCCGCCGCGCGGCCCCGCCGGCCCGCCGCCGCCGCCGCCGTGCGCGCCCCCGCCGCTCCCGAGAGCCGGGCGAGAGGGACTGGGGCTGGGAAAGCGGGGACGAGGGCGGGGGGAGAGGAGGCGCCCGGGTAGAGGGGCACAGCGGGGAGGGAGGGGGCCGCCGGGCGGAGTTGTACGGCGGCCGGCCCGGACCCCCGCGCCTCAGCCCGCGGCTTCGGGAGGCACGGGCCCCCCCCGGGGGCGACGGGGCGGCGGCGGGGGGGGCGGCGGGGGCCCGCGGCGGCGCTCGGGCGGGCGGACTACTTGACGTGTCGGTGCGGCGAATTTATTTCACTTTGCCTAAGGAACGGGGTGTGCTGCGGCCCCCATTGCCTAGGGAAAAAACCCGGATGTAAAGTGAGTGAAACTAAACTAGAGTGAAGTAGGGCAGCAGCAGCCAAACTCCAGTGCAGCGGCGGCGGCGGTGATGGGGCTGAGCACGGAGCGGCGGCGGCCAAACTCCTTTGCCGCCGCAATGATGAGCCCGTGCAGCGCTGCAGCTCGGCACCCATATAGCTGCAGCTGAGGCGAGGCCGGAGCCTGCTGCGGCCCCCCCAACTCCGCGGCCCGAGCCCAACTCCCCCTCCCGCCGGCGAGAGCTGCAAAGGGGCTCCGGAGCGGCCCCAACTCCCTCCAGTGCAACAGCAGTTTGAAGGGGGGAAATAAAGCCGCTAGGGCAGGGACGGAGAGAAACGATGGGGAAGCACTGCAATGGGGGAGCGTGGTCCAGGCAACAGGAGAAAGATGCAACCTCAAGTCAAATGCAACATGCAATCCCGGCCGCCGCTCGCCCGTTCCCTCCCCTCGCCACCCCGCCCCCTTTCCAAATAACTACCCTTGAACCACTTTATTAGCAGTACTTAGTCCCACACTCGCTTCGGGGAGGGGCAGGAGATGGGGTCTTTCGCTCACCTTTATTTATTGCTGCTTTCTCCCCCCTCTCCATGTTTTTTATTCCTAAGTTCTTTTGTTCTAAGGGGGATGATGGCATTTACTTTTCTGCTTTGTGTAGCAGGGCAATCACTGGGAATCGGCCACGTATAATCCGGCGGTTTGTCATATTTTATTAGTGAAAGTATTTTATGCCTATTCTACCTCCAAAGACTGTAACATGGAGAACTGCAGGGAGGAAAAAAAAAACATCAGAAGAATTCTTGTTTTGAGAGATTTCTTGGCGGGGCGGGGGAGGGTGGTTGGTTTTGTTTTTTGGTTTTGTTTTTTTTTCTTTTTGGAGGGGGTGTATTTAGATTTTTAAATCGATAGTTTTCAACTTAAAAGCTGAATGTTTTTGTATGGATATACTACTAGATTCTAGAATAACCCCAAACCACTATAACGGGGGGAAAAGTCCAAAATCTTAGATTTAAAAAAATATATATCCCTACTGGACAGTGATATTATCTGTTCTGTGCAGCACGCTGGACTTAATAAGGTAGCGTTGGCCTTCGAATGTTAAATAACAATGAGCCCCAACCTCAACTGAATACAAATGGGGGGTGGGGGTGGTTTTGTTTTTAAGGCTCAGCACTTTTGTAGCATCTGCCACTACGCATTTTCCAGGCATAGATTAGCCATGCAACTCCCATAGGCATGAAGTCCAGGTTTTGCAGATAAAGAGCAACAGTGGTGAGATGATTTGCCCAAAGTCAAAGTGAGTCATTGACAGAACCAGAAATAGTCGTGGACTCTATTTGTTACTAGTCACATCTTTTCTATTAAATAGGATTTCCTCCAAGAAATAAACAGTGTTTAAAAATAAATAGACTGTTCTTTACCTTGTTATGTATTTCCACCAGAGGTGCTTTGAGATCCTTGGACATGCAGGCATTTTCTTACTTCTGTGACCTGCAAGATTAAGTTTTGTTTCTCAAAAAAAAAAAAAAAAAAAGCAATTAAAAAAAATTCTGATTTCTTAAAGCTAAATTAAAAAATCAAAATATGGGCTTCATTTTACACGTGTAAGCCATTTAGTACTCTGAGCTTTACGTTAAAAAAAAATTAACAGCAGAAAAAGTGTGTAAAAGTTCGAGACTGAAAATGAAAATCCCTATAAATGATTCAGGAAGTCTGAATGAACTCACAGTGTTGTGAAACTAAACCCATAACACAGTATGAATAACCAAAGGACTGGTTGGGTAGTGACGCAGCTTTACCATCTAGAGATAACTCTAATGTATCTAAAAGATGAGTGAAGGCAGGGCCTTTCAAGCAGGACCCACTAAGCACTGGACCATAATCTAATGGTGTCATTTCAAATCAGCCCAGGCTGTCAAATTTTTTCCAGAGCCAAGACTGCTTTAGTGTTCTTTCTGGGAAAAAAAAAAAAAAAGTTTAAACTGTTACAGAATTTCATAGAAAAAAATTAAGAAACTCATATTATGCCGGAGGGTGTCAATGTTATTGAACAAAGGTCAGCAAACTTTTTTCTGTAAATGCTCAGATAGTAAATATCTTAGACTTTGCAGACCATAGACTCTCTGTGACAATTTCTCAACTCTATTCAGTTGTAACCCAAAAGCAGCCATAGAAAATAGGTACACAAATGAGCCTAGATGTGTTCTAATAAAGCCTTTAATTATGGGCTCTGACATTTGAATTTCATATATTTTTCATATGTCAGAAAAACTCTTTTTTCATCCTTAAAAAAAAAAAATGTTAAAACATTCTTAGCTCATGGGCCTCAAAAAACCAGGAAATGTGCTGGGCAGTCATTTACCAACCCAGCTTTTAAAGACTAAAGCCCCTGAATTTCTTGTACCAGAAGTTGCTTGGTTGTTAAGAAGTTTGAATAGCAATCAAAAATCAGTGTCATGCAAAACCATGTTTTAGATATTGACATTTAATCAAAATATTTTAACTGAATAATTGTCTAGCAAACTCTATGAAATAACTATCAAACTCTACAAAAAGGAATTCTCTAGCTTGTGATTCATTGATAGACCACGTTTCCATTTATATACTCTTCCTCACTCTAAGATGGTGAAGAGGATTGGACACCAGTGGCCCTGGATTCCTAGATTTAAGAAGTATCACTCCTTTTCAACTAAGCCACCTTAGGCAAATGACTTAATCTTTCAGAGCCTCAGTTTTTCTATCTGTAAAAAGCAGCTGTTGATAACCCGTTTTATGGGACTGTCGAGAAGACAATGAAATAATTCACGAAAAGTGCATAGCACAGTGCCTGGCACATGGGACCACATAACACATCTTTTCCTGTGCCTTCAAATTCACTTTATGAGTTAATGGAACTCTGGTGAGTGTAAACACATAGAATCCCAGTAGCTTGTCAGTCCAGGTGCAGTATATGGCGTCTGAGGAGGCTCAGGGTGACTCAAGGTTGTGATATATTTTGATGAGTCTTTCTCAAGCTCTAAGTCTGTATGTACCTGACATGGGGCACTCAGTGGACACTAGCTGAGTGACCTTAGATAAACAGTTAGGGCTTCTGAACCCTGATGTTCCTCCTACATAAAATAAAGATACTATCTTGTGGACTTTTGAATGGGCTAATAGTCATGAATGCTAAAGGGAAAAAAAAAGATAATTAGTATAATTAGTGACGATCCCAGAAATAAGCCGAAAATTGAAAGTTTACCATCAGAAACTCCTTTGAGGTAAATCATTCAACTTTCAGAATAGCAAGTACACAATGACTTTAGAGTTTGCTCCCCTACCACCTAGTTACTCTCCAAAAACAATTTAATAGTCCTCAAAACCTGGTTGAGCAAAGATAAAACTCAAATTTTGAATTTTGTTAAATATTGGAGTAGTTTTTAATTTTTATATAAGCAGTCAAATCTGTCAGTGTTTGCTTATATATTCCTTCTGTTCTCTTTCCTGCCTTCTGTTCCATGCTTCAAGAGGTCATCCAAAGTCCAAGATTAGAAAAATACCTACAGTTTTCTTCTTGTATTTTTAGTCTCTATTTTTTATATTTAATATTTATTTATATTGATGTGTATATACATATATGTGTGTGTATGTGTGTGTGTAGATTAGGAGGTAGGAATCCAAACAACTTTTGCTGGGCAGAAAATAATTCACACTGGGCTCTTATTGGAGAATATAAAATGTCATTCAAAATGATCAAAAGCTCGCTCCCCATAAGGACTATCAGTCTGATGCAGAGATACTGTAAATATAGGGAAAATACAACAGAGGCACTATATATTATTGCATCATAAGGAAGCATTATATATTAGAGAATAAAGTTTCTTCTACATTTTCTTATTTTACAGTTTTGTAGTAACATAGCATACACCATACCTTAGATACTAAGGGCTTTTGTACTTGTATTTGTGTATGATTGTCTCTAATATTGGGGAATTTGACAGTATTTCAAATAGGCAATGAACCCTTCCCCCCAAGGACTTCTTGAACAGCTTTCTCATCCACTCCCTTTCCATCCTTCACTCAACCACTATCGTTTTTTCTACTGCCGGCTGAAAAGTAACCCCATTGTCTCTTAAAATGTCTCTCTAAAGATTTGAACACTGTCTGAAAACCTTACGGTCCTACCTCTTCATTGAACCAGGGAGGTAACTATTGGAGTTCATCAAGTCTTCTTTTTCAGTTCTTTTGGGCTGGAATAAATGAAAAGCTGGCTTGTGCCAACAAAATACTTAAATAAGTAGAGGAGACCTATCGATGTGATTTGTAAAGAATGATGACAGAGAATCCCCAAGGACTAGCAGAAGTTAGTCCTCTGTCTCAATGGTTTCTGATCTTTTAAAAATCTTCTCTTTAACCGTCCTGTGTGTGCCCTTATGGTAAGCTGAAATCATAATTGGAAATGGGTGAGATGTCACTGGTAAATAAATAAATGTTGGTGGAGAAGCAGTCAACCCTCTAGAGAATACCTGCAATTTCATTACTTTGCCATAATCTCCAAGGTCAGTTTGATCCTAAGCAACTTCAGGTGTATGTGTTTAGTAGCATGGACTAGACCAGGGCTCCTCCACTTGTACTATTGACATTTGGTGGGGCAGATAACATTTTGTTGGGGGGGGGCATTGAAGGATATTTAGCAAAGCCCCTGGTCTCTACACACTAGATGCCAGTAACACCTCCCCCATAGTTGTGACAACTAAAAATATTTCCAGACATTTCCTAAAGTCCTCTGTGTGTGTACTGGGGCAGGGGCGGATTTCACCTGGTGAAGGTTGAGAACCAGTGAACTAAACACCACAGATAGATGTAGGTGTGTATTTGTGGGTGTGTGACTCTATTCTCCATAGAAGCAGATCCCAATTCCCTACCCCAGAAGTAACTGAGGTGGATCAGGAGACCTAGGCTGGATCTGGTGTTAAAAACTAAAGTAGGAGTTATGACATAGCGGAAATGAATCCTACTAGGAACCACGAGGTTTCGGGTTTGATCCCTGGCCTCACTCAGTGGGTTAAGGATCCAGCGTCTCTGTGAGCTGTGGTGTAGGTTGCAGACACGGTTTGGATCCCCTGTTGCTGTGGCTGTGGCGTAGGCGGGCAGCAACAACTCCGATTAGACCCCTAGCCTGGGAACCCCCATATGCCTTGGGTGCGGCCCTAAAAAGACAAAAAAAACAAAAAAAACAACAAAAAAACACTAAAGTGATTACAATTAGAGCTGCAGAAATGTCTGCCTTAAAGCTGCTGAGCTGCTAAAAGTATCACAAGGAGATCCTCCAAGACTGGGGATGTGGAAAGAATTTTATCATCTTGTTATTTGCACCTTTAGTTTATCTGTTATCAACATAAATAAATTGTATTGTGGGCCTTGAGCTAGGACGTTATCTAGTGGAAAGCATTCCCAGATTGAGAGTGTGAGAACCTGAGCTTAGGTCTGGGCTCTGCAAATGTCTAGCTAATCACTTTATCTCGCTAGGCCTATTTCCCTGTCCAAAATGGGGAAAACAATAATACTTAATCCGCTGGGTTGTTGTGAAGGTCCAAGCTGTTAATGAGAAGTCGCAGGACTTATTCTTGAAGAATTAGGAACTTTGGAATCATACAGTCCTGGGTTGACCTTGAGCAAATGATGTACTATTGTAAGCCACAGTTTTCTTATGTGTAAAATGCAGAAATAGTCGTACGACTTCATAGAATTGTTATGGAGGTTAAGTGAAATAAATTATATATGTGCTGGATAAATATTATTATTGGTCTTTGGTATATTGCATCATATTGCAAAACTATATATATATATATATTACTCTACTGTTGTTTCTTTTCTGCAAACATTGATACCTGGCAGTCTGAAGAACTGATTAATACATCTGTACAAGTGAAACCCTATTATGAATATGTTACATTCCAAATTCCAACCAAGTGAAAGAGCATTAAACTGTAGAGTGCTACCCTCTGTCTTCCAAGTTAAATCAGTTAGGGCACAGGTTTGTTGCAATGACATAAGGTTCTCCTCCCCTCATTGAAATAATGTTCTAATAAGTTTTTCACAACCTCTGTATCACATAAAACACATGGGGTCAGGCATAGCATGCCCAGCTAGCACAATGTATGTCCATCCTGAACATCTAAATCTGACTTGGGCTGCTGCAAAATTCACCTTTCCCCAAAGCACTGGCAAATCGCAATGCAGTCCTGAAATGGGGTGCAGGGAGGTGTTTTCTAAGTTAAAATATAAATATGGGGAATCTGAGGGTATCTTTTATATAAACTTTTTTAATTAAAGTATAACATTTACACAGAGAGGTGCACAAATCACAAGTCATATTCATCAGTAAATTTTCCCAAAACAAACCCCAGCTACTTAATCACTGGGTGTTTTTAAAAGTCTGCGAATTCTGCAATAAATATGTGTTTTATCATTAGGGGTGTTTAAAAAAAAAAAAGGTTATCATGATTTTGAAAGGAAATAGATTTCCTAGAGGAGAGAGCAACTGCCTCTGCTGTACAAATGTGATTTTGCATGATCACATAGCAGTCTTCCAAAACAATCAGTTGGAATCAGAAGGCCAAAGTCATGTCACCATTTACCACTTGATAAATGAGTCTGGACAAGCAACTTCAAGTGCCTCAGTCTTCTCATCTGTTAAATGGGGATAATAATAGAGTCATTATTAGGATTAAATGAAATCACACTTGTAAGAGTCTGGATGAGCTCTGGCACATAAACTCTCAGTAAATGTAAATTATTCGCTCTTTAGGATGATGCCCCCGTGGGACAATAGGAAGAAAGTTATGGAGATCTCAAGATTTCTTTTAGAAAAAAGGAACACTTTGCACAGAAGAGGAGCTGGATCAAAATAGCTAAGGGGTGCTATCACTGATTCCCCAGGACCATCAGGGAGGGTGGGTCTGTGGGAAAGGGCAGGGGATGAAACCTGAGACAAAGCAGAGTACCTGGAAGTGGCAGGCAGGGTGCTGAACCAAGGAGCTGTAAAGATAGTGCACTTCTGAACAGAAAGCCACAGGGGTGTGCCTGGCATCCAAACAGGACATGACCTGATTTTTCAGAAACCAGAGTAAGGTCTAGGAGTGATTGTTTGTTTGATGTGGGCCTAGAGAGAGGAACGAGAGCAGAAGCAGCCACAGGAATCATAATCCCAGGGGTCGGATCCTTGAAAGGCCTGTGCACTGAAGGAAGGGGATTCATTTAGGGCTTTTTCCATGGCTAGGAGACTGGAGCAACTTAGAGCTTAGGGATGACCTCAGATGCATCTCTTCAGGCCTGGCATTCCTTCACACTGAAATATGATGGAAGTGTGCACTTGAATCGATTTGGATCCTGAATGAGAGAAAGATATACTACTAAGGAAGAAAAGAATGGAGGCAGACTGAATCTCAGAACCCAGCCCCGGCAAAGAAATCTCCTCCTCTGGGTGATAGCAACAAAGAGTTACCCCAAATCCAGCCAGTAGACCGATTTGTTCCAGCTGGACCTTAGAGTGTCCTTATTTCTTCTTCATTATCTCAATCTTGTAAATGGCCTATCATCCCTCTAAGGGTCTTTGAAAGGAGGCAATTTGGTTTCTTTTTCCTTGATTGGTTCTAGGAGATGCATCAGAGTATAAGATTCAGCAGGACAATTTTGGTGAATAAATGTGACCCAGTGTTCTCACTTTGAGAAAACATCTGTCACTGATGGATAAAGGGCATGAAATAACCAGGGATGGCAAATCTGTGGCCTGTGGGTTTCCAGAGCCTGAACTTGGCCTCCGAATCCTTCTCAACACAGTGCACCAGACAGCCATTACCAACCATTTGGAGCTTGCTCAAGATAGAAATTCATTTGTCAAAGCTGGACTTACCCCTTACCCCTTGCTATAATCAATGCACCTATCCTAGCCCCTTCTCCCAAAGCCCTACAGAAAGGGTATCAGGTATGTAATTTGCTTGGCTTCAACCCTGCATGTTTAAATCAAGCCCTTGATAGGTAACAATTGCCTCTCTATTTAGGGACCTGTTCTCAAATTTCGGAGTTTATAACTGATTTATGGCCTATAAATAGATGAACCTCGTTGCTGAATAATTTACATACTGAGGTCATGATCTCTGGATGAACCTGACACCCATTAGTATTAAACTCATCATCCATGTGCATCTGAGCTAGAACACAGGGAGAACCACACCCCAAATTGTGGGAATAGAAAAGCAAAAGGCCTAGACTTTATTCTCTTCTTTTAAGTCCAGCCAATTCACTTTCCTTTCAGCTTCATCTCTAAAATGGGATGGTATTTCTCCATAAGTGGCAATGCTAAGAAAACTATTCAAATAAGGAGTTCCCCTGTGGTTCAGTGGTAACAGCTGTGGTGTAGGTCGCAGATGCAGCTTGGATCCTGTGTTGCTGTGGCTGTGATGTAGGCTGGCAGCTGCAGCTCTAATTGGTCCTCTAGCCTGGGAACCTCCATAGACCGTGGATGCGGCCCCCAAAGGCAAAAAGAGCAAAAAAAGAAACGTTTTCCAATTGCCACTTGGGGATTTTTGAGTCCCTGAGGGTATAGGGGTTATGGGTCTCAGAGCCACACACACTTTATTTTAATACTACTTCTTCAATTAGCATAAGCACACACTTGTTTTTCCAAGTACACTATGTTGTTGGTGTTCATCTAATAGAAAAGAACCACTCATTCCAATTTCAATCTGGATGAAAACTACATTTCCTATGATAAATGCCAGAGGGGTGACGGGAACAGACTCATCCCAAACTGAAATGCTCGAACCTAAGCTTTGGGACAAACTGCGCCCAAAGGCTGCTCATTTCAGAGTTCTCGTCATGGCTCAGCAGAAATGAATCAGACTAGTATCCATGACGACATGGGTTCAATCCCTGGCCTCGCTCAGTGGATTAAGAATCCAGCATTGCGGTGAGCTGTGGTGTAGGTAGCAGGCGAGGTTCAGATCCTGTGTTGCTGTGGCTGTGGTGTAGGCTGGCAGCTACGGTTCTGACTCGACCCCCTCACCAGGGAACCTCCATATGCTGCGGGTGTAGCCCAAAAAGATTTTAAAAAAAAAAAAGACTGCTCATTTTATCCTGGGGTGTCCCTGCCTCAAGAGACTAGGCAAAACCAAAAAGATCATAGAGCGAAACCAGCTCAGAGTTTAACAACATTAACATGGAGATTTTATTTTATTTTATTTGTCTTTTTTCTCTTTTCTAGGGCTGCACCTGCAGCATATGGAGGTTCCCAGGCCAGGGGTCTAATTGGAGCTGTAGCTGCAGGCCTACACCAGAGCCACAGCAATGACCTACACCACAGCTCATGGCAACGCCAGATCCTTAACCCACTAAACAAGGCCAGGGATCGAACCTGAAACCTCATGGTTCCTAGTCGGATTTGTTAACCACTGAGACACGATGGGAACTCCAACATGGAGATTTTATGTTCGTTTGTTATTGGAACCTGAGTCAATTCACAAAAATGTTGTTTTAAGGGAAATGATTTGGCCTGAGTAATTGTGAATAACAAGGAAAAATAAACAAACAAACAAAATATGGTAGTGGGTAATACAAGTGGGCCCTGCTTCCAATCTTAATTTTTGATCTAGTTTTTATTTATTTTTTGTTTTTGTTTTTTCTCTTTACTGCCACACCTGCAGCATATGGAAGTTTCCAGGTTAGGGGTCAAATCAGAGCTGCAACTGCAGGCCTACACCACAGCCACAACAACACGGATACAAGCCACATCTGCAACCTACACTGCAGCTTGAGGCAAGGCTGGATCCTTAACCCACTGATTGAGGCCAAGGATCAAACCTGCATCCTCATAGACACTATGTCAGGTTTTTAACCTGCTGAGCCACTACAGGAATCCCTAGATATAATTGTTTAAAGTTTCTCATCTTTCATTTAAACTTAACGATTTCAGAGAAATTTTATCTTCATTGTTAACTGGATTTCAATTGGAAATAGCTCCGGAAGTTTTAAATCTAAATTTGTCTTTTCAGGTGCATTTAGCTATTTGACACATCAGAGTGTCTGAAATTTCTGTAAATATGGAGTCCAGGTCCCAGTTCTGCTACTTGCTAACTGTACATTGAAAAAGACACTGGCTTAACAGGTTTCTGTTTTTTCATCTTGAATACAAAAATAACTGTATCTTATCATACCAGGATCATTGATGGATTTAAAACAAGGATCCCTAAAATCTTCTTGATGAGTTTTTTTCTCCATGAAGACTTACTATTAGTCATTAACAGTACAAATAACAGCTGTCATTTACTAAGCATTCTGGGCCAGATGTTTTGTACATACTTAAAATTTCATAGATAAGAAAATTGAGGTACAGAGGGGTTAAGTAAATTGCCTAAAGTCACATAAATAGTAAATGGCAAAACTGGGATTCCTGCCCATGGCTACTTAGATTCAGGTTCTGCTTTCTAATGGTAATTCCCATGAGCCACTAGGAAGGAGATATAGGGCAGTGGTGGGCTAAGAGATAAATCAGGCAAGGCTTTAAAAAGAATGAATGAATTCTGAGGCAAGGGTCTCCAAAGAAGACCGACTCTTTGGCAAAAAAGAGGAGTCTCTATTGCCAATAGGAAGACACATGGTGTAATAGAAAACATGGAGTTTGGAGTCAGAACGACCTAGCTGAGAATTTTGGTCAAGTTACTATTTAGCTGAAGGGCCTTGGGCAGGTTATTTATCCAGCCTTAGCCTCATTTTTCTCACCTGTGAAATAGGGCTAGTCCTGCCTGCAGAGTTGTTTTGGTGGTTAGAAATGATCTGTGTAAAGTGTCTTGCGCACGATAAGCATACAATATATGACAGGCAAATGTCCTTCCATCAAGTACCTCTGCAGCATTTCCTAAAGTGCGTTGTCAGTAGGCACAGGTAATTAGAAAGAAAAGATCAAAGAACTTTTAAGTGAGAGGACAGTCTGACAGTCAAGTAAACCTGGGAAATGCTGTTAAGCAAAGTTAAACTGTTTCCATACTGCAGGACTTCTCAGAGCCTTTAAATTGTAAAGACCCAATCGGAATCTCCAAGAGGGAGTATCCTCCCAATTTATTTGATGGTATAGCCCAATTTTTTATTAAGTGTCTTACAGGACTGATGTCCCCATGAGCACATTAGGAAGCACTGGTCTGGCGAGTTTGGGAAGAAAAGGCTGGGTTTCTCCGATCCAGTCATTATGACGCATTCACTATTTTGTAGTACCTCCAAGGGTCATCTCCATTTATTTCTTCCTAAAATAGGACTTCTCTTTTTTCACAAATGTCACAGATGAATCTCAAGAGTGATTTCCAGTAACCATTCAAGTGAAAAGTTCAGCTCCCAACATCCACAAAGCAAACCAAGGCGGGCCCACAGGGCCAAGGTGTTACTGGGCCTCTCTGGATGGCAGGCTATGACCGCTTCTTGCTGCCCGCCAAGAGAAGCTTTAAAAGCGCAGTTTTCTCTACAGGCCACCAGAAGGCACTGGCCCTGGGTGGGGAAGAGGACCCATGTCACCCACCCAGAGAGTAAGAAGCCTGCCCATCCAGAGGGGCCCTGCTTAGGCTCCTGTCCATGCACTTGCCAAAGGCCAACCCAGCCCAAGGAGGGGGAAAGAATTAAACAGAGGATCAGCTTTTTATTTTCATGTAAAAAGCACTTGCCCTCAGGTTATAAATGTTATTGCATTTGTGTAGCACTTTACTGCTGCCCTCAGCTTGCAAGCATCACAGGATCCCAGTGGCAGTACTTTTATAACCCTTGATCAATAGCTTATTTCTATCGCCTTCAGTCCCAGCTGCCAATCCGTTTGGTATAATGTGGGAGGCAGACTTCGCTGCTCTCCAGCTGTACATGTTATGAATGTAAACTGTGAGCGTAACATATGTATGTGCATTGAGCGGGGGACATGGGATCTTTGAACAAGGACTAACAAAAAAGGGCCCCTTGTTCTGGGAGACTGCCACCAAACTGGGAGCTGACTCTCTAGCTGACTCTCTCCCTCTCTGGCGCTCTCTCGCACTCTCTGAAACCACGTGCTTGGTATTCTTTGGCGGGTCCAGAGAAATGCCATGATTCTTTTTTGTGTGTTTTTATTTTTCGTATAATGAGGGTGATGAAAGATGGGAAGATGTCAAAGTTCCCAGAAAGGGCCATGACTGTCTTGTTCATCGCCCCTGTGTTCCTGGCCCCTGGACAGAGCCTAGCACAAAGCAGGTGCTCAGAAAATATTCATCAATTAAATGAATGAATCCAGTTTGCCATGGAAGAGGAGGGGGTAAGTCTTGGAACATTCTCCTGGGGCTGCCTCAGCAGAGAGCACAGAACAAGACTTTACGTCGTCAGCAGCACTGGGGACCACAAACAGCTTTGCTGGTCTGCTTATTTAAGGCTCACTGCTAGGCACCACGGGAATCGTGGCGAGAAAAGATCGCTAAGTATAACCAGCTTCTCTGCTGCTTTATTTGGCCATGGAGGGAGTCAGCCCGGCAACCCCTCAAAGGACAGATACCTTGCCTCACGTTCTTCTCCCCACTTCAGAAGCCAATTTTAGGACCAACCCACTCTAGGAGAGGCTTTGAAGCAGGGCCCCAAGGCTCCCCAACATTTTCCACCACGAGGAAACTGACTTCGGCTCACAGTAAGGCAGCCAAGCCTGCCCTTGTCTGAACCTGCGTCCTTGAGACACAGCCAAACCTCTCCCTGCTTGGCGGAGGGATGTTGAGGTGACATTCTTCTCCCTGCCACTCAGCATCTTTTAAACAGTCCTCCTTCCACCTTGGGAGAATATGCATGAACTTACTGCAGACTAAGGCCACAGAAGCTGAAAATTTCCTTTCTCCCTGGGAGGGGAATTCATTGCAAGTGAAAAGTAAGGATCTGTGATGGATGCAAGTTGTTCTGAAGTTCTTTGGGTTGCCACTGGTAGAAAGATATCCACGTCAAGTGGAGTTAGTGAACGAGGGACCTCGCTGGAAGGATGGGTGTCTCAGGAGGCCAGGTCAGTGGGCTTCGGAGGGACCTGGACTTGAGCCCTGGCAAGGGTTGGGGAGCAGGAGCAGCGACTCCCCAGTCTGCCTGCTGCCAGCTGCACGGAGTTCACAGCCTCCGGGACGTGTGGCAGGAGGGGGGCGGGAGGTTGGCACAGGCCCTTTTGGCTCTGGACCACATCGCCTGTAGTGCACCATGAATTAATATTTTTAATAAATCCTGTAATTATCTTGTGAACAGAACATTTTTGTGGCATTATATTTTGTGGTGTTAAAAGCATTAATTTGTTCAATATAAACATTTAAAATATGTAACCTTGTTTCTTTATTTCTTAATGCACCGAGAGCCTCACAAAATAGGTGAGCTCTAAGGTCACAACTAAGACATGTGCTCTGCTCTGTGGAGCCGCGCTAACTGGCCAGTTACAAGCCAGCTCTCAGGTCCAGTTCTGAATGTCAAGAAGAAGCTGCTCCACCAGAGGTTCACAGACACCACCCCAACACTGCTCCCAGTCCACTGAGCTTTAAGGCCCCCTTAAGGAGGCAGAAGAAAAGGGGTCCTTATGGGCTGGACAGACACGCCACAGTATATCTTTACTATATCATCCTCCTCATGGGCTCCCCAGTGCAGATCCCAGGATGTTGGAAGTCTCCAGCTGGGCGAGCAAAAGACCTCTGGGTCTGTGGATCATAGCGGGGAGCTCACCTTGCACCTCAACTTTCCTAAGCGTGCGTGACCCTGCTTCCCCCAATCTTGCCTTTCTAATCCATCACCATTTGCTGTGATCCTGATATTTTTCTCTTTGTAATTTTCTGTTTTATCTCATCTTTTCTTTTGAGTTGCCTCAAATCCTTTGTGGCTTGACAAAAGACGAAAAAAATTAAATAAATGTCCGAGGTTGTATTTAATGCCATCAGATCCACCCATTTTATAGGCTTCTAGGATCCTAGCTGTCCACCAAGAGGACTTGGGCCAAGTTGGTCTTGGTCTGTCCATCTCTCCTTGCCTCCCAACTTTCCGTTTCCTTCCTTTTGTTTTGGGCTTTTTTTTTTTTTTTTTTCCCTGCATCTGCAGCATATGGATGTTCCCAGGCCAGGGATCAAAACTGTTGCTTCAGTTTCCATCTGCACCACAGCTGTGGCAACACTGATCCATAACCCGCTGCGTCACAGTGGGACTTCCTTTCTTTTGGTTGGTTGGTTGGTTGGTTTACGGCCACACCTGTAGCATTTGGAAGTTCCCAGGCTAGGGATTGAAAAGGAGCTGCAGCTGCTGGCCTAGGCCACAGCCATAAGCACCTTGTGGCAAGACCCGATCCTTAACCCACTGAGTGAGGCCAGGGATCTAACTTGCATCCTCAGGGAGATAACATGCTTTCTTAACCTGATGAGCCACAATGGGATCTCCTCTTTCGTTTTTTAAGGGTAGCATTTTTCTGGAGAAGCAATCAAATATCTTTTAAAAATAATGGGTTAAGGATGTGGCCTTGCCATGAGCTGTGGTGTAGGTTGCAGACGCAGCTTGGATCCCGCGTTGCTGTGGCTCTGGTGTAGGCTGGCAGCTACAGATCCAATTCGACCCCTAACCTGGGAACCTCCATATGCCGCAGGTGCAGCCCAGAAAAGACAAAAAGACAAAAAGACAAAAAAAAAAAAACTTTTAAACACGGTTGTATCACCAATAAAATAAAAATCATTCAAATTCCCACACACTCTCAACCCCTCCCAAGAGATAATTATTGTAAACATTTTGGTCTATAACTTTCCAGGTAATTTTCAATAAAATTAGCTCCACTCTTAAAAATAGCCCTTCTATAACATTGACGTGTATTCTATTTTTAAATGTAGCAGTGTACATATGTTTCTTTTCATATCATTGCATATTATTCTGGAAACATTTTATTTCCTAAACTGGAGTCAAATTTGTTTTTTCTGATGTAGAAAATATTCATCCAATTCAGGGAAATAAAGTTTCCCTCATAATCCTACTTCCTAAAGATAATCACTATTATTAAAAAAGAAATCCTCCAAGTTTTTATTTATTCGTATATGTATACATATGTACAAACATGCATTTACATAAGCTGAATCCTAACACGTAGTGTTTCGTAACCTGCTTTTTCCTACTTTTCACTAGATCATGAATATCTCTCCATGTTAATACGTATAGTCATGGATCATCCTTCTTAATAGCCACCCAGAATTCCATTCCATTGAATAAATGTTCATAATTTATTTAACTAATCACCTATTATTGGAAACATTTGATTTCTTTCCAATTTTTTTTTTTTTTTACTATTCTAAGGTATATTGCACTAAACATCACTGTATCACATCTTTGTCACATGTCTGATTATTCCCTTAGAAACAATTCCCTAAAAGGAAAATTTCTGAGAAAAATAAGCCACATTTTAAAAAATTTGATTCACATTAATAAATGGATCTGTAGAAAATTGTACCAATTTTCATTTCACCCACATGTAAGTGCTAAGCTGAGTCTCCACACCATCTCCAGCATTAGCCCTTACCACTCTTTTTTTATCTTTGCTAGTATGATGGCCAAAAATGACATTGCGTTGTGGTTTCAATCTGTAAGCCTTTGATAATTGGGGAGGTTGAACATATTTATATATATTTGCCAGCTGAATTTAACTTATGAATTATCTGTTTATGGTTTTTGCCCACTTATTAAAGTTTTATCTTTTTTTCTTATTGGTGAGTACAAGTTTTTTTTTTATTACTAAGTAATAGCCTTTATTAAGGCTATTAACCTTTACATCAGTGTTGAAATTATTTTTTCTCACTGAGTTCATCGTGTCTTATGCCATAGGAAGTTTTTATTTTTATATATTTGTATCAGCCCGAGGGAACAAAAAATCAAGAAACTGGGGGTTAAACCATAAAACAGTAACTATTTAATTAACCTGAGATCCAGAATTGGTTTGGTGGTTCAGAGATGTGATCCATCCCTTTACGTCTTTCAAATGTCTTACCTACAACGTGTTGACAGTGTCTCCCCTGGTACAATGAGGTGGCCGCTACGCCTCTGGATACTACCTCCTCATACTCAGATTAGGAAGGAAGCGGATAAGGACAATTTTTTTTTCATCTCACAGATCTGTAATCTCATCAGGAAGGAAAATCTTCTTTCCCAGGAGCCCCCAGCAGATTTTTATTTACATCTCATTGGTAACCAGTCGTGTCTGCCAAAATAGTCAAACCTGTCGATCATTTTCTCCATGACATATGGCTTAGTGCCATATTACCAAAGGCTCCTCTCACCTCCAAAATTCTTTTAAAACATGCCCTGGTATTATATGCTTGAACTTTCAAGGTTTTTGTTTGTTTACTTTTTTAAAATTTCTGAATCTTCAAATTATCTGGAGGTTATTTTGGGGTGTGATTTAACCTAACTTTATTTTTTCCCTAATGATATTCAGTGATATCAATGACTTTTATTAAATAATCAATACTTACCCCAACACACAGAAATATATATCATCTTTGTTATACACGAAATTCCCCTATATTCATGGGCCTATGGCCATTATTTGTCTTTTCCTGCACTAGGAACACAATGTTTTAAACACTATGGTTGCATGAGTCTTTTTTTTCTTCCTTCCATTTTTGGAAGCCCTGTGACATACAGAGCTCTCAGGTCAGGGATCAGATCTGAGTTGTGGTTCAGTTTTGACCTATGCCTCAGCTGCAGCATCACGGGATCCTTTAACCCACTATGAGGGGCCCAGGATTGAACCTGCATCCTGTCACTGCAGAGATATTGCCAATCCTGTTGTGCCATGATGGGAACTCCTATGGGCCATTTTTATATCAGGTAGAATAAATTATTTTTCATTATTTTCTTGGCTATTCTCCATTTGTTTATTCTTCTAAATAAACTTTAGAATGAGTTTAACTTGTTCCCTCCCTCCTCCAACAAATAATCTCTCTTGGCACTTTAACTGGAATAACATTAAAATTACAGATTAATTTTAGAAGACTTTACCAATATTTACTCTTTCCTTCCAGGATCATGGGTTGTGCCTCTCCATTTTTTCAGGTTTTCTTTTATGTCCTTTACAAGGTTTTGTAGTTTCTTCATAAATATCTATTTGTGTCAAGTTCATTTGCTTTTTGCTTTTTGCTTTTTATGCTAGTTGTGAATGGGATCTTTTATGATGGTCGGAAAACTAAGCAAGGATCCTTCTTGCATTCCTTAAATATACCCTATTTGGTTATAATTATTTTAAGCTATTGCTTGATTAAATTTGCTAATATCGTATTTAGGATTTATTCTCAAGAGAGGTTGGGCTATATTTTTTACTCCTTGAAGGACTTTTATAATAAGGTTTGCAAGGTTTTAAAATGAATTGGGGCGTTCCCGTCGTTGCTCAGTGGTAACGAACCCAACTAGTACCTATGAGGATGTGGGTTCGATCCCTGACCTCACTCAGTGGGTTGAGGATCCAGCATTGCCGTGAGCTGTGGTATAGGTCGCAAATGCCTCTTGGATCTTATGTTGCTGTGGCTGTGGTGTAGGCCAGCAGCTGTAGCTCCGATCCAGCCCCTAGCCTGGGAACCTCCATATGCCATAGGTGCAGCCCTAAAAAGCAACAAAACAAGAACAACAACAAAATTAATTAGGGAATTTGCAGTCTTTACCTTACTCTAAAACCACTTTATCCAATATAGTAGTTACTCGCCATGTTGGCAACAGAGCACTTGAAATGTGATTGCTGCAACTGAGGACTGAATTTCTAACTTGATTTAATGTACGTTTAAATTTAGAAACTGGGAGTTCCCGTCGTGGCGCAGTGGTTAATGAATCCGACTAGGAACCATGAGGTTGGGGGTTCGGTCCCTGCCCTTGCTCAGTGGGTTGACGATCTGGCGTTGCCGTGAGCTGTGGTGTAGGTTACAGACACGGCTCGGATCCCGCGTTGCTGTGGCTCTGGCACAGGCCGGTGGCTACAGCTCCGATTCAACCCCTAGCCTGGGAACCTCCATATGCCGCCGGAGCGGCCCAAGAAATAGCAACAATAACAACAACAACAACAACAAAAAAGACAAAAGACAAAAAAAAAAATTTAGAAACTGATCCTCAATTCTGGTATTGTCACTGCAGGGCTTGGGTTGCTGCTGTGGTGTGGGTTCAATCTCTGGCCCAGGAAATTCCACATACCTTGGGCATGGACCAAAGAGACAAACTAATCCTCAATTCAGTTACCGGAAATCTTTTATGTATGTTTGGAACAACGTGGATATGTCACTCTACTTTTCAATGGTCAATTTCATGATACCTAAGTCTTCAGAAATCAGTATTTCTGATAAAAATTTAGCATCTGAATTGAGATGTGGTGTGTAAAACACACTAGAGTTCAAAGACTTAGCACAAAAAATAATTTAAAACATCCTATCAATAATGTTTATAGTTGAAATGATAATATTTTTGATATACTGAATTAAATAAAATATATTATTAAAATTAATTATCTATTTCTTTTTACTTTATCTTTTACTTTACTAGAAATTTTTTAATTATGTATGAGGTTCATGCTATATTTCTCAGTCACCACTACTCTAAATTTTTAACTAATAGCAATTATCCTTAATATTTGATGGAACTACATGTTTTTTTATTTTTCTTGTCCTTTTTTTTTTTTTTTTTTTTTGGTCATGCACAGCATGTGGAGGTTCCCGGGCCAGGGAGTGAACCCAAGCCACAGCAGCGATAATGCTGAATTCTTAACAGGCCACCAAGGAAATCCTTTTTCTTCTTTTAATTGAACAATAGTTGATTTACTAGGACTACACTATTTTTAAAAATGTCTACATGTTGTTTTATCAAATGGATGAACTAAATGTGTTTAATCAATCTGTTATTGTTGAATATTTAAGTTATTTCTTCCTTTCCCTCTTTTCTTTTTTCCTTCAACGATTATAAACAATTTTGTGTTTAACAAGCTGGTGGCTGTATCTTTGTGTAGGGAATGACATGATCAGACTTGCTTTTTGAAAATCACTTTGTTTATCTTGTAGATAACAGACACTGGCCAAAGCTAAGCAGAGATTCAGCCAGTTAGGAAGCCACTGCGAAAGTTCTGGGGAGATGGGGCCCGGGGAAATGGAAAGAAATGGACACCTTTCTGAGACAGTTAGGGCAAAGAGCCAAGAGGACTTGGAAAGAATTGAACACTGGGATAACGGCAAAGAAACCACCAACGGTGACGCCTAAGGTTCTTCTTGGGCAACTAGAGGTTGGTGAGAGAGTCATTGAGGTGGGAGTCTTAAAGAAGGACTAGTTTGCAGGAATAAACTCTTTTTAAATTCTTTTTATGGCCGCATCGGAGGCATATGGAAGTTCCGGGGTTAGGAATCGAATCGGAGCTGCACCTGTCGGCCCTCTCCACAGCTACAGCCATGCGGGATGGAGCCACATCTGCGACCTATGCCACAGCCGGCAGCGAAGCCAGATCCTTAACCCAGTGAGCGAGGCCAGGGATCAAAAGTGATCCTCACAAACACTATATTGGGTTCTTAACCCACTGAGTCACAGAGGGAGCTCTGGGAATAAGCTCTTGAGTTCAGATTAAGAATGATGAGTTGAACCTGCTCCTGAGGCATCCGAGTAGAAGTGCGGGATAGATGGGCTAGAGCAAGAGGAGAGGCCAGGATGGAGATAAAATTTGGGAATCATTGGTGGATAGACAAAATCTGAAGGCTGAAATGGTCTGAAAGAGATGATCTGGGGAGAGAATGTAAATTGACAGATCTGGGTAATTGTAGGGGCGGGGGGCGGGGCAGGTAACTACAACCAAGCCTTGAGGAACATCCGTATTTAAAGCCAGGCTGAGGAGTCAGGAATGGGGACTAAGAGAGTGACCAGAGGTGTAGTGGCAAAGCCAGGGCAGCGTGGCGTGGACTGCCACAGAGCCAAGGAAAGGGGGTATTTTAGGGAGAGAGAATCAACAACTGCTGAGAGATTAAGATTTTCAAAGAGCCTATTGCTCATTCCTACTAATAATCAGAAAACACAAATTAAAACAAGATAACACGGTTCAACCACCAGGCGGTTAAGATTTTTGAAGATTAATAATATTCAGTGTGGGCAAAGATAGGGAGAAGGGTTGCTCTCACATCTTGTCGGTAGAAATGTAACGGACTAACTTTGGGGTTGTCTTGACAGCGTTTATAAAACTATAAACTGCAACCACTCTTTAACACAGCAATTTCTCGTCTAGGCATCTGTACTAGCGAAATGTTCACTCGTACACAAGAGGTGGTGATTACAATACTGTTCACTACACCACTGTTCGTAAAATGGAAAAACTGCTAATAGCATAAATGTCCTTTGGTGGAAAGACAACAATGGCATGTACTATTGAACACTACGTGCAGCAGGGCAAAGAAATAATGTAGATATATAGACATTTAAATGGAAAGCTCCCTAAGCCAGAATGAAATTAAAAAATAAGTTGCAGGAGTTCCCGTCGTGGCTCAGTGGTTAACGAATCCGACTAGGAACCATGAGGTTTCGGATTCGATCCCTGGCCTTGCTCAGTGGGTTGGGGATCCGGCGTTGCCGTGAGCTGTGGTGTCAGTTGCAGATGCGGCTTGGATTTGGCGTTGCTGTGAGCTGTGGTGTAGGCCGGCGGCTATAGCTCCGATTAGACCCCTAGCCTGGGAATCTCCACATGCCGTGGGAGTGGCCCAAGAAATGGCAAAAAGACAAAAATAATAATAATAATAATGTTGCAGAACAACATATATCACGTAATCTTATTAGTATACATGTATATTTGCGTTTAGATTTATATGGGTATAAATGCATAGAAATATACAAGAATAATCCAGCAAGCTGTTAGCAATGATTAATCTAAAAAGTGGTTTAGAGGAGCTCCCGTCATGGCTCAGTGGTTAACAAGCCATGAGGAACCATGAGGTTGCGGGTTCGGTCCCTGCCCTTGCTCAGTGGGTTGGGGATCTGGCGTTGCCGTGAGCTGTGGTAGTAGGTTGCAAACACAGCTCAGATCCCACGTTGCTGTGGCTCTGGCGTAGGCCGGTGGCTACAGCTCCAATTTGACCCCTAGCCTGGGAATCTCCATATGCTGCAGAACGGCCCAAGAAATGGCAAAAAAAAAAAAAAAAAAAAAAAAAAGTTGTTTAAAGTTAGTACGGATAGGTGAAGGAAGACTCGCCTTTACTCTGCGTACTTTGGAAGGGCTTGCATTTTTCTAACAAAAATTTATTAATGAATTGTTGTTTGTGTTTTAATGCCCAGGGAATTCAGAAACATGGGGATTATTGATGGTAAGTTTAGCCAGGGTGTCTCAGGGAAAAATGATGGGGGTGAAAGCCATTTTGGAGTGGTTTGGTACTTTCCTTCTGCGTTATTTCTACTACTGCCCCCATTAGTTCAGACAGCTGTGCCTGAGCCAGTCTCTGACGGGGTGGTGGAAAGGATATGAGCTCGGTGTTAGGAGACTCAAATGGAGATCCTGGGACCGACATGTACTAGCTGAGCCTTTCCTGATCTGTCTGTTTAGTGGGAGCACTCACAGAGTGTTGTGAGGATTACATGAGATGATATCATATCACCAACACCATTCAGGTGGTTAATTATATTATCACTGTACTAATCCTGGGGCCCCAAAATTCGTGTATTGTCCTGCGCCTTGAAATGACTTTTTCAAGTCCTTATCCCAAGGAGTCAAGGCTTGCCCAGGACCTGGTTTCAGGTCAGCAAGGCTTCATCTCACCAGCCTGCCCTGGCTGACTGGCAGTGGCAGCAAGGGGAATCTGTGTGAGAAGGATGCTCAAGGCCAGTAGGCATGTGCATCACCATCCAATCCATCAGCAATGTCTGAAGTGGATGCAGGAGGGAGGAGTGGACGCGCGCGCGTGCACACACACACACACACACACACACACCTCTTGTTCACACAAGGCAGTAAGAGAGGCTAAGCTGTTTCCAGGAATTTGGGCCCTTTCTCTTTCTTCTCACTTTTTAGCCATTCTCGTACTATCAACTGGTTCCATCTAATTTCTTCCAAGGTTTAGCCTCTCTTTTGTGTCTCCCAGGGATAACTGTGTTCATGAAGGTCTTCTTGAAAGCAGAAAACCTTTCAAAATCACCCAAAATGAATCTTTAGCAGTGAACTGGAGCCCAGTGAAAGGTAGTCACTGAAATAATTTTGAGCCCAGAGTTTTATCCCTAGCTTTTAAATCACACCTCAAAGGTAGCCTCCTTTTCTGCTCCTTCTAAAGTCAAAAGGACACTCAGGCCACGTGATGACTCCTAGGACAGCACCGTCCCAGCTAGCCTGGTCTGGCCAAGCATGATCTGAATGCCACATGGGAAGGACCCATGGGTGTCAGCCTTCATCTTCCAGGACTACCAGCTTCTCATTTTGTTTCTCTCAAACTCCCATCTCTTCCCTATGGGCACTTAACACACAAGAAAGCACATGGACATAAAAGGGCTTGTGTGTGTTTAATAATGATGACAGTGGCGGCAGCTTTTATGGGGGCCACCTAGGACCAGGGTTCAGTGCCTGTGCAGGGACTTGAGCCTTTTCTTTCCCCTCATTCACATAAAGGAGTGCCTCCTCACACACCCTCCTTGCAATGATTTCTTAATCTTAAAACTGACTTTCCTAGAAGGATACCTTTCCATTTTGTCTCTATTGTTAGATTTTTTAAAAATAATGATTATATATTATAGAAAAACAGAAATTTTTCCACGGGGGGAGAGGAACAAATTTTCCAATAGCTTCTCTGTCTTCGTCCTTTACAGCCAATTTGCTCAAGTTTACTGGATGACAGCTACATTTAGTTTAAGAGTATTTGTCCTCTTATCCATAGCATTTGGCATTAATCCATTGGCATAAAATACAAACAACTTTACCTACATTGTTTGAAAGACTTTAGAGGTAGGAGGTAGGAATACTGTGAGTGGCAAAAGTCCAGCAAACATGCCTAAAGCTGAATAAGAACGGCATTACGTGTTTGTAAGGAAACGAAGCTATCTCATCCTCTTTCTCCTAAGTTGCCTTTTCCTTTGTTTATGCTTTTTTTTTTTTTTTACCACCTCTCTTAGTTTTCTATTGCTGTGTGTTTCTAGTGGTTTAGACAATGTAGACTTACGACCTTGAAGTTTCAAAGGTTGAGCATGGCTTAGTAGGATCCTCTGCTCAGGGTCAGCTGCAGTGCAGGCGGTGGCCAGGGCTGGTATCTCCTCTGAGGCTCGGGGTCCTCTTCCAAGCTTGTGTGCTTGTTGGAAGAATTCTTTCCTTGCAGCTCGCTTCTTCAAGACCAGCAGGGTGGTTCCCTGACGACCTAGTATTTAAGGATCCTGCATTATTACTGCTGTGGCTCAGGTCACTGCTCACTGCTGTGATGGAGGTTCAGTCCCTGGTCCTGGAACTTTCACATGCCATAGGAACAGCAACAAAGAAGAAGAAAGAAAGAGGCGAAAGAAGAGAACGAGAGAGAGGAGGATGAGGAGCGGAAGGAGAGAAGAAGAGACCAGAAAGAAAGGAAGCAAAAAGAAAGACAGGCAAGATAAGAAAGAAGAAAGAAATAAAGAAAGAAGAAGGAACGGAAAGAAGTAAAAACAAGAAGAAAGAAAAGAAAGAGAAGAAAGAAAGAAGAAGAAGGAAGGAAGAAGGAAGGAAGGAAGGAAGGAAGGAAAGGAAGGACAAACTTTTTTGTTTCCTTCTGACGCCGAAGGAAGCGAAGGAAAGAAGGAAGGAAAGAAGGAAGAAAGAAAAAACACAACTAGCAGGCTCTTTTCTGATCTCAGGGAAGGGCTAAGTCCTCTTTTAAAGAGTTCTCCTGCTTAGGTCAGTCCCACCCAGGACAATCAGTCAACTGATTAGGAACTTGAATTACATCTACAAAATTTCCCTCATCTTTGCCACAAACATAACCTATCAAAAGAGTGGTAGCTGTCATAGCCACACCTCCCACCCACACTGCAGGAGAAGGGATTATAGAAGGACTACTGGAGGTCAAGTTAGGATTCTGCCTATCACATCATATTTTTACACTGAGCCATCACAGACAAATGAGAAAATACAAGTAAGCAAAAAAGGAAAATAAATTAAATAATTGGAAACTCTACCACCTAGAGAGAACCTCTCTTAGCTTGTTGACTTAGCCCTCTGCCTGTTTCCCATATGAATATGTATTTGTAGCAAACACACTACACTGTTACTGACTTTTTCTCATTCTAAAAACGTTTTGAAACTGTCTTACTATATTCACACATAAATATCTATTGCATGCACTTCAAAGGATGTCGTACACTCTATTTTATAAAGTTCCTGTAATTTATTTAAGCAGCCCATAGTATAGGGGGGGAAGTTAAAGAAACTTTTCAGTTTTGAACAGTTTTCGATTTACAAAAAAATTGTGAACCTAGTACAGAGAGATCCCATATATCTCACACCCAACCAAATAATAGTTTTCCCTATTATTAAAATCTTTTTGGGGGGGCTTTTTTTTTTGTCTTTTCAGGGCCATACCCACGGCATATGGAGGTTCCCAGGCTAGGGGTCTAATCGGAGCTACAACTGCTGGCCTACACCACGGCCCCAGCAACGCAGGATCCAAACCGTGTCTGTGACCTCCACCACAGCTCATGGCAACACTCGATCCTTAACCGTCTGAGTGAGGCCAAGGATCGAACCCGCCACCTCATGGTTCCAACTCGGCTTCGTTTCTGCTGCAACATGACAGGAATGCTTTAAAATCTTATATTAGCATGGTACATTTCTTAAAATGAATAAATGAACATTGATACATTATCATTATCTAAAATCCATATTTTATTCAAATTTCCTTGCTATTTTTTCTTTTTATGGCCGCACCTGCAGCATATGGAAGTTCCCAAGCTAGGGGTTGCATCAGAGCTGCAGCTGCAGGCCTACACCACAAATTTCCTTGTTTTTTTACCTAATGTCCTTTTCCTGTTCCAAGATCCATACAGAATCCCACATTACATCTAGATGTCATGGCTACTTAGGCTCCTCTTGAATGCGGCAGTTTCTCAGACTTTCCTTGTTTTTAATGACCTTGACAGTTTTGAGGAATACTAGCCAGGTCTTTTGGAGACTGCTTCTCACCTGGGATATTTGTCTGATGTTCTTCTCATCATTAGACTGGGGTTATGTTTTAGAGAAGAAGACCACAGAAATAAACTGCCATTTTCAGCACATTGTTTGAAGAGTACACATGGTCAACCTGACTTATCACGATTGATATTAACTTCGATCACTTGGCTGGGGTAGTGCGCTATGTCTCTTCTCCACTTTTTTTTTTTTTTTTTTTTTTTAGGGCTGAACCTGTGGCATATGGAGGTTCCCAGGCTAGGCGTTGACACAGACAAAGCCACTGAAAAAGACTGAGACCAAATCTTTCTCCGCGCAGCCACTTTGAAAAATGGTTTGGTAGTTTCTACAAAATTAAATATACACTTTCCATATGACTGGCAATTCCAGTCCTAGGTATTTACCCAGGAGAAATAAAAAAAATGTCCACCAAAACACAAGTATTAAATAATCAAAGCAGCTGTATTTGTAAAAGCCTAAAACTGAGAGAATCTAAATGTCCATCAGCAAGTGAATGTATAAACAAACTAAATTCTCTCCAGAGAATGGAATACAACTCAGCAATGAAAATAAACTACTGCTCTGTGCAACAACAAAGAAATGCCTCAAATATATGTTGAGCGAAAGAAGACACAAAAGAGCACTTTCAATATGATTCCATCTATGAAATTTTAGTTTAGTTTATTATTTTATTTCATTTTATTTTTTGCCTTGTCTTTTAGGGCCACACCCATGGCATATGGAGGTTTCCAGGCTAGGGGGTCCAGTCAGAACTGCAGCTGCCAGCCTACACCACAGCCACAGCAATTCAGGATCCAAGCCGAGTCTGTGACCTACACCAAGCTCACCGCAACGCCGGATCCTTAGCTCACTGAGCGAGGCCAAGGATTGAACCTGAGTCCTCATGGATGCTAGTCAGGTTCACTAACTGCTGAGGCACGACAGGAACCCCTATATGAAATTTTATAAGAGGTAAAACTAATTTATGGAGGCAGAAAACAAATCAGTGCTTGGGGTTGGGGGAGATGGATGGGGGAGACTGACCGCAAAGGGCTCAAGGGAACTTTTGGGGGTGTTGGGACTAAGCAGTAGTGGTTACATGGGTTTATACAGTCGTCCAAACTCTTTGTGCACTGAAAATGGGTGCATTTTGGCCATGTAAATCACACCTCGATAATACTGATTGAAAGAAAATGACAACAAAACGGAGTCCAGATTGAAAAAAAAGAGGAGGTAGAGGGGGGAGAGGGAAGAGGGGGAGGGGGAGGGCTCAGGGGAGGAGGAGGACCCACAGGAGAGGGGAGTAGGTAGGGAGGAACATGCTCACCCCAGGTGGGCCTTCTCAGGGAAGGAGGGCAGGGCCTCTTCTGCTCTCTCCCCAAATTCTCTTCCTGATTCTCGAATGTGCCCTCCCCACTCCTCAACTCTGCTGGAGGAGAGAAGGAATCCCTTATCCTGAATCAGCCCAGCTGCAGGGCCTGGACTCAAAGAGAACGCAGGTTGTGGACACAAAGAGTAGACCCACCATACCCAGCAGCCCTGAGCCTGGAGGTGCTCTGTGACACATCTGCTTGTTGGGGTGCAGGGAAAGAGATGGGACATGTTGGAGCTCAGGCAACTTTACCTGCAGGACACTCAGAGGCAGAACTTGGCAAAAGTGGGGGTGCCTCACTGCCTGTGCAGATGGGCAGAGGTCTACAACACGGCCACGCAGGGTGGACTGCTGGCCTGAAACTGCTTCACCCCTGGGTGAGCCCCAGGTCCTGGCACAGTCGGCATTATTGTGATACACCCAAGAGGAGGCAGCATTTGTGCCAAGGAGGACAATGGGCACAGGTGATGCATTAGGAGCAGCTCCTTGGAGGCTGCTGGGGAGACCAGGTTGGTGGACTCTGGTCTCAGGGACATGCCTGGGTGTCCCCCCTCCCCCCATATACTGACAGGGGCATTGTGATGCCCAGGACCAACTGAAGGAAACTTCAAGAGGAACCTTAGCAGTGTGGGTGAGCAGGACATTTGGGAAAGATTAGATCCACTGCCAGTCAAGCAGCGTTTGAGATTTGAGGTATTTATGTAACATAAGCTCATCCGTTCCTTTACGACTCTTTGTTGAGGCTCCTCAATGAACCAGACACTGATTTAGTCACTGGGGCTAAAGTAGGGGCCAAAGCGAAAAATCCCTGCTATCATGGGATTCACCTTCTGTGACGGTTACATCCTGTCATTTCAGCCGGAGGGAGTGCTTTGAAGGAAGGCAAGAAAGGGGGAGGGGAGGGGATGGGCAGCGCCCCTCTGAGAAGGGACCCTTCACCACCCTTTGGACCCAGGGGTCAGAGACGCCTGGAGCATGCTGGCTCCCAGAAAAATTCTTAGCAGGGCAATTGCTGGCTCAAAGAGCATAAACATTCTAAGGCTTTTGATAAATAGGTGCTAATAAATTATTCTCCAGAAAGTCTCCTAGGTTGCCTTCTTAAAGAAAGGGGGGAAAGCTATGTATTTTAGGAGTGCTTCAGAGAGTTTTAAAAATGTGTGTGTGTGTGTGTGTGTGTGTGTGGTAGGCAACGTCTCCTTTTCCACATGCCACCTCAGAAGGGACAATTCAAGTCCATTTCCCACTCATGTCAGACCTAAGATTTTAGGAACTAAAGAGTCTAGTAGTTGAAACACCAGGCAGAAAGGCCTGTGTGTGTAACCCAGCTCTAGCTGGGGCTCACCTGGGGCTCAGCCGGTGGTAAATCATCAGCTGTGGTGTGACTCCGGGGAACTTTTTCCAAAAGCTGTGGAAGCCTCAGTTTTCTCATCTGTAAAATCGGCATTGTAATTAAGCTTCATTCAAAAGGTCATTGGAGGGTTCAACAAGACAATGTGAGTGAGGTGCTTCACAGAGGTACCTAGTACACAGTAAGTGGGTGTGATTGGCACTCTGCAAAGTCAGCAGTGCTTCGGGCCCCAGGGCAGTCTTCTGGCCCAGGGCCACGTGCTCCCACATGGCAAAGAGATGGCGCAGGCTTGCTCTGTGCCTGCTTCCCAACACCAGATCAATTGTTGTCCTCCAAGATTTCCTGTCTGGCTGAGGGTCCCTACCCAGGTATGAATTAACCCAACTTTAAAAGACTCCAGATGAATGTAAATTGGTGCAGCCACTATGGAAAATAGTATGGAGCTTCCTTAAAAAACTAAAAATAGAGCTATCATATGATACAGCAAATCCCACTTCTGGGCATATATCTGGAGAAAACAATAATTTGAAAAGATATATGCACCCCAATGTTCATTGCAGCACTATTTACAATAGTCAAGACATGCAAGCAACCTAAATGTCCATCCACAGAGGAGTGGATAAAGAAGATGTAATATATGTACACACACACACACACACACAAATAGAAAACTACTCATCCATAAAAAAGAATGAAATAATGGCCATTTGCATCAACATGGATGGACCTAGAGATTATCACACTAAGTCAAACCAAGAAAGATAAATATTATATGATGTTACTTATATGTGGAATCTAAAAAAAAAAAAAGTTCATTTGTATATGAACTTATTTACAAAACAGAAAGAGACTCACAGACATAGCAAACAAACTTATAGTTACCAAAGGGGAAAGAAGGTAGAAGAGGGATAAATTAGGAGTTTGGGATAATCTGATACAAACTACAGTGTATAAAATAGATAAACAATAAGGTCCTACTATACAGCACAAGGAACTGTATTCAATAGTCTGTAATAACCATGATGGGAAAGAATATGAAAAAGAATGTATAGGGAGGGAGTAGGATGGGCTAGGAGTTTGAGGTTAGTAGATGCAAATTATTACGTTTAGAATGGATAAACAATGAAGTCCTACTATATAGTGGAGGCAACTATACCCAATTTCTTAGGATAGACCATGATGGAAGGTAGCATAAGAAAAGGAATGTATACATATGTATGACCGGGTCACTTTGCTGTACAGCAAAATTGGCACATTGCAAATCAACTATACTTTAAAACAATTTTTTAAAGAAAAAGAATACATATATATATGTATGAATCACTTATCCCAGAAACTAACACAACATTGAAAGTCAACTATGTCAATAAAATAAATGAATGAATAAATAAAGCCCCCCCCCCAGATAATATGTGTAGGTTTGTGTGTATGTGTGTGATTTTTCCCTCCTAGAAAGGAACAAGGATTTCTTCCCACACTCTAAGCAAAACCAGATGAGCAGAGTTAGCTCAAACTTCTCAAAAACAATTCACCTCTGCACTTAGACTAGATATGGACTCTTTCAACCCCAAAGTACACTTGTGGGTGTGTAGGTCTGAAAAACCACAAGTGACTCGGAACAGGGGCAGAGTAAAACCTGAGCCTGAACACCCTTCAGACAGACTTGGCAAGTTTAGATTATTTGCTTCTGCCAAACAACAGCAACAACCACAAAACACCTCAAATGCAAATACAACCATTACTTTACCTGGAACTTGGACATGAAATGTTCTGCCCCTGCTTTCTTTACATACCTTACACTGTGCACATCGACTTCTCACATTTGCTCTCTAATCGTCCCAAGACCCCCAGACTCAGCAGTCACACCTCAGCAGTTCTTTAAATTAACCCCGAAAAATGGGCTGGTCCCTCATTCACCACCTACCCCTACCCAGCTCAGGGCAAGGTGTTCACAGCGAGGAATGGCTCACCTGGAAAGCTCTTCTGACTTGTCTAAGAGCTCAACGGTTCCCAAATACGGATCCAAGTTTCCACCCATCCCTAGTGAGATAAGATAAATGAGAATAATGCAGAGAGGGTTTTCACAAGCTAAAGGTATTCAATTCCATTTTTAATTCTTAAATGATATCCTCTTTACTTTTTGCTTTCAAATATTCTTTTATGAGATCTAGTGACAATAGACGAAGGTTAGTTGTGTTGCTGTTTTGTTTTGTTTTTTATACTGTTCTTTCTTGGCAAAAGAGAAAGTTGGCAAAAAAAAAAAAAAGACTTGGCCAACGCCATGCTCATCAAAATGTATTTTGAGATTTTCTTAGTCGACAAACCCCAAAGGTTTGGAAAAGGAGCCAAGTGCACGAACAGAAGGAAATGCATATCACCTGGGGCGCTGCCCCATTCTGTGCTCACGTGAGTCACTGCTCATCCTCACAGCAACCCTGGGGAGCAGGCAAGGGTATTTCCCTTCGATGGATCAGGAAAGCTAGGCTTCTAGCGATTAAGGGACTTGCCTAAGGTCACTCACAAGGAAGGGGGAGGAGGAAGGCGGGGATTTGAACCTTGACTCTGGGAAACTAGGTCCAGAGTCCCCTCCTTCACCTCACAATGTCTATTCCAGAATTCCCGCCCACAAAAAAATTCAGAAAAGAGACTCAGAAAAGCATGTAAAATTGAGGTGGGTGTAGAGCCTTCTTCAGCAGCCACCGTGCGTAAGTACATTCACAGAGCAGAAGCGATGCATCCAACCACAACTGAGAGAGAGACAGAGAGATGGAGAGAGGGAGGCGAACCACGGTATTCCACGGTCCATGCACTTACAATAAACACAATGGCTGAAATTAGGAAAGTGTTAAGTGCTGAACAATCAATCAGCGCCAAGCTGATTCATAATGTGAAGGGGCAGGGGCGGGGCCTGAGCACATTAACTGCCCTCTTCAGCCCCTGAGTCCCCGGAACAGGAACTGGACACGGCAGCAGCTGCCTCATTACCAGACAAATGTAAAGAAAGTGACAGTTTAGGGAAAAACAAGCATGATTAAAGGATGGAAGAATCCATGAGTAAAGATGAAGAAATAATTACGCACAGCTCGGCTGACTCATAAATCAAGGATGATCATTCCTTCTACAAACACGGGCAAGGTGAAAAGAATCAAAGAAAGACGCGCTGTTTAAGGTGCATTTAAAAGTGAAATAGTGGCTGGAATTAAGAGAGTGCTGAGGAGTTCCCATCGTGGCGCAGTGGTTCACGAATCCGACTAGGAACCATGAGGTTGTGGGTTCGGTCCCTGGCCTTGCTCAGTGGGTTAACGATCGGGTGTTGCCATGAGCTGTGGTGTAGGTTGCAGACGCGGCTCAAATCCTGCGTTGCTGTGGCTCTGGCGTAGGCCGGTGGCTACAGCTCCAATTCGACCCCTAGCCTGGGAACCTCCATATGCCGCGGGAGCAGCCCAAGAAATAGCAAAAAAAAGAAAAAAAAAAGAGAGAGAGAGAGAGTGCTGGAATCGGAAAGTCAGGGACAAGTGGACTCACTGTGAAAAATCACCCCCTGGGGGGGAAGCAGCCCAAACCCCAGGGGGGTGGAGAATGGACTGAAGTCAGAAAGAGCACAGTAGGGAGCAGGCCCCCTCTGGGCTGAGACGTGACCTGAGTCTTTTCCCTGCCTTCCTCACCTCTCTCTCCTTCCTCCCCTTCACCTCAGGAAGATAGGACAGCAATTTGAGGAGGAAAATAGTGTCAACAAATATGGCAAGGTGTCATAACATCAGCCCACAGCTCGGGTTGATTTGGAGCCATGGCTAAGGAGCATTAATTATCCCCAAGAAACCAGTCCCACAACAGAACAATCCTGGGGGCAGAGCAGCCCCTCGGGATTGCAGGGATCGGGTGGCCAGGCTTATTTATCCAGAACCAGCTATCGCAGGATTTACTGACGGCTCACGAGGGGTTCCCCATCACTGCGGGCAGAGGAGGGTGAGGTTTGGGCCTCTTCAGCCACTGGAATTCTAGGGTGCCTTAGGAGTGCCTGGGCCCTGGTACCCAGAAAAGGATGGACGACCAGGGAGTCTGTCCTCTTTCCGCTGGGATCAAACCATTTGGCCCAACCTGTGAAGAAGGGGTTCCTGTCCTGAAATGTCACCCTGAGGAAGAGGAGGCAGGTGGGACAGGAGGCCGAAGGGTCAAATGTGGGTTTGGGAAGAGGCTAGCACTTATGGATATGGCGGCAGCAGGGGAAGGGTGATGGACATACTGAACATCAGGGAAAAAAAAAAAAAAAAAGCAAGAGAGGTGGAAAAACAGAGAGACCTCCTGGAGCTTGTATTATAAGCCTGCTGAGACCTAATTCCCTGCTTCTTACATTGCCATGCATATTATGGGTGCTCCACAAAGGTTTATCATTGACAGCGCAATTAAATAAACATAAGAACTAGGTGACACAGGGGCAAGCTAGGAGCTAAATAAGGCCCATGGCATAAATTACAAGCTTATTGAGGGCAGGGAATCAGTGTATAAATTCTGTAGCATTTTCTCCCTGAAAAGCCCCAAGCATTTAAGGGATAAATGATACCAGTTACAAAGTCAAGCATTTTAAAATAGTGGCAACCCCCATGAGGTGAATTTCAGTCCTTTTTCAATTTCTCTCCTCGGTCTCTTAGCGATTTTTTTTCCGTCATAAAATGAGCAGTCCAAGTTTTTAGTCTGACATGCTTCTCAGAACTGCCTGTTGGCTTTAAATAAGCTAAAGGGAAGTAATATAATACCCCTGGTTTGAAACATCAGGTCCAGCCATCATATGTGGCCAAGTGGCCTGCCTGGAGAGTGCTGGACCCCAGGCTCCCCACCTCGGGGGCCACCTTTTCGTGCTTATATCCATTTGCCAAACCAGGAGTCAGCAGGCACAGATGGCACATGCAAGGCACAGTGCTGGCCTTTGGGGGAAAAAGCAAAATACACAGGACACTGGAAATGCAGGCCCCTGGGGACAGAAGTGCACTATTCTTTTTTTTTTTTTTTCTCTCTCTATCTTTCAATATCTACCCCTGGAAGAAGGACACTATAAGCCACCAGGAGTCATTTACTACTTAGTACAGATCAAGGCCCAGAATGAGGTTAGTTTAAAAGTTTTTTGACTGATAGAGAGAGAAAGAGAGGAAGAGGGTAGGGGTCCCAGAGCACAATCCAGGTGAGGAAGGGAGGGCCACACTGGAAGACTAGAGGAACCGAAGACAAGCCGTATCACTTTAGTAACTAATTAAACACATACACACACACAATAAAAACTTACAAGTCATCCTGCTAGAATCAAAGATAAAAGATACGGCGTTCCCATTGTGGCTCAGCAGTAACAAACCCAACTAGTATCCATGAGGATGTGGGTTTGATCCCTGGCCTCACTCAGCGGGTTAAGCATCTGGGGTTGCCATGCGCTGTGGTATAGGTCGCAGACACAGCTCGGATCTGGCGTTGCTGTGGCTGTGGCGCAGGCTGGCGACTGTAGCTCCAATTCAACCCCTAGCCTGGGAACTTCCACATGCTGCAGTTGCAGCCTTAAAAAAAAAAAAAAAAAAAAAAGATAAAACATATAAGCCCAGACCCATTTTGTGCATGCAATCACACAGGAGGCAGAAAAAAGTGAACAAATAGCTATAAAACAATGACAACTGTTACAACAAAGTTAACAAAAGGGATAATGGATGACATTTTAAAGTGAACTATAGATTAGAATATTAGTATCCCTGATGAATATCTTGATTTTGATGTCTGTACTGTAAGCTCTGTAAGTGAATTTCCTGATCTTAGGAAATAGATGCTCCAGTATTTCGGGGTTTTTTTAAATTTTTTTTTAAATAAATAAATAGGCATGTGTATACAACATCTGAAAGGCACAGAGGATGAAAGAATGACTCTTGGGAGAGAGGAAGGGCAGGAGGAGAGTACGGAGGGGATTCATGAGGATTTGACTTTTAAGCACAAGGGAAAATACAGTGAAAAAATTAATTTGGAGAAGAGGGGCTGGAGGGAGTGAGGGCAGGCTAGGAAAAGGTCGTGAGCAAGGCTGTGGCATAAAAGCCCAGAGGACATGCCCACCTGGAAATCTTCAAGAGTGAAGCCTACCTAGAGTTTCCAAGGCGTGAGGAAGGATGCGGATGAAAACACAGATGGGATGGGACTCTTTGGGCCTGAGAAGGGCGGCCTCTACAATTGGGAAGTCGAAAGAAATTTCTCGGTAGACACAGTTCTCATCCGCAAAATGACCACTGTCATGTGAGACAGCGCCCGTGTCTGTAACGCATGCCCTAAAACTTCAAGACCATCAAAAAAACATACAAACGATTTAAAAAATCAGGGTCACCTGAGCTAAGAAGTGCTCAGAATTGTGTTGGTTACCCACACAACACTTACGAGCAACTTCTGTGTGTGGGCCTTGGGCTGGAGACACGGTTCCCACCCTCAAAGCAGATCACAGGCTGGTAATCAAGAAGAGCTTCTTGGATACAGTGAGTTTTGAGTGGGAGAGAAGGGATGTGGATTGACAACCAACCAGATCTCCGGGGGGCTTGGCTTCTTCAGGCCTGCCACTGACCTCCAAGGAGGGTGTTTGGCCTGTACTGTGGTTGGTACCCAGGCATCAGTGCACTGATGTCAGGAGAGAAAGCCAGAATGGAAGGGCCATATGGGAGCCAGCAGAGGCAAGAAAGGCCTTCTAAACTGGAAATAACTGACCTGTGCTTAGGCACAGTGACAAATCTGTTGGAAGAATGTAAAAAAATTAAATTGGTCAAGAAAGTTAGGAGCCAATCTCATTTCTTCATCTAGATGCAAAAATCCTGGACATGGAATTTGGCAGCGTATAAAAAAAAAAGATAATGAGGAGTTCCTGTCATGGCTCAGTGGTTAAGGAATCCAACTAGGAACCATAAGGTTTCGGGTTCGATCCCTGGCCTCGTACAGTGAGTTAAGGATCCAGCATTGCCATGAGCTGTGGTGTAGATAGCAGACGTGGCTCAGATCCCGCTTTGCTGTGGCTGTGACATAGGCCAGCAGCTACAGCTCTGATTAGACCCCTAGCCTGGGAACCTCCATATGCCTCAGGAGCGGCCCTAGAAAAGGCAAAAAAAAAAAAAAAAGATAATGCATAGTGATCAAGGTAGGTTCATCCTCAGAATATGAGTGACTTGATATTAGAAAACCTATTAGGAGCTGCCTTGTGGTGCAGTGGGTTAAGGATCTGGCATTGTCACAACTGCAATGACTTGGGTTGCTGCTGTGGTGCAGGTTGAATCCCTGGCCAGGAAAATTCCACATGCCACAGGTACAGCCATAAAGAAAACCAAACCAAACCAAAACATTAGAAAAGCTATTAATATAATTCACCACATTAATCGATAAAAGGAGAAAAACCATATTGTTATCCAAACAATCGTAGAAAAAAATATTTGCTAAAATTTACCACAAATTCATAATGAAATTTCCTACCTGATAAAGAGTTTTTACCAAATAATTACAGCAAACCTCATTCTTCAAGGTGAAATGTTCGAAGCATCACATTAAAAACAGGAACAAGACAAAAATGTCCACATCAACTCTTCTTCCCAGCATTGTACTTGAAGTCCTATCCAGTGCAATAAGACAAGAAATAAAATGTATAAGTTTGGAAATGAAAAAACAAGATGATTTTTATAAAAAATATTATTTTTTATTTAGAAAACAAAAGACTATATATAAATTGCTGGAATTAATTTTTTTTAAGTTCAACAAGGTGGTGGATAATATAAGTAGATTGCATTTCTATACTCCACTAATAAACAGTTAGAAAGCATAATTTTATTTATTTATTTTTGTCTTTTTTTTTAGGGCCACACCTGTGGTATATGGAGGTTCCCAGGCTAGGAATTCAATCAGAGCTGTAGCTGCTGGTCTACACCACAGCCATAGCAACACCAGAACCAAGTGGCATCTTCTACCTATGCCGCAGCTCACAGCAAACACTGGATCCTTAACCCATGAGCAAGGCCAGAGATCGAACCCACATCCTCATGGATTCGTTTCCTCTGAGCCATGATGGGAACTCCCCTGGCTGAATCTATTAAATTGATTTTACAAACCACTAAAAATCATGAATCCCAGTAGGAAAGTCAGCACTCTTGAGAAATTCCTGCGCATGTGTCAGGCACCATGTAAGAGACTATTCCCAGTAGCATTATTCATAAATGAAAAAAAAAAAAAAGGAAAACAACCCAAACATCCATCAGTAGGAAGCTAAACAAATAAATTATGATATATTCACCTAATACGATATTACAGGGGCTCAATCAATGTTTATTGAATGAATTAATAAACAGCTGTGAAAATGAAGTATAGCTATATGGGGCAATTTGGACAAATCTTAGAAATACAATGTGCAGTGGACAAAGCAGGTCACTGTTGATTCTTACACTGAACAAAACCATTTTTAAAAAGCTAAAAAAGGTAAGCAAAATAAATACTATTTTGCTTAAGGACTCATGCATGTGATAAAACTACCCTAAAAATCAAGGATCTAATAAACACAAAATTCAGGACAGAAGTTATCTCTAGGGAGTAAGAGTTATCTCAGAGAGTGAGAGTGGGAAGTTCACAAGTAGTTAACAGAAGTGGAAATGTTATTGTGTTGGGTGGTTTACAAATGTTTATTTTAGTATTATGTTTTGCACTTAGATATACATTGTATATTCCTCTATCTATCAAACATTTTTTAAAAGATAGAAATGAGCTTGATGAAATTGGAAGACAGAGAATCCTGCCCACACTGAGCAAGCCGCATAACTCTTTCATCGATATACCGAAATATCAGTAAAATAGGCCAAGCTGATCTTCTTCCAAGACTGTGAAAAACAGCTGATAAGCATTTTATCAGGTTGAAAAGAAGAGTATTCAGACAAAGTGTTGAAGTGGCTGTCATTTCCTCTTCTGAGCTATCTGCTCCAGTTTCCTTACTCCCATCCAGTAACCCCCCTGGTAATTGCTTCCCACAGCCATGGAATGTTCTTCTGCATCCCCAACTGTAGGTTGCTCTTGGAATTCTTGGTTAGGGATCTTGGGGTGTCAATAGAAGAAGACCACAGCCTCTCAAGGGTAAGGGCCAAGGCTTACTCATCTTCATGTTTCTAATCTTCAGCCCAAGGTCTGTGCAGAGTTAAGTACTAGAGAGTTGTGTCCTGTACAAATGCATGAAGCACTTAATGAAAGAATAAATGACCATGGCAGCTATGTTAAGGATGCTATACCATTTCTGTCACTGCCATACTTGAGATTATTTCAGGCTGTTCTGATTCATGATCTAAACTGGCTGTTCCGATTCATGATCTAACCTGAATCATAGTAATGGGCAGGGCTTCCCCAAAGGTATTTAAGAATTGAAGATCTGAGGGAGAAGGTAAGATGAGGTCACAGGATAAAATTGGGGAAGCAGCCAACTTTAAAATAAAAACGAGAAGCCTTGGGAATTTTTAAAAGTCCAATTGGGCATATCAGTAAGTTGGTGATTATCTTTCTCATTCCCACTTTAATTTTTATTATGGTTAATCACAAAATGTCATGAGCAGAGGACAGTGGCTAACAGCATGGAATGTGGAGGCATTGTCTGGGTTTGAATCCTGATTCCTCCACTGACTAAGCTGAGGCAAATTACTTCACCGCCCTGCACCTCAGCTTTCTCATCTGAAAATGGAAATAATAATAGCATCTCCCTCACAGAATTGTAATGACAAGTGACTCAGTGAGTAGATAATCATAAAGAGGACAGCGCCTGGCACACAACAGGGATCCTAGCAGTGTTGTGATAAAATCGTTTTGTGGGGGGTTTTTTTTGTTTTTTGTTTTTTTTGTTTTTTGTTTTTTTTTTGTTTTTGTTTTTTTTTTTTGGTCTTTTTAGGGCCACACTCACAGCATATCGAGGTTTCCAGGCTAGGGATCAAATCCGAGCTGTAGCCACTGGCCTACACCACAGCCACAGCAACACCAGATCCAGTCTGCAACCTACACCACAGCTCACAGCAACACTAGATCCTTAACCCACTGAGTGAGGCCAGAGGATCAAACCTGCATCCTCGTGGATACTAGTCAGACTCACTTCTGCTGAGCCATAATGGGAAGTCCTTTTTTTTTTTTTTTTTTTTTTAAATCTTTATCCAAGATGGACAAAAACACACTTGTGTGCCCACGTGCCTCCTGCACTCTTCGGGTCAGTTGCCACATGGGTACTCAGGTCAGTTTTCTACTGTGCCAAAACAATCTCTATGGCCTTTCCCAAAGAAAGCCCCAGAGAGGCTTCATCTTTGTGGAGCTTTGCTTCATTAGCATCCTCGAAATCCTGTTGTTGATACCGTCTAAGATGACTGTCATTAATATATATGGACTTCTGAGAGTCTGCCTTCATAATGCTTGTCCCACCAATTTTTTTTTTCTTCTTCTTCTTTTAATGGCCACAACTGTGGCATATGGAAGTTCCCAGGCTAGGGGTTGAATCTGAGCTGCAGATGCAGTCTATGCCACAGCCACAGAAGCAGCGGATCCGAGTTGCATCTGCAACCCATGCCGCAGCTTGGTAGCAGCACTGTACCCTTAATCCACCAGGCGAGACTAGAGAGCGAACCTGAATCTTCACGGACACTGCATTGGGTCCTCAACCCACTGAGCCACACGGGAAATCCTTTCCCACCCTTCTTTCTTTTCCATTTTTCCTCTCTTTCTCTCTGCTTCCTCTACCTCCTTGGACTATTGTAAGAGCCTTCTAACAGATTTCCCTGCCTCTAGTCTCTTGTTTCTGCCAGTTCATCCTTGGCCCTGGGGACACATTAAATCTTCCTCAAACAATCCTTTGCACACATCATTCTCACCTACCCCTCTGCTCCTTTGCCACTGTGTACAAATTCCTTAGCTTGACTGTCAAAGACTCTCTAGGCAACTTTAGCTTCACTCTCCCACTCTCTCTCTCTCTGCCTTTATAAACCTTTTTTTTTTTTTTTCTTGCAGCCAAATCAGTCTATTAATGCTCCATCCTGGTCATGCCCACACCCACCCAGGCAACACCATTTATTTCCTCCACGCTTAAGCCTGGAATGCTCTTCTCGTGACTTCAGAGCCTGGAGAAGACACTCCAAGAGGAGAGAAACGGGCACCCAAATGGAGATTGAGGAATATCAAAAGCAGATTTTGCGTTTCTAACTTGTTCCTTGACTTGGCCGTGACCCCAGCCATAGGAGAAGGCGTCTCTCCCTTCTCCTCCTTCAAAAAAAGGACAGAGCAGGCAGGTTAAGAGCATGGGCTCTGGCTCAGATAGGTCCTGGTGGGGCAAGTTACTTATCTTCTCTGTGCCTCTGTTTAATTCACCTGCACAAGGGGTGAGAGGGTAATAACGGTACTTTCTAGAGTGGATGTGGTGATGTCCCACACAGGGCCCCTCTCAAGACTGAGAGACTCTTCTCCCAGCTGCAAGGGTGTTGGTGGCAGACAGCTCACACCAAGTCCCTTCCAGGAATTGCCCTCAACCACAGGAAGCTGCACCACCCAAATGACGCTCTCTCGCAGGGGGCAGTGGCAGGTCAACAGGGGATCCAGAAGCCTGGCCTCTCTGCCTTGACAGGACAATTCTAAGGGGCCATGCCAGCTTCTGATCTCCCTGGAAAGTCCACGGAAGCTTCTGTTGTGATTGCATTAGAGCCCGGCTTTACCCTCTGCCCAGGCCAGCCTCCCTTCCCCTCACAGGGGTTGTTCCCCAAGCTACGCCTCCACAGACTCCACACATGTAAATCTCCGCTTCAGGGTCTGTTTCCCAGGAAACCTGACCTACCACAGCTGGTTGGTTGGTCTACGAAAGCAGTCCCCAAAATGAGATTTGGGAGCAGGATCACTCGCTGGCTGGCAGGCAGGGAGGACCTCGTTACTAATGGTAGGTGGACACTGAGAGCACCAGGCATGTGGCTGAGGTGCAACCACTAAATTTTTCGCTGGTGTTGACCGGGATGGGACACTGTTGGACACAACTGCACTGGGGGTTCAGCTTATCAAGTGTTTGAGGGATTCTGTTAAGAGCTATTTGTAAAGACTGTAGAATGAGATGGTTGTTGCTGGAGGCAGGGGAGGGGCAAAGGATTGATTCCTTGGAGAAAGACACCAAAAGGCCCAGAATGATTAATCACCGTAGAAAGCAAAGTGTAAAAGCCTGAGGGCAGCATATAAAGAGACAGTTAGCTCCTACACCCAGGGGCAGAGAAAACTAAGGATCTGGCCCACAACTTAATTTTAAGAAGACTGAATTCTCAACTTCAGCAGATCTTCTACGCCAACCAAGGTCAGGGATCTGACTGGAAAGAATGGGACCCTGAGACTCTCATGAAGCTGAAATCAAGAAACTGGTTGGGGGAGTTTCCACTGTGGCTCAGTGGGTTGAGAACCGAATGTAGTCTTCATGAGGGTGTGCGTCTTATCCCTGACCTCGAACAGTGGGTTAGGGATACTGTGTTGCCATGAGCTATGGTGTAGGTTGCAGCTGTGGCTTGGATAGAGTTTCACTGTGGCTGTGACATAGGCCAGCAGCTGCAGCTCTAATTCGACCCCTAGCCTGGGAACTTCCATATGCTGCAGGTGCAGCTATAAAAAGGAAAATAAAAATTAAAATTAAAAATCAGGAGTTCCTATCATGGTGCAGTGGAAACGAATCCGACTAGGAACCATGAGGTTGCGGGTTCGATCCCTGGCCTCGTTCAGTGGGTTAAGCGTCCAGTGTTACCGTGAGCTGCAGTATAGGTCACAGACTCAGCTCAGATCCCAAGTTGCTGTGGCTGTGGCGTAGGCCGGAAGCTGTACCTCCGATTCAACCTCTAGCCTGGGAACTTCCATATGCTTCAGGTGCAGCCCTAAAAAGCAAAAAGAAAGAAAGGAAGAAAGGAAGGAAGGAAGGAAGGAAGAAAGGAAGAAGGAAAGAAAGAAAGAAAGAAAGAAAGAAAGAAAGAAAGAAAGAAAGAAAGAAAGAAAGAAAGAAAGAAAGAAAGAAAGAAAGAAAGAAAGAAAGAAAGGAAGAAAGAAAAGATTAAAAATCAAAAAAAGATATTGGTCAGGGCTAGAGTTATCTTGAAGTTCAGCTAAGACTGGAGCATCTGCTTCCAAGAGCACTCTCCTGGCTTCTGCAGATCCTAGAAGATCCTTTTCTAAGTTCATTTCTGCAATTGCTTGTAGGTCCTAGTACCCCACTCACCATGTGCCCTGAGTGCCCTCACAACACAGAAGCTGGTGATCAGAGACAGAGAGAGAGCCAGAGGGTCTCCCATGACAGAACCCACAGCCTTCTTGTATGCTCATTTTGGAAATGCCTTCCCACCGTATCTGCCATTTTTCTGTTCATTAGCAAGACATTAGGTCCAGTCCATACACCAAGGGCCCAGAACACACGAGCGAAGGAGGGCCAGGAGGCAGGGGTCACTGGAGACCATCCTCGAGGCTGCCTCCCACAACATGGTAGACCTTTCCGGCTCTGAGGATATTGTTCAGACCCATTTACTAGTGACAAGGAGGACTGTCTGCTTTCAGCGGGGCCCAGAGCAGGAAAGGGCTCTGTTATAGGTGCAGGCTGTGCTGCAATAGCCCCTGTGGTGTTAGAAGCATCTATGGTGGGAGGGAGATCCCCCTGTGGCTCAGCAGAAAGAATCCGACTAGTATCTGTGAGGATGCAGGTTCGATTCCTGGCCTCACTTAGTGGGTTAAGGATCCGGCGTTACTGTGAGCTGTGGTGTAAGTCACAGATGCAGCTCAGATCCTGCATTGTGGTGGCTGTGGCAAGGCCAGCAGCTGTAGCTCCGATTCAACACCAGCCAGGGAACTTTCATATGCCGCAGGTGCAGCCCATCTGTGGTGAGAAAAGACACTGTGCAGAGTTTGTGGCAGGCCCCAAGAAGAATCACAATATGGACCCCCGGGGTTCTGGAACAAGGCCATTTCATCTGTAACAGAGAATTGTATATCCCATTCAAAAAACAGCAACCACGGTTCTGCTGAGCCCTGGTCGAGGCAGAGCATCTGATTATAAGACATTAAGTGATCCTGCAGTCAGAGTTGCCCATCACAAGAGAGGTTCGGTCAGACCCATCAAGTTCGTAGAGTCACATGGGCCCAGAGCTCTCCATCATTAGACAGACGTAGATAGCCAGATGCTATGTCCAAAGTAGAGCAGGTGGTGGTGGGCATCAGAACCAGTGTAAAAGCAGCAAATGGGGAGGGAGCACCTGGGAGGAAAGTCTCTGTTCTCTGTATGTTAAGGTGGCAGCAATGAATTTGCCTTTAATCCACCAGCACCACTTCCCGTCCCATCATAACTGTCTCATAATTTTGCCATTCATCTAAAATATGAGGCTTGGGACCTAAGAGTAACATTGAAGCCCAGCTTTTACAAAACTTGCTTAGCAAAACCAAAGTTGTTTTCTAAGCTGGGTCTCCATCTTCCTGCCTGGATGACTCCTGCAGCTGTGTTGAGACACCCTGAGACTCCTTGTTCTCTCCTTCCCAAGTCCTTGAGGTGAATCCCAAAGCTCCATTCTGCTCACGGTCTCCTCACTGTGATCCTTCCTTTTCTTAAGAGCCTTACCAGATGGTCCCACATCCATCCAGGCCATGAGGTCCCAAGTGCAAAGGCAGCAGCCGGCACACATTGAGACCCACTGACCAAGAAGGGCACCACAGACCACTCATTGACCCCAGCTCACCTTGACAGAAAAGGGCACCAGTCTTGCTGAAGGAGGCCAGCCTTCCCATAATTCTTCCCTATTCCAGGCAGGATTCTTTGGTTGCAAGCAACAGAAATAAACTTGTGCTAACTTAAGCAAGGGGCTGTATTAGGAGGATGGGGCCAGCTCACAGAATCAAGAGACTAAGAGTTGAGAACTAAGAGAAAGAGTTGGGGACAATGACAGCCACGACATCCTGGAATAGGAGCAAATCAACCATCTTGTTAGGGTGCTGCTTCTCACATGTTATGCTGTCCTTCTGACATTCTGGTTAAGATCCTAAGTCCTTGACTCTGATTGGCTTGGTTGAGTAAAATGCCCTCTCCTTGTCACCTTGATTGGCAACCCCACTGAGATTGCAACCAATGGGCCAGAGGCAATTGTCCAAAACAGAAATCAGGGCTCTCACCGAAAGAAAGGAGCAGAATGTTGGGCAGCCAAAAACTACCTGTCTTCAAAACACTCCCAGTCTCTCCCCACTTACATAATTTATTAATCTACCAAGATTCCAGGTGCTGTGTATGCAAAGTTGGCAGAACTATAAACTAAAGCTGGTGATAGACGGGATCGAATCAGTGGAAAAAAGCTCTGTTTGAGGAGAGATTGGGCTTCTTTGGATCAGAAGACTCATAGTCTGGTCCCAGCCCTGACACTAATTCCTGACACCTCTGTTTCTTCATGTAAGCAGCTGGGTAAGCAGGGATCTCCCCAGCAGGTCAAAATAGATAGTGTACTTGAAGGCACTTCAAAGGCTGTTAAACATGCAAACTTGAGGGACTGTTATTGGTCATTTGGGTTTTTCTAATTTATTTTACAGATCACATCATATCGACTACTTAACCTGAGATTGCATTTGGCCAGAAACAGAGCAGTTTTGACCTTAGCTGGCAGACGGGCTGCAATGAAGCGAGATGAAGGAGAGAAAGCTCTGCAGGTAATGCAGTGGGCAGTCTTATTTCGTCCTATTTTGCAATGCAATGATCTTGAGGAAATATTAGGATGCAATTCAGAGAGAGTTCTTACTAACTCAGAAAAATCAACTCCAGTGAGAGCCAAGAAATAGAAAACTGCCAGAGTGTAGGAAATAGCCATTTGGAGGAACACATCAGATATTCAATATTCCACACAGTGGCAATGTAGCATGGTCTTTCAGAACACAAGCTTTGAGTCATGAAGACCTGAGTTTGAACTCTAGATGCATCCCTTGCCTTATCTATATAAGTACAATAACAATCCATTAAACAAATATTTATTGAGGACTTATTATAGGCCAGGTGTTATCTTCGCCACTGATGATACAAAAGTGAACAATACAGATGATGAACCTCTGCCCTTATGACCTCTACATTCTAGTGGGAGAAGAAAGTAGATAAACAACAAAAAAGGGTAAAACATATGGTATATCGGATAGTGATAAATGCTGCAAAAATAAATAAATAAAGCAGAGAAGAAAACAAGTGAGGTGATTGAGGAAGAGTTACTATAATCTATAGGGTGATTAGGGAAAGTCTCACTGTCATGGTGACATTTGAACCAAGAGCTGAGAGAGCCAAGGCAGGTGTCTGGGGGAAGACTCTTCCAGGCAGAGGGAACAGCATGTGCAAAGGCCTAGTCGCGGCAGCAGATCTGGGAAGTTCAAGGAACAACAAGGCATCCAGGATGGCTGAAGGAGACCTTGTAGCTGGAGAGAAGATGGAGACGTTGGCAGAGTGCTGGAGGCAGGGCACAGATACCGACGGCCTGGCAGGTTCCGCACTTTGGTTTTTACTCTGAGAGAGACAGGGAGCCACTGGAGGGTTTTGAGCGGGAAAGCAACATAATCTAATGTACATTTTAAAGTCTTATTTGAGCTGCTATGCTATGAGCTAGGGCAGAAAAGAGAAACCAGTTAGGAGGCTATAGCAAATATCCAGGTGAGATGTCTAGTTTCTGGTCCAGCGTGTAAGGAGCTTGGGAGTTACCACTTTCTCCTAATAACAAATAAAAGGCTGAAAAATTGAAAAATAGCCTTTCTTAGATCCATCAAGAAGTGAGCTCTTAGGGCAAATAACCTAACCCTACCTCTAACCCTAAACCCTAACCCTAACCCTCTCCCCCGCCTCCTCCAAATTTGGACAGACAGACAGGCAGATACATAAAATCACAGCTTAGGCAGAGACCACCAGCAGAAACCTCCACGGGAAGCAGTGTTGGGGTAGGAAACCTGAACTGTGATTGACACACTGCTGGAAGCTCGGTGTGCACAAGTCAGAGTTTAAAACTCCAGGGAACCCAGTCACTTCTCTGAGTTTTACCACTAGGGACTCAACCAGGTTCTCCTGGTGAATACCGGAGGGGAAAAACCCTCTAGTTTCTGGCATGGATCAAGAGAAAGGGACCATTTTGAAATAATCCCAGAGCATTCTGTTCTTCTTAACAAGGCTTTCCCTCAAGAGAAACTGTTTTACCAGAGCTTAAACTATGGGGATTTTTCCAAATCCTAATCAATATGGGGAAATGGAAATACCCAACCCCAGCCTTCTCTAGTCATCCTTTCCCATCTATGGTGGAGGAGAGGCTGAGACGCACTTGTGAAATTCACAGTCCAGAGGTACAGACTCACTAAAAGGCTGAGACCTCGTCCCGGGACTATATAGGCTGTCTTCCTTCCTTCCTTGATAATTTACCCTACATTTACCCCACGTTACTAAAAGACTATTTACTGCAATTCCTTTACCCAGCACATCATGAGCAGACAATAATTAAAAATTATAAGGCATGTCAAAAGGCAAAAAACACAGCTTGAAGAGACAGAACACACATCAAAACCAAACTCAGAGATGGCAGAGATGATGACATTATCCAACTGGAAGACAATTATGATTAATATGCTAAGGGCTCTAATGGATGAAGTAGACAGCATGCAAGCACAGACGGGTAATGTAAGCAGAGAAATGGAGGTTGTAAGAAGGAATTGAAAGGAAATGCCAGAGATCAAACCACCATAACAGAGACAAAGAAGGCCGTCAGTGCTCTCAGTAGACTGGACGTGGCCGGGGAAAGAGTCACTAAGCTTAGGCATATCGCAATAGAAACTTCCAAAATTGAAATGTAAAGAGAAAAAAGACCGGAGTGGGGGTGGGGGGCGGGAGGGAGAAGAGCAGAGTACCCAAGAACTGTGGGACAACTATAAAAGGTACAAAACACACTTCATGGGAATACCAGAAGGAGAAAAAAAGAGACAAAGAAGGAGAAGAAATATTTGAGGAAATAATGATGGAGAATTTCCTCAAATTAATGTCAGACACCAAACCACAGATCCAGGAAGCTCAGAGGACACCAAGCAGGATAGATGACATCCTCCCCCCTCCAACTCAGAAAACCACAACTAGGCAGACATATTATATTCAAAACGTAGAAAATCAAAGATAAAGGGGAAAAAATCTTAAAAGAAGCCAGAGAGAAAAAAAGTATCTTACCATAGAGGATCAAAGATAAGACATACATCTAACTTCTCTTTAAAAAAACCATCCATATGAAAAGAGAGCAGGGTGAAATATTTAAAGTGCTAAGAGAACCTAGAATTCCATCCCCTGTAAAATTATCCTTCAAAACCAAAGGAGAAATAAAGACTTTCTCAGACAAATTAAAAAAAAAAAGTGAATTTGTTGCTAGTAGACTTGCCTTCAAAGAAATGTTAAAGGTTCTTCAGGGAGAAGGAAAATTACATAGGTCAAAAATGTTCATTTACACAAAGAAAGGAAGAGCAACAGAGAAGGAACAAGTGAAGGTAAAATAAAACCTTTTTTGTTATTACTCTTAATTGAGCTAACACATAAGAGTTTGGTTCAAAATAATGGTAAAAATATATTAAATTTTGTATATGTGTGTGTGCGCTTGTTTATATGTGAAAGGAATGACAGCAATGATACAAGGGACAGGAGGGGAAAATAGGATTATTTTGTTATTATAAAGTATTTGTATCACCCATGAAGTGGTATAATGTTATTTGAAAGTGGAATTGGACTAGCTGTGAATGCATATTTGCAAACTCTGGTGTAACCACTAAAACGAGTGAAATAAAGAAGTATAACTGATATGCTAAGAAAGGAGAGAAAATGGAATCACATAAAACACTCAGTTAAAACCACCAAAGGAACAAAGGAAGTAGAAGACAAAAACAGGAATGAAAAACAAGGGCAATGAACAGCAAATAGTAACAAACATGATAGCTATTAACCCAAGTATATCAATAGTCACTCCAAAATTTAAATATAAATAGCCTAAATAAACCAATTAAAAGAGATTGTCAGAGAGGATGAAAAAAAACAAGACCCGACTATATGTTGTCTACAAGAAATCTACTTTAAAGAGAAAGACAAATACAATGTAAAAGTAAATGGATGGAGAAAGATATACCATGCTAATGCTACTCGGGAAAAAAAAAAGCAGGAATAGCTGTGTTAGACAGAATACACTTCAGAGCAAAGAAAGTTATCAGAGGTAAAGAGGAGCATTACATAGCGATAATGGGATCAATTTTCTAGGAAGACATATCAACCCTTAATGTATAGGCTACTAGCAACAGAGTGTCAAAATATGTGAAGCAAAAAGTGATAGAATTTCAAGGAGAAAAAGATGAAAGCACCATTATAATTGGAGACTTTAACAGCCCTCTATCAGAAATAAACAGATCCAAGAGGTAGAAAATCAGTAAGGACACAGTTGAATTCAACAGGCCCATCAATCACCCAGTTATAATTTATATCTATAGACTCCTTCACCCAACAATAGCAGAGTGCATATTCTTCTCAAGTGCACAAGGGACATTCATCAGGATAGACCATATTCTGGGCCATAAAACACACACACTAACAAATTTAAAATAATAGAAATCATACAGTTGTCTGCTCTTAGACCACAACGGAATTAAATTAGAAATCAATAACAAAAACATAACTGGAAAATTCCCCAATATTTGAATACTAAATGACGCACTTCTAAATAACACATAGGTCAAAGAAGAAATCTCAAGAAAAAATTTTAAATATTTTGAACTAAATAAAAATGAAAACACAACTTATTAAAATTTGTAGGACCCAATAAAAGCAGTGATTAAAGGGAAATTGACAGTACTGAAGGTGTATATTACAAAAAAAGGGAAGATCTGAAATCAATCATCTGAGCTTCCACCTTGGGAAACTAGAAAGTGAAGAGCAAATTTAATTCAAAGTAAGCAGAAGAAAAAAAAAACTATAAAAATTAGAACAGAAATCAATGCAATTGAAAATAGGTAATCAATAGAAAAAAATCAACAAAACAAAAATCTGGTTCTTTGAAAAGACATAAAATTGCTAAGCCTTGACCAGGCTAAGTAAAAAAGAAAAAAGAAGGAAAGAAAGAAAGAGGATACAAATTACTAATATCAGAAATGGAAGAGAAAACATTACTACAGATCTCATGGACATTAAGAGAATAATCAAGGAATAGTCTGAACAACTCTTGGAAAGAACCAGGATGTTCTTCAGTAGGTGAGAGAATAAACTGTGATATATCCAGACCATGGATTATTATTTAGCACTAAAAAGAAATGATCCATTCAGCCGTGAGAAGACATGGAGGAAGTTTAAATGCTTGTTACCAAGTGAAAGAAGCCAATTTCAAAAGCCTACATAGGAGTTCCCGTCGTGGCGCAGTGGTTAACGAATCCGACTAGGAACCATGAGGTTGCGGGTTCGATCCCTGCCCTCGCTCAGTGGGTCAAGGTTCCGGCGTTGCCGTGAGCTGAGGTGTAGGTCACAGACTCGGCTTGGATCTGGCGTTGCTGTGGCTCTGGCATAGGCTGGTGGCTACAGCTCCAATTTGACCCCTAGCCTGGGAACCTCCAGATGCTGAGGGAGCGGCCCAAGAAATGGCAAAAAGACAAAAAAAAAAAAAAAAGCCTACATACTATATGATTCCAACTAGATGACATTCTGGAAAACCCAAAACTATGGAAACAATAAAATGATTGGTGGTTCCAGGAGTTGGAGGAGGGAGGGATGAATAGGTGGAGCACAAAGGATTTTTTAGGACAATGAAATTATTCTATATGATACTCTAATGGGATATGCGTCATTATACATTTGTCAAAACCCATAGAATACACATCACCAAGAGCAAAGTCTAATGTAAACTATGGGTTTGTGGTGATAACAATGTATCAATGTAGGTTCACTGATTGTAACTAATGTACCCCTCTGGTGAGGGATGTTGACAATGAGGGATGCTAGGGGGTGGGAGCTGGTATAGGGGAGCCCTCTGAACCTTCCACTCAATTTTTCTGTGAATCTAAAAATCAAGTCTTCTGTCCAAAAATGGACAGAAGATCTAAACAGACAATTCTCCAAAAAGACATACAGATTGCCGAGAAACACATGAAAAGATGTTCAGCGTCACTCATTATTAGAGAAATGCAAATTAAAACCACTCTGAGGTACCACCTTACACCAGCCAGAATGGCCATCTTCCAAAAGTCTACAAACAGTAAGTGCTGGTGAGGGTGTGGAGAAAAAGGAACCCTAGTACACTGTTGGTGGGATTGTAAATTGGTGCAACCACTGTGGAAAGCAATATGGAGATGCCTCAGAAAACTAAACATAGAACTACCATTTGACCCAGCAATCCCACTCCTGGGCATCTATCCAGAGAAAACCACGACTCGCAAAGACACATGTATTCCAATGTTCATTGCAGCACTATTTACAATAGCCAAAACATGGAAACAACCTAAATGTCCATCGACAGAGGAGTGGATCTAGAAGATGTGGTACATATACACAATGGAATATTACTCAGCCATTAAAAAGAACGAAATACTGGCATGTTTAGCAACATGGATGGTCCTAGAAACTATCATGCTAAGTGAAGTCAGCCATACAATGAGACACCAACATCAAATGCTTTCACTGATATGTGGAATCTGAAAAAAGGACAGATGCTGAACAGATGCTGACTCACAGACATTGAAAAACTTACGGTCTCCAGAGGAGACAGTTTGGGGGGTGGGGGGGCTGGGCTTGGGCTGTGGGATGGAAATCCTGTGAAATCAGATTGTTATGATCATTTTACAACTACAGATGTGATAAATTCGAGTAATACAAAAAAAATTAAAAAAATAAAAATCAAGTCTATTTTTCTTAAAAAAACAAAACAAAACCAAGTCAGTTGTGCTCCTTTTATTTATCTTTTAGCTGTGCCCATGGCAGGCAGAAGTTTCTGGGCCAGGAATCGAACCCACACCACAGCAGTGACTAGAACCATAGCAGTGACAACAATGGATCCTTTACCCACTGAGCCACTGAGGAATTCTGTATTTTTTTAAATTTAGGTAAGAGTTGATGGTGGTTTAGTAAGAGTGGTAGCTGTGGAGGTGGGGAGAAGTGGTTGGATTAGGGATTTATTTTAAAAGAAGAGCCAACAGAATTGCCGGTGGATTGGATGTGTAGAGGAGGGCTAGTGAACATTCGGCCTACAGCCTAGACAGGAGGATATATGACAAAGACGTCACACGGTGCCAGGCACATGTGAGATATTTCGCAAACACCAAAATCTTATAAAACTTCAGAAGAGATGATGGCCCTCGGCAAGGTAATATCTTAGTTAGGTAACTTGTGGGGCCGGGGTTCAGAACACACAAGGAAATCGAAAGAGGATGGCCAAGCTCTAGTCAGCTCTCGTAAGTCCTCTTTTATATGCAATATTTTCTTGTGGTCAGGAGCTCCGTTCTGGAAATAGGAGATCAATGGAGTAGGAACAGAGAAAAACAAGAATGATTCATCCCAGGACGAGTACGTAATAATAATTCTAAAATAAATAACAGGGATATAATGTACAGCACAGGGAACATAGTCAATAATAGTGTAATAACTTTGTATGGTGCAAATCTTTGCAAATATCAAGTCACTGAGCTGTACACCTGAAACTAACGTAATGTTATGAAGACAACTGTACTTCAATTTTTTTAAAAAAAAGAAAAAAATAAAGTAATGCCAGCCTTAAAAATGATAATAACTCCAAAAATAACACTTATTAGTAATCACAGGGGCGATAGTAGCTAGACAGGTGGAATGGCATATTTTTTGAAGCCTGTGCTAGGCCAGCCTCTCCATTTAGCTTGAGGTAAATGAAGAGAAATTTGTATTAAAGTACAAAAAGCAAAAGGATTAGTTCTCTAAACATCGACTGCCAAATCCCAAAGGATACAAGCCACTTTTTTTTTTTTTTATTGGTCTTTTTGCCATTTCTAGGGCCGCTCCCGCAGCATCTGGAGGTTCCCAGGCTAGGGGTCGAATCAGAGCTGTAGCCACCGGCCTACAGCACAGCCACAGCAATGCCAGATCCGAGCCGTTGTCTGCAACCCACACCACAGCTTACGGCAACGCTGCATTCTTAACCCACTGAGCAAGGCCAGGGATCGAACCTGCCACCTCATGGTTCCTAGTCAGATTTGTTAACCACTGAGCCACGACGGGAACTCCTACAATCTACTTTAGTTGGAACATTTCTATCATTTTTTGAGCCCCTTCTAAACCTCAGGCCCATATATTTCTCTACTGTTGAAATGAGCTCAGCTGATTTCAAGATAAACGTTACTGTGTCTCTTTTACACATGGGAAAAGTAAGACTGATGCAAGGGAGTCACTAGCTAAGGAATCATGAATCTGGGTTCAAACCCAAGCCTGTGTGTCTCCAGAGCTCATGCATATACCACACCGCCTCACTTCTGTGTTGTTAACAACAACCAGCCTTCGTTGAGCACTCACCTCAGGCCGGGCCCTTGCGTTTTATAGCGATTAATAGGAACAATTAGTATCCCCATTTTACAGATGAACAAATTGAGGCCCAGAAAACTTAAGCTCACTGTAGACCCCTCAGCTGGTAAGTCAGGACCCAGACAGTGTGGTTCTAGGTTGTAGGGTCCATATGCTTATGTTTTTAAAGGAGTGCTTTATCCAGTCACTTGTGATGGAACATGATGGAAGATAACATGAGAAGGGGAAGGTATATATATATGTGTGTGTGTGTGTGTATAATTGGGTCACTTTGCTGTACAGTAGAAATCGACAGAAAATTGTACATCAACTATAATGAAAAAAATTTTTAATATAACAGTAATATACTCGTGTAACAATTCTAGAAAATACAACAAAGAGAAAGGAAAAAAATCACCTATAATCCTACCGTTCTGAGATAACCATGATTGTCATCTTGTGTAACATTTTAATCTTTTTCCTACACACACACACACACACACACACACATTTTGCATATAATTTCAGAGACTCCTTGAACCATGGACCCTGACTGAGAGCTCCAGTTCTACATTCCATCTAATGCCTGAACTATATCCCATCATGGAAGGATGCCCTATAAGTTATTGAGCCAACCTAAGTCAGTCCCCTCTGATTGAACATTTAGATTAGTTCCAATTTTCCACTACTACAAACAATATTGCAGTGACTATTCCTATGGATAAATCTGTAAGTATAGCCCTATTTATGGCCTTGGGATCAATTCCAAGAGTAAAATCATTTTAAGGTTTTTGATAGTACTTCCAAACTGCCCTCAAGAAAGGATGTTTACGCTATTTACGCTCCAGCCAGCAGCATCTAGGAGGACCCATTTCCCCACATCATTGCTCACAGCTGGTCTTATAAAACACTATATAGTCTGTACCATTTTAACCCTGGCTCAGAACTTTTCTTTCTCTTTTTGTTGTCTTGAAGGCAGCGATTTTTGGCTCAAGGAACTGGAAACAGCTGTCTTTGGAGAAGACTCCGGATTGGGAATCGCTGTCTTTCCCTGATGCACCAAAACCCTGAAGGCTGTGGTTTCCTAGGTTTAGCAGAAGACCTTTCTTTGCAAATCCCCTATCTTTAGTAGAAAGCATTTACTGAGTGAGAAGACACAGACAGGTTGATCATTTAAAAAACAAAAACAAAACCTTGGTTGATTTTTAAACATGTATATTATGAAAGGCTTGTCCCCAAAAGAACCAGAAGGGTTCCTTTTAGTAGATCTTAAAATTCATAGACAAGTAATTCTATAATGTGACTGCTCCTTCTCTCCCACTTTAGACAGCCAAATCTGGCTCCTGATGTATAAAATTTACTAGATTAAAAAAAAAATTTAATTTTGGCTCAAGAACTCCACAAAAATGGTTATAAGGAGAAATCTCTTACATATAGTAGGCACTCAATAAATGTTTGTTGAATTGTACCGGAAAACTCAGATACGCACTCTGGAGTAATAGGGGATTTCATGTACATGCTTAACTACTAAAGCTTTCATTAACTGTGGCAGTGTTAAATACTGCCGGTACTAATGAGGGGGAGTGGTGACCTGAATACACCAAAACAGAGGGAAATCCCAGATCAACTCCATTTAGTCTTGAAATACAGTCAGTCCATGATGTTTTTTCCCTGTAACTGATATACCTTCCCAAATCTGCTTGGCTTCGACAAATATTACAATGAGCTCATCCTCCACCGGCCCCCAGAGAGATGGTGCTGGGTCAGGCAGTTGCTGGGGCTAGATTTCAGTGTTGCCAAAAAGTTTTGACATATTTGATGATGTAAAAAAAACTCTCATTGGGAGATCCCGTTGTGGCTTAGTGGGTTAAGAACCCGACTAGTATCCATGAGGATGTGGGTTCGACCCCTGGTCTCGCTCAGTGGGTTAAACGATCTGGCGTTGCCGCAAGCTTTGGTGCAGGTCGCAGACGAGGCTCAGATCTGGTGTGGCCGTGCCTGTGGCTGTGGCTGTGGTGCAGGCTGGCAGCTGTAACTCCGATTTGACCCCTAGCCTGGGGAACTTCTGCATGCCGCAGATAAGGCCCTAAAAAGAAAAAAAAATATTGTTAACTGTCTTAACTATGACATCGATATTCTTTCAGCTACCTAAGAATATGTTCCTTTTAAAAAAAAAGATTCATATTGGAATTAAAAAAGTAAATAAAAGTTACCACAGGTCACCTGAAAAAGGGATAATAAAGATTTGAGCATATTATAACAATAACTACTGTTCACTGGAAATTTTTTGTGCAAGTCAGTTCAGTTATAGTAACTTGAATCTTTGTAATAAACCTCTGCAGGACAGGTATCGTCATCCCCATTTTACAGATGAATAAACTGAGGCTCAGAGGCAGTCAGTAGTGACTATCCAGGATTTCTGCCCTGATTCTGCTTCAGGGAATTCTCCTCCTTCATTGATGAAACCAACAGTCAAAGTACCCTGCCCTCCTGCCCAGAGATGCAGGCCCCAAGCCTCTTCTGTAATCCTCAGCTTGCATGGATTAACATTCAGGTCCATGCCAGTGGACACTCTGAAGAGCTCGGCCACTAGCCCTCTCTAAGGTCAAGGGCTGGGGTTTTTCTCGGTAACTGCGAGGTAGATAATATTTCTACCCAGTTGGGAAATGGCAGACTGAGGATCTGAACCCAGGGCTGTCTGATGTCAAAGCCCCATGCCACCTCTCAAAGGACATGCATGAGAGGCCAAGTTCATGGGCCTTCCAAGTCCCGCTTTTCCCTTTCTCTGCCTCCACTGCTTCCCCATAAAATCCTTACACACTTACTTCCCTGTCTCTCTACCCACTGGGTGTAGCAATACATCACTGCGCTAATGTAACCACACCTCCACACGGGGAACCCAATGTTTAATTCAGTGATTAATCCATACTCCCTTAGACTAACAAGCTGCTACTGCTACTCATGGCACTCTCTGTAACTAGAACAACACTGAAGGGGAGGCATGAACGGGTTGTCTGATCCAAGCTCCTGCCTCAGAGAAATGCTGCTGCCTAAAATCAGTAGCATTCAGTCATACGACAGCAGTCACTTTCGCCATCATCATTATCACAAGTCTACTGATTACCGTCAACCTTAAGAAGCGCCATGTGCTGTTCTAATACAGAACGTGTAAGCCCGAAAAAGACAGCCTAGAAGAGAGCATCTCAGAGCTCTGACGGCAGTGGGAAGTCTGCAGCCTCTGCAGGCGGAGGGACATATCTGGTACCAGGGGTGTGAGCTTGGGCTTACCTGCCCTGAGCCTCAGCTTCCTCATCTGTAAAATGGGAAATAATAAAAACAGCCTCACATATTCCTCAGATACTTGTATCAGATGATAAAGTTAAACCGCCTGACACACTGTAGGAGCCAACAATGCCAGTGCTTCCCTTCCTAGGGAATTTAGGACAGTTGATCGCTTATTCCTATTTTTAAAGATCTCCAAGGAAGGAGAAGCCACAGCATCCCTTGGTAGCTAGTGTCTGTGTTTCACAACCCACTTAGATGATGTGTGAATATAGCACAGAGGCCCACATCCAAGGAGGCTGGTGGAGGCTGGGAGGCATGCCAAGCAGCTTGCTGGACCGCTACCATCCTATCCCTTCCCCCGCCATTGCCTCCTAAATATATATATTAGCTTAGCCATCCTTCACGGGTGCCTCTTTTTGGAAACCCTCTCTGATCATCCCCTGGTTTGAAATTTTTCAGTGTTCTAACTGCTATAACACCTGATGGCTGTAACATGCTTCAAGCATTTAGCAAAAAACAGGCTGGTATGACAACTATTTAATTACTTAATTATATATATAGCGTGTGTGTATATACACATGGAATGTGTGTATATACATGGAATGTCCTCTACATTGCCAGACAGTGTCCTAGGCACTAGGCACACAGCAATAAATAGAATAGATGAGGTTCCTGCTCTCATGAAACTCACATTCTAGAAGAGGGCAAAGGGACAGAAAATAAGTATAGACTGTGTCAGTTGATCGGAAGTGGCGTGGAGGAAGTTAGAACAGGGCTGGACTGTGGCTGCTCTACACAGGAGGGATGGTGAGCCCTGCCTGCCTCACACCAGCTCCCTGTGCTCCATGCAGAGTTTTTCTTCTTCTTTTTTAATTTAATATATATATATTTTTTCTTTTTTTAGCCATACCTACAGCATATGGGCGTTCCCGGGCGAGGGATTGAATCAGAACTGCCATTGCCGGCCTACACCACAGCCACAGCAACCCTGGATCTGAGCCTCATCTGCAGCCTATGCTGAAACTTGCAGCAACGCCTGATCCTTAACCCTGATCGAGGCCAGGGATCAAACCCGAATCCTCATGGACACTATGTCAGGTTCTTAACCCATTGAACCACAAGGGGAACTCCAAGCAGCCTTTTTCTTACTTGTCTAATTTGCCACACTCCTTCCAGCCCCAGGTCCTTGTCACATTCCTTTCATCGAAAATACTTGTCTCTCCCTATCTCACCTATTTAACCTCTTCTTTTTGATGAGGTGACATTTGAGCCAAGCCTGGAAGGAAGTGAGGGGACCCTTTATATGTGCTTGGCTTCTCTGGAAAACCATACGCTCCCGGATAGTAAGAGGAGGCAGCGGAGAAGAGTGGTTAGAGACCCATATTCTGGAGTCGGATGACTGGCTTCAAATCCCGGCCCTTCCACACCCTCGTTGTGTGACAAGTTCCTAACTTCTTCAAGTCTCAACCTCTTCTGGAAAATTGAGAAAGAACAGTACTTATCCCCTAGGAATATTGTGAAGATTCAGTGAAATAATGACAGTACTACGAGGGGCACCCCAATGCCGACTTTCCCTGAAGCTAAAATGGAAATTCAGGAACTCCCCTCAGAGGGCCGAGTAGTGAGTTTACATGGTCACGTGCTGCTGCAAAACATGTCAACAATGAAGCTGGCTGTCTCTTCCCACTTTGACTGTGCTTCTGTCATATTTTCCCTTGTGTGGAATGGCAATGGAAAGGACACGGGTCTTTTGCAGTTGAAATTCAGATGGTAAACTCAACCACTGCACCCCAAGAGGACAGGCGGTCAGCCTTCCTGGAAAGTGATTGGGTCCAGCATCGGAGGATCCCTCCAGAGAGCTAAGGGCTCTGGGCAGGTGCTGGGGGGGCCCACCCACAGCTGCCCCCCATCTTCCAAGGGATCTCCAACTCCAAGCCTTGTACTCAGAGCTCAGGACACTCTGGGATCTTCCTGAGTCATCACTGACTGAGAGCCAGCCCCAGGGTCAGGCAGTTCTTCTATTTAAGTGGAACAGCTCTTAAAATCTACACCCAGCATGGGAATGAGCTGTTTCCCCCTCCTAAGGGTTGAAAACAGCTCCTGACCATCTTCCCAAGGAAAATCTTCTCCCTACTTGAAAGCAGCTATAAAGTCACATCTCAGCCCTCTATTTCCCAGCCAAAGGATGCCAATTACTAATACCAAAGGGAAAGAACGTGACTCACTGACGTTCCCAGTTCTGACGGCTGATTGCCATAAATTCCTGGGTCCCTAGAGTTCGCTCCGCCTTCTTTCTGACTGGTCTACACAGTCATCGCCCAGAAAGTCACCCTTTCTGCTTGCTTTTCTCCAGGAGACTACTAGAAGGATTTTTTTAAGGCCCACAGGTCCTTTGGCAAGATCACACTAAGTCCCTTTACCCACCTCCCTGCCAGACTCAGAGAAGGATGACTTCAGAGTCCTCATGTGTCTTTGAATGCATATGGGCACATTTATTTCCAGTATCTATTAAAGAGATACTCCCATCCTCACCTGCCCCTGGTCCTACCCACTGTCCTCTCTTGCCTTTCTGGGGCTGTGTCTCCCAGTCATAGACCTGATGAGTTTATCATCATTTAAAGGACACAACGGCAGCAGGCAGAAGCATACTAGGCTGGGATACCTCACTGAAGGGACATTATGCTCAGAAGGAAATGACCCCCTGATCCCTTGGTTCCCAAGGGGTTGGGGCTTCATCTTTTCCCTCTGCTTTCTGGCCCATCCCCAAAATGAGAGTAGGATCCTCAACTCACAGGAGCACTTGTCTTTTTTTTTTTTTTCTTTTTTTCTTTTCTTTTTAAGGCCACACCTGCGGCATTTGAAAGTTCCCAGGCTAGGAGTCAGATCGGAGCTGCAACTGCCGGCCCACACCACAGCCACAGCAACGTCCAGATCTGAGCCACGTCTGCGAAACTACACCACAGCTTGAGGCAGCACCAGATCCTTAACCCACGGAGCGAGGCCAGAGATTGAACCCACATCCTCATGGAGACCATGTCAGATTCTTAACCTGCAGAGCCCACAGTGGGAACTCCAGCCCTTGCCTTTTTAGAGAGAAGAAGAGAGAATAAATGTGGTTGACTTTGAAACATTGTCATAATGTATTAAACTCACAGCCCAACCATGTTAAGACACATGTCATTCTAAAAGCGTGATCATAGAGCTCTCTAGTGGTGCAGCAGGTTAAGGAATGGGCATTATCACTGCAGCAGCTTGGGTCACTGCTGTGGTATGGGTTCGATTCCTGGCCTGGGAATTTCCGCATGCTCCAGACTCAGCCAAAAAAATAAAATAAAAGTATGATCATGTTTTGGTGAGGGCAAGGCATCGTCGGGGGGTGGGGGGCACTACTTCCAAACAGTCTCAATTACTGGGCATATTTTTTCTTAATTGAGGTAGCTTGTTAAATGTGTAATTACGTGTGATTGGAATATACAGTTTTGTATATACTCTAAAAAAAAAAAAAGGCCTTTGTCAGACCATGTGCCCTGATTTGGAATTCAGAAAACATGATCCCTGTAACAGGAGAACACTGTATCCTCAAGCCTGGGAGCTTTTGTTGATGGATTCAAGAAGCTGAGCCTTGGGTGGAAGACGTGAAAATACTTTGAAAAGACCTTTCAGGATACAGATGCAAGCATTTATCATCATCATCAGATCATCATTATTAGCAATAATAAGTGGATCAGGGGGATCTTTTCAAATGCAAATCTAATCACATTGTGCTTTTCATCCAAGACCTCCCACTGCTCTTAGGACAGAAGCCAGAGTGGTACCACAGGCCTCCAGGCCCCGCGTGGCCCAGGATTCTGCCTGCCTCACCCCAGCTCCCCCTCATTCCAAGTGCCCCCACACAGGCCTTCACTCAGCTTCACCATGCTCCTTCCTGCCCCAGGACCTTTGCACGCTTCTTTTGTCTAGAACTTTTGTCCCTCTCTACTTCACCTGGTGAACCCCCTCTTTTTGTCCCTATTGTCAGGGTTGTCACGCTTCCTCAAGGAAGCTTTGTCCACCTCATCTGACTGGGCGAATCCACAGTCTCAGAGACTCATGTACAGCCAGCTGGCTGTTCATCACCTCATACTTACTGAGTGTCTACTATGTGTCAGACAGTATTCTGGAGGCTGGAAATAAAATGGTGGGGAAAAGAGACCCCAGGAGGCATCCATTCTAACAGAGGAAGAGACGATAATCAAATAAACAGGTCTGTGCATAACAGGAAGCCAGGCAGTGAGCAGCGCCATGAGGAAAATGAAGCCGAGGGAGGAGTGGTGGCAGCACAGGCAGGGGTAACTGTTTCTGAGAAAGGCATTTCTGAGACGATGGCATTTAAACAGAGACCTCAATGAAAGGAGAGAGCAAACCATGCAAAGGTCTGTGGAACCATGCTTCCAGACAGACCCAACAGCCGGGGCAAAGGCCCTGGGGCAGGAATGAACTTGGTAGGTCCAAAGAACAGGTCAGTGTGGCCAGAGTTGAGAGAGGAAATCAGGAAAATACCAAACGAGATTGGAGGACATGGAGACAAGTCCTTTGAGGAATTGTGCTCAAAACGCAGAGCAGAGAAATAGGGCAGGAGCCAGGGAAGCATCTGAGCTCTGCAGAGGGTGTTTCCGTGTTGGTTTTTATTTTTGTGTTAAGAAGGGAAGGATGACAGCACATTTGTATGCTGAAAGGAAGGCTCTAGGAGAGAGGGCAACACGGACGATTCACGAGAGAGAAGATAATTGCAGTCAGTCCTTGAGCTGGTGAGAACACAGTCCAGGGCACAGGTGGAGAGCTTGGCATTGCACAGGCACAGGGATGATTTGTAATTTGCAACTGCAGAGGGAACAGAGCAAAGCTGCATCAATGCTGAAGGTTGGAAAGTTTACTGGTGGGAAAGGAGCATTCTGGTGGTCTGTTTCCTCAGTGAACAGGAAGATGACATCAGCTGAGAGCCAGGTAGGAGAAGGGCACGGGAGCTGGAGAAAAAAGGAGAAGGGTCAGCAAGGCATCTTGGGGGGCGGCAGAGTGACTGGGCACTGTCGTAGGATCGCTGGGCAGTGCTGAGGCGGTTAGTATATTTGTGGACTTAAATGCAAAACAGGACCTGGCAGCCAATTGTGGGTGTTTTCTCCAGCCATGTTCCTGTGCACAGATGCAGCTGCAAAGGAGGGACTCCATTGAGTTTAACCAGAGTGGGGGTTTTGGCAGGTGGACACAGCAGAGCAAGGGAGTTACGAAGCAACCATAATACCAGGCCACAAAGTCCAGGTTAGATGAGGAGGAAAGGAAAGGCCTGGGTCCAGGTAGTAAAGGACAGTGAAAAAGAGCGATCAGGGCATTGAAGATCTCAATAGGGTCAGAGAATTATAATGAGAGTCCTGGGAGAACTAAGCTGGGAAGATGCATGGTGATGGCCTGATTAGAATGGTTAGAATGGGAGGTCTGGAGGTGCTATGACTATGGCAGAGTCTGTGTGTGACTCCCGCATGCCGTGGGTATGTCCAAAAAGAAAAAAATACAATTAAAAAGAAAAAGAATTCGAAGGTGGCTCAGTGGGTTAAGGACTCAGTGCTGTTACTTCTGTGGCTTGGGTCATAGCTGTGGCATGGGTTCAATCCCTGGCCCAGGAACTTCCACATGCCACGGGTGCAGCCAAAAAAATTTATTTAATTAATTAATTATTTATTTATTTGTCTTTTTGCCATTTCTTAGGCCGCTTCTGCTGCATATGGAGGTTCCCAGGCTAGGGGTCGAATTGGAGCTATAGCCGCTGGCCTACGCCAGAGCCAAAGCAACATGGGATCCGAGCCGCGTCTGCAACCTACACCACAGCTCACGGCAACACCGGATCCTTAACCCAATGAACAAGGCCAGGGGTCGAACCGGCAACCTCATGGTTCTTAGTTGGATTTGTTAACCACTGAGCCACCATGGGAACTCCCGAAATTTCTTGAACAAATGAACACTTTTCTCTGGAACTGGAGAAAGAGAGAAAAAGAGAGGCACAGGCCCAATAATTGGTTCTTTTCTCTTCCCATTAAAGTCTTCAGCATAGTCCTAATTTTCAGAAATTTTGGCCAATGGTTGCTCAATTAACATTTATGAAATATCTGTTAAGTGCCAGGTGCTGTGCTACATGCTTCAACAAAGAGTAAGATATGATTGCAGCTCTTTTTTTTTTTTTGCTATTTCTTTGGGCCACTCCCGCGGCATATGGAGTTTCCCAGGCTAGGGGTCGAATCAGACCTGTAGCCACCAGCCTACTCCAGAGCCACAGCAACGCGGGATCCAAGCCGCGTCTGCAACTTACCCCACAGCTCAGGGCAACGCCAGATCGTCAACCCACTGAGCAAGGGCAGGGATCGAACCCGCAACCTCATGGTTCCTAGTCGGATTTGTTAACCACTGTGCCACGACGGGAACTCCTGATTGCAGCTCTTGAATATCTTAAAGTCCATCCAGGTAGACTTATGAATAAATAACTTTAATACAGTGTAAGGAGAGCAGTGATAGAGATCTGAGCAAAATACTCCAAGGGCCCTGAATCCGACTGCCTGGAGAAGAGGGGAAGGCTGTGGGTTCAGATTATATCTGGAGAATGAGAATGGTCAGCAACTAAGATACGTGCAAGTCAGGTGAAGGACCATTCGTTCCAAAGGTATCGAGGATGAGGAAAGCTCGGCAAATTGAGAAGTCCGCTGAGGTTAGAAATAAAGCTAAAAATGTCATCTGGCCCTTCTAGCTATGGTCAGTTGGTTTGCAGTGAGCATACTAAAATAATTCAACGAGAAAAGAATAGTCTTTTTAAACAAATGGTGCTGGTATAAGTGAATATCCATATGGAAAAGGATGAAACTGGACTCTCACTCACACCATATACAATGAGTGCAATCAAAATGGATCAAAGACTAAATGTAAGTGTTAAAACTGCAAAACTCTAAGAAGAAAACTTAAGTGTAAATTTTCATGACCTTGGATTATTAGGCCAAGAAGTCTGAAATCCTAAATAATAAATTAGCTATGTCACCAAAACACAAGACAAAAGAAAAAATAAATTGGACTTCATCAAATTTAAACTTCTGTGCTTCAAAGGAGACCACCAAGAAAGTAAAAAGACAACCCATAGAATGGGAGAAAGTATTTGCAACTCAGATCTCCGATAAGGAACTAGGGTCCAGAATATAAAAAGAACATTTAGAAATTCCCACTGTAGCTCAGTGGTAACGAACCCAACTAGTATCCATGAGGACTCAGGTTCAATCCCTGGCCTCACTCACCTGGTTAAGGATCCAGCATTGCCATGAGCTGTGGTATAGGTCGCAGATGCAGCTGGGATCCTGCATTGCTGTGGCTGTGGTGTAGGCCGGTGGCTACAGCTCCAATTTGACCCTAGCCTGGGAACTTCCGTAAGCCATGGGTGTGGCCCTAAAAAGACAAAAAAAAAAAAACCCTAAAATTTTTAAAAATAAAAACAAATAAATAAAAAGAACACTTACAGGAGTTTCCACTGGGGTGCAGCTGGTTAAGGGTCCAGTGTTGTCTTTGCAATGGCATGGGTTCAATATCCAGCCTGACAATATCCAGTCCAGTACAGTGGGTTAAGGATCTGGCATTGCCTCAGCTGAAGCATAGGTCACAGCTATGGCTCAGAGTCAGTCCTGGCCTGAGAACTTCCATATACTGCACGTGTGACCCCTGCCCCCCAATTCTTTTTTAATAAACAAACAAACACAACAATGAGAAGACAAATAACCCCCCAAAAATTTTTTTTTTCTTTTCGGGGCTGCACCCTTGGCATATGGAGGTTCTCAGGCTAGGGGTCAAATTGGAGCTGTAGCCACAGCCACAGCCATAGCCATAGCAACGTAGGAGCCAAGCCACGTCTACGACCTACACCACAGCTCACAGCAATGCCAGATCCTTAACCCACCGAGCAAGGTCAGGGATTGAACCTGTATCTTCATAGATCCTAATCGGGTTTGTTAATCACTGAGCCGCAAACGGAATCCCAAAATGACCTAATTTTTAAATTGGTAAATATGATCCTGTAATTTCACTCCTGGGCATACATCCAGAGAAAACCATAATTCGAAAAGATTCATGCACCCCAGTGTTCATTGCAGCACTACTTACAATAGCCAAACAACCTAAATGTCCATCGACAGAGGAATGAATAAAGAAGATGTGGTACATATATACCATGGAATATTACTCAGGCATAAAAAGCATGAAAAATGTCATTTGCAGCAACAATGGATGGATCTAGATATTATCATACTAAGTGAAGTAAGTCAGAAGAGAAAGACAAATACCATATCCCATCACTTATAGGTGGAATTGAAAATATGACTCAAATGAACTTATCTATGAAACAAATAGACATAGAGAACAAATTTATGGTTGTCAAGAGAGAGGGTGGTAGACGAGGGATAGATTGAAAGTTTGGGATTAGTAGATGCAAACTATTGTATGCAGAATGGATAAACAACAAGGTCCTACTGTATAGCAGAGGGAACTCTATTCAATATCCTGTGATAAATTATAATGGAAAAGAATGTGCAAAAGAATGTATGGGAGTTCCCATTGTGGCTCAGTGGAAATGACTCTGATGGGCATCCATGAAGACACAGGTTCAATCCCTGGCCTTGCTCAGTGGGTTAAGGATCTAGCATTGCTGTGAGTTGTGGTGTAAGTCACAGACACAGCTCAGATCCCATGTTGCTGTGGCTGTGTTGTAGGCCGGCAGCTACACCTCTGATCCTACCCCTAGCCTGAGAACCTCTATATGCTGCGGGTGCGGCCCTAAAAAAAAGTCCAAAAAAAATTACATACACACACACACACACACACACACACACATATGTATATTCTTTAATAACCTATGTAGGAAAAGAATCTGAAATAGAATGGGTATATGTATAACTGCATTACTTTGCTCTGCCTCTGAAATTAACACAACATTGTAAATCAGCTATACTTCAATATAAATTAAAATTTTTAAAAAAATCTGTGGGCAATGAAGAGCTTCCTAATATCATGTGCGTGTACTTGTGCACATGCACACACACTAGCGGGACACTAACTTTACCCACTCTAGTTGGAAAATCAGGAAATCAACAAAAAATTCCACATGGTGTTGTCACCTAGAAGCAATCAGTATGAAAGCTTGTTGTATTTCCTATGCTCTGATTTGTGTTTGTATTGAGATTATGTTTTGTGTACAATGTAGCATGCTGCTTTTTTTTTCAAGTTACTGTAAACTTATTCTAAGCATTCCTTGAAAATAAATTTCATATCTAATTATAATAGCTACTTATATAAGAAATTTTAGAAAATAAAGAAAATTTAAAAAAAAAAAGAAAAAGAAAATCATTCATAATCCCACCAGTTAGAAGTAATCATTACTATTATTTTAGTCTGTTTTGGTTTTGGTTTTGTTTTTCTTTTACCACATCCATGGCATATGGAAGTTCCCAGCTTAGAGGTCAAATCAGAGCTAGAGCTGACAGCCGACATCACAGCCACAGCAATCCCACACGTGGGATCATAGCCTCCTTTGCAATGCCAGATCCTTAACCTACTAAGCAAGGCCAGGGATCAAACCTGCATCCTCATGGATAGTAGTCGGATTCGGATTCATGACCACTGCACCACAGCAGGAACTCCCTAGTGCATTTTACTTTGTTTTATTTTTCCATGAGTAACTTATTTTTAATGGCTGTATTATAGGCCATCCAGTCTCATAGATTACTTCTACTGTAATAAAGTTAGGTTATTTCCAATTTTTCCCTGTATAAATAATGACGTAATAAATATCTTTGTGCATGAAGCTTCTTCATAGATGGCTATTTCCTTAGCTTCTCAGAAATGGAATTACTGGGTCAAAGACTGAATATATTTAAGCTTATGATGTATCATTACACTGCATTCTAAAATGATTTGAGAAATTGCACTTCTATTAACAATAAATGAGACTGCCTGTCTAACAGCTTCCTCATCAGCTTTGAGGGTTATACTTTTTAAAAAATTCTCCTCGTCGTTTTTATTTTTATTCTCATAGGGGTTTCATAAGATAGAAAGTAGCACGCTTGGGTTTAGGTTTCAGATGATGAAGAGGCTGGGCTGAAGAGAGGTGAGAGACCAATGAGGAAAAAGCAAAGAAACCACACAGCCCAGCGGGCGAGGATGAGTGGGTTTCTAAGACATTTAATTAGAAAGGCATTTCTAAGAAAGGACGGGTTGGATTTGTGACTGCTCTGAAACTGGTAAGAAAGAAGCAGAGAGGTGTCAAGTTTGACTTCAAAGTGGAAGTAGAATGGAGGGTAATAGCCTTAGGCAAGACAGGGGAAAGGGAGGGACGAGCAGGTTTAGAAGGAAAACAAAGCAACCTGCCTGCAACATGTTATTTCCAGTGCCTTCCAGAGTTTCAGGTGGAGCTGTCAACATACCCATTAACAACAGGAGTCTGGAGGCTGGAAGAGAGATGACACTGGGGATAAAAGTTTGGGAATCATCTGCATGTGAAAGGTACTAAGTGAGATCGGGCCAGAGAAGGAGGAATAAACTCTAGGGAGAACCTGCACGGGCAAGACAGAAGAGAGATGAGTGCAGGAGTGATACAGGGAGCCACAGATCCTGGGGCCAAATGCCAGAGAGACAGCAAAGTTCAAGGGCCGGAGAACAGCCAGCAGTGCTAAATGCCTCCAATGCTACAAGGGAGGAAGTTCCCCATGGAGGGTCTTAGAGAGGAGACACTGAGGAGAAGGTCCAAGGAGGAGACCATTTCTACCAGGAGGTGTAGAATTATCTCGCATGCAGTCTGGGGGCATCAGGAAGGTGCCAGAGAGGGCTCTAGCCTCCATGGAAAAATCACTCTTCTCTCTCCTTTCATCACGGCGAGAACTGGTCCTCAACCCTACTCTTGACGGCTCACCTGAGGGGACACGGGTGATGCCACCGAAGCGGAGGACCAGGTGGGAAGCCTGTGCTCCGTCCTGCTCTGCGGGCATCTCCATGTCTGACTTGGGCCCGACCTCTGGTCTCCTCGCCTATAACATGAAGAAGTTGGGGCGTAAAAGGGTGCCCGAAGCTGGCCTTGCTTCAGTGTTGGTCCACACCCAAGGTTTCACAGGACTGCGATGAGATGAGAAAATTCAGTCCAAGGCTGTGCATTTTTCATGAATGAAGTCAACTGTATGCAGTGTGAAAAACTGTCCTTTATTCTGAGATAATGCCGTTTCTACCTTTTTTTTTTTTTTGGCTGCTCCCACAGCATTTCAAAGTTCCTGGGCCAGGGATTGAACCTAAGCCACAGCAGTGACAACGCCGGATCTTTAAATGCTAGGCCACCATAAAACTCCTCGTTCCAACTTTTTTGATGGTAAGTCATCCTTTCTTCTTTTGTGAAATAATAGTAATGGGAGCTGGGTTTTTTTCCCCTAATGTGTCTTTTTCGTGTCTTTATTTAGCAAATTAGAAGTTGGCAGTTCATTGCTGGCCCACCAAATCAGTATGGGGATGTTAATGATTTATAAACTGCCAAAGTGTAGGAATAAGTAGCCTAGATATTTTTGAGGACTCCCACCTGTAAGATACTAAAACCCCAGCTTTCTGAATATCGTTCCGAGAAGGAAAATATAAAGAAGGACAGTATAATGACACCGCTTCCCCAGTGTGGGGTGGAACGAGCATCACTGCTCTGGCCCCTGCCCGCTCCCTGGAGTGCAGGGATCTTTGCCCCCTGATGCTGTGTTTCTGGCCTCTCTTTATCCCACAGTCTTCTGTGTGCTCTGAGGGTCTGGCCGCCCAGAGCCCTGGCCCCCATCGTTGGTGTTTCTGCCCAGGGGCCAGGCTCACTACCAGGCTTCTACATACAGGAGATGAATTCCCATCTTACCCATGAAGAAACTACCTCATCCTCATCCTTAAACTCCTTGAGGACAGAGATGTGTATCCCCAATATCTAACAACAGTCCTGTTGGGTGCTCAGGGAATATCTGAATTTGCTATTTTCCTAATAAATATGATATGCGGCGGAAACTAAATTTGAAGCCATAAGCCCTTCACTCCAACCCATCACTCTCTTTCCTCACTGTCACCACAATGGTGGGACATCCGTCACCAATAGGGGTGAGATTTATGAGCAGGACAATCTTTCCAGGCCTCCTCAAATCACACTCAAGGAGCAGGGTACGCAGGATCCAGCTCTTACCTCTGGCAGCAATTTTATTCTGTTCACACTGGCTGATGATGAAGGGGGAAGTCTGAACTGTCTCTACAGGAGACACTTTAAACTTCCTCTTGGTTTTTCCCAATGTAATGACTGCTCCGAGTTCAAGAAGTCAAATTCTACTAAAAACACCTCTAACAGAAAACAGCTCCTCCTCACCCCAGAAACAACCACCATCCCTGTCGCATACCCTTCTCCTGGTATTGACCTTCACTTGTCTAAAGAACAATCTTAGAGGCTGTCGTCCTGAGTTCTCCCGTTTCCTCATCACCTATTGGCCAGCATGATGAGGAAGGAGTTAGCTCTTCTAAAGCACCACCGGTTCCGACAAGGGGTTAATCTCCAAAATTTATAAACACCTTCTGCAGCTCCATACCAAAACAACAAACAACCCCATCACAAAATGGGCAGAAGATATAAACAGACAATTCTCCAAAGAAGACATATGGATGGCCAAAAAACATATGCAAAAACACACTCATGATTAGAGAAATGCAAATCCAAACCACTCCGAGGTACCACCTTACACCAGCCAGAATGGCCATCATCCCAAAGTCTACAAACAATATGTGCTGGAGAGGGTGTGGAGAAAAAGGAACACTAGTACACTGTCGGTGGGAATGTAAACTGGTGCAACCACTGTGGAAAACAGGATGGAGATTCCTCAGAAAATTCAAAATACCATTTGATCTAGCAATCTCACTCCTGGGCTTCTATCCAGAGAAAACCATGACTCGCAAAGACACATGTACTCCGATGTTCATTGTAGCACTCTTTTTAATAACCAAGCCATGGAAATAACCTAAATGTCCATCGACAGAGGAGTGGGTCAAGAAGATATGGTACATATACACAATGGAATATTACTCAGCCATTAAAAGTAATGAAATACCAGCATTTTTAGCAACATGGATGGACCTAGAAATTATCATGCTAAGTGAAGTCAGCCATACAATGAGACACCAACATCAAATGCTTTCACTGACACGTGGAATCTGAAAAAAGGACAGACTGAACTTCTTTGCAGAACAGATGCTGACTCACACACATTGAAAAACTTTTGGTCTCCGGAGGAGACAGTTTGGGGGGTGGGGGGATGTGCTTGGGTTGTGGGATGGAAATCCTGTAAAATTGGATTGTGATGATCATTATACAACTACAGATGTGATAAATTCATTGAATTAAAAAAAAAAAAAACCACAAGTTCCCCCCTTCTGCTCAAGGTAGTTGTAATTCCTGATTAAGTCAACACAATATTTACATCATGACATTTATCCACTCGAGCTAGTGGCTAGTTCCAAGATATGCTTCTCTTCTCGGACAACTATTTGTTTACCCTGGAGTTAGTAATGAGCTCTTTTTTTTCTTTCTTTCTTCTTGCTTAGTATTCTGAATATCGAACAGTAACTTTTCTTTCTTCTTTTTTTTTGAAGTACTTTCTTTTATATTTTTATTTTTTAATTTTTAAAAATTGTATTGGAGGAGTTCCCATCATGGCTCAGCGGTTAATGAATCCGACTAGCATCCATGAGGATGCAGGTTTGATCCCTGGCCTTGCTCAGTGGGTTAAGGATACGGTGTTGCCATGAGCTGGGGTGTAGGTCACAGACGAGGCAGCTACAGCTCAGATTCGACCCCTAGCCTGCCTGGGAACCTCCATATGCCGCGGGTGTGGCCCTAAAAAAAAAGCAAAAAAAAAACCACAAAAGCACAAAAAAACATTGTATTGGAATATAGTTGACTTCCAAAGTTGTATTACTTTCAGGCATACAGCAAAGTAAGACAGTTACACACATATATATATCTTTTCCTTTCCAGATTCTTTTCCCATTAACAATAACTTCTTAGATCGTCCAGCAGCCTTTTAACATTTCCAGACACCAAGCAATCAGGTCACTTCCCCCTTCGGGTTTTTTTTTTTTTTTTTCCCTCACAGACCTCCCTCCTGGAATCCTCTGTTTTCTCTCCTTCCATATGGACTGGTTGCTTGCATTTTCCATCATCCTGGAAGCTTCCTTTGCCACAGTCCTGATAAGGACCCCCTGAATCCCATGTCACTCTCTTTCTTGGTTTATGCCAAGAAAAATAAACCTGCATGCCTGAAAATGGCTTTATTCCCCCTCGACACTTAATTGATAATTGAACTGAATGCAGAATTACAGCTTGGAACCACTTACCCTCAGGATTTTGATACCTTGCTCTATTTTCTTCTAGCTTCTGATGTTTTTATTGAGCCGTCCGAGGCAATTCTGATTGTCCATCCTTTGTAAAAAAGCCTCCTTTTTTGTGTCTCTAGGGAAGCTTTTAGGATCTGAAATTTCAGTGCTTTAGTGGGATCTTCTGCCCAATGCACTTGGCACCCAGTGGTCCCTGCTGAACCTTCGGTTCTGGGAAAATTCTTCATATTAGTTATTTTAGTAATTTTTCTCCCCTCCATTTCTGGTCTCACTTTCTGAAATCAGGCCGAATGAAGAGGTGGGGACTAATAGGAAATACTGTTTTGGACAGAGTGGCCAGCGGAAATCTCTCTGATGAAGTGACATTTGAACAGAGATTGGAATGAGCATCTTCTCATCTGTCTGGAAAAAAAAATTATTACACTTCTCTTTTGTTCCTTGTCTTGTCTCTTTTTCTTCGCAGTTTTTTTATCCCCCTTTCCTGGTCTCTCTCTCCTGTTGGGAGGTTTTCTTCACATGTCTGGTGATCTTCGGCTGAACTGTCACATTGAGAGGGAAGCACTCAAAGCGACCGGGCAGCCATTGGTGAGACTGAGCTAGTCATTGGTGGAGGTCGCTGTTGGGCACAGTGGCTTTTTCATTGGGGAGGCTCCTTCCTCTTGCTTCGTCTTTCCAGAGAAGAATCTTCTGGCCTCCTGCCTGGAGGTGGTGAGGGAAGGCAGAAGCCAGTCTTCAGTCGTTCAGCCTTTCACTAGATCCCGCTCATTCCATCTTCAGTGATGCCCTGGAATTCTTGGGCCTTTCTGGGATTCCGCAGGGCCAGCTTTTTCTTTTCTCCTGGGCATCTCCCCCTGCAGGCTCTGCAATATCTTCTCCTGCCATCCCTCTGCTGTCCCCTGGTGTCCCTTTGCCCATGGTCTTCATCCTTGCCACTTGGATGGGATTTTAAGGCAGCAGGCAGGTAAGCCTGTATTCAAACTCTACGTTGAACCAGAGCAGGAGGTAGCAAACAGATCGCACCAAGAATAATCTTTTAAAGAAAAAAAAAAAAAGGGTACCTCTCTTGTAGTGAGACCACTGTTCTTGATAATCATGGAATTTCATGGGTGAAATGACTTCACACATTATCTAGTCTCACCACCTCAACTTACAGATACAGAAAACAAAACCCGGGCAACCTATGTCTTGGCCAAAGTCACAAAGCAGATAAACAGAGAGTCCTTGTATCTTACACTTAAAATCCTCTGCCTTTCCCACTACCATTCGGCCTTCCCAGAAAAGCCCCTCAGGCAGTAGAAAGATTTTCCTCCCGGTGGGGCATCCAAAGCAAATGCCTTTTTGCCTTCTGGGCCCTTCTGACCCTGATCAGTCCCATCTGGAGAAGAACTGTGACAATGAACTAGACATTTTTTCTCAGCAAGACCAGGAGTGTTCCTGGCACCTTTAAACAGAGATCATTTCTTAAAGGACGAAGTCAAGATAACAAATCCACCTTAAAATAAACCTCAAGTCAGATTACCAATTAACACCTAAATGTATTTAAGTAGAAAAAAGTTTAATTGTCTAATTAATTTTTCACCAATTAAGTCTATTTTTATGTGTTGCGTTATACCCAGGTTTGGCATTGAAAGGAATTGGATCCCTTTATAACCATTTTCCACTTCCTGATTTGCTAAGTAGTTCAGTGTGGTTGTCCACAGAAAATATGCATCGCTCCAAACTGGTGACACGGCAACATTCTGAAGTTCATAAAGCATTGGGGGGTGGGGGGATGGGGAGCTGCTGCAAAGGTGAAAACGGCAAGATACGGTGAGATCCAGCGCGGAAGGTGCCTGCGGCAGGTTGTCTCTGACACGGTGCCTAGAGACCCCTGCCTCTTGGCTTTCACACCCTTGTGAAGTCCCCTGCCCTAGAATGTAGGCTGACCTAGTGACTCACTTAGAAGGAGTAGAATATGCCAGAATTGATGGAATGTCACTGCTGAGATGAAGTTACAAAGACGTCCGTCTTTGTTGCTTTTCCTCTCTACCCCTTCCCCTTGCTTCTCCGTCTCCTTCTTCTCCTCCCCTGCCTTTTCCTTCGTCTTCTCCTCTCCTCTTCCCCCTCCTCCTCCCTCCCTCTCTCTCCTCCTCCCCTCAATCTGGGTAAAGCTATGTCATGAGCATCTCTATAGAGAGGAACGGAGGCCTCCTGCCAAAAGCCACGTGAGTGAGCCTGGAAATGGAAACTCCAAGCCCTGGGCAAGCTTTCAGACACTGCAATCCCAGCCAACAGCTTGAGAGCAATCTCATGAAAGACCCTAAACCGGACCACCCAATTAAGCCACGCACTGAAGCCGGACCTTTAGCAACTGTGTGACATAATAAATATCTACTATTTTAAGCTGCTGAGTTTGGCAATAATTTATTTTCCAGTAATAGTGGGGGGAGATGTAGGTATAAGTTTCGAATTTTCTACTTCCTTGCAAAAGCTTCCCGAATGTGTCCCTTAATTTCTCTTCATCATACCTGTTTCCTCATCCGTAAAGTGGGGATAAAGACCTTACCTATTGCACAGAGTTGCTGTGGGGTCCAAGGACAAGAAAACTAATTTTAAATGAGAGTGAAGCATTAGGCATTTTTATCTAGGCTATCTCATTTAATTTCTTTCAAATGGGGAAAAAAAAAAAAAAGAAACCCACGAAACATATCCAGTAAATTAGAACACCATGCTAGTATTATTAGAGCCAATTGATTTTATGATTTATTAAAACATTGTTTAAGCAAACACCAATCTTGGATCAACCTTAAATAAACCATATGCCTTTTAGAACTGATGGGTTTTAATTAGTTCCTTAATTAGCATGTGAGAAGTTTGTAAACCTGTTAGTTTTGCTCTCAAAACCAGAAGAACAAGCTTTATGTTCTTCCCATGGGAGGCGCTCTTCAAGGCCAAGGTGAAGGCCCACAGGCCCCCTCAAGTTAATATGGCCCAAGCACAACTCTCTTCCACAATCCGCTTCTCCTCAAGCCTCATTAATGACATCGCCATCCTCCTGCTCACCAACCTGGAGAGCAAATTATCCACCCAGATTCCTCCCCTTCCACTCCTCACCCCATATCTTGTCACCAAATCCTGCAATTCTAATTCAGAAACATTTCTTCCCTTCCACCCCCACGCCACTGTTTTAATTCAGATTAATCTCATCCACATTTAATCACTGACGTTATTGTATCATTATACATATAATAATATACATTAATAGGATGTTATATAATCGCACTACTACGATGAGTATTAATAAATAAAAATTACTGACACTGCACTATGTTTCAGAAGTTGAGCTCTGCACTGGTGAGCACATATACTAAGGCCACCCCTTCTCCCTCCCCCCTACTCTCCCCTTCCTTGTCTGCATGGAGCTAACAGGCAGATTGATTCAGCTTTGCAAGGGCTACACTGGCTTAAAGGTTAAGAATAGGCTGCCTCCATTCAAATCTTGGCTTTTCTGCTTACTGCGTACCCTTAGACAAGTTACTTAACCTCTCTGTGCTTCACTTTTCTCACCTGGAAAACAAGGATGTCAATAGCACCTACCCCACAAGGGTTAAGAAAGTTAAAATATTTGAAATGCTTAGAACACTGTCCGGCAATCAAAACCTGTTAATAATGATTATTTGTGGTCCATATCATGATTTCCCCAACACCTCTCTCAAGGCCAAACCATCCTTTCTAGGGCAGCCTGGCTCTTCTTCCTAAGAAGTCAATGAACCATACCATTCCCCAGCAAAGGTCAGTGACATGGGTCTTAGCATGGCCCACCTCTCCAGCTCACCCTCCACTTCTCCCCAACGCCATCCTCCATGCTCCTGCTCCACAGAATGTCTCCCCATTCCCCAAACACACCTCTCAGGGTCTAACTTTGTGTCTTTGGGCGAAGATGTAGAGGAAACGGGACAGCTGGGTCAAAGCGGTGGCAAAAGACAGCACCCGAGATGGCGGCTGGAGGCTCCCACTCCTCTCTCCAGCTCTGGGAGGCAAAAATTGGGTTAGAACTGAAGTAATTCTTTATGGCAAAAAGCAGATCCCAGGCCTTACCAATGGCTGGGGGAGTTCCCTCTGTGGCTCAGCGGTAACAAACCCGAACAGTATGCATGAGGACACGGGTTTGATTCCTGGCCTCGCTCAGTGGGTTAAGGATCCAGCATTGCCATGAGCTGTGGTGTAGGTTGCAGATGCGGCTTGGATCTGGCATGGCTGTGGCTGTGGCGTAGGACAGCTGCAGCTCAGATTCAACCCCTAGCTGGGGAATTCCCATATGTTGCAGGTGCAACTGAAAAAGAAAAAAAAAAAAAAATGGCTGGGCATGTTTGCTACCTAGAAAAATCAAAAGAAAAGAAAAGGAATTAGATGTGTTCTTACCTTCCTCGGGAGCAGAAAACTGCCTCTACTACCCTCAGAGAAAAGAGAAGAAAGGAAGAAAGAGCGAGCTTGGACTTTAAAGTGAGACCTGTGTCAAAAATCCTGGTGCTCCTGTAGCTAAACAGTACTTTCAGTTTCTTTGGCTGGAAAATGGGACTCACATTGGTTCCTTTGCAGTGTTGCTGTGAGAGTTAAATGAGAAAATGGACGTGAAAGTACCCAGTACATCACAGGCTCCAGATTCAATGCTACCTTCCCTTTTCCTCCAGTCCTGGTCCCTGTGCAGGTGAAGGTCTCCCTGCTCGCCCCACCCTGCCTTCCTGGTGAAGTCCCACTCAATCAAGTGTCAGCTCAATGTCACTCCCCCAGAGAAGGCTTTCCTGGCTCTCTCAGCCCCAGCTCATGGCTCCTGCCTCTGTCTTCCACCAAACTAGAAACTCCTTCACAGCAGGAATCACTACGTATACACTTTTGGATCCTCAGAGCCTGGCATCATTCAAAAACTAAATGTCAGGTAGTGTTTTACGATATCCTTGTGAAAATGAAGGATTCTTAGGTGCTTTCAAATATTTTCATTACAGTACCATTTGTAATAGAGAAAATTGGGAAGTAGCGTTCATGTCTAATAATTAGAGGTTAAGTAAATTATGGTTCCTCCTTAAAATGTGGTTGTATGCTGCCATTAAAATCATCTTGTAGAAATGTGCTATTGACATTTAAAAAAAATGTTCTCAATATACATTGTGAAGGAAAGAAGCAGTTTTCAAAACAGTACTATGTACAGAATGATCCCGTTTTGTGATAAAAATATAAATGTTTATGTATGCATAAAAAAGGTCTGGAAGGACCCAGTGGTTGTCTTTGGGTGGGTGGAATTTGCATGTTTCTTTTCCTTCCTTATGCTTGTATGTATTTTGTGATTTTTCTATAATGAGCATAAATTACTTTTGTAGTACAAAAAAAAATTTTTTTTAACTACCAAAAATTGTTTTTCTGATTGTAATGCATTTTCATTGTAGAAAATTTGGAAAGTCTGAAAACTATAAAAAAGTAAAGCTAATTATGCATGTTGTTCTACCGGGAGAGTCTATTAACATTCTAGTATATTTCTTTCTAGTCTTTTTTTTTTAATGTATGTAAGAATTTTTTAACTGCTTGAGATGAAACTGATCTATAGTTTAATACACTGCAATTTTTATTACATTGTGAACCTTTTCAAAAAGTATTACAAATTCTAAATATTAAATGTCTTACAAAGGGCTAGAAAAATCAGCTACCCTAGGGAAAAAATAGGAGAAGTTAAAAAAAGGGTTAATGGCCTCCCGCATACAGCACAGGGCATTTTAAAGACTTTCCTAAGCCCTAGAGGGGCCTTATATTGTTTAAAACACCTAAAATACTCCATATTAACAATTTAACTGTAAAATTTTTGAAAGGGCTTTTAATGTGTTTGCTACTGAATCTGGCTAAACATACTCGTTTGATTTAAACTCAATTTGCAATTGGCTCTAAATTCTCAGTAACTATTGTGACTATTTGGGAACTGTTACAAAGTGAGAAAAGTTCAACCTACAAATTGTTTTCAAATCTAAAGAAACACTATGTAAATCAGCTAAAATTAAAAAAAAATGTTTAATAAAAAGGTATATAGTTGTCAAAGAAAAAAATAAACACTACATTTTAACGACGAATAAAGTTAACACAATGTTACATGGTACAAATGTTTAATTAAATGCTTCTTGATTTTACAGCTTCCTTTTTATATTTTGGTGCCAGTAACTGTTTTCAGATCTCAAGCTTCTCCGAAAAGTCTGTAGGCCTTGGGCTCTGTGTGTATGCAGCCTCATGGAGAAAAACATCCTGCTTGAGACCCTTCGGTTGCTGGGCAGTCATGGCAGACAAATACCAGAAACTACCAGCAAGGGTGGAAGTCATGGCAAGGGCCCGCAGTGGAAGAGGCCAGTCTACTCAGCAGAGTTGTTTTTTCTATGCCAACCTCCAAATACAAAGTGGGCAGGCACCCTGTTTAAGGTGGGGTTTGCCTTTCAGGTACAGCAGGGAAACTGGGGAGAAGGAGGAGGGCAAGGAGGGAGAGGCAGAAAAGGAAGAATTGGCAGGAGATACCAAAGGTGGCAGGGAGGAAGGAGGTGACCCTTATTAACTGCTTGTTACCGCCATGCACTGAGCTGAGTGCTGTACAGACTGCACTGTATTCAATACCCACGACCCTGTGAGATGGGGACTCTTGCCACTCTCACTTTACAGATAAGGCTCCTGAGGCTCAGAGAAGTTAAGTCGTTGGCCCAAGGTCACACAGCTAGAAGGTGGCAGAACTGGTCCAAGGCTGTCCAACTCCACAGCCCTGGAACACGTGGCCTCCCCAAACACACCTGCCCTCTCTGGCCCTCCTCCTAGTTCCAGAAGGACAGACATTAAAGCTAGAAGAGCCGCCTGAGCCTGGCCGGCCTTTCCTGTTTCTACCTTTACCAGAGCATGGCTCACAAGGAAAGGCTTGTTCCCTCACTTTGCTGAGCCAGGCACTCCCCCAGGGGCACCGTGCCTGGCCCAGAAAATGTGCTCAGGACATGTTGGCTGAATTAATGAATTAAATAAATCTCTCATTTTGCTGAGAAGGAAGACCAGGGAAGGAAATGTGGGGACCACACAACGAGCGTAATTTGCCTGAGGTCATCCAGCAAGGTAGGGACAACAGACGTGGGATGAGAATCCAGGCCAGGGCTTCTTGCACCATTTTACCTGAATTTGTATGAGGTTTTCCACTTTAGGATCCCGTTTCATCTTCAAACAACCACGGGATGATTATCATATGTCGTCTGATCTAAGATCATCAATAGGACACACCACTATTTTATGTAACAGTAAGAAAAAAAAATTTGAAAAACAAACCAACCCTGCCAAGAATCCTTGAGAGACACCATCAACTGCAAGATGCATCCCCAGGACGTGAAAAACGTGTGATGTTCTGCACATTTTATAGATGCGGAAACGGAGACTCAGAGGCATAAAGGGGCATGTCTTGGTCACGGGGCTATTAAGGGTCAGACGTGTATGATTCAAACTAGTCCTGGGCCCTCTCTACGATTGTACCTCAAGGCCCGATGATTCCACGGCTGGTGTTTTATTTTCGTTTGGTTTGCTACTGCGATTTAAGGAAGAAATTTAGCTGGTGACATAGCTCCCTCCCCACCAGACTGTAAGAGCTGTTTTTCCAGCACCTGGCACTGTGGCTGGCCCAGAGCCAGCCCTCAAAAATTATCTAAGAGTTGGGGCATGCGGGGTCACACTGTGAGGCATCAGAAAACACAGGCCTGAGTGAGAAGTCCACCATCTGTGGCTGTTCCTGTGCTACTGATGCCATGGGAGGTAAAAGGCAGGTGCAGAATGGAAACGGGCTGGGGTGGGAGGCGCTGTACTTAGCATGCATCCCGAAGCAGACAGACCTGGTCAGAGTCCCAGCTGCACCAGCTAGCAGCTGTGGGACCTTGGGTGAGGTGTTTGATCTCTCTGAGACTCTGTTTCCTTGTCAGTAAAATGGGAATAATGCAGTATTGCCTATCTTGTGGGCTGGTGTGAAAACTCAATGAAAAAATATGTCAAGAGCTTAGCACAGGGTCTGGCACATGGCAAACACTCAAATGATCACAGCTGAAGCCATCTACAGGAAGGAACGTCTGTCTTCTGCCATCTCCGACAGAACCAAACTGGCTGGTTGTTGAGAGATTTCACGACTGGGAACCCTCAGCCTCAGACTGGCCATGTAAACAGGCAGCCTTTCAGCGGAAGATCTCCCACCAGCTTTTTAAAGATTAAATACACAAAATAAGAAATGAGTTGGGAAACCACCACAGACACCAAACTAATTAATAAAACCATAAGCATTTACCTTACTCAACCTAAGCAGAAATGCTTAAAGCCCTGGGTTGAATAGATCACTTTCTAGGCAAATAGAAAATATTACAACTAATTTCAGAAGAGTTTTTAAAAATATACTCAGAACACCTGAAACACACTAACTATTATAGAATACACTGAGGATGTTTTCAAAGAGTTATACCCCGGGAAAGTGTCAAGTCCAGGCAGTTTCATGAGTGAAATCTACCTGCTATTTAAATTGTTCCAGAGCAAAGAGAAAGCAGGACAACTTCCAAATTCTCTTCATGAAAGCTAGCCTAACACTGTGTGAAACCTGACAGAGAGAACACAACAAAAGACTCAGAAAGCGATGCTGAAAGCTGCCTCTCTGCAAAGTCTGTAACTAGAAGCATTTCCCATGGAGTCAGGAGCAAAATAAAGATTTCCACTAACACCATCATTACTTGACACTTCTAGAAGGGCTGGCCTGTGCAATTAGACAGCAGAAAGAAACAAATATAAAATCAGGAAAGGAGAAAGCAAAATTATCATTATTTTTAAACGATATTACTGTACGCCTAGCAAACTCAAGATAACTCCCTAGGGAATCATCAATAAAATCATTCAATAGCAATACAATCAGATGCCTGGTTATATGACTGCTATACAAAAGTGAGGAGCTGTCTGATAAGCAATCAGCAACCAGTTAAAAAATACAAGAAAAGATTCTATTCATATGACCAACAACACAAAACACAACTAAGCAGATGGGCTAAATCCATAAGAAGAATGCTTTAGAATGCTACTGAGGCACTTAATAGTATGAATAAATGTAAAGACATATCCTATTTTTGAATAGGAAGATGTACTATTGTAAAGATGTCAGCTCTTGCAAACCATTATATTTACAGCGATTCCAATTTTTAAAACATACTGAAAGAATTGCTTTTGGAATAAGATGAGCTGATTCTAAAGTTCACATGGGAGTACCTGCTATGGCACAGTAGGTTAAGAATCCAACTACAGTGGCTTAGGTCGCTATAGAAGTACTGGTTCAATCTCCAGCCCTGCACAGTGGGTTAAAGGATCTGGCATTGCTGCAGCTGTGGTGTGGGGTCACAGCTATGTTGCAGATTCAGTCCCTAGCCTGGGAACTTCCATATGTCACAGGTGTGGCCATAAGAGAAAAATAATTAAACTCACATGAGAAAAATAAGCATGCAAGAATAGCCCAGGGGTGGCGGGGGAGACAGTGGAGACAGACTCTTTACCAAATATTAAAACATAACGTAGGCATTCCCATCATGGCTCAGCAGAAACTAATCTGACTAGCATCCATGAGGTCAAAGGTTCGAACCCTGGCCTAGCTCAGTGGATTAAGGACCTGGCGTTGCCATGAGCTGTGATGTAGGTCACAGACGTAGCTCAGATCCTGTGTTGCTTTGGCTGTGTTATAGGCTGGCAGCTGTAGCTCCGATTCAATCTCCAGCCTGGAAACCTCCATGTGCCTCAGGTGAGGCCCTAAAAAGACCAAAAAAAAAAAAAAAGTAATGTAGTTTCTTAGCTATGACACCAAAATCACAAATAACAAAAGGGAAAAATAGATAAACTGGATCTCACCAAACTTTTGTGTTTCAAAGAACACCATTAAGAAAGTGAAAACACGGAGTTCCCATTGTGGTGCAGTGGTGCAGTGGTTAACGAATCCGACTAGGAACCACGAGGTTGTGGGTTCGGTCCCTGCCCTTGCTCAGTGGGTTAACAATCCGGCATTGCCGTGAGCTGTGCTGTAGGTTGCAGACGAGGCTTGGATCCCATGTTGCTGTGGCTCTGGCGTAGGCCGGTGGCTACAGCTCCGATTTGACCCCTAGCCCGGAAACCTCCATATGCCGTGGGAGCGGCCCAAGAAATAGCAAAAAGGCCAAAAAAAAAAAGTGAAAACACAACTCACAGAATGGGACAAAATATTTGCAAATCACATATCTGATAAGGGACTAGTGACCAGAATATATAAAGAGTTCTTACAACTCAATAAGAAAGAAAAAATAACCTAATTTTTAAATGGTTAAAGTGGGTAAAGAATGGAAATAGACATTTATCTAAAAAAGATATGAAAAACATTCTGGCAGTTCTTCAAAATGTTAAACATAGTGATACCATGTAACCCAGCAATTCCACTCCTATATATATGCCCAAGAGAACTGAAAACATATGTCCACACAAAGACTTGTCCACAAATGTTCATAACAGCATTATTTACAATAGCCAAAAGTGGAAACAATCCGAGTATACATCAGTTGATGAATGGATAAACAGAATGCAGTAGAGACATATAGCATAATATTATAAAAAGAAGCAAAGTATTGACACATGCTGCAACTTGGATGAATCTTGCTAAGTAAAGACATCATGCTAAGTGCCAGAAGTGAATCATAAAATGCCACATACCATATAATTCTACTTACATGAAATGTCCAGAATAGGCAAATCCATAAAACCCACAAGTACATCAGTCATTGTCAGGAGCTAAGGGCAGGAGGGAGTGAAGAGTCTAGCCAGGAGACTGCTAATGGTTACAGGGTTTCTTTGTGGGGTGATGAAAATTTCGTGCGATTGGACAGCAGTGATGGTTACACAACTCTGTGAATATACTAAAAAACACTGACGTGCCAACTTAAAAAAAGGTGAATTTTATAGTATATGAATTATATATCTCGATGAATCTGTTATTAAAAGAAAAAACATGGTGGAAAACTTTGCTAAGCTCAAAAGACCAGAAATGAAGCAATTACCCACTGGAATCGGTATATAATCAACATCGAATTTCCAGTAAGAGGAAAGATGGATGCTTCTGAAAATGATGCTAGAACAACATTTCTTGATGGGTTAACAATGGGGGCGGGGGGGCAATACTGGGAACCTCACCTTGCTCCTTTGGGCTAAATAGATCCAGCTGTATCCAAGACTCACACGTAAAAATCAAAGCTATATAAACATGATAATTAAGTGGGAGAATTTTTTAAAATCTCAAAGTGGGAAAGTCAAGACACAAAACACAAAGGCCTCAAAAGAAAAAAAAAAGGATAAATTTGACTTATAAATGTTTTAAACTTCAACATGGAAAAAATCAAAAGACAAACTGGACAGAATATTTATAAAAATATAACACACATTTCCAATTCCCTTATTATATAAATATATAAAAAGACTGTATGCATCACTAGGAAAAATAAACAGCAACAAGGCATCGGATTTCACTCTTCATTAAAGAAATATACATTAAAATGATTAGATACCATTTCCATCTATTGGATTAGCCAAGATGAAGAAGTTTGTCAAAATACTGCATATTCAAAGGTGTGAAAAAAAAAAACTGGCAGCACTGAAAAACTTATGTCCACACAAAAACCTGCACACACAAATGTTTATAGCAGCTTTATTCAGAATCGCCAAATCTTGGAAGAAACAAGATGCCCTCTAATAAGTGATGGATATCCAAATTGTGTTACCTCCACTCAATGCAATATTATTTAGTGACTAAAAAAGAGCTATCCAGGAGTTCCTGCTGTGGTGCAGCGGCTCTGGTCGCTGTGGAGGCATGGGTTTGATTCCCTAGCCTGGTGCAGTGGGTTAAAGGATCCAGCATTGTCACAGCTGTGGCGTAGGTCATGGCAGCAGCTTGGATTCAATCCCTGACCCAGGAACTTCCATATGCCATAGGTGTAGCCATTAAAAAAAAAAAAAAAAAGGAGATATCAAGTCACAAAAAGACATGAAGGGATCTTAAACGCATATTTCTAGGTGAGAGAAGCCAATTTGAAAAGGCTGCATACTCTGTGAATCCAACTCTATGGCATTCTGGAGAAGGCAAAACTATGGAGACAGTAAAAATATCAGTGTTTGCTAGGGGGCCAGGGCGGGGAAGGAGGAGGGATGAATAAGCAGAGCAGAGAGGATTTTTAGGACTGTGATACTATTGTATATGATGCCATAATTGTGGACGCATGTCATTATACATTTGTCAAAACCCATAGAATATACAACTACATTTGCCAAAACCCAAAGAATGTACAACAAGAGTGAATTCTAGTGTAAACCAGGAACTTCAGTTAAAAATAATGCATCAGCACTGGTTCATCAAGGGGAAATTACAGAGCAAGATGCAGGAACTACACTTTTTTTTTTTTTTTGGCTACATTCCCAAAATGCTGAAATTCCCAGGCTAGAGACTGAATCCACACCTCAGTAATGGCCCAAGCCACTCTAGTGACAACTCCAGATCCTTTATCCGCTGCGCCACAAAAGAAATTCGAGGAGTTCCCGTCGTGGCGCAGTGGTTAATGAATCCGACTAGGAACCATGAGATTGCGGGTTTGGTCCCTGCCCTTGCTCAGTGGGTTAATGATCCGGCGTTGCCGTGAGCTGTGGTGTAGGTTGCAGACGCAGCTCGGATCCCGCGTTGCGAACCTCCATATGCCGCGGGAGCGGCCCAAGAAATAGCAACAACAAAAGACAAAAAAAAAAAATTCGAGAACTGTACTTTCTGATCAATTTTTCTGTAAACCTATAAAATAATAAAGACTACTAATTTTTTTAATTGCACTGATACATTAGTGGTAGGTGTGCGAATTGTACAGTCTCTGTAGAGCAAAATTTGACAATGCCTTCCACAAAATGTAAATGCATGTAAATGCATGCCCTTCTCAGACTTGATCTTAGATACATACTCACAGGTAGGAAAAGATACTTACACAAGGACATTTGTCAGTTCTGTTTGTAACAGCAAAGGACAGGAAACAACCTTGTGGTAAGCAGAATAATGCCCCCCTCCAAGACAATGTCCACATCCTAATCCCCAGAACACGTGAATATGCATGACAAAGGGGAATTAAAGTTGCAGATGGAATTAAGATGGCTAAACAGCTGACGTCAAAATAGAGAGATTATCCTGGATTATCTGCATTGGCTCAAGGTAATCATAAGGGTCCTTAAAAGTGAAAGAAAGGGGTATAAAAGCAGAGTCAGAATAATGTGACTTAAGAAAAACTACCTAAGGTTGCTGGCTTTGAAGATGAATGAAGGGGACACAAGCCAAGGAATGCAGGTACAGAAGTGTCTAGAAGCTAGAATGGACAAGGAAACAGATCCTTCCCTGGAAGCTCCGGCACCTTCATTTTAGCCCAGCGAGACTCATTTTGGACTTCTAATCTACAAAACTGTAAGATAATAGACTGGTGCTATTTTAAGCCACGAACTTGGTGGTGATTTGTTACAGCAGCCGTAGAAAACAAATGCAAACCTAAATGTCTATCTGCAGAGGACAGGCTAATAAATGCAGTGTAATACCACGCAGCCCTATAAAGACGTAGCCTGGTATATCCTGAGAGTGAATTAGTTTCAAGATACACTGTTTGGTTTAAAACAAAACACACACACACACACAGATTGTATAGCAAGATACCTGTGTAAAAAAGAGGGAAAGTTCTAAATCCTCATAGATCCTTATAGATGCATAGACTATGTCTGGTAATATTTATTGCCACTAAGGGAGGAGAAATGTGTGGTAAGAGGTTCCAATGGGAGAGACATTCATTTTTCACGGAATCTTCTTTCACGCTGTTGTGGCCTTGGAGATTTGTCTGTTTGTCTGGGTTTTTTGTTTGTTTGTTTGTTTTTAATCATATACAAGTATTGGTTTAAAAATAAAGAGGGAAAATTTTTCTTAAGTAAAGGAAGAGAGCCCTGCCCAGTCTTCAATGAGTTTGTAGTGTTTCCATCTTTTTCACGAGTCTCAACTGACTCCCTTCCACAAGCGGCTCACTGCCACATGCCTTTTCTTGTCCAATCTTCCCAACAACCCTGACGAGTTGGTGTCCTTGTTATCCCCAGCCCTCCTTGAGACGCTGAGGCTCCGAGACCAGATCGCACAGCTGGTGAGTTTGCAGCTGGATTGGAAAGCCTGGTCTTCCAGCTCCAGGGTTCTTGCCTAAACTACCGCACAGCTGTTGCTGGTTTCAGTGGCCACAATCCGGGCCAGCTTAACCCTCGGGGGCTACCACGCAGAGCTGTCAGACAAGGATCTCAGCCCTCTCCTTTGCCTCCTTTCGGGTCCTTTTCCGGATCTCTGAGTTGAGGAGAAGGTCGGCCTCCAGAGGGGCCCTGTCTCCGCTGCTTTCTGGGTTTCAGCCCACCTTCTCCTGTTACATCTCTCAGCAAAGTTCCTTCTGCGCCTTCTGGGGAGAGGCCGCTTACTCGCCACCCACTCGCTGAGGCTCTAATTGTTCTCGTCGGTGGGCTCACGTTGCAGTGGGCCCAGTGCAGCCACCTGCTCTCCTCATGCGAGATGAAACCCTAGAGATGATGAGCCTCCTGGTAGTATTACATCTTGATCAAATAAGGCTGCCCTGAGATTTCTCACTCCTGCGAGCTTGGGACCAGAGACAAGGGGGTTGCCCTCTCTCTGTCAGCAACTTTAAACTCTGGACCGACAACCCACCTTTCTGGGCCTCTCTTTCTAGTGCGATGGATATCAGGTTCCCGCACTGCATGGACAGATGTGGCCGGGCCATTTACCTATTTGGAGCACGGTTTAAATATAACCAAAGTGTCTTTCATGTTGAGGATCTCAAAGCATTTTAAAATGAGTAATTAATGAAGTTCAACCCCCAGAAAAAGCAAGAATTATGATCTTCATTTTATAAATAGATCAAAGGTCACACAATCAATGGCAGATGTAGGAAACAGATGTAAGAATTCTGCTTTTGTCCCTGGCTGCAGCCACTAAATCCCACTCCTGGTATCACTGACAGAGTTTTTTTTCTGCTCTCTGACTTCTGGCCAAAGACATGGAATTGGCCTTTATATGTTTCCACTTAAAGGTTTGAAATCTATATATGGTTCATACGCCTTTGATATGTCTGGAATTTATAAAAGAAAGGGAGAAGAATGATATTTGATGCTTTTCAGAGATCGTGTTGGGACTGAGCCTTATATGGTGGGTCAAATGCCAGTAAAGGGAGGGAAAAAAAACTGCTCGCCAGATCTTCAGGAAGTTCACCTTTATTCTCTCTCTGAAAGAACGCTGTCTGTTACAATTAACCAGAGTGTATCTTCAGTCACCAAAATGATTGTTCTGGGAATCGGGAAAGGCACCAGTTATTGAGCGCTAAGTGTGTGCTAAGCATGGCTCCACATACTCAAATGTGTTTTTATTGTCTGATTCTTACGAACAGCTGAGAAGGTTTTTATTATTTGTTCATTTTATAGATAATATAACTGGGCTTAGGGGTAAAAGATGGGTTGAAGAGAAAGGAAAGAAAAGAAAGAGACAGCTCAGAGGAAATTAAGCAAAAATGATTGGCTATAGATTCTGTGCCAGAGGCATCGTATTGAGAGAGGTACAAAGATGGAGACAGGAAAAATGAATAACATAGCACCAGATTCCTGCTCTCAAGGAGCCTGTCACCTTACGGGTCATGGAAGGTGAGGGCTGAAGTGACGAGCATATAAAAAGACAATGGCAATACAACTCCGTACGGAAGTATTTACTATTAAGTTCCTGGTATGTTAGACACTGCATGCGTTGCAGGGCACCGTCCCTCCTCTCATGGAGCTTACAGTTTAGTGGGAAAGTCAGCGATTAATCAAATAATCACACAGATTTGAAACTGCACTTAGGTGGGGTGGAAGACACCAGATGGGCTACAGCCTGACAAAGAATTAGTATCCAGGATATATAAAGAACTCCTACACATAGTAAGAGAGAATCCAATAGAAGCACTGGCAAATAAACCAAGGGGCAATTTTAAAAGACGAAAGGCAAATAGCCAATAAACAAATGAAAGTATGTTCAGTCTCTCTTGTAAACAGGGAATTGCAAATTAAAACACTGGAATACCATTTCACACCCACCAGCTTGGCAAAAATTTAAAGTCTGACATTACCAAGTGTTGTTGAGGAAGCCAAGCACAGGAACTCTTAGATAGCTATCGAAGTGTAAATTGGTACAATCACTTTGAAAAACTGTTCAGCCATGCCCAGCAAAGCTGCCAATTCACACACCCAGAGCCCAGCAATTCCACGTCCAAGCATCTACCCTGGGGGGTTCACTTTCACAGAAGGGGATAGGTCTTTAAAAATATTAATTGTAGCATTGTTTCTAACAACAGAAAATGATGTGAAAACAAAGCTGAATGTCCTCCCGAAGGAGATGGGTAAAGTGTGGCGAACTCATCCAAAGGGCCCCTGATCAGAAGTGAAAATGTATGATCCAGAATTACATGTATCAGTGTGGTTACCTTTCAGAATCATGCTGAGTGAAAAAAGTAAGTTACACAATGATACATCCAGTAAATGCCATTTCTTCAAAGTTTACAAACATGCCAAACAAGCCTATGAAGTGTTTACAGGCACAAACATATGTAGGAAAAAAAATACAAAAGCATGTATGGGACTGACGAACACCAAATGCAGGAGAGCGAGTACCTTAGGCAGGGGGCAGAAATGGGTGCAGAAGGTTCAACCTAGATCTGTAACGTTTTATGTCCTTTAACAAGATTTGAGGAAAATACGGCAAATGTTAAGCCTTGGCAGGTGGGGGGTAAGCGGGGGAAAGGTAAAGAATTAACACGTGTTAAGGGTATTATTCTCTGTGTGTTTTTTATATGCTTTGATCAATCAAAGGAGAATTTGATTGAATTGGGGGTGAGGTGGGGAGGGGTCAAGGATGGGGTCCCTGAGGAAACGATGCTTACTTAGGATGAGAGCCAAAAATTGAGGTGGGGAGGAAGGGCAGAAAAGGACACCAGGCAGGAAGGAGAGGCTGCACAAAGGGTGGGAGGTAGGAGGGTGAACACCGACCAGGAAGGGAGACCCCCAGTGTGGCCGCAGCTGAGTTGGGGGTGGGGGTGAGGGATGGTGCACCAACCATACAGGCCTCATAGGCCTTCTGGAAAGGTCAGGCCTTTATGCCGAATACCACTATAGTGCCGAGATAGAAAGCTTTGGAGACCCAGACATGTCACTCTGCTGGACAGCAGAACAGGGAGGGCGGTCTTGCAGAGGTGACTCACATCTTAAGCTTTGGAGAATGAGTAAGAGGAAGCCAACTGGAGGAGGAGGGGGAGTAAGGTGTAAATTCCTTTGAAGGGGTTCAACAGCAGTAAAGATACCGAAGACCTTGGATCAGGTGGTCTCAAGCAGGGTCCAACACCCAAGACAAGCTCCGAAAGGTGTCAGATAGAAAATGGCAGAGGAGAGTGGGTTTGGGGGGGGGGGGGGGGTCCCAGGCTGGGCAGCCTTAAGCAGAGAAAGGCATGGCCAGACACGATTGTAGATTCTGGCGGTGTGTGAAGGATGGATTTGAAGGAGGCGGGAGTGTAGCAGGGAGCTCTTTGAGGAGAATATGTTAATAGCCAATGAGAGAGGGACACCTAAGCCAAGCTGGCTGGAATTAGGATGGAGAAATGGAGAGTGCCTGGAGAGGTGCTGGGGGTGGGGGGGATGCGAGGCAGCTGCGATGATGGGGTGATTGGGAGTGCCATCACTGAGATGGACAATTACAGGAGCCAGACGCTGCGAGTTGGAGGTGCGTGCAGGGCAAGCCAAATGGAACTGTCCGGCCAGCGAAGAGATGGGCGCGCCGAGCACTGCGGATGGAGCTGAGAGTGGGAGGCGCCTCCTGTGGGTGGTTATTAACCACTCACGGCAAATGAGTTGGTCCGGAGGAGGGCAGAGGAAGAAGAAACTGAGTGGGTCGGTGGGGACGAGAAGGAATGAGATTGGGGCGGGTGCAGGCCAGAGAGGACAGGAAGGGAAGAACCACGCCGACGCTGAGCAGCGCCCCGGGAGGTCAGCTCCGCGCGGGGCTGGGCGGACTTGGGGGCGCGGGCGGGTGTCGGCATCTCCTGCCTCCCCGCCGGGCTGCAGGCGGAGCCTGGGTGCGCGAGGCGTCGGCAGGCGCTGCAGAGCCAGCCCCGGCCAGGGCCTTCCCGCAGCTCCTTGGGCTGCCTCGGCTGCAGCCGCCGGGAACAGCAGGGCATCCGCGCGGCTGGGCCACCCCGGCCATCCCGGCCACCCCAGGCTCCCCGCGTGTCCAGGCCGCGCCTCCCCACCGCCCGCGGACCTGGCGACGTCACTGCGGCTCTGACGCGCGCTAATGGAGGCACGGGCGGAGGCGGCGTGGCGCGGGCATCCTCCCGGGAGGTCCCGGTCCTTGCAGCCCGCGGCCGCGTTCTTGGCCCTACTCCAGGGGAACCTCGATTTTCCAAACTCGGGAAGGCCGGCTGTCCTTCGGCTACTGATAAGGACGCGAGCGCCGGGTAAAAGATTTTAACAATGCCCGGAAAGAAATAGCCGGACCCAAGAAAGAGACTAATAATAGCCGCCAGCTAGAGTCCTGCTCCTGTGCTCAGCGGTCTTAAGAACAATAATAACGACAACAACCACAATAGCCACCATTTATTGAGCGCTTGCTCTGTGCCAGGCACTGTGTTAAGCGCTTTGCAGGCAACAACCCTCGGAGGTAAGTACCGTTATTATCCCTATTTTGCAGGAAACAGGGGCACAGAGAGGTTAAGTAACTCGCCCCAGGCACACAGCTAGCTGATGTCAGTGCCAGAATTCCAACCCAGGCAGTCTGATCCCATGTAATCGTCATGTCAACCCACTAAGGTCGGGATCATTTTCTCCATCTTAAAGATGAGGAAACTAAGGCACAGGGAAATTTAAGTACCTTGCCCAAGGTCACCTAGCTTGAAAATAGATGAGGCAGAAAGCGAACCCAGGGCTCCTCTCTGTCCGCAGAACCCGCGGTCTTGGCCATAGGCGATGCCACTTCCAAACCACCTCCGACAGCCCAGCAGGCTTTGGCCCCGGGTCCCAAGAGGCGCAGCCTCTCCTGGGTTTGGGTGGGTTCCCGCGGCCTCCGATCCCCGGGTGAATTGGATGTTTCCGAGCATCATCCTGCTCAGCCCGAAGGCATCAGATAGAGACGCGTCTCCTGAAATCTGATCTGGGACCAGGCTGTGCAGTCCTGGGAAGGGATGGAGCGGGGGCGGAGGCAGCGGGAGGGATCCCGGGTCCCACCTGCAAAGCAGCAGAGCTGATGGTTTGCCCCAGCCTGGCCGGCAGAGGGCGCTGCCGCACGCGCCTCGGGTCCTACGGTCACCAGACTACGGGAAGGGCGGGCCTCAGCATGCAGGCGCAGTAACCTCAAAACCCCGAAGCTGGAACCTTTCTTTCCTGGTAGCTGGCAACTTCACCTCTGCCCTGGGCTTGATTTTCCTGACCACTCCTCCCCATCTTCTTTGTCTTCAAGGTTTTTCCTGTCCCCGCACTGATCGTTGGTCACCTTTTGAGAGAAAAGAACACTGATCCCATTAAAAGGCCCTGTTGTTTGCCAGGTAAAACTCGACCTCGTCTCCCCTTCTCATAAATTCTTTGGTGATGCCAAATGGGCAAAAATCATCCATTAGAACAGATAACTTTCTGTCCTTCTCCAAAATAGGACTAGAGAATTGGTTAAGGAAGGAGCAGATAGATAAAAAGGATCTATTTTTAAAATAGCTACAGTGTATTAGGTGCTTGTTTTATGCTGAACCCTTTCTGTGTCTTGACTCCTTAATCCTCATCAGCCCTAAGAGGTGTGCATTATTACTCTCATTTAACAGATGAGGTCACCAGACTGGTAAGTAGCAAGGCTGGGACTCCACTAGGAATATCTGACTTTAAAAGCCATGTTCCTGTCACCCAGAATGCACATGCTGATGCAGCTGAACAGAAGAGGTAAGAGACAAACCATGCCAAACACAAACCAAGATTTGCCCTAAGAGTGCTCAGAAATACCACATGTGAATCAGGGGCTTCAATAACTTTCTGAGCCTCAATCTGGGACTCTGTCTAAAACAGAAAAACAAACCTCAAAGTGCAATGAGAGAAGAATAGGAATGAGGCATTTAGCTTTCCCTTGGAAGAGCAGCTGGAGAGGCCCACTCACTTTCTATGTCTGGGCTCTGAGGAAATAAAGGTGGTTCTAGGAAAATCTGAAAAGTAAGAGAGGAAAAAAAAAAAATCCCTTCTGTGGTTTTTTCTTTAACCAAGCCTCATTTTGCTATTTGTGTTTTATTTTAAAACTAATGTGGCTCTCCCCACCCTTTAAATTGGCACGTAAATAGCAAAAACAGAAGGAAGGCCAGCTACAAACTTCAAATGTGGTGGGTTTCTCAGGAAGGAGGTACATGACTTGAAGTGGAAATGAGGATTAAATGAGGTGCCTTAAACATTTCAAAGACAGACTTTCCACAAGGACTGTGGATCATAAGCCTTTAGAACAGGAGCTTTGTCTGGGTTTGGGCTCAGTAGAGTGTCGAGAATTTGTGAGTGCCCCAAAATGTGGAAAACGAATCACACTTCTAGTGTCTGTCTGCATCATCTAATCATCTCGGCCACCGCTCTGCTTACTGCTTTAAAGGTTGGCTTCTGGAGGATTTTCCTGTTCTCAGATGTCAGACACACATCCTCCCTCAGACCCCTTACTTTTCCAGAAGTTTGCTCTGGGAATTCAGTCAAGGTGAGGCAATGGTTGATGATATCACTAGGCTTGTTTGAAGAGATTGACAGGCCAGCTCTGGAATCACCAACTGGAGGTTTTTCCAAACTGGGAAACCAAAGCAGAAGGGACTTCATGAGACTTGTCACTAACAGTTCTGATTTTCTTGCCCTATGTCTTTGAACTAGAAGGATTCCCCTCTTACCCAACACAAGAGAGACCTGAATATCCCAGGCTGCCTCTTGCAAAATTCTTGCACCTCTTCGACCTTCCTTGCTGCTGCTTCCCTCATTCTTTCAGTGCGTTCATTCTACAAACATGCGACGAGGGCCCATGATGTGTAGATCCTAGTGGCAGAGCAGAGAACCTAACATGAGCTCAGAAGCTTACTTTCTCCCATTCCCTCCTGGTTTCTAACCTCATGGCTTCAACTTCCACACCTGGAGAGGTCCCATGATGGTAAATGACTTGCTTCTCCAGGTAAGGACTGCTGCTCAGACATACCTGACATTCTACCAGCTCCTTCGGCCGCTCTCTGAGATCATACCCTGGGACCCTGACACCACAGTGATGACACCGATTTGGTAGAAGGTTTGGGTCCTGAGATACCTTCAGAAGCAGGGCTCAGAAATGCTCCAGCTCCAGCATTTGCCCTTGCTCCTCCCCATCCCTTTCCAGTTGCCACTCCAGTTTATAAGATCGCTGTTTTCCAAAATAGCACAGGCTATATTTATGAAGCATCTATTATGATGAAAAATCCTGTAGTGCCATAATACCCTACTGTCCAAAGGAAAATGTTGGCTTAAACAAACAACAGTGACTATCTGGCAAAGTGATGTGTGGGATAATGCTTATGAGTCTTTTGGGTCTTTTTTTTTTTTTTTTTTATTGAATCTTGGGACTGAGTGATTCATAATAACGAGAGGAAGGAAGAACACTAGGCCTGTTTTAGCTTTCAAGATTATTCAAATGGAATAGATTTTCACCATCAACACCCTAGCAAAGACAGAATGCTTAAGGTAAATTGCCAGTTTTTGTCTTTTTGGAAAATCCATTAACACTGAATGATCTTGGTTTTAATCCATTCCAAAAAAAAAAAGAAATAAAGAAAGAAAAAAGACTGAACCACAGGATTCAGAGTATGTCCCTGGAAATCACTTTAGAAAGTAGCTTCCAAGTCAGTACTCATTCTTCTTGAATATCCCACCCCCAAGACCATCCCACCCCTTCTAGATACAGGATTCTTTTCCCTCCTCTTAAGGGAGGACTGGCCCAGAGACCAAAAGAATGAATAGCATAAGGAGGACTTTTCCACGACCTTAGCTGCAGAGCTGTTTGAATCTAGAGAACCCATATGTGTGTGCTGTGTCTACATCGAGGTGATGGTAGTGCAGTCTCTGGCTAATGTTCAAAGTCTCCATGGCTTGTGACCTCATGGCTTCAACTTCCGCACCTGGAGAAAGCCCATGACAGTAAATGACTTGCTTCATAGGGGAGCTGAGATGCGTCAAAAGAAGGCCTCTCTGTGGAAGGAGGATGTGTGTCCACCCACCAAGAAGGTTTTGATGGTCAGTGTCTGAGTATCCAGCTGCTGGGGTGAAGAGATTTGGAAATCACTGAACATTCCTGTTGGGAGCTTTCCAAGCCCTTTTGGGAACCGGCAACAGCGCCTGTCTGGGGAAATTAGTTTTGCACTTTCACCGAGTGAGAAATTCCTCAGGGGCATTCTTGTTCTTGGGAAGAGAAATCAAACCCAGCGCATTCCTTCAGGGCCCAAGCCCGTAGTAAAGCATACCGAGTCCAGTTCGGGTGGTCCAGTTTGGGGCCTTGGGGTGGGGCAGGCGCAGCGGAGTTCTGCGAATTTCACCTGTGACTAAGTCCCTCCCCTCCGCCTGGCGCGAGCTTGAGATTTCAGGGGATCGTGTTACCAGTGTGTAAACACCTTGAGTAATGGCCAACGCTCCCAAGCGACCATAGAGGATCTCAAAGCCTTCCTATCTTCCTAGAAACCTTGGCGGCCCGGCCGGCTGCTTGCTGTCTGATGCAACAGTTTGCAACGCGGTTCTGGGAGCCGAGCCTGCCGCGGGGCGCTGGGCGTCCTGCTCACGCGCATGCGCGGGCTGCGGCCCGCCGGGTCGGGCGGGGGAGAAGCTTTTCACCAGATGTGCGGGGGGCAGGGCGGACGGGGAGACCTTTGGCAGCTCGCGCCGGCGATCTGAGCTTAATTAAACTTCTCCCGAGGCACTGGCTGACTGATTGACCCAGTGATCCAAAAAAATCACAGAGGCCCGAATCGCCCTAAACGAGGCGGGAGAGCGAAGTTGGGGAGTTGGCTTTCGTTTTTCAGAGCTGGCTGGGGTTTTGGATTCGGCCTTCCTTCCCCGAGCCCCGCAATCCACAATGCTTTCGGGGTTCCAGAGTCCAGGAGGGCGTCAGGCCTCGTTTGTGTGGGCCCTCCCACCGATTTTTCACAGAAGGAACAACAACGGTTATAGAGGGGAAAAGAAGGGGGAAAGAGGCAGTTTTGATAGCATCTAGATCGGTATCTTTCTTGCTTCATTTCTCCACCCTTGCGGTGTGCCTTAGAAGGTTTTATAAGCAGAAAGGAACATGGCATCGTGGATAATTTTCCAAGTTTTTGAGCCATTTAGGTATTCCTCTATGATTTTCTTCCATACCCACATTCTTCCTATATTATATAGTTTAAATTAACTTCTATTAACTTTCCTTATTTTTAAAATTATCTTTAAAATCAATTCCCTTTCTAACATAGCCTTGCCCTAAGCAACATTAGGAAAACCACAGCTTTGATGTGCTAGTCGTTATGTTAATACACTTGAAAATAAACTCATATCTATTCAAATTTAAAAATGTGTTATGTTAGCTAAAAGTTTCTTGTCTACTACATTTGAAGAAAAATTCCAAAGGTAATAATAATAGCTAACATCTGTTGAGTGATTGATTGCCAATATCCTAAGCACTGTTCTAAGATGCTAAGTCCTTCTTGACACCTTAGAAGGTGAGTGTTGTTTACATTTTACAGAAGAGAAAATAAGCCACAGAAAGGTTAAGTAACTTGCCTGAGGTCAGAGAGCCAGGATGCAAATTCTGCTAGCGTCACTCTAGACCTACACTCCTCGCCTTAAAAGAGGTAAAGTTACTGCTGGAGAGCACCCAGGAGGTGGGATAGCCCGGATTTAAACCCAAGTCTGGCTGACTGCAGAACTGAGCTTGTAGCTAATGTGTAGGACTCTTTTTTGCCTGTTTCCCCAAATCTCACCTCATTCAGCCTTTTTATCCCTGCCTCCTCAGGAATCCAAAAGGTGCTTCCAAGCCTTTCTCTCTTCACTCCCTCACTCCCTACATCTCCCCTCCCCCTGCCCCGAGGATGGGACAAAGGTTCTCATTTCAGGCGCTTCCTTCTCTGAACTTAAGTAACCCATAAATCTCTTATATCTCTGGGACTCTCTACTTTGAAGGTCCTATCTTGTCTCCTCCACTGACCATGAAACTGCTTAGAAGTTCCACCTATCAGCATTGAAACTGCATTTCCCAGACTGCCATGTTCCCCTGGAAAGAGAACAAAAATCCTATGTCAAACCATGTGGCTCCTATTTTGGGGTCGGAAAATCTGGTCACTAGCTTGGAGAAAGATTGGTATGCCCATAGCCTGATTCTTCTGTCCCCAAGCAGACATGAATTTCCCAGGTCTCAGTGATTGGGGGTAGGGGCAAGTTATTTAAGCAAACAAAACCTTCAATTAGTTTAAATGAAGACTTGGCATAAGATTTCTAAAAAGTGGCTGACCCTTGCCCCATAGATATATTTTCTTTCGGCAATAGCCCTTACTACCACCCCTTTCCTCCTTTCCCTTCCTTTTCCTTTCCCCTCCTTCCAGATTCTTCTCTTAATTGTACCATCATGTCACTGCCTTGTCCCCCCACCCCCACCTCCACGCCCACACCCACTCTTTAACTGTTTAGTACAAAATCCAGCCCAGACTGAGGTTTTCTTCGACCCAAATGTTATTTTCAGAAGGAGCCATTGAGGTTGGGGTGTAATTGCAGCGTTGGGCCTCTGCAAGCCAAGCTGAAAATAATCAGCGAGGCAGATGGGGTGGGAAGAGTGTGTGGTGGCCGCTTCCACCAAAGAGCAAGAGAAACCCAATGGAGTGAGTCAGAGAGGTGAGTGCCAGTCTGCGCCTCCTGGGCTTACGGCTGGGAGTTGAATTAAGGAGAGACTGCCCAAGGTGCTAGGCCTTTGACTGAGGCCGATCCAAGGTGGTTCCTGGCTTTCCTGGCTGTACATCACAAGTCCGTATTTCTTGTGGCCGTCACTAAGCTTTTCTTGCTCTTCCTCAATTGGGCCATAGCAGCCAGTACACCAAATGGGTGCTTGGCCATCCAGTTGGCTCACTCATCTCTAGGGCAGGGTTTCTCAACTTGGCCTTATTGGCATGTCAGCCTGGATAATTCTTTACCATGGGGTTGGGGTGGGATTTCTTGTGCATTGTAGGATGTTTAGCAATATCCCTGGCCTCTACCCACTAGAAGCAGTAACACACACACACACACACACACACACACACACACACGTCAAGAGTATCTAAAATGTCTCCAAACATGCCAGATGCCTTTGGTTGAGAAAATCATCCCTGGTTAAGAACCACTGGTCTGGAGTAATCCAGGCCTGTAAAAGGGTCCCGTCACCCATCTGCATGGTGGCCTCACTGCTTTGCCCCATGTCTTAATGGACCCTAATGAAAACTACTGGCCAACTCCTAGTTCCAGTGACAACTACTGAATACCTCAAACCCAGCATAAGCGCCCACTGTGTACCAGGCACTGGACAAGCTGTTGAGAAGGAAGCGACAAGCAAGACAGACGTGGTCCTTCAGGGAAATGACTGAGTGATTAAACAACTCAGAGTGAGGAGTTCCTGCTGTGGCTCAGCAGTAACAAACCTGACTAGTATCCATGAGGATGCAGGTTTGATCCCTGGCCTCGCTCAGTGGGTTAAGGACCCAGCATTGCCATTAGCTGTGGTGTATGTTGCAGACATGGCTCAGATCTGGTGTGGCTGTGGCTGTGGTATAGGCCAGCAGCTGCAGCTCCAATTCAGCCCCTAGCCTGGGAAACTCCATATGCCGAGGGTGCAGCTGTGAAAAGCAAAACAAACAAAAAATACCAACTCAGAGTGAGAGGCTTGTAAAGAAATAGAGTATTATAGGAGTTCCCATTGTGGCTCAGCGGTAATGAACCCAACTAGTATCCATGAGGACCCGGGTTCGATCCCTGGCCTCACTCAGTGGGTTAAGGATCCAGCGTTGCCGTGAACTGTCATGTAGTCGCAGATGCAGCTTGGATCCCACGTTGCTATGGCTGCGATGTAGGCTGGTAGCTGTAGTTTGGATTCAACCCCTAGCCTGGGAACTTCCATGTGTCATGGGCGTGGTCCTAAAAAGCCAAAAAAAAGAAAGAAAAGAAAAGAAAAAAGGAAAAAGAAATGGGGTATTATAAGAAAATTGAAGGGGGTTTCTCACCTAGGTTCAGGGGAAGTCGAGAAAGGTTCTTGGAGGAAATGAAAATTAGCCAGTTGGAGATCTGAAGGTGAGGCAGTGTTCCATGGAGTAGGGACAGAGTGTTCAGAAGCCCTGAGTTAGAGAATGTCGTATATTCAGGGAACCCAAAGAAGTCTGCCATGGACCAGGCTGAGGACAGTGGGTTGTTTTCTCCTCTCACCCCCAAAGCTTGCTTTCCCTGTACTCCTCCGGATTTCTAGCACAAGCATATCAACTTAGGATCCTATTTAACCACCCCCCTGCCTTGTCCTGCTCAGCCCCCTCTCAATCACCCAGTAACCAAGTTCTGTCAGTTCTGCCACCAAAATCTCTCTGCAAACCATTTCCTTGCCTCCCTTCCCACCACCCCAGCCCCTATGCCGGCTCTCTTCATTACTCAGCCGAATTTGTGAAATAGCTTCCTAAACAGTCATCCTCCAGTCTCTACCTCAGAGAAAGACACAGATCTGACCATGGCTCTGCTGGCTTAAAAACCCAGCCTGGCTTCCAGAGGCCTGTCAGACAGGCTGCCTCCCCCTGGCCCCCCGCCACTCCCTCCCTGCCCCCCCCAGCTCTCAGGTGCCCTTCATTAACTGTTCCCAGGGTCCCTCCCCGCCTCCCACTCTGGCCACACCAGACCACGGGCCACACCCTGTGGGCCCTCACGCCTCTGTGATTGTGCCGTCGTCTTTGTCTGAGAGGCCCTTTCCCAACCCAAATCATTTGGGGAATTCCCACACATCCCTTAAGACCCAGACAAAACCAACTCATGATACTCCCTCTTCCTTCTCAGAAGCCTTCCCTTAATTCGTCCCTCTGTTTTCATTGGGATTTGTATGTTGCTGCAAGTGTACCATTTGTCACACTGACCCACAGTTATCTATTTAAATCCATCCCTTCCCCCAGAGTCAAAGGGCCTCAAAGATATTGAAGGGGACCCTGCTTGTTGATTACCCAACACCCATTCTTCCCCTTCCAGCTTCCTAAGAGAGGCCAAAGAAATACAAGGCACGGTGTACTATTTTGCAGACAAGCTAAGCTGCCATAACACACAGACCCAGAGTAGAGAGGCTTAAGCAAGCCCAAGGGCCTCCGTGGAAGCTGACCCCTTGCCAAGACCCATCACCCTTCCTACAAAGGCCTAACTAATCAGCGTGTGGCACAGACGTCTCTGGTTCCCTAATATTCACTCTCCCCTTCTTTAATAACATGAGTCCTGGTTTGGGGCCAAGCAGGTAGCTGTCTGGGAAGGACTACACTTCCCAGCCTCCCTTGCAGCTTGATGTGGCTTTGAGGTTAAGTTCTCAACGACAGACTCTGAGCAGAAACTATTGAACCATTTCTAAGCCATGTCCTCCGAAAGAATGTGCATGTGCTCCCCTGCCCTTCCCCGTTTCTGAGAGGTGAAGAAAATTGAAACAGTCTTCCTGGACCTAGAGAGGGGAGCTGCATTTAGAGGATGCTGGAGCCTTCCTCTTAGTCTTGGACGGCTTTTTTCCAAACTCTTCTATGATATGAAAAAGACATAAATTTATGTTTTGCTTACATTTCTATGTTTGGAATCTCCTAGGTCTGTGACCTCATCAGGGCCAGGGAGATACAAGGGAAGGTTCGGTGGGGGTTTCTGAGGAACCCTTTTCACAAGGGAGCATCATGGAACAACCTTCTCTTTCTCTCTTCCTCTGGACATTGCCAGGCCTGGAACTTTGGTAGTGCTTTCGCTACCAGCCTAAGAAATGGGCTACACACAAGGAGGACAGAGGTGACAAAAGCTTAGGGAAGTGGAGTCAGAGTTTCTGGACTAAAGAACTCTGAAGCCCACTGTCTTCCCGCCTGAACTGCTGCAACAAAATACAACAGACTGAGGGGCTTAAGCAATAGAATTTTACTTTCTCATGATTCTAGAAAGTGAAAAGCCCAAGACTGAGGAACCATTAGGGTTGGTTGTTGGGGAGGCCTCTCTTCCTGGCTTGCAGACAGCCACCTTCCCACTGTGTCCTCACAGGGCCTCATCTGTCGGTGTGAGAAGACAGCAAGCTCTGGTGTCTCTCTCTTTTTTTTTTTCTTTTGCTTTTGCTTTTTAGGGCCACACCTGTGGCATATGGAGGTTCCCAGGCTAGGAGTTGAATCAGATCTACAGCTCCCGGCCTACAATGCCACAGCCACAGCAACGCAAGATCCGAGCCACGTCTATGACCTACACCACAGCTCACGGCAACACTGGATCTTTAACCCACTGAGTGAGGCCAGGGATCAGACCCGCGGCCTCCTGGTTCCCAGTCAGATTCGTTTGCACTGCGCCACAATGGGAACTCCTCTGGGGTCTCTTCTTCTTATAAAAACACCAGTCTGATCAGACGTGGGCTCCATCCTACGACCTCGTGTAACCTTAATTACCTCCTTAAAGACCCTATCTCGAATGTTAAGGCTTCAACATATGAATTTGGGGGATCACAATTCAGTCCATAATACCCACCCTGCCTCTGGGCTTTCAGGTACATGAGCCCATAAATGTCCTTTCACATTGGTTTTCTGTCGCATCTAACCTTACAGTGCTTCACTTCTCTTCATATCCCTGCTGGGCGCAGCACAGAAAGGGTCAATAAATACTTGTGGAATAAATGCCCAGTCACACATTTTCTTCTCTTACCTGGAATGACAACCTCACAGATAAGCTAGAAGCATTTCTCTCTACCCCAGTCTAAACATCTCAAGCAGTCACATGGACCTCATCTCTAGAAAATTCTTCCCAGAACCACCCACTGGCCACTTATACAGAGAGCTAATTGCAGCCTGGATGGCTGAACAAGGGACACAAGGAACCCGAGGAGTGTCCTTGCAGCAGGGCATGGGTTTGATCCCTGTCCAGGGAACTTCTGTAAGCCATGGCCAAGGCCAGAGAAAAAGAAAGTGTCTGATTAACTACTAGACTTCCTGCCCCTCAGCACAGAAGAGAAAGCCCAAGGGAGGGCCTGGACTCTCACAACCGTGTCCTTTGAGATGAAACCAGAGGTTGACTCTGTGAAAAAACAAGGTGGGGCGGGGGCACGCGCTAGCAATGGTCAGACATTCAGCAGGCCCTGCAGCCAGGATACTCCTTGGGTGCTCAAAACAGGGCACGTGCCAGTTCCAGGCAACACTTCCTTCTTCTAGCCATGAGAACTCCGCTCATGTAGCCTGGGGAAAGGGCTGCCTCATTACTCAGACAACTGGAATGTGGGAGAATTAGACCTCCAGGAAGATGACTAGGGAATGGGTCATGGTCAGCTAAGACCTTGATGGGCCAGAGGTGCTTCCTCCTGTGTCTGCAGCAACTCCAAGGCTTTCTTCCCATGCCTTTCAAAGTCACCATCTATAGAACACTCACCATGGGCTAAGCACAGGTATTAGCTTATTTTCTCTTCACAGGAGCCCTGCAGGTATGTATCATTGCTAACCCCATTTTACAGATAAGTCAAGCAGGGTTTAGAGAGATTAAATGGCTTGCTGGGAGTGACAGAGCTGGGTTTGACGTCAGGATCTTTTTTTTTTCGCTTTCTAGGGCTGCTTCCCACGGCCTATGGAGGTTCCCAGGCTAGGGGTCGAATCGGAGCTGTAGCCGCCAGCCTACACCACAGCCACAGCAATGCGGGATCCAAGCCATGTCTGTGACCTCCATCACAGCTCACGGCAACGCTGGATCCTTAACCCACTGAGCAAGGCCAGGGATCAAACCCGCAACCTCATGGTTCCTAGTCGGATTCATTAACCACTGCGCCACGACAGGAACTCCGCCTTCAGGATCTTAACCAGAGCACTTGGTGGTAGACCTTTAGGATTTGGCAACATCTCCTCTGGTCTTAGAACATGGGCGGGCCAGGGGGAAAGAGCATGGTGAGACCCCAGACCTGCGAGGTCAGTGCCAGTGAGGAGGAAGTTAGGACCAGAGACTAAGACAGTCTGGCAAAGACCACCAGGCAGCCCGGGTCACGTACAAAGGGGGTAGCCAGCTCTGTCAGTTGGGGTCTACTGGACCCAACTGGGGTGAGCAGAGGTCCTTTTCATAAGAGGAGTCAAGTCCTCACATCAGGAGTTTGCCCACCCCCTGCCCAGCAGGGGCCCTCTAGCAGGTGGGGGAGAGCCTCGGGAGCAGGAGGCCACCCTGGCGGGATCTGTGTCCTGGTCATTTGTTTTCTATTTGTTGTCATATCTATTGCTTATCTTTCTCTGTTCTGCTCAACATCTTGGAGGGCAACTGACACATCCCAGACTCTCCTGCCAACCGGCTTCTGACCAGGTTTACCCAACAAAAGGTGCTAGAGGAAGATGGGGAGCGGGAGGAAGAGAGGTGTCTGGGTACTTGTCCTACCCCAAGCTTCAGGGGGCATCTCCGGCCATGGCTCCCTCCCTGCCCTGGCTCCAGCTCCCAGGGGGGCAGCCTCAGGCCCTGGGCTCTTAGATCACTCCTCCTCCCTTGGTTTCCCCAGCCTCAGGGGTCGTGGCAGTCCCCTGCTGCTGGCCAGTTCACCTCCCCACTCCCTGGATGCCCTTCAGCACTTGCCACCGTTCCCTCTACTGACCGTGGTTCTGTTCTCCTCCCTGGACCTTGCCCAACCCTGGGCTGGAATGAGACAGTCAGGGTCCTCGTCTCCTACCCCACCTGTGGATGGGGTCAGGGGCTCCCTGGGCACAGCCGGGATGTCTTAGTCTGTTCAAGCCACCATCACAAAATACCACAAACTAGGGGGCTAATAAACCACGGAAACTTATTCCTCTCAGTTCTGGAAGCTGGATGTCTCAGATCAAGGTACCAGCATGGTAGGGTTCTGGTGAGAGCACTCTTCTAGAAGGGACTCCCCCGACCCCTGCTCTGTGGCTCCACCCTCACAACCTAAGCATCTCCCAAAGGCCCCACCTCCTAATACCATCATCCTGGGCATTAGGATTTTGACATATGAATTTGCAGGGGACACAAACATTCAGACCACAGCAGATGGGGAACTCTTAAGCATGAGGATGGGCAGAAGTTCCATCCTGCAGCAAGGCCACCAGCATGTCCCTTGGGTGCCAAGTTAGGTGACCATGGACACAACAGAGCAACTTCCAGCAGGATCCCAGACCAAGAGCCCCAGCAACTGGTGGGTCTGAGCCTAAAGAGTGTCTTCCTGCCCTTCAAGATCCAATATGCCCCTCATGTCCTCCCAGCCTCAATACAATCTCAGCTGGGCCACTTCCTCCCTCTGTGGCCAAGTCACTTAACCCCTCTGGACCTCACTGTCCTCCTCTGTATTCTGGGGGAAATATGGTACCCCCTCTCAGGTTGCCATGACAATGGAATAATGCCTGGTGCCATGCCTGACACAGAGCCAGTGGTCAGTAACTGGGAGCAGCTGTCATAATTGTTGTTAAGAATAATAATAGCGTGGGCAGCACAAGAGGAATCGGTGACTTGTCTGTGAGGATCTCTGGAGAGCAGGAGCAGACGAGATAAAGTGGGGCCTGGTGCAGGGCAGCCAAGCTGAAAAGCAGCAGCATTTGGAGTTCTGCCTCCAGGGGCCACCAGCTAGTTGCCCCACCCCGAGGACAGGCACCCATTTCCCTGGCAGCCTTCTTCCTCCGGCTGGTCCTCAGACACTGAACTGATACAGTCCTGAGCAGGGGAATGCTCAATGCCTGAGAAGGGATCCCTCCTCTGCCACTGCCGAGGGAGGGCTGGATCCCGAGACCAGAAAGGCGGAGAGGACTGTGCACGTATCAGGTGCCTCCACTGAGTGTTTGCTGTCTGCCAGGCTCTGTGTGAAACACACAGAAACACACAGATGTCTCCCGTGTACTATCGGGTTATCCTCTAGCCCCTGGAAGAGGAGGTGTGTGTGTGTGTTATCATCATCATCAACAAAAATACCCCCATTTGATAAAGGCATCGAGCTTCAGAGAGATTGAAGAACCCGCCAAGACCATGTAGCCAGAATTCAGCAGAGCTAAAACTGCAACTAACTCTATCTGATAGAAGACTTCAGCCTCCCCGGGGAGTTAATGTGTATCTCTCACGGCCCATGACTCTGGCGTCAAGAGGGCTCTGGTTCTGGCATTTGAGTCAAGGAAGTGGGAGGCCCACGGGGCAATGCACTGCTCACAGAGCTCCTCCATGACTCACCTGGCCCTTCAGACCTGCCCACTTTTGGGATGTTTGCCAGATGGTGGAGACAAAGGGCAGGCCTGAAAATGGTGGTCCACCAGGAGGCTGCCCCTGCTGATGCGTGTATGTGTGTGTGTGTGTGTGTGTGCGCGTGTGCGTGTGTGTGTGCGTGTGCGTGTGTGTGTGTGTGTGCGTGTACCCATGTACACATAGACATGCAGGGACACACTAGCCTGACCACCACCTTGGCCCAGGAGAGGAGAGGGGGCTGTGCGTTTGGGAGATGAATGGGAAGGGCTGGGAGGCCCCTCTCTCATCCCCCCCCAGTTCTGGGGAGATGCTGTGATATTTTTCTGAGGAGCTGGCTATGGGCCTGGCGGCTTTTGCTCTCCATACAGTCAAGGAGAAAGGACACTGGGAAACTCCCTCTCCAAAATCAGTTCAGACTTGAGCAGCCTCTCTGAGCCTCGGAGCCAGACCGTGGCCAAGGCCCCTGTGGACTTACAATGCGTGAAGACAGGCTGCCCCAGGACACCACAGCCCCAGATCCCACCACCTCCTGGAAATCAGTCTTCAATGACCCCCAGCCTTGCTCCAAGCTCTGAGTCACATAAGCCACACTGAATGGCCCCTCATGACACAGCCTGGTGTGGCTGGAGGAGCGTGCATCTCGGGGTCATCTGGACCGGTAGGAGCTATGGGACCTAGGGCAAGTGACCCAGCTGATCCTCAGTTTCCTCTTCTGTAAAATGCGGGAGATAGCTGCTCACGGGAGTCAATGTAAGTGCTCCTGTCTCGTCTCCTTTTCTCCTTGCTCCCTCTGGACCTCCTGAACCTCCGCTGACCACATTACCACCTCGCTGCGGGCCCTCATTTCCCAGCATCCTCCCAGCTGCGGGCCAGCCTCTGAGCCTCTCAGGAGACAGTGGTTTTGCCACCCTTTGCTTGCGGCCTGCCGTGGGCCAGCTCCCCTGAGAGCTAAGGCCTCCAAGCTGGGCGACTGGGGCCCCACCCTCTTTGTAAACACTAGTTGGGCACCAACTGACCTCAGGAGGGAAGTGCTCAGCTGGGACCCTCCTCTTCTGCCCTGCTTGCCCCTGTACATCCCAGTGGAAACGCCGGGCAACTCTGGCACCCTCGTACCCAGGCCGCCTCCGTCCTGGAAATAGGCAGTTGGAGCCAAACCCTTGGCTGAAGGTGGAAGGAAGTTAACAGGCCTTGAGTGCTTCCCTCCCCCATCCCACAGCCCCACCCTGGCCACCCCAGACAGCACAAGTTCTCTCTAATTTAAATGTTTTTAATGATCATGATAGACATACATAAAGAGGGCTTTTGTGTTCTTCTTTGTTTCTTAAAAATAAAGACAGGAATTAAGTATAACAAAATATGAATCATTTTAACTCTGGGCAGTGGGCCTGTGTGTGTCTTATTGTTCTTTGTAACTTCTTTTCTGTATTGTTAAAATTTCTCTAAATAAAAACCTTTTCTTTCTTGGCCACACCCAAGAACGTGGAAGTTCCCCAGGCCAGGGATTGAACCTGCGCCACAGGAGCGACCCAAGCTGCTTCAGTGACAACGCCAGATCCTTAACCCACTGCGCCACAAGAGAGCTCCTAATAAAACATTTTTAAATAGATAAGATTCATACAGATTTATTGGGAAGAAAATTTAGAAAATGCCAAAAAGTATAAAGAGAATACAAATCACCAGAAATCTCTCCTTTGGAATCAGACCATTTATATATTGGCTTATCTCCTTCTGGTTCTTTTTCTAGCATATGTTTATGTCATTTTATTTTTTTTCAATTGAGATATAATCGGCATATAACATTGTTTTCGTTTTAGCTTTATTCTTTTTTTTTTTTTTAGGGCTGCAGCCATGGAATATGAAGGTTCCCTAGCTAGGGGTCAAATCAGAGCTGTAGCTGCTGGCCTACACCACAGCCACAGCAAAGCCAGATGGAAGCCGCATCTGCGGACCTTCACCACAGCTCATGGCAACGCCAGATCCCAAACCCACTGAGTGAGGCCGGGATCGAACCTGCATCCTCATGGATGCTAGTCAGATTTGTTTCTGCTGAGACACAACGGGAACTCTCCACTTTATTCTTTTTACCAAAAAGAACCCCTAGAATTATATTGTTTAATAACCCTTTTCCCCCAACAATATATTTTGAACAGCTTCCCATGCCTCTCACTATGAATATTACCTTTAGCACACTTCTTTTCGGTCTTTTCTGCACATAATCATGAGGAAGGTATACTTTTTATGATTTGGATCCATATGGATCATTCCATTTATACCTTTTATTTTCTCTTCTCTAAAAAGTACTACTTCTGTTGTTGATCAGTTAGAAACTACAGACAAGCAAACAAAAGTACATGTGTAGCCTCGCCACCCTGAAATAACCTCTGCTGACGTTTTAGCTTTTAACCTTCCTATCCACTTTTCTATGTACATATGTAAATATATGCAAACCCACATTTGAAAATAAAATTGGAATCATACAATTCATATTATTTCGAACGTGCACTTTCTGTCCACTTAACAATATATCTTATATTGATTAGGATTGTTTCAACCACAAATGACAGAAACCCCAAAGTTACAGTGGCTTAAACATGTTCATTTCTCTCTCTAGTAAATGACATCTGGGGGAAGCAGCCCAGGCTGGTCCAGCAGCTCTGCGAGCATCAGGGACCCAGGCTCCTTCTACCTGGGGCCCCGCCATCCTCAACACGTGCCTCCCACTCGTGGCCCAAGACAGACGCTCCAGGAAAAAGAAGCAAAGAAGGAGCTGCTTCTCCTCAAAGGGCACTTCGTGAAGTTCACACAGCATCACCTCTGCTTACACACCACCAGCCACACCTCAGTCCCACAGCCTCTGGGACCTGGGATCTTTTCTAAGTGGGGAGAACAGGTATTGGGGGCCTCTCTGGTGTGTTTCAGAAACATCTTTCTGGTGCACATAGTTTTGTATTCTGTATTCTTCTCTTATTATTTGTGGTGAACATTTTGCCATAAGATTAAATATTCTTCAAAATTTTTAACTTTTAATAACACTTAATAGTCCATAATAGGCACATAGCACTGCTTATAGACTCAACATCTTGTTACTTGATATTTGGGTGTTTTGCTCTGATAAATAAACTTCTATGATTAAAACAGGCCAGAGAAATAGATCCCAAGCTTTCCTCTATAGCCTGTGGGTACCCACCAAAGACATTTGGCCGAGGAGTCAGGGTGGTATCTGCCTTGCAAGTTGGCTTATGGGACTGAGTTTGTTTCTACTAAAAAAAATGGAACTTTTTGGCAACAGCTGTATCCCACTGCTCCCACTGCAGGAGATGTCACAGCAGTGGGCAGAGGCTGGTGGGCAGTTCTGCTGGGGATGGGGGTCAGGGGGTGTTGGGAGTGAATAGAAGACCATGGGCTTTGAGGAGCCAGGGGAGAACTGGGCCCTGAAAACCTTGAGGGGTCTCTATGGGGGCCAATTCATTTTTCATTCAAATCCAACAAATGCCTTCTGAGCCCCTACTCAGAGCCAAGCCCTGCACAAGGCCCTGGGGATGTCTTAGAGAAAACATGGCCCCTGCTCTCCAGGAACTTGGTCAACTCTAAATTCTCCAGTGTTAGAGTTCAACATGGAGAGCTGCCTAAAATACAGCCTCCCAGGGCCCACACCCAAAAATCTGATGCAATCGATGTTGGTGGGCCCAGAATCTGAATTTCTTTCAGTCTCCCCAGTTGACCCTGATGAGGGTGATCGGGGGGGGAGCTATCAGAGAAGGATCCTGCAAAAAGTCTCCTAAACCAGGCAAACCTGGAACCTCTATCTGCTCAGTCTGTTGCTTGTGCCTTGGCTGTGCCTTAAGAGATAACAAAATAAAAAATAATAATAATAATAATGAGGGCACCTGCCAGACACACCTGAACCAAACCCTAATTCCATCCTTTGGTAGCTGAGTGACTCCAGACAAATTCTTTAACCTCTCTAATCCTCACTTTTCCCATCTGCAAAATGGGGATAAGCATAGTGCTTCCCATGTGAAAATAAATGTTAGTGCTTAGCAGAGTGTCTGGCACTCAATAAGTTCTAGATAGTATTATTAAACTAATTTAAATTAATTTATTATTTAAAGTTGCCTCTAGGAAAGTAATTACAGCAAGCAAGACAGGTATGTAAAACATCTTATACGCTGCCTGACTCATGGTGGTAGGCACCCAATAAATGGTTGTTATTGTTATTATTATTATTAATAACATCCTCACATTCATTTTAATTCTGGGATTTATCATCTCTGCACCTGCATCAACCACACAATTTTATCCTCTTGATAGAAATCATGGACAAACCATGGATTCATGGCTTTATGATGTGGGCTTCATGTCTGCCCTGGTGCCTGCCCCAGCACAAAAGAGACCATCTCAGATCCTTCTGGAAGGATGTACAAGAGGCAGACAGGCAAGCATGAGTGGGACCCTCAGGTCCCTACTTTCAACTACCTGCTTTGGGGGAGCCCCAGCCTAGCCCCTGGACCATTGACCCAGCCCCAGGGAGCTATGGAAATCCAGGGCTGCCGTGAGGTAAGAAGGAAGAGGCAGGGTAGCAATTGACAACTTCCTGTTCAAGTACTCAGGATGATGCTGTTACCATGGTGATGCTGGTGCCTCTATGCAAGTGCAGCCTCCCTTGAGTTGTGAATCAGGTTCAGCTTTATTTATTAAGAGAGAAAACCAAAAACACTCTGACCTGTGAAGGACAAAGCAAAGCTCCACATGGAGGCCGGGCATTCACTATTGGGGAGAATCAGCAGCACTGCCCAGTGTCCACCAGTCTCCTAACGTCAGCAAGTGCCGCCAGCTACCCAGCCTGGAAGAGCTCACCAAGGTGAGTGGAGAGGCCAGCATCTCAAATGGTGGCAGGAGAGGAAGCACAAACAGAACACACCCTGCCTGGGGGAGACTGCTTACAAGGAAGCAGACCCATTTTCCCAGTTCTGGCCCAAGGGCCAGACGCTGGCCCACACTCTGATATGGAAGCCCACAGGGCCCAGGAGATGAACCCCGGCCCATCCTCAGGGAAGGCCAGGGCCTGGCTCCAAGATGACCAGTGCTAGCTGATGCCCCAGCGTGCAAGAGCAGTGCCCTCCTTGAGGGGCAGGGCCCTGGAAAGATGGGAGAGGCCTGACCTGGTGGGTGGGTCCCCTTTTCCCAGAACTCCTCCTGCAAGGAAAGAGGTAAAAGCAGTGATGACTCCGGCTGCAGTAGAAACCTCTAATGGAGCCGGGCCTCTTGTCAGCACCCGCTGGGGCAGCCCACAGTAAGAGTACCAGAGACACACTGGACTCTTCCTGAGCTTGGATCCTGTCCCAGAATCCCAGACCTATAACTGCAGGGTTGCTCAAACCTGCTCGTTTGTTTGGGCTCCCTCTTGATCCCCTTGACCAGGGTCCTGGTGGGCCCCCCTCCTAACCGGCTCTGAACTCCAAGACCTTGTCTCCACCCACTACCTCATCAGAGAACAGAATATTGGGAGCTCCTGTTGTGGCTCAGCAGTAACGAACCCAACAAGTATCCATGATCCATGATGATGCGAGTTCAATCTGTGGCCTCACTTAGGGGTTAAGTATCCCGTATTGCTGTGAGCTGTGGTGCAGGTCACCATACGGTTCAGATTTTGCGTTGCTGTTGCCATGACGTTGGCCAGCGGCTGCAGCTCCTATTTGACCCCTAGCCTGGGATCTTCCATATGCCAGAGGTGAGGCCCTAAAAAGCAAAAAAAACAAAAAAACAAAAAACAGGACTATTGGGTGCTGAAGTCAGGGTGGATGGAGTTAAGTTTTCCTTCTGCCACTGCCACTTATTAGTCTTGTGACTGAGCCTCTGTTCTTCCATCTGTAACACACAGGTGATAATCATAATAGCACCTACTCCCCGGGTAGCTGTGAGGATGAAATGTGATAATATTTGCAAATGTTTAACACAGAGCCTGGCTGGCACATAGTCAGCACTGGAGAATTGTTAGCCATTGTTAACTTTGCTCAGGACCTTATCACATCCAGCCTGGATAACAGCAGCAGCCTCATAACTCCACTTGCTGATTCTAGCCTGGCTCCAATCTATGGCCCACAGAGCCACAGAGTGTTTTATCAAAAATGCAATCCCGCTCATGCCATTTTCCTCTGGAAAATCGGCCAGTGGATCCCATTTGCCTTCGAAATGGCTCTTTGCATCCCTCGGGCGGCCTACAAGGCCCTGCAGGATCTGGCACTTGGCTCCCCTCCCCAGTCCTACCCCTCACCACACCCTCACTGCTTTGAAAAGTGTCAGCCATACCCAACTGTTAGCTGTGCCAGGTGCCAGGCTCTGCTGTATCTCCAGGATTTTGCCATGCTGTTCCCTTTGCCCAGAATGCCTTTTTCTCTTTTGGTTCGCCTAGCAAACACATGCTTAGTCTTCAAGACCCATCTCAGGACCCCTTTGCTGTGAAATGTTCCTGTCCTCCCCTCAAATGCCGAGCAGACCACTCCCTCCTCTGAGCCGCTTAGGTTCTCTCCATGAAGGCATTTATCACTTTACATTGCAATTGCTGCAGTTCCTGCCTGTGACACCTTTGGGCTTCTTGAGGGCTACACTGATTCTAATTAATGTCTGTATCCCAAGAACACACCAGGGTGCTTTAACAGTCTCAGGAGATGACCGACCGAATCACTGAAGACAATATCTTGTTTATAGAAAGGGAAACTGAGGCCCACATAGGAGCAGTGACTTATTAAAGCAGAGTCCAGGCCCTTCTGATCGCAAGGACCACGGACCATTCATCCATCATTTACGAAGCATCCATCACACACCAGACACTGTGTTGCTTCTGGGAACAAAGTAAAGACCCAGTCCTCAGGAGCCCAAGGGCAAGTAGGATTGAATGACAGGTGTACAGACAATCCCCACACCTTTCATTGAAAGCTGGGATAAAGAAGGAGCCGTGGGAATTCCAAGGGCCCCAGTATGGATGGTGGGCGAGAAGCCCTTGTTTCTATGTCTTCCACTCCCTCTCCCCAGAGTCTGAGGGTCAAGCGCCCACAGACCACCAGGCCAAGGCAGCGGCCCTGTAGATGCTGCCACCACGGGTGAACAGACACACACATTGGCATACACATACCTAAGACAGGGGACATGGGCACACTTTGACCCATGGGGCAGGACAGCCATGAGAACACACTTGTGCCTCTAAGAAGTGATGTTCAGAGCCGTCACGGGAGTGACGACAGATGAAATCAGACAGCAGAGCGTTTCCTGACACATCCTGCCGCGCAAAGTCCTTCTGTCTCACTGGACACCACCCTCCCAGGTGCGGGCCTCCAGATGAGGCAAATGTTGTTTTCTTCCCCATTTCCAGATGGACAAACCGAGACTCAGAGAGATTCAAGGACCTGCTCAACCTCACTACCTGGTCAGCGGAAGTGCTAGAACTGATCCCCAAGCCTTTGCTGGGCCTTCAGTCTGTGCCAGGCCCTGCAGGCACTGGGGACACTGGGGTGAATGGCACACAGTCCCTGCCCCTCGTGGGAGACAGCAGCCGTCCTCGAGTCAGACAGAAGCTGTGTTTAAATCCCCATTTCAGCACTGACTAGCTGTGCCAGCCGGAGCTAGTTGTCAGCCTCAGCCACTCACACTTCGAGTCCATTGGTCTCATGCTCAACCCCTCCAATGGCTCCATCACACTCAGAATAACCCACACTCCTCAGCAGACCCCACGCAACCCAGCTCCAACCCACTTAGCTAGCTTGCTTCCTATCACTGTCCACCCACGTCCCAGAGGCTCCCTGGCCGTGTCTGCGGCAAAACAAGTACCTCCAGTCTCTGACTTTTGCCCCTTCTCTTCCTTAGTCAGCTGGCTAACTCCTTGCCTCTGCTCAGGTCCTTCTTCAAGGCCATATCTTTATATTACACAACATGATATGACACGTATTTGACCATTTGTTAATGACCTGTCTTCCCTACTGCTACAGGCCGTCAGGAACATGCCCATTTTGTTCACTGCTACTTTCTCAGTGCCTAGAACAGTGCCTGGCACATAGTAGGAACTCAGTACATTCTTATGAACACAAATGAATCAAGAATCCTCAGTTTCCTCCCCTTTGAAATGGGGAGGAAACTGCACATAACTTTAAGGATGAAAGGGTGTCCTACATGGAAGATGCTGAGCCTCATGCTCGGTGCTTAGTTGGCAGGCAATAATGCTAGTGTTGTTATTTATTATGCTCATGGTCTCATGGGGGAGACAGGTGTAAAAATAACTTACACAATACGATAACAAGCACTTACTTCTGAGCTCCCTCCTCCACTTTTGGGCCCAGGCAGCAGCCCCTCCATCTGCCTGAAGGTCAAAGCCTAAAGCTCTTGCCCTGCCTGCAAGGTCTCCCTGGGGGTCTGGCCCTGATGGTGGGGAGACCTCTGGGCCTCGCCTGGGCTGGGGGCAGTGGGCAGAGTCCAGACCAGGCCTCAGAAACCCTTGATTTCTCCCCTGGGAGCGGGTCCCACATCAAAGCCAATCTCAGAGGGGCGAGGCCTTGAGATAAATGGAAGATTAAAGAAGGCGAGGTCCCCACAGGCCACAGGGAGAGGCGGCCGGCAGGCAACCACAGCAAGGAGGCCCTGACACAGTCCTGGCAGCAGCCACCCTGGGGGGCGAGAGGCAAGAAGGGCACCCAGGCCTGGGCCAGAGGAGCTGGGGAGGGTATCTCAGTCCGAGCCCAGCCCGCATCATTGTACTTAGGCCTGTCGCTCCAATCCGTGTTTACTTCTTAACCCTTTCCCAGCCGGGCAGCAGCAGTGATGTACATCAGAGGGACCCCTGGGCCTCTTTCAAGAGAGTTGGTTTGGTCATTGGGTTCGGTCATTGGGGTTTGCTCCCTCCAGTGAGGGAGCCTGTAATGAGGACCTCCTGGCCCTGGTCTTCCTCCCCAGGGAAGGTCTGTAATTAGTGCAGGAGGCGAGGCTGGGGAAGCTCAGACAATGTCATTTGAACCAGGATGAGACAGGGCTCAATTGCTAGTCTGCACATTTTTTTTTTTTCTGGTGCCATTTCATATACACAACCCTGGCAAGCTTAACCCTTTCCTAGCTGGGCCCATCCTTTCCCACACCTAATGGCCATCCCCACCTCCCCAACACACACACTCTAATTCAGGTGAGCCGTGGTTAACATCCAACAAGCCGTCTGATGCTCAATCATCCAACAAGCCTTGGGAGTGCTCCAGCAGCACAGCGGGTTAAGGATCCAGCATTGTCACTGCAGCAAACTGGGTTGCTGCTGTGGTGCAGATTCAATCCCTGGCCTGGAAAATTCCACGTGCCTTGGGAATGCATTGTCACTGCAGCAGATTGGGTCGCTGCTGTGGTGCAGGTTCAATCCCTGGCCTGAAAAATTCCACATGCCTTGGTAATGGCCACAAAAACCAAGAAAGTATCTGACAGGCCTTCCTATATGAGTGTCCCCCGATACTAAGCACCAAGGGGATGAGACCCAGAGGCCAGTCTCCCATCTTTCCATCAAAGAGATTACAATCCTCTGAGCAGTGGGGGGAGTGCACACTAGAGACAGGCGGCAAGAAGTGCTCGACACGGTAGCATCAGGTAGTGAGGACCAGGGCAGGGCAGGGAAGGAGGCCATAGAGGCAGAGCGGAAACAATGAGCTCAGGGAAGACTGGTGTGTGGTAGGCACTCTGTAAACATGCACTGAGGGAGCCACCTTCCTGGAGCAGAGCACTTCTGCCCTCAGAATCTGAGGGCTGAACTCAGAGGGAGGGGGAGACAGGCAAAGCCTCAGCAGCTCTGAGCCAGCCCCAGGTGGACACAGGTGTCGGAGTCCACTGGGACAACCGGAGGCTTACTTGCTCCCACAGGCTCCTGAAGCACTCACTCTGAATCTCTGAACTACAGTTCATCTCACCTGTCTGTTTACAGATCTGATGCCCCAGCAAACTTTCAGCAACCTAGAACTTTGTCTATTCAACTCTGATTACTGGTGCCTAGGCACTGAGCCTGGTACTCAAGAGATACTCAGTGAATGCTCGCCGAGCGAATGGCTGGGCTTGGATGAGAGGGTGGGAGTGTAGGGAAGAATCCACCTCCATAGCCTTTCCCTGAGGGGATGCCAATTGTGACCCCACTACCCTTGCAAATTCTATCACAATCTCCCCCACATGTAAAGAGCTTCTGGAAATCAATAAGGCAAGACCAACCACCAATTTTTTAAAAGTCAAAAAATATGAACAGAGTCTACAGAAAAGGAAACATAAATTGTTCAAGGACATCTAAAGAGACTCTCAACCTCATTAATGATAAGAGAAAGGCAAACAGGAAACCATTCAAACGTTTGATGATATCCACTGTTTGAGAGACTGTAGAGAAACCGACAATCATATACTGCTGGTGTGGGTGTAAATCAAGATGAAATACTTGACAATATCTGTCAACATTACAAATGCACATTCTCTTTGACCCAGCAATCCCATTTCTGAGAGGTTATCCTACAGGTATACGGTGCCTGAACAAAGCTATCGTTAGAGCATTATTTGTTATAATGAAAAACTGGAAACCTCTAAATGCTCCTCAGTTGGAGACAGGTAAATACATTATGGTACAGTCACACAATGGGTAGCTATGCAGCTATTTTAATTGAAGAAGTTCTCTATGTAGTAATACGGGAGATCTTCAAAACAGAGTGGGGGTGTAGAAAAATGTATATAATATGCTCCTTTTTGTTAAAAGGAGAAAGAGAAAACATTTTACACACACACACACACACACACACACACACACCCCACCTAAGGATGTCCAAGAAAGTAATAAAATTAATGATATGTTGGTTGAAGGGTGGGAACTTAGTGGTTAGGATATAGGGATGAGAGGATTACTTTTCGTTACATTCCCCCTATATTTTTATTTTTTGAGTCATGTGATGCATTATCTATTCACCCCTTTCCCTAAGGTTCTAGGTTTCTTTCCAAGTTGCTGGATGGAGAGGATTCCACCTCAGCTGGCTGCTCGTCCCTCGCTGTCCGTCCCCGGTCCCTGCCAGGTTTGACCCAAGGCCTTGGGTCCCAAAAAAGGGTAACGATCATCTCGACTTGCATCTCAGGAGCACAAACTGTGAAAACAGACCAAGTCGCTGTGTGACGTTGGACAAGTGATTTCGCCTCTCTGAGCCTCAGGAAAGCAGGCTAATCGTGGTTATCTGTCTCCCAGGGTTGTGGTGAGGCTTCAGTGAGAAAATGCAGAGGAAGTGCTTAGCAGCGATCCTGGGACATGATAAATGGTACTGCACAAAGGTACCACACTCACTGTTCATAGCCTCTGTCAGTGTTTTTATTGGATTGTTGGTCTTTGTCTTATTGATTTATAGGCGCTCTTTACAGATACAGAAGATTGAGATACGCACTGCAGACTGGTAGGGCGTTGAAGGGCAGCAGGCCCACAATAAACGGCAGTTTGTGAACATCATTACTTCTGTGATTATTTCTCCTCCAGGCCGTGCGTGCTGGTGTTTGCAAGCATCCTGCACTGGGCTTATCTGGACAGCCCCGAGGAACAGATTCTTTACTCGCTGTGTTACTGTGCCTCTCTACCAGGGTCCCCTGGGTTGTCCAATACCATCATTCTCCACAGTAGCTCTCAGCACAACACCACCCTAGAGTAGGCTTATCCTGTGTCTTCCCAGGGGACCCCAGGTTTGTGGAGCACATGTGTGGTGCCAGCCCAGTAAGGAGTGAATTCACTAATAGGTAAGTATAAGGCCTCCCAGGGGAAATCCCAAAGTCTTCATCCAGGGGCTCCCCAGGGGAGACAGGACCCAGGTGGGCAAGTCTGAGGGCGACAGCAGGGGATCGAGGGATCGAATATACAGCATTGGAGCTCCTTACCCTGATCTTTGGACCCTTGGTGCTTGCTTGCCATAGAGCTGAGAAAAAAAATGTGGCTCCCTTGGGCCTACACCCCTTCCTTTTCTCCAGGGAATTGGTCCGCCCTTCAGTTCCGGAGGCTCCAGAAACGTTTCTCGGAGCATCTGGAATATATATTTGTTTTAACTGGTGATTGCCAAGGCCAGCTCTGCTGGTTTTCTGTTTATTCTGCTTAGCTACAGGGGCTGGGGCTGGTCCTTGAAGACAGTGGATGCCCAGGACCCCCCAGAGTCCCCTCTTTGTGCAATCCTGGGATAGGAGCCCCCATCTGGACCTGTTGTTCAAGGAGCGGAGACTGGATGAGGGCCAGTGAGAGTTAATGGCTGAGCATGCCAAGGCTTCGGGCTCCTCCCAACTCTGAAAGCCCCTTTTCAGTTGATTGCTGTGCAACTTGTCCACGCCTAGAGTCTGGCACAGTGAAAAGATTAAGTCAAAGATCCAAGACTAAATTCCCAGCTGTCTTGTTTAATAGCTGTGTGACCTTGGACAAATAACATAACTTCTCTGAGCCTCACGTTCTTCATCTATAAAAGTCAAAATACTTTTGTATTTACAGCTGGTCTCCCTTCAGGATGTATTAAAGATACTTAAGAAACCCTACAGACAGCAGAATTAAATGACAATTTCCCTTTAATAGAGGGAAAAAGATATGGAGAAAGGGGGATTTAAATCCCAAGATGGGAGTTTCTATAGTGGCTTAGTGGTAAAGAAGCCGACTAGTATCCATGAGGACTTGGGTTCGATCTCTGGCCTCATTCAGTGGGTTAAGGATCTGGCATTGCCATAAGCTGTGGTGTAGGTCACAGATATGGTACGGATCTGGCACTGCTGTGGCTGTGGTATAGGCCAGCAGCTGCAGCTCCGACTCAACCCCTAACCGGGAACTTCCATATGCTGCAAGTGCGGCCTTAAAAAGACTAAAAAAAAAAAACTTAAGATGAAGCCAGGGATGCAGTTAGTATGTGAAATGCATCCCCATTGAGATCCTGTCGCAAAGGTGAGTCCCAGAAAATTCATCTCTGAGCTTCCTGACAACCCAAGCAGAGAAGGAAATGCAGTGAACTATAAAATCTAGAGTGTCCATTAGATTAAAAATAGACCCACTGCTCAGAAGCAACCAGCTTCTCTGGGCCTGAAATCAAAGAAAAATTTCTTGCCTGGACTTTCCAAAAGAGGCAAGCTGGGGAGGGAAGAGTATGTGTGCAGTGAGGGTGATACTATCTCCTAGGCCTTTGTGGGCTTGAAATAAAATAAAATACCTGACAGGACCCTCAGAGTGGCCAGCACATGGTAGGTGCCCACTTCCTTCCCCCTACTAGGTCTTCCATCTTCTCCCAGGTAAGAGTGTATCTGTGAAAACTTTCATGCGTGTGAGCAGTCAGCTATTCAATCATTTGGCAGACACTTATTGCACACCTACTATGTGCCAGACTCTGGATTAGGCAAGCATCAAAATCACCCCAAACTTAGCTAGTATCTTCCCCACTGTCCCCAGATCCTTGGCTTCAGAAGCTCTCTCCCTCCCCCGCTGCCACCCACCCTTTTGGGCTCAGGGCTCTACCTCCACCCAAGTGTGCCCATAAACCCCAGGGAACCCCGCTTCTGTGGCTTCCTCCTCATTCCCCGCATAGCTTCAGGCTGCTCCTCCGACCACCACATTCATGGAGCTCCGCCACGTGCAAAAGCACAATTAATATTCCACTCAGTCTCCCCCAGCCCAGCTGCCTGTTGGAAGAAGATGGAAACCAGATTTGCAGCCGCACGCGCTGGCTGGTGCACAGAGGGGTGGGCCCGCTCCCTCTCCAGAGGCTTGTACATGTGCACGGATGGCAGAGGCCCCACATGGAGTCCACACCTCCGGACACGGGATCATCCACCAAGCGGTGTGTGTATACCCGGTCACATCACCGTGGGCGGCACGCTCAGCTCCTGGCCAAGTCTGTGCCCAGAGAACACACGACGACAGGCACCTCATACACAAGGCCCACATTTGCTTTCTGGGCAGAGAGAGACAGAATCTTAGTGGTTCAGGGCTGGTAGGCTGGAATCTGAGAGACCGTCCAAAACCCTCAGTTGACTGGGAAGAATCTGAGGCCCTGGCTTAACCTGGACGGTTATCATTCCCTGCTGAACTAAACTGTGCTGCATTTTAGCAAAGCCTTTGACTGAAAGGCCCCATGGTATCTCTCTGCCTCCTGGAGATGAGCCTTTCAGCCTCACCAGCCTCAGAGATCAGGGAAACTGAGGCCATGGGCGGGATGGGGGATACTTGGCAGGTGCAGAGGTTCACAGGCCGAGCCAAGCCTCTGACTTTCCAGGCTCCTGCCCTTCCTCTGAGCCCCGCAGCTCCAGCTCTGCCAGCCCTTGGCAGCAGACTGTCCCCCACATGTCCCCTTGCTCACTGGGGCAAGAGGGGAGACTAGCTGTGTTGATTATTCTCCCTTGACTTTAGACATAGAGAGCCGGGGGTAGATGGAAACCTATGTGCTGGGGTTGGCACCAGCAGCCTGGGTTACAGAGGCATCGAGAAGCAGAGTTAGTGCAGGTGATTCGAAGCAGAAGAAGGAAGGGTGAGTTCAGAGCGGGACTGAGAGCAAAGCAGGAAGCGGGTGGAGCTGTTCCCCAGGCAGCAGGCAGACAGAGGGCCAAGGGGCGGGCCTGCGTCCAGTCCAGAGATGGGACAGTAGAGCAGAAATTCAGGGAAAGAGAGGCTAAAATAATTACCAGGAAAAGGAGCTGGAAGGGAGACAAGTGTTTTCTTAGTCCTTAAGGAACGTCAGTCTTCAGAGAATTTGGAGAGGGGGAAAAAAATCTATCTTTAAGGCCCTTCTCCAAGGCAGGATGGCTGGTGATTCACTCGCTGCTGAGGAAGGCCCTGGAAGGCCCTCCCCTCAGCTCCTGCCTCTCCCCAGTGAGCAAACCCAGTTCATCTGGGGTGAGTGGAAAGGGCCCTGGGTGAGGAGCCTGGAGGCCCAGATTTCAGTCCTATCTCTGTCTCATCGAAGCTGGCTGACCTAAGGCAAGCCTCCTATGGCTCAAGGCCTCGGTTTCCTGCAAAATAAAGGAGTGGTAAATCATCCAAGCTCTCTGAGCCTCGGTTCTCCCTGCAGAACCAGGGACGATAATAATATCATGTTTCATCGAATCTAAGACGTCATCAATTGTATGAGACACCATTATTGTCTTGCACATTAAGAAGGAAAAAAAATGCTGTCCATTCGACTACAACATATGACTGATTATAAAACACATTCTGATGTTGAAATGTGCATCTCGGAACCACTGAATATGATATTTATCTCACAAGCTTGTTCCAAGAATCAGACGAGCTAACATAAGTCAAGTCTTGTGTGCCTGGCGCAAAGCAAGTTCTCAATAAATGTCGGGTATTTTTACGGTTCCTGGCGGAGTGGGGAAGGAAGCACAGGCCAAGGGGAGATGGAGAAGAGTGGGCCCCAGGGTCTGAGGCCCACCCCCACCCTCCTGGCAGGGTGCCACCCCTGGGCTCCATGTCTAGCCCAGCGGGGGGCACAGGGAGAGCAGCCATGCGGCCCATTTGAGGGAGCCACAAGAGAACAAAGGGTCCCCTCTGTGCCCCGGAAGTCAGCCTAATCTCCAGGATGAATATGTTTTCATTTCTCAGAAGTTCCTGTTAGAGTGCGCCAAAGCGTTTTTCCCTTTACAATCCAGGCAAACACAGCAGGTTTACTTTGGGCGACCTTCTCATCACCACCCAGGGCCTGCCTGCCGAGTGTAAACACCCAGCCTTGCACCCTCCTGGAGGCCATGGGCCAAAGCCCCGGGCCTTCTGAGGAGGCAGGGCCTTCACCCCACCTCCCCCACCTCCTTGCCAGCCCTGACCTGGTAAAAACACATTTGGAAGGTCTTCGGAGAAGACAGGACCCTAGGAGTCATGAACATCTCTCCCATTTGATAGATGTGAAAACTGAGCCCCAGAGAAGGGCAAGTGACACGCCAAGGGTGTCAAAGTTTGGCAGTCCCCAACCAAGCCCTCTACCCTTGCAATCACACACACACACACACAACACACACACACCATCCTTACTCACAGCTCAGCCTGGCAGGCACCTGCCTCTCCACCTGACCTTCAGTGTCTGGGACAGGAAGGAAGCTTATCTCTGTCCCTCTCTCCTGTGCGTCACTGCCTGGGTTGGGGCATCCTTATGCATTTCGCTTCACAGCTGGAGCTGCTGTTGGAGAACACCAACCAGATGTTCCTAAACCCATAACAGGAGGGGCTACGGACTGTGAGCTTTTGTGATCTGGAGTATTTGGAGGTCTGCAGCACCAGTCTGGGCCTCGTTCCCCGGGCCCCTTCAGATGTGGTGAAGGGGCCAGCATCTGGGCTGTGGGACCAGGCTCAGGACTGGTATGAAGGAAGCAGACCCTTCCTGATGGGTTAGAACCCAGACTGCAGACCCGGCGAGACGTTAGATTCCCTCTCCTGAAAAATCTTTAAGAGATTTAGATACAGAAGTGATGGCTGTAAGGAAGGCTCAGGTGGGCCCTTTAATCTAAACAGGACCAACTCTTTCCACTGCTTGAATGGAACAGAACCTCAGTGAGCACGTATGCACGGGTCGGCATGGGGCCTTGGGGTTTCCCATTCATCATCTCTCTCCTCTGTCACTGCCTCCTGCACTACCCTCCAATCTTTCACCTTCTCTTCTACTCGCTGTTCCCTCTGTCTAGAATGCTTTTCCCTCCATTTTGCTCTACAAATGACTCCAGTTTGCTATTCAGTTCTCAGCTCACACATCACCTCTTCAGAGAGGCCTTCCTTACCCACTCAATCATATCGCTATTTTATTTCCTTTGTAGACCTATCTGAAATCTTTTTTTTTTTTTTTTTTGCCCATTCTTTCTCCATTCACTCTAGAACATAAGTTCTTAATCACCACTCTGTCTCCAGGGCCTACTCTAGGGGCTGTGAGCAGGTGCTCAAAACACTTATAGAATGTGTGGATAACCCCCCTGCTGTCTTCGTCCTGGCTGGTATGTGCCAGGCTCACACTGTCCATTCCCCTTCTCTCCTCTCCCCCCACCCCAGGATTTCTCTTGGGAGATCCTGCCTCCCAGACTCCACAGGAGGTGCCGGAACCAGAGTGTCTCCCCAGGATTATTTTCAATGATTTCCTGGAGTGTTCACCTGGGTAAGAATCAGGAAAGAAAGGACACTCTAATCTTATTTATCTAAAACTATATAATCTTCCCCAATCACTTAAATGGTGCCTATGTCTCTAATTACAGAGCAGGCTGGGAGGAACACAGGCGCAATTTCCAGCCAACCTCAGGCAGAGGGGCACTTTTGTTCCTCCTGGGGGCCTGCAGGGACTCCAGCTCAGGAGCCAGGATTCCAGACACCTGCAGCCGCAAGCTCACCCACCATGGACAGACATGTCCTCCCAGCCAGAGATCATAACCCCCTCCCCACAGAAGATCAGCCACATTCTCATTGTCGGAGTTCCCCAGCTAGCCAGATGTGATGTGTTTGGGGAAAACACCCCCGGTCTTAGCACCCTGATTCTACCTGCCACTGTTTTGAGAGTGAACTGATTTGTTTTGGGCCCAGCCTAAGCTCTCAGAGTTGCACTGCTGGTGAACTGGTCCCCAGAGCATGGGCTGTATTCCCAGCTTCTCAGGAGTGAACTCTCCAGGAGGCCTGGGTGCTAATAGTCATGTGACAACTTGGAGGTCAGAACTTCCTTCTCCAGAGCTATGTCAGCTGGATCATGAGATGGGGAAAAGCCACATGCCTGCCTGCCCACCCCAGGTAAGTAAACAGCTGCTATCTCAGCCGAGGTGTGTGCCCTTTCCCCACCTTGGCACCGAGAGAGCAATTTGGGTGAAATCCCTGGCTTAACTGCAGTGACATCTCTGCTTCCTAAAGGCCATTTGGTTCCTGAACTAATTAAAAGAGCCAGACAGGGAGGACACACTTAATCCTATTAATGACTTCTGGGCAGGAACCATGTGCCCGGCCCTCTGAGGGAGTGACTTTCTGACCACTTCCATTTGTTCAGGTGCCTGGTGATTGTTTATCAGCCCTTTCAAACGATTAAGCTGTGCATGGCCAATTGGAGCTGGCCACTTAGGTAATGGATCCAGGGGACCTGGGAATGTCCGGTGACCATGAAGCATGGAGCCAGCCTGCATCTTGGCTCATACAAACTCCATGGGTCACTATTCTCCAACTTCTTGCTCTTCAGAACCATTAGAGGGACTTGACGATTGATGAGAAGAGGGGTCCTTACCTCACCTCTGCTGTTCACCCAGGCCTTTCACACACAGGGAAGTTGGATACAGTCCTTGCCCCAAGGGTTCGCAGAATCTAGTGGGATCACACACACATGAGCAGGAGTTCCCGTTGGTGGCACAGTGGAAATGAATCTGACTAGGAACCATGAGGTTGGGAGTTCCATCCCTGGCCTGGCTCAGTGGGTTAAGGATCCGGCGTTTCTGTGAGCTGCGGTGTAGGTCGCAGACATGGCTCGGATCTGGCTTTGCTGTGGCTGTGGCGTGGGCCGGCAGCTGTAGCTCTGATTAGGTCCCTAGCCTGGGAATCTCCATATGCCACTGGTGTGGCCCTAAAAAGCAAAACAAACAAACAGACAGACAGACACACGAACAAAACAATGACAATACTGCATTAGACTTGCCACCATGGAGGTAAACACACAATGTCCTAAGAGTGTAGAGTGGTGGTAACTGCTTCGGCTTGGGGGTCAGGGAAGGCTTCCTGGAGGAGGAGACCTGAAAATCTCCCATTGAGAGGAAATCTGATGAGGGATCCATGAGATGGAATTCCCTGACTTTGTATTTGGTTCAGGCTCTAGAATAAGCCTGAGAGAATAGAAATAACTCAGCTTCCTCCTGAACTTATGGGAGCGTGGTTGGCAAAGGCTTAAAGTGTCGAGGTTCGAGAAACAGTTATTGCCTCCAGTACAATTTTGCTTCAAGTCCCTACCTGGACTGTTCAGAGAAAAGAGATTCACAAGGAAGACTAGCTTGTATAGCTGTCTCTTTAAAAGAGGAGGGACGATTCCTCAGGCCACTCCCTCTCCTCATTAATATGAAAGTATCGTGAATATTGATGTGGGGGCGTGGCGCCTCGGCCGGCTGGGCTAACCAGCCCCGGGTTCCCGGTTTCAGAGAGGAAAGTGACAGAAGCGGTACACAGGGAGACGCAGAGAGAGCGGAGCGCCCGGCAGCCACCCAGTCTCGGGGGGGAGCGCTCAGCTCCCCCACCCCCGGCTCCCACCCTGTCCGGGGGGGCTCCTCAAGCCCTCAGCCCCACTCCTGGGCTCCCCATGGAAACCAGCTGTGCCCCTGGAGGAGCGGGAGGAGGAGGAGTCGGCTAAATGCCCGCGGTGCACCCGGGGCCCCTGAGCCCAGCCCGCTCTGCGCTGCTGCCCTAAGGCCCCTGAGCCCCCCGCGCCCCCTACCCAGGGCCGCGCCGCCTCCGCCTGCCCCTCCCCCCGGGGCTTCGCCCGGGACCTGCCCCCGCCCGCTTGCCAGCGCTCAGGCCGGAGCTCTGGGCCGGGCGCGCCGCCGCCCTGGAGTGAGGGAAGCCCAGCCGAAGGGGGTCTCCAGAGCCGGCCGAAATGGACGCCGTCTTGGAGCCCTTCCCGGCCGACAGGCTGTTCCCCGGATCCAGCTTCCTGGACTTGGGGGATCTGAACGAGTCGGATTTCCTCAACAATGCGGTAAGATGAAGGGTCTGTGTCCCTCTTCCACCATTTCTCACTCCTTTTTGCGGTGTGCCTGGGGCCCCCTGAAGGACTGGACTACACATCACTGAGCAGAAGTGGGGGAGGGGGCTCTGTGAAGGGTCCCCTCGAGAGACACGTGCCTAGAGCTCTGAGATTTGAGGACTGGATCCCTCGACACCTCCCTAGACCCTGAACCTGGACCGAAGCCTCTTGAGTTTGCGCCAGTGCACACTCCTCCCGGGGGGCTCCAAGGATACACTGGCCTCCTCCTTCTAGGGGAAGGGAACGTCGAGGCGCGGGCCGGCCCATCCTCATATGAGCTCAAGAAACACCAAATCTGTCCCCCGCCCAAGTCTCCTGGTGGTCTGCCACCCACCCGGGACACCCAGAACCAAATTGGGCGCCAAGTGGCGGTGCCCTTTCTTGTGCCCCTTCTTGTGCCCCCTTTAGGACTTCGGTGGCTTGGAGTCTGGTTCTCCGCTGGGGGGCGCACCAGGGGCCGGACACCAGACGCCCCTTGACGGGCCTGAGCCAGACCCAGCTTTTGAGCCAGACCGGGAAATTTAGGGGTGCAGCCGTGGCTGCCCCAGAAAGTCAGGCTGGAGATCCCCCAGGGAGGGACATGACACTCAACTGGTTAGGGCAGCACAGAGTGATGGCTCAGGAGGAGGGAAGTCTTTCTCTAGGTCTGTTTCTCTGTCCCTTGTCGAGATGACTGTCTCTCCTGTGGCTTCGTGGCGACCCTCTCTGTCTCTGGGTTTCTTCTCTTTCTTTTCTCCTCCCTCCCTAAGGAAACGTGGCTTCTCTCTTCTTCCCTCCCTCCCTCCCTCTCTCAGGCTCAGCCCTTAGGTCCTGGGGGAGGGGGAGGCTCAGTAACAGTAGAAAATATTTGCATTTAGAAGAGCCTACTGGGTTGAAAGGTAGGCAGTTTGGGGGATCTGGTGAGATCCCTCCACCTCCCCATGCAGTGAACTGCCAGCCTCTCTCCCTCTCCCTTTCTCTCGCCCTCTCTCGTGCACGCTCTCTCTCTCATACACACACACACACACACACACACAGAGATCACCTCAAGGGTCTCTACTTGCTGTTCTCTACCTCCTGGGACTAAGATGAACCTGGCAGACAAGAGCCAAGTGCGTGCAGACTTAAGGCCCCTTAAACTTCCACCTAAACTGTCCCAGGCTGCTGGTGGGGAAACAAGCCCAGGGAAAAGAACCCGAGTCAGGGAGGCATGGGGTAAGAGGTCTCCCGGTTCTCCTTAGGCAGGAGTGACTCTGCTCTCTGAGGAAGGCCCCTAGTCCCAGTCAGAGGAGCACACGTCTCCAGACAAGCCAAGTGGAGGAGGGGAGAGGGCTTGAACCAGTAGTGAGGAGACCTGGGTTCTAGTCCTGCCTCTGCGTCTGCCTCTCCCTGAGAGCCTGGGCCATGTGACCAGCTTTCCTCCCTGGGCCTCCTTGTCTCTAAAACCGGGAAGGTTGGATCGGTCTCTCTAAGGACAGTCTGGCACAGATCCTAAGAATGAAGTGGCAGGGGTCTGAGGTTCCATACACCCCTCCTGGAGCTGGTAACGGGTACTGGTCAGAGGGAGCGGGGTTTGTTGGAGCGCGTACCTTTGTTGGTAGAGGTGCCCTGTGAGGTTCCCTCAGCCCTCAGCAGGTCTTAGTTGGGCTTTCTACTGAATGAACTCTGCCGCCTACAGCCTCTTCCTGCTGTTCCATTCAGCCTTTCATCCCCAGCTGCTCATCTGGGCCTTGGTCCAGCACAGGAAAGGAGGCATGATCATGATGAGACAGTGGTATCTAGCATTGGGCCTGGGGAGGGAAAGCCCTGCTGGGGAAGCTCCTGACCTCAGGCCTAAGCACGGCCAGGTGAAGCAGGGGAAGAGGAAAGAATTTCTAAGAGGAAAGAAAACTCCTGGGCTCGGAATCAGGAAATTTGGTTCTAGCTGTGCTTCTGCCACCATCCAGCTGGGCAGTTCAGACAAGTGACTTTTCTTCCTGTGGGCCTTGGATTCCTCATCTGAAAAACGGAGCTAGAGAAGCTTCCCCTGAGAGTTACTGTAGAGATTTAGTGAGAAAATTCAAGATTAATGTTAAGATGATGTGTACCAGGTAAGTTTCCATGGTTACAATGCTTTGGAGACTAGATGGGGGGGGGGATAAGAACTACTCAGGTAGAGTTACTGTGACCCTGAGCAAGTTGCCTTCCTTCTCTGGTGCCTCCATTTAGATGTCTAAGGTCCCTCCTAGCTGGCACCCCATACCAACTCCATCCCCAACTCCCTCTTCATTCTGCATAAGGATAGTAAAATGTTTCCAGGGTTAAAGATGGGAAAGGGTGGAGTCTGTGTGCTTCTCACTCTGGAAGATGGAGGGCAAGGTATTCACTATCCTCTTTAAAATCCAGATAAAGGCCTTAAAGTCACGATGGAAATCGGGTGTGCTCTGTTACTTGGTATTAAAAGGCAAAAATCAAAAAGGATGCTCACCCAGAATACAACTGTGTAAAAAATATGCATTCACTTAATCAGAGACAGGAGAATGAGTCCTGCAAAGTCATGTGTGCTTGGAGGTGGCCAGAGGTGCTGTATTTTTCCTTCTGTGAGGCCGCCTTCATCCTGTTGCAATCTTGTCTCTGTGAGTCTCAGACATCCCTCGGAAGGAGCTGCCCATCCTGCCAGATGAAGGGGCTTCTCCTCCCCTCCCCACCTTCCCACAATTCCTGATGTGACTTCCCTAGAGCCCTCTTCCCTTGGACCCTGTGATCCCTCGGCCCTGGGCAGGTGTGAGAGAGGGCCTGATGCTCAGAGAACTAGGATAAAGGTCCCAGGGAGAACAGGTCGAGTCTCCAGAGAGCATGAGGTCCTTCCTCTGGCTCAGGAGAAGGGAAGACCCTGGTTTCTCTAGAGGGAAATGGCTTCAGATCCCAGAGAAGCCCCAGCTGGGAGGGTGTGGGGAGGAGGAGAAGGAGGAAGATGAGTTCTGTTGTCTTGGAGGAGCGGGAGCAGCAGGAAGCTGCAAGGATGTTTGCCCAGCACACTCATTCACCTCACAGCAGCTGGGGAGGCCAGGTGCAGGAAAGACCAGGACCTGGGGACCAGCCCAGGAAGGGGAGTATGAAGGCTAAGCCTGATCACTGCTCCCCAGGCCCCCAGCCTGGCTTCTCCTGAGCTAAATGGAAAACCACCACCACCACTACAACTACCACCACCACCACCCAAGCCTTTGGGGGATTTAGGGAGATTAGAGAAGTATGTGCATTTGGGTGTTCCTATGTCTGTGTGTGGGCCTTTAACAGCCCTTAAAAGGGGATGGGTGAGTGTGTGTGTGTGTGTGTGTGTGTGTGTGTGTTTCTCTTTAAATTCTCACCAAGAGGAAAGAGGACCCAAGGGCGAAGGAACTCTGGTCTCCAAGTAGAATCCACTAGAAAAAGAAGTAATGGAGGAAAACTGATAGAGGAGCCCAAATTTCAGGGCTTCTGTTCAGGAAGGGAGATGGCACCCCAGAACCTCTTTCTCCTCCAAAACACTGGGTTTGTTCGGGGCAGCTTTTTATTTTTGCTCCCCCCACTGGGGTGTGAGCTCCTGGAGGGCAGGCGTTTCTCTGTCTGGTTCACAGCTGTATCTCCAGTGCCTAGTACAGTGCTTGGCACAGAGTAGGCTTCAACCAACCATTGATAAATGAATGAAAGGAGGGCCAGGCCAGGCCCCACATTTTTTAGGGAAAAAGAAAAAGGGTGCTCATCTGCTCCCCACCATCAGGGTCTTACAGCCCACAGTCTCTGAAATTCAGGTAGGTTTCCAATGAGTTATCATTGTCTTGATTCATCCCCGCCCTTGGCACAGACCCCCACAGCCCCTGGTCTAGGACAATCTAAAGCTGACTTGAGCCACAGCAGATTTAAACTTGTGGCTTAGGTCTCACCCTTAAGCATTGGTTGGCTTACAGGCTTCCATCTTCCCCAGTTTCCTTCTGTTCAGGTTGCTCTGGGACTCCTAGATCCCAGGAGCAGCTTAAAACTGTCTTTTCCAGTGCTGCCACAGGGCCTTTGCACATGCTATTTCTGACATCTAGAATACTTTCCCTCCAGTTCTCTCCATCTCAGCATCCTCAGTTCAAATGTTACCTCTTTAGGGAAGCTTCCTCAGCCACAAATGGGACCCCTGTTATTCTCTGTTTCAGTTCTTTGATTTCTTTGTAGTCCTTATCCCAATCTGCAGATTTTTATTGTCTGCTTCCTCTGTGAGAAAGCAAGTTCCATGAGAACACCAACCACGTCAGTTGTATTCATTGCCATAAATCTGGCACACCACTGTGGCACAAAATAGGCACTTAATATAGTAAAACTCCACCATAAGGCAATAAGCTGAGTCCAAAATTTTCAATCATATAAAATACACAGTTACATTATTGCAGGATCAATGAAAAGTAGTATTTTTCAGTCGGTCTGTACTGTCACAAAAAGCACAAAAGTAAAGATTGTGAAACCTCAGCGCATACAGCAAACCAAAGTGAGGAAGTTCCAAAGGAGCACAAAGCAGTCACTTCTGTTCCAGCCCCACAAAGATAAGAGTTTTGCCCACCTTTATTTGAGATGGGCCCCAGGCAGAGGACAGAAGCCAAGTTTTGGTCACAATTAAGCGGACTTTGCTCCATTTAAGGGTTTACTGTACTTGTAGAGAAAATTACTTCAGACTAGGGCAGTCCCTGTAAGGGAAGGGAAGAATGTTTTTTTAAAAGACAGGCCTGAGTATGCAAGAAGTGTATGGATAATTCCAGAAGGGGCCCCAGATTCTCAGGGTCCTGGCCCTGGCCTGTGAGAGGAGAGACCTCACGTCCCATCCCCCACCTTCTCTTCATCCTCACTCCAGACTGCCGCTCCCTGGTCCACCTGGGAACTTGAACCTTTGCTCTCTGCAGCTCCTGGGTGATGGGGATGCTGGATCCCACAAAAATGTTGTCTGTACATCTGGTCCTCCGGCTTCCCTGGACCAGCTGGGAATTCACTTGGTTTTCTTCAATATACACACCCAGTCCTTCAACAACTAAAGGAGCGCCAGTACTGGTCACTAAGCAAAGTGACCTCCAGCCACTCACAGCCATGTGAGAAACAGAGAGGGTGCCAGTAGCACTGCAGGGTGCCATGATGGAGCAGAGCATGATGGGAGTCCGAGGAGGAGCCTCCAGCCTGGGTGAAGGTCATGGAAGGTTCTCAGAGGAGGTGACCTCTGCACCCAACCTCCCTGATGTCCCCATCCCTACTGGCAAAGGAGTGAGTGGAAAGCATTTCAGTGGGGAGGACTGGGGCTGTGTCCCTTTTCTGAGCCTGTCATATAGGCATCATTGTCCCTTGTGCAGATGAGAAAACTGATTCTCATAGAGGAGGGAACATCTTCTTGCTGTTCTCAGAGCAAGAGTCCCATGGAGCCAAGGAAGAGAAAGCACCATCTTCTCTCTCCCTCTTCTTCTGGTTTGAACTTTGCCCTCTAGGGCAAGGAAAGTCTGGGATCTCAGATAGCAGAGGCGCCCTGCCTTGATCCTTGCCCACTCGCATCCTTAGGGGACCACGGATGACAGCCAGCACGTTGGTGGCCTGTGAGAGAGAGACCTCACACCCCATCCCCCACCTTCTCTTCATCCTCACTCTAGGCTGCCGCTCCCTGGTCCACCTGGGAACTTGGACCTTTGCTCTCTGCAGCTCCTGGGACTGCAGGTCTATTTGTACCTGGCCTGTCTGGCCACTGTGCAGGGGAGGAGCGGATGAAGAACAGCCCCCCTTTGTATCTTCCCTTCCCCATACAATGCGCCTCCTGCAAGTCCTGGGACCGAGGCCCTCTCAGAGCATCCCTCTCTGGGACCTGGCTTGCCCCTGAACCTCCCTTAGGAAACCAGCTCCAGATGCTGGAGAACAGGCTGTTCTTCTGGAAGTCTCGGCGCTCCAGGGGGCAGGATGGAGGAGGAAGATTTGGGTGGAGTTAAGTCAAGGCCATGAGCATGATCTGGCTGGAACACGATGTAACCCACTTGAGCAGGCAGAGTAAGTGGTAGAACCCTTGAGCAGGAGTGGGGAGAAGGTAGGCACCAGGGTGTCTGGTTCAGGGGAAGCTGGGAGGCAAGATACGGCCCAGAACTCTGACCACAAGGGAAAACAGATAGATCAAAGGTGATTTCCTCGGAATGTCAAAGACCCTAATCCTCATAGGCCGGACATACCATGTCAGCAAGGCCAACTTGACAGCTGGAGCAAGACTGGGCTACCCTGCTGCAGGGTTCATTGGGCCTCCTCTCCCAGCCCTCCCAGGACAGAGCCCTCACCGTGGCTTCCTTGGCCCTTGGCTCTTGGCCCAGGAGCCATTTCACCCATCACAGAGAGGCTGACACATCTGGGCTGGGCTGTGTGGTCTGACAGAGCAGCTGGACAGCAGCAGCTGTCCCCCTCTTCCCCTTCCAAAAGAATAACAAAAAGGAAAGCAGCAGTGGAAGGAGGCAGGCCCTCAGGCCCTCCTGGAGAGCCAGGAGGCAGTTTAAAGCAGTGAGTGAGGGGACTTGCTGGGGAGGCAGACAGGCCCACGCCTTTTCCCACGTGTGCCCCTCCGCCTGCAATGTTCTCACCTCTCCTCACCTCACTGCCCTAACTCGCTCTGTGACCTTGGACAAATCACTCCCTCTTTCGGGGGCCTTGGTTTCCTCGCTGCTGGACTAGACTGAGAGTTCTTTGAGGGCAGGGAGTATCAGGCAATTATTTCAGTCTATTCCTTAGATGTAGCTATGGTGACTGAGTGCTTGGGAAGTGTTTATTTATTGACTAGATGGAAGGAAGGAAGGAGTGAGGGGGGTGATGGGTGGATGAATGGGTAGGTGGACAGATAATGGAAGAAAAGATACTTCCACACTTCCAGCCTTAATGGTACTTTTCTTTTTTTAAGTGGGTCTTATTTATGAGGTAGTGAATCTTAACCTAAAGCCCACATCTACCTCTCACTCTTTCATGATGGTCTTTTCTACTATGAAATATATTGTGCCCATAAGAGAAGATGCATACTGCATCCATATACATTACTAAGCACAATAAAACAGACACCTGGCATAACCCAGCTGAAGAAATACACCCAGCTCTCAACATCCTGGGTTCTCAAAACAGCATGAGTTTGTGGAAAAGCTGAGCTGTGGACTGTAAATCCACTCCACACTGGGCAGACTGTGAACAGAAGCTCTCCTAGACCTGGTGCCTCCTCCCAGACCCCACCTGACCAGAGAGCAAGTCCACAGGTCAGATGGCAGATGCCTTGACAAGTTCTGCGAAGCCAAGCTGTACCAGAAGTAGGCTGGAGTGACCATTAGTGGCTGGTTTTAGCCCCGCCCAGACCTGGGAGCAAATCCTGGTTCTCACTGCTTGTCGTCTGGGTGAGCTTGGACAGGTGCCTTAACCTCTCTGAGCTTATTTTCCTCATCCATAATGTTAAGATGACCCTAGAATATAGGGTTCTTACAAGGATACAATTAGGTAAGTCTTGTAGAGAACTTAGCACAGTGCATGGCACATGGTAAGCCCTTTATAAACAAGAGTTGTTGCTGCTGTTTTCATTTTCATTGTTGTCATCACTGCCTGAAAGGAAGGTCCCTAGCATTGGACAGCCCTTGGAAGAATGTCTCATTTTCATCCCTTTGCTGACCCCTGATCATAGGGATTTTATTTGCCTGTTTGACCTCTCTAGAGCTGAAAGGCTGCTTTCCTGGGACAGAGGCAAAAGACCCCAGGCCCCTTTTCAGGGCTCTGTCTTCCTGGGATCAGGAGAGGAACAGCCAGGGACAAGCAAACCCAGGGCCCAGATGAGGACCCAGTGCATAGAATGGGGGCCCATATTTTGTATCTGGCCCTGTACTAGGTGTTGGGATGGGGCAGCAGGAAATCAATCATCCCGTCAACATCCAGTGTTGTCATGTATGCTTAAAAGTACAAGCTCTGCAATCAGAACTTGGGTTCAAACCCTGGCTCAACCACTTGCTAACTAAATTAAATGAATAAGCTACTTAACTTCCCTATGCCTCAGTTTCCTCCATTACATGGCACTACTAATAGGACCTACCCGATCTTCTGAAACTTAAATCAGAAGGAGCTAGAACAGTGCCTGGCTTATAAACATCAGCTATTATCATCATCATCATTACTATTAGGCATAATATATACCAGGCCCTGTGTGAGGCCCTGCAGAGGGTTCAAGGATGAAATTCATCCTATATCCTATCCTCAAGGTGGTTAAAGTTTAGAAGGAGAGATGGGTCCCACTGCAGATAATTAGAGTTCAAGGTATGATACTAACCAGTAACTGAACTGTCTCTAAGTGCTACAGTGGTATAAGACAGAGAGGACTCTTCTAGTTGGGTGGTCAAGGAAGGCTTTCTGGAGGAAGTGGCATTAGAGTTGGGGCTTAAAGGCTGATAGGAGTTAGATGAGATAAAGGGCAAAGACCTTCCAGGCACAGGGAATGGTACAAGCAAAGGCCCTAAAGCCATAGAGCTTACAGCAGGTTTCAGGAGCTGGGAGCAATCCTCCAACTTGGCTGGAGGGAAAGGGAAGATGAGGGGCTCCAGCTATAGTGGGAAGTTGAAATCAGTTTGCGGCAGACCTGAATGCTGTGCTTAGGAGCTGGGGGTCTTTTCCACAGGCAAGAGGGAGCACAAGATAGTTCCCTCTGAGTTGGACAAGGTGGTGGTCCCAGCTCCTCTGAACCATCTCAGTGCTAGGAGTTCTAGAATCCATTGGACTATCCCAGCTGTCAGCCTGTCTGGATCATCAGGGCCTCTCTCCCAAAGCAGACAGCACTGTGGCCCCTCGCTGAGCCCAGAGCAGCCCCAGGCAGCAACTGACCCCAGGTGCCTTCTCCCCTCTGACTTCCACCCCTGCCCTGATGCTCACCCTGGGCCAGGAGTACCAGTTCCCTTCTGGCTCTCTCATCCCCAGTACTCAGGGCCAGGCCGGCCTGGGGAGGCCCAAGACAACACCACCCTTGCAGAGGGACAAGCTCCTCTTTGGGGCTGAGGGCTCTGGTCTGAACAATGTCCTGCCTCCTGACCTAACCCCAAGACCCTGATGGGGTTCCCTCCACCCCCTCATACAGCACAGGACACTCCACTATCAGGCAAAGTATGTCCCCGTTGACCCTAAAGGCCTGGAAGGATCTAAGCCCTCCTTCTGAGCCCAACCCAGCCTGACAACTGATCTCCTTGGCCCTCCCTCCCATCAGCTGGGACAAGATACCCAGGGCCCCTTTCATCATCCTCACCGAGGAGAGGCCCAACCCTGCCCTCTACTACCCCAAAGCCTTCACCCCTTTCTCTCCCAGGGCTGCAAATCAGTTCCACATTTGGGATCTGGCAGGCACTATCTGCTCACAGCTTTCCCCTCCCAGTTAGCTCAGGCTTCCATCTCCCCCCACCCATGGGGTCTGCAGAAGGGGGAGGGCTCTTGCCTCGGGCCACCCCTTCAGAGGTCTGAGATGAAGCTGGACTGCGGCAAGGTACCAGAGGGACAGTAGACACGAGGCCCTTCCAGGGAGAGATAAAAGAGGAAGGATAGGGGGTGGGGCAGAGGCAGAGCTTGAGCAAGCATACAGGGGATGAGGGGTTGGGGGTGGTGAGGGAAGGAGCGAGGTAGTTCCCAGCTCAGCACATTCCTGAGACATCTGGCCATGCTGGAAGGGCCCCAGCTGGCCTGCATGGCTGTGGCTCCAGCTTCTCTGCTCTGTGATGTCAGGTCCCAGCCTTCCCTCTCCTCTAAGAGTCCTACTGGCCTGGGGTCCACCTTGGGGTCCTCCTCCTCCCTGGACCTCTCACCCCCAAGTGAGCAAGAAAGATGCCCCTGGGCAGTGGAGGAAATGCCTGTGTCAGAGGAGGACCCAGGCCTGATGGAAGAGGCAGACATGGAAGACCCAGGGGTTTGCCCGTGCGACTGACTCAAGGAGATTCCTCCTTTGGGCTGATGCCTGACTCCTCCCTTCTCCCTGGAAGGGAGGTAGAGATAGAGTAAAGACTCTGGGAATGGCTGTGAGATCCTGGGCAAGTCCATTCCTCTCCTGGCTCTCAGTTTTCCTCTCTATAATAATAATGATAATGATAATGATAGCTATATTTGAAGAGCGCCTTCTATGTGGCCTGCATTCTACAAAGCACTTTACAAATGCCATCTCATTTCACCCTCACAGCAACTTCAACGGTGGGGTAGAAATAAGTACCCCTATTTTACAGCTGAAATTGAGCCTCAGAGAGGTTAAGTAACTTGCCCACGGCTACACAGTAGATAGCAAAACCAGGATTAGAACATGGTCTGTCTGCCTCTCTTGCTTGTAACCGTTGAACTACAGTGCCTCTCCAAGTAAAGGGGGCTGGACCTAATGATGCCAGAATTCCTTTCAGCTCTGAAACTGCGATGATTTCTTTTGGCTATCGTGGGCTCTTCAAGAAGGGCAGGGGCAGGCATTAGTCACACACTGGGTGGGGAAAGGAGGGCAGAGGCAGCTGGCTTTGAAGCATCAGACGGGTCAGGAATCTTTGGAGGCCCCCTCCTTTGGAAGTCTGGACCCCAGGGACTGGAGTCACAGCCTGATCCCCAGCCGAGCCCAGGGGTCCCACACCTTCCCTGAAGGAAGGGAGTAAATAAGGAGAGCGAATGCAACTTCTTCCAAAAATAAAACCTGAGGACAACTCAGACAGGCTGGGACCGCTGAGGAAGCCAGAGGCCGAACGCTGAGTGCACAGAGGAGAGGGAAGAGGCCAAGGGAATTCCAGCCAGAGCCCAGTGGCAGGCTCCAGCCCAGGAGGGCCTTCCAGCTGGCCGGAGGCCAGGAGAGCAGCTTGGCCGGTTGGCCACTGGGCTTGGTTTGTACTCTTGGGCCTGGCCTAAAAGCCTGGGGACAGTTCCTCCAATGCTGAGTTGAGGGCTGTGGTCCCCAAGTACCTGTTCTAGCTTGGGCTTTAAGAGCAAAAAAATCCTTGGGAAAAAACAACCTGAAGAATGGGTACAATAGGCCCCACTAGGGAGGAGCTGAGGGAAGGCGTCCAGGCACATGGAAACTCTGCCTGGAGCGGGAGCAAGCTGGCATCAGAGCGGAATTCAAGGCAGTCATTCCTGGAGGCTCAGCTGCAGAAAGAAAAAGGCCTCAGTCCATTTGCTCATTGGCACATTCTTTCACTCACCCACTCACTCAGTCACTCAGCAAACAGCTGAGCACCTACCATGTGCTGGAACCAGTGCTAGGCTTTGGAGACACAGATGAGAACTAGACACTGCAAATCATAGAGGTGACATGGCTGGATCATTTCAAGCTATACTAAGGAAACTGGAACTTACCCTAAGGGCAGCAGGGAGTCATTAGTGGATTTTGAGTAGGGGAGTCACACAGTCATATTTGTGTTAGGAGATCCCTCTTGATGCGGAGAATGTTCTGGAGACAGAGCAGAGTTTAAGCCTTGGACCTACCTTCATAAATGGGTGGTCACACCACTAGTTAGGAAGACTTTTTTTAGCAGGAACTGGATCTTATTCATCTCTGTATCCATAGGTCTGGGCACACAGTAGGTCCTCAGTAAACACCAAACCTGAGTGATGAATAAATGGATGGGATCAGACAACCTTATGCTCCAGAGGCCCCCTGTGCCAGCCCTGGCACTTACTCTCCAGTGTCCTGAACTGTCCCACAGGGATCCTCTGGCCACTGCCTATGGACTAACATCTCCAGCAGCCAGACCGTGGGCTGCTGTGCCCTCAGTGGTGCCAGTCACAGCTAATCCCAGCCCTGGGCGGCGGCACTAACTGCCATCTCTTCCTCCTGCCCAGACAGTACCTGGCACTCGCCCCAGGGTTGGGCCACAGCATATGGGCCGCCTGGTCAGAAGAAGCCAGGGGCTGGCCGGGAAGCTGCAGGCTAGCTCTCCACTTTCCTGAGGGGCCTGTGGCCTGGCCAGGGAAGGGTTACCCACAGTGTCAGGAGGGGGTCTGGAAAACCAGACTAACAGGCCTGTGGGGGCTGAGAGCATGTGATCCTGCTCTGCACAGAGGCTGCCTGTGGTGGGTGCCAGCCTGCCCTTTCCACTCTCCCTTCTTTTCTCCAGGACACAGGCACAGCAAAGTTCAATCCCTGTGGTGCCCCCTCCTCCAGTCCCAGCCCCAGACGAGCCTGAGACTCCCAGAGCTTCCACACTGGGTGGGTGGGGGGTGGGGGGGTCACATGACTCAGGCATGTGGCTTGGCACAGTCAGCATTCAGTTCTGTGGTGGTGTGCAATGTTGTGTGTGTTCATGTGAGAATGTGTCTGTGACCGTGACCATGTCTGGAATGACTACACATACGTGTGTGTACACATGGGCGTCTATGTGAATCTGACCACAACGGAGGAGTGTGTCCTTGTTGGGACTGTGTGAGTCCAGGAGCGTGTACATGTACACTAGCACCTGTGCCGGGCTGTGTAAGGAACAGTTGGAATGCGTCCGTGGATGGGGATCTTAAGTTGTGCGGTGTCAGAGAGGTGGTGTTTCCCTGTGTAAGAAGGAACCTCACAGTCCATGTCTGTGTAACATGTGTGTGTGTGCGCGCGCGCGCGCGCGCGCATGCACACACACACACACACACACACGGAAGCATTTCTGCTTATTTGGACTTGGGCTCTGTGGTGAAGAGTTTGGTAGGGGGAAAATATGAAACCTCAGCAGCTGCCTTCCCTGGGCCTGTGGGGAACGGGGGATGAGAGTGAGGTTAGAGGTTGGAACAATGTGCTCCCCTTCACCCCCTTGCCCTGCCAGGAAGGCTCAGGGAGGGGCCAGCTCCAGGGACAGGGAAAACTGGCTCCATCCCTTCGCAGTCCCCAAGAGGCCTGGGCAGAGGAAAAGAGCCCACTTTCTGAGGGCTAGTCCACTCCGCCCTGTGCCTGTCACCCCTGCCTCAACAGGAACGTGGACTAAAATGGATGGGGAAACAGACCTGGAGAGGAGACACCACCTGCCCCTGCACAACTGGGGCCTCCAGAGTCTGAGTCCAGGGCCTTTTTTCCTTCAGAGTCTAGTTCTGGGAAGATGCCTGGATCTCCCCCCACACCCCCCCCAAATGCCTGGATGGTGATGCTTAAGGACAAGAAGGGCTGAGAACTGGGTACCCAGGGGCCCACCTCCTTTCCCCAAGCCCCTCCCTGCTCTCTCTTGACCCTCCCCTCCCCCCACACACACACTCAGGGCACAGCAGTGACTCAGACTGGTGGCCCTTCAACTTGAAATGGGGGCAATTTTCTAGTGACCACGAGGCAAGTTAACCGTCCGGGAATGTATGGGTCAGGGGAAGGGGGGGAGGAGGGGTAGCCTTGGGGGGAGGGGAATGGGAAATGTGAGCGGCCTCTCTCCTCCCCTCTCTCCCCAGAGCTCACTCTCTCGGAAGGAATGTCCGGGCTCGGCATTCCCCCCACTCCTTATCCCACAGCTCAGCCTGGACCCACTCCGGTCTCCTCCCTCCTTTCCCCAAACAGACTGAATCAGCCTGGACCGGGGGGAGGGGCAGAAGCCAGGGCTGGGGGTGCGGACGCCGCCAAGGGCTTGGGGCATGAGGGAACCGGACGCTCTGAGGCTGTGTCAGGTGGGGAGAACCCCTTTCCCGCACACACTCTCAGCGGACAGTCGCGCCCCCCGGGGCTTTTCCCTTCCTCTGCATTCACCCCGGGGAGGAATTAGGAGAGTGGGACCGAGAGGAGGTTCAGACGGCGCTATGACCGCTGTGCCCCGCCTCCTCCTACCAGCGACAGAGACCCCAAAGCCCCACAGATGTAGCCCAAGGTAGAATTAATTATTCGAGGAGAGGAGGAAGTTGCTGAGCTAGGGATTTAAGACTTGGGGCCTGGCCTCGCGTTCGAGCTGGAGACATCCAAGAGGGCCTTCCCTCTTCACTTCCCACCGCTTGTGGCGCAGAGTTGGGGCCACGCCACTGATAAGGGTCTGAGGGCACCATGGGGGGGGGGCCCACCTGGAAGCTCAAAGGGGTCATTTCTGCTTCTGGCCCAGGTGCAGAAAGGGACACAAGGCGGGACTTCGCACACTCTGCCCTTACAGCGCCCGCACCGTTAGCAGAGGCAGCGGACCCTCCCCCGCGTAAGCTCTGACCCCCTCCCGCGCCCTCGCCGCATCTGCGGCGGGCGTCTCGCTGCCTCCTCCTATTGGCTGCGAGCTCCGCGGATGCGACCAATGAGCAGGCCGAATTCCGGCGCGGGGCGGCCCCCAGCGCACCAGCGTTACCCTCTCTTGGGCCGCTCTGGGCCTATAGGACCCTGTCCTTCTTTAAATTTAAAGGGCCGTTGCTGAAACCCGGCTCTGACAGTAGATGCCGCTGAGGGGGAGGGGTGCGTGGGGCTGAGAGCCCGAGAGCTTGGGACCTCTCCTCCAAGGGAGTGGAGCCGGCGCCGGCTGCGCGTGGCAGCCGAAAAGGAGCTTATGTTGGCAAGACTATTGGAAAAAGTCTTTAACAAGGAGGGAAACAAATCATAATATTTCCTTCTCTGGCTTCCCACCCCAGTTGCCTGGAAAGACACCCCCATAGAACGCTCACCCCAGTGGAACCCTATCCCCCTCAGAATATTGACTCTCTACTGTTTATAGAATCCTGCCTCCCACCCCCAGTAGTTCCATCGGACAGTCTGAAACCTGAACTTTTTGTGTGTGAACTGGAGGAAGAGCTGGATGTGGTTTGGGTGGTGGGGGGTATGGAGGGACAAGGTACCTTGCTGGAGCTGAGGAGGCCTGAGATCTCCAGAGTGGGCTTTCCAGGGTTGGGGCGGGGGGGACGAGTACAGAGAGGACAGGAAGGAGAAGTTGCGCACAGTCCTGTGCAACCCCAGAGCTGGGGAGAACCGCTCCCTTACCACACTCACTGTGTGACCCTGGTAGGCGGCTTTCCCTCTCTGGACGTCAGTTTCCTCATTAGCAAACAGAGAGGGGGCAAGGGACCATGGACTTTCTCAGGTCCCTTCTGCCTCTAAATTGATGGTGTAAACCAGCCATAACTGGGCTGCTCCAGATAAAAGTAGGGCTACAAAATCTCTAAAGGGGGTGGACCTTCCGACACGCTCCAGTGAGCAGGTGGCCTGGGGGTGATGGGACATACCTACCGTTGCCACCAGAGGTCACCCCAGCACACAGGGAAGCCCTTAGCAAAGAAGACTGGGTTCTCTGCGTGTCTCCCACTCCCACCCCGCTTGCCCCTTGGCCGCCCTCCCCTTCCACTTGGCTCCCACCCTCTGGAAAATCCGTCCTGCTGGGCCTTGGCTGCTGCCTCCAGCAGGTGAGGTGGGGGCTGCTCACAAAGAGGGGCCAACTGAGTTCCCTCAGCAGGCGCCTATGGACACCCCAAAAAGGGTCTCTGAGAAGGACCTGGCTCATCTGCCTGGAGCCAACTCCTTTAGGGACCCCGGCCCAGACTGGAGAAAGTGTCTCTCCTCTCCCAGGCCCCGGGAAAGGGCTTGGCAAACCCTTATCGCCTGAGAAGCAGCTGCTGGAGAAATACCTTAGCAGCTGACTCACTGGACTCTTCACAACCCCCTCCCACTGGGCCCCACACAGGCCTTTGAGAGACCCTGAGAGAGAAAGAGAGAGCCCCCAGCTGGGCTGGCCCAGACTCTGCTGAGGATGTGCCTAGCACAATCCAGCCTGTGGCTGGCTGGGTAGCTGGTCGGCATTGCACCCTGTAAATAGCCTCTGGCTGGGATCACAGTTATTCTTTTAAGTCTTGTTCAGCCTCACCCCAGGTATTGATGGACGATTGACATACTGATGGCGTTGTCCTCTGGGGTATAGGGCCCTGTCCCTCCACCCGTAGTTGTTGAGCATCTACCATGTGCTGGGGCTGGGACCCTACAGGTGAGCCAGATCCAGACCCTACCTCAGGGAGTTCATGGTCGAGTAAAGGGACAATTCCTGATCAGGGGAATATCTGCTGCCCCCAAGTGCTGGGCGGTGACCAGTTGCGGACGCTTCCCTGCTCTCCTTGGCTCCCTGGCCCTCAGTCTCCCTATCTGCCAAAAGCAGGTACGCAATTCCTTGTCTTCTGGGTAATATGAGAATTAAATAAGACAATGCATAGGAGAGCACTCAGAAAGTTAAAACCACAAGCAAAATGTGGGATCATGATGATAAGTTCTGACAAGCTGGGCAGAGGAGAGGCTACTTAAGTCTGTGGGTTTCCGAACTCATTTTATTCTGGATTCTGTGACCCGTGCTTTGTTTGGGGGGAGGACCAAGCCACCTCTCCACATGGACACCAAGCTGAGTTCAGCTCAAACTGAGTTAGGCTTTTCATAATAACAATAGCTAACAGTTATCAGGCACTCACTACATACTAGGCACTGTTCTCAGTGTTATATGTATTTACTGTGTATACGTACGTTATACGTATATGTATGTTATGTATTTCCTCGTTTTATTCTAATGGTCCTACAAGATAAATATTAAGCACCTAACAAATATTCGATCCTCATATCAACACTATGAGGTAGGAACTCTTACTTCCCCCTTACAGATGAGGAAACAGAGGCCCAGAGAAGTGAAATAACTTAGCAAGGAGTTCAGAGTCAACATGAAGCCTCTCTGACTGCAGAGCTTGTGCTCATCCTGAGCCCGCAGACAGATGTTTGTGTGCTCTGAATCTTATTCTCAGACAGAGGGCTTTTCTGCTCATCCCTTCTGGATGGGGACAGGCTCCCAGTATTCCAGGGCAGAAAGCCAAGACTCCAGACCTCAGAAGTCAGTCCTTACCCGCTCACCAGGGGGGGCACCCCAGGGCCAGAAGCAAGACCCTAGCAGATTCATCTAATCAGTAGATAATGAATGAACTAGGAGTTCCCCTTGTGTCTTAGTGGGTTGAGAACCCAGCTAGTATCCATGAGGATGCAAGTTCGAGCTCTGGCTTCATTCAGTGGGTTAAGGACCTGGCATTGCTGAAAGCTGCCATGTACGTCACAGATGTAGCTGTGGTGCAGGCCCGCATCGACCCCTAGCTTGGGAACTTTCATATGCCGCGGGTGCGGTCCTAAAAAGAAAAAAAATGAATGAACGTTTCCTTACATATGTATAAATCTTTAGAGGGGAAAAAACAAGCACCTCCTGTGTACCAGCCACTGGATGCTTTATGAATAAGAGGTAACATTTGTTGAGTAATTCCTATACACCAGGGACTACCCTAAGTGCTTTACATGTATTAACTTGTTTAATCCTCACGATCATCCGAGGAGATAGGAAATATCATTATCCCCACTGTACAAAGGAGGAAGTGAAACATAGAGACGTGAATCAACTTTCCCAGGATCACAGAGACCAATATTTTTCAGGCTGTTCTGTTTCTGAGAAAAGTATTTTACATCCTTCCCAAGAGCATACACACACACATAACTGAGATTTTTTTAAATGTATCAGGTATTTAACTTCCCTACATGAAGTGCACTCTGATATTTTTCTACTCTATTTTGTTCTGTTGTCTTTTTTCTTAAATTCTGGTCGTGACCTACTAAATTGATTTCACAACCCATTAATGAGTCACCACCCATGGTTTGAAAGGCACTGAGTCATAGCTAGCAGCATCAGGGCTAGGATTCGAACCCAAGTAAATAGACTCTGGAGCCTGATCCCTTGGCATAAAGAATAGCTGGGGAGGAGTTCCCGTCGTGGCGCAGTGGTTAACGAATCCGACTAGGAACCATGAGGTTGTGGGTTCGATCCCTGCCCTTGCTCAGTGGGTTAACGATCTGGCGTTGCCGTGAGCTGTGGTGTAGGTTGCAGACGCAGCTCGGATCCCGCGTTGCTGTGGCTCTGGCATAGGCAGGTGGCTACAGCTCCGATTGGACCCCTGGCCTGGGAACCTCCATATGCCGCGGGAGCAGCCCAAAGAAATAGCAAAAAGACAAAAAAAAAAAAAAGAATAGCTGGGGAAAGGGAGCCAATAAGTCATGAGGACAAGTGGGGTCTGTGCTAATCAGGGGAACGGAGTCCCCTATGATTCCATCTTCTTGCAGGCCAGCAAAAGATAATGCAAAAGTCACTAAGATCGCCTTTGGAATGCAAACGTGCTGGCATAGATAGATATATTCTTTGGTGCTTAGTCTCCCATGAAAGAAATAAGGTGGCCTGAGAAACAGACTTGGGCAATCTAAGTGATTAGACCAAGGTCACAGAACCAGAACTAAAGCCTTGTGTCCTGTCACCTGGATTCTTTCGCACCCTGCACGGCTCACCTTTGAGGATACTGACTGAGAGGCCAGGGATGGCAGTGGAGATGGCGGTGGCAGTAATGTGATGATGGGGTGACAGTCGTGAGATAAATGAGAATAGCTGGCATGGTGATGTGGCTGGTGGGGAAGTTAGTGGTGGAGGTGGTATTAACCATGGCGGGAAGGGTAAAAGGGAGGTTGCAGGGACAGCGGTGGTGGTGGCAGCGCTGGCGGCTGAACAAGCTGACTCCTTCCTCTTCCCTCCTCCTTCCCTAGCACTTCCCTGAGCACCTGGACCACTTCGCAGAGAACATGGAGGACTTTTCCAACGATCTGTTCAGCAGTTTCTTTGATGACCCGGTGCTGGACGAGAAGAGCCCTCTACTGGACATGGAACTGGACTCCCCCACGCCAGGCATCCAAGCCGAGCACAGCTACTCCCTGAGCGGTGACTCGGCGCCTCAGAGCCCTATCGTGCCCATCAAGATGGAGGACACCACCCAAGGTAAGAAGGGGTGGCAGGGCCCTGGACCCCAGATGCAGAGGAGCCACCCACAACCACCTTTCAGGGGGGCTGCCCCATGCCCCTTTGTTCTCCCTCAAGTCGAACCCAGATGGGCATTTCTCAAGAGGGCCTTTTGTTGCCTTAGATCAGCGATGTGCAAAAGGAGGGGTGCCCAGACCTACAGGATCAGAAACGCTGTGGGTGGGTCCAGCCTTCCAGGCGAGGCTGATGCCTGCTTAGGTCTGAGAACCAGACTTAGATGAAACAGTTGGGGGGTAGGGGAGGATTCAACAATAAGTGTAGACAAGTTACCAAGACCCTAGAATCCTACCACCTCTTCATACTGTGGTGTCCTCTGAGATGTAACCTGGAGGAATTCTGGCACCCTACTTTTATTCGCAAAGGTAGGGTTCTCTACAGCTCTCTTCCCCCCCCACCCCCCTCCCTTTTCAGCAAAGGGCCCTTTGAGGCCTGCCTCTCAGGTAACCCACATTTGAGAACCCCAGACTGTGCCTCACCCGGAAATGATTTTTTGAGGCACTTCTTCGAATGCACGTAGTGCAGGCTCCGTCGTGTTTTGGCTGGGTGATCATGGACTTGTCTCTCAGCCTGTGTAAGCCTCTGTTTCTTCATCAACAAATGGGAACAACAATAAAGATTTCTATAGCCCGCTCCAGTTTATGCAGTACCGTTGTATTAACTATCGCATTTATTTCTCACAACTCACAGGTGAGGTTGGAATCACCGTTATCAGAATTCCCATTTGTCTGATAAGGAGAATGAGACTTCAGGAAAGCTGAGTTGTTCAGGTCACACACACAGTAAAATGTAGAGCCGGGTCTTGGGAGCAAGCAGGCCCCCAATTTGAAACCTCATGCCCTCTCCACCACCACATTTGCCAGCATCAAGGGGCAGTAAAGAGTACCGGCTTTGGAGTTCCCATCGTGGCTCAGTGGTTAACGAATCTGACTAGGAATCATGAGATTGCAGGTTCTATCCCTGCCCTTGCTCAGTGGGTTAAGGATCCAGCGTTGCCGTGAGTGTGGTGTAGGTCGCAGATGTGGCTCAGATCCTGCGTTGCTGTGGCTCTGGTGTAGGCCAGCAGCTATAGCTCCGATTAGACCCCTAGCCTGGGAACCTCCATATGCTGTGGGTGCCGCCCTAGAAAAGACCCAAAAAAAAAGGAGTAACTGGCTTTGGTCTGCATCCCAGTACTTTCATTAGCTGCTGCGTGATAGTGAACAAATTGCTTAACCTCTCTGAGCTTCAGTTTCCTCAATTATAAAATGAAGATACTAGGTATCTTGAGAATTCTGGCCAGTATTAAAAGTATATACATAAAGTACCCAATTCAGTGCCCAGCACATTATTTATATATGTAATTAATGGCTTTTTCATTGTGTGTATAGAAGTCCTATTAAGGAGTTCCCTGGTGGTTCAGTAGATCAAGGATCTGACATTTTCACTGCTGTGGCTCAGGTTATTGCTGTGCCAAGAGTTCGATACCTGGCCTAGGAACTTCCAAATGCTGCAGGTGTGCCCCCCCCCCCAAAAAAAAGTCCCAGTAAGACTGTAGTGGCTATGAGTTCCCATTGTGGCTCAGCAGAAACGAATCCATGAGGATTCTGGCTTGACCCCTGGCCTTGCTCAGTGGGTGGGAGATCCGGCATTGCTGTGAGCCTTAGTATAGGTTGCAGATGCGGCTTGGATCTGGCGTTGCTGTGGCTGTGGCGTAGACTGGCAGCTGTAGCTCCGATTTGACCCTTAGCCTGGGAACCTCCATGTGCCTCTGGTGCGGCTCTAAAAAGCAAAAAATTAAAATTAAAAAATTAAAAAGATTGTAGCGGCTAGAACTATGAACAGGGTTTTTATTCCTCTTTCTTTCAGAGAACAATGGTCTTGAGTGAATTTTTTAATATTCTCATTTATTAAGTGGGCAAAAGACCAGAGCCCGCCTCCAAGATTGATGGGAGTTCTTAGGCATCAAGAGCTTAGAATTGGACTCAGTGCAAAAAGTGTGAGCTGCTCCTGAGGGTCTTTGAGATCCCCCAGGGGCAGAGGCAGGATTTGTGCCCTGTCCCCACCCACCTGCTTGAGGGCAGGGACACCTTCTGGGGCTTTAAGTGGCTCTAGAGCTCACGTTCTGGAGATTCCAGCTTCCCTGCGTGCCCTGGCCTCAGCCAGCCTCTGGAGGTCACCTCCGTGGGGCGTCAGGCCCCCACATGGGGAGGGGCAGCATGGGGGGTGGACCGCCTCCCAGTCCAGCAACTCCTCACCACCCCAGGTCTATTTTTAGAGCAATTTGTCTGTGGGTGCTTTGCAGGGGGCAGCTTCCCGGAGGCCAGCGGGCTGGCCCTGTAATTTGGGAAGATTGTGGGTGTTCCTGGAGCCCAGGGGCAGCCTGTAGCCCAGAACTGGGGCCCTCAGTCTCCCAGCAGGGTGGGGCCTGGCCTCTGAGGTGGGCTTGGCAGCCACTGACCCCTCTTCCCACCCACAAGAGGCCCCAAAGGCTAGAGTCCCCTCTTGTCCCTCCATGCTGGCATCTCAGACCTCTGCCTCACCAGATCCAGGTGCTGAACACCTGGGAGTAAGGCTAACTTGGAGTGGAGGACTGTCGGCACCTGCCAGGAAAAGGGGTGATGCCTGGCAGCCCTGTGGTGAGGCCAGGAGGCTCACCAGGTGGGCAGGAGGTGGACACAGATCTGGGAAACCTGAGCATGCCCCCTCACCTTCCACATGCCTTCTATGTTTGGCTCCATACGTTCCTTCCTCTCTGTCCCCACTGCCACTGCCCTAGCTCATCTTTTCTCACTGGATGATTTCAACAGCCTCCTGCGGGTCTCCCTGCCTCCATCTCGCCTGCAGCCAGTCCAGCCTGCACACACAGGCAGAGGGATGTTTTTTAACATTGCAAATCTGAGCATGCGTAAAACTCTTCAGTGCCTCCCTGTTACCTTTAGGACAAAGTCACAGCTCCAAGCCCAGCCTCCAGGCCGGGCCATCCCTGCTGGCCTCTCTGATCCCATCCCTTTGCGATCTAACTGTGCCAAACTGCTGGTAACTCTCACCAGATCCCCAGCACCTGGCACAGTGCTCAGCATATGTTTCCTGAATAACAATAATTGTATTCACAATAGCTGCCACTTATTGAACATTTACTTCCTGTCGGGTGCTTTTATAGAGGAGGAAGCTAAGGCTCAGAGATGTTAAGCAGCTTGCCTAAAGTCACACAGCCAGTTAGGAGGAGTGCCAGTCTGTTGTCCAAGCGCACTCTATAAGCTGCTGAATGAAGGAGATGTCCCCACCACCAGAACGGTTCCAATCCTCTCCACCCTCCCGCAAATGCCGCCCCTGCCCTTTTCTGCCTGCCTTCCTGTGTATCCGAGCATCTCTCCACAGTCCAATCCAGAGCAGCTCCCAGGGGCCAGGAGGGTGGCTGAGCCCTCTGCTCTGGGAGTCCCCTGAGCCTGGCTGCTGCCCCCTTCCCCAGATGTGGAACATGGAGCGTGGGTGCTGGGACACAAACTGTGCTCCGTCATGGTGAAGCAGGAGCAGAGCCCGGAGCTGCCCGTGGACCCGCTGGCCGCCTCCTCGGCCATGGCCGCCGCCGCCGCCATGGCCACCACCCCGCTGCTGGGCCTCAGCCCCCTGTCCAGGCTGCCCATTCCCCACCAGGTGAGCCTGGGGACTGCTGGTAGGGGCTGAGGTTGGGAGGAGGGGTGATGGGTCTCTGTGGAAAGAGCTGTCCAAAGCCCCAGTACCCCAGGGCTCTATGAACGGGGACCAGTGTGACCCCCAGGAGAGCACGAAACTCCCAGACCAAGCCTCTGCCCACCCTTCCCCAGCCTAGAACGGGCTCCAACCACAGCCACTCAGTGTTAGCTGGGGCCCTGGCAGTGTGCCGAAGAAGGATCACAGGGACCCAGCAGGGCTGGGCGTCAGACATCCAGTCCAGGGTCTCAGGGAAGGAGACAGCCCAGCCTGCTTCATTTTCTGTGTTAGGATTTTTAAAAAGACCAAAATGGAAATCTAAAAATTGTGCCATATTCCAATGGTTTATATTTATGAGATTAATATTTTTAACTCACACTCTCATGCCAGCCCCCCACCCTCATGAAGGTATTTGAAGACCCTTCTGGGGATATGAGACCCCAACACCTGGTTCCTGGGAGAGGCCCTGCCTGGGTCCCAGCTCCGCTGTCACTTGTGCTCTCCCCAGAGCGTTGCGTTCCCTCTTTCTTCCTCAGCTTCCTTCAGTGTAAAATGGGAGCCTGGACTACCCCTAAGGGGCTCCTTTGCCTGAGTCTACCAGGGAGGGGTCTTCTTAAAATCCCTGGAGTCAGGGTTTGGCTGGCACTGCCCCCTGCTGGCTGCACGGCTCACCTGAGCAAAATGTCTGAGGCCGAAGGCAAGAAAGGTCAGCCCCTCCCAGCTCCACTAAGGACCCATTAAGGGTTGGCTGCAAGTGGGGACGATCTTTTGGGCCCTTCTCTAGGACTAGCTCTGGACTCCTCAGACCTTGCCAAAGCAGGAAGGGGAGGTGTGAAGGCAGCGGCAGCCAGGGTCTTGGAAGTTGGGCGCCTGCCTCAGAGAAGGAAACAGGGCCCGAGGGGTGAAGCAACTTGCCCCAAACCACACAGCCAGTTAATGCTTCCTTCATCTGTGCTGTTGTTACATTCATTGAACAGCTACATTCTGCCAGATATTACCTCCCATCTTCGTGGCAACCCACATGCCAAGGCCAATGTGCCATTCATAGTCAGTGTAGGGTCACAAGCCACCAAAAGATGGCCGTGACCTTGGAGGCCACAGGAAGCCCTCCTTCTCTGAGCTTAGGGGACAAACAATGCTATTTGGGCATCATTCTCTTCTCTCAGGTCTGACTTGCCTTCTCTCTGCACAAGACCTTGCCTCTGCGCCCTCTGGGCTGTGCCTTAAACCCAGAGCCCAGCCACCTCCTTAATGCTGCAGGGTAGACCCCCCAGCCTCAAGGAGGGAGGGAGGGAGAGAGGATGGCACGGTGGGGACAGCCCCAGAACAGCTAATGGAGCTGGACCTGTCTCTTCCTCAGGCCCCGGGAGAGATGACTCAGCTGCCAGTGATCAAAGCAGAGCCCCAGGAGGTGAACCCGTTCCTCAAAGTGACACCAGGTAAGTGTGTCCAGAGAGGGCCTCTTCCTCTCCAGGCTTGAGCAGACTGCATGCCTACTCCCTTGGTCCAGCCCACCCATCTCCCTCCCATCTCCCTCCAAAATATTCCTTCTCCCTGCCCTGCCCATTCTCCATCCCTCAATCCCCTTCTTACCCAATGGCTGTCATCGCTAGTACCATAACCTTCTCACCCTGTTTGCTAACCCCCCTCCTATCATTCACTGATTGAACCCCACTGTACAGCCATCAGTTCATCCATCCACCCATCCATCCACACATCTGTCTGTGCGTCCATCCTTCTATCCACTCATCCATCCATCCCTCCATCCAACAAGAGCTCATTGGGCATCTCCAATGCCAGGAACCAGGAAAGCAGAAAGAGAAGACAGTCCCTGTACCCAAGTAGATCACAGCCTAGGGAGGGCCACAGACAGACCACCAATTATACACACTGTTATGATTAAAGGCAGCAAATCCCCAGCGAACCTTGGAAGTACATCCCACACCTGACCAGGGAGAAGAGAACAGAAGAAGCTTCTTGGACAGGCCAGAAGGAGAAGGGGCCGGGTCTTTCCATTCCCACCTCGTTGATTCATCAGACATTGATCAAGCATCTATTGTGTATCAGGCCCTGGACTAAATACTAAATACCTTAGAAAGATGGATAAGGTCCAAGTTTAACCCTCAAGTTGCTCACAGCCTCAGAGAGAAGACAGAATTCACGGGAGGTAGAAAGGGACCCGTGTGAAAACACTTTACCTTGTGGAGCCGTCAGTTCATAAAGCCTGTTCACGTGCTCCAGCTTATTGCGTGCTCCCGGCTCCTTTCACCCCACTCAACAGGGAAGCGAGGCTGGGAGAGGTTAAGTAAACACCACTCCAGGTCACACGGCGGCGGGGAGGAGTGCAGCACTTGGATCTGAACTCAGGTCTCTCTGACTTCAAGTTCAGTGCTCTTTACAGTATGGCATCTGTAAGAGGCACATAAGAGCCAAAAAAGACAAATGACCCCTGCAGAAAGTAGTCATAGGCAAGCCCAGAAGGATGCAATGGTTCCTCCTCGCAGCTTCAGGCCGGCTCTGCGGTGCAGTGGGCTCCAGGTTCCCATCCCTGGAGTTTTCTGGACCTTCTGTGCCATCCTGGGAACCCTCTTTGCAGCTAGGCTTGTGGTCCTCTTGGCTCTGCCCAGGCTCTTTCCTGACCACCTGCAGAGTGTCTGGCTTCCTAGTGCTATGGCCACAGAGAGGCAGCAGGGAGGCGGCGCTCGGGAGCACAGTACTCCTGGCGGATCTGCTGAAAGCTCAGTGCTTGCTGTTCTGCTACCCTGACTTCGGAAATGAACACCCCGGGGTTGTTAGAGCTAAACATTCTGCTGAGGAAAGAAAGACAGAAGCGGCTGCTTGCCCAGCCTGAGCCCCATGGATCTCACGGGGGACTGACTCCTGCCACCTCCTGGGGTTGCCAGCTAGAGGCTCAAAAACCCTGAGCCATGTGAAGTCAGGGATGGGGGAGGGACCCCAAGAATCCAGCCTCTGTGATATCCCCACCAAGGCCCAGGCTTAGAGGATCCAGGTTCCAATGGAGTCAGAGATAGGGTGGTGCTCAGAAAGTGTCTTCTGGGGTGTAAGCTCATCTTTCTGACATGGCAGAGGGGCCCCTGAGGTTACAGTGGTCCAGGCCCCAGCAGTCTGTCCTGCATGCTCTCAGCACTGCCTTAGGCTCATGTTGTGCTGACCTCTGATGTGCAACCAGAGCTAGGGTGCAACCTGGCTAACCTGGCTTCTCCTGCTCTCCCCAGAGGACCTGGTGCAGATGCCTCCGACGCCCCCCAGCAGCCACGGCAGCGACAGCGACGGCTCCCAGAGTCCCCGCTCTCTGCCCCCTTCCAGCCCTATCCGGCCCATGGCCCGCTCCTCCACGGCCATCTCCACCTCCCCACTCCTCACCGCCCCTCACGTAAGCAGCAGGGGGTTGAGTTGGCCCCAGAGGCAAGGAGCTGTGTAAATCCACCTTAGCACATAATGGGCAGGGAGAGTCTAGGGAGCTCCACGCCTGATCCCCACCCTCATCAGAATTCAGGGAGATGCCAGCCTGGCAGATTGGCAGATGGGAATGAGAATTTTTTTTTTTTTTTTTTTTGGTGGCCGCGCCCATGGCATGTGGAAGTTCTTGGGCAGGAATCGAACCTGAGCCACAGCCCTCACAATGCTGGATCCTTAACCTACTAGGCCACCAGGGGACTCCAAGAATCTTTTAATTGTGCCTTAGGCCAAATAGCTAGAGTCCAAAAGTTCTGCTGAACCCACACTCTTGCAGAGCGAGGACTAGAACTAGACATTCCTGACCTCCAGGGGGCAGCCCAGGCCACCTCCAAGGAGCACTGTTTGGGGAGCAATGTTCAGGCAGCCCAGAATCCCCTGGGATGGGTATGGAACCTCCCAAGTCAAAACTGTAGGCACTGGAGCAGTGCCCTTCATGGCTCAGTGGTTAACAAACCTGACTAGGCTCCATAAGGAATCAGGTTTGATCCCTGGCCTCGCACAGTGGGTTAAGGATCCGGCTTTGCCTTGAGCTGCGGTGTAGGTCGCAGACGCAGCTCGTATCCCATGTTGCGTAGGCCAGCAACTCCAACTCCCTTTTTTTTTTTTTTGTCTTTTTGCCATTTCTTGGGCCTCTCCCATGGCATATGGAGGTTCCCAGGCTAGGGGTCGAATCAGAGCTGTAGCCACCAGCCTACGCCAGAGCCACAGCAACACAGGATCCGAGCCGCATCTGCGACCTACACCACAGCTCATGGCAACGCCAGAACCTTGACCCACTGAGCAAGGGCAGGGATCGAACCCGCAACCTCATAGTTCCTAGTCGGATTCGTTAACCACTGCGCCACGACGGGAACTCCCCAACTCCCATTTGACCCCTAACCTGGGAACTTCCATATCCCACAGGTTCAGCCCTAAAAAAGCAAAAAAAAAAAAAAAAAAAAACCAAAAAACTGTAGGTGTCTGAGGCAGGTTCTATTTAGGGGGCCCTGGACAAGTAAGCTTTGAGGCTGTGGATCCCAGGATGGGATCAAGGGGCCACTCCCACCCCAAACAAAGAGGGCCTAACGTGCCAGGCTCCCAGCAACAGCCTAAGCACTTGATAGGTGTTATTGGATTTAATTCAGATCTGCCCCTTTTTCAGATGAGGAAACTGAGGCTCAGTGAACTGAGTGCCTTTCCCAGGTCACATAGAGTAAATGGCAGAGCTTGAACTTGAGTGCAGGGCTGTCTGGTTGCCAACCATCACACCCCCCTTCCCACAGAAATTACAAGGGACGTCGGGGCCACTGCTTCTGACGGAGGAGGAGAAGCGCACCCTGATTGCTGAGGGCTACCCCATTCCCACGAAACTCCCCCTCACCAAAGCCGAGGAGAAGGCCTTGAAGAGGGTCCGGAGAAAAATCAAGAACAAGGTAAAGCGTGAGGCAGACCTTGACCCTGCCCTAGGGCTTCCTTGGTGGGCGGGTGGGGGCCTCCACTTCCCTGGTGATGCCAGCTCTGAAGTTGGGGAGTCCCAGGAAGTGGGTTGTGGTGTGATGACTGGCGGCTTCCCCTCTAGATCTCGGCCCAGGAGAGCCGCCGTAAGAAGAAGGAGTATGTGGAGTGTCTAGAAAAGAAGTAAGGGGCCTGGGGGTGGGGGCCTGGGCCCTACTCCCCAGCCTGGCCTGCTCTCCCTAGCCCTCTCTCATGGGGTGTGAGGGGCAAGGGGCACAGGGCGCAGGATGCTGGTGGGCAGGGCGGAGGGGGCGGTGGCGAGTCTGGGAGCTGCCCCTGAGCCTGCACCTGCTTGGCCCCCGCAGGGTGGAGACATTTACATCCGAGAACAACGAACTCTGGAAGAAGGTGGAGACCTTGGAGAATGCCAACAGGTGGGTGGTGCCACCTGCACACACACACCCCTTCCACAGCCAGTGCCTGGCTCTGATGTAGCTCCTGGAGGCAGGAGAGAGGTCACTGAGTTCAGGATGACGGGAACCCCAGAAACAAGGACCCCGCAGCCTGGGACCCTCGGTTTCCCATCCTTCTTAATCCACACATAGCTCTAGACACCAGACAGGGTCAGTGAGATGCTTCAGTAAGAGATACAGACCAGCAGCAGCCGCCCCTGGGAACCTATTGGAAACGCTTATCCTCAGGCGCCATGCCAGGCCTATTGCATCAGGAACTCCAGGGGGAGGGCCCCCCGATTTGTGTTTTAATAAGCCCTCCAGCTAATTCTGATGCACCCTGAAGTGAGAACCACCGGTGTGCATGCTTGCTACCCAAAGCGAGTTTTTCAGGCCAGCAGCATCAGCATCACCTGTTAGAAATGCAGAATCTGGAGTTCCCGTCGTGGCGCAGTGGTTAACGAATCCGACTAGGAACCATGAGGTTGCGGGTTCGGTCCCTGCCCTTGCTCAGTGGGTTAACGATCCGGCATTGCCGTGAGCTGTGGTGTAGGTTGCAGACGCGGCTCAGATCCCGCGTTGCTGTGGCTCTGGCGTAGGCCGGTGGCTACAGCTCCGATTCGACCCCTAGCCTGGGAACCTCCATATGCCGCGGGAGTGGCCCAAGAAATAGCAACAACAACAACAAAAAAGACAAAAGACAAAAAAAAAAGAAATGCAGAATCTTGGGACTCCCCCTAGATTCACTGACTCAGCACCTGCTTTTCAACACGATCCTTGGGTGACTCGCTTGCATAATTAAGTTTGAGAAACATTCATGTGGAGCCCACAGAGGGTCTGGCATGCATTAGCCACATAAAGTCACAGCTCTGGGTGCCATTTCGGTGACCCTGGGCAAACTGGTACACCTCTCTGGGCCCCAGTTTCTCTGTCTCGTAGAGATAATGGAAGCGCCATCTCTCAGGATTCATGTGGGAGGCAGTGAGGCCGCCCAGTAAAGGGCGGGCATTGTCCTTGGCATCTGAGAATGCTCCATTCATGTTAGCTTTACTTCCTTTTTTCTTGTTATTGTTCTGAATCCTTGGTAGTGACCAGCCATGAGCCCACAGTAGGTCTTTACTAATTACTTGCTGGAATTAATTAAAATAACATAGACAACAGCTGCTATGTAGCAGGTGCTCAACAGAAGGCTTTTTCCTTCTTTCCTTCCTTCTCCCCCAGCTTCTCCAGCGGGATCCGGCCACTCCCCTGATTTTCCTGGAGAATGCCTCCCCCACCCCACAACCCTAGGACTCAGGGAAGGGTGGAGGGCGCCCTCACTCCTCACCCTCTTCCTGTGACCCAGATTCCTCTCTGGCCCAAAATAGGGCCAGGCTCTTGGAGCTATTTCGCCACCTGCTGTACATTCTGGGAACTGCAATGCCACCGACCTGCTAGGTAGAAGAGAGATGCTTAAGCATCTGTTCACCAAGTGTATGGGCTGAGCAGAGGATGCCTCCCTGGGAGGGATCTGGTCCTCACCCTGAGGGAACCCACACTTAGCAATGGAGACAGACATGGAAATTTATAAATAAAGAAGGTGTTACAGGTGCTGTGGTAAAGGCAAAAAATGGCAACAAAATTCACAAAAATGGTAGGTAGCTACCATTTCCTGGGCACTGGCTACTCACCATGTACCAGATAGCTGCCAGACATGTCCTTCTCAGCCCAGGGTGTCATGGGTGCAAAGGAGGGAAGGTTGGTTTAGCTGCAGCTGGTGCAGGGTAAGATAAAGTGATCTCAGCCCAGGTGAGCTAGGCACGCCTCCAAACCCCATTTTGGCCTCCAAACCTCACAGGGTCCCCCTGAGCTTGTATAGGGTCACCCAGCTATCCACCAGGAGGCAGGCGCCAGGTGCTCCAGCCACACCACAGGGGAGCCAAGCGGGAGGTGACCCTTTTCTGTCTTGGCTGAAATGGGCATCTGGTGTGGAAGCCAAGTCTGGAGCCAGCCCAGGTCCCCACCCCCACCAGCGAGCTCCGGGAGGCAGAGATGCCTGCTGGGTCAGAACCTGCCGGGTGACTGCTGTGCCCTCCCCAGGACCCTGCTCCAGCAGCTGCAGAAACTCCAGACTCTGGTCACCAACAAGATCTCCAGACCTTACAAGATGGCAGCCACCCAGACTGGGACCTGCCTCATGGTAGGTGCTGTTCCCTCACCGCAGGGCCACTGGGGGACAGGTCTGCCTCAGGCTGGCTTTCTAGAGGGGAGGGCAGAGCTCTGAGGGACTAGCGGTATTGTGGGGGTGTCATTGGGGTAAACCATCCTGGTACTGTGTACTGGCTCCAGACCCCAGCCTCTTTCACCAAGCCCATGGAGCCTTCTAGAACGTGACCTTCCCTGACCAGTTCTAACACGGTGTGGATGTGTAGTGTCTCACATGAACCCAGCAGCAATTCTTCCTTGGCAGGGCAACTTCCATGGCCCCAGTGGAGCCACAGACTTTTTCTAGCACTGCCTGTGACAGCCCTCCTACAGTGGGCTGAGTTGGCCTGACAGCCTCCATCTTCTCCAGAGAGGGTGGGAGACCCCACGTGTAGGAGATGGTTGGCTCTGGAAGCAGCTCTCCTAGAAAAATGCTGAGCCCTTTGCCCCCATTGGCTCAGGTTGGGGGAGAACGATTGGGGGTGGCCGGGGTTGCAGCCTCTCCCCGCCCCAGGTCTGACCCCTACCTGCCCTCCTCTACCAGGTGGCAGCCTTGTGCTTCGTCCTGGTGCTGGGTTCCCTCGTGCCCTGCCTCCCTGAGTTCTCCTCCGGCTCCCAGACTGTGAAGGAAGATCCCATGGCCACTGACAGCGTCTACACCGCCAGTCAGAGTGAGTGCCCTGAGCCAGGTGTATGCATAACCTAAAAGTTGAGAGTTGTTTTATTGGGTGGGGGGAGTTCCCCTTGTGGCTCAGCAGTAATGAACCCAACTAGTATCCATGAGGATGTGGATTCAATCCCCGGCCTTGCTCAGTGGGTTAAGGATCCAGCATTACCGCCATGAGCTGTGGTGTAGGTCACAGAAGCAGCTGGGATCTGGCATTGCTGTGACTGTGGTGTAGGCCAGCAGCTACAGCTCTGATTCAACCCCTAGCCTGGGAACTTCCACATGCCACAGATGTATAGCCCTAAAAAGAAAAAAAAAAGGCTTTATTGGTGGCAAAATGAGGACTATAGCCCCGGAGGCAGCATTTCAGAGAGCTCCGAAATACAGCTCCAAAGAGGCGGGGCAGAGGTCAGTACACATGCGGTCGCGGTGAACGGGGAGGTGCCTGCGTCAAGCGCACATTTTCCAGAAGGCTGCTGCTCGTCTCGTGAAGGTTAGTGCTGGTCACGAGGAGCAGACATCACCAGGAAGGATTTTAGTGCTTTTCTAGATATGAGGAGATGCACGAATCGGGCTCATAAAATCTTCTCCTGAAAATATCTAACTCTGGGCAGACCTGTTCTTCCGGTTTTCCCAGAGCACAGAGTGCCTCACTCCTCGCTCCACCCTGAGCGCCTTCCCCGGGTGTTGAGGGTCAGTCGCTGCAGTGACTCATGATTCAGTCCGTGTAGAGGCGGGTGGCAAGTGCCCATCTCCAGGTCACAGGGTGCCCTCCCCACAAACAGCCCCAATTTATGGGCAGAATCCGGACACATAGAGGAGCCAGGCTTGGGGTTGGCATCCTCTCATTCTGCCTCCTCATTTTGCAGCTGGGGAGACTGAGACCCCCAGAGGGCCTATGATTTGTTCAATGTTATTATAGAATTAGGACTACAATACACAGCCCACAATTCCCAGCTTTGGCGGGAGGTGGGGAAGGTAGGTTTAGGGAATAACAGGAATGATCCCACCCTAGACCCCATGTATGTGGTGCTGCTTGGTATGGGGCATCTGCTAAGCATCATCAGTATTTCACGACCATAGTAGCAATTGAGTGGTGGTGGCTGCCTGAAGCACTGTGTTAAGAAGGACTCTGAGGCACCATTCAGGATCAACAGAATGGAATGCCAGGATCCACTGGTAATTCTATCATGGGCAATGGTGGGGTAGCAGTGATGTGGGCTCAGGTATTTACCATGCCACCAGGGATTGTCAGGTACAGTGGTTAAGAGCATGGAGCTTCAGGAGTTCCCTGGTGGCTCAGCAGGTTAAGGATCCAACGTTGTCACTGCTGTGGCTGGGGTTCCATCCCTGGCCCCGGAATTTCTGCATGCTGGGGGTATGCCTCACCCCCCAGAAAAGAGCATGGAGCTTCAGAGTCAGTCATGTCTACCGCTTGCTAACTGTGTGACCTCAGGCATGTGTCTTAAGCACGCTGAGCTTTTGTTTCTTTACCCGGAAGGTGGGAGTTACAAGTTCCACACTTCCTGAGCATGGTTGTTATGAAGACTAAATGACACAGCATATGTAGGCTCTGAGCACAGTGCCTGGTACACGGCTTCCTAAATGAACACACTCCCTCCCTTTTGGATGCGCTCCCAAGGGGAGAGAAAAGACACAAGGGCAGAACTGCAAGGGCCAAGCAAAAAGTAGTATGGATTTCCAGAGGCAGAGACTACTTCAGATAGACCCACAGAGGAACTTCCGGAGGGTCCCTCCTCATCTACCAGGAGGGAGTTATCTAGCGGGACAGGAGGAGGAAGAGGAAACAGATGGGAGGTCAGAGAGAGATGCTGAGGAGGAGCAAGTTTCAAGAAGGAGGGATACTGAGCTGCGCCTGCTGGGCCTTGAGGGGAGGAAGCGGTGTGGGCAGGGTTAGAGGAAGAGGAAGCGGAGGTGGGGAGTGAACACCACTCCCTGGACCAGTGCAGCCTGAGCAGGAGACAAGAGGACAGTTGCTAAGGGAGGCAGGCGGCAGGGAGGTAAGGGCTGGAGCGCCACGTGTCCATTTTTCCAAGGCCGGAGAGGCCTGTGTGTGTTGGGAAGCAGAGAGAACCTTGGAGAAGAAGGAATGGAAATTGGGGGTTGGGGGAAGCACTGATGGACAAAATCAGAGTCAGAGGAACCCCTCGGGGTGACCCTGGTGAATGCAGGGGGGTTCAAACCCAATGTCCAAGCAGGGCAAAGAGGGGGACACATCTGTGGGAAGAAATGACGTTTGGAGCAGGCTGGCTTGCAGAGCAGGGGCTCTGCATGGTTCCAGGGCCTGTCACTGACTGTGAGGCCGGGGTCCTGAGAGTGACAGGAGCCAGGCAGGCCTGGGTTTGCATCTCGCCTCCAGAGTGGGACAATGTCCCTGACAACCTGGAGCCTCAGTTGCCTATTCTTGACACGGAGGTAAATTTATTATCTGCTTCTAAGGGATTCTATGAGATGTTAATGATTCGGTCTAGACTAAAGGATGCCTGCACTGCGTGGTAGGTAACGGATATCCAACAAATGTGTTTTCTTGCTTTTGATTTCTCTGAAGGGCAAACGAGGGCCTAGAATGGGGAAAAGGCTTCTTTTGTTTTGTTTTGGTTTGGTTTGGTTTTTGTCTATTTAGGGCGCCACCCATGGCATATGGACGTTCCCAGGCTAGAGGTTGAATCGGAGCTACAGCTGCCAGCCTACACCACAGCCACAGCAACCTGGGATTTGAGCTGCGGTCGCAGACACTCATGGCAATGCTGGATCCTTAACCCACTGAGCGAGGCCAGGGATCAAACCCTCATCCTCATGGATACTAGTCATGTTAGTTACTGCTGAGCCACAATGGGAAATCTATAGAATGGGGAAAAGATTGATTCACGGTCTCACAGAAAATGAGTGGGTACAATAGGATCAGAACCCAGCTCTCAGATCCCCAGCGCAGTGCTTGCCCTCTGCTTGGGAAGAGCTGCCTTTCTCTGAGTACAGTTTCAATTGTGCTGCCTCTATTATCTCATTTAAACCTCACATGACATGAGGTTGGCCCTCGTGTTCCTGTTTTACAGATGAGCAAACTGAGGCTTAGAAGGGTGAAAGCAAAGGCGTGAGTTGCCTGCAGTCAGGCAGTTCAACAGTGTAAGAGCTTGGGTTCAGATCCAGGCCTGCAAGATTCTGGGGCCTGTGTCCTTAACTACTAGGCCCAGAATGTGGTCCGGATGGGGAGGGAGCCTCCTGGCACCGTGGCTCATTCTGAGCTCCTTCTTCAGTGCCCTCCCGAAGCCTCCTGTTCTACGATGAGGGGGCAGGCTCGTGGGAGGATGGTCGCAGCGCCCTGCTGCCTGTGGAGCCCCCCGACGGCTGGGAGATCAAGCCCGGGGGGCCGGCGGAGCAGCGCCCCCAGGACCACCTGCAGCATGACCACCTGGACAGCACCCACGAGACCAGCAAGTACCTGAGTGAGGCCTGGCCAAAGGATGTCGCCGGAAACAGCACCAGTCCTGACTTCTCCCACCCGAAGGAGTGGTTCCACGAGAGGTGGGTGGGTGGGCTCTTCCCTTCCTGGGGTCCCAGGCTCCACCTGCACCCCCCCACCCCGGTCCCCACATCATTGGCCACATCCTTCCTAGCCGCCATCCCTCCCATGTCCAGATCCACCCTGCAGAGGGGCTAGACAGTCACCCCTAACTTCTCTCCTCTCCCTCTCCCTCCAGGGATCTGGAGCCCAACACCACCATCCAACTCTCCTAGGCTGTGCCAAGACCCAGGACACAGGACGGCCCCCCGGCACCTGGAAGGGGGTTGTCCTGCTCACTCACCCGGATCCGGCTCGCACCCCTGCCCCCTGGGGTCCCGTCCCAGGAGGAAGGGTTCCACTCCTCCCCAGCCCATCTTTGCCCCGGATCTCACCTGGGGCCTCTCCTCTCTCCCCGCCCACATTTGGACTATTCCCTTGGGCCAACCACTCTGCTCTCACCCTTCGCTCCCACAGCCATCCGTCCTCAGATAAACCACTCTCTGGGTTCCCCCCTCCCTTCTCATAATGACCAACAGGACCACTGCTCCCCTGCCCCCCCCGCCCCACCCCCACAGACACGTCAACAGACCCACACACACCCCCTCCCCCCCACTGTACAGACCAAGAACAGAAATTGTTTGTAAATAATGAACCTTATTTTTTATTATTGCCAGTCCCTAAGATATTGTATTTTACAAATCTCCCTCCTCCCTTCACCCTCCCCTTGTTTTATATTTTATGAAGTTAGTGCGGGCTTTGCTGCTCCCTGGCCGGGGAAAGAGGGTCACCCCCCCCCCTCACCTGGCCTCCCCCTGCCGCTGCCCAAGCTGCTGGGCCTTTTTAATTGCCAAACCGCTTCACCCTTCCGCTCAGCACATGCTTTAAGAAGGCAAAAGTAAAAAAAAAAAAAAGATGCAGCATCAATTCCTGACTTTGTGCCTTTCTTCATGGTTGGGCAGTGGGTGTGGGACTGAGGGATAAAGGAAAGTTCATTTTATAGTCTGAGGGGAGCGACTGGGGCAAGGGGGTTGAGAAAGCACTTGTATTGGGCGCCCTCTTCCAGGCAGGTGCAGAATTCAAACCAGGTGGTCAAAGAATTCTGTTGCAACCCCCCTCTAAGGCTCCCAAGTACCCACTGTTGCTGACTATGGACGCAGAAAGGCATGTAAGCCACCGGGAGGCCTTTAACGGTAGGAACTAGGCTTAGTGCAGGCTAGGCGCTGTGCCAGGCACTTGACATGCAGTACCCTGGGTGGTCCTTCTAAGACCTGCCAGTTTCTTAGTTCTGTGTCCTTTGCCTTAGCTGAATTAAAGGCACAGACTTCAGGAGTTCCTGCTGTGGCACAGCAATAATGTACCCCACTAGTATCCATGAGGACGAAGTTTCAATCCCTGGCCTCATTCAGTGGGTTAAGGATCTGGCATTCCCCTGTGAGCTGTGGTGGAGGTCGCAGACACGGCTTGGATCCTGCGTTGCTGTAGCTGTGACATAGGCTAGCAGCTGTAGTTCTGATTCTACCCCTAGCCCGGAAACTTCCATATGCCATGGGTACGGCCCTAAAAAGAAAAAAAAAAAAAAATCATAGACTTCAGAATAAGAAGAACTGCGTCTGACCACCGGAGTGGCCCCTCCCAGCTGTGTGTGGTGGGCAGAATTCTAATGCAGGCTCCAAGGTTCCTGCCCCCTGGGGTACAGTTCCCATTTCATCCCTTCCCCTGGGGTCTGGAGGGGACCCGTGAATATGAAGGGCTGTCACTCCCATGATTAGGTAACCTCTTATGGAAAAAGTAAAGAGATTTTGCAGATGTAATTAAGGTCCCAAATCACTTGATTCTGAGTTCATTAAAAGGGGGGTTATCCTGGGTGGGCCTGACTTAATCAGGTGAATGCCATTAAAAGAGGGACTGAGCCCTTCCTGCAGAGAAAGCGAGTCTCCTACTGGCCTTAAGGAAGCTGGCAGCCGTGTTGTACACTGCGTGGAGGGGGCGGCCTCGGGGAGTTGAGGGCCTCATGCCATTGTGGCGAGGCATGGAAATCAGTCAACCACTCGAGCAGCTTGGAAGAGGACCCTAACTCCAGATGAGACCCCAGCCCAGCCAACATCTGGACAACCACCAGTGAGAGCCTGAGCACAGGACCCAGCTAAGCTGTGGCCAGACTCTGAGCAATGGACACTGAGCTCACATGTGTGTCATTTGAAGTGGCCATTTGTGTTGTAACCTAAGTGTAACCTGAGTTTCTCTGAGCCTCCACTTCTCCATTTTTAAAAAGGAGATATAGGAGTTCCAGTTGTGGCTCAGCATAAATGAATGCGACTAGCATCCATGAGGACACAGGTTCAATCCCTGGCCTCGCTCAATGGGTTAAGGATCCGGCATTGCTGTGAGCTCTGGTGTAGGTTGCAGATGCAGCTCGGATCTGGCATTGCTGTGGCTGTGGCATAGGCCAGTGACTACAGTTCTAATTCAACCCCTAGCCTGAGAACCTCCATATGCTACAAGTGCGGCCCTAAAAAGCAAAAAAAAAAAAAAAAAAGGAGATATAACACAGGGAACTATATCTAATCATTTGTGATGGAACATAATGGAGGACAATGTTAGAAAAAGAATGTATGTATATGTATAACTGGGTCACTTTGCTGTACAGCAGAAATTGACAGAACATTGTAAACCAACTATAATGAAAATTTTTTTAAGAGCTATAATTAACATTCAATGCATGAGGCTGTTGTAGGCAACCAATGAGGTAAATCTGAGAAAGACCGGCTGCGTATTTAGAGGCAGCATCAACACAGGGAGCTAAGGGCCAAGCGAGGAAGCACAGAGGAATTGTCTCACCCAGACAAGCAGCAAGGGCTTCCTGGAGGAGGTGACATGAAGGACCGCTGGGAGGAGTCGGAAGAGAGAAAGGGACATTCCAACAGGAAACTGCCTGGGCAAAGGCCTCAAAGGAGGGAGAGAACAGGAAAACGTCAAGAAAACCTTAAATAGTTCAGAACAGCCAGAAGGTAGAGGGCAAGGATGCTGAGAACTAAGGCTAAATAGTGATCAGGGGCCAGATCCAGAAGGGTCTTGAATGCCTTGCTCAGGCATGTGGACTTTGACACGCAGGCGTGATACTTTCATACTCAGCTGGACAGGCGTGGTGGTGGGAGGGTGCCTATGCCAGCTGCCCACCAGAGGAAAAGATGGATGAGACCAGATAGAACTATGAAGCCGCAGAGCTGGCCTTCAAGCCCCACCCTATATCCCCCTCCTCCCACAGCCTCATCTTGACCATTAGCTGGGGACCTCAATGCTGCTGCCGGGCATCAATTTTAACTGCTAGAATACGGAAGACTTTACAGGCCAGCAAAATCTGGGCTCTGGGCCAAAGCTACCATTATTATTAATAACTTTTAGCACACCCCCTTTCCTAATTGATTCATCCACTCCCTCTATTAGTCATTCAACAAACTGCCTTCAAAAGTCCCGCAGGCTGATGGAGGAGGCTGAGGAGTAAACCAGTCATCAGAGCCAATGTGATGGAGGGCTGTACAGGATGCTAAGGAGAGGCAGAAATGTGTCATGTCATTCAGAATCCGTGAGTCAGGAATGGCAAGCCGGGGGCGGTGGCCCCTGACTGAGTCTTAAAGAGTGGGTAGGAATTGGCAAGGTGCAGAAGGGCTTAGAGTATTTGGGGTGGAGAGAGTGGCAGGTGCAGACAGGGAGCCATGAAAAGCAGGGCCAGGACTGGGGTGAGGCAAGCGGGTAGTGAGAGCACAAACTTTAGGGAGGCACTTGTACACCCCGGAGAATGAGTACCTCCTTAAATTTGTCACCCTAGGAGCTCAACTTGCCTTACCCTTGTCCTGGCCCTGACGGAAAGCATGGCCCTTGCAGGGATCTAAAGAAAGACCATTTCATCCTGAGGGAAGGTGATAGCCACTGAACATTTTGAAGCCTTTTTATTTTATTTTATTTTATTTTATTTTGTCTTTTGTCTTTTTTCTTTTCAGGGCTGCACCTGTGGCATATGAAGGTTCCCAGGCTAGGGGTGTAATTGGAGCTGTAGCTGCCTGCCTACACCACAACCACAGCAACGCCAGATCCAAACCACATCTGCAATCTGCACCACAGCTCATGGCAACACTGGATCTTAACCCACTGAGCAAGGCCAGGGATTAAACCCACAACCTCATGGTTCCTAGTCAGATTCGTTTCCGCTGCACCACAACGGGAACTCCTTGAAACCTTTTTAAGCCAGAGAGTGAGATAATCAGATTTGCCTGTCCTGGGGCTCTGTGGGGGGTATAGTGAAGATGAGACAGAGTCAGGAGATAATTAGAAAGAATTATCAACAGGCTTTAATATCAAATTGGCTGTGGGGCACAGGAGTGAGGGCAGAGCAGGCACCATATTTAGGTTGTCTGACTTGGAGGCCAGGGTGGTTGGGATGGTGGTTGACGAAACCAATGAAATCACTCACAGACTGCAGGAGCAAGAGCGGATTTGGAGAGAAAAAGAAATTGTTTTTAGCACATCTTGCATTTGAACTGCCTGTAGAATCTTCACGTTAGCCTGCAAGTCTAGGGCTTGGCAGAAAGGGATCCCAGGCAGAAATTGGGAACTTGTCAGCATCCAAGTGGTATGGTCAAGTCTTGCATCTGCCTAGAGGGCAGAATTCCAGGGAAGATGGGCATGAAGAGACAGTGGAAGAAGAGGGGTGAAGCCCGCGAAGAAATGGCTGGAGAGGAGAGAAACACCAGGAGAGGTAAGTGCCCTAGAAACTGATGGAGGAGTTTCCAGGAGTGGTGCTCACAAGAGTCAGATGCCATCTGAGAGCTTGCAGAAGACAACAAGATAATGTGTCCATTTGCTTTGACAATGAGGAGGTCAGCAGTGACCACAGCTGGAGCTGTGTTGGGGAGAACAGGAGCAAATGAGAACTGGCAGGATGGAGGTGAAGACTGCGTTGGATGGGGTGGGGTGGTAGAGAGGGATGAACAATTGTCATTGAAGGTGGCAGCTAGAGGGGGGATGTAGGTGAGATATAGAGCAGTTTGGGGGAGTTCCCGCTGTGGCATAGCAGGTTAAGGATCGGGTATTGCCGCAGCTGTGGTGTAGGTTGCATCTGCAGCTCAGATTTGATCCCTGGTCTGGGAACTTTCATAGGCTGTGGGTGAAGGAAAAAAATTTTTTTTGTATTTTTAGGGCTGCACCCATGGCAGATGGAGGTTCCCAGGCTAGGGCTCTAATCAGAGCTACAGCTGCCGGCCTACACCACAGCCACAGCCACAGCCACGCCAGATCCAAGCCATATTTGCAACCTACCCCACAGCTCACAGCAACCAGGATTCTTAACCCACTGAGCAAGGACAGGGATCAAACCTGTGTCCTCATGAATGCTGGTCAGATTCATTTCCACTGAGCCACAAGGGGAACTCCCCAAAATTTTTTTAAAGAATAGTTTGGGAGGAGTTCCCATCATGACACAGTGGTTAATGAATCCAATTAGGAACCATAAGGTTGCGGGTTCGATCCCTGGCCTCACTCAGTGGGTTAAGGATCTGGCGTTGCCATGAGTTGTGGTGTGGGTCACAGACGTGGCTTGGACTCCACACTGCTGTGGCTCTGGCATAGGCCGGCAGCTACAGCTCCAATTAGACCCCTAGCAAAAAGACCAAAAAAAAAAAAAAGAATAGTTTGGGGCTGCTCTTTTAGGTAGAGGGGAGGTGACCATAGTTATTTCTAGAAGGCAAGGAGCCAACATGGAGGTAAGATGATGGATGAGGTGGGTGGGGAAGGGTTCCACTTTAACTGGAAAAGCCTGGCAGAAATGGAAGGCACTCTGGGAGTGCAAAATGAGGGGAGACAGGAACTTAGGGAGCCCCCCCCTACAATGACTGTGAGGTTTAGGAATGGGGCAATGGAGAGGGTTGGCATGGGAATTGAATTAGAAGAAAAGGGGAAGGTTTGAACAGGAGATAAAGCCTCACCAGTCAACAAATACAGGTATCCCTACTGTGCATGGCACAATGCTGACCTCAGAGCATAAAGACCCAGCAGCTCCTGATATCAAAGGGCTTAAAATCTAGCATACCCCCCCACACACCTTTTTTAAGGGCTGTACCTGTGGCATACGGAAGTTCCCAGGCCAGGGGTCAAATCAGAGCTTCAGCTGAGGTCTGTGCTACAGCCACAGCGACACTGGATCTGAGCCCGACTGACCTGTGCTGCAGCCTGTGTCAACACCTGATCCTTAACCCACTGAGCAAGGCCAGGGATCAAACCCACATCCTCCTGGATACTAGGTGAGTTCATTACCACTGAGCCACAACAGGAACTCCTATGTTGGGTTCTTAACCCTCTGAGCCACAGCAGGAACTCCTACCCTCCCACAATTTTTTTTAATTTTTGTCTTTTTAGGACCGTGCCTGTGTCATATAGAGATTCCCAGGCTAGGGGTTGGGTTGGAGCTGTAGCAGCTGACCTATGCCACAGCCACAGTAATGCCAGATCCAGTTGAATCTGTGACCTACACCACAGCTCAAAGCAACGCCAGATACTTAACCTGCCCTCCCGCTATTGACTTGTGATCATCTGCCAGGCACTGGATGGAGAATTTCTATGTCCCAGTTAGGAATCAAAATAATCCTAAAGGGTGAGTGTTTTTACTTAAGAACATGGGGTTCAGGAGTTCCCGTCATGGCTCAGTGGTTAAAGAATCTGACTAGGAACCATGAGGTTGCAGATTTGATCCCTGGCCTTGCTCAGTGGGTTAAGGATCCAGTGTTGCCATGAGCTGTGGTGTAGGCTGCAGAGGCAGCTCGGATCCCACGTTACTATGGCTGTGGCGTGGGCCAGTGGCTACAACTCCCATTAGACCCCTAGCCTGGGAACCTCCATGTGCCATGGGTGCAGCCCTAGAAAAGACGAAAAAAAAAAGAACATGGGATTCGGAGAGGGGAAGAGATTTGACCAAAGTCCCATACTAATAAGTGGCAAAGTGGATATTTGAAGATGGGTCTGTTTGTTTTGTTTTGTTTGGGGGATTGTGGGATTTGGGGAGCATATTTGCTTTACAAGGACAGGTCTCTTTGGCTTCAGAGCTCACATTGCCCCTCCAGCTCTCCAGCTCTCACCCCAGCACACTTTCCTCCCTCCCTCCCCTCAGCCCCTTTCTCATTCCTTTTTTTTAATATTTCTTAAAGTATACTTGATTTACAATGTTGTACCAATTTCTGCTATAGAGCTAAGTGACTCAGTCCTACATATATAAACATTCTTTTTATATTATCTTCCATCGTGCTCTATCCCAAGAGACTGGATATAGTTCCCTGTGCTGTACAATAGGATCTCATTGCTTATCTGTTCTAAATGTAATCGTTTGCATCTACCCACCCCAAACTCCCAGTTCATCCCACTCCCTCCTCCTCCCCCTTGGCAACCACAAGTCTGTTCTCTATGTTTATGAGTCTGTTTCTGTTTTGTGCATAGGTTCATTTGTGCCTATTTTAGAGTCCACATATAGGCGGTTTCATGTGGTATTCGTCTTTCTCTTTCTGATGTGCTTCACTTAGTGTGATAATCTCTAGTTCTATTGATGCTCCTGCAAATGGCATTATTTCATTCTTTTTATGACAGAGTAGTATTCCATTGTGTCTATATATATATATATGTATATATATATATAGACACACATACTGCATCTTCTTAATCCATTCATCTGTTGATGGACAGTTAGGTTGTGTCCATGTCTTGGCTACTGCCGATCCAGCTTCTCATTCTTACACAAGATCCTTTTGGGAGTTTACAGATGAGGGAAACTGGCAGAACAGTGGGGCTTCCTGGAGCCCAGGGTTTGGCAAGCTGGTCAAAGTGTGGTCACCACCCTATGCCTGTCCCTCCCAGGCAGTCTTCCCACCTATGTTGGAGGCAGGGTTAATCCCCTGGTGCAAGCCACCTGTTGACATCCTGCCTACTCAGGGCTGTGTCACTGTCCCACATAAGGGGGCACATCATTAGTGTGTCCCCAGTGATGGGCTGCAGCCTCTACGCTCTGTCGTCAGCCCTGGCAACCAGCCTTGCTGCACACACATGTGATGGCTTTCATGGGGCCAGTTGTCCTGCTCAGATTGCCACAACAAACCCTTTGTTACACCTGGAAACCAAAACTCCAGCATCAGGGAGAGCAGCTACAGGCAGGCCTGCAGCTGGGATAGGTGAGGGCGAGGCTCCAATTCCAGAGGGCAGACCACCCCTGGAGCCATCTGCTCAAATGGTGCACCTACCAGAGGTGGGTACTAGGTGCCCCTAGGGGCATTGGGATGAAGTAGATAGGCAGGGAACTCACTCCCAAAGAAGCCTTAGTCTCCTCGCCATCAGAGTGGCAGTTAAGAGCATAGGTTCTGATGTCTGCACTGCACATCTGTGTGACTTTGGCAAATTATCTAACCTCTCAAAGCCTCAATATCCTCATCTGTAAAATAGTACCCACCCTCATAAAGTTGCTGTGAGGGACAAGTGACAGCTTTCGTGTGCGCGTGCGCGCGCACACACACGAAAGCTTGCACAAGGCCAGTGATGCAGTAAACACTCAAAAGGCATTAGCCATCACTTTCTGAGGGCAGAGGCGCCAGGCTGGAGTTGTTTAGAGGAGCGAGCTGCAGCTGGGAGAGGCTGCAGAAGGTGGTCAGCCTAGGGCTGTGGGGGGGGGGGGCTTTAATTTTTTCCCTCGGATTCTTGGGAGGAGGGCTGAGCCAGGGCTAAAAAATAACACAGTCAGCAGCTGGTCTGAAGAGGGAGGTGTGAGGACAGAGGGGAGAAGCTTCCCTTTTAAAAGGACTGAGTGGGGAGAGCTCAGCAGGAAGGAGCTGAACAAAAAAAAACTAACCTGGAAACCCAGCAGCCAAGCAGCTGTGAGGGAATGTCAAATCCAGCCAGCACTACCATAATTCTTGGTATAGGCGGCTACCGCTGCCGCCTGGCTGCTTGGAAAATTAGCAATCCTAAAAGCAATCCCAAGGGCAAAGGGGCCATAGGGGGAGGGGGAGCTCCCAAGCCCTGCCCCACCCCCTGCAGTTACTGGGCTTCTTTGGAACTTGGCTCCAAGGAGGAAGCTCGTCTCTGGCCAAGATGGTTAAAGCAATTCCATTTACTCCATTCATCCAAGATGGAATGGCTGGACCAGGAGAGAGGAGAGAGGTAGAGCTGAGGCAACTGCCTTTGGGGAGGGAGTTTATAGACAAAGGAAACTGGCAGACCTGAGGCTGTCACTGGGTGGCAGGCAGCATGGGGGAGTGGAAAGGGGCATGAGTTCTGGAGCCGAAAGACCTAGATTTAAATCCTGGCTCCCCACTCACTCACCTCACCTGAGCCATCCTGAGCGCACAAATCACTTGAATGACATCTCAGTGTCCTCGTCTGTAACATGGAGGAAGTGATAGTATCTACCACCCAGCACTGCGGTGAGAATCACATGAGATGTTAGCTATTGTTAGAGGGTGAAGGGGAATGCCCAGCCAGGGGCCCAGGAAATCATTACGAGGCTGAAGGAGGGAGGGAGACAGTGTCTGCCGTGGACTGTCGGGGAGGGGTTCATGGAGGATGAGAATGGCCTTGACGGATGAAGATTTCAGAAAATGTGACATCCACCAGGCAAGGGGAACAACCTGAGCAAAGGCTTAGAGCAGGACAGCCACTGTAGGGCTGGTGAGAGTTGGAGGCGCCTTGAGCACCACAGCTGGCCCCCTCTGTAATCCACTCTCTACCTCGGTGAGTCTGGTCCCTCCCACCTTCCGGGCTCCCAGTTAGTGGGGAAAGATTAGACAGACTAGACTAGAGGTCGGGTGCAAAGGGCAATGGGGTCTGGGAGGAAGAAGGGTGCTTTTCAGCTGGAGCCATCTATGGAGACTTCCTGGAAGAGGAGGCACTTCAGTGGCTTCCCAGAATTTGAAGTTACAGTAACAGAAGGAGATTTCAGATGAACCATGGTGTAGAGGCCTGATGCCCATTCCCAGAATGAGTACAGATGAGTGGATGGAAAGGGATGGAATCAGATCGGATGTGGGAAGATCAAGGCAGGCCTTGAATGCCAGGCTAAAGTATAGGCAAGGGGGAACCACTAAATATTGCAAAGGGAGAGTAAATGCTATGGTCAAGGGGCAACTTTGGGAAGATGAGGCTGGGGTAGTGGATAGGAGGTGTTAGATTTGAGAAGCTAAGGAGGGTCCCATTATCATCCAGAGGTAAGGTTCAGGTGAAGACCACCCCAATGAAAAGAGGAGCTGTTGTAAGGAGCGGAATTTCCAGCAGCAGGATGGACCCTAAGAAGACCTCTTGTCTTTCCTTCCGGAGTTAGTCTCCTCCCTTCTCCCCATCCAGGAGACTGACTCAGCCTTCCGACATTGACTTCAATCTTCTCCTACAAACTGCCCCCAGGAGCCTCAGCGAGGGCAGGTCCTCGGAGGCGAGCCGGGCCTTGAGGAGGTTGCCTGCCGGCCTGCCGGGCACCGGGGTCCGGAAGCTCTCCATCCCCACCCACCCTGAGCTGGGTCCCTCTCTGCGCAGGGTTCAGAAGAGCCCAAGGCATAGAGGCAGTGTTACGGGCAATCAGGTCTATCCTCAAATTCAAGGCGTCCCACAGTACGGTCCCCTTCCTGTGCCCCTCCCCAAATCTAATTGGGTCTCTAAATTCCTGTGGCGCCGATGGGGTTAAAGCCAGCTCGTGTCACCGCCCCCGCCACCACCACCCCCACCTGCCCGCCGCAGCGGCGAATGCCGAAGCCGGAAAGCGCGGGACGAGGGGGGGTACATCACAGCCGCTGAGTGACGGGCGGGGCGGTGATTGGCAGCTGCCGAGTGGCGGGGTGCAGGGGAGGGGGCGCGAGGGTGGGCTCTGGCGGGCGCCGGGGGCCAGGTTCGTGCCCGCCGCGGGCTGGGCCGGACTCGCTCCTCCGGTGCCCCGGGCCGGGCTGGCTCGGCGGGGCGGCGTCCTCCGCACCGGACCCCGCGGGCTGGCGGGTGTCTCTAAGGTGACACTCCGGTGCGCGGCAGCGGCGGCGGCTGCATGAGCGCGCTCACCGCTCCGGCTCGGGCTCCGATCCGGCTCTGGGTCCCGCCGTCCGGGGGGCGCCCTAGCGCTCACGAAGCAGCACCCCGACACCAGCAAGTACCCCCCCGGGGGGGGGGGCGCGGGAAGATCCCAGCCGGCCTTTCCCAGGCGCAGCGCCCAGCAGCTGGCAGCTCCCGTCGTCTGAGCCCCGGCGTCGGGAGGGACGTGCGGGACCCAGCGCTTTCCTCCCTCCCCGCCTCGCGTTGCCAGGCCCAGGAGGAAGGGGGACTGAACTTGAGCAGGGAACCCCGCAAGGCCTCAGGAGCCACTGAAAGAGGGCGGCCGCAGGATGGCCGAGGGCCCGAGCGGCGGAGGGCCCCGCGGGGACGGGGCTGGCGGCGGCCGGGCAACGGAGGAGGAGGTGGTGCGGCGGCGCTGCCGCCGCGGGGAGGAGGCCGAGGTCTCGCAGCCGTGGCTCGAGGCACCCCGGGGCATGGCCGCTGGACCCCCGGTGGAGGAGCGGTTCCGCCAGATGCATCTACGCAAGCAGGTGTCTTACAGGTAAGGAGAATGCGGGCAGCGGGGAACCCAGCACGTGGGACCACTCTCATTTTCAGTCGACTTTCATGGAGCGCTTGCGGCTTTCCTGACACTGCTCTAGGCCCTGGGGATTCAGAAATGACGACCAAGGGGTCTCTGCCCTCTGGTCGCAAAAGGGAGCTCCCAGGACCACTTCTCTAATGACCAGTGAGAGACCTATTCATTCAACATGGAATTACTGGTGCCAGCTGGGTACCAGGCACTGTACCGGGCAATGAGGAGAGAAATAACCAAGACTTGATCCTTACAAACCTCTATCTGCTGGGAAGGGTGAGGAGCATCTTCTGGGGTAAAGAGGGACTCCCTATTCATTCAATAGGCCTTACTGGAGCTTTCCTGTGGGCTGACCCGGCGCTAGGCACTGGCTCCTGGAAGTGAACGAGGTGATGCTCCCTGCCACCATGGCTGAGACCCTACTGCCTAGAGATGGGGAAAGAATCCCCTCCTGGACCCCTCTGCCCAAGCAGACCTTCACTGTCAGCCCAGTGGTAGACTGAACCTCATGCTCGCACCTGAATCTTCTTAAATGTCTCTGCCCGTGGAAGATTCCTGGCCTCCCTGGTCCTACCACCTGTGACCCAAGGAATCAGCTGGAGGGGGCCCCAGAGACCACTTTTATGATTTAGGATGAGTTGGGGGAGGGCTGCCTCTCCAGTTAGGGGGATGGGTAAGTTACACAGAGAAGGGAATCTGAGGAGGGGGTGGGGACAGGCTAGAGACAGCTTTTACCATCCTCTTCCTCCCCCAGATCACAGCCCCCACCTGGACTTGCTGCCCCTGGCCCAGCGTGACCTTCTCTGGAGGGTCCAGCAGGGACGTCAAGGCACCTGCAGTCCTTGAAGAAATCGATCTGGTTAGAGAGGACAAATTTCCTATCTATTTACAATCCCAAGGACTTGGGATGTGTCTGAGGCTGCCCTGCTTCTCCCTGGGGCTTCTGGAAAGGTGTTTTGTAAAAATGGCCTAGTGCTGGGAGCTTGAAGGGCCTCAGTATTCTTAATGGCTATGAGGCCATCAGGCCTCCATCACTTGGTGGAAGACAAGAGAGAGGGGAGGGGACTGGTCCACCATCATGAAGTGAGATGCTCAGAATAAATGGGCAGGAGATTAGATTCCCATGGGCCCTTCCTTCACTGTCTGGGGCCTATTAGGAATCAGGGGTACACCCAGTTCCATTACCAAGTTCTTCTAGAACATCATGCTGAGAGGAGGGTGTTGTCTGTCCCCTGGTTGCCAAGAGAAGAGCCCCTGAATGTCCCCTGGGGGAGGAGGGAGTACAAAGAGACATGGGTAATGGGACATAGAATGGAAGAAATACCAGTCTGGGAGTCAGGAGACTGGACTTGTATTCTCACTTCTGCCAGTGACTTGCATGTCCTGAAGCTAGAAAATCTCTCTCTCTCTCTGGGCCTTAGTTTTTCACCTGTAACATCAGAGGGTGACCCAAGGTTTTCCTCAGTTGCAGGTCAGGGACAAACAGCATCCGGAGCTGAAAAGGAAGCCAGAGCGAGATAGAGGCTTGGAGGGACCAGGGCAGAGAATAAGCAAAGGGCTAAGATGGAAGATGCTCTGTGTACACACAAACACACACACACACACACACACACATACGGAGGCAGCCGCAAGGGCTGGGATTCCCTTGGGGTGGTTCCTGAATGGATGCCCCTCCACAGCCCAAACTTGAGGCCTCTAGTCACTAAGGATACAGAGTCACCAAGCTGTGACTCCTCTCTGGCTGTGAAGGGATCAGGAGACCTCCAGGTCACCAGTGTAAGGGCTGCAGAAGACAGCACCAGAGTGGGTTCCAGCTGTCACCCCTGGACAGATCAAGCGAGGCACCTCCTCACATCCTGGTTAGACCAGGAGCCCCATCTTAGGACCAGAGCAGGACAAAGCATCAAGGCAAGAAGAGCACCTTGGGTGGAAGGCAGAGGAAGCCTCCAAAAAGAGTCAGAGCCCTCGGCTTCCCAGGGGACCCAGTGGAAAGACTCAGCCCTCCCGCAGCCGTCCTGAGTGGCCTGGTGACCAAAGCTGCTCTTCCTTGTGCAGGCCGCTGGGGGCTGGGGGCCCTTTCTACATCCTCTGCAGTTCCGTGCAGCTCTGGCTCACAGCGAAACCTCCCACCCTGCTGTGAGGAGTTGCTAAGAAAAGCAGTTGAAGCCCTTCACAGAGAGAAAAGGCTTTTAGATAGAAATGCGGGGGCAAACTATCTGAGGGCGAGGGGTGGCAGCCAGCGGACCTGGGATTGGAGCCTGGCTGCCTCTGACGCAAGCGGGAGCGAGGACGGGGGTGTTTTCAGCAGGACGGGAGGAGCTTTTAGGGATGTGGGGATTTCTGGGAAATAGGTTTCCTTTACCCCGCAGCCCTGGCATGGGCCGGAAGCAGCCCTGGCAGCTGCTTTAGGTAGGCGAAGAGATGGCAGGTCTCTGTCGGTAGGGGGAGGGGAGAGAAGACGATCTTGGGTCTGTATCTGGGCCTGAGAACCCCCAGATTACTTGAGGAATCCTAAACACTCCAGGGTGGGGCTCAAGAGACCTGTCGTGGCTCAGTGGTTAACGAATCTGACTAGGAACCATGAGGTTTCGGGTTCGATCCCTGTCCTCGCTCAGTGGGCTAAGGATCCAGTGTTGCCATGAGCTGTGGTGTAGGTTGCAGACACGGCCCAGATCCCACACTGCTGTGACTCTGGTGTAGGCCGGCAGCTACAGCTCCGATTAGACCCCTAGCTCAGGAACCTCCATATGCTGCAGGAGCAGCCCAAGAAATGGCAAAAAGACAAAAAAAAAAAGAGAGAGAGAGAGACCACTGGAAGGTGGCCTCTAGCCTGAGAGAAGCCAGGGGTGCAAGGGACACTGGGTTCGGTCTGAAAGGACCAGTCTGAAGAGGCAGAAACTTGAACCTCTGGAAGTCAGCCCAGTGATCCCCCCAAGCCAGATCAGCTAAGGGTCTCTTTCAAAATCATTTCTTAAGCCCTCCCTGGAGATCCTGATACAGAGATTCTGGGGCCTGGGATTCTCAACTTTAAAAACCTCCCCCAGGTAATTTTGATAGTCAAGTAGGTTTGGAAACCACTGGTTTCACCTGTGGAGAAGCTGGAAGAGAGAGGGAAAGGGTAAAATGTGAGCTGAGTCATTGGGATGTGACGGCCAGGGGGCTTCCCTCTGCTGGGGTCTGGGTAGCCCCAGAAAGACCTTGAAGGAGGACCTGCCCCTGTCTCTGGAGCTCAGGCACTGTATGGGCTGGAACTGGCACTGTATGGCCCAGGCACTGTATGGGCTGGAAATACGGGATCTGGTCCTTCCTTTGACAAAAGTGTGATTCAGTACAGGGCCAGGCAGTAAATAGCTGCAGATTTGCAGGTCACACCATCTCTGCCACTCTGCCCTTGCCACCTCAGACCCAGAGCTGCCATAGGCAGTACGGAAACCAATGAGGGTGCCTGGGTCCCAGTAAAACTTTATTTATAGACACTGAACTTTAAATTACATATCATTTCTGTCACAAATATTATTTTGCTTTTTCCCAACCATTTAAAACTGTAAAAAACCATTCTTAGCTCACGGCCATATAAAAAAAACCACACAGCAGGCCGGATGTGGCCCATCCGCCATGTGTGCCAACCCAGCACGTGGGAAAACAGCTGATGGCGGGCACTGGGAATTAATGCAGGCACCGGGCAAAGAGACACATGCATTGTGCTGAGACAGTGCGATCACCTGCAGGCACTCTTCAGGGTCAGAGAAAACCTGGGTTCAAATTCCGGCTCTGCCTCTTCCTAGCTGGGTAAATCACTTTCACCTCTGACCCTGTTTCCTCAATGGAAAGTGGGAACAGTTATACCTGCACCAGAGGGTGGCTGGGAAGATGAAAGAAGATTAAGAGATGTAAACTTCCTGACTTATGGGGAGGAGGGGAGACCCAAGTCAAATCTTCTGCCCTCTATAACTGGACCTCCTTGGGAATTGGAGGCGGCCTCTGAGTGATGGATGGATGGAGACCTGGAGGTGGCAGAGTACAGTAAAGGCTAAGAACGGGACTGAGCCTGCGTGCGTGTCCCAGACTGCAGTTCTCCCTCTGCCCTCTCCACCCCCACAGAGTGGCTGGGGTACCAGCTGGCAGGGGAGGGTGCCCCCTGCTGTGGGCTTGGGACTGTGGGTACAAAGCTCCTCGAGGGAGGGGCACCTGATCCAACTCTCCCTGCTGCTATTTACCAGAAGCTAAAAATAACCCAAGAGTGACAGGGAGATGGGGCCGATTTGTAATTTAAATAGCTACAGGATAAAGCAAGGAGCTGCAAGAGATCACATTCTGTCCTGAATTAAAAATGCAATAAACCGGGGGCAGAGAGCTGAGCTGGAGCTGGAGGAGGGGGCCCGCTGCCAGAGGAAGCCGGAAGCCGGGGGGCTATCATTTTCCTTCCTTTGGGAAGGGCGGGGGCCCTTCCTCCCCTCAGGGACCCAAGGTTCTTGCTGACTAGTGAGTCAAAGGCCACGGACGGCCATGCCCAGAGGTGGGGCCAGGCTCGTGAAGGCAGCAGCTTAGGGATTCCAGAAAGAGGGTCTTATTTGACCTGATTTGGGCCCTGGGTGCTTGGAACAGGCCCCCTCAGCATCTCATGTCCCCCACCTCCTGCCCCAGGGGCACAAGCCATTTGGGCCTTTTGGGTTGCGGTGGGGGGCTGGGACGGGTAGTTCCAGCAGAGGCACTGGGACAGGTTCTTCTCTGCTGTGCTGCTGAAAAGGTGGCTGGAAGCCTGGGCTGGAGTCTCATGTTTGCTTCAGTTGGTGCAACTTCACAGCAGAGCATTCAGCTCTGTAGCCCCTCAGAGATCCAGATCCCAAGGACAAGGGTTAGACAGGCTCGAAAAGACTATCTTCAAAGATACACAAAGCGGGTAGGAAAGACACTGGGGCTAGATCTGGCCTCAGCTGGGCTCCACCGCGCTTGACCAGAGCTCTTGACCTATAGATGTTTGGGGAAGGAAGAAAGACTAAGCAGGATTCATAGAGGAGGGGGTGGATTTAAGGGCCACCAGATAGCATCTTACAGATGATCAACTCAGCCTGGGAAAAGTTAAGCAATTTGCTGAGATCCCACAGCCAGTAACTGGTAGAGTTGGGTTCCAGACTCAGATCGGTTTCAATACAAAGCCCTTTGTCAGGCGTCCAAGGGCCTGGACTTTCATCCCTCGGGATCTTCTCTTTGGCTTTGTACCCCCTGCACATATCCCTGGGAGGGGGTAATAGGGAGGGGGTTTGAGGACTGAAAGGTGGTTCTGCAATCAGGGCTTATGATCCAGCAGATGCTGGAAAGACAGGAGACCTGCTGACCTTTCCCTGGAAGCGCTACAGTCCAGGTGGGGGCAGAAGAAAGCTCCTCAGGGCAGATCTAGCCGACCGCAAGGAAGGGAAGAGCCCACCAGAGTCCTCTCGGCTCTAGCCTGGGCACCTGGGAGATGCCAAAGGACAGGTTTCCAGGAGAGATTGTGATTTGAGAGACCCCTGACTGCGAAGCTGCCAGTGCTATACCCCCCAGCTCTCTTGCTCCTGTGGGAAAGGGTCCCCAGCCCATCCTCCGGATTTCCTCCTGCACATGACTTTAATGAGGCGACCCAGAAGGAGCTTAATCCAATGTCCATCTGTCACTAGACAGCAGCACCTGCGGCCCAGCTCAGGTACATCTGTCTCCTCTGTGGGGGCAGAGGCCCAGCACCTGAGCAGAGGCCAAGATTGGCAAGTGCTTTCAGGCTCTAGGTTGCTCCCTGGACCACAGATACCTGGACCACAGGCTTCACTGCTGGAAAGGTGCATGGGCTCCCCAAAGCTCTCCCCCGCCCCATGTCTCACCACAGCCCCTCAAGCAAACAGGAAGCCAGTCTGCCTCCCTTGGCTCAGCTTGCTGGACACCTGTATTCAGCTCACTTCAACTTCCATAGGAAGTTACTGAATACACACCATGGACCCAACAGGGAGCTAGGAGCAACACTGGGCTCAAGAGTCTTGTAAGGAGACAAGACTAATATGCATAAAAGGTCACACGATAGAGGAATATTTGGGGGGAACAAAGGTGAGTATCAGATACATCAGAGGGTGAGGAGTGTTGAAGCAGCATTTGACACTTAGTAGGTATTTATAAAATATTTGTCAAACAAACGAATGAATGAGTGAAAACCAGGAGATCAGGGAAGGAGATTCAAATGAAACTGTCAGAGCTAGACAAGCTCTTTGAAATCATCGGATCCAACCTAGAGATGTTAAGTGACTTTCCTGACGTCACACAGCAAGGGCTGGGGTTTGGGCCCACTCTTTCCACCTTCCCACTTTTGCGTCTTGGGGTTGGGTTTTGAAGGATGGAGAGTTTGATTGGCCAAGTTTTCAGGGCAGACAGGGCAAGGAGAGCAGCACAAGCAGAATAGAATGTCAGGGCTAAGGGTGGCGTGTTACAGGAAGTGGGAAGAAAGAGGGAAGAAATGTTTGTTGAGTACTTACTGTGGGGCAGTCATCAGTGTGGTAGGAGCTCAGAGAAAATCTCTGCAGGGAAAGCTTGGAGGAAGAGGCAAAAAAGAAAAGAACCAGAGCAGAAGGAGCCTTGAAGGTCAGGCCAAGGAGGCTGGCTTGGCTGGTTTTGAGAGCAGAGGCTGTCCAGATCGTGGGCTAAGCGTTTGGTGTCCTGGTACATTTCTTTTCCCCAGCTCCCACTTGCTCATCCAGGCCACGGAAAGTAGAACACCTCACCCTCTGGGGCCTCAACAAAGCCCAGAATAATTTTCTTACCCAGATTTCTCTTCCTGTGTGTATCTGGGTGGATTCTGAGGGGTCCCCAGCTCCCCGGGGCTGGCACACGTTGTCCTAGGAACTGCCAAGGGCATCCTCCCCAGCCTTGTGCACTTGTCCTTTCCAGGCTTGTCCTCCCCACCCCACCTGCAAAGTACTGACAGCTTCAGTGAGTACAAGCTCCCAGGGAACGTGGTCCCACAGCCAGGACTGCTCTGCCTCCCAGAGCCTCCAGCCTGCTCGGCTTCCCCTCCAGGAGCCACATTTCCTGCTCTCTGCTGCTCCAGGGCTGCCAGAAGCCTCAGATTGAAAACAAGCCCAGCCCCATTTCCTCTGTTTAACTGTTCAAGCTACTTGCAGAATCCCTGGGAGAGGAGGACAGGGCCCTGCAAGCAGCTTCCTTCCAAAACAGGACCTGCCTTGAGGCAGGATGATGAGCTGGAGGGAGAGCCACTGAGAAAGGCAGTGCCAAGCCTCAGTGGCATCATCTGGCTATGTCCCCAATCCTGGAGGGGCAATAGGATGTATTATCTAAGGGCACAGACTCTGAGGTGAAATTCTCACTTCTTTCACTTACAGGCTGGGTAACCTCGCACAGATGAGCTTAGCCACCCCGTGCCTCCGTTTCCCCATCTGTAAGAGGAGGCAAATAACAAGATCTACCTCATAGGGTTGTCACCAGGATTCAAAGTTTTCTGGTGGAGAAGTGTCCAAGAAATATTAGCTATTTTTTTATTATTACCAAAATAAAAGTATTTTCATGACATGGCATGATTTATTAAGCAAACATTTCTTAAGAAATACTGTGTTCCAGTCATGAGGGGCACAAAGGTGATTAGAGCACCAGATGGAGGTTTCTAAGGGCTGGGATGGCATCATGTGTAATCCAGGGTCTGCCAGTTCTGTAGCGTAAATGTTTATTGGACTGAACTGAACTGACACCCTTTCCGTCCTCGAGAACTTTACAGCCTTTCTGGGGAAACAAAGAGATGTAGAGCTAAAGAACTAATTATAGAGGAGTGTGATTAAAGAGTGCTTAAGGAAGGTACGATTTCCATCCCAGAATCAGCCCTAATAAGAAAGAGTAAGTGGGGAGTTCCCGCTGTGGCATAGTGGTCAAGAATCCAGTGGCAGCGGCTCAGGTCGCTGCAGAGGCGCCACTTCAACCCCCCACCCATTGCAGTGGGTTAAAGGATCTGGCATTGTACTTGGGCTCAGATTTAATCCCTGCCCTGGGAACTTCCATATGATGAATGTGTGGCCATTAAAAAAAAAAGAAGAAGAAGAGTAAGTGTATGCCTTAATATTTATTAACCAAATCCCCACAATGGCTTCAAATCCAGCCCAGTGTGGACTTTCTGCTATTCTTCAGGCACATTGAGTATATTCCTACTCAGAGGGGGGCCTTTGCTCTTGCTGTTCCTTCCACCTGGGCTGCTGTTCCCCTAGATACTCATAGAATTTGCGCTCTCAATTCACTCAGGTCAGTTCTCAAATGTCACCTCCTCAGGGAGGCCATCCCTAATCCCCCGCCTCATTAGCCCCGGTGTCATCATTCTCTTCCCGCTCTGCACTGGCTTCATTTTCTCTATAGCGTATCTCATTGCATTACCTGGCATGATTTCCTGTACTGATTATGTGTTTCCCAGATGCCTTTTCCCCCAGAAGCTAAGCAATATGAGGGCAGAGCGCTGGTGCCTTGCACATGGCTGTGTAGTCCGACACAGCACCTGCGGCTTAGAAGGCACTCAAGAAATAGTTAGTGAATGAATTAACTTGTTAAACCTCTCACCTCTTATTAAATCCTCCTAAACCCACAAGAGCTCAGTTATTACTATTGCCCCATTCCACGTAACAGATGAGAAAAACTGAGGCTCAGAAAAGCTCCCTAGCACATGTCTTCATCAGTTGACAGCCTACCTTATTCCAAAAAGGGTTTCAGGTGAACCTTCTGACCTGATCCAGGGTGCACAGCTGGCAAAGGGCAGACACAGGACGTGAGGCCACAACTCTTAGCTCCATTCGGGTTACTCTTTCTACTGCCCATGTGCCTGACCCTGTGTCAGATGGTGGGGTACTTACAGAGGTGAGCGGAGAGAGAGGCGTGGGGGGGCCGGGCGCCGCCCCAGTGCACTGGGTGGTTGTGATGAAGTGGGATACCTCAGCAGGACCAAGAGGCAAAGAGCAGAGCCATTAAGAAGGTCAGACGGGGGCTGAGGTTCAGAGTCCCGCCTGGGCAGGCCTGCTGGCTGCCTGGCTGGCTCTGACTTGGTGTCTGACTTGGTCTCCTGGCTGCTGGGCTGGACTTGTCCTCACCTGCCTTTCGTCCGCCCGGGCAGCTCCTCTTCCCAGCCAGCCTCCTGCCCCGGCCAGCGGAAGGCGCCTCCGAGGCCCGTGGTCCTCTACAGGGACAGCCAGCCGGCCTCTCGCAGGGCCCCCGGTCAGGAAGTGCCGAAAGAGGAAGAGAGTCGCCGGGCAGGATGAGCGCACTGGGGGCCGGCCACAGTACCGGGGCAGGCTGCGATGAGGCTGCAGCTCTGGGCCCCGCGGAGGCTCTGGAGACCGAAGAAGGGGAGCGGCCCGGGGTACTGAGGCAGATGTGGCGCTACCGCTCCTGGGACGTGCCACAGATCCCAGCCGAGGCCCCCCAGTCACAGTAGGTACTTGGGTGGCCAGAGAATGGGCACAGAGCCCTCTGGCCCTCTAGTCCTCTATGGGTCTTCTATCTGGGGGTGGGGGGGGGCGGGTGGCAGAAGTGGGATCTCCCTCCCACCTTATGTCCAGAGCTCTACAGGGGCTCAGAAAAAGGCAAAGGGGTGAAAGCGGCTCTGATGTTTGAAATGCTGTGGGACAGTGTGGGGGGGGGGCGCCGCTGAGCTTGCAGAAGGCTAATAGTTGAGGGAGGGGACAGCAGGGAAATCTGGGAAGAGAAGCCCCTACAAGAGTGTGGCATTGGATGCCCTGTGCAGACTCAGTGGAGTCTTCAGCTGCCTCTGGGCTCCTCCCTCAGAGCCTGGTGTCAGAACCACTGGGAAACTTTCCCAAAGCAAACTATGCCCCAAGGGGGACCATATCTGGCCCACTTGTGGATTTCACTGCCCACCCTGGCACCTGCTGCTGGTGAGAGGGCTGGGGCCCCACCCCCCTGGTCTCCAGGCCCAGAGGAAACATGAAGGAAGCTAGGAGAAGGTTCTGAGCCTCTAGATGCTAGCTATTTTTCAAAACGGCAGGCTTGCCCACATGTCAGAGCTTCCCGCACTGGCCTAATGTGGCTGGCTAAGGCTGGAAAAAGGGCTGCCAGAACCCCAGAGAGGGTGAAAGTGAAGTAGGTGACACAGGATGTGGCTTTGCAGAGAGAAGCACTTACAGAAACAACGGGCAGCTGATATGGGCATCAGGGTGGCAGGATTTGGAGGGAGAAGACTATGCCCTCCAGCTTCCAGGCCTCCTCTTGGCAGCCATGCAGGGGCTATCAGAGGCTGTCCCTGAGCTGCTGATTCCCAAGCATGTATGGTGGTTGTGCCACCACAGGCGACTGCTCTGGTTCCAATTGCTTTCCGCATCTCTAGAGAGGACAACCTTTGATGCCCTTGGGGGTGTGTTTGTGTCTGCAAGGCTTATTTCTGGGTGGGTGAGGCATGGGTAAGAGGTATGTGGCAACGTGTATCCGTTGACCTGTATCGTTTGGGGACATAGAAGAAAGATGTTTATGTTCTCCGAGGGCATGTATGTTGGTGAATAAGAGTGGTCCTTACATGTATGTATTTATGAGTGTGTGAGAAGTGTGCAGGTGATCCCTGTACTGCAAGAGACTTACAGGTTTCTTTGGATAGTGTGTTGGGGAAATGCTATGTATAAGGAGCGTGGAAGAGTAAAAACAAATTCAAATAGCCGTGAAAAGATTTGCGTGAGAAACGTGTTGCTGGTGTGTGTGAGGGTCACTAAGTGGCTTTGGTCCTGGTATAAATTTCTGAGTGTGAGAGGCCGGGTTTGGGAAGTGTTAGTTTGAGTAATGAGTGAGCATAATTGTGCGTAAGAGATGTTTGTTCTGCGTATGGGGAGCACGGTGTGACTTTTGTTCCCGTGGGCGTGATTTGGGAGAGCCAAGGGGGTAGAGGTGGAGACTGAGTAGCTGTGATGGGCACAGGGTGTGCAAGAGAGAGGTGTTATTCCTTGTAGATGTGGGAGGGGAGGTGGTGACAGCCACCCTCGCGAATGTTCACTTGTGAGCATGTAGGCTGTTTGGTGAGGGAAGGGGGGCTAAGAGGAAGGGAAAAAAGATTGTGTGTCTGGGAGTGCGCAGTCCGGGTGTGTCAGACTGGAGATTCTATCAGATCCGGGTGGACCAGCCGCCGGTTTGTGGGCGGGGCCTGAGTATACCCCGCCCCTTCTCGGCCCCCGCCCTCTCTGGAGGCTCAGGCTGTTTGCGGCGCGGCCAGCGGCCGGCAGAGGGCGCCGCGGGCCGGTGCCACCGCGCAGCCGAGGGGGCGTGCTTGGCGGCGGGCAGGCAGCGGCCCGGCCAGCTATGCGGGGTCCTGCGGCCGTGGCTGGCGGCACTTCCTGGAGCGGCAGCGGCCGCTTCCCGGGCACCTGGGCGTGGGGCGCGGGGGCGCGCGGCGCAGGGCGGGCGGAGCGAGCGCGCGCCATGGCCGCGGCGGGCGGTGCGGAGCCGGCGTGGTGAGCCCCGGCCGCCGGCCCGGCATGGGCGTCTCCCGTGGGCCCGCCGCCGGCCGGGGCTAGGGCCGGATGGAGCCGCGGGACGGCAGCCCCGAGGCCCGGAGCAGCGACTCCGAGTCGGCCTCCGCCTCGTCCAGCGGCTCCGAGCACGACACTGGTCCCGAGCCAGACAAGGCGCCGCGGCGTCTCAGCAAGCGGCGCTTCCCAGGGCTGCGGCTCTTCGGGCACAGGTGAGCGGGGCGGCAGCGGGGCGGGCACCGCGGCACCCGGCGGATACCGTGTCTGGCATCGGGAGGCATTCCTCGGCCACCTGGTAATGCCACCGAGCAGAGTCTCCCCGGACACCAGGCTGTCTTAGCGTTGCTCTGCGTGGCGGTCCTCCACCAGTGTCCGGGCACTGGCACCGAGCTGGGGTCATTACTTGGCACCGGCAGCTTAGCGCGCCTCCTCTGTGGTACCGAGGCAGGGGCGGCTTCCAACTTTCCAGCAGGGAGACAATCACCTTAACTCTCTGGCACCAGCAGGCAGTGTCCCCATGACTGGTCACGATCCCTTCTTTGGCACTGATAGAACACGGCCCCCTTCTGAGCTTTCTGGCCCCAGTGAGGTGGTCGGTCACTTAATCACCCTGATCCTCTGTGTGGCCGGGTTGCCCACCACCACTGCCTGGCGTCTGCAGAACATGGCCTCATTGGTACTACCCTCACAACCCGTCTGCCCTGGAGCACTGGTCACTGCCTTGATCGATTAGCATTTTAACCTTCTCCTTGGGGTTTGAGGGTACCTGGTCACCTGTTTTACATGACTCTTAATTAGCAGGGGGACCTCAACCTCTGCTCTGTTAGGCAGTGGGCATCTCTCGACCTACCTTGGTCTAGTCCTGCTGGGAAAGGGATGGGATGCTGGCTCTTCAAGCTCCATCTTGCCCGCTCCACCAGCACACCAAATGTCACCATCTTGTGCCTGTGATAGGGCTTTGACCAGGACTCTGGTGAGGAGCTGGGGGAGGGTGTGGAAAGATTGAGTGCGGGCATGTGTGCTGGCGCTGGCTGGGAGCTGCTTCCTGCCCGTGCACCCTGGCCTAAGGTGAGGGGAGGTGGAGCCCCATAAGTACGCCACCTGGCTCCCTGGGCTCTTTCCTGATTTACCCCGTCCTTCTCTTCTGGCCTCAGAGCTTGTAGCCAATCAGCTCAGGACCCCAGAGCCAACTCAGACTGGACTCTGACCACTTGGAGTCTGCCCAAAGCCTCTCTCTCACTTTTCTTTGGTTGTCCAGGTTTCATGGCAGTTGGCAACCCCCACCCCCAGCCCCGAGCTTTGTCCTGTCCCTTCCTGGGGCTAACCTCACCCGCCAATAACATGGGCACTTTTTTCCTGTACAGGTTGGCGTCCCTGTAGTGCTGACCTGTGCCCTCTGCCTGCCTTCCCCTAACCAGGGCCCTGCTCTTTGCACCTGCACTGTGTCACCAAGTGCAAAAACCTGGATCCTCACGCTGGCAGATGGAGCTCCGTAGGCCCTTGTGAAGCCTTGTGGGCTTCAATGTCATATAAACAATGCAGGGAGCAAAGCTTCTCCTACCTCTGTTTTGTCACCCACAACTCTGCAAGAGGGAGCAGTTTACACCCCGCTCTGCAGGATGTAGCCTCCAGTGTTCACAGGCTTGTGAGGGGGAGGGAGGGGCTCCACCCGAGGCTTCCTGTCCCTGCCCACAGGGTACCAAGTGTCGGGCTATTGTGACCTGTGGCTATGCCCCTTCTGAAGGGCACAAGTTTGCACATGTAGCAGTAAATCTCAGGCACATTTCAGAGGAAGAATAAGAAGCAAGAGAACGTCAAGTACCTTTACATAATTCTCTAAAATAAGCAGAATAGGCGTTATTTCTCCATGTTTATAGATGAAAAGAACGCAGGCTCAGAAATGACTAGTTTGCCCGGAATCACATAGCAGGTAAGAGGCAGAGGTGAAGTTCGAACTCTAATATGATTCCAGAACCCACATCCCTTTCTTCTAAACCAGGTTCCCAAACAGAACATCGCAGTGACCTCAGGAGCTTTAGGAAATACAGATTCCTAGATCTTACCCTTGGTGTGTCTGACTCACCAGGTCTGGAGGTGGGGCTGGGCGTTTTATAAAGCTTCCCAAGTGTTTCTAAGGCACCACCAAATTTGAAGGACAGCATTACATCACTCTGGGGATGGCAAGTGATCTGATAGGATGCGTAATGAGAAGATCAAACAGCTCCTCTGAAAGTGTGTAAGGAGTGTCCCCGGCATAGTGGCATTGTGCTGGGCTGGTGGGGCATTCAGAAATGAACGTATTTGGAAAACCTAGGAGAGTCAGGAAGAGGGCAGTGGGAGGAAAGACATCTCCCGACAGGCCTGGGTGTGTGGAGAATCAGATGTCCACGGGGGCTGATCTCCTGCCTCTTGCTCTGATTGGAGCGAGGGGAGAGGCAGATAACTTGGGATAGAGCCCCTGTCTCGGCACTGTCCTTTTGATGCTGTTTATTTTGTCCTGCCACCTCTGCTGGTTGCCAGTCTCAAGTAAAACTCCCCAAAGCCCCAGCCGAAACCAGCCCTTCGCCTTCCACCTGGCCCCCAGCTCATTCTCAGCCTGCCTTGCCGCTCATTGGGCAGCCACCCTCTGCATCTTCCCCATCCTGCTCCCCTCCCCTGCCCCCTCCCCCTTCCCCACCCCAGACACTCAGGTCTTGGAACTGAGGGGTCTGCTAAGCGAATAGGCAGTGGCTGGAAGGGAGGATGACAAATTGGTGGTGGCTGCTGAAGCTGTGTTGAGAATTCTGCATTTGGATCTTGGTCCAGTGGTCGAGTTCTAGAATCTACTAGCACCCTCTCTCACAGGCTTGGGAGGGGGAGCGATGGTACATGGGCCGCACGTTTGCCCCTCCTGGTGTGGTCAGATGAAACGGTCTCTGAACGGCAGCCTCCTTGGCGTCTTCCTTAAAGAGGCCCTTCCTTAAAGCCCACCTCAGCCTACCCCATCTGGCTTCACCCTCTTAGGAATGGGGAGCAGTTTGCCATCTCCCCTGTTTTGTTTAGCCAGTGAGACACTCAGCTGAGCCACGCTCCTCCCCAGCTCTGTTCCACCTTGCCTGTCCTTGCTGGGAGCCATCAGCCCCTCCCAGATGAGAAGGCCTAGGCCCGGCCCCACCCAGGACAGCTGGGTTTCCCTCCATCCTCACCGTTCCGATTCTCTTGGCCTGAGGGGTGGTCAGTCGGCAGTGGAAGGGAAGTTGACTCTCTCTCCCCCTTCTCCTCGTCCAGGGCCCACCTGGAGAGGACTCCCTTAGCCTCTGGCCTGGTTCCAGCAGCCTGACCCTGGGCAGGTCACCCAGCTTGTGGATTAGCTGCTTTTGCACCCCAGGGACATCGGAAATTCCCTGGCACTCACACATCAAGACAGACGGAGCCTCAGCCTGCAGGGCCCCTGGGAGCCGGAGTGTTGGCTCTGCCATCCCTGCCCTTCGTTAGTGCTTAAAGTCATTTCTTCCCAGAGGGCAGGAAACGCACCTGCAGAACAAGTTTGAGACAATAGGTCCCATTTAGAGGTGATGCTATGCAGGGCCCACAGAGCATAGTCCTGAACCCCAGTACGGCAGAGGGTGCCCGCCGGGCAGCCTGAGCGGAAGCAGCCCCGGTTCGGGCTGGTTTTGCAATAACTGTGAGGGACGTGTTGAGGGACGCCTCACGTTTGGAGGCGAGAACCCCATCTGTGGTGCCAGGGTGTCTGGGAGCAAAAGACACCTCTTTGAGTGGCTTGTTTTGCTGAGGCTAATTCTGGGAGTCAGCCAGGTGGCCAAGAGAGGCAGGTGCAAGTCGGAGTCTCTGGGTTCCCACCAGTTTGGGAAGAAAAAGGGGCTTCCATGGTGACATCGTGTGCCAGCATGGAGCCGTCCAAGACTGAGACCCGGGGTGGATCCTGCAGTCTTCCCTCTGCTGGCTGCCACGCACCTGCCAGTGCCTCTGGCTTATGGGCCAGGGGAGGGGGCGGGCAGCTCTTGTCATTTTTCTCCGAAAAGGTCAAATCTCGGGATGTGGGATTCTCACTTGGCAAATGAGAGCAGGAGAGTGGGTGTCCTCCTAGACAAGGACAGAGGAAAGGCTGAGTGACCCTGGGCAGCTCGAGGCGGGGGAAAGGGAGAAACCAGCCCACCCCCTTCCACCTCCTGGAGCCCTCTCCAGATTTTACCAGGCACCCACCACCTGATGGGAAGGTGACTAGGCGTGCTGGTCCCTAGGAGAAGCAGAGGTTGGGTCCCAGGACCCCCGTGAAGGCCAGAGGGTTTTCAGGTCCACAGCTGACTGGGCACTTGCCCTGCAGTATCGTTAGAGCGACACGGGGCGACAACTACCATCGTGGGGACGGCGGTGAGCAGGGGCCATCCCCTTTCCACCCAATCCACTTCTACCAAAGGCCTGCAGTGGGTAGATCCACGCGCACCTCCTGCTGCTGAGCTACCTGATACTCTGGCTGCCAGGGCCGAGTGGGTCAGGGGGCAGCAGAAGGCAGGCTGGGTGTGAGCTTCTACATCACCTGGCCCTCCCCAACACCCTCTGAAGATTGAGGCCAAGTGCGGTGGCCTTGGCTGGGCCGAGGTCTCCCAGCTAGCTAGGGGTTATCTGGGACTTCAGCACCAGCCCCCCAACTCCAGGATGTTGTCAGATTATTCCACATCACAGGGCCCTGAAGCCTCCCCTCCACCTTCTGACCTGCCTGCCACCTCCCCCCTCCCCCCCCCCACCTCTCCTTCCTGAGGCCGCTGCCACCTGAATAGTTCTCTAAGTCAGCATGCGGGGAGGGGGGTGGGGTGTGGGTAAGAGGCCCACCCGCTGCACCTGCACCCAGGCTCCCCAGCTCCCCTCGTTCCTGGGCGAGATGAGCAGGGTGCACCTCTGGGTGGTGACAGGCCCTCATTTCTTGCCCCCCCTAGACTGCTTCCTCTGTGTTTCATGCGTGGGGCCCGTGATGCCCTTAAGGTGTCAGCCTCACTTGAGGCCTGCAGTGTGGCTCCCACCCCCACGGTTCTCAGCACACCGCCCGCCTGGCACTCCAGTCACACGTGGGAGCCTTGAAAAGCGTTGCAGGTGGAAAGGGGCAGGCAGAGCAGTGACCAGCTGCCCTGGCAAGCTGGCATTCTGCCATCTTTCCTCTTTTGCTCCCCTCCTCAGCTGAGACACCAGAGGCAGAGCAGGTTTAAGTGAGACCGAGGGCTCTGTGGCCCAGGGAGAGGAGGGAGAGGCTGAGGAGATGAGTGCTCCCACCCCCTACACTCCCCCACACCCAGGTGAGTGACGTGCCAGCTCCTCTTTCTCTGGTTATTAACAGGTGCCAGAAGCTGGTAAATCCATCAGTTTCATGTAATACTCTCAACAATCCTGTAGTTGGTTTTATTCCCATTTTGCTGATGAAACACCAAGGCCTAGAGGGGTCAGGGGCCTGACCTGGGGTCATGCAGCTCACACTGGAGCCCAAACCCAAGTATCTTTGCAACACCAGGCATCCCTACCTCCTAGCACGCTTGTCTTCTGTTCTTTTATTTTCCCATCACCAAACTGGTGGTACCTAAGAACGGCTTTGAGAGCTCCTTGAAATGGAGAGATCTTTGTCTTGTGTGAGACTAGAGCAAGGCCCTTGAGGTGATCTGCACCTGGACCCCAAGGGAGCAGTGCCACCAGGACCCTGGCTGGAGGGAGAGCAGGGCTGAGCTGGGGGAGGCCCTTGAGTAGGGAGACAGGGGTTGTTAGCCAGTGGTCACGTGGCTCCCTGGCTGGATCTGGAGTGGAGGAGCCAGTCTGGGACCTTTTATCTTGCTTTCAAAGTGCAAGGAGCTGATGACTCAAGGGACATGTTCAAAGGAGCGCCTTTTGTCACCCAGGGGTCAGTGGGTGGCCTGTGGCCTGGAGAGAGGTGCTTAGGAGGACAGCCCAGCGCACCAGGCCTCGAGGTGAGAGAGGTCTGAAGAGAGAGGGAGGGCCTCCGGGCCCCCCACCCCCCCACCCCCTGCCGGCCCCGCACGCCTGGCAGAGCACCAGTTCAAAGCTCCCACAGAGAGGCCTCTCCCCTGCCAGGGCTGAGCCAAAATAGCTGTCTGGGAGCCTGGGCCTGCGCCACCCACGCCCCAGCATCTCTTGGGTTAACAGCTTGCCTGTCTCCCGCCCCCCCTTCCCCAGCTTGCTGACATTTTGCTGAGGCGGGGGTGGTTGTGAAAGGGGGCAGGCTGGTTCCTGCTCCCCAGCCCACACAGACACCCTACTGACACAACCTGTCACCCGCTCGTCCTCCTCTGAAAGGCATCCTTTTGGGGGAGACCTTCCTTCTGGCCCCGCAGACATGGGGTTCCTCCTGTGAGACAGGGTCAGGAACCCTCAGGGCTCCGTGCTGCTGCCGAAAGCCATCCATGGAAGACCCAGGACGCCGGGTGGGAGCTCTCCTCCCTCTGGGGGGGGGGTCTTTTTTTTTTTTTAATATTTAAGAATCTTTTCAAAAGCGTTAAATATTTTAGCATGAGGAAAGTATACAGAATAATGCAACACAGATCTTACCATTAGGCCATAATCGCCTTGGATAGAGCAGGAGGCTCCATGTCTCCCTCCCCCGAAGAAACCACAATCCTGATTGGGGTGTTTATGTTCTCACACCTGTTTTAAGATTTTTTTCCTATCTGTGTACACACCCATGATGACACACAGTACTGTTTGATATGGTTTTGCACGTGAGTTAAATGGTGTATCGGACATGATCTGAATCTAGGTTTTTTCCCTTCCCTCCGTGTTGTTTTGGAGATTTATCCATCTAGAAACACGTGCTCTAGTGTCAACCCATTTAAGTGCCATGCACTGTGCTTTTTATAACTGTCCGGCAGCCGAATTGCCCCGTCTCCTGCGGATGGACATTTAGGTTGTTGGCAGTTTTCCTGCTGTTGCAGGCTGTCCTTTGGATTCTGTGCTGGTGCACGACTCCTGGCGTGTTCTGTCCACCAGCGCTTGCTTATAGGGCGGTGTATCTTCAGCCTGGATAGTCGGTGCCAAATCGTACTCCGAGGAGGTTGTCCTAATTTTTAGGCCTCAGGAGATATGGTCTGTCTTGAAAGTTTTGGTAAATTCGAGGAATTGGTTACCATGTACAAACACTTTCTCTTTCCTGCCTACAATAGTCCCTCGAGGAAGACAAAGTCGTGCTGTCCCCATTAAGCAGATGAGGCAGTTGAGGCCAGCCAGGGTAAGAGATTTGGCTTGAGGTCGCCTAGCTGGTCAGAGGGCAGATTCAATCCAAAGCCTGGGAAAAACCCTTTGACCCCTGTGACCTCTCAGGGAGATTTTAGGCACATTTACTGCCTTTGAGGCAGAAAAAAAAAAAAAAAGAAAGGAAAGAAAAAAAAGAACAACTCTGTGCAGAATGCATGAGGCCTAGGAGGCATGGTGTGGCCCTGAGGGCTGGCAGCTGATTCCAGAGAGATCTTCTAGGGCGTCTCCCCTTCTAGGGAGGGGGGGAGCGGCTTGGACAGAAGAGTCAGGGGGAGTTAAATTTTGAATGAGGGAAAAGAGAGGAATGCTGCTCCTGGCAGATGGGGAACGGGAGCCCGCAGCAGACACAGGAGAAGGCCGAGAGAGACCTGCCACAAGAGACCAGGAGTGGGGGGTGGGGCCAGCCGGGGCTTGGTAGCACCCCCAGCTAGGTGTTGGGAGACGCGGAAGACTTCAGCATTCCCATCTGAGATCAATTTCAGTGTGTCCCTCTGAGACACAAGAACTCAGCCCAAACCAACAACTTGTCCACCCAGTGCTGGCAAGAAGGCCTGGAGTGGCCCGCCAGTGGGTCACTGTGCCAGCCCAAAGCCCTTGGCTCTCAGCTTGATCCCTGAGGCTGAGCCTGGACCATTCACTTTTCCCTCCATTCACTCTTCAGACCACATCCGGCACTTCTGGACCCTAGGGATGCAGTTACGAGTAACACATGGTCCCTGGGGCACACAGTCTGGTGGGGGATAGAGTCGTAAACCAGCGCTGATGGCCCAGAATAACCAAGAGAGGGCCTGAGCGTGGGAGCAGCTAACCCCTTGGGAGTGGAGGCTGGAGAGAATTTTCCAGCAGAGCCAATAACTGAGCCAGCTCTGAAAAGATGGGAGGAAAAAAATGGAGAGTTCCCTGAGCAGAAGAGACTGCCAGGTGCCAAGCGCACAGGCACAAAGGGATCCCCATGCATTGTTTGACAGAAGCATCTAGAAATACAGCGAGGGGGAGAGAGTGTAGACCTGGAGTAGACTCCTGGGTTGGAATTCCAGTTCTACCACTTACCAGCTGCGTGACTGCAGGCAAGTAATTTAACTTCTTTGTGCCTCAATTTCCTCATCCATAAAACAAGGATAATTAATACTATTGCTTTTTTTTTTTTTTTTGGCCGTGCCCATGGCACACAAATGTTCCCAAGCTAGGTCTCGAACCTTCACCCCAGCAGTGACAATGCTGAATCCTTAACCACTAGGCCACCAGGGAACTCCTAATTATTACTTTTGTATGAAATAAAATGAGCAACTATTTGTAAAACACTTAGAGGACAGTGTCAGGCACAGAGTTACCTATTTGTCAAATAAAATATAAAAAGTATGGAAGATGGGAGAGGAGGCAGAGAAGCTTGTTGACTGCCAGGCCCAGCTCTTTGCATTCAGCTCCCCTGACGGTAGAGAGCCAGTTAAGGGTAAGTGGGCACTCCGAATGAATTCTGATGGCGGGGGGAGGATGGCTCGGAGGGGAGGCTCTAAGGGAACAAGCCGGTCATTAACCCAACAGCATCTCTCCCATGCCTCCCAGGAGCCAGACCCCGAGACTGGGACTCGGGGTGTGAGGGAGAGTCCGGGGGTGTTTCAGCCAGGAGCTCAGAGCTGGGGTCCTGGCCCAGCCCCCAGGCATCTGAGGCAGCCACTCCTCTCCCCGACTTGCCCACACTCTCACCTTGTGACTTCGTGCCGCCAAACCCTGTTTCATAAGGAAACAGGTTTTATAAGGAAAGCCTGGGAGAGCGTGGAGTGGGCAGTGGCATGCAGCCCGGAGAGGAGCCTCAGCTGTCCCTGTCCGGGTCCTCTGGAGAGGAGGAGAAGGCAGCTGCTGCCATCCCCTTGTGCCCCACAAAGAGAAGCGGCCTGGGCCTTGTGGTCAGCCCGGCCCTCCGGGAGGAAGCCCTTCGCTTCCCTTAGGGCCCTGGCCCCTCCCCCACGGAATTCCCTGTTCCTTCCTCCCGAGCTGATCAGCAGTGAACACTGGACTCCCTGCCAGACACCGTGCCGGGCGTGCCCAGATGCACACGGCCTGGCGGGCGGCCTGGCGGGTGGGAGGAACAAGGCATGGGGTTTTGAGAGATTCTGGACTTCCAGGGGTCCCATGGCCGAGGAGCCAGACAGATGGTGTGGAGTCATCAGCGGAAGTGCTTTTCTCTAGGCTGGGGCAGCTGTGAGCCGGTGGGATTCTGAAAGGAGATGGGAAAGGAGGCCAGTATTCCAGGCAGAAGGTCAGCCGTGTGCAAGGGCACAGCAGTGAGCTTGGGCACAAACGCATCAGGGAACAGGGAATAGGTTCACGTGGCCAGAACCAGGAGTTGTGTCAAAGCTTAGGAGGCTGAGTTAGTGCCGTGTCGCAGAAGACAACATTTGCTAGGCTGGAGGATTTAGTAGAATTCATTCTGATTCAGTGGTTTTCCAAAGCATGGTCCTGGGGGTGCCCTTGACCCTTTCAGGGAATTGTTGAGGTCAAAACCATTTTCATAATACTTTCAGAGCTACCCTGGTTTATGTCCCTTTTGCTGTGTTAATATTTGTATACTTATGGTATAAAAGCAATGGTAGGTGAAATTACTAGAGGCTTGGCACAGACCCAGGCAGTGGCCCCCACGTGAGCTCATAGCCATTGTATTCTTCACATTCGCAGCAACAACACAAAATGCACTACGGGTATTCATCTATAAAGCCTGGATCCCTTAAGTGTGCATCTTTTTAAATATTCTGTGTGAAGAAATGCGAATATACCAAGGCATTTTTGCCACAAACCAAACCATGATGGTTGTCTTGAAAAGCACTTTTGTGACTGCCTTGCAAGCACTACTCGTCCCTTTTTTTTTTTTTTTGGAACATCATTTTCACTTGAAAGAACACCTGACAGGCCAAACCCTTCAGACTTAGGTATTTGGCAGACATTTTCTCAAAAATGAATGAAGTGAGCTTGTCATTTCAAAAACAATAGGAGTATTTGTTGCTATTGATAAAATTTGAGCTTTTGAGTGAAAATTACAATTTTTGGAAACCTCGAATCAACATCTGGAGATCTGCCTCAACTCAGTAAGCCAATATTTTCCAATGATCGATGTTTGATGTTGCAAAATTCAAAATACAAGATAGACCAGGGAAAAGTTCACTGATATCATTTCATATCCCATGTACCTTTAAAAAACTACCGCGTATCATATTTTGGTACAGCAGCAAGGAAGGATATCCACAAAAGCCTGAAAAGCCCCTTAAAATACTCCTTCCTTGGGAGTTCCCATTGTGGCTCGGCAGTTAACAAATCCGACTAGGAACCATGAGGTTTTGGGTTCAATCCCTGGCCTCGCTCAGTGGGTCAAGGATCTGGCGTTGCTGAGAGATGTGGTGTAGGTCACAGACACGGCTCAGATCTGGCATTGCGGTGGCTGTGGTGTAGACTGGTGGCGACAGCTCCAGTCGACCCCTTGCCTGGGAACCTCCATATGCTGTGGGTGCGGCCCTACAAAAACAAAAACAAAACTTCCTTTTCTAACTACTTGTCAGTGTGAAGCAGAATTTTCTTCATATACTTCAACCAAAACAGCACATCACCACAGATTGACTGCAGAGGCAAATATTAGAATCCAGCTATCTTCTATTAAGCCAGACGTTAGAGATTCGCAGAAATTAAAACATCCCACTCTCCTCGCTGCTTTTTTGTTTCAGAAGATATAGCTTGTTTTTTCATAAAAGTATGTTATTTATATTAATAGATAATGGCTTTATTGTTTTTAAACAAATTAATAGTATTTTAGACATTTCTGAGTTTTAATTTGTCATAATGGTAAATATTAATAGCTATAACCCCCACAAACAAAACCATTTGAGGGAGTTCCCACTGTGGCGCAGCAGGTTACCTGTCCACTATTGTCTCTGCAGCAGCACAGGTGCAACCGGGATCTTCTATATACTGTGAGTGTGGCCAAAACAAACAAACAAAACTATTTTGGGATCTTCAATGATTAAAAAAAAGAGTGTAAGGGGGTCCTGGGCCCAGGAAGTTTGAGAGCTGCCATGCTAGATAGACCCTAGGGGCCAGGAGTATGAACTGTGGGGTGGCATTCTGGGCAGTTTAGAGGTGACATGGGCTGGCCTCTCCTGGATCTGACAGGCCCCCTTGGCAGGGCTGGGAAACCGGGGACCCAGAGGCTCTGCTCAGCCACTTCTGAGCTCCCAGCAGTCAGCCCTCCACGAGCCTCAGGTCCTTGATGTTTGAGCTGGGACTGAAATGCCTCTTGCACAGGGGAGTACAAGCCTCCTGTCTGGCAGTGCTTGTGAAAAAGTGCTTTGTAAGTTGTGAAACACTCCACATATTTATTTTTGTGGTTATTTTATCTGGAGCCCAGGCTTAGCTGTCTCAGATGCTCTCCTCAGACCCTGGAAAACCTGTCTAGTGGGTGTGACAGGCTGTTGGGTGACCCCCATAGTTCCCCCCCCCCCCATCGCTGAGGCAGGGGCTGTGCTGTGACAGGTGCCAGGTGGAGGGGAGGCTCCTGGGCTGCTGCTCCGCTTGGCTCTGAGGACTTTGGGAAGAGAAGCCAGGAGGCAAGGCTCGTGCGCGTGTGGTGTGTGCTGCCCGCCCACTGCCGCCTGCTTGCACTGCTGGGAGAGGAAGTGCAGTCGGTTACCAATCGGGTTATTTTCATAACGGCTGTCTCAGGCTGGGGGGAGGAGGGTGGTGAGGGGGAGGGGGCAGAGGAGCAGCCACAGCGGTGGCTCACTCTCCAAACTAGGACTTGCTCAGCCAGTGGCCAGCAGCCCGGAGCTGGAGCCAGAGCCCAGAGCCGGGGCTCGCCCGCCCACGGGGACCCCAGCCCCCACCTGCCGCCCTGCCTTCCAGATCAGGTCAAAGGGGCTCCCCCCAACCCTCCCTTGCCTTCTGCTTCCTCCCTCCTGCATCTGTCTGGGTGGGTCTAGGGAGGAGGGGGTCCGGGTGGGCCCAGGCACCACCGTCCCCAGACGAGGCTCCTGAAGCTGATGGAAAGGGACTGGGAAAGAGGAGGCCCACCGAGCTCGGGACCCTGAGCCAGGCAGACCCCGTCGAGGTTAACACTTACTGGCCTGGTCGCCTCCTTCACCGTGCAGCTCTGGCCCACCTCTCCCCACTGTGCGGTGTGGTTTTGTTTGGTTGGGTTTGGTTATGGCAGGCCCCCTGTAGTGAGTAGAGACCTAGGAACTCTGCCTCGCCAGCCCCCCGGCAGGCCCCCCTTCCAGCCGTCCCTCCCTCCTTCCCTCAGACCTGGGGCAGGGGGAGCAAAGCAGCCAGAGGTGGCTTCTGACCAGCAGACCCTGGGAAAGCAGCACCAGGCCCTGGCCACTACGCATCATTTCCCAGGCAGAGGGGCGTGTGGGGCACTGCCCACAGCGTGGGGTGGGCACTCCAGCCGAATCCCACAAGGTGACCTGAGCGAGCACCTCTGGAGGCAGTCCCTGGGAGCCAGGCCTGATGCCAGAAGCAGAGGGCTCTCACAGCATGAGCAGATACCCAGATGGCTCTGGCTGCCAGGCTCTCTTCCTCATGTGGTGGGTGGTGGCCGTCCGGGGTACTCCTGCTTCCCTTTCTGGGTCCCCACCCCCACTGTGGGCAGAGACAAACCCCAAGAGGTGGCACAGTCCACACACCCTGGCGCTGCTGTGGGTGTGGGCTCTCCCATGCCCCTCCTCTCTGCCAGGTACCTATTGTCAGGTATTTTATACCAGAGTCTTAGCCGAACCTCCCTCATATCAGACCTTCCAAACTAGGTAGTATCATCCCCATTTGGCAGGTAAGAAAATTGAGACTCAGGAAACTTTGTCGATCAGCCCTGGGGAAAGCAATGGCAGATGTAGGAGTCCAAAGCCCGCAGGCTTTTCCACTTGAAACTGATATGGGGTGTGAGACAGTCTGGTGGGCTGGGAGGCCAGGAACCCTGTCCTTTTAGCCAGTAGCTGATGAAGCTGGGGCCCTCGTGTCCCCTCACCCCAGCAGCTGCCTTAGCCTTGCCGCTGCAGCCACACTCGCGGCTGTTCATCGAGGGCGTGTGGCCAGACCCCCCCCACCCCCCCCCGTCCGCATGTGTGTCTCCCCATAGCATCCTCTGTCCTCCCCAGGCTCCCATCAGCGGGCCCCATGAGTCCTTTCCCGCCCTGTCTCCTTCGGGTGTAAGAGGCTTCCCCAGCCCCCCACCAGGAGGCCGAGGGGCAGCCGTTTTGCTCTGCCGTTGGTGTCGGAACCCTGTGGGGCCTCCTCTGATGACCTTTGCACGTGTGGTATGTGGTATGTGGAAGGCGAGGGTGTGAGGTGAGAAGAAGCCGCCGCTCCGAGCTGCGCTGTGGGAAGAAACTCCAGGCCCAGGCAGAGGAAAGGCTGGGACAGGCCTGAGGCCAGGCTGGGCTTCTGACCAGACCCCGGAGAAGCCTCAGCAGAGATAGGAAGTCAGGAGTCAGGCAACTGCTGGCCAGAGGACAGAGGTTTCTATGGCGACCTGGGGAACAGGAAGCATGGGGCCCGGGGAGGGAGTGTTGGGAGCATGGAGGCGTGGGGGCCTCCTAGGAGAGCTTGTCATAAAATGTCCACTCAGCCAGCCAACAGCCTCCCTGGGCAAACGAGGAAACTGAGGCCTGTGAGGGAGGGGCTTTGCACATGGTCACCCAACCTCAGCCCGGCCTCTCCTGCCCAGCTGCCCACGCATCGAGGCAGCCAAGGAGAGCTCGGGCCATGCGCAGGCCAGGGCACGGGGGGAGCACCTATACGCTGCCCCCCCACACCCCATGTCGTGAGGGAGGGTACGGGCCACCTCTTCCTCCTGGTCCCTCTTGTGGGCTCTTGTCCAGCCCTCCCCGCTGCCCATGGTGCGCCTATCACCCCTCCCACCCCCCCCACCTCCCCCCGCACTGACTATGGCCTTTTGTTTTCTGAGTGACACTCGCATCAGGTGGTGTGTTCGGGTGACTAATCTCCTCCAGGCTGGGCAGCTGTCACAGGGCGGCCTGACCAGGCGGGTGGGGAAAGCCGACACCCTGGGGGAGCACTGGCAAGCCGGTGCCTTGGCAGCAGTGGGCAGCTGGGCCTTCAGGTTCCTCTTCCCGGGTGCAGAGCAGACCTCATGTCAGGCAGACCTGGGATCAGGTCCTAGTCCTGCCACTGGCCAGCTGTGTGACCTTGGAGCATGTTACTGTACCTCGTCAAGCCTCAGTTTCCTCGTCTCTGTAATGGAGCCGTTGGTCCTGCCTGCCTCTTGGGGTGGTGAGAGTGCTTAGCCCAGGTGTTGGGGTAAAGGGACGACTACTGCTTTATTATGGCTCCCTTCCTACCCCCGTCCCACCTGAGTGCCAGCTCCTGGCCCAGGAGGGCAGCCCCTGCTCTCCCTGTATCTCAGGTGCAGGCTTTGTCCTCCTCAGGTGGAGGCGGGTTCCAGCGCTGGCTCCGCATCGACCAGCTATGCACCTGAGCAGGTTACCTCCTTGCACGTCCTCAGGAACTGAGCGTGATGTGTGTTCTGTAGGGTGCTGCGGTTTATGAAATGGCACATGTTTGTAAAGGGCTCAGTGCAGTGCCTGACACGTGTGGGCGCTCCATAAATGTGAGCCTTGATGGTACTGATTTTTGGAGGGAGCCAAGAGCTCTCCTGCCCTTCTCCCTGTCACCGGCAGAGGCCGGGGACTGTAAGCGGCAGAAACCCAGAGACGGGCAGGCCTGAACACTGCTTCCCCAGGCGTGGCTGACTCCCTCTCAGTAGCCCTGCACCCATCCAAGGCCCTGGCCCTGACCCTGCCTGCCTGGACCCCCAGGGGTGGGGCATGGGAGGAGTAGGTGCTGGACATGCAGCCCAGGCCTGACTCCTCAAGCCCATCGCCTCCCACCATTTGTCCAGGGCTCCCACCCTCCAGGCCGAACTCCTGTCAGAGGCCCTTAGCGGGCAGAAGTATCTCCTGTCAGCCCCAGGCAGATGTCCTGTGACTGTGACTCAGGCCTCCCTGTGGCTGCCGGGGCCCAGGAGAGTACCTGATGGCCCCGGGCGCTCTGGAGGCATTGCCTCCCTGAAGGCCTTCCCCACTGTTAGTAAGAGGTAAGGGTGCAGGTGCTCCCAGTGGCCTGTGAAGAAGGGACAGCGGTGGGTAGGTGAGCTGGCAAAGCATCGGAGCCCATGTTCAGACCAGGTCAAGGGAGGATGGCCTGAGCAAGGGTGCTCCCCACACATCCTGCAGGAGGGAGCTCTGGGCGGCCCAGGTCAAGGTGCAGGTCACAGGCTCCCTCAGCAGAAGAGCTGACGGGTTTTCAGACATCGGCCAGCACTTTTCACACACAAATGTCCCTGCTGGGCCTCAGAAGGGCGAGACCAGTAGAGTGCTTACCGTTAGCCTCTCAGAGACAGAGCACGCGTGCCCAGAGCCCAGAGGCTCTCTCTTGGCCTCCCACACAACGTCCCCCAGTGGCTTCTCTCCCCACGCAGCCGCCTCTCTAGTTCTCTGGGGCCTTGATCAGGAGTTCCTGTTGTGGCACAGTGGAAACAAATTTGACTAGTAACCATGAGGTTACAGGTTTGATCCCTGACCTCGCTTAATGGATTAAGGATCCGACATTGCCATGAGCGGTGGTGTAGGGCACAGATGCAGCTCGGATCCTGCATTGCTGTGGCTGTGGTGTAGGCCAGCAGCTGGAGCTCCAATTCACCTCCTAGCCTGGGAACCTCCATGTGCCACAGGTGTGGCCCTAAAAAGAAAAAAATAATAATAATAATTAAGGCACGTGTCGGTTCTCTCCATTTCTGGTGCCACTCTCAGCCTGACTCCAAGGGTGGGATCATCTCAGAACTGAATTTCTCTTCAGAGAGCCTCGTTTTCTCACCATGGCTTGGTTCCTGCCACGTCGCAGGAGGGGACACCTCAGCCTAACCTGCCCTGTGTTGGTGGCACCACAAAGGCCCAACGAGAGGAAGAGCCTTGCCCTCAGTCTCTAGGCTGGCTCCCAGCTTCCAGCTTCTTTTTTCCTTTCTTTTCCATCAGCTTCTGGCAAGGGACCTGAAGTCATTTAGGCCCGAGCTCTGTGGATCATGGTGCCTGGACAGGGAAGCCAGATGGGGACTGGCAGCACTTCCCACCCAGCAGTCCTGGGCAGCACCGGGCAGGACTGGGGAGAGGCTACTGCGTCCGACAGAGCTGAACCTGGGCTCCCCCCGGGTCCTCTGGTTCCTTGAACACCCTGTTGACGAGATCGGAGGCCGTAGGCCAGCCCTCCCCCATTCCTCCCCAGTGTCCCCTCTCTGCTGAGGGCAGAGGCTGTGACTGGACTCCTGGGAGCAGGATGGGCAGTGGCCTGGCCCAGCTCCTGATGCTCCTGGTCTCTGTGCCCAACAGCCACCCTCCTGCCCCTGCCATGGAGACCTTCTTTAGGAGACACTTCCAGCGGAAGGCGCCAGGTCCTGGAGAGGGGCAGCGGCGGCCCAGTGGTGTGGGGCTGCCCACGGGCAAGGCCCGGCGCCGCTCGCCGGCCGGGCAGGCCTCCTCCTCCCTGGCACAGCGGCGCCGCTCCAGCGCACAGCTCCAGGGCTGCCTCCTGGGCTGCAGGGTGGGGGCCCGGCACTCAAGCCGCCGGCGCTCCAGCACCGCACCCCCCGCCTGCAACCCCCGCTTCACTGTGGATGAGGTGCCCACCCCGCAGCCCTCCACGGTCAGGGCCCGGCTTCTGGGCGCACCCCTGCTATTGGCCGGGCTCATGGGCATGGAGGAGGCAGAGGAGGGGGTCCAGGAGGAGGATGTGACCCTTACGTCATTGAGTGCCAGCTGGCCAGGCACCAAGAGACCAGGGCCACTTCTGCATCAGGACGCCCGGCCCCTGCTGCCCGTTCCCCACTGGCGCCGGCGCCGGGCCTCCTCCCACCTGCTGCCGGCCGACGTGGTGTACGACTGTGCCCTCTCGGGCCTGCACGGTTACTACCGGCGCCTCAGCCAGCAGCGGCCCTCAGGCCAGCATCCCAGCCCTGGGGGCCGAAGAGCCGCGGGCACCGCAGCCAGCCCCGGGATGCCCGCCCGCGTGCGCCCACTGTCCCGCAGGCGCCAGGTAGCCCTGCGGCGCAAGTCAGCCGGACCCCAGACCTGGAGTGCCCTGCTTGCGTAGGTATAGCTGCAGCCAGTGGGCAAGTGGTGCGGCCTCTGAGGGGCTGGCCTGAGGGTCCCCAGCCCGGGAACAACTCTGGGCAGTGCTCGGAAGGGCTGTAAGGAGGGCTCGGTTGCCTCGGAGATCCGTTCACGATCTTGGGCTGCAGCAGGGCGTCCTCTACCCTCCCTGTTGCCATCCCTGTCCTGACCTGGGGTTGAGGTCATGGCGAGGGCGGAGATCCCAGGTGAGGGGGGAGGAGGGAGTCTCCAGTGCTCAGCCAGCCTCAGCTGTCTCCTTTTCTGTAGGAAAGCCATCACCAAGTCGGGCCTCCAGCACCTGGCACCCCCTCCTCCTGCTCCTGGGGCCCCGTGCATCGAGCCTGAGCGGCAGATCCGGAGCACTGTGGACTGGAGTGTGAGTGGCCGGGAGCGGGGAGGAACAGGTGGGGAACCAGTCAGGGTTGGGGGTACTATGGGCAGCTATGAGAGGAGCCCCTGGGCCTGTGGGGTCAGGGCAGACCTTCTGGGGTAGCCACGTTTGAGCCAAGGGACAGTGGGGAAAACAGAACGGAGCAAAGTAGATTGTGGCTGCTGGAGCAGGTTTGTCTGGGAAGAGGGAGGGTTGGTGGGGCAGAGCAAGGGCCTCCTGGTAGGCTGGGCAGCCGGCACGCACGGAGCATGCTCCTCTCGTGGTCTAGGAGTCAGCAACGTATGGGGAACACATCTGGTTCGAGACCAACGTGTCCGGGGACTTCTGCTATGTTGGGGAGCAGTACTGTGTAGCCAAGATGCTGGTGAGTGAGCTCTGTGCGGCACACTGCCCCCTGGTGGTGGAGCCTAGTCTAGACTCCCATAGGCCAACCCCTGCTGACCCCAGGGCTGTGGCCCTTCCAGGGGAAGGTGAGAATGAGGCTCTACCTGAGCACCCTTGCCGTGGGGTGGGCTGCCTGAGGATGGCAAGAGGAATGGGGCTGTGTTCTGATACCAGGACTGGGGCTTTCCTAGTACACACAGGGCGAGGATTTCTCTGCCTATCCTGGGTGGAGTTCCCTGGTGCCTCAGGGACCCTCTCTTTCCTGCAGCAGAAATCAGTATCCCGGAGAAAGTGTGCAGCCTGCAAGATCGTGGTGCACACCCCCTGCATTGAACAGCTGGAGAAGGTGAGTGTGGTTGCTTTCCTGCCTATGCCCTTTGGGTGCTGAAGCCATCTCAGTGCACACACGTGTGTATCTATACACACATACTTGTGTTACACAAGCATCACCTGCCGGGGTGCCCCAGTGTGCATGGCAGTAAAGAGCCCAAGGACCCCAGAGCCAAAATGACCATGTTTTATTTGCCACTGTGTCCGCACGGCCCAGAACAAGCCTGGCACAGAGTGGAGATCATTGCCTATTATATTTGACAAGATGAAGTCATGAATGATGGCTGAGACACAATTTTATCAGCTCTCAAACTTACAGTTAGCAGGGGCCGTGCCTTGCTGAAGCTTCCTAACTCAGCTGTGTCTGGGCCAGTCCTGTGTAGCCCTGAAGCCTGGCTCATCCCGCTGCACGCTGCCACTGAGGAGACCTTTCCCCAAGGGCCATTGTCCTTGGTGTGTCTGCAGCTGGGGGTACACCTGGGCCGCATGCTTCTAGGAAGGGAGGTGGCAAGAATGCTGGGTGGGCGGGTCTAGGCAGAAGGTGAGAGGACTTGCCATGGCCCATCGGGGCTCCCTGGGCAACATGAGCAGAATCTGTAGGACTGAGAATGGTGCGAACAAGGCTAACATGGACTCCCCCGTCTCCTGACTGGTAAAGTGAGGTTTCCCTACAATTTTGCTAAGGCTGAAGCAGGGCCAGTTAGGAAAAGAAAAACAAATGTAGCCCCAGGCACTACAGACCCATTGCCACCTCCTAAGGTGAAAATTAAACCAGGATTCCACAAATGAGCTGACAATCTCCAGGGACCAGTCGGCAGGCAAGGACCCGGTTGCCTGCGTGTGTCTAAGTTGAAAATGCCGGCGGGTGAGGAAAAGCACAGGAGGCTCAACCTTGGTGCCCTTGTAGTGGGGGAGGTGGACACGGAGCCTGCAGTCCTCATCGCAGGAGAGTGAGCAGAGGAAGGAAGGATTCTGGCTAGCGGAGAGGAGTAGGGGTGCAGAAGGCCTCTGAGAAGAGGCGTCTCACATTCTTAGGGTTCCCAGGATGATGGGGGGGCTCTCCCTGCCTCACAGGGATGACTCTGTGTGACCTTTTCCTAGAGGGGGTGGCCGTGTGCCAGACCCCTCAAAGAGAGGTTCTGACATTTGGTGATCATTGCATGTTTCACAGATAAATTTCCGCTGTAAGCCATCCTTTCGTGAGTCAGGCTCCAGGAACGTCCGTGAGGTAAGTGCCTGGGGTAGTTGGGGCCCCGGGTTTCCTGCACTGTCACCAGAGTGCCAACCAGGGTTCAGCTCCTTCTAGGCTGTTCTGGGGCTCAGGACAGTACAGGGCCGAGGCTCTGAGGGTCTCAAAGGGGACGTCCTGGCTGGCTGGCCCTGCCTGCAGAGAGGGTGGGGCACCACTCACCTTCGTGCGTCCTAGGCCTCGCTGTCCTGCCTCTGAGCCCGAGCCCCCACCTCAGGGCCACGGAAAGAAGATTTCAGCCGCATCTTGCTTACACACAGGCAACCTTTCCCCCTCACTCACTCCAGCGGTGTGTCTCTTTCCCGCCAGCCAACCTTTGTGCGGCACCACTGGGTACACAGGCGACGCCAGGATGGCAAGTGTCGGCACTGTGGAAAGGTGAGGCCCCACCCACTTGCCCCGGGCCCTGTGGCTCCCACGCCTCGTGTGGCCCGTCCATCCCGGACTGCATTCCCAGAGTGCAGAGCTCACTGTCGGCCTGGCTGCGAAGCCCAGTTGGTTCCAGAACGCCCAGATCTCTGGGCTGAGCGGGAGAGCAGGGGGCGGAGAGCAGTGTGTCTGCACCGCTCTGCAGTCATGTGTGAACCCTTGGAAGGGCCCATAGACCTCTTCATTCATTAACTCAGCAGATGCATGTCGAGGGCCTGCTGGGGGCCATGCACCAAGCAGGGTGGGGGGTCCCTGTCCGCTGGAGGAGGGTGTGGCTTGCCGACAGGCTGCAAGGGGGTCCCTGAGCACAATCTGCAGCGGCCTTGGTTTTGGTGACCTATTCGTTGTTTGCGTCTTGTCTGTTACCTGAGTAAGCGCAGTCTCAGCGGCCTTCTCCCTGCTTCCTCCGTTCACTCTCAGTATCCAGCAGTATCGGGCACATAGTAGGCCCACAGTAAACATGTGTGGAATGAACAAGGAACTGAATGTGATCGGTACCATAAAGAACTTTAAAAGCGCACCAGGGGCCCGACAGGCCTGGGTCGGGAAGGAGGCATCAGTCAGGCAGATCACAGTACCACCCAACACTGTGACTTAACTTCAGAGCGTCCTGGACGCCTGGCTCAGCCTTCCTGCTCTAGGGACTGATTTCACAGTTTTTTTGTTTTTTAAAACATGTGCTCTGGGGGTTCCTGTTGTGGCTTAGCAGGTTACGAACCCAGCTAGTATCCATGAGGATGCAGGTTTGATCCCTGGCCTCACTCGGTGAGTTAAGGATCCGTGTTGCCGTGAGCTGTGGTGCAGGTCACAGATGCGGCTCGGATCTGGCATTGCTGTGGCTGTGGTGTAGGTCGGCAGCTGTAGCTCCGATTCGACTCCTAGCCTGGGAACCTCCATATGCCGCGGGTGCAGCCCTAAAAAGCAGCAATAATAATAATAAATAAATAAACGTGCTCATTGCCCTGGGTGGAGAGAGGCTGGTACCAGCAAGGGGTGGGACCGGCTGCCCTGGGCCCCGGCCCGGGTGCCCTCACCACCCTGTCCACCCTAGGGCTTCCAGCAGAAGTTCACCTTCCACAGCAAGGAGATCGTGGCCATCAGCTGCTCCTGGTGCAAGCAAGCAGTGAGTGCCGCTGGCCCACCCTGCAGGTGTCCCTGGGCTGTGCTGGGTGGGGGGCCTCACGTCTCAGCTGGGTCCGGCTCAGCAGCGCCCCCCACCCCCTTCTAGTACCACAGCAAGGTGTCCTGCTTCATGCTGCAGCAGATCGAGGAGCCCTGCTCCCTGGGGGTGCATGCCGCCGTGGTCATCCCCCCCACCTGGATCCTCCGTGCCCGCAGGCCCCAGGTGAGCCTGCCTGTGCCCTTGACCCCACCCCCGCCACACGTGGGCTCTGCCACCTACCCAGGGCCACCCGCCTTGTCACCAACAAACCTGCTTCCCTTGCAGAATACCCTCAAGGCAAGCAAGAAGAAAAAGAGGGCATCCTTCAAGAGGAAATCTAGCAAGAAAGGGCCCGAGGTTAGGCCTGGGGCCTGGGGGCAGCTGGAGGGGAATGGGAGAGAGGGGCCCACCTCTTGGAGTGCTGAGCCCTCTGGGCTGATGCAGCAGCTCAGCCACTGGCGGGTCGGTTTGGGCTCTGGGGCCCTGAAGAGGGTGGGGGTCAGATCCAAGTGGCCGCCCCGCAGCCAGGCCCTCTGTGAGGTCTGATCTGGAGGCAGTACGCAAGGGGCCCTGCTGAGAATGGGGAACCCACCTCCAGGAACAAGCCATATGTGCTCTCTGTGTCTCAGGAGGGCCGCTGGAGACCCTTCATCATCAGGCCCACCCCGTCGCCCCTCATGAAGCCCCTGCTGGTGTTTGTGAACCCCAAGAGTGGAGGCAACCAGGTAGGCACAGCCCCCCATCCGTCCTTCCCGGGGGCCTTCAGAGAAAACCTAATTCCGTCTCCACCCTTCACCCCTTCCTGGGCCTGGTTCCCACAGCCACGTGCTTCTCCACACCTCCACCCGCCACCCCTGACTCCTCCTCCCTGTCCCCTGTCACCTCCTGGCCTCCCACAGGGCGCCAAGATCATCCAGTCCTTCCTCTGGTATCTCAACCCCCGGCAAGTCTTTGACCTGAGCCAGGGAGGGCCCAAGGAGGCGTGAGTACCTGCCAGGGAGCTGCGGGGGGTGGCGGTGAGGCCTTGCCTGCTGCGCGGGTGCAGCAAACGGACCCTGACTCGTCCCTGTCTCCTGACCCCAGGCTGGAGATGTACCGCCGGGTGCACAACCTGCGGATCCTGGCGTGTGGGGGCGACGGCACGGTGAGTGCTCCTGCTCCTCCCCAGCCCCGGCCCCCACCCGGCCTGGCCTCGCAGCTCTGATCTGACTTCCTCTGGCCCACCCCCTCCAGGTTGGCTGGATCCTCTCCACCCTGGACCAACTGCGCTTAAAACCGCCACCACCTGTCGCCATCCTTCCCCTGGGCACTGGCAATGACTTGGCCCGCACCCTCAACTGGGGCGGGGTGAGCCCCCCGGGCCGGGAGCTGGGGTGGGCGGGCGGCGGGGGAGTCCCAGCCCCAGAGGGGCTCATTCCTGCCTCGTCCCCTCAGGGCTACACGGATGAGCCGGTGTCCAAGATCCTCTCCCACGTAGAGGAGGGCAACGTGGTGCAGTTGGACCGCTGGGACCTCCGGGCTGAGCCCAACCCTGAGGCAGGGCCTGAAGAGCGTGATGAGGGCGCCACTGACAGGGTGGGTCAAGGGCGGGGCCGGGGTGTCTGGGATCAGGGGATGAGGACAAGCACCCCACCTCACAAGAGTTGTCATCCAGCCTCTGGCACATGGTTACTGAGTACCCGCTGCTGCTGGGCCGTTCTGAGCAGCGAGCAGAACCAGGTCTCGGCTCCATGGAGCCCCCACAGAATATGGCCCGTCGGGGAGGAGGGTGGTGGGGGAAGCGAAGCTGGGGAGACAGGGCCAGCAGGACACAGGGTGTGCTTGTGGGGGGCCCTTAGCAGAGCCACCCAGAAGCTGCGAGAGCAGGGCCTGAGGCCGCGGCAAAGCTGGGGAGGGGGAGGCGATTTCTTGGGGGTGTAACCATGTGGGAAAGGGTTGCCTCTGGGAAGGACTGGGCAGCCCTCATGTCGCTCTCTCGGCCTTTCCCCAGCTGCCCCTGGATGTCTTCAACAACTACTTCAGCCTGGGCTTTGATGCCCACGTCACCCTGGAGTTTCACGAGTCTCGAGGTAGACAGCGTTTTGCTGAGGAGGCCTTGGGAGGCCGGGGAGAGAGGGTCACAGGAGGGTCCCCAAGAGAACCAGACTTTATCTCGTCCGTAAAAGACATGCATCCTCAGCCCTCCCTCCCTAGCCTGGGAAGCCCCGGCAGGCTCAGAACGACTGACTGTCACCTATTTCTTGTCACCCCCCCCGCAGAGGCCAACCCAGAGAAATTCAACAGCCGCTTTCGGAATAAGATGTTCTACGCTGGGGTGAGTCTGGGATCTGCCAGCTAAGCCCCCACTCCCACACCTGCCTGTGTCTCCCAGGGCACAGGGCCCCTGCCAGGCAGTGGTGAAGGACGCTCCCTGTCACCAGGTGGTGACGCTCTCTGTTCCCCACAGACAGCCTTCTCCGACTTCCTGATGGGCAGCTCCAAGGACTTGGCCAAGCACATCCGCGTGGTGGTGAGTGGGCCACTGGGTGGCAGGCTGCGTGGGTGGGCCCAGAGGGAGGGAGGCCACCTTGGAACGGACGCCCTCAACACCGCCCGGCGCCCTTCCTGCCTCTAGTGTGACGGGACTGACCTGACCCCCAAGATTCAGGACCTGAAACCCCAGTGCATTGTTTTCCTGAACATCCCCAGGTGAGGCGGGGAGGGCTCAACCTGGGCCCTGCCATCTCTGCCCTGCAAGCCTGTCCCCTGAAGCCCGTGGGTGCCCTGCCCTCTAGGTACTGCGCGGGCACCATGCCCTGGGGCCACCCTGGGGAGCACCACGACTTCGAGCCCCAGCGGCACGATGATGGCTACCTCGAGGTCATTGGCTTTACCATGACATCCCTGGTGAGTGGGCCAGCACAGGGCCCGCTTAGAGCCCCGGCCCTGCTTTGCCCTTGGCCCTGTCCCCACAGTGCCCAGGAGCCTGGCCCTGAGACGGAAGGGGGTCACCGAACTTCCTTTCATTGGCCAGGATGGGAGAGCTCATCCTCACCTCCTTCCTCTGGCTGGGGTCTCAGCCTCCCCCTGCTCTCTGTTGAGGGGGTCACTCTCAGTTTGTTCTCTAGCCAGAGCATCCCTGGGAAGGGCAGAGCTTGGGGTCCCTCCACTCCCCCGCTGGCCCCTGACCTGAGCCTCCTGTGCCCACAGGCAGCGCTGCAGGTGGGTGGGCATGGTGAGAGACTGACACAGTGCCGGGAGGTGCTACTCACCACGTCCAAGGCCATCCCAGTGCAGGTGGACGGCGAGCCCTGCAAGCTTGCGGCCTCACGCATCCGCATTGCCCTCCGCAACCAGGCCACGATGGTGCAGAAGGCCAAGCGGCGGAGTGCCGCCCCCCTGCACAGCGAGTATGTGCCCCCACCCCAGCCTCTGCACACCCAGGGCTCGACAGGCCCTGCCGCTCCCCAGCCTTGGTGTCTCCATCTAGAAGGGAGGCTCACGGTCCCTTGGGGCAGCAGGGAGGGGGCACATGGTTCAGCCCCTGGCGGGGACCAGCAGCCCGGGCAGGGCCCTCGCCGAGTGCCGTCTGTCGCCCGCCCGCAGCCAGCAGCCAGTGCCGGAGCAGCTGCGGATCCGGGTGAGCAGGGTCAGCATGCTCGACTACGAGGCCCTGCACTACGACAAGGAGCAGCTCAAAGAGGCCTGTGAGTGGCAAGCAGGGCGGGGGCACTGAGGAGCCCCGGGCCCCCTGAGGGCAGGGCTGTGGGGTGCTGATGGCCACTCTGTCCCCCAGCCGTGCCACTGGGCACCGTGGTGGTCCCAGGAGACAGTGATCTGGAGCTGTGCCGAGCCCACATCGAGAGGCTTCGGCAGGTGAGGAGCGGGTTCGGGACCTGCCTCGGCTGTCCCCGCCTGCCCGGGCTCTGGTCACCCCCCCAGCCCCAGGCTTTGCTTCTCTCCACAGGAGCCCGAAGGTGCTGGAGCCAAGTCTCCAACATGCCAGAAACTGTCTCCCAAGTGGTGCTTCCTGGATGGTGAGTACCCCTAGGGGGCTCTGGGTGGGACAGCAGAAGACCTGGCCCTGGACAGGGGCCCCCTTGCTCAGCACCTCTCTTCCCACAGCCACCACTGCCAGCCGCTTCTACAGAATCGACAGGGCCCAGGTGAGCACCCGCATCCTGCTCCATCTGCTGCTGGTTCCGGGTCCCGGGAGGTGGGGGGGCACCTCTCCTGCCGGCCCCCCTCCACAGCCGGGTGCAGTGAGGCCTCACAGTCCGTAGTGCGTACTCGCTGGTCCGTGTCCCTGGACGGGGCAGGGGATGGGGAGAGGGGGCACAAGAAGAGGGAGCTGGCGGAGTTCTGTGGCACAGCGGGTTAAGGATCTGATGGTGTCACTGCAGTGGCTTGGGTTGCTGCTATGGTACGGGCTCAATCCCTGGCCCAGGAATTTTTGTATTACCGCGGGTGCAGCCAGAAAAAAAAAAAGGGGAGCTGGTGTACCCAGAAAAGGTTCACTGGGTTGGGGTGGGGGCCTTGAAACACAGGTATCATCCCGCAAGACACAGAAGAGAAGGAAGAAAAGGCACTTCTGGCCGGGCCAGGTCACCGGGGTGAAGGCTCAGCAGGCTCAGCAGTGGGAAGGGGCTGGGCTTGGGTGGCAGGAGAGGAGGAGAGGGGCGAGCTGAGGGGACAGTGTTCCTGCTCACAGCAGAGGCTTCGCCCGGTGTGCTGGCCTTGACCCTCCCCCGCCCACCCCCGGCTGCCCTGCCCTGCCCTGACCCTCGGCTCTGACCTCCCCGCCCACAGGAACACCTCAACTATGTGACCGAGATCGCACAGGACGAGATTTATATCCTGGACCCTGAGCTGCTGGGGGCATCTGCCCGGCCTGACCTCCCAACCCCCACCTCCCCTCTCCCCACCTCGCCCTGCTCACCCACGCCCCGGTGAGTCCCCAGCCGCCTCCTGCCCGGCCCCGAATCCCCCTGTAAGCCCGCGCCTGCAGGTCCCCACCTGACTCACTCACGGGCAGCAAACGGAGCCAGGCCAAGCCCCGCCAGCGAGCCCTCGGCCCGTCCGGCCCGCTGCGCCACGGAGACCTGCGCTCCCTTCCTGGCTGCTCCCCGCCCACCCTTCTGTCTGACCCTTGGCAGGTCCTGTCCCCTTCCCACCCACTTCTGAGCACGCCACCTGTCCACACCGCCGCGCCTCTGGCCTCCTGCTCTCTCTCCCCAGCCTGGAACCTTCTCTCCCTGCACCCTGTGGTCGTGTGCCCTCCCCTGTACCCAGTCACTGCAGGTCACTTCCTCTTACACCACCTGAGCCTGGTGGTCCCTGACCCCGCTAGCGCCGGCTCCCCTCCATCACCACGGTCCCGCCTCGCTTGCCTCTCGGTTCCCTGAGGCCTCAGGTCTGCCCGCCTCTGGCCTTGACCTCGCCGCCTCAGACGCGCCTCCCCCATCGTCACAGAGCTGCCCCCCTTCATGTCTCAGCTCCGGTGTTTCCTCCTCAGAGGAGCCTTCCAGGAACCCCGTCTGCAGTTGCTGTTCAGTCTCCCTACCCTGTCTTGTGTTCTTCTTAGCACTTTCTGCTCTCAGAACACCTTATGTCTTTGTTTACTTGTTCGTCTCCCTGACTGGAATGTAAGCTCCCTGAGAGCAAGGTCTCCACCTGTCGTGTTCAGTGCCGTATCGCCCGTGCCCAGAGCAGCACTTGACATGTGGGGGGCACTCAATAAACTGTGGAACTTACAGGAGGCACCCGGGTCGGGGCTGGGGAAGGCGACGAGCTGGGCCCGCCATCCACAGCCCTGTCACATCTCATCCTGCTCTATCTGCAGGTCACGGCCAGGGGATGCTGCACCCCCTACAGGTGAGGCCTCTCCCTGCAGGGCCCCTGCCTCCTCCCTGGTTGTGGGACCGAGGCTCGGGTGGGGCGGGGTGGAGCCCATGCGCAGCCTCACAGGAACATAGCTGTGGTCACCTTCTCCACGAGCCCACAGCCCTCCGCACACGTGCCCCGACGGGCCCACTGCTCTGCACAGTGGTGTGTCACGTGTGTGTCCACACACCAGCACATGCCTGGGCCTCCAGCCCCAGAGTGTAACGGGCAGGTGTTCCATGCAGGTGAAGAGTTGATCGAGGCCGCCAGGAGGAATGATTTCTGTAAGGTACCAGTGCCAGGCTCTGGCTTCTTCCCCTTGGGGAGCGGGGCCTCTAGCTTGGGCCGAGAACGGATCTGTTCAGGTGCAGTCATCTGTCATCGCCTGGCCCGCTGCAGGGTCTCCATGTGATTGCGCTCCACCTGCCCGCCCCGTCCCTGTTTGACCCACAATTGGTGTCCCTCGTAGGGGCTTCCTGGCTCAGTCCGCTGACCCCGGTGCTCAGAAAGAAGGGAGTCTTAGAGGAACTGAAAGCCCCAGGGCTTGATCGTCATTGTTTCTGGGGAGTCCAGGGGCACCTGGGATGAGAGAAGCCCGAGGCCTCTCCCCTGCACTCCAGAAAGACCCCCAGACTCTAGGGACCCTGGGGTCCGTGTGAGTTGGGAAGTGCTTCTGTGGCTGGAAGGAGGGTGGCCCAGAGGAGCCCCAGCCCTGCCCTGCCTCCTGCCCCCAGCTCCAGGAGCTGCACCGAGCCGGGGGTGACCTCCTGCACCGTGACGAGCGGAGCCGCACGCTTCTGCACCATGCTGTCAGCACGGGCAGCAAGGAGGTGGTTCGCTACCTGCTGGACCATGGTGAGCGGTGCCACTGGGGCCCCTGGGTGGGGGAGGGAGAGGCTGCCCGGCCTCTCTGACCTCCCCCTCCCTCCTCTGCAGCCCCCGCAGAGATCCTTGATGCTGTGGAGGAAAAGTGAGTATCTGGGCAGGGCAGGACCCTGGTTACCTTGGAAACCGCCTTCATCGGCCCCTCCCACGTGGTTCTGTCAGAGCCCACAAACCCTTCCCGGCCATTTCCATCCTCTGCCCCCCGCCCCCCACCACAGGACCCTGAAATTCCTGCCTTTTCTGATGGCCCTAGGGGGCAGGAGGGCCCACAACACTGGATGGGGTTTACAGCCTGTTCTCTTCCCCCAGTGGAGAGACCTGTCTGCACCAGGCCGCAGCCCTGGGCCAGCGCACCATCTGCCACTACATCGTGGAGGCCGGGGCCTCTCTCATGAAGACAGACCAGCAGGTGAGCAGACCAGCAGGGGGGCAGGGAATCCACCGAGCACCAAGCCGCCCTTTCCCCAGCTCCGTGCTAGCGAGGGGGCCTGGGGGAGAGCTGCCTCTGAAGACGCAGGGCCGTCCTACAGCCTCACAGTCCAGACCCTGAGACCCTGAGCCAGCGAGGTGGGGCCACCGCCGAGCCCCAGGAAGAGGGAGCCCCTGCCTTCTAAGCCGGGAGGGGAGACAGGTCCCTGAGCTGATGGCAGCATCCCCCTCCTCCAGGGTGACACGCCCCGGCAGCGGGCTGAGAAGGCTCAGGACACGGAACTGGCCGCATACTTGGAGAACCGGCAGCACTACCAGATGATCCAGAGGGAGGACCAGGAGACGGCTGTGTAGCTGTGAGGCCAAGGCCAGAGCAGCAGCAGGGACAAGGACTGGGTCGGGCGGCAGAAGGATGAGCCCCTCCTCACCCACCTCACTGCCACATTCCAGTCGGAAGGCGCAGAGGGACCCAGGCCCGAGGGACCCAGGTCCCAGGGCCGAGCCCTGTGCTGCCCCCCTGAGGAGCTGCCCAGATCAGGGCTGGACTCTGAGAAGCTGGGGCGGGGGGGCGGTCTCACCCATTGCGCTGAGGCTCCAGCATAACTCAGAGGCGCAACGGGGAAACAGGAGACTGGACTGGGCTGGGCTGGGCAGGCCTTTGGGGGGACCGGGGCAGCCCTCACCCTCACTGCAGGGGCTGCCCTGGAGTTTAAGGGGAGAAAGAGGGCAGAGGGGCTCGAGGCCCTATCAGGGGGCCTTCAGGAAAAGGCTTCTGAAGCTTCCCAGGCCTCTGGGACCCCCACTCAGGCTCCTGGGAGCTTGGGCCTGGTCTCCTGCCCTGACCCCAACCCTCCCGCGGGCCTCCTCCTGGAAACACGGAGCCTGCTGCATCTGCCTGCGGCTGCCTGCCCTGCTTAGCACCTACCCCGTGACCCTCCTCTCTACCCGGTCATTTCACCTCCGACTGTGTGGCCCGGGGGTGGGGTGGGGCTCTCACAGTGACATGTTTACAGCTGGGTGTGACTCAGTAAAATGGATTTTTTTTCCTTTCTGCTTTTCTTTTTTTTGCGGGGGAGATCTTCCAGAAGCAGGGGGGTGTGCTGGGTTCCCCTCAGGCTGGGGACCCGAACACCGCAGACCCAGACCCAGACTCGCTTCAGGGGGTCCCGGTGCCCCTTTGGTGTGGGGTCCTGGGGGCTGCCCGGGACCTGACCTCGGCCTGGCTGCCGCGCTCGTCGCGGCTGGGGGAGGAGCCGATTTCCTCCTGCTTCCCGCTTCCCGCTGGGACGGTAACAATGAAAGTGAAAGAGGTAGAGCGGGGCGAGGCCTGGCTTCTGGGGCCCCTCGGCCCAGTGGCCTTGGGCAAGCCCCCCAACCCCCCGACCTAAGCTGCGTTCGTTGTTTAGGGGATCGGATGAGGTGGTCCCCGAGGCCCCTGGGTCAGAAGGGCTGGGCATTTGCAGCTGCTGCCGGGCCGGGTCTGGAACTTCTCTCAGGCGGCTCTTGTCAGCTCCAAATCCAGGTCTGCGCGCTCCTCCTCCCTCAACTCCCCAGCCCCCGACCCCTCCAACCTGCGCTTGGAGAAAGGCGGAGGGCCTCGGCACCCGCGACCCGTGCGCTTCCCCGGGGTTCCCGGGCCCAGCGCCCCCGACATCGAGCAGAGCATCTCCCCGCACCCTTAGTGAAGCATCCGAGGCGCGGGCTGGCACTTCTTCCCCAGCGTCTCAGGGGCCCTGGGAGATGGAGCAGGGCCTCGACGGGGTTAAATGCTGCACCCGGGCCTCGGGGGCCGGAGCTGCACACAGGCTCCCAGCGGGCCCCGCCCCGAGACCTGTGACACACCCGGGGCTCCGTGCTCCCTCCTGGTGGCCACCTAAGGCTTCGTGGCCGTGGAGGGAAGCTGGCGGCCAGCGGGGAGAGGGGACGGCAAGCAGGAGCCCAGGACCCACGGAGCCCGTGGTTGGGGGCCAGGGACAGGGCGTGCCAGGACCGGACGGAAGCCCCGGGCCGGGAGAGCTGGGCGTCTGGGGATGGAGGGTGTGGGGCCGACTGGCGGGAAGCTGGGGTAGAGGCTGGGGGCGCGGGGCGGGAGCGAAGGCGGGGACCGCGGGGTCGGGGGGGCGGCGCGGGTTTGAGGGGAGGGGGCGGGACCTTCCTCGGTGGGGGGGGGGGAGGGGGCGGGGGCCCATGTGACCGGCTCAGACCGGTTCTGGAGACAAAAGGGGCCGCGGCGGCCGGAGCGGGACGGGCCCGGCGCGGGAGGGAGCGAAGTAGCGCCGGCAGAGAGCGAGTGAGTGCGCGGGGCCCCGGAGGGCGCACGGCGGCCTCGGCCCCTCGGCCGCAGCCGACCTGGGGGCTGGACGCGGGGTGGGGGTCTGAGCTGCGTCCCGGGCTGCAGACGGCCCCCGGGGGAGACGCCTCCCTCCGTGCGCCCCGGCGGGCGGCGAGGGGCCAGCGCCCCTAAGTCCGCCGCCACCGCCTTACCAGCCCGACCCCTTGGGCCTGGAAACTGGGGAAAGGAGTTGGGAGGTCCACGCCTGCAGCCCCGGACGGGGACCCTGACCCGTGCTCTCCCCCCAGGATGCAGCGCCGAGGCTTCCTCCTCCTCGCCCTCTTCGCCCTGCTAGCGCTCACCGACGCGGTGGCCAAAAAGAAAGGTGATACAGGGGTTGAGGGATTGAAGGAGGGTCGAGGTGCGGCCGCGACCCCAGGAAGGGGTCTCCGCGAGAGTCTCTCCTGGCCCGGGTCCTGAGTTCTGTTCCCCGTGCGTTGTAGACAAAGTGAAGAAGGGCGGCCCGGGGAGCGAGTGTGCCGAGTGGACCTGGGGGCCCTGCACCCCCAGCAGCAAGGACTGCGGAGTGGGTTTCCGCGAGGGCACCTGCGGGGCCCAGACGCAGCGCGTCCGGTGCCGTGTGCCCTGTAACTGGAAGAAGGAGTTTGGAGGTGAGGTGGGGCGCAGGCGGAGGGTAGGCAGGGTGGGGGCTGCCTGGGCAAACCGGTGGCGAGGGCGGCTGGCCGCCCAGCTCTGACCTCCCCCCACCCCCACCCCGTACTCTCCCGCCAGCTGACTGCAAGTACAAGTTTGAGAGCTGGGGGGCATGTGATGGGGGCACAGGCACTAAAGCCCGCCAAGGCACCCTGAAGAAGGCTCGGTACAATGCTCAGTGCCAGGAGACCATCCGTGTGACCAAGCCCTGCACCCCCAAGACCAAAGCCAAGGCCAAAGGTTAGTGAAGGGGGTGCGGTCGTGGCAGGGAGCTGCCCCACCTGTAAAGGGAATGATGAAGCCTGACGTTCTGCATTCTGACCAGCGACGTCTTGATGTGTTTGCCCTGGGGCTCCCTGTGGACAGAGACCGCAGATAAGTGGTCCTGAGGGCCTTGCAAAAGGTGCTCAGGAGATTGAAGTCTTGGCTCCAGGAAGGACAGAGCTGTTCTGTTGGAGCGTTTGGCTTCGGATTCAGGGAAGTGGACCTGGAAGGGCTTAGCTTTGCCGTGTCTCCAGCAGGAGGGGGCAGTTGCTATGTTGGAAGGACTTCACAGTCCATATTTCCTCCCTCCCTTAGCTTCATTCCTGACTCACAGCAGCCCTGGAGGCCAACAGGGTAGAGGTGGATCTGCCCACTTCTCAGGTGAGGGGGCAAGGCTGTTGTCCAGGGCTGCTAGGACCAGGACAGGGACCAGGAACTTTTAAGTTTTTCTGATCCCAAGTGAAAGTCGAAGTTGGGGGACTGAGGACTGTCCAGCATCATAATGGCTGCCCTATCTTGCCAGTTTCCCGACCAGCTGATAGAGAGCCACCAGGGGGCAGAATTTTCTTCTCTCAGATCTGTGTGTGTCAGGGGTGGAGGTGTGGGGGGGGTCTCCACTGGGTCGCCCAAACCCCACTAATGCGGTGTTTTTTTGTTTGCTTTTTGTTTTTTTGTCTTGTGTTTTTTCTTGTTTTACAGCCAAGAAAGGGAAGGGAAAAGATTAGCAGCCAGGCCTGGATGCCAAGGAGCCCCTGGCTTTACTCGGGGGGCCTGGCCCACGCCCTCCTTCCACAGGCCCAAGAAATAACCCACCAGTGCCTTTTGCCTACTCGTTAGCTTTATCAATCATGCCCTGCTTCCTCCCTTTCATGCTCCCACCCCCACCCGCAAGTGCCGGGAGTGGGGATGGACAAGGGATTCTGGGCAGCTTGAGCCTCCTCCCCTAAAGGGATTTGATTCCCCCCTGGGCCCACTGTGCTCCTTCCCCCCAATGATGCCATTACTAAGAAACAAAATAAACTATCATTTTTTTTTCCCAATAAAAGCTCTTCTTTTAATATATAAAAGCCCCTTCCCAGAGAGTTTGCTATGGTCATTTGTTGGAGGTGGGAGAGTGGAAGAAAGAGGACTGGAGGGAATGGTGGCTTTTGGGAGGTTGAGGGCTTGGCGGTGATGCTTCCCCAGAGTTCATGGAGAAAGGACAGTTAGGAAAATTTCTTCCAAGGCCCCCTACTGACCCCTGGAAGGGTGCTTCCACCAAGTCCCCTGAGCCTTTCAGTCCTCTCTCTCCAGGGGCCACAACCAGGGCTGGGGGAGGGAATCCGGGACACTCACTGGAACGGACTCCCCATCTCCGCCTCACCCACGTAAAGGTCTTTTGGTCCAGCCCACTGTTGGATTGGAAATTTCTGTCCACTGGGAGAGTAGACATGGGGATTGCTTGTCTTCCCCAAGGGCCTCACACCCGCGGTCGCTGAAGCCTGCTGGGGAGGGGGGGGCATGTCCACCCCCATCTTCTTCCTGGTGACCCAGGCGTCCCTCACACTCTGCAGAGGCCAGCTCGGCAACACCACTCCCCACAGTCCCACCTTCGCTCTGCTCTGTGTGACCTGGGACCAGCTGTCTCCTTGGGGAGGGGGGCCAATTCTTCAGAATAACAAGGACCACTCTGCCCGGCCTGGGGCTCTGGGTGGCCAGACCTCTGTTCCTGAGTGAACCCCTGACCTCCCCCGCTGGCCCATCCTGAAGGTGACCAGGGCAGTGCTGGGAGGGGGCTGTGTTCGAAGCCCCTTCTGCCTGGCCTCCAGCCCACCCACCCTCCCACCCAACCAGAGCCTGGCTGAGTAGCTAGCTGCGGGGAGGGGGGATTTCTGCCCCTGGGGTGGGATCTGGGAGGAGGGGGCTGAGCCTACATGCGGGGTGCAAGGGGGGCAGAAAGCACCGATTCCAGCTGAGTGGGGGACCCTCCACTTCCTTCTCCTTCCTGAGCCTCCTTTCCCAGGCACCAGCCCCTATGCTCTTCCCCAGGGGAGCCGGGCTCTGCTCTGCTCCAGATGTCCATTCTCTCACCACCCTGGCTGGTCACAGTGGGGCCAGTGCCCACAGTCGGCCAGTGCCCCTCAGCTGCCTGAGGCAGGGCCACAGAGATGGGTCAGACGGTCCGGTTCAGTCACTTCCTGGGGCGGACTCTCCTCGGCCTGAGCAGAGATCTGGTCTCTGGATCCGGCCAGAGCGTCTTCCTCAGCCTCACAGGTCTTGGGGACCTCAGTTCCCTTCGGCGGCCAGTGAGCACAAACCCTCGAAAGTGCCTCCCAAACTCTCCCCCACAGCAGCCGAGCCATGCGGTCCCTCGCGCACACACCAGCGCCTCCTGTGGCACCCCTGCCTGCCTACCTGGCAGTGCCAATGTTCCGATACTGGCACAGCAGCAGGTGCCTAAAGGTCTTTTTAAAGGTGGCGTTGCAGAGGGCGTAGCAGGCCGGGTTGATGGTGCTGTTGACGTAGCAGAGCCAGTAGCCAATGGACCACACGGTGTCAGGGATGCAGCTCTGGCAGAAGGTGTTCACCAGGACCATGACGTTGTAGGGCGTCCAGGTGAGGATGAAAGCCAGCAGGATGGCAAAGATGGTCCGAGTCACCTTGCGCTCCCGGGCTGCCATCTGCCGCTTTTTGCGCACCTGGTTGCGGGCGATGCTGGCAAACTTGCGGGCCACATTGGCCGCCGGACGCATGCCAGCCGGCGTGGCAGGCACAATCTCGATGGCCGTCACACACTCGTTGCCCGTCTGCTTCGTCACGATCTGGATCTTGGACCACTTGGAGGCCGGATTGAGGGTCCGTGGCTGTAGGGGAGGCGCCGGCGCCGCCGGCGTGGTGGCCTCTGTGGTCGACAGCTCCGTGGGTGGGCGCTCCTTGGTGTTCTGGGTGGCACTGCCCGAGCTGGACTCATTGGAGGTGTCCTTGTCGGCCACGGGGCGCGGCGGGGGCGGCAGGACCGGCGGGGGGGCCTCCTCCAGCTTCCCGTTGCGCAGCTCCCCCCGGGCGGCCTCTCCCGGGGGCGGCTTCTTGACGCTCTGCTTCATCAGGGGGCTCTTGAGGAAGGCCAGGGGCTTGGCCTTCTTCTCCTTCGGGCCTTCGGGCCGGTGCTTGTGGACGCGGCTGCGACTGGCCAGGGAGATGTGGACGTAGAGCACCGTCATGATGACCACGGGCAGGTAGAAGGCGGCGATGGCCGTGCCGAAGGTCACCGCCGGGTTGGACAGGAACTGGATGAAGCACTGGTTGTCCGGCACCGTCCGCTTGCCCACCACAAACTGCCAGAACAGGATGGCCGGGGCCCAGAGCACGAAGGACAGGACCCAGGCGGCGGCGATCATGAGGCCGGCCATCTTGGTGGTGCGGCGGGCCGGGTAGGTGAGCGGCTTGGTGACGCAGAAGTAGCGGTCAAAGCTGATGATGAGCAGGTTCATGACGGAGGCGTTGCTCACCACGTAGTCCAGGGCCAGCCAGAGGTCACAGACCACGGCGCCCAGAGGCCAGTAGCCCTTGATGATGTACACGGTGTAGAGGTTCATGGAGAAAGCGCCGATGATGAGGTCGGCGCACGCCAGGCTGAAGAGGAAGTAGTTGTTGACCGTCTGCAGCTGCCTGTTGACTTTGATGGACAGCATCACCAGGATGTTGCCCACGACAGTCACCAGGCTCAGGGAGCCCGTCACCGTGGCGATGAACACCATCTCCACCGTCTCGTAGCGGTTGTGGGTCGCCGTGACCAGGCGCACAGACTGGTTGCCTGCGCTGCCGTTGACGGGTGTGACGTTGGCCATTTCGGGCCGTGGCCGTGGGCAGCAGACGGTGTCTGGGGGAGGAAGGAGAGAGCAAGGGGGTGAACCGTGGAAGCGGACGGACAGACGGGAGGGGCGAGGTGGGGTGAACTGGAGTCAGGGTGCCAGAGCGGAACCTGCAAGCGCTCTGGCGCGCCCCTGCCTCCTGTGTTGGTGCAGCCACCGTTTACGGAGCGCCTGCTCGGCGTGGCCCCGCTGTAGGTGCTGGGGTTAGAGGTGAGGGGGACACACGCAGGCCCCACGCTCACCGTCCTCTCGGGAAGACCTACAAATGCATGAGCAACACAAAAGTGCTAGAAAGAAAACGAGGCAGGTGATGGTGAGTGAGTCAGAGGACAGACAGGGACGGCTCCCTGCTGGGTGATGAGTGAAGGCCTGTTGGAGGATCAGGATCGGGATGAGGAGGAGGCGGCAGCTGGGCGAGGAGCTGCAGAGAGCGGCCTAGTCAAGGGCAATGGCAAGAGCAAAAGTTCGGAGGCCTGTCTCTGTGAGGCCCGCTGGGTGGCGCCCGGGGAAGCCAGGGGGAGGGGGAAGGCACAAGTGGTCTCAGACTTGAGACTGAGGCTCTGCCCGAGGTGTTCCTTCATTCACCCACTGGGTCATTTCTTAACCAAACATTACTAGGGACCTGCCCTCCAATCCCTACGGAAGGCGTGGGGACAAAGGCCAGAGTGTACACTAGCAGCTCGCATTTATTGTCTACTAAGTGCCGGGCACTTTCCGCAATTTTTATTTTTTTAATTTTTAATTATTTTTTTTTCCTATTTTTTGGCCACGCCTACAGCAGGTGGCCGTTCCCAGGCCAGGGATCGAACCCATGCCACAGCAGCCACCTGAGCCGCTGCAGTGACAACACCAGGTCCTTAACCCGTTGCGCCACAGGGAAACTCTTTTTATAGATATTAATGCATGTAATCCCTACAACAAACCTATGAGGTAGGTACTGTTATGTTTTACTACCTACAGATGAGGAAACCGAGGCACAGAAATGCTAAATAACCTGACAGAGATTCCACAGCTCCTTGACATCAGGTTGCTGTCCCAGAGCTAAGGGTTCTGGCAGAGGCCCAAAGAGCCATAGGAGCCAGTGACCCCACCTGGGGGAAGGCTCCCCAGAGGACCAGAAGAGGTGACATGGAGCTGGGACTCCAGAGAGGAGGGGGAGGAAGGTGCTGAGCAGAGAGGCTTAGGGAGGTAGTGCTGCTGTGGAATATCCCCTCCCAGGACCCTCCCCTGTCCCCAGGGCACGTGGCTGCTGGGATCTGTCAGGAAGACCTGGGAGGAATCAGAAGCCTAAAGGGCGTCTCAGCTGGGGAAGGTCACACAGGGCTTCCCAGTGGGCCAGCACCCACCCCAAGCCCCAAATGGGGACCCAAAGGGTGAGCGAGTGTTCCAGAGGGGAGAGAGGGGCTGCAGCAGGGGAGCCTGTGGGCAACCTCTGAGGGGCTCCTGTGCCCAGGCCCCCCAGTTGGTGAGCCCCACTGGGGTCCCCCGAGCACCAGGCCCCTCCCTCGTGCTCCTCCAGTCTCCTCCCGCTCTTCCTCTCCCCTGCATGTGAGGGAGGCCCACGCCCAGCGCGCCATGCCAGGGCAAGCCGCTCAGCCCAGCCTCCTTCACACCCGCCAACACACACACCATTACACACGCGCACGGCCCCATCACCACCCTGCCAGCCCCGCAGCTCACTGTCTATATACACAGGTCTGTGCGTCTGTAGAAACAGGGAGAGGCAGCGGGGTATGGAGGAAGGAGCCTGTGCCCTCAACCCCTGGGTGCGCCCAGGCTCCAAGACCCGTGGGGTCTAGCTGTGCGGCCTTGCTCAAGCCACCTCACCATCCTACACCTCTTTCCTGGGACAGCCTCCCTCTTGGAGGCCAGCAACTCCACTCCATCTCAAGTATGAACATGAACGTGAACTGGAGACTACAGCCAGGTGCCAAGGGGGACCCCCGCCTCCCCAAGCCTGGCCTCAACCCCCCTGAGCCACCGTCGCAGATGCAAACCTAGTATCCCGATGGCCTCATAGTTCCAATTCGCATGCCCAAATCCTTGGTTCATTGGAGAGGCTCAGAGATGGGTGGTGCCACCCCCAAGGTCACAGAGGAGTCAAGGGCAAAGACCAGATACCGCCCTCTCCCGGGGGTCTCTGACAGCCCTTTTCAGCGCTGAGAGACCCCAAAGCGGAACCTCAGGCACCACCCTCTGAGGCAGAGGGCAGAGGCACCCAGCGTGGGGTGGCTGTTGTCCCCAGGCAGGCGCAGCGTGGGCCAGAGTGATCTGTGAGCCAGCCCCAGGGGAACCCTCCCCTTTGTCTCCCAGGGTCAGGACACAGGCCAGTGACATCAGAACAGGGCTGGTGGTACCAAATAGGAAAGACATAATAGCTCCTGTTTATTGAGTGTTAACTATGAGTCAGAAATCCCTCTGAGCTTTTTATATAGATTATCGGGTTTAATCCTTACAGCCGCCTGAAAAGGCAGGTGCTATAAGTATCCTCATCTGGTCAAGATAAGTACCTTCTCACAGATGAGGTTAATGTTAATTAACTTGCCTAAAGTCCCCCAGTGTGGAGGTAGGGGCGGGGGCAGGATTAGAACCCAGGAGCCACCTTCTTAACCCCAAGGTGCTACTGCTGCCAGAGCTGATTTCCTGCCTCTGCTTTCCCTACTCAAAACCACACCTAGTACTGGATGGGGGGAGGCCTGGATAGGGACCCTTTCTATCTCCTGCCAGCTTCCCCACTTAGCTCTCCCAGAAGGGGAGACCTTTTGTCTCCATGGGGATAACTTGTTTCAGGTGGCTGAGGGTAGAGTCCCACCCTGGGCCAACTTGGGGAAAAGCTGCCAGCTGCAGACTGGGCGAGACAAACACTCTCCTTGCTCCCCCTCCCCCAAATGTCTTTCTAGACCCCCGGGGGTCACCCGCAGACGTTCTCACCGAAGCCCTCTCTGGTCCCGTTTCTCTGGGATCCAGGCCCGCCTGTAACCTGGGCAGGCGAGCAGCCGCCGCCCAGGGCCCTGCACACCGCTAGATGGCAATGTCGGTCCCTGGGTGCCCGCTCCGGACCTAGAGCGGGCGGCTGCTATTCGCCACCGCCCCCAACTCCAACGCGACTGGGAACGCAGAGGAGGTCCCAGGCCGGGCCTCCCAGGGGAAGGACGTGTGGCCGCCTCGCCAGGCCCCACCCGGGAGCAGCCGCCTTTGGCTCCGCGTAGGGTTCAATGGTGGGAAAGTTAAGGGCGCCCGGTCCCACCCCGCACGCGGCGGCGAGAAACGTGTGGGCGGGAAGGCGGGTGCGAGTTCTGTTTGTGTGTGATTACTGGGGAGCGCGAGTAGAAGCTAGTAGCTGTCTGCATGTGCGTGTGTGCGCTCGGCCACGCCTGGATACCAGTGCGCCCGTGTGCGTGTGAGCATGCTCGCGCCGTATGGACACGTGCGTGTGCATGCGTGTGTGTGTGTGCCTGGAATGCTGTGGCCGGGTGGATGCACACGGTTCGGGCGTGAGCTGTATCTATGAGCTTGGGTACGCGAACAAATGCAGCGCCCACAGTGGGTGACCCGCCACATTCTAAACACCCTTGCTGGGAGGCTCAGCCCAGACCTCAGCCGTCTGAGCGGGAAGGTCGGACCAAGAACCTGGATCGGACCAAGAACATGGATCGCGCCGCGCTCCTGTAAGGGGAAAGGTCGCCGGCAGGACCGCAAGGCCAGACTACAGTCTGGGCTGCGACGCACCCCCTGACCTTGGGGCGTCGTCTTAACTGAGCGCCCTGTGGTGTCTGCGTCCCCAGCGCTTTGGTGCCGAGTCTAAGACTGCGACTGACTTCTGTCGACGGGGCCCCTGCTAGAGTCGCTCAACCTTGCCCTACAGGTTCAACTCAGCGTGCTCACTGCGCAGTTATCATCAAAGGGCGCCAGGTCTGCCGGCAGGAGGGTGCGGGACTCCCGTGACAGGGAGGCCCAGTCGGGACTTGGGTCAGGCGTGTGTAAGATTCTTCCCCAGCCCACACTCCTAACCCTGAACCCCGCGGGAGAGGCACCGCCCGGCCCCAGCACTAGAGTGGGCACCCGGTTTCTCAAGCCCTGGGTTTGGACAGGCCTCGAGGGCCGATTTCGGAATTAATTACCCGGCCCATCTGGAGGCTCCTCCACGTCTCCGTGGTTGTCGAAGGGGGTCCTGGCTCTCCAGTGCCCCACCTTCCCCCAACCTCTTAGAGCGCAGTTCCTGCAGCCTGCTGGCGTGGGCGCCGTGCTTTCCCGGGTCCTGGAGCCCCCCTTTCCCGGACGCGGTGGGAGCGTGTGTCCCTGGACGCCGTGGGGTGGGAGTGGGGGTGGAGGTGGGGTGCGAGTCCTTTATTCCTAGGCGCTCACTCTAGGGCTCTGGGAAAGCTGTGGTGCCAGGATCTATTCCTGGGGCGGGAGAGGAGACTCAGGAGTTCACGGGAGGGAGAAGGGACGCAGGGGATTTGGCACCGACACTACGCCTGACACTTCCGCCACGGGGCTCCAGGCTTGACGCCGCATCTCCCGGTCTCCGAGCCTGGGAAACGAGGAGGGGAGTCCTAGAGGGGGGAGGGGCTCCAGGAGCGGGCAGGGGTGTTTTCCGTCGGGATTCAAGGTCGCTGATGAAGGATTCCCTGGACTGGAGTGGGCAGGCAGCCCCCGGGGGGAGAGGGGGCAGGGAGTCGGGCGGGAAAAAGGCTCCTTGGGGCTCCAGAGCCCAGCGCCTTGCAGGGCAGCCGGTGGAGGGCTGACGTGCGGGGTCCTGCCCCCGACGGCTTGCTTCCCCAGGCTCCTGGGGGGCTGTGGGCGGGCACACACGCTACCCCCTCCCTCCGACCTACTGAATGTCCATTCCTTCCCAGAAGAGCACCTGGAGAAGCCTCCGAGCGACTCCGGCCTTTCTTCCAGCGGGCCCCTCACCCCTCGGCCCTCTGCAGCTCCCAGCACCGCGCTCGCCCCGGAAGAAGCCCGGGGCCCTGTCCCGGTCGGGCACGCCTCGGCGAGCCTCAGGGGGTCCAGGCGCCTCGCGTCCTTCTCTCCCAACCGAGTCCCCCGCCCCCGCGCCGCCGCGGAGTCACTTACCCAGACACCTCCGCCCCGTTCCCCTCGCACCTGACAGACGGCGGGACCGGCGGGTGGCCCCACGGGCCAGCAGGCGGGGCGGGCGGCCGGGCCGCGGGCCGGGGGCGGGGACGGGGTGCAGAGGGGCGGCCCCTGCTCCGCCCGCAGCTCCCAGCGCTGTGGCTCCGACTCGCGCTCACGCTCGCACTTTTCCCCGAGCCGCGTGATGTCACGGGGAAGCAGCCAATCCTGGTGGGGCCGCGCCGCCCGCCCCGGGCCGGCCACCCAAAGGGGAGGCGCGGGGGGCACCACCCGGGGCGTCGGGGACCCCAGCTACGCGCGCCCCTCACTGGAGCCGGCCGGCAGCTCCCCACTTGGACACTGTGGGGGCACCGCCCACGGTCGCCAGTTCTGCTTAGCGGGGGGCGCTGCCCTCCTAGGAGGCTGGGGGTGGGGTGGGGTGTCCGCGTTGTCATGGGGACGAGGCGCCCCCTCGCGGGCTGGGAAGGGAGCTGGCAGCCCCGTCTGGCTACGCTCCCGCCTCCGCTCTGACCAAGCGCCCGGGACCTGGAGGTGGTCCCGCTCCCCGCCCGAACCTCACTCCTTACAAGGTCCCACTCGTAGCAGGACCGCGGAGTCGCGAGTGTTTGACCCCAACAGGAGGTACGGGTAGGTGGGACCAGCTCTACTGCCACGGTTCCGTCGGGGCAGAGAGCCGAGGGCCAGTGGTTTCTAGCCTCGGGTCTGCCTGTTGGCCACCCGGCAGTCAGAGAAGAGGGTCGCCGTCGGGGCCTGGGGAGGAGCTGGAGAAAAAAGCCAGGCGACGGTACCCAGAGGGAGAGAGGAGCCCGCTCATCGTACACAACCCCGCCCCGCCTCCCATTCCTGCCGCTGGGTTCCCTGCTCTCGCGCTCCAGGCTGGGAAGGGAGGGCGCACCCTCTCCCCAGCCCTGGGAATGGACCTGCAGTCAGCCATCCGCAGCCCGGGAGGCAGGTTCATTGATGCCTGTGAGGGAAAATCGAGTACTCAAGGTCACCCGGAGCGGAGCTCAGAGTGCGAACTGCAGGTCTCGAGGTGTTCAGAACCCCAAGGGCCGGACCCTCGGAATCTGGAGCTCTGCCTGCGTGTAGCTGGAGGGCCCGCTGGGGCGCTCGCGGGACCGAAAGCTGGGCGGTTTCAGCACCTCGGAGAGCTCCACCTCGGCCCTGACCTTGGCGGCTCCGCTGCTCCAGCGTTTCCGCCTCCCTGAGCGGCCCTTCCCCGGCCAGCCGAGGTCCGACTCGCCCTCACTGCCCGGGCCTCGAGGCTTGTTCCTCTAAACTCTGAGCCCAACCTTAAGACGGATGGTTCCTTCTCTTGGAAAAACAAGTCCTGCTCCCCCACCCAGGGCTTGGCGCGGGGGGCGGGGGCGGGGGTTCTGCGGTGTGTGTGGGGTGGGAGGCAGAGGAGACCTGGCAGTGGAGGAGGCCTCTGGAGCAGGAAAGAAGGGACGAGAACCTGGTGGGGCTCTTGGTGTGGAGTTCTTCGTGCAGAAAGGAGGCGGAGGTCGGGTCCCCAGCGCTCCCAAGGTGGGGGGTGGGGGTCGCTGGAGTCAGCAGTCTGGGCTAGAGTGAGAAGCCATCATCCTTTACATGAATGATCCGGTCTCCCATGACTCTCATAACCAAGGATGAAAGAAGCCCTACTGCTCTTGTTCCCACTTCACAGATGAACAGTCTCTGTTGGTTCATGTGACAATCAAATGACAGTCCGCATTGGTTCCCCTTTTCCATATCCCTCCTAGGGTCTGGGAGAGGGTGGTGCTCATAGGAGGGGGTGAGAGAGAGAGAGAGAGAGAGAGAAAGAGAGTGTGTGTGTGTGTGCATAAGCAGGATGTGAGGAAGCCAGATACTTAAAACTGTCAGATGGGGAAACAAGCAAGGCCACTGGAGGCCACAGAAACTAGAAGTCTCCAACCACTGCCTTGAGTTCTTCCAGAAACTGTCCGGCAAAGCTGCTTGCTCCAGTTTCTCCAAAATTCCTACTATTGGGTAAGGGCCTTTGGTCTCCCCCAATCCCAGACCCCACAGTGTAACTGTTGAGATCTGATTTAGAAGCCAGGGGACTTGATTTAGACTTTACTCTGTCTTTGCTCCAACTGGGCCCATGGACATCTTGGTCCATGAAGTCCAAAGAACTGCTCTGAAGCTCTTTCCTCATCTCCAATTGGGTTGCTGAGCTTGGCCCCACTGACGCCCACAACCTTGTTAAGATATGCAAGGGGGCCTGTGAAGGTGCTACTGGGAAGGCTCTACCCATCAAGCAAGGGCTAAGGGGTTGGTGTGGGGACAGAAGGTGTTGACAGGTAGGAACTAGATGCATCCTTGGCAAGAAAGTACAGAGGTGAGGCCAGGCAGGGCTGAATTTAGATCACCTCATCCACAAGGCCTCCTCATACTCCTTTTCCCAAAATAACAGAGCAAGTCAGGGTCCCATTTGGGTTCAAAACCTGGCTGCACTGGTTAGTTGTGTGGTTTGGGTATACCAGTACCAAACTCAGAGGGTTTTTGTGATAAGGACTGAGAATAAACATAGAATCCTCAGCACATGGTTTACACTCAACAATTCACAGTCCCCACTGTCAGACCAAGTAAATCTTCCTCCTGCTGAGGAGAGCATGTAGATGAAAGCAGGGACTGCACTGGGGTACCCTTCCCCTTCTATCCTTTAATGTGTAGTTCAAATCTCACTTCTTCAACAAGGACTTGTCCTAACCACTCCAGTGCTCTTGGTGCTGGAAGTAACTTTAAGAGGTTGCATAGCTCTGCCTCCCACTATAAAGAAGAGAGTGGAGAAAAGGCACATGGCTTGCTCAAGGTCTCACAGCTAGCTGATGTGTCTCTTTGTCCAGAATGTGCTATAATAATTTCTAAATAATTCTAGTGTTCCTCACCATATAACTCCTTGCCCACGTCATCCTTTGGTTTTGTCTCTGCAGAACCTATAATTCTGCACGCCCCACAGTGTCCAGGACAGAGTTGAGCACTCAAGTTACTGAAGAAGTCCTTGTTGCTGGTTTTCCTGTATACCTCTGTGAGAGCAGGGGCAAATATCCCTCTCTGGCTTTCTTTCTTTTTGGGGGGCTGTACCCACGGCATATGGAGGTTCCCAGGCTAGGGGTCAAATTGGAGCTGTAGCTGCCGGCCTACACCACAACCACAGCAATGCTGTCTGCAGCCTACACCACAGCTCACAGCCAGATCCTTAACCCACTTGGTGAGGTCAGGGATTGAACCCACGTCCTCATGGATACTAGTCGGGTTCATTACTGCTGAGCCACGATGCGAAATCCCTTTCTCACGCTTTCTAACTGGCTTTAAACTAAATGGCCAAGGCAGGTCCTGTACTCACTGTACTGAGGACACGAAGGGAAACCTGAGCAGCTACCAAATGGTGTCTTAGGGGGATGCCTACAGGTAAGACCAAGCTCCCTGCCGGCCAACCCAGACACCCATTAATGGGTGCTGTCCCAGAACTGGAGGGGAGCCAACTTTCTGGCCAGTTACATCTTCACCCCAGGCCCATCATCCTGGGTAGGAAGCAATCAAGATGAGTAATCTCGTTCTCACCTAACCCCCCCACCCACTCCTCACTGCTGTGAAGGCTGCCCAATCCTTAGCAGGCCCCCAGGAGGCAGGAGGTGGTGGTGGTACACAGAGATGGAGCATGAAACAGGTGGCAGCCCTTACCTGAGTGGCTTCTGCTGGGGCACCACAGGGCTGGAAGAACCAGGGTGGCTCAGTTCAGTGGTCCCAGTGTCTCCCCTCCAATCACCACCCCCTCCTCCACCCCCCATGGAAACGAAGAGAGAGGAGCGAGGTGAGGGGCATGTCATCATTTTAATGATGTAGATCTTTGGTGTTTCCCTCATTTGCAGTCAGACTATCCCCTCTCCTCCCACCACAATGTTTCTATGATGAGTTACAAACAGAAAAGAAATCACGTTTTCATACTAAAAACAAAATAATCAGAGCCTTGATTTCTCCACTAGAAACTACACATACAGTTCAAGATTCCACATGCAACACCTTAAATCACAGACCAAGACCTCACATTCTGACCTGGAGTCTCATCCCCTCCCCCAGCCTTGGGCTGGCTTTGGCCTAGGCTCAGGTAATACTGACACCCACAGTTGCTGCTCTGAGAGCCTTTGGGGGGGTGGGGAAGGTGGAGCTTGGCAGACAAGCCCTGGGGGCTGGCCAGCCTACCCCCCACCTCCTGAGTGAGGACCTGCCCACTGTCCCTTGACCCCGTCCTGTATCAGGCAAGCAGGTTGCCCCCTCCACTGCATGGCTGTTCCCCACCAGTAAGTGCTGGAAGTCCCTGTCCTCAGGAATCCCGGAGCCTGGCCTGACCCCTGACTGTGGTCTCTGGGGGGTAGGATGATTATAGAGAGGCTGAAGCTCTGGAAGGCTCAGAAATGGAGGTGGTTTCTGGGGGCTAGGCTGCTCCTCCTGCTCCTGGGCTCCTAGTGGCTCTGCCCACACGACAGGTGAACAGGGCGAAGATGCCCCAGGGGTCACTGTCAGGATGGTTTGGCCCAGATCTGGAAGACTGTTTGCCCTTCTGGGGGCTCTCTGCCCAGTGCCCAGTCCCTTGAGCCATGTTTCTAGGAGAAAGGAGGGGGGCGGTTCATGGCAGGGATACCCACTTTCTCCTGCACTCACCCCGAGCACAGCAGTGTGTGGCTCCCCTGGGCTCCAGATCCTGGAAGGTTCTAGTCCCTGGAGGCAAGCCTTGCCCATTCGACTGCCTCAAGCCTGCTGACCTGGACTCCCTGTCGACCCCCCACCCTCTTGCTCCTGTTCCCTGACGCAGCCTGCGGCTCCTCCGCGAGTCCAGTTCCCAGTCAGCTGTGAGGTCCGGTTTCTGCTCAGCGGTTCGAGGGGAGGCACCAATGCACACGTCTCTACCTGTTCCGTGGCTCCCCACTGGGGCCCGCAGCCTCCCCCCTGCTGCTGCCCCCGCCGTCAAGAAGGTGGCTGTTACTGGTCAGGTCGCAGTGCAGGGTTGGTCCCTCAGTGCTGGGAAGGGGCGCAGGAGGAGGGACAGGGGAGGAGGGGGGCAGGGGTGGCTCCCGCCCAGGGGTACCCGGCTGGTCCCAGGAGGCTGTCCGGGGGCTCAGGCCTCGCTCGGCCAGCTGCCCAGCTTCCGGAAGCAGTCCCCGAGAGGTGGAGGGCTGGGGCGAGGAGGCGCGCGCGGCCCCGGGCTCGGTGCCCGTCTGGGAGCTGCGGTGGATGCGGTGGCTGACGATGATGTTGTTGCCGAAGCCGCCCATGGAGGCCATGGTGGTGCTCTGCTCTCGCTGCACCACGGCTGTCATGCCCCCCTCCGCCATCAGCCGCTGGATCCTGCTGAGCGCGTCTTCCCCACTGGCACCGAGCTCTGAGCCCTCCCCTGGAGGGCACAAAGCAGGAGAGGGAATTAGCTGCTGGCCCAGGCCTCCGTGTCAGGCAGGCAACTGCTAGTGGGAGCTGGGGGATTCTAGCTAAAAGCAGAACCATGAGGCCGGCCAGTCCTTCATTCTGAGAGTCAATCAGAGGTTTGAAGGCTAGATCAGACTCCCCAGATGCCCATAATTCATACTTCTGTTTGACTGCTAGGGAAACCGAGGCCTAGCTGGCCCAGGCTGCTCAGTTAAGAGGTGGGGCAGGACCAGAAGCCAGGAGTCCGATTTTAACCCTCTGGGCACCAGTGGTGGGCTGGTCACACATCTCATGGAGGTGGCTGAGGAGGCGGCCCGAATGGATAAACTGATAGATCTGGCCCTAGGACAGGGCCTGCTGCTTGGTCTTTGGAAAGCCAGGGTATCATATGCAGTGTGGCCTGAAGGCAAAGGTCTGCTCTGCTCCACTTCAAAGCTCTGTGGTCTCTCCTCTTTGCTGTTCTGTTTATATCACACGAGGAAGATTTTCAACTGTTTTCTGGAAGGCGTTGATTATCTTGCTTTACCCACCACCTTCCCCAAGTTATTTCCCACATACTGTCCTCCTGGGGCTGGAGGTCTGATACCCTTATCTTTCTCGAGAGGCAGTCAACTGCGCCAGCCTGAGGCTTCAGCCCACGTCTCTAGGGGGCAAGAGGGAAGGTCGCGCTCCTTCTCCAGGGGGCCTGAGCACTCCCTTCCATGTGAGCAGATGAGGCTCTGGCTCAGATCTCAGTTCTCGCTCACTAGCTGCATGACCCTGGACAAGTCCCTCGCCATCCACATCCCTCAGTTTCCTGATCTGCAAAACATCCCGCCTGCAAGGTGCCAGGCAGAGGGAATGAGATCCTGCTCACCCCGGACCTGGCGCAGAGCGGGCATTCAGTTGGTGGTGGCTGCTGTGAATGGCCTGGACTCAGCAGGAGCTCCACCCTGAGGAAGATTCCTCCAGCCTGCGCTCAGCCCTGATGGGGCAGAGAAGCGGTCCAAGCCTGTGGGCGGCTACAGTCACAGCTCCTGGGCTGCCAGGGCTGCTCTACCAAACTACAGGTTTGTTTCCTGTGGCTACTCGTTGGCCACTCGGGATTCTGCAGTTTGGTGGGCTCTGATGGTGAGTTTTTCGCTTTTTAGGGGGTACTTCTCACTGGCTACCTGTGCCAGACTTTGCTTGCGCTCACACTGCCCAGAGCCTTCTCGCCTGCCTGTCAGAGCTGCACTTCACACACTTTTCCCCAGCACCGAGTGGCGGCTCTCTCCTATGTCCCACTTGCTTTTCTCCAGATTTCCTGGTTAAATTCTACCCTCCTACCCCTCAACTCCTTAAGGCAGCTGCCCTCACGCACTGCCCCCTCAGGCAGCTCAGTGCCAACTCCCAGGGCAGAAGGAAGGCAAAGCTGAAGTACTTCGCTGGGAGTTCTTCTGTGGGCAAGAGCCACCTGGCAGTGCGTGGGTCAACCCAGCGCCTCAGGGCCAGCACAGCTTCCATGCTGTGACCCAAAAGGGCTGCCTGGGGAGGGCCTATGGGGACCTCCCCGTGCTCACTGCCCCCCCCCCCCCCGACTGCTTTCTAAGAACTCTGCGCACTGAGGGCCTCCCGAGCCCAGTCTCGGGTGTGCAGCAGGCTGGCCCAGGGCCTGCTGGCACTGGAGCTCACTGGGCCAGGCTCTGCATCTGGTGAACTACCAGCTCTCTCCCTGCAGATCACTTCAAGGATCTGCTGCTGGCACTTGGGTCTGGGCCCCCCACCTCCCACCCTGTCTGCTCCCACTGTGCCTGTGGCTCCAATTCCGGCCACGTCGCACCACGACTGTGGCTGTCTTCCTTGTGGCTGTACTTTTCATCTCTCGCCTTTCCATTCAGCCTCCATGCTGCGCTTACCATTCTAAACAAGCTCTGATCCACTGACATCTGCTCCAGTTCATGGTCTGTTCAAAACCCAGGAGCTTCAAGAGTCCTCAAATAGTTAAGACTCCTTAGCATGACATTCAGGGACAGGTCAGGTCCTAGCCACTTCCCTAACCATGCCCTCCTCCTGCACCCAGCGACCTCACTGACGGTGACTCGGAGCTGCTGTACGCCTGCCTGCGCCCGTCTGCACACACTGAGGATGCTCCACTTGCCATGCGCTTGCCCATTTCCCCACATCCAAAGTCCACTTGTGGAGTTCCTGCTGTGGCTTCAGTGGATTAAGTAAGGATCCGGTGTTGCCACAAGTTGCGGTATAGGTTGCAGACACAGCTCGGATCCCATGTGGCTGTGGCTGTGGCTGTGGTGTAGGCTGGCAGCTGCAGCTCCGATTTGACCCCTAGCCCGGGAACCTCCATATGCCGCGGGTGCAGACATAAAAAGAAAAAAGCTCCTGGGGGCTCTAGCTGGGAGCGGCTGCTCCTGCTGAGCCCTCACAGTGACCCACACCTCTCTGCGTCAAGAGTTATCCATGGCTGTGGCACCTCCCTTCCTCGTCTAAGTTCCTGCAGGTCTCAGCCTAAGTTTTATTCCCCTTTGGGTCCAGTATCTAACGCATGAGCTTGCACTTGGTGCCTATCTGTCAAATAAACGTGTGGGTGAATAAAGGGCTCCCAGGCTGCCTACAGGCGTTTCAGACAAGGTGGCTTCTGAAGACTGGTCACATGTTACGCTTCTGCCATGGAGATGAACTTATATGAGGTTAATTCTGCTGTCTCCTTCCCTGTAGCAAAAGATTTTTTTCCTGTCTTTGAAAAATGGGAAATAAATTTAGTGTTGACAGGAAATCATTTCCTAGGCAAGTTCTAAGATACGTTCTGGATGCAGAGGCCAGGGTGGGATCGGGAACTTCCCACAGCCCCTGATTCTGGGGTTTCATTGTCCAAAAGAGAGGAGGAGCTGCCCTTCCCGACCTCAGAGGGCACACTACTGCAGCTGGTCTACTGCCTTCACTAGACAACACAAGCTCTAGGCAACTTTCCCAACAGTCAGGCAGAGAGTCACGGGCTCCCCAAATAGTGCAGCCCAGCCAAGCTGAGGCTCTGAGGGTCTGCCCTTGCTCAGTTCATTCAGCCCATGTACTTCCTGAGCAGGTCCTCTCCCTTTCTGAGTGACAGGGTAGGAAAGCTTTAAAGCTGGACAAGTAAAAATATCACCACCTGCAAATGCCCCCTGTGGTAGGCTCCTCCTGGAAGTCCCAGGCAGAGCTAAATGGATTTTTTTTTTTTTGTCTTTTTGCTATTTCTTTGGGCCGCTCCTGCAGCATATGGAGGTTCCCAGGCTAGGGGTCGAATGGAGCTGTAGCCACTGGCCTACGCCAGAGCCACAGCAACACGGGATCCGAGCCGCGTCTGCGACCTACACCACAGCTCACGACAACGCCGGATCCTTAACCCACTGAGCAAGGGCAGGGACCGAACCTGCAACCTCATGGTTCCTAGTCGTTTTTTTTTTTTTTTTTTTGCTAAATGGATTTTAATCAAACTTTTATAGAACGTGAAAATGAGGAATAGCCTGGGGACCCTTCGGTGCCAGCTAATGGGAAAGGGCTAGGAGGGGCAGCCCACAAAATGGTAACTGCCACCAGCTGGTTTCCTACACCAATAAACCTGGGCCCCTGGTGTGTCTGCAGGGATACACAGGTCTACCGACCCTGCCTTCTCCCAGAAGGGTTAACCAACCTGATGAGGGTTTCCTCTACATGTTCCTGCAGATGTGGCCACCAGTTTGCTAACCTGGAGAGAAGTGGCAGGGGTGTGTGTGTGTGTGTGTGAAGCACTGCAGGGCCAGAATGCAGGGCCCGGCTCCAGGCCCAGAGAAGACACGGCAGGCCCGTCACAGCCATCACAGGTCAAGGCCATACCCCTTCTTCCCTTACTGTTTTCTATGTGTGGACTTTCTAAAAGGGACTGGCGCTCTAGGCACAGTCCACAGGGAGCCGTCTGAGCTACCCTGCCAAGCCCTGGCTCCTGAATGCCAGCCCTGCTGAAGAGCACCTCCGGCCTCTGAAGGGCTCGCCTCTACCACCTGCTCTTCTTTGCGAGGAGGTAACTAGGAAGGAATAAAGTTCTGGCCTCTGAAACCAGGAAAGAAGACCTCCATCCCCCTGCCAGCCTATCATCCCGACTCCCAACTAGGAAAAAAGGAACTTAAAACTGACTGGAGTTGATGCCAATCAAGAAGAAATCAGAGGCTTCTTTGGGAAGTGAAACCACCAGAGGATGTCCTTCTTCTCCTGCTGCTCTTCACCGTCAGGGGGAAGGCCTCACTCCCTGTAATCGCCCTCCCTGCTCATCAGCCTCAGTTCCCAGTACAGGCCGACAGGGAAATGGTTTTGAACTTGGTGCTTTTGCAGGCGCTGTCCCCTCTGCCAGGAATGGCTGCCTCCCCACCCCATCCCACTTTGCTGGATGCCTTCCTACTCATCCCTGAAGGCTCAGCTCGGGTCACCTCCTCCAGAAGTCTTCCTTGAGCCTGAGAGTGGGGCGTGGCCCCCTCCTCTGTGGCCCTGAGGTCCTTATCACACTAAGTTACTACCTGCTGGGGGTCTGCCTCCCCCTCTAGACTTCCAGTTCTTGAGCAAGGACCAAGGCCTATTTGTCTTTGCAGCTCCAGCGGCTGACACATCTGGCAGACAGTCTGTAAATGGCCATGAGGTCACAGCAGAGGGGTTGCCTCAGACAAGAACCTTCACCTGCGGCTGGCTAGGCAAGCTCCAGCTCTCTCCTCTTCAGTGAGGCCCTTAGCTGCATTGGACCACCAGCTGCTAGGTCTGCACCAAGGGGTTTCCACCCAACAGAGTCAGGAGCCTCAGAGGTCAGAGGCAGCCTGGGCCACAAACCAAAAAGGGACTTAACTGTAAAAAAATGTCAGTTCATGGCCGGCAGTAAGGCAGCAACAGGGAGAGTGCCCTGTGTGTGTCAGGGGGTGGGGGTTGCAGTATAGAAAACTGTTCCCTGAGGTGGCACAGGCAGATTTGTCACTCTGCCCAGTGTACACCTGTCTTCTCATGGTCTCTTTTTTTAATGGCCACACCTGTAGCACATGGAAGTTCCCTGGCCAGGGACTGAATCTGAGCCACAGCTGCAGTGACACTGGATCCTTTAACCAACCAGGAGGGGCCAGGGATCAAACCCATGCCTCTGCAGTGACCTGAACTGCTGCAGTTGAATTCTTAATCCACTGTGCCAGAGTGGGAACTCCCTCGTGGTCTCTCTTGATCAGCATGCTGCTTAACAAAGACCTAGAAAATGCGGGTCTGTTTGAAGGCCGCCTTGTCTGGAGCCTGGAGCAGCTGGGGGCTGGGGTAGGGGGTAAGGAGAGCGACTGAGCGAGAACAGCCTGTTTAACACAGCTGCTGACAGACTCCAAAGGGGCTCAAGCGTTACCACTGGGAAGTGCTAATTGGTTCTCAGCAGAGGGAGGCCAGCGCTGAGCCAGGGCCGAGGCTGGCTGAGCCTCACCTACAACAGGGGAGAGGAAGGGGCTGATTGTGTGCTAGGCTGCACCAAAATGGCCATGAAGCACGGGGGTGTGAGGGCCTCACCTGTGGGAGTCCAGAATGTGTCAGGCTGGCGGGGGGAGACGAGCTACTCCATGGGGAGGCCCCAGAAGCCTGAGACCTGGGTACAGGTACAGAGAGTGTGCACAGCAGGAAGTCTCATTGTAGCTTTTTCTATCTAGGTGACGCTGTGCTCTCTCTTTGGAAGAACCACCTCAGTGCTTCAAGTTTAGAGGGTAAGAGGTCAGGGTCCTTGGGGGGGCTGAGCAAAGCTGTAAGAGAAGCTCAGTTTGCTGGAGCAGTGACCCAGATCAGGGCAATGATATTCCTGCCCTAGGACGCTCTTAGTGCCACCATATTGGGGGTACAGCGCCTGTCCACATGGAGGAGCCACGTGGAGGGGGTGATGATGGTCCCCACGGCCCCTTCCCCCCAAATCTTTCTTCCCTTAGGCAGCTCCTACCTTCACCAGGACCCGAAGCTGCTGTCCCTGGCTCCTGTATCTCCCTCTCCGTCTGTGTTTCAGCATTCTGCAGCTGAAGGGCCAGAGTCTGAGTGCCCTGAGATGTCACCGAGGTGGTGGGGTTCCGGGGCTGCAGCCCAATTGCATTCATCAGGCCCATATCTCTGTCGGTCCTCCACGTGGCTCTGCTGGTTCTAGGGAGAGAAAGGCAGATCGGAGTCAGGCAGGACTTGGGACAGTGCACCCCCAACTCCCTCAGAGCTCCGCCTGCCCTGTGCCAAGCCTTAGGGCACAGCCCGGACCAGGGTCTGCAGGGCAGAAAAGAAGCCCTGCATTCCCGCGGCTGCCTCCAGGCTGCAGTTAGCTCTGTGTCCTTCCTCCTTCAGATCAGTCTGTGCCCTGGGACAAGGAAAGGAGGCAGCAGAACCATTCAATTTTGCGAACCCAGCTGGTCTGGTCACTCCCTTCAATGAGGCGGCCCTTTCTGGGGAGGTAGAGATGGCTGGTATTAAAAAGCTGCTTACTTAGATCCAGGAAGCCACTAGCTGAGCACCATGGACAAAGGATGAGCAGTGGAAGATGGCCCTTTCTCTCTCTTTTTTTTTTTTTGCCTTTTCTAGGGCTGCACTCGCGGCATATGGAGGTTCCCAGGCTGGGGGTTGAATCGGAGCTGTATACACCGGCCTAGGCCAGAGCCACAGCAACTCGGGATCCGAGCCACGTCTTCGACCTACACCACAGCTCACGGCAACGCCGGATCCTTAACCCACTGGGCAAGGCCAGGGATCGAACCAGCAACCTCATGGTTCCTAGTCGGATTTGTTAAGCACTGTGCCACGACAGGAACTCCCAAGAAGGCCCTTTCTCTCTTTAGCCCTTCCTCCCTTCTAACTACATGCTGACAAGATATCAATTTAAATTCTTGGAATTTCCACCGAAACTCCACTTTGGAGGAAAAGCACCAGGACTCTTACGAGGCTGTTCTGGGATCCTCCTCCAGAGCCTTCTGCGAAAAGACCCGAAAGGCAGGGAGCACCAGCTGCTGACAAGTAAGGCCCAGGCCCAAAGCTATTATGCCCCCTTCCTTAGACATTTCCCAGGCACTGACCCTCAGGACAACTAGAGCTGGCAGCAGAGGGAGCCCAGGACTTTCAAGACGATCACCAGCCACTCTATCTCTAGCTGCTTCTAGGGATTACTCTTCCAGCTGTGCCTTGGACTTCCTCTAGGAAGGACAGGCTTTCTTATCAACCCGGCACTCTGTTTTCTCAAACTGTTCCAGTTTTCATTAATGAATGAAGTGATAAAATGAAGTGATAAGAGGATAAGCACCAGGTTCCTCCTCTCTAACTGGCCCCTGGGAAGTATCTGTGCCTGGGCTGCATCTCTAGGCAGCTTGGTCCCTGAGGGCCAGTCCTCTCCTGCGTACACTCCTCTCTCCTCACTGCAGCATGTGCAGACACCACGGCCAGGATGGGAGGGCTAGATGGTGGCCTAGCTTGTCTCAAATGAAGACTCTGAGAGCAGAGGTTCTCATCTCTTTCTTAGCTGTGAAACACTTTCCTTGAACATAATTGTGTGCAAAAGCTCAATGCATGAAGCAGATCAAAGAAGAGCTTCTCTGGTTGAAGATGGGCGCCCACAGAGTCCTGGAGCCTGGTCTGGAGGCTCTGCTCCAGAGCCTATTGGAGTTGGTTGCGGGGGGGATCCTCCAGCCAGCAGTGGCCCTTCTCCTTCACAAACTCACCCAGGCCTCTCGCTGCTGCGGCTGCTGGAGTGGACGGTGAAGACAGTCTCGTTCAGCTGGTCCCAGTAGTACTCAACGCCAGAGTTTAAGGCCCTGAAAATCAGGTGCAAAGGGCGGAGAAAAGGTAGAAGGCGTTAGACAGAACTCCGTGCAGTTCCTGGGGCTGGTGGACTGGCCTGGCAGCCCTCCTCCCTCTCCCCTGGGGCTGGGCTGAGGCATCAGGATGCTCAGTGTGGAGCAGATCAAACGAGTCTCCAAGAGCCCTAACGCCTATGTCTCTTCCACCCCCCTAAGCCTAACTGGCTCCCTTTGGGGTTGAGAGAGAACTAAAAGATAGCCACGCCCGACAGAGGCAGTGAGTTCTGGGTGTATTTCAGACACATGAGAAAGGAGCTAGAAGAAGCGGGAGAGGCCGTGGAGATAGAGGGTGCCGTGGACAGCCTTGTCTACAGGGTGAGCTCAGTCTCAGGAACAGATGGGTCTCACCACGGGTCTTCCCTGCAGCCGTGGGGGCCGGGAAAAAGGAAAACAAGGCCACCCGGATATTACTCTGCCTGGAGCTCAGAAGTCTAAGCAGGAAAAAGCTCCTGCTGAGCCAGAGTAGCCCATCTCTCTTTTGATTCTGGCCCTAGAGCCTCCTCTGCCAGGCAGGCTGGACAAGCAATTGGGAGAGGTATTCCGAAAGCGGGAGACGACCCAGGAAGGGCTCAGAAGCTTCTCCTGGGGGAGGAAGGAGAGAAGCTAGAGCAGTGACGGGCTGGACTGCTGACGGCGGGGAGTTCTACCCACTAAGCTCTGTGGGCTACCAACCTTTCCCTGCTTCCTTCTTTTCTTGCAGTGGAGAATCAAGTAATCCCTGCAAACCTCAACTGGGCACAACTGCCAGAAGGGAAGCAATGGGCTCTCATCTTTTTTTAAAGGGCCGCACCCACGGCATATGGAGGTTCCCAGGCTAGGGGCTGAACTGGAGCTGTAGCTGCCGGCCTATGCCATAGCCACAGCAACAGCAGATCCTTAACCCACTGAGCGAGGCCAGGGATCGAACCCGTGGATCCCAGTCGGGTTCGTTATGCTGAGCCATGACAGGAACTCCGCCTCTTTATCTTTTTATACTGATGTGCCACCTCAGGCAGCAAATGCGGCTGCCAGTGGTAATTCCCAAAACCCAGGACGGCTTTGCTTCTAAAGATTCTCTGCTGGAAGCGATGTTACCTGGCACCAATCACTGCATTGAGAGTGGGGTGCTGCTGATGGGGGTGAAGACAGGAGGACAGGAGTTTGGAAAGAGGTGTCTTTGAGCTCTTTGATTAGAATGCCAGTGTCCACTGTAAGAGATACTCAGAATAGCCAGCTCTGGTCCTGAGTAGGCCAGGGCGTGCACATATGCTTGGAGAGCTCTGCTACAGATGGAACTGCATCTCCTCAAATTCATACACCAAAGCCCTATGCCCCCATGTGACTGCACCTGGAGACATGGTCTTTAGAAGGTAATTAAGGTTAAATGAGGTCATATGATGGGACCCTAATCCAAAAGGACTCTGGCCTTGTAAGGAGAGGAAGAGAAAGACCTTCTCCTTCTCCACCAAGTGGGGGCACAGTGAGAAGGTGGCCGTCTGCAAGCCGGGGAAGGGGTCCTCACCAGAACTCACCCACACTGGCACCTAATCTCAGACTCCCAGCTTCCAGAACTATGAGAAAATAAATTCTGTTGATTAAGCCACTCAGTCTATGCTATTCCATAATGGCAGCTCGAGCTAAGACAAGCTCCAGTGAAAGCCAGCTTTTTAACCTGGAGGCCAAGGTCACCATCCTTTAATGACAGAACTTCTTTAATAAAGAGCAAACAGGGAGTTCCCGTCGTGGCTCAGTGGTTAACGACTCGGACTAGGAACCATGAGGTTGCGGGGTCAATCCCTGGCCTCGCTCAGTGGGTTAAGGATCCGGCATTGCCATGAGCTGTGGTGTAGGTCACAGATGCGCCTTGGATCTGGCGTTGCTGTGGCTGTGGCATAGGCTGGCGGCTATAGCTCCAATTTGACCCCTAGCCTGGGAACCTCCATATGCCACAGGTGCGGCCTTAGAAAAGACAAAAAAAAAAAAAAAGAGCAAACAAATGAAGGCCAGTGGGTTGTGAGGATCAGCCAGGAAAAGATGAGTTGTGGGGGGTGATGTAAGTGATTCCTTCCTAAAGATGAGGATTAGATAGGACAGGGATCTAACCAGGCCTGCACGGTGAGTGACTGTGTCAGGAGGCTATGCAACCCTCAGGTGAAAGGAAACAGGCCTAGGCACTAAGCCCCCAAATCCACTGCTAGAGGGACACCAAGATTCTGGGGATTAGGCTTCATCTGTGGGAAAGAGCGACAGCCAAACAGAAGTGCTACTCCTTTTCCTGCTCTGGACTAAACCCCTCCTGGCTCCTCCCAGATGGCCCGGGGGCAGCAGATTTGGCGTGATCTTTTCCAGACAGGCCTCTAGAAGGTAGCACCCTCTTCCTCTTCTGAATACTCAGCTATTTTTGCGGGGGCTGTGTGAGAACGACGGGGACACTGGAGGACAAAGGGGAGGGAGAAGCTCTTACATGATGAAGAGGCCAACGGTCAGAGGTCAACAAGAGAGACCCCCAGAAAACAAAGCCACCCCTGCAACTTTTGATGAGCAAGCCCTGGCTGCATAAGGCACCACGTGAAGCCAGCTGACAGGGAGACTGTGATTTACAAACTTGTCAAGATTTATTGGCAGGTGGCAATACCATGTGGTTCCCCGCCAAATCCTTTCTCTGTAATTCCTGCTAGCCAGGGCTGGCTGGTGACAACAAACTGCTCACATCAGACCTATACCGAGCCATGTACTGCGCGACCAGGAACCTTCCTTCCTATCTCAGAAAAAAGACCACCTGAAGGCACATCCTCTGAGCTGCGACTGCTGCCATGACATTGACAGCCAAAGGGTCCCCTCAAACGCTTCCTATCTGGCATCATGCAACTGTCAGCAGCTCCAAGCTATGACTCTGGCCATTTACGGAGGAGGTGAAGTGCCACAGAGAATGGGGTGATGGAGACCATCAATGTGCTGCTCCATTCTCCACCCCATCCCCCAATCCTCTCTGCTCCCGACCAAGGGGTCCAATTCCAGCCATGATTTGTTCCAACTTCTGTGGTCAGACCAGCCTGACTACCAGCAGCTCATGGGTTTGGCTGAAATTTTGGGCCCTGTACCAAGGAAAAGAGTTGAAAATACCCTCTCTGGCTACTGAAACTTCAATACCCAATATTGCTTATTACCGTTTGTTAAGCTAAAGAATGGTCGCAACCATCTCCTTCCTCCCTGGTCTTAGGGAGGATGAATGAATCACCTCTGTTTGCTCTAGGTTCTTTCTGGAAGCTAGACAAACACACAGAGGGATAAAGAAGAATGGGAAGGCCCATCAGGGTCAGGCTTTTCAAACAGACTTCCACTTAGCGCCTGGCTTCCTTCAGCAGCCCCTGTGAGCTGTGCTTCAGGGCTTGGCTCAACAGCCCTTGGGGCTCCCTGCAGACAGCTAAGAGCTGGCCTGGCTTCCTTGGTGCCACAAGATTCTTACACAGAACTCTGGCTCTGAATGTCCCAACTTCTACGGAACATGCCCTTTGAGAACATTCTCCTTTCATCTATCAGTGATGTGGCTGCAGAGGCTTGGGCCACACAGCTCTCTCCTTGGAAGGAAGGACCGTTTCCAAGAAGACTGGCACTACCCCCATCATCTCTGTGTCGTGAGAAAGAGTTGGCACCTGGATCTCATGGGTCAGCCTGAGAGATGCAGTCTCTGCGGCTCTCCTTTTGATTCAGAGGTATGCCTGTTCCTGGCTTGGTTAGTGATGCTTGATTACAACCACTGTGTACAGAGGGGACAGAGCTAGAGCCTTGTCAGGTGTTCCACACTCAGCCAAAGGGCTAGACACCCCATGATCCCAGCCTACTTGTCTTCTGACATGAGTCTCTGAATGGCCTTCTGAGCTGCCACTGAGAAGCAGGGGTCTTCCTAGCAATACCTGCCTGCACACACCATGCCCCTCCCCCCAACTGTAGGGCTGATCCATGAAGCCAGAAGTGGGCAAGCACCCCCTGACGTCAATCTGGTACTTCACGCCCACTGTGGTTATTGGTAGGGGTACTAGCTGGGCTGGCGGGCAGCCAGAGGCACAGCCGCAGCTTGGGAGGAGCGGCAGGTTGAGGAGCAAAGCAAAGGAGAAAGAAGCAACCTCACCGCTAGGCAGGGTGGGTGACGGGGTATTAGCCACTGTAATGGCTTTGAATAGGAGCCATGGCCACTGGCCTGTCTCCTTAGCTGTGCTAAGAATTTCTGTGCCTGGAGAGATGGAGTGTTTCCTCGGGCCTTTTTCTACTGTCAAGTGGGGTTTTAGTACCATTAAGAGATGCCCAAGGAGCCTTTTACCTCTGTCTTTGTGTTTTTAGAGAGTGCCAAGGCTAAGACAGTGGAGGAGAAATCAAGAACAGGGTTGAGGAGTTCCCTGGGGGCCTAGCAGTTAAGGATCTGGCATTGTCACTGCTGTGGCATGGGCTCCATCCTTGGCCCAGGAATGTCTGCATGCCTCGGGCGCGGCCAAAAAAAGCCAACAACAGTAACAACAACAAAAAAAACAGGATTAAAAGCACAAGATGTGGTGCAGTTGCCTGTGTTTGAGACAAAGGCAGACAACCACCTGTTCCGGAGAGAGGGCTGTAATCTTGGCCCAGCTGGCTGGCTGGCTGGCTGGCTTGTGTGCCCTTGGGAACGGGTGTGCCAGGAAGGTGTGTCACACAGCGCCAGGCGGCAGGCAACAACCGAGCTTCTACTCCCCTATTTTTTGTTCTCCTCATTCTAGGCCAGAGACCAATCACAGACTGTTCAAAAGCTGTAAATGTTCTCACTCATCCTCTCTTATTTCCCACTGCATTGATCACCTGACCTGCTTAAACGCCTCACATGATCTAGAGCAGCATTCCTCACCTGAGGTCTTAAGAGAGTTACAAAATTATACGTGTGTTCTTGTGGTGTATTTTTCTGTGGAAGAGAGTGTGTTGCTTTCACCAGAATTCTAAGGGGGCTTTTGATTGAAAAAGGTTAAGAATCAGCTATAGGAAAGAGCTCTGGATCAGAAAGTAAGGAGGCCTCATTCTGGCATTGATCGGCTGGGAGGCCTTGGGTAAGTCTTAACTTACTTACCTGGATAGTGTTCACAGTATTTCCTGCCTAAGTACAGAAATGAAGATGACTGAGAGCTGGAAAAACTTTGAACAACATGGGATAAAGTCATGTCCTCTTAATTTATGTGGTACCCTTCAATACTGGCCCTGAGGTATGGGGCATTTGCCAACATGACCTAAGAAATCAGGAGAAATGGCAGTACCAGAAAGGCAGGCTCAATTAGCTCTCTCTCAGTCCAACACAACCTGGTCCATGATGGGGTGCTGTTTGCTGTGTCAAACACTAGTGCTATCTTGTCGTGGAAGAGACTTGAGTTCCTGGTGGGTAAGAGAGCTCCCCAGGCATCCCAAGATGGCTCCGGCCTGCTGAGACTCTGGATGCTGAAGACAACATATGGGGAGAAAAGAGAGGCCAAAGCCAGCTTCATGTTTGGCTGAGGAGTCTGTGACTCACACCAAGTATGTAGGCTGGGGTTTCAGATATAAAAGCCTTTGTGGGGCCATGACAAACAGGGAATCGAGATGCTGCCTCTGTAAGAGCACACTGCTTTTGCAGGGGAGGGGGCTGGCTGTTTGGCTGGGACAAAGGTTAGTAGCTGGAGCCACAAACAAGGCAACAGTGCTAAGGAAGGACGTCTTGGAGGAATAGGGGAAGAAAGGCCTAGAAGTAGAGTGTTGGTAAGAGTGAAAAAAAAATTTTTTTTTTTCTTTTTAAGGCCATGCCTTCGGCACATGGAGGTTCCCAGGCTGGGGGTCAAATCGGAGCCGAAGACACTGGCCTATACCACAGCAACAGCTACACCAGATCTGAGCTGAGTCTGCACACTACACCACAGCCTATGGAAACACTGGATCCTTAACCCACTGAGCAAGGCCAGGGATTGAACCTGCGTCCTCACGGATACTAGTCAGGTTCGTTACTGCTGAGCCATGATGGGAACTCCTGGTAAAATTATGATACAGAATTATCTTCCAGTTTTGGAGAAGATGTCTGATTCCTTTTATGAATTCCCATGAGAAAACAGAGTTAAGATAATCAGTCTAATGTGCTTTGGGGGAAAAAGAAACAGTGCAAGGCAGACGGATCCTAGGACTATGGACAGGCCAAGGGGAGGGCAGTTACAGAGATCTAGTGCCCTGGCTAACAGAGGCGCAGTCGTGAAAGAGGCAGGCTGTGTTCTGGAAAGGGACAAGGAACCAGTGAGAGGAGCCTGAGGAGAGCGTGGTTGGGAGAACCCAGTAGCAGTCTCCCAGCTCCAAGAGCAGTGTGACTAGGTCAGGCTCAGACAGCAGCCTCCCTTTGGAAGGGGCTCTGAAAATTCAAGGTGGAATGAAGAGCTGCCCTTAGAACCAGGTTTTCTTTCTCTCGGGCAGCCAACTCACCCCAGCTGACAAGGACTCAGTGAACAGTCACCACCAGTCCAAAAGAACTGACCCAAATACATACTTCAGAAAAAATCACCAAGGGTCCTATCAAAAGGCAACAGGGACACTCCCAAGAGCCAGAGACCGAATCAGACCAGTCATATTGTGCGCACTCTGTGATCTGCAGAATACCCCCAGAGAAGACTCTGCAGCAAGTGAAGGACAGCATGAGGACGGCCTGGAGGCCGAAGTGGCACTTAGTCGGCTGGAACCCTGCAGTGGCCCACAGAGCAATCAGCCTGATCTGCACTGAAGCACAGAGTGTCACACTCCCCACCTGGCTGGGTGTGGAAATTGATGACAGGCCTGGCTGACTCCCGGGGTCTTGAGTGAAAGGATGCTCACACAGACCTCTCTCCTCCAAAAAGCCAGAGGAAGGGGAAGGGGTGTCATCAGGACTCAAGGCAGAAATGCTGTGGTTCCCTGCCTTCTCCTACCCCCTACTTCAAGACCAGTTAATAACCATTTTGATTTTAAATTGAGCTTTTCAATCTGCCTTCACTATTATGAGCCAGAGCCCCAAGCAGAAAGGAAAACAGGCAGGACACAGACATAGCCAGGCTGTTAGAGATCAGTGGTTTGACAAATTAGGGCTTTAACAATACTCTATTTCCAACTTTATTTCTTAAATTAATGTCTATGGCATTTACACAAACCCAAGACCACCTGTGGAATTTTTCAAAAAGGGTTTAGAGCAGAATCTTTGATATCTATGCTTTGGCCTGCAGGGACACTTAACTATCACTAGGAAACCAGAGAACAAGAGAAAACAAAGAAAAAAAATACTGCCTTCAATTTAATCACACATAATAACCACACCAGTCTTTTGAAGATTTCTGAAATGGAGAGCTAACCTTACCATTCCTAAGGTGAAAAGGACCCTTTAAGGAGTGACGCTGAGAACGGGGCAGGCCCTGGCAGGATTCAGAGTTTTCATCCACAAGACCCACCTCACCAGCCAGAGCCACAGGTGAATGCTGAGGACCCCCTGCACCCCCACCCTGCCGACCCCTCCCAGCCACTCACTCTGGTCGGCAGATCACCAGGTCTCCCTTGTTGGTACCATAGGCCAGGCCGAGCCCCGGCTCGGGCAGCCACCGGGCAGAATTGATGCTGACATGTCTCCGTTGGTCAGCAGGCATGGGGTAAAGGACGTTGAAAACTCTCTGGGTTGGGGAGAAAGAGGGAAGAAAAGAGAATGGGGGGAGAAACAATTTGTTACCAAGAATAACAAAATGCAGGAAGAAACAAAGTGCCTTCTACTGCCTGAAGCAAGTCACTCACAGGAAGGCGAGGAGACGGTGGGGGGTGGGGGCGTGGGATGATTCTTAACATATATTTGTGGGAGTTCCAGTCGTGGCTCAGTGGTTAATGAATCCGACTAGGAACTATGAGGTTGCGGGTTCAATCCCTGGCCTCGCTCAGCGGGTTAAGGATCCGGCATTGCCGTGAGCTGTGGTGTAGGTTGCAGACACGGCTCCAATCCCACATTGTTGTGGCTCTAGTGTAGGCTGGCGGCTGCAGCTCTGATTAGACACCTAGGCTGGGAACCTCCATATGCCTCGGGTGCGGCCCTATAAAGACAAACAACAACAAAAAACATATATTTGAGATCTTGGGGAAGTACAGGGGAGGGTGGGCCCCTCTTACTTGAGGTGAAGGACCCTGTCGGGGGATACCAGGGGTACACTTGGATTTTTGCGCAGGAGGGTTCACTGTGCTCCCCTCAGCCTTTACTATTTCTCACTTCATGGCTTTGAAGGTAACCCCCTGGAAAGCCCCAGGCAGAGCCTAGCACACCAGGAGGGACTGCCCCGCACTTCCCTCTGTCCAAACAAACCAGTGAGAGCCACGCACCACTGGTAGTCCTGTTACCATGGAAATCAGAGCGCTGTCACTGCAACGGGGAACTGAAGGTGACAGGGGGGTGGGAGGGGGTGCTAACATCACAGAATATTCTTAATTTATCTAATTAAAAGCAATGTTAAAATTGCTATTGTTAAGGAAACCTAAAAAGTGCAGTAAGATGTAGGAAGCAGGGCAGAGGGGAATCTGCACACACAGGTACCCGGTTTCTTTCTAGCTTATACACATTATCATTAAACAGGTCATTTCCATTTCTCAAAGGGAGTCTCCTTTTATTAGTCCACATCTTTCCAAAGCTAGTATTTTCTCAGGGGGCAGCTTAGCTGTGTCTCAGTGGGCTGAAGGTGATGTCTGGCTATTGACCTACACAATGTTCCAGAAGCAACTTTAGTCAGAGACAGGGGCAGGGCAGTAGAAGAATGAAGGACATACTTTAAGAGTTAGAAAGACCTAGGGTTTGGATCCCAACGTCACCGCATGACAACTTCGCAGATCTCTGTTTTAAAGGAGACAGTACAGCACCATCACTCAGAGTGGGGGAGATTAAAATCAATAGTGGATATAAAATCCCCGGTGCAGTGCAAGCTCATAAACGGTAACTGTTGTTACCATTACCAGGAACCTGCATCTGGGGCTTCAAAACACATCATCAGGGCCTATGAAAATGACATGAGGCCAAGAATCTATAAACTGGGGTTTCAGTAAATACAATGTTTTCTCTTTTAACCTCTTCGAGATTCATAAAATAGAGATGAACTTCATCTGCCTTTACCTGTCCCAAAAGGTTGATGGAAGAGGAAAAAAAAATGAGAGAACAAATGAGAGCATGATTTAGAAATAAACATCAAAAAATGAATTTAGGGCAGTATAATAATGACTATTTTTCAGGTTATCCTAACGAGAGACATCGTCCCACCCCACCCCCAAAGGAAAATACCGAGCTAAGGGTCCACACTATTTACAGAAATCAAGTGATGGGGGCTGTGCACTTGGGGACATCTGTTCATGTGCCTTGGGTACTGCTCTGACCGTCCTTTCCCGGGACAGCTGCTAGACTGCAGAGGACAGCAGCTCACTGGAATGCCGCAAACCCAGAGAATCCTGCTATAAAAATTCTCTGGCTTTTGTGGTGCTGAGGAACGTGTCTGGGCAGCTAATGGCACGGTGCCGAAACCGCCCTGCTAGGGTCCTGAGGTCGAATGGTCTGTTACAGATATGGAGCTGGTCTGGTCTGAGGCACAACAGTGCCCTCCCTGTGGCTGCTGCTACATTAAGAACCATCTATGCCCCCCCAGCTGACTCCACTCCAAATGTAGGAACTCACCAGGGCTCCTTAAATATCTGGTCTGAGGAGACTACCGAAAAAGAGCCAGATGGAGTTGATGAGTTTCTAAACTAGTCATCTAGAACACGGTTGCCTAACCTTTGGATAATCTCTTCCTTGCACATACATATCTGGCAGGAGCCTGGAACAATTCATGGCTACTCCTCTTCACCAGCCTCCCTGACTGACTTGTCCGCACAGATGGCGATTCAGCCTTTTCCCTTTTGCACCTAATCGGCTCTTTCCCTTCAAATCAGGGGATGGATGTGGTGCCTTCATCCTTTCTCCCAGAGGTTTTCACTGTTCTAGAAGATCATCGATGGTTTCTTCCAACTTACAGGCTGTCTGGTTAAATACGACTTGGGATACACACTAAAAGGACAAAGTGGTTATGATCAATCGTGGATGGGATTACTGAATCTGTTTAATTTTCCTTCTCCCACAAGTCAGATGATGTAAGTGGAAATACACCCACCAAAGTTCAGGAGGGATGTGTGCTAATTTCAGAGGGCTGGATGAAGGGAGCCTCTTTCTTCCCCTGTGGCAGCTCTAATGGGCCTCACAGAAGTCTCCCCTAAAATCCTAGTGAGTCATAATTGTAGGCAATGGGGCAGAGGGGCCAGAGAAAGTGGTGTTGCAAAAAGGAGGACAATAGGATTAGTGAACCAAATGCTTTAAGGTTGTGAATGTTTTGAGCAGGGTCGAATAAGAAAAAGAAAATTCTTTTCTTGAAATGTTCCAGACCAGGAGAGAAGCAAACAAGCCTCTCACGTGTCAGAAACTTACCCTTTTATAGTCTGTTTCTGCAGAGGGATTAAGAAGCAAATACGATCAATTTGCTTCTAAGTACAGGAACTTGCTTTAGGGACAAAACCCTCAAGAGGCCAATATGATGGGTGACCCAGCTTAGATGAGACAAGGTCAGAGTGCTTGGAGACAAGTAATTAAAGGCTGAGACCCCTAGACCTTGCTGCAGAGATATTCACAACCTCCATGGCTCTAGGAGTCACGGGGCATTGATTTGTCCTCCGGCTATGGCAGCAAACTGCCCTCCCCCATACCCCTAATACTTAAACAGTGCTGAAAGGGCAGCTCCCAAGAGCCCATCTTCTCCAATGGTTGGGTATTAGGCTAAATCCTGCTTGGTGGCAGGAAGCCAGAAAATGCCACGTGAAGATCAGCAGCCTCCAGAATTCCTGATAAGCACTTGCTTGCTTATCATCCTTCAATGTGGGGGTGGGAAGGAGGGAGATGAGGGCAAAAAGATGAGGATGGCATGAGAGCATAGAGGATGCAGGGTGGGTAGGAATCGCGGATTTACAGATCCTGAGAGGTCATCTGATCCAACACTCCTCATTTCACACATGCCTGAGACTAAAGGACCCTAGAGGAAGGAGAATCTGGCCTCTTTCGAAAACCACCCAGAGGTGTAGTTTCCATTCCTTCCTCTGGCTGGAGTTTTAACAGCTCTTAAAGTACTTCACGGAGGGGGAACTTCTCCTTACAATTAGCTCCAGAGACAAGAGAATAATATCTGGGCAACAAGTTCCCCAGTGCTGACAGATGCTTAGGTAGCTCTGGCTGCTCCTAAACCATTTACAACTTTTGGCCATCAGTCTTTCCAACCCAGTGACTGGCTGATCTGTGTGAGTCTGCTCACAGATTTCAAGCCAGGCTGCTCCAGCCCTGTAAACCTGAAGTTCACCAGCACTGAAAAGAAAGAAGATCCGAGACAGTGTAGAGGAAGCTCTGGCCTTTGTTTTGAGGCACCCCAAATATCTCAGGTAAAGTCTTCCTTAACACAAATCAGGTGCCCTGAAGCTCCTCATCGGATGTTAAGGACAGAGCCAAGGGGGCTGCCAAAAAGTCCCTTCTCTCTGACAAAAGTGACACCTTATGAAGCTACAACACCAGATCCCATTATACCAGAGGAGGATTATCAGGACCTGGGGACCTTTTGTGGGGCTGGATACAAAACTCAGCTACTGATTCATGTTTGCAAAGTTCTGGTTTCAACCTATCTTGGCTGCAGCCATTCCCTGGTCTATGACAAATGTTGACAGAAACCCCCTCCCCAAGAAGGCTCTTCTCATTTCAGTCTAACATCTGTGAAGGGAAGTGGAATCAATAAGCTAGAAGGAACAAATCTTTTAGAGTCAGTGCAGTCTCGGCACATCACCAGGAAATGAGTCAGGTCACCAAGATCTTCGTAGTTCTAAGGGAGGGGGAGAAGATAATGACTCCTCCATTTCTAGGGTCCACGACAATCTTCTGTAGCATTTGCCCCTCCATCCCTCAAACTCTCTGACTAATAGGAAGTAGGAGCAAAAGAAAATAGTTCCCACATCAAAACTAAAGGGGTCTTGTTTCTTGTTCAAACAGACAGGAAAAGAATGAGAGGTAGCCAGAGGAGCTCAGTGGGAAACCTTCCTTTCCATCCTTTTAAAATTTAGAGGAAAAATGCATGGCTGCCCCCAACAAGATGCTTTCTTTTCTACTGCATGTCAATAAAGATCAGACCATTAGTCCGAGCAGCAAACTGCACTGCTCAGATCAGCCTAGATAAGAAGCTAAAAGAAAACAACAACAACAACAACAAAACTGGTGGTTTTCTTGTTTGTATTTGGGAATCTAATCATCTGTAAAGCCGGAATCTTGCCACAGTGGCAAGAGATCAAGTGCAGTCGGCAGATCTCTGTTTTAACTAAGACAGTGGAAGCTGGTTGGGAGAAGGAACAACTCAACACCTAGGCTGAAGGGCCATGAGAGAAAGCGAAAGCCAAAGGGGCTTTGAGGAAGAAAGGAGCTGTGAGCAGGAGAAGTGCCTTCTGGGTAATGATGGGAGTCAAGGGAGGCTTTAAGCTTTCAGAGAGGGTTGCTAGAGAACTTACTTTCTGGGAAGGGGGAAAAAAAATCAATAAAAAGCAGATGCTAAGAGACAGTTGACCTTTCCATTGGAAATGGGTGGCTATACCCCTTGTCACAGGCTGAGAAACATATACAATATGCAAAGCAGGCAGGCAGAGAGATACTACGGTCATCTTTACTTTCTTTTAAGCTGTGGATTTGCTGAGATTCATGAATTATTGGAGGTTCCTCGTTCTTAGGAAAATCTGATTGTTTTTCAGAAATTTAAATTTCTTTTATTGTCTCCAAGCCTTCTTTATATTCTACTTTGGGGTTTAGAACTCATAGAATGTTGATTTTCAAATGGTTATTTATTTATTTATTTGTCTTTTTGCTATTTCTTTGGCATATGGAGGTTCCCAGGCTAGGGGTCCAATCGGAGCTGTAGCTGCCGGCCTACGCCAGAGCCACAGCAACACAGGATCCGAGCCTCGTCTGCAACCTACACCACAGCTCACGGCCACACCGGATCCTTAACCCATTGAGCAAGGCCAGGGATTGAACCCACAACCTCATGGTTCCTAGTTGGATTCATTAACCACTGAGCCACAAAGGGAACTCCCCACCTGTTCCTTTTGAAGAGATCCCAAGGACCCTCAGAGAATAAGAATTTTAGTTTTAATCAGCCTAATGCTTTCCAAAGGCCACCTCTGGCCATTAGAGTTGAAGCACAGAGATTACTTCAGCTGAGGGAGCTATTCCTGAGCTAAATAAAACACCAAGGCACTCAATGTGCCTGGAAATCCCAGAAGTTAAAATAATTACTTCCTCCTATACTCACACCTCTGTGCATAGCACAAGTTCCTGAACTTTCTCAGCTTTCTCAGTCTCAAAGGAAATGACCAAATGAGTAGATATTCAGCTCAGGTAAGGGAATCTTTCAACGTACTGCAATACATTCATATATTCAGGTGAGCCATATATTTTGAAAGAAGCAAGTTCAGCACAAGAGTTATATTAAAATACTTTCAGCTTCTACAAATGCAAAAGTTCTACTAATTCTTAAAAAACAGAATGTTTTGTCTTTCACTTTTGAAACATCCACTGGGAATTTATCATGTCTCAGAACTGGGACTCCAACCCTGAGAAACTCACTGATGTTGGGCAGAATTGGACATGAGCAAGACATTCTGTTTTCATAAGAAATTATGTCTAATACTTACGTTCAATTACCATTAACTGAGGCACATGCTAGGCGCACTGATGGTGCTGAGGAGCAAGGGGTGTGCTCATGTAAGTGTAGGAAACACACCGCACCCAAGATTTCTACACAACACACACTCCCAGAATGAATGCCAAGTGCCTCCTGTGTGCCAAACACTGTGAAGGCTGGGGATGCAGCAGTGAAAAGCCGTGTCAAGAAGCCAGTCAGTCATTGAGTCTCTATGCACCCAGAGGGCAGGGACCAGATCCATTTTGTTCATTGCACTGACAGACCTAGCACAGTACCTGGCCCAGGATAGGGGCTCAGTAAAACTTTGTTGAATGAAGAGAGAATAAAATGCAGCATAGGCTGAACTCCACTAAGAAGCCATGGAGGAAAGAAACCATCAAAGTCGGAGGAATCTGTCGTGGAAAAATTTGCCTAAACTAATGGCTTTGATTGCAGCTCTAATGTTATTTTTAATTTTTTATCTTGCCCCTCCCTTCTCTGACAAATCGCATCAGAGACACCCCTGACTTCTCCCATAACCCTCCCCCCTTTCCACAACGTGCTAAAGAAAGGAACTTTTTGAGGATAGATGCTTTGTACCACATCTCAGAAGTCAACTTTAAGATAATTGCAGCGGAAGCAGCTTTTAATCAACTGACAAGCAGCTTTAAGAAAATTAATGAGGACAAAAATCTTAGGAAGGAGTAAATCATTTCTGACAACAAAGCTGTCTCTCTTTTATCCCAAACTCCCCTTGAAGAAATAGTACCCTTCCAGGGTACAAAAATAAAATATCTTTATTTTTGGTTTTTGCCACTCCCAAGGCCAGACAAGATTAAGAAGCTCAGTTCCTTTAGATTTCTGGAGAATATGCTGGACTGAATTGGAGTTCTTAGTCACTTTTGAAAATCAAACTTTTAGAATCTAGAGAAGTACAGATGACTGGATTTTATCCCAAGCTAAAAATTCAGGACAAGGAGGAAGTCACAGGAAAGATTATACTTTAAAGAATGGAGCCAGGTCAGGCCAAAAGAGCCTGTGCATGTTAGTTACGTAATGCTGGTCAGTGTGGAGGGCGCTGGATACCCATCCTGATCCAGGGTTTAAGCTACAATTTAGATATGACTAACCTGATACCAAGCCTTTTCTGTGGTTCATTTTAATGAACTTACAATAATAATCAGTCATCGCTAGGCTGTTCTGTGAAGATGACTATGAGATGGTATGAAATAAAGAAAGTCAACTAATGTTTCTTTATAACTCGGGTGACACTAAGATATCCATTAATGGGTATCATAGCGATATCTTCCATCCAAGAATAACAGTGAATTGAATGTTGGAAAAAGGAACTCAAGAACTACTCCTTCAGGTGGGGAAGGTCCTGGAGAGAAAGATAAAGACATGGCTTCACTCTTTAAGCCTAAGAATCTCTGTATTCTATAGCCTGTAGGCAAACAGGCATGGGCTCTCAGTTAAGAGCTTGGGTAAAGTCAAATGTGGGCAGATAAGAATTTAATTAGATTTGGGAAAAGGTCCCACAGGATTAGTCCTTAAAGTATCATCACTAGGATGTTAGTGTGATCCAGAAACACCGAGGACAGGAGGCACCCATCAATTTCTCAACTTCCTGAAAGTATCTGAAAGAACTGGTTAAAGAAGCCATAGAAATAAACCAGATGAGGTTCCAGAGACAGTAAGAGACAAGGTGAGAGCTCATAAGAAAAGGACAAAGCTATACTGACAGGTGAGAATTAACTAGAATCCCCAGGCAGTCAGTGATTGGTTCTCAGTCTTGACTCAGCATGCAGACTCATCTGGAGGGCTTGGTAAAAATAAGGATGGCTGGCTGGGCCCTACCCCCAGAGTTTCTGATTCAGTAGGTCTGGGATGGGGCTGAGAATCTGCATTTCTATTAAATTCCCTGGTGATGCTGACATAGTCCCCATGGTCCTGGGGAATACACACTGAGAACTACTGCCTAGTTAGATATGAGTAGGTGGAAGGTATTAAAAAAAACTGCTGGAGTACCCTGATGGCTCAGGGGGATAAGGATCTGACACTACCACTGCTGTGGCTTAGGTTGCTGCTGTGGCACAGGTTCGATCTCTGGCAAGGGAACTTCTGCATACCATGGATGCAGCCAGGAAAAAAAAAAAAAAAAATCTGCTTCCCCTCCTGCTACCTAGGACCTCTGAGGATGAAGGGGATGCCTATCTTTAGAGCTAGACCCCTAGAAGAAGAAGGTACACAGAGGGACAGTCTATTGCTAAAGAGCAGGGGGCAGGGAGACAGGGGAAAAAAAAGAGAGGAAGAGAGGGGAGAAGAAGGGGGAGGGAGGGGGCAGGATCTCTTTCCAACACCCCTTCCAAACTAACAATCCCGTCTGGGTAACAGCCGCTCAATCCTCGAATTCAGTTTTACCTGCACAGCCACAAAGAAAAAGCTTTCAATAAAATTGACCCTTAAGTATTTGAGGCTTTGCCTCAACGAGCATAATGCTGTTCCACAGAGAAAAGGAAAGTCCAACTGCTTTCTGTCCTAGGCTTCTTCTTCCACTCAAGTCCCTTGTCCCTCACTTCTGCCCAAAAAAATGATCAGGGGTAAAAGCAAACCAGCACTGGTGAGATTCAAGCAACCAGTGCCTCTAGGATCTGTAAGGATTATTCAATGAAGATTCTTTTCAGTTCTTACTAAACTACTCATACGCCTACAACCCTCACCTGTTGAGGGGGGGTCTATGCATCTGGGAGAAAGAGCATACACCTGTTATTCCTGGGTGGACATTGCTAACTCTATTCTTGCTTTCTAGATCAAATTGCCCTAGCATTGCCTCCCCCACCCCCTCCCTTGCTGTTGCTGACTTCTGCCCTCATTCCTAGGTAAAATAGTACTCACTACTCAACAAACCAGAAGGATAGTTTGGAATATGACTATTTCTGGTTTCGTTAGTAATTTTGTATTCGTGTTATTACACTTTCATTTGGTTACAACCAAAGTTATTACAGTGTGCAAGTTGCCAGTATTTTAGAAAATTAATTGCAGTTTTCTGTTACAATATTGTGCCTTATTCCAATTAGAAAATGAAAGCAGAGAGGGAATACATGCAGTTTAGTGTTTTGAGAATTCAGCAAAGCTTCAGCTCAGCAATCTTTAAATGCCTAATTTAAAAATGAAGCAGGGAGTTCCCCTCATGGTGTAGTGGAAATGAATCCAACTAGCATCCATGAGGATGTAGGTTCGATCCCTGGCCTTGCTCAGTGGTCAGCTACCGGCGTTGCTGTGAGCTGTGGTGTAGGTCGCCGATGTGGCTCCAATCCCCCCTGTTGCTGTGGCTGTGGCATAGCCTGGCAGCTGTAGCTCCTATTCAGCCCCTAGCCTGGGAACTTCCATATGTCCTGGGTGTGGCCCTAAACAAACAACAAACCCAGAAATTAACAACAACAACAAAAAAGCCCTACTGACTCAGGTGTGAGGGTGAGGACATCAGATAGCAAAGGAGACTCTGAGGCATTACGCAGCAGCAAATCCACCCTGGAGGAGCCTCAAATGGACAGCGGGAAGGGGGAGATAAAATGTGTGTCCAGTCTTATTTTCCCTTATTTGTCAATCATACTAAAAGTGAGAAGACAAAGCCTAGCGTCAGCAGAGAAGGGAAATATCTGAAGACCTTAGATCCTAGAAATAAGGATAAAAGTTAAACTCAACCTGGGAAGAAAAGAATTCAGCACATAGAGATATTCAAAGGAGAACCCTGGAAAGCAACAATGGCTGAGAAAAGATGGGAAGTGAAGCAGAGACAGCCAAAAACCTAAAAGTTTGATAGGAAACAGAACATAAACACCACTGTGCCTGCAATAAATTAGCGAAGGATCAAAGCACCACACATAAAACCATAACAAGAAGTAAACCTGAGACTGCATCTCTGCCTTGCTGAAGAGGCTGAGGGCAGAAACCTAAAATGAAGAAAGCGGTCATTAAAAACAGAAGTTCTCAAACTCAAGTGCATATCAGAATCACCTGGAAAGCTTGTTTTACAAATACAAATACCTGGGCCTCTTCCGATCCCATTTTTATTCTGTTTTTAGGTCTGAAGTGGAGTTTGTATTTTAACAATGACCCCATGCATTCTAATGCAGGTTGTTCAGGGAGCAGTTTGAGAGGCACTGACCCAGAGGTCTGAAGCACTGTTTAGAATAAGTGCACCAAGGCTAAGAGCAATAACCAATTCATTTGCACAAGAGTTTTCATATGGGATTGTGTAAGAGATCATCTCTTGGGGTGAGATGTTACTTAGTGGGAATTAAAATAAGTCGATGCTCTGGAGGATGTTCTCTTGGGAACGTCTGTTGGCTCAACAACGTCACCTCTCTAAACATTCCCACTGTGAATTCCAAGAGGTACCAGCACAGAGAAGCGGGGTTCTGGGTAGAGAAGCTCTAAGATGGGCCCAGTACCCGCAAATACATGCCTTCAAGGACAGAGCTTGACATTACAGATGCAGACACCCACCAATACTTACTTGTGCCAACAGGGAGATGCTCTACTGTCCCAATAAACCCTTGTTTCCTGTTCTCAGACAAAAATGCACTTCTTGCCTTAAACATGGGTGGAGCACAGCTATCCAAAAAAGCTGGCGTCTTCCCTTCCACCAATGACTGAATTCAGGGACATGTGCTGAGTGCTTTGGTGCCTTTGGACATAAGGGGCAACCAAGACCTGGAAAACCAGAAACCTTTCTATAGCACGGGGATTTATCGTGTGGACACAGGGTGAGCAACACCTTGTTGAGAAAGATGCCTGGGTCCTGCCTCTTGTGTGAGAGAAACACTTTCCATACGGGAGCTTTCTAGTTACTTCAGCGCTCTCTCCTAGGTGGCAGATGGTGGCTATTGAGAATCAAAAGCCCCTCGCTGGGAGGCCTGAGAAGCAGCTCTTGTCATTAGGCAGGCAGCAAGCTGGCTAGGTGTCTTGAGACCCTACATATCGACAGCAGACTCCTCCAACTGCACTTCCTGAGCTGCTGGCCCCATACGTGACAGCATCTTGGCTTCCGCCCTGGAGCTGTTTGCCTTCAGCCAGATGTTTCTGGCTACTTATGGAAAAGAGGAACCTTGCTAGGGTGGAGGACTGGCAGGCTGTGCCCAAAAGCTAGGCAGGGGCCCTGGCTTATGAAAGAGGCTGGAGATGTCCATTAGTGTTGCCGAAATCAGATCCCGTCTCTTAATGGTTAGAAACAATCATTCCAGGAGTTCCCGTCATGGCGCAGTAGAAACGAATCCAACTAGGAACCATGAGGTTGCTGGTTCAATCCCTGGCCTCGCTCATTGGGTTAAGGATCCAGCGTTGCTGTGGCTGTGGTGTAGACCAGAAGCTGTAGCTCTGATTCGACCGCTAGCCTGGGAACCTCCATATGCCACGGGTGTGGCTAAAAAGACAAAAAAAAAGAAAAAGAAAATGAAAAAGAAAGAAAGAAACAATCATTCCACAATTAGGCAGGGAGGATTAGAAGAACAGCAAGGACCAACATTCCAGGTGGTGAGTAGTAGATACTAGGCACTTTCACCATCCAAATCTGCTTATAAGACTATTTAAGCTAAAATTCACCTTCCATCCTCATTGATGTAGTTAAGAAAACAGACTTGATGAACTTTCCACAAAGTCCTCTCCCAGTCACTCAGTTTCAGGTATTTCCAGTCATACAGAATTCAAGAATCAGAACTCTTCTGTCGTTACAGTGTCAAGAGCGAAGAATGCCTTGTTTGTACCCTTTCAGAGGCAATGGTGGGACATGATGTCACCCATAACTGGTTCTGCTAGTTACCACCTGGAAATGATAAGGATGCTTTTCTCAAGATTCCCTTTCATTCACTCAGCTGCTCCTAAATACCAGGTTTCTCATTAGGTACTTGGACTCCATAAAGATGAAACAGTCAGTCTCCACCCTCAAAGAGCTCACAGTCCAAGAGAGGGGAATGGAATGGGAATAAACAACTGCAGTTTGGTGGGTTGAGTGTTAACAAAGGGAGTGCACTAGGTACAGGAGCAGCACAAGGAGGGAGTGATCAATTCTGTTTAGGAAGATCCCACAGCTTGTAGGCAGCTGGAGTTCAGGGAGAAGGTACCCCAGGTAAAGGCACACTGGCAAGAGAGAGCCTTTTTAAATTCAGGGGGCCTGCAAAATGGCTCAAAGGAGTTGAACAGGGGGTCCCTGTTGGAGACAGGAGGGAGAAGAGGCTGGAGACACCACACCTTGTCACCCACATTCTATCGCTTTGTAAAAAATGGGTCCTAGATTTAGTTTTTTTTTTTTCTTTAAAACAAATGCTTCACATTCCAGGCTGAATTCAACAAGCATCTATATGTGTAGTAAATGAGGGGCCGTTGGGGATATGCCCCTAGGGAGCTTACACTGAACCAAATTGGGCGGCTTCAACATATACACCACTCAACTAGAGAAAACACACATCAACATATAAATAAGCACATACAACTACAAACGGCAGGACACAAGTGCTAAGGGAATTCACAGGTTCTTAGCTTGAGACAAAGCTTAAATACCACTTAATTAGAGAACTGTCCAAATGCTGAACGCCCCTTGACAAAGCCCAGCTAAATGAGCCCCCATGGGATGTGAGAAGCTCAGTCAGAAACTGGACCGGTTGAGTCCAGGAGCTCACAACCCCACGAGGTCCAGGAGGCTCCCCCCACTGCCTCCCCAGGAGGCTTTTATGGCAATACAAGAGAGGGCACATTCAGACAAGAAAGGATCTTAAATAGAACCCTTCTCTGCTACGGAAACAGGACAGCAAAGAGTGCGGCAGCTGCCCAAAGTCCTCATCATCCATTACGATCACGACCTCCAGAAAAGAACATTTTCATATATTATCCATCCCTTCTTATAGCTTGCTTCCTCAAAAAATTTTTAAAAAATAAGCATAAATATTTATTGGGTTCTGCACCTATCTCTAGACTAAAGGCCACATGTCGAGGTAAGGAAGTATTCAATTTGGTCTTTATCCAGGGATTGTTTTAGGCTTCTGGGGACCCAGCTTATGATCTAGGGTACAAGAAAGCCCTCAAAAGTGAGGCTTGCTGGTCCTGGATGGGCTGGATTCGAGTCTTTCTGGCTCCTTATGGTCCTGGCTAGGAGAGCACACCCTTGTCCTGCATCATCACCCTGCCTACAAGAGCTGCCATACAGCAGAGCCACGAGCAATGGCACTCACTCTCATGGAGGTCTCGCCACCATGGGCCTGCTGCAGCCTGAAGACCTGGGCCACCATGTGCTCCGTGGAGGGGTGCAGCAGGATCCTCCGTGAGGCCAAGCCCACCATCACATATCGACCCATCGGGGACAGGCTCACCGAAATGGCATTGGGACCTGAGGGCCAAAAGAACAGAGAGACATTTCCCAGAGTTCTTGCTATTACAAGGAAATAATTTTCCCTCTTAGTCTTTTCTCTTTCCAATCTTTACCTTTGTTTGATCATTCTGGGGTTATTTCATAGGATTGTAGTGAAGAAGTACAATGAGAGGTAAAGTACTGAGTACAGTGTTTCACATATAGAAAGTACTTAATAAGTGCTAACCAGTATTATCATAGAATCTTTTTTTTTTTTTTTGGTCTTTTCTAGGGTCGCGCTTGCGGCATACTGACATTCCCAGGCTAGGAGTCTAATCGGAGCTGTAGCTGCCAGCCTTCCACCAGAGCCACAGCAACTTGGGATCCAAGCCGCATCTATGACCTACACCACAGCTCATGGCAGCGCCGGATCCTTAACCCACCGATCGAGGCCAGGGATTGAACCCGTAACCTCATGGTTCCTAGTCAGATTCATTAACCACTGAGCCACGACAGGAACTCCCTCATAGAATCATTTTAAAAATTATTATCAGGAGCTTCCATTGTGGCTCAGCAGAAATGAATCTGACTAGTATCCATGAGGACGACGCAGGTTCGATCCCTGGCCTTGCTCAGTGGGTTAAGGATCTGGTGTTGCCATGAGCTGTGGTGTAGGTGGCAGACGTGGCTCGGATCTGGCCACAGATCCGGCTACAGCTCCGATTCGACCTTGACCTGGGAACCTTCATTGGCTGCAGGTGTGGCCCTAAAAAAACAAACAAACAAAAACTGTTATCGTACAGTAAATACTACTTCGAAATATACTTTTTCCAGTTCATACATTATGAACATTTTTCAATATTAAATGTTCTTTTTTTGGGGGGGTGTGCACCTGTGGTAAATGGAAGTTCCCAGGCTAGGGTTTGAATCAGAGCTGCAGCTGCTGGCCTACGCCATAGCCACAGAAATGCTGGGTCCTTTACCCACCAAGCAAGGCCAGGGATCGAACCCACATCCTCATGGATATGAGCCGGGTTCTTAAAGTGCTCAGCTGCAATGGGAACTCCCTAAATATTCTTCTATAAGAGCATTTTAAAGGCCAAATGGTATTCTGTCCTATCAATGCACTATCATTTATTTAAGCAACTCTCCACAATTTGCCATTTTTTCTTTGCTAAATAACACTGCTGTGAACATCTTTATATATACCTTTTGTATAGTTTCCTGATTCTCTCAGAAGTTAAATTATTGGATCAAAGAGAACATACATTTGGGGGACTTTTAATACACAATGCCAAACTGCCTTGCAGTATATGAGTGTGGCCACGTCCCCAAGCCATGATCAAGAACAAAGCTCCTCCCTCATTCTTGTCCAGCACCAACAGGAGTACGGTAGGGAATGCTCTTCCTCTGAGTACACTCATAGCATTCTTCTGCAATGCTACCAGCCAGGACAAAGCAATCTTCTTCTGACCTGGGCCCCAGTGAAGCAGGGGCAATATGTGACCAGTAAGCTGTGCCTCATCTAAGAATGCCCATGCCCAGGTACTAGCATCCCGGTCACTAGACTGTGCTTCCTGTCCCTTACCAAATCGCTTGGTGTAGAGCATTTCGCCCAGGTTATGGGGGGCCAGAGAGTACACTGCCAGGATGCCTTCATCGGGAAAGCCCCTTTGGCTGCTAGGGATGAAAGCTGCCAGGAGCTGGCCATCTGCAGAAATGTCACAGCTGGCATCATTGTAGATCTTGCAGTTCTGCACCAGCACATTCACGGAGGCTGCATGAGACAAAGAAAAGAGGGTAAGAAGGTTTGGAGGTGATGGTGTGAAAAATTCCGGGTCAAGAAACTTGGGGGCTTCCCTAAGGGCCTGAACCTCAATGCTCTCTAGAAATGCTAAAGGCTGCCTTACCACACTAAAAGCAACCAAAGACACAGAAAAGATATGTCTCTTCTACCACTTTAATAGGAAACTACAGGAAGTCAACACAACTACAACCACCTGCTGAGTCTTAGCTCACACTTAGGAAACATCATTTGAGAGATAAGAAAAAAGTTATTAAAAACTGTTCCTGGAGAGCCACTCAACAGCTGTTATTGTTCAAAAGATCAAAACTGAGATGAATGAAAATGCAAGCCCACTGATTCCAAGAAAAAGGTGATACAGGTAAATCTTCCTTGGGGGTAAGAAGGTAAGAATTCTACTCTCCAGGGGCTACGCAGCCTTGGAGAAAGAAATCAGTTCATAAATTTCTTAAATCTAATTTTCTCATTTAAGAGAACTGGAGCATTTATAGACTTCAATCTTCTGGACAGCTCCTTGCTAATACTAATCCCTAATTCCACAAGAGAGGATAAAGAGAAACAAAGCCCAGCCTGGCTGGATAGCTGGACTATTTTCATTTCTCACTATGTTCCATGCCTCATCCATACCATAAGCCAGTGACCATGGGCAGCCCTAGTCTGCCCTGAGCAGTTACTGAGAATTAAGCCAGCAGGCTCCGCCCCAGGGAGTGGGTAGGGAGTGGAGGATGTCTGTCCTCCAGTGGGGAGAATCTGCTCCACAAGACAGGACTAAGGAAGGAGATGTCAGCCAGCTCAGGGACTCTGCCCTCATGCTTTGTTTTGGTTTTCCTTTGAATCCTTCTCTGAGGCCCATTGTGCAAATCCCTGCCCGGAAGAAGCAGCCTGCCCCTGATGTGAGCCTAGACCCAGAGTGCCCACATCACGAGGAGATGCGCACCACAGCACAACATATCCAAAGGGACCAAGCTAACTCTGGGCCTGGTCTCATTTAGATCTACCTCATATGCATCTGCCAAGTGACTAACGTACTCTTTCCCTTATTTGAAGGAGATCGTTTTTGTTTTTGTTTTTGTTTTTTTTAAATTATAGTTGATTTACAATGTTGTGTGAAGGAGATTACTGTCCACTGTCAGAGGCATTATGGTCAAAACAAACAAACAAAAAAGGCAAGCTCAACTGACCTCACCAGATTCCAGGTGATCTACTCCAGGAAGCCAAAAGGCCTGACCTGGAAGGTCAAGGGCAAGTTTCCCCAGGAAATTACCGTAAGGAAAACCAAACAAAGAACTGCTTTCCAGGGGGCCTTGAGGCTTAGGGGATCAGGGACTCAGAGTGATTTTTAAAACTCTATATTCATTCGTGTTGTTAATGAAGCCCCAGAGATGACAGAGTGGATCAAAAAAGACATCAGAACACATTGATCAGGCTATCGTGCCAACTCTCGGGGGCTGACACCTACAGCACCATTACACATAAAACTGAGGAGGGACCACAAGGATGGTTCTGTTTGCTAACTAATAAAATAATGACATCCAAATACTCATTGCTATCACCATTAGGGCTCTGTACTGCTCAACTTCCAACCTACCATCTGCTCGAGGCTGTATGGTTAGATTCATCTAGTTAGCACTGAGACCGTCTGCTCCTTACTCAGGGTCCCGAGCCTATTGCCAAAAAGATGAAAATCTCTTCCCCCTTCCCTGGACTGACACGTGATTACAGTTGGGGATATAGAACCAAAGGAACTAGAGGAGGAGCTTCAGGAGTCAACCCATCTTGGTTTTTCTAACCTTGATGCTGGCACACTCCTCAGAGATAAAAAGAAACTGACAATTTAAACTGTAACCAACAAAGGTGAAAGGAGAAAGAAAGTAAAGAAATCACAAATATTAAATAGGATAGTAGATAGCAAAGGAAATGAGATTCTGTGGGCTTTAAGACAGCTTTGCCAATTTCCATTTTATCCACACTTAATGTCGCAAAAATGCATGGTGAGGATTTTATGAGTAGGCTTTTCTATCTTGCTGTTATAGAGATGTAGTTCATGTGCGTTAACATGTACTTCAGTCAAACATATAAAAGTCTACAATGACCCTCAACACTCACTACTGACATTAAAAAGCACTGAACCACATACTGGCAGATTAATTTCTACAGGGGGCTGGGGGTGGGGAGGAAAGTACAAGCAAGGTTTATCCTTCTTCTGGGAAGCCTGGCTCTGAGCCTCTGAAAAACTGGGCATATAGACAAAAAGCAATTTGTCAGCCTCAAATTCAAGCCACTGTGTTTGTGTTTGTACTATATTATGACGATTCCAAGTCAATGGCCATCTCCCAAATTTTGTCCCCTCCCCTCAACTCTCCACCCAATTTCACAACTGCTCCCAGTTCCTGCAGTGCTCTGAGAGAGATGTGCAAATGACAAATGAAAAGGGAATGCTGAACATTAAAACAGGGCTTCTCCAGCAGCATGTTCCGTTTCAGAACTTGTACAGCTGGGAACCTAGGGTTTCACTTCTACCCTAATGAAGGGGATGTGGTGGCAGAGTGATCTGGTAGCTTCAGCGAGCACTGGGTGGTGTGTTTACAGTTTCATTAATATTTCAAAGCTCCAATTAGCAACTTAACATTGGCTGCTTGTTGTCTATTAATTTCCCACATGGAAATGGAAATGTTCAGTTACAATGGTGAGTGGTCACTGCTTCAATTTGCTTGTGCAGCTTCTTCTCATAAGGTTGAAATTTTGATGAGCTAATTTACGGAGGGAGAAATTTTCTGGATCTCTGTTTGTTTCCTCAGGCCATAGGAAAGTAATGTGTTAATGATAAGGACAGAGCATCCTTTTTGGACTTGGTAATAATGTAAGCAGGTAGAGAAAAAGGTGAAGTGAAATACAGCCCAAGACACTGGCAACCCACACACCACTGGCAATCTTCATTCTCTTCTCTGCCCTGCCTTACCACAGTGGTTCTCAAGCATTTAGCATGCATGAAAATCACCTGGAGGGCTTATTAGACCACAGAACGACGGGATGAGGCCTGAGAATTTGCATTTCTAATGAGTTCTCAGGTGTCTCTGATGCTGCTGGTCTGGGAGCACAGCTGAAAACTGCTGCCTCACCAAAAGGTCCTCGATCCCTGAGCTGGAGCTCCATAACTGCCCTGCACTTAAAGGCAAAACACACGTGGGGGACAATGGTGAAGCAGTTAGCTGGGCAGCTGAGAATGGAAATAAAGTCTAGGAAAGAAAGGATTTTTCAAATCAAAACCGCTTAAGAGCTTCAGGGGGCAGCTCCAGGGGGAGCAAAAACGATGCAGAAGACAGCAGGAAGCCATGTTCCAGACTCTGCAATGTAATGTCCTCCTAATTATAAATGATTTCCAAGTGAAAATGCCCAAGCAGGGGATGGGAGGGGTAAGAAATACTGATGCCTGGAGGAGCAGATGGCTCTGCCTTCCCTATCAGCTCCATAAATTATAAACAAACACCTTGTACAGAGATCGATTTGTAGCCTGTTGCTGGCTGGCCAGATGAGGCTATGGGAACGATTAGCAGTTGCAGTGCTTTTGCAAATGCATTAGATACTAATTTGGAAAACCCAAAGGGGGTTAAATCAGCAGGAAAATTTCCTTTTGGCGATCTCTGAGCCCTCAGGTTTCAGAAAAAGACCTCCTGCACAGAACTCCAGATGATACTGCACAAGCACTCCTAGGAGCTCCAGTCGCTGCATCCTCTGTGGATGCGTGTGCTCCATACTCCTCAGCCACTGGGTTATTTAAGGCCCATGCCAGCAGGGTGCCCTGGTGACTAACGTGATTCACCCAATAAGAGTTTACTCTTAAAAACCACAGTGAGGAGTTCCTGTCATGGCTCAGTGGTAGTGAACCCGACTAGTATCTATGAGGACGAGGGTTCAATCCCTGGCCTCGATCAGTGGGTTAGGGATATGTCATTGCCGTGCGCTGTGGTGTGGGTCACAGATGCAGCTCGGGTCTCTTGTGGCTGTGCTGGGGTGTAGGCTGGTGGCTGCAGCTCTGATTCAACCCCTGGCCTGGGAACTTCCACATGCTGCAGGTGCAACCCTAAAAAGACAAAACAAACAAACAAACAAACAAAACCAAACCTACAGTAAAACTAGTAAGCTACTTCTTTTTTCATGAAAGCAGTTTCAAAATTATCTATGTCATATGAAGCTGTATTCAGAAACTTCTAAACTCTTTACAGATAGTAATTCATTAATCCTCCATCTCAACTGAAAGAACGTGGTAAAAATCTTTAGCCTCATTCTAGGCAAGGTTTAAATATAAGTAGATGGCCAGGAACACAGTGGCTGCTGAACACATGAGTAAAACTAAGGGCCAGTGACTTCCAGGCATGGGCTGTGCCAGGGCCAAATGCTACCCTGCACTGGGAAACAGGTAAGGTTCAGAGACAAAGCCTACTGCAAAACAGATTCCCAACTTAACTCTACCGACTGATGAATCTATCCAAACCGTAACTCCGCTTTATTTAGACCACCAGGCAAAGCAGACCTAATGACAGGAACTTCAAGTAAACATAACTATCCTTCTAGAGGGTAAATGAGAAGGAACACAGGCCATCATCAGGCATTATGTGCCATAAACTCCTAGAATGCAGATTTTTCCCAAGGCCAAAACTGAGAAAAACAGGGCACTTTTAAAAAGCAGAATTCTTACACCATACAGGATTTAAGTGAGGGAGAAAGGTGAGCCAAACTACATTAGTCAGTTATCGGGTTATACATGATGTTCTTTGATCAGCTCAGATTTTGCAAAAGTGACAATCAAAGGATGTAAGAAGGAACACAGAAGGAGAGCAGCGGGAAGTTGTAGTCGAAACAGGTAGAGGCTTGTATAAAGAATGTTAAGGACAACAAAAACCACTGTTTCAGTTATGCTAGCAGCATGTCCAGTCCCTGTATTCTTCTGAATATTTTATTTTTCTCTCAATGAAAATTATCTCCAACTGGGGAGAAACAACATGCTTCAGAAGGATCAGAGACCAAGTACAGATGAGGGTCAAGAAAAAACTACCTTCTCTACATGAACATCACTCTCCAAAGAGAGAAAACACATGTCTCAAGAATACTGAGCACAGGGGCAGGTGTGACCTTAGAATTATGGTCATACTGTCAAAGGATCATGGTATAACTTCCAAGAAAAAGGTATAAAAAGAGCTAACATTATGGAGTTTCCTCATGGTGCAGTGGGTTAAGTAAGGATCCAGCATTGTCACTGCAGTGTCTCGGGTTCAATCCCTGGCCTGGGAACTTTCACATGCAGCAGGTATGGCCAAAAAAGAGAGAAAGAAAGACAAAAAAGAGCTGGAGTGCCCACTGTGGTGCAGTGAGTTAATGCATCTCTATGGTGCTGGCGGTTTGATCCCTGGCCTGTAGTGGGGTTAAGGATTCGGTGTTGCTGCAGCTGTAGCACAGGTCACAGATGTGGCTCAGATTCGATCCCTGGCCTGGAAACTTCCATATGCTGTGCGTGAGGTTGAAAAAGGAAAGAAAAAAAAAAAAAGAGCTAACATTCATTGATAAGTTATCACCGTAAGTACAGTTCAGAGGGCCTGACGTGTATTAACTCATTTAATTCTCAAACAATCCTATGGGATTGGCACTATTATAACCCTCATAACACTTTATAACCCTCATTTGATATCAGTGTAACCAAGGAAACGCTGCCAGAAGATGGCTGAGCAGGATTTGAACCTGAACAGTAGCTCAGGTACATCTGCTTAATCATCATAGGACAGCTGACAGAGAAAAAGTTATCAAAGTTTCACTTCTCCCTATGCTTGTGAAAAAAAGAGAAGAAAAAATCATGAGGCTCAGACCTTTAAAGTATAAAGAGTACAAGTAATTCCAACACTATTTAAACTATTCCAGACAAACATAAAGAAAAACTTTCAAATTATATTTGCTCTATAAGCAAAACATTGATACCAAAATCAAAGATTTTATAAAAAAAGAATAGCTCCATCTCACAAATACCAAGGAAAAAACTCTTCAATAATTAGCGAGCTACATAGGAAGAATTTAATGCTGAAGACTATACCATGAACCAGGTGGGGTTTATTCAAGGGATGTTAAGAATGGGTTCTTAGAGGAGTTCCCATTGTGGCTCAGCAGAAACAAATTGATCCATGAGGGTGCAGGTTCGATCCCTGGCCTTGTTCAGTGGGTTAAGTAAGGATCCTGCGTTGCTTCGGTGTAGGCTGAAGATGCAGCTTGGATCAGGTGTTGCTAGGGCTGTAGCATAGGCCAGCAGCCACAGCTCCAATTTGACCCCTAGCCTGGGAACCTCCAGATGCCACAGGTTAGGCCCTAAAAAAGACCAAAAAAAAAAAAAGGAAAAAATAGTTAAAGAATGGGTTCTTACAGACTCTATCAACATAATGATCATATTATTAGGTCAAATGAAAGAAAAAAATATTATCACCCTCAAAGATGTTGAAAAAGCATGACTACATTTAATATCCATTCTTCTTTTTTTTTTTTTTCCTGGCTACATTTGTGGCATGTGGAAGTTGCCAGACCAGAGATGGAACCTGAGCCACCGCAGCAACCCAAGCCACAGGACTGACAATGTCAAGTCAGTCTTAACTACTAGGCCACCAAGGAGCTCCTCAATACAGATTCTTGATAAAAACTCACAATAGGGAGTTCCCATCGTGGCTCAGTGGTTAACGAATCCGACTAGGAACCAGAGGTTGCTGGTTCGATCCCTGGCCTTGCTCAGCGGGTTAAGGATCTGGCGTTGCTGTGAGCTGTGGTGTCAGTCGCAGACGAGGCTCGGATCCCGCGTTGCTGTAGCTGTGGCATAGGCCGGTGGCTACAGCTCCGATTAGACCCCTAGCCTGGGAACCTCCATATGCCATGAGTGAGGCCCTAGAAAAGGCAAAAAGACAAAAAAACAAAAACAAACAAACAAAATCACAATAGGAGTTCCCGCTGTGGCTCAGCAGTAAGGAACTTGCCTAGCATCCATGACGATGTGGGTTTGATCCCTGGCCTTGCTCAGTGGCTTAAAGATCTGACATTGTCGTGAGCTGCATACATGGCTAGGATCTGGTGTTGCCGTGGCTGTGGTGTAGGCTGGTAGCTGTAGCTCTGATTTGACACCTAGCCTTGGAACTTCCATATGCTTCAGGTGCGACTCAAAACAACAACAACAAAAACACAAACCCGCTCGATAGGCACAGATGGCTTCCTTTAGATGATAAACTAGTCCTAGTTCAACCCAAAAGTCAGCAATATGCTCACTGGGAAAAGGCTGGAAGTTTTCCTACTGAAGTGAAGTCAGGACCAGTGAGGATGCCTTCTGTTACTGAACATTGGCCTAACGGTAGCAGACAATGCGCTTAGGCAAGAGAAAGAAATCACAGGTGTACAACTTGGAATGGAGGAGATAAAATTATTACTATTTACAGGCAATATACCTAGAAAACCCATGAGGTTTAACTTGAATAAAAACTATAATTAGTAAACAAATTTGGTAAAATAGTAGACTTTTTTAAAAAGCTTGTAACAATAAACTTTAAACTTAAAAATGCATAAAATTACGATTATAAAATTACCTGAAGAAAACTTTAAAACAATCCCTAAGAACACAAGAAAGACTTGGAGAAACTGAAAATTATACTATGTTCTTGCATAAGAAAATAGCATAAAAATAGAGTTTCCTAAAGTTATTTTACATATTTAATTCAATCTCATTAATTACACTATCAAGGTTTTTTCAAGGGAGTGAAGGGAAGAAGTGAAGTAGTTTTAAAGTCCATACAGAAACCAAAATGTTCAAGTTGGCAGGAAATTTTGGATTAAAAAAAATAACAGGAGGAGACCTATCAGATTCTAAAACACAGAGCTTCAAACTTAAACCCATACGGTACCGTCACATGAATAATCAGATCCATGGGACAGGATAGACAAGATAGACAGAAGAAATACATCTACATGCACACAGGAAATTAAAAGGAGTTTCCTGGATGGTGTAGAAGTGACATCCCAAATCAATGGGGACAAATGGACCATTTTATAAATTGGTTGGGATAAATGAGCAGCCATGTGGAGGAAAAGGTGGATCATACTCGGCTTATTTGGGTCTAGGTTAAATTTCTGGTGAGTCAAAGATTTGAAGGTAAAAAACTAAAATACGAAAGTACTAACCGATCTTCCTGATGATGACACAAAATCTAGGAACCATGAAAGGAAAGTTGGATAATTCTGACTACTTAAAATAAGTTCTATGACAAAAATAACCTTCAGCAGAGTCAAAAGACACATGACAACCAGGAAACTCCTATTATAAGTTAATTTCCTGATTTATAAAGAGATCCTGTAGAACTGATAAGGAAAAAACCAGCAATGCAATACAATACAATACAAGGGAAAGCACACAGGTCGAGAAAAGGCAACACATGTGGCTAAATGTATGAAGACTCACACAACTTGGTTTGTAATATGAGAAATGCAAATTTAAAATACCTACATACTATTTTTTACCATCAGATTTACAAATACTCCAAAATAGGACAGCACATTCTACACACAAGAGCTTAGGGAATCACAGGACTCATGAGTGAGAGTATAAAATGGTATCACCTCTACAGGGGGGGATTTAGCAGTATCTACCCAAATCACATATTCTTCCTCCCTACAATCCCATTTCTAGAAATTTATTCTACAGATATACTTGCACATGTGCAAAATGACAAACTGCAGCACAGTTAATATAGCAAAAGATTGAAAACAACTTAAAAGTCCCTCAGCAGAAGACGGGTTAAAAAACAGAATCTAGGAGTTCCCGTCATGGCGCAGCAGAAACGAATCCGATTAGGAACCATGAGGTTGCGGGTTCGATCCCTGGCCTCGCTCAGTGGGTTAAGGATCTGGAGTTGCTGTGGCTCTGGTGCAGGCCGGCAGCTACAGTTCTGATTCGACCCCTAGCCTGGGAACCTCCATATGCCGCAGGTGAAAAGACAAAAAACAAAAAACAGAATCTAGAGATTCCATTTTGACAGTGGAATACTAGGCAGCCATTCAAAAAGAATGAGTAAGCTCTTTTTTACTGGCCATACCCACAGCATGTAGAAGTTACCAGGCTAGAGATCAAATCCATGCCACAGTAGGAACCCAAGCCACTACAGTGACAACACCAGATCCTTAACCCGTAAGAGAACTCCCTGAGTCAACTCTGTATATTCTGATATGGAACGATAACCAAGACATAGAAAAGTACAGAAAGTAAAGTACAGGGTGTTCCCACTGCAGCTCAGGGAAGTTCTCTTGTATCCACGAGGATGAGGGTTCGTTCCCTAATATAGTGGTTTAAAGGATCTGGCTCGTGGGTCACAACTGCAGCTCAAATCTGATCCCTGGCCTGGGAACTCCACATGCCGCGGGGCAGCCAAAAATAGACAAATATACACATTAAATGTCATGATTCCAACTGAACGGCTGGGGCAAGGGATTGCAGACTCCTGCAGAAGCTGGAAAATGGACTTTCAGACATGTTTATGAATCATACCTCAATCAGGCCACTCCCCTCATTCCATTCGGATACAGACTAATACATGAGTCGAACATTCTGTAGTCTTTCCTCAATGGTCTGACTCTCAGTTCCTTCACTTCCCCTTCCTCCTCTTCTTCTCAGTTCCACCCAAACTTTTAGGCTTGGGAGAATAAACTACTTGTCAGTAAACTCCTAGGGCAGCAGACATCTTCTTTTTGGCGTCCACCTTAACACTGTTCTGAGCACTGTCCCTAAGCATTATGTACTGCTAAGGGTGGGTGCTCAAGACGTTTGCTGAGCTGCTTAACAAGAGCTGGAGAGGAGCTGCAGAAATGGCACATGGCAGCCAGCTGCTCAAGGAGATGAAAAATGCAGTGTTACGTGGGGTTCTAGCTCTGGCTCACCAGTAAGAGAGATAGCTCTTCCACCAGTAACCCCAGTTCTCCCTTGGCTTACCATTACTGATTTCTGGGAGGTCAAACTTAGTGAAGTCCCACCACTGGAGCCGGTAGGTGGTATTGGCAATATTACTGGCCACGGCAGACTGTCCATCACCAATCACTGCCCCTGATGCAAGAGAGGACAAAGAGAGCACATTACAATATTCATCTACATGTTTCCATCGCAAACATGACACAAAACTGGGATCAGCAGGAGAGGGAGAAAGGGAAGAGCCACAACTAAGGCTGAAGAAAGTCAAGTCTCTATCTCAAAGAGAAACCAGAAATGTTTCTCAAGAACAATTCTAGGAGTTTACGTCATGGCTCAGCAGAAATGAATCTGACTAGAGGCAGGTTCGATCCCCGGCCTCTCTCAGTGGGTTAAGGATCCTGCGTTGTCACGAGCTGTGGTGTAGGTCAGCAGTTACAGTTCTGATTCAACCCCTAGCCTGGGAACCTCCATATGTGGCCCTAAAGAGACCAAAAAAAAAAAAAAAGAACAACTCTACATGTAAATATAATCCCATATTACAATATATATTATATTATATTAATATAATCGTCTCCCTTATTATTATTACTTGACATTTCCTGAGGGCCATATATCCTGTCTGGTAGGCTCACAATCTAAAGATACAGATCAGTTTTCATAAAAATATTGGAAAAGAAACATGAAAAATGTGAGGACACCATTAACACAGAAAAGCATTTCAGGCACTGGCTGTCTCTGCGGTAAGCAGCGCTCTTTGGGAGAAAGCATCTCCTTTGTATATGACCTTTCTCCTAATAAAACATCTCAAAGGGAGCTTCCTCCAGGGAAGAAGCAGCCAGCATTCAGCTGATTGGATACAGAGAGACAGCAAAGAACAAATGAGGTAATATTTGTTCATCTCTTGTGGACCCCTAGCATGTAACACAACAGAAATTTATAAGCCTAGCTTTTCCGCATCAGAATATCTTTATTAAGGCAATATTTCATAACCCCCTGCCCTGCGCTGCCCCAGGAGAACTTCCCTGAATCCAGATTCACTTGTAACATCTTACGGTTTAACTTTTCCTGAGACATACACTTCTGTATAACATTTTTTTCCTTGGTAACCAATTAAATAAAAAATGGATTTTTTAAAAACAGGGTGACACTTTAATTTGCAGTTGTATTTCATTTTACATGAACATGTCATTTCCTCCTCCTCCTCCTTCTGGTGCATTTCATATACAACCACCCTTCTGATCAGACAGAGTCAGATCTCTCTTAGGAGAATAGAACATTCTTGTATGCTATACAACCTAAACGGTATTCTCTGCTGCAAATCAACTCTTGACTTGAAGAAACCAAACCTGACAGAACTGAACTGACCAGTCCTGGAACAATGGACAATTCTATACACGGATTCTTCAGTATCACCATCCTCCTTTTCTGCATTTCACTGCAAAAGGGTCTTGGGTTTTTTTTTTTAGTTTTTTTTTTTTTTCCCTCTCTCTCTTTTAGAGAGCTGCATTTATTGCTCTGCTACTCCTGGTGTTTCCCTATTCTTTCTTCAGATGGTCAAGAGATTGTTTAGAGAGAAAAGGTCCTCCACGCAAATCACGAAATATGAGAAAAGTACTCTTATCACTCTTCCCCAGTTGCTGCAGGCCACTTCAATATTAGTTTTGATGGTGTCCTTGTCCTAGTTTCAATTTGTAAAGAAAGGTACAAACAACAAATCATTTCCAAGATGATGACATTTCTAGAGTATTCTCAACACAGTCAGTATTGCCCCCATGGGGGGTAGAAACTGGCTCTTGGAGGTGGGAGGATATCTTAGACAGTACAATTGCTAGTTTCCTTCAAAGTACCGGAGTATATGAAGAGATATACAGCATATCTGTGATAATAATACTTCATGGGATGGGGGTGATCAGGGAAAAAAATATCTAAAAAGGCTCTTTAGGAAGGTAATGCTAAAATAAAGGTTGAGAAATACTGTTCTCGATAAACTGATACCAATACCCATCAAAACATTAAAACATTCTTTAGAATCTTATGGATTCAAGAGTTCCCTTGTGGCTACGTGGTTTAAGGAGTTGGCGATGTCATTGCTGTGGCTCAGGTCACTGCTGTGGTGCTTGTTCAACCCCTGGCCCAGGAACTTCCATGCTATGGGTGTGGCTTAAAAAAAAAAAAAAAAGAAGAAAAATCTTGCAGATTCAAATAGTCCCAAATGGTCACAGATCACTCTGAAGGCCTAAGAAAGGTATCATTTGAGGACTATGTCAGTGAGCCCACTGACCTCAAATCCCTACTGAGGTGCCTGTGGCATATCACTCAAATGAGGTAAATACATGCCTCTGCTTAAACTTCACCGAAAATTCTCTAATAATTACACCTGACTTGGGAAATTTTGCTGATCCTCTGAGTCATAGTCAAAGTCAAAGTCTACTTATAGGACTTTCTTAATAGGAACTTTCTAGATTTTTTTTTGGCCTCCTTGATAATGAAAGTTTTTTTTTTTTTTTCCCCAAGGTCCACTTCTCAGGAGAGAATTATTTAGTTTCACTTGGACCCACCCAGCCTCAATTCCATCAAGCTTATAAACTGCTCCTCTGGTTTGCTTATCTAGACGGCTGACATCTTTCTCTGACCACCAGTCTCTCTCAAATGACTTTAGTTCCTTGTAATTTCCTCCAGCTTTTAATAGGAAAGCATATAACCCTGGTTATTTGAAAAAACATTTTTTTTTTAGAAGCATATAACCCAAAATGGAAGAAGGCAAGTTGATTTTCTTAGTATATAATGAAAGAAATGCTAGTTGCTGAGAGGGGATAGGAAGAAGATTAAAGAAACAACCCCCATATTATAGGAACTTAAAATCTGGGGGAGAAGATGAGAGCTACAAACAGGAAAACAGTTAAGGAAAATACCAGATGCTTTAAGAGCTCTACGGATCTATCTGCAACTGGACTGAGACTCCAACCCACAGCTCCAGAAGCATCCTGTATGTCCATGCCTAAAGAACACTGTCTGGACAACAGCTGTGCAATAACATAATCATGTATGGTTGTGCCGTGTGGAAGAGAGGTGTTCTCTGCCAGTGGTGCCAGAGTGCTGAGGAGGCATGGAGGCTGGCACCACAGAGAGTTGATTTTCAGTGCTGTGTAAACAGAGATTAGGGAGCTAAAGGTGCCAGCAACAAATCAAAGTATTGTCACCAGGTTTTCTTCCGTAAGAACTTCAGGCCAGCTGAGCCTGTCTCTTGGAAACATCAGGAAGAAAAAGCGTATCACCCTATTAAAAACCCCTGACCATTTAACAGGCCTCCAGCCACTAAGCTGAAGGTATACGGAATGTGCCAGAATGAGTTAATGGACTGAGCCACAAAGTATTTACACAGGTGGCACTTATGTAAAAAACCAAATCTGACAGAATGCTGAGGGATTTCCAAGGCCTCGAGGTTCTCTCAATAATGGAATGGAACAGGCTAGACTTGGGGTTTCTCAACCTCCACTATTGATATTCTGGGCCAGCTAATTCTTTGTTTGGGGTGTGGGGTGGGTCTTGTGCACTGCAGGATGTTCAGCAGCATCCCTGGCCTCTTCCCACTAGATGCCAGTAGCACTCCCCCTCTCCCCAACCCAGTTGTAACAACCGAAAATGTATCCATCATTGCTAAGTGTTTCCCGGGGATCAAAACCACTCCTGGTTGGGAAACTCCAAGTTAGATAAATATAGCCTACATTTGAACTCCAAGATAGGTGCTCTCAGAAAGCACTATGACTTCAATGCTTGCTGCTAAAGGCACCAGAACTGTCAGCAATAGTTTCTGAGAATATGGGCTTCAGAATCAGACCTGATTTTGATACTTCTTGCTAGTACCTACGGTAGTATGACTCTGTGTATATTAATCTCTCAAACCCTCAGTTTCCTTAGCTGTAAAAAAGGTGTAATAAAAATATCTACAACTTACAGGTCTGTTTGAAAAACTTACTGAAATAATAAATGTCAAATGATGGCAAATAAGTGTCTAATAAATGACCACTACTAAAATTATTTTAATCACTTACTCCAATCTCTGTATGCTTTTCCTCTATAGGTACAGCTCTGTAATCAAAAGCTCACAGACAGAGGTTCTTTTGTAAGGGACTGGCCCAACTAACATGTTGAGACCGAGAAAGAGAAGCACTTAATCTCAGAATTAAGAGCAAATATATAAGGAGCCTGGGGTCTGGAGTTCTTGAAAAACAGCTTAGGGGAGCTCCCATTGTGGCGCAACAGAAATGAATCTGACTAGGAACCATGAGGTTGTGGGTTCGATCCCTGGCCTCACTCAGTGGGTTAAGGATCCAGCATTGCGGTGAGCTGTGGTGTAGGTACAGATGTGGCTCGGATCTGGCGTTGCTGTGGTTCCAGCATAGGTGGCAGCTGTAGCTTTGATTAGACCCCTAGCCTGGGAACCTCCATATGCTGCGGGTGCAGCCCTAAAAAAAAGAGAGCGAGAGAGAGACCGAGAGAGAGAAAGAAAGAAAAGAAAAAAGAAAAACAGCTTAGGCCAAGACAGACCACCTTCTGGACCACAAAACCCACTGTAACAAATTTAAAAAAAGTGAAATCATACAAAGTATGCTGTCAGAACACAAGGAAATTAAACTAGAAATCAAATAACACAAAGATAGCCAGAAAATCCCAAAATACTTGGAGATTAAGCAACACACTTCAAATAACACATGGCTCAAAGAAGATCTCAAGAGAAATTTTAAAATATTTTGAACTAAATGAAAATGAAAATACAACTTATTAAAATTTGTGGGATGTAGCAAAAGCAATGTTTAGAGCAAATGTTACTGCTTTGAATGCAGATTTAGAAGAGAGATCTAAAATCAATAATTTAAACTTCTTAGGAAATAAGAGCAAATTAAATCCAAAGTAAGCAAAGAAACAATAAAAATTAGAGCAGAAATCAATGAGACCAAAAACAAGAAATCAAGAGAGGAAAAAAAGAAAAATCAATGACACCAAAAACTAGCCTTTTGGAAAGATCAATAGAATCAATAAACTTTTAGCCAGGCTAACTGAGGGAAAAAAAGAGAGAGAACACAAATTATTAATATCAGCAATGAAGCAGAGCTATCACTACTGATCCCATGGACACTAAAAGGATAAAAAGGACTATTACGAACAACTCAATGCCCACAAATTTGGTAACCTGGATAAAGTTGACCAATTCCTTGAAAGACACAGTCTACCAAAATTTGCACAAGAAAAAACAGATAATCTGAATAGGCCTATATCTATTACACTGAATCAATCATTCATAACCTCTCAAAAACAGAAAGTGCCAGGCCCAGTGGGTTCACTGGTAAATCCTACCAACCCCCTAATGAAGAAATTACACTGAATCTCTATAAATCTCTTCCAGAAAACAAAAGTGGCATCACTTCCTAACTTAGGCTGTGAGGCCAACACTATCCGATTCCAAAACCAGACAAAGACATTGAAGAAAGGAAAACTACAGACTAAATATCTTCTATGAATACTGAAATAAAAATCCTCAACAAAATGTTAGCAAATCCAATAAAATAACATATCTAAGAAATTATACACTATGCTGGTTCAACATTCCAAAATCAATTAATATTATCCATCACATCAACAGGATAAAGAAGAAAAATCATACGACCATATCAATAATGTAGAAAAGGCATCTGACAAAATCAAACACCTACTAATGATGAAAACAACCATTAAAATAGGAAGAGTGGGAAACTTCTCAAGTTGATAAACAATGTCTACAAAAAACTTACAGCCACATTTAAAGGTGAGAAATGACAGTTGACTCTTGAAAAACATGAGTCTGAAACACGTGGGTCCACTTATATGGGGATTTTTTTTAACAAGTATGTACTATAGCACTACACAGTCTACATGTTCTGCATAATTCATCTGCAGTTGACTCCAAGGGTGCAGAATGGCAGATATGGAGGCCTGACTCTAAAGTCATACATGAATTTTCAACTGCAAGGGTCAGAGTACCTAACCCCACAATGTTCAAGGGTCAACTGTATATGCTTTCCCCCTAAGCCTGGGAACAAGCAAGGATGTCTCCTTTCATCATTCCTCTTCAACACTGTACTGGAAGCCTACCTAATGCAATAAGACAAGAAAAGTAAATACAATACCATTTATATTAGCACACACACACACACAGACAAATGATACTGAAATAACTGGACATCCACATGCAAAAAATAAACCTAGATACAAACTTTACACTTTTCAAAAAAAAAAAATCAAATCGGATACACATAAATGTAAAACACAAAACTGTAACTCCTAGGATATAATACAGGAGAAAATCTAGATGATCTTGGGTTTGGCAAAGACTTTTAAGATACAACACCAGAAGTACAACCCATGAAAGAAAAAACAGACAAATTTACTTCATTAAAATGAAAAACTTTTGCTCTGTGAAAGACAATGTGAAAAAGAAAAGACAATAGACAGGGAGAAAATCTTTGCAAAACACTTTACTGATAAAAGGACTGGTATCCAAAATATACAAAGAACTCTTAAAAACTCAACAATAACAAAAAACCCAATTTAAAAAATGGGCAAAAGATCTGAACAGACACCTCACCAAAGAAGATATACAGATGGCAAATAAGCATATGAAAAGATGCTCAACATCATTCCTCATTAGGGAATTGCAAATTAAAACAACAATGAAAAGCCACTACACATTTGTCAGAATGGCTAAAATCCAAAACACTGATAACACCAAATGCTGAACAGGATGTGAAACAACAGGAACTCTCATTTTTTTGCTGGTGGGAATGCAAAATGGTACAGCCACTGTGGAAGACAGTTTGGCAGTTTCTTGCAAAACTAAACATACTCTTGCCATATGATCCAGCAATCAAGCTCCTTGGTATTTACTCAAATTAGTTGAAAGCGTATGTCCACACAAAATCTACACGGAGATGTTTATAGCAGATTTACTCCTAACAGCCAAAACTTGGAAGCAACCAAGATGTCTTTTAATAGGAGAATGGATAAATAAACTGTGGTATATCCATGCAATGGAATATTATTCAGTTCTAAAAAGAAATGAGCCATGAAAAAACATGGAAGAAATTTAAGTGTCTATTACTAAGTGAAAGAAGCAAAAACAACATATTGTATGATTCTAACTATATGTCATTATGGAAAAGCCAAAACTACAGACATAGTAAAGATCAGCAGTTGCCAGGAAGTTTGAGGGGAGAAAGGAATACATAGGTGGAGCACAGGGATATCTGGGGGGGGGGGGCGATGAAATGATTTTGTATGATATTATAATGGTAGATCATGTCATCAGACATTTGCCAAAACCCACGGAAGTTACAACACTAACAGCGAATCCTAATGTAAACTATGGACTTTGGGTGATAATGATGTGTCAATGTTGGTCCACGAATTACAACACATGTACCACCCTGGGGCAGGATGCTGATGGTGGAGAAGGGGCGGGGTGTGGGTCTGTGGGGAGGGAGAAAGGTATATAAGAATTCTCTGTACTTTCCACTCAATCTTTCTATAAACCAAAGACTTCTCTTTAAAAAAAAAAAAAGTCTATGAGTTAAAAAAAAAGAGAGAATGCAAGCATGCCCAAAACTTTCATTCATGTTCCAGAAAACAGCAGCTGACCATACTGTTAGTCACAGAAGTTCACTTTCTATCACACAACCACCGAGCTCTTCCCTGGAGCCTCAGACCCAAAGAGTAAATAAGGATTACTCTACCGAGACGCACGAGAGAAAAGAAACTTAAATCCAGTGATTCTGGCCAACCATCAGAAAACAACCATGGCAAAAAAACAAGCTGCCAAGTCTCATTCTTGACTGAGTCAAGTCGTCAACTTGTTTGCTGGAAGCCTTAGGACTGTGTCTAGGGATAAAATCTTAATAAAATCTTAAAGTCATGACAGTAACATGGTTGGTGAGCTCTACCAAGCCTGGTAGCTAGCATGCATCTCTTTGCCTCTGCTTCTTTCAGATTTTTCTCTTTTGTGGCTTGCTTGGAAAGGAGAATTAGGGACCTCTTTTTTTTTTTTTTTTTTTTTCCCAAAACAGCTTTTTAGCCTCTCTCTAAGATCTCTTCTAAGAGCAGAGAAACGAAGAGTATGATTCAACAGTACAGTGAAAATACAGAACAATGGGAATCATTAGCAAATCTACCAGAAAAGCTAATTTGGGAGGGTAAAGAAGGGTAAGTTACAAAGAAGGAAATGATTAGATTATAAAATTGTTGCATTTGAGGCTGCCCAGTTCAGGACAGCCATCTCTGACTGTGCCGCTGCTGGGAAGACAGAATAAGAATGGGGCTGGGGGCACAAACACTCATCAGCCTGGAAACATAATTATTCTCTTTCTGCTTGGTTGTAAAGCCAAGAACCAGCTTGCTAAGTGACCAGCAGAACTGAGACCAGCAACCCCAAGGCAGGTCCAACTGAATGACTAATCAACTTTTCAAAATTCTTAAAAAGCCAGCCACAAAAGACTACACACGGCATGATTCCATCTACATGAAATGTCTAGCACAGGCAAAGCAACAGAGTCAAATAGTAGATTAGTAATTGCCTAGGGCTGGAGTGGGCAGGGGGAGTGAAGCGGGTAGGGTCAGTGACTGCTAATGGGTGTGGGGTTTTTTTTATAATGTGATAAAAATGTTCTGGAATTCAGAGGTCGTGGCAACAGTTGCACAACTCTGTGAATAAAAACCACGAACTGTATACTTTAAACAGATGAAATATATGGTATGTGCATTACACCTCAATAAGGCTATAATTAATTAAACATTATTCAATATACATTTTGGTCAATTTATGAAGTAAAATACGGCAATCCCATTTGCATTTCTTTAATAATTCAAGAGTACCAGTGGGCATCTTCTTGCTCCATATTTATTTACTGGCTCATTGTATTTCTTTCAGTGTGCACTGCCAACCCACATCTTATGTGCATTTTTATGTTTGGTTATTTTAAGTTTTTTTTTTTTTTAATAGACTGAGCTCTTTGTAAATTAATAAATGGGTTTCTGTCCATGAAAAATAATTCTTAGAGCAAAATACAACACAGGATTATTTGGACATAAAAAGCATTCTTCCTAAGTATATACTGAATGGCATCCTAGGAAGAACACTTATTCTTCTTTTGAGAAAGCTTTATTAAAATGTAGTCTTTCACCTTGTTCTATGAAGGAGACATATAACTAAGTACTTCGTAACACTCACTTTTATCACCTTAGCACCACTTTAAAAAAAAACTCAGTCAAATATTCTACAGCCTGAGGACCTGGAAAGAGTCCCTGGTGGCAGATAACAAGACTTCCTCCAAGGGTAGAAGTTCCTCTTAGTTCTCATTAATGGTTTTGACACTTAGAAAAATGACCAAACTATATATGTAGTTTGGGTAAAAATGATAGGTTTACTGGGATATAATGCACATACCATACAATTTACCTACTTCAAGAGGTTTTAGTATATTCACACAGTTGTGCAACTATTATCAAAATCAACTTTACAACCATCACTATCAACTAATCTCAGAAAATTTTCATCACGCTCCACCCTCCAAAATACCCTACCCATTAGCAGCTACTCCCCTCACTCTGCCCTACTCTCTCCCTTGCCCTAAGCAACTACTAATCTATTTTCTGTCTTTATAATTTTGCTTCTTCTGGACATCTGATATAAATGGAATCAAGTGGCTTCTTTCATTTAGCATAATGTTTTCAAAGTTCATCCATGTTTTATCATGTTTATTCCTTTTTATGGCTGAATAATGTTCCACTGTATGTTTTTATACCTGAACCACAGGTTCATTCGAGAATAAGATAATAGTTAAAACACTGCAAGGAATCCAACAATCATAAAAGTGTTGAGAGAACCAGAATTATTTCCTTTGGAAGGAAAAAGGAGGCTTTCAAAGATCAATTCTGAGTATATTACCTATAACTGAAATGAATCTTCACTTTTGCCTGAGGCGAAAATAAAAGATAAAAGGAGTATTAGGGGACATCATTTCTGTAAAAATACAAAACTGAAATCCCACTACTCTGTTCTCTGTTTCTATATGTGTGTTTTGTTTTGTCTTTTCGCCATTTCTAGGGCCGCTCCCACGGCATATAGACGTTCCCAGGCTAGGGGTCGAATCGGAGCTGTAGCCACCGGCCTATACCAGAGCCACAGCAACGTGGGATCCGAGTCGCATCTGCAACCTAAACCACAGCTCACAGCAACGCCGGATCATTAACCCACTGAGCAAGGCCAGCAATCAAACCCACAACCTCATGGTTCCTAGTCGGGTTCGTTAACCACTGAGCCACCACGGGAACTCCTACATGTGTGTTTTTTATTCACTTTTTTTTTGTTCTTTACATTGCGCATATGAGATGTATAATGTCGTAAACCAATATTACCTCAATAAAAAAATAAATTTAAACAAAACAAGACTGCTGGGAGAATGTAACCTCTAGGCCTGGCATGGCCATCTTCCCTTAAAAAGCCATTCAAAGGGGTCAAACGGAGCCCAGGGCACATGCCACTTCAGAAAGACCCAGAGAGCTTCAGAAAGTCCAAAGGTGGTGAGACTGCTCTAAGACTATTTTGCTTCCTAATTCAGGGATGGTCAATGATTCCATCACATTGTCTCAATGGTACTGGTGTCAGCAGGAGTTTAGCAGAATTATCACCCTAAAGCAAAGGGGTAAGCTACTCTTCACTGGGTCCTCACTCCTTCCTCCCATCACATTAAACCCCAGGTTTAATGTTGACTGCTGGCACGGTGACTAGGACCTCTGAGCTCTCTGAAGTCAAGCTAAGATGCTCCTGTGTGGGTAGATGAGGATGCCGAAGCCCGTTTTCATCACCATTCTGTAGACCTGCCCTTCTTCGATATATATATATATATATATATCTCCTAATAAAGCAATTATCTACACTTACACTAATGATGTAATTGGGACAAGTAATTATGAAAGCAGAACATCCATTTTTAAAGAAATGAATATCATTACCTTTCTTCCACCCACAAACATTAAGACAAAAACAAACAAGCTCATAAGAACACATGCTACTGAGAGATTATTAGGAACAGCATTCCAAACCCCAGTGTTCGGGAGAAACAGAAAAAAAAAGCCCAACAGCCCCAAAACAAAAACAAAAAACTTTGCATTTACTCCCACCAGGCAGGGATTTCCTCAAAGCTTTTACTTCTGACAGAAGACATACAGGTGGATAAGAATATTAAGAATTACTCTACCTCCACTTCCACATCCCCCACAACGTGGCATTTCCTATATTTAGGTCCTAGCAACCTCTGTTGCTGGGAGGACACTGGCTTAGGCATGCCCCCAAGTAAAGCCAGCAAAGGAGTGGAGAAAGCTGTCGCCCTCTTACTGTCACACAATGGGGCTGCTTACAGGGGTGCCTCAGCAGCATAAGGATGGACAGAGGGCGAGGGAGGCGGGGAAAAGGAGTGAGGAAGAAAGAGGTGCGAGAAAGAATAAGAGAGCGACTGGCTGACTCAAACACTGAACAGCTCTCACGAATCACCTGTCTTGGACTTGATCTTGGCCAAAAGGCCGAGGACCGATCCCAATCACCTGTCTTAGATTGCTGAGGCTCCTGCGGCTTTTACTGTTTGGTGGAAGCACGAATGAGTGGAATTGAACCAGAGGGTCTTGGGCTTGTCAGCAGCAGGAGGGATACGACCTTTATTGCTGCAAAGAAGATGCAGATTTCAAAAGCCTAAAATCTGCAATGAAGGAAAATGGAAATGTGCTGAACGTGGGTTTGACTGGCAGCTTTCCTCATCTGTCGATCACAGGGTAATAAACACTGGGAGATGGCAGAAATGAAGATAAATGCTTTCAGCAGCACCATGCCCCACCCTCCCCTCCTCTTCCGCCCCCACTCAGCACAAGACAAGAGAGTTAAAGCAAGAAAATAAATCAGCTTCTTAACCAACTCTTTTGTTAAAACTTTCCTTACAGGCCACCTACACGTGAATTATTGCTCTGGGAGCCTACATTCTCATTAGGGGGCCCAGTTTGTTAAGGGTACAAAGCGCCTGGCAAATCTCACCTGTACTTTTCAGGGTACAGCATTACTGGCCTGAGTCAGTTGGGGCCAACACATAAGAAAGAGGCCAGGCAGCTTCCAGAGGGAAGGCATGGAGCCCCCCAAGACTGTGACACTCTCTAAGTCAAGCCTAGCTCCAAGGACAACATGGTGTCACTTCACTGCAATCACTGCCACATTACTACCTACTCAGGGACAGAAAGTCTGAGGGAGTTCTGAGGGACCACAAAGAACCCCGGGGGCTTGGAGGTCAAAGGTGTTGTCAGAGCACAAAATGGACTATGGAACACAATACTACGTCGACCCCCCCCCGCCCCTTTTTTAGGGCCACACTCGAGACATACAGAAGTTCCCAGGCTAGGGGTCAAATCAGAGCTATAGCAGCTGGCCTACACCACAGATATAGCAACACTAGATTTGAGCTAAATCTGCGAACTACACCACAGTTCACGTCAACACTGGATCCTTAACCCACTGAGTGAGGCCAGGGATTGAACCCGCATCCTCCTGGATCCTAGTCAGGATTGTTAACTGCCGAACCACGAAGGGAACTCCTTAACACTCAGTCTTGATTGCCAATTTCACATTCACTTTGCAGTGAAGGAAACATCTATAAGGTTGAAGATCTTACAGGTTTTCTACAAGTAGGTCCAAGGGAAATATTGTGTATCTTAGAACTTGTTACACTGAGATAAAGCACACAGCTGATTTAGTTTTTGTAAAGGGACTAAGGTTTTTTGAGTAAAGTCAAAAGGTTAGTAATTCCTAATCCATGTCTTGGCAGCTGCTTATAAGACACTGGTTGAGAATTTTGTAAAAACTACATTCAATTCTGCTAAAAGTGGGCCTGACAAAAATCTTAGTAACTGGCTCCTTTAAGACATTCAAAAAGACATTCTGCCCTACTGGCTCAGCCAGGCTGGTTTCTTTCATATCCTGAGATAGAAAAAAAGGTTTTAGACATTTGCTCTAAAGTGTAGGCACCAACTGGTGGAAAGTCTGGAGCAAAAATAAGTGGGAGAGACCTTGGTAAATGGGTCTGTTTCAAACCACAAATTGCTCAGAAACTTGAGTAGTCCCCAGAGCCATGCATGCGCTCTGGGATCCTGGGAGAACAACACTTGTCACATAAAGATAGATAATTTGAAATAATTTCTAATTAAAATCCACTGTTCAGATGTTAATATCAGGCACAAAGTGGAAAAGCATTATTAATGAGCCCCATGTTCAGACGCTGCTAGAAGGATGCACCTGGAAGCTAGTCAGCAATCTGGATTAGCCTTTCTAGCCTTTAAACCTAAATAAAATCTTACCTCCTCCTGGAAGCTTTCCAGAATTAGAGAGAAATCCCTGTCCACACGATGTTAGCCATTTTTGTAACAGAAATGGTTACTGGGCTATAAGTACATAAAGCCTGCTCTGAATTTGAGTGTTTATATCTCTGCGTCCACTTAGCCATCAGTTTTCAATTGGTACTGCCTGGTCTCGTCCTTCTTCTTTAAGACAGTGAACTCTGGGAAAGAAGGGGTCAGCTTTTCACTTGAATTTTAAACGCAGTACAGTCGCAGGACTTAGGATACCACTCATAGAATAAACATGAAATACTTAGGGTGAGGAGCGCCGATGGGGCTGCAAGGACAGTCACCGCTGGCCTTATGAGCTGTCCCTCTGTAAGTGAGCAGATATGCCCTAGACAGTCCTTACTATCTCTATTACAGGGACAGGCTGAATTACAAGGAACCAAATCATGTGTTAAGATAATTTTCACTCCAGTATATACATCCAGGAATGGGACTAAGCAAACATAGTTTGCAAAGGGAGACTGTCTTTAATTATAAATAACTTATACATCCATGAAGAAGAAAATAGCATAATAAACTATGGTCAAGTACACTATAGAACACCATGCAGTCATTAAAAAGAATAAAGTAGATCTATATGTACCGACACAGAAAGATGTCCTTGATATAGTGTTCTATGTGATTCTATCTCTATTAAAAAACAAAATGAACAAAGCCATGTAGATATATAAATATACATATGTGCTTGATTAGACAAAGAGAAATATTTAGAAAGTACACTCCAGACCAATGAATTTTTGTGGACTAGGACTGTAAATAAGAGGGGCAAGAAGAGACAAACATTTTACAGTGAATATTTTGATATCTGAATTATTTACAAAGAACATGTTTCATTGTTTTCTAAAATAAAATTCAAAAGGAAGAGTAGGAAGAGTGAGAGGTTACCTTTATAATGACCTATGAAAAAATTATTCATTTTACCATATAATATCCCCTATATTCAACATATACATTTATTTGTTCCATGAAGCTAACTAGTTGAAGGACTTGAGATAACTCCTTGATCCTGGGTTTGCAATAAAATTCACAAACCTCAAGTTTTCCATTTTTACCAAATACCAGTCAAAATGGTGCCCTGAAATGCCCTTCATACATCTAAGGAGTAAGAGGGTTATGTCTTTGGTAGCAAACAAATTTGTACTATGTGACTAAAAAGGCACCAGAACAATTCCATCTCTGGGGAAATATCTTAGAGCAAATGCCACAGATGTACCCAAGGAAATATGTCAGGAACATTCAAGGCATGTTGTAATAGTAAAAATTTAGAGAGTTTAATGTTCATCAGTAGGGAATAGGTGATAAAATGCGTATAGGTGAATACTAGGCAGCAATTAAAAGGAACAAACCAAATCATTCAAACTATGTCTTGTGGACTATTGAAAAACATAATACTGAAATTTTAAAGTTGTAAAAATGATACATATGGTAAATATTGTCTATATAAATACAACTCTTAAAACGCAAAGCAATGGTATTTTACTAACATGTTAAGTTAAAAAGGTAACAGTTACATAAACCAAATTCATGACGGGGCTGCCTCTGTTAGAACAGGATAATGTCATTATGGAGGTCAAAGGGTACTTCAAATTCATCTGAAAAGATTTTAAGAATCAAGGCAAGTAAAGCAGACTGTTAACAGCTATCAAATCTTGGCTGTGGGGGCACAAATGCTTATTATGTATTGTGTGCCTGTGCCTGTATATACGTATCTATACTTTTTAATATTAAAAAAAAAGTCTAACTATTGAAGGGCAGGAGAAAGGTAGTAGAAAAGAAATAAGCAAACAGCTGGGGACACAATGGAAAAACTTTTAAATGCTTCCCCACAATCTGAAGCTTTGTCAAACAAAGTATGGGTGAAACAGTAATTGGCTAAAGTGAAAAGATGGAGCCCCACTAAATAGCGAAGGTAGGCAGAAATGGCCACATTCCATTTACTTGGAATTTTTGAGATAAAAGATTTCTCCCACAGAAACACATCCCGAGTCTCAGTGAATCAAGTTTATACCATGTAAAGCCTCAGCTACTGCACTGGTGAAACCATCCAGCGGGTAGCTATGAATGGAGTACGGCCACACAAACTTTGTACCCCACAAAAGCGGAGGCTCTAAGGCTATGGGTGTCCTAGGTTCACACTAGGAAAAGACTTTCTGCACAGATGAAGCATACCAACAGATGCCCAGCACCAAACTTTTCTCTTAGATGTCACCTTGACACTCTAAAACATCTTACTTTGAAGAAAAGAAAGGCTTTTTTTTTTTTTTTTTTAAGAAAGGCTTATTTATTTATTTTTTTATTTTTTGTCTTTGTTGTTGTTGTTGTTGTTGCTATTTCTTGGGCCGCTCCCGCGGCATATGGAGGTTCCCAGGCTAGGGGTTGAATTGGAGCTGCAGCCACCGGCCTACGCCAGAGCCACAGCAACGCGGGATCCGAACCGCGTCTGCAACCTACACCACAGCTCACGGCAATGCCGGATCGTTAACCCACTGAGCAAGGGCAGGGACCGAACCCGCAACCTCATGTTCCTAGTCGGATTCGTTAACCACTGCGCCACGACGGGAACTCCAGAACGGCTTACTTTTAATGTCAGGTTGGATAAATTTCTGAGAAAGGCCTATAGCAAAATTCTCATTTTTTGAAAGAGATATCTCACAAAGGAAAGCAAAAGGAGTTTGAGATATGTTTTAGTCTCTTCCTTTCTGCCAGAGCTGCTTATATGCACTCCTCAGAAAACACTGGGCCTGCTATCACTCTTCAGGGAGGCCTGAAAGCCAATGAGCCTGGTGGTATATACGACTTTTAAATATCAGCTCTGTTGCTGGTTGTCATAAAGAAGGCATGACAATCTGCAAACTTAGCTATAGGCCACTTGGGGTGTGGATAACATCACAAAAGAAGCTTGCAGTTATTATAAAGCTGTGGGCCCTTGTCCCTTACAAAACCACCTATCTTCCTTTCCAGTCTCTTTCAATTCATCTTTCAATACCAGATTATTTTTAAAAGCAGGGTTTTGATTGTGTCACTCATCTGCTCAAAAGCTCTAATGGCTCCTCATTGCCTGCACTGAGCAAGATTCCTTGATTTGTTGCTCAAGGCCCTCAACAGCCTGCTGTCTACCTCTCTGTGCTTATCTCCCACTGCTCATTACTCACGTGTTTTTGGAAATATGTTTTAAATACATCTCCACTTTTATACTTTGGCTCATCCTGTTGCTATTATCTAGACTCTTTACCCTCTCCTCTAACAAATGTTTCCTAAAATCCCCTGATCCCCTTCCCTGGTCAAGGATTCTCTCAATCCCTTTTCAAGAAGAGACTTTCAAAAAGATTTTCAAGAAGTCTTTTCTGATCTCATTAACCTGATACGATCTCTTGGGAAGCCTCATAGCATTTTGTTTCTTGCTCTTATTCTGTCATATTCCTTCTGCTCTATCTCCTGCCCTCCTATCCAGGCAGGACTCTCTGTCGTTATTTACTCCACTTGAAGAAAAGTACAAAAATTCAGTCCACTGAAGGGCCAACTCAAAATCTACACGCTAAATATACTTGCTCTGTTCCTGCTCAACACTTTCCCTGGACCTGAATCCCCACAGTCCATTAGAAATAGGTTGCTTTGATGGAATGCAACACATACTTTTCTCATCTTTTTATGAAATATCTTGACGCTTTGCCACAGAAGATGTGCGATAACCCCATATTAAATACAGAAACAAAGGGTTACTTGAATATGTGTAGACTCTTGCTATAGATTGTTAGCCCCTTAGGAGTAAAGACTATCTTATCCTTTTAAAAGACTTACGTACTTCTCAGTCCTTGTGTCCTAAAAAGAGCACCTTGCACAAAGCACACACTTGCAACTCAGTCTGTTGACTTGGAGCCAAAGTACCTTTCTCTGGCTTTGAGAAATATCCATTCAACCAGCAGAAGGACATCTCTAGAATTTCTAAAGCCATTTCTGTTTGATTTCTGAAACTCTAGGAAAGCACCCAACCTCAGGAAATCTACAAAATACAGTACTCGGGCACTAAGAAATTGATGGTTACATGCAGGGGAAACACGCCAAGAATTTACTTCCTTCCAAACTGCAGCCAAAACAAAGCAGGGTGGGCCAGTTTTCCCCTGCAAATTGGTATAATGTTAAAAAGTTTCTCCCTCCGGCCTCTGGAGGATCCAAGCTGGCAGCACGCTGTCCCCTTTGTCTGCCTCTGCAAGGCTCTTGCCTTGAGGCCAACAGGATTAGCACAGCCATTTCATGCTCTGAAAAGTCAGAAAAGGCGAGATGCGGAGCTTTTCACTCGAGGAAATGCCTAGTAGTCAGAGACGGTTCTGTTTCTGTTCAAAAGATAAGCGGAGATGCTGAGGTTAAAAAGCGAAATTTCCAACAATGCTTAATGAAAGGTTTGGAGACAATGTACAGAATTAGGCAATGGGATAAACTCCAAGAAGAGAGGAGCAGGTGCCAGAGCAAAAATGCAGAGAGAATCAGCACCAGACATTTCAGGCATTCAAAAATTTCCATGTATTTAAAATGTCATCAGGATGCCCTATGAGCACAGACTGGATGCAACAATTAGGGAATACAAACTTCTCCCTCTTGGCACAAATATACCCACAAATAAGCTCCTACAGTAAAAGTCAAAAGAAAGTATAAAGAAAAGCTTTACCATAAAAAATTGAGCAGTTGCTACAATTCTCTTGGCTTAACAGATAATTAATTACAGACTTTCTCATGAAGAGGTAGCCCAAACTCAAACACCATCAAAGGCACAGGGCTCTTAGGCCCTAGCTTGCAGCTTTTTGTTTTTGTTTTTGCCCCGCTCAAGGCATGCAAGAAAAAGTTCCGGGATCAGAGATCAAACCCATGCCACAGCAGTGACAAGGCCAGATCCTTAATCTATTGTGCCACCAGCGAACTCCCCATGTTGAGTTTAAAACTTGGACCTGCAATTGGTCTTTAGGAGCTCTAAGAAACTACTGAAACATCAACTTAAATTGTGTGTATGTGTGTCATCATATTAAATGGCTTTTGCTTTCTATATTTATGGTGCTTTGATATTGTGGGTGCCTTGCAGACTGAGGGACTGCCCTCCCTGGGTTAGCTACTTCTTAGAAATAGCAAACAACTTGCCTACAAGTGTGCAAACCGATCAATCTAGTTCCCACACCCTCAACTATTATTTCCTCTGCCCTAAATCACCCCAGAGCCAGGTATGGACTAGGGACCACCCTAGAGCTTGTCAAAATTATCCAAACTATCTAATCCTAAACTTACTCAGCATACATATCCTGCCTCACCCATTCTTTCCCCTGGAAACACCAAGAAAGGCTCTGGCTCATGTGTTCCTACCTCCCCCCACCCCCGTTCCCTGCCTCCTGACTGACCCTAACACTTACCAGTGTGGCCCAGTGTGGCATACTGTGTCCCCCTATTCTTGGGACCTGTAAGTAACAAACTATTCTTTCTTTCTTTTTTCCTCCCTTCCTTCTTTACTTCCCTCCTCTTTCCTTTTTTTTCTTTTTAGGGCCACACCTGTGGCATATGAAAGTTCCTAGGCTAGGAGTTGAATTGGAGCTGCAGTTGCCGGCCTATGCCACAGTCACAGCAATGCCATATCCCAGACCTGAGCCGCATCTGCAACCTATGCTGCAACTTGCGGCAACACCGGATCCCTAACCCACTGAGCAAAGCCAGGGATCGAACCCACATCCTCATGGATACCAGTTGGGTTCTTAACCCGCTAAGTCACAATGAGAACTCCACAAACTATTTTTTTCAACAAATTTTCTCTTCATCTGTTGGCCTTACTCTATCTGAATAAAACCCAAATCCTGGGTATACTTTAATACAGTTATGTGCACCAGTTTTTCTGAGGGGAGAGTCCTAGCTTTTTATGTATGTATGTATGTATGTATGTATGTATTTTTGAGAGTCCCAGCTTTTAACACACATTCCCATAGAGTTCACTGTCCTCTAAAAGATTAAGAACTAGTGACCTAAACCTTTCAGGTCAGTCTGGGGCTTGAGCTCAGTAGATGATAACGTATCACTGAAGAAGTCTATTGAGGGCAGTGGAAAGCCAGGTGGTCGTTCTTAGAGAGCACAAAAAGAAACAGTGAAGACTGCACAGGGCTTTGTTTCTGTTTTTCTTGGCTCTTTGCAGTGCAGAGGATTGTGAGGCGGGGAAGTATAAAGGGAGATGGTTCATAAATTCCTGAAGTAGTGATGGTAATGATAAATTAGCATTTCTCTCAAATAATACAAAACTTTTGAAATGCTTAAACATCCCAAGGGTTAGGGAGATCAGAGATTGTCCATGTTATGTTTTGTAAAAACAACGGGCACACTGTGCCAACCAATGACAATATCACCAGCAAAGAGATAAAACCTCGGCCTTCACCCTCCCTAAGGCAGACAGAGATTTTTAGACCAAAGTACAGAGTCGTGAGACATGCCCAGAATAAAGAGTAGTTATCTCAAACCAGAAAGCTTTTTGATGGCTGAGTGAGAACTGAATATTAAACAGATATCTATCAAATGTAGCACAGTGGAAGATGTATACAAAATGGTAATGTGATGTCCTTCTTCCTTGGTTGCAGCCAATAAATTGAAGAGATAAGGCTTCCATCAAAAACATTACAAACAAGAAAAGGCAACTTAAGTGTCTAATGAGTAGTACAGACAACCAGAGCCATAGCCGTTTAGGCAAGGTCACTGGGCTTGGGGAGAGGACACCAGGAAAGCTTAGGGAAGAAATAGGAGCTAGGGCTTAAAGGAAGGAGCAAAAGGATTTGGAAAGGAGGAGAGGAGAAGAATGGTTCAGAGCAGAAAGAGGCTACCGCCCACAGTGATTCAGGGTTCAAGGGCTAGCATCAGTTCAGTGGAAAGCAAAGGCTCATATAAAGCAGAATATAAAGTCAGGCTGAAAAAAAAAGACAATGAATTTATCATCTATATAGCCGGAAACAGAAATTCTTTGAAATTTTTTGAGTAAGGGAATTACAAAGCGGATAGCTTTTAAATTTTAATTTTTATCAAAGTACTACTTACACATAATTTTAAAAGTTAGAGTGTATTATAAAACTAATAAAGTTAAATAGCAGCCTTCTGCCCCATCCTCTCCCTTGATTTCTGCTCTCCAGAAGCAATTACTTTTCAAATCTTTTAGCTATTTTTCTTCTGATAATTAACTGCCATATTTCTGCTGTTACTAATTCTTCAATTTCAGCAATTATCTACTGGCTTCCTAAGATGGGATATGATTTCTCCTGCCCTCTCTCCTCCTCCACCCTTCCAAAATACTTGCAGCCCATTTTTAGGTAAAATAATGTTAATTATTTAGAGTATGGGAGTATTGTGGGGGTTTTTTTATTTTTTATTTTTTGTTTTTTAGGGCTGCACCGGTGGCATATGGAGGTTCCCAGGCTAGGGGTTGAATGGGAGCTGTAGCCTTTGGCCTACACCACAGCCACAGCAACTTGGGATCCGAGCTGTGTCTATGAACCACACCACAGCTCACGGCAATGCTGGATCCTTAACCCACTGAAAGGCGCCAGGGATCAAACCTGCGTCCTCATGGATGCTAGTCAGATTTATTTCTGCTGAGCTATGATGGGAACTCCTGGAGTATTGTGACTACACAAATATTCACAGCATAAGGAATAGTATAATAAGTTTACATGTGAATAACTGTTTCTTTTGGAAAAGAAATGCCACAACCTGCTTGTCATCACCTGCTTTATACAATGAGCATATATACATTTTTCTAATTCTTTTACTGTGGTTTAGTGGAGATTTGGGAAGGGATTTAAAAATGCAACATTTACATTCTATCGTGTTTGCCAGAAGTCTCTAGTCACATTTTATGAAGATTAATCTAGCCAGTAGTTCAGAAGTGGGAAGGCTAAAAGAGGGAGTAAGGAAACTGCAATGGTATGACAGTGGCCAGAGTCAGGGTTAAAACAGAAGAGAAAGAGGAAAGAATGAGAGACTCCAGTAGGGATGAATCATCTGTACATGGCAGGAAACAAATACAGGTAGCTGGGGAGAAATAATAAGCCACAAAGGCCTACCACCTGGATGTCAAGAAGAATGTTGGTAAAATTAGTAACAATAGGAAAGGGAATCAAAGAAGTTACTGTTGAAGATAGGTCAGTTTTTTCAAAAAATTAAAGAGTTATCATATGTAGCAGCAATTCTAGTCTTAGGTATATACCCGAGATAAGTGAAAAACATATATTTATACAAAAACTTGTATATAAATGTTCATAGCAGCATTATTCAAAGAGTGGAAAAAGTTCAAATGTCCATCACCTGACAAATGGATAAATTAAGTGTGCCATATCTGTATACAGTGGAAGTGAAGTACCAATACATGCTATAACATGGATTAACACTGAAAATATCATGCCAAGTCAAAGAAGCCAGACACAAAAGGCCACACATATTATATGATTCTATTTATATGAAATATCCAGGAGAGGCAAGTCCAGAAAGACAGAAAGGAGTTGCCAGGGACTGGGTGGGAGGGAAGGAACAGGAAGTGACTCTTAATGGGTATGGAACTTCTTTTAGGGGTGATGAAAATGTTCTGGAATTACACTGTGGCGATGCTATGAATATGATGAAAACGAATGAATTGTACACTTTGAAAGGGTTAATTTTAGGAGTTCCTGTTGTGGCGCAGTGGAAACGAATCCAGCTAATACCCATGAGGATGTGGGTTTGATCCAGCATTGTCGTGACCTGCGGAGTAGGTCGCAGACATGGCTTGGATCCCACATTGCTGTGGCTGTGGTGCAGGCCAGAAGCTATAGCACTGATTTGACCCCTAGCCTGGGAACTTCTGCATGTTATGAGTGCAGCCCTAAAAAAGGATTAAAAAAAAAAAAAAAAAAAGAAAGAAAGAGTTAATTTTATATGTGAATTATGTCTCAATAAAGAAATAAGTCCTGGAAAACGTCATGAACTTAGGAGATAACTCGCTGAGAAAGAACAAAAACGATAAGAGATCATCCATACTTTTATAGATGGAGTTGAGAGCAAGTCAATATAACCAAAGAAAGGAGTTGTCTCATGGTGCAGCAGGTTAAGGATCTGGTGATCTCACTGCATTGGCTCGGGTAGCTGCTGTGGCTCGGGACTGATCCCTGGTCCTGGAACTTCCACATGCCTAGGGCACAGCCAAAAATCCCCAAAACCAACCAACCAAACAAAAAAACAGCCAAAGTTAAAAGGATATCTAAAAAATTGCTTGGGAGTTCCCCTTGAGGCTCAGCGGGTTAGGAACCCAATGAATGGAGTCTCTGTGAGGATGCAGGTTTGATCCCTGGCCTCACTCAGTGGGACAAGGACCTGGTGTTACTGAAAACTGCAGTGTAGGCCAGAGATGGGGCTCAGATCTGGTGCTGCCGTGGCTTTGGCCTAGGCTGGCAGCTGCAGCTCTTATTCAACCCCTAGCCTGGGAACTTCCATATGCCATGAGTGTGGCCATAAAAAGAAAAAAATAATTTAAAAATTGCTTAAAACACTCAGCCTAAACTACACATTCTTCTACTGTCTGTCCCAAGGATTTGAATCAGCTCTAAAATCACATTAGTGAGAAATGAGGAAAAGATTCTGTCAGCTCTTAATCAAGTCAATAAATATGTACTGCATGATAACAATTTGCAAGTACAGGAATTTATCCAAAATGCAAATTTTTTATAACCTAAGTTGAATCAGGAACAAGACCTTGATCCCAAACCCGGAATATTCAGTTTACTTAGAAAAACACGATTGCTGTATTCCCAGGGCATAAGGTGCTGAAAGGTACACAGGAAGCCCTAAGACATTTATTAAATGAAGCAATGTTGATCAAGCAAGAGTGTTGATTTCTTTGAGTGGTTCTGTGCACTGTAAGAACAATGGGTGACAAAACTGTCAAGAATGTGCAGTAAGGAGTTCCCACTGCAGTGCAGTGGGTTAAGAATCCTGTAGAGGCGCAGGTTCGATCCACTCGGTTAAAGGATCTGGCATTGCTCAGGTGCAGCACAGGCTCCATCTGCGGCTTGGATTCAATCCCTGGCCTGGGAACTTCCATATGCTGCAGGTACAGCCATAAATAAATAAGTATATATGTGTGGTAAGCAGTATATGCTAATGGTTACATATTTTATTTTATTTTATTTTTGGGTCTTTTTGCCATTTCTAGGGCTGCTTCTGTGGCATATGGAGGTTCCCAGGCTAGGGGTCGAATGGGAGCTATAGCCACCGGCCTACACCAGAGCCACAGCAACTTGGGATCCGAGCAGCGTCTGCAACCTATACCACAGCTCACAGCATCGCCGGATCCTTAACCCACTGAGCAAGGCCAGGGACGGAACCCGCAACCGCATGGTTCCTAGTTGGATTCGTTAACCACTGAGCCACGACGGGAACTCCATGGTTATATATTTTTAAAAAGGCCTCTGCATCACGTTTAAGGAAAAGGAAGATGTAATCAAATGTTAGATTTAGCTGGCTTAGGCTTTATACTTATATACACACAGTTATAATTTTAATTGAAACTGCCTCAGGCAAAACGTGTTATGTGTTGAACTCTCTAGCTCTTAACCCTCCCTCTTCCAAATGAAACTACTGGTTTTAATAACAGAATTCTTTATTACTCTGAATATATTAGGAATATAACCCTTGCATTACAGTAAAATGGGCTATAACAGAAATAGTAGGCACTAGAAATATGAAAAAGACAAGGTTCTTCATAAAAAAAGACAAAGTTCTTAACTTGAGGGAAATATTTAGTGAGAGAGAAAATATGCATACAAATGTGAGATACAAGGAAAAATACTGTAAAATTGTAAATACATTATACACCTTAGGTACAATTTGAAATAAATTATCTTTTTTTTTGCTTTTTAGGGCCGAATCTGCGGCATATGGAGGTTCCCAGACTAGGGGTCAAATCGGAGCTGTAGCTGCCGGCCTATGCCACAGCCTTAGCAACACAAGATCCAAGCCAAGTTTGTGATCTACACCACAGCTTTTGGCAACGCCAGATCCTTAACCCACTGAGCAAGGCCAGGGATTGGACCTGCATCTTCATGGATCTTAGATTCAGTAACCATTGAGCCACGATGGGAACTCCTGAATATAAGTTATTTTGAGAGTAAAATAAACCTAAGAATAAGACATAGCGACATATATTTCATTTCTTTAAAGTTACTATCACCTAATATCTATACCTCGCATTCTGATATAACTGAGCATTCCGGTTTATATTCATTTTCCCCAAATATGTAGCAAGATACTTTATACACTAATTACTTATATAAGACTTATATTATCTTCCTTAAAGCCAAGGAAAACTTTCTAATTGCTACCATTTTCTAAATATTTATCTTGGAGTTCCTGTTGTGGCACAGTGGAATCGAATCCAAGTAGGAACCATGAGGCTGTGGGTTCGATCCCTGGCCTCACTCAGTGGGTTAAGGATCTGGCGTTGCTGTGAGCTATGGTGTAGGTCACAGATGTAGCTCGGATCTGGCGTTGCTGTGGCTCTGGCATAGGCTGGCAGCTGTAGCTCTGATTAGACCCCTAGTCTGGGAATCTCCATATGCCTCGGCTGCGGCCCTAAAAAGACACATAAATAAATAAATAAATTATAAATAAATATTTATTTATTTATTTTGTGGCAAGGGCCACAATAAATTATCATTCAATAAATGTTTCCATTCAACCTTTAAAACTTCCCTACAGGAAGTCTGTTTATTCGTTAGACTAATATTTAGTGAGTTCCTACTATGCGCCAGACAATGACTAAAACAGACAAAAAGTCCTGGTATTACATTCTGCAGGAGGAAGAAATATATAACAAAGAAATGAATTCACATAGCATGTTAAATTATGTTAAGTATCATGGAGAAATAGAAAACAGAAGACCAATGGAAAGTGTAAGGTGTGAAGGGCTAGCAATTTTATTGACTGATTGATTGATTGATTGTCTTTTTAGGGCTGCACTTGACACATATAGAAATTCCCACACTAGAGGTTAAATCGGAGCTGCTGGCCTACACCACAGCCACAGCCAATGCCAGATCCAAGCTAGGTCTGTGACCTACACCATAGCTCAAGGCAAGCCAGATCCTTAACCCAATGAGCACGGACAGGGAACAAACCCATGTCCTCATGGATACTGGTCAGGTTAGTTACTGCTGAGCCATAACAGGAACTCCAGGGCTAGCAGTTTTAAATAAAGCCATCATTGAAAGGCTTTACAGAATTCCTCTTTTACAGATAAGGAAACTGAGGCTCAGATAAGTTAAACAACTGTCCCATGGTCACTCAGTTAGTAAAAGGTGAGATGAAATGTGAATTCAGCTGTCCTTAGAATTAAGCTATGTGGCCTTTCCCCAAGTCAGTTATAAATTGTTACAAGGGTTTGCATTTTTAGTATCCCAAAGGAGTTAAGGAGTAACTTTTTATCTCAGTATTTAATGTTTTATTTCACATCCAACTAACTTTTGCAAAGGAGTAGTGAAGCTATTCTTAGAAAAGCCAAGAACAGGTCAAAATGATAATTAGTCCAGGAGAGTCAATGGATACTTCATAAACTACATTCAGCCTGTAAGAAGATTATGTACAAACCCTGAACAAGTCCTGCTTCCTCTTACTGCTGCTGTGACTGCCTCTATTTAGTTCATCAAGAAGTATTTATTGGAGTTCTCTTGTGGTGCAGGAGGTTAAGAGTCCAGTGTTGTCCTGCAGCACCTCAGGTCACTGCTGAGGCTCAGGTCTGATCCCCGGCCCAATACAGTGGGTGTGGCTGCATCTGGGGTTGCAGTGGTGACTTGGATTCTATCCCTGGCCTGGGAACATCCCTAAGCCATGGGTGTGGCCCCCCAAAAGAAGTACTTATTTTACATCCCAGTGGTGCCTAGCACAACTCAGATGTGTTACAGCAACCCCTTTTATTAAGCTGAGATGGATCCTTTTCAGCCACCTGAGCCTGTGTCTTAGCATTGAGGTGTTCCTGTCAGTGGAACATCTGAAACTGGCAGTCCCAGCTTGTCTCAGGTACTTCAGGTACTGCAGATAACCTGCAGGCAAACATCTACTTTTATTCTTTTTGACCTCAGAGAATATCTTTTTCAAAGAAGTTAGAGCACTTTACTATTTTTTCCTACTTAATCCCTGGAAGGAGCACAGAGGTAAAAACCACATCCTTATCCATCAAGTGGACAAAGAGACAAATGACTCACCCAGATTACACAGTGAATTAGTGAAGGAGCCAGAACGACACCAAGCTGGTCGTCAACTTCTAGTTCAGCTTCTAACACACAAGATCAGTAGTTCCTCATCATTTTATGTTCATAGTGTACAATTTGGGTACTGGATTTTTTGGCAATATATTTGAAGGGATTAAAAGACTCAACACAACAGCAAAGTCAACAATAATAAAAATGCAGGCACTATTATAATAAGACAAAGTCTCACAGCACACATCTGGTGGCCTTTGGTCCTGCATCAATGAGCAGGACAGTTCTCCCTGTCCTGACTAGTTGCTCATCAGGCTAATTCTCTCATGTGCCAGGAAACACAAGCTCTGCACCAGTCTCTTACCCCCTTACTGCCACCAACTTGCATCCTACTCTAGGACACACATGTGACTTTCTCAGGCCCAAGGTCAACCTGACATCACTATAATGATATTACTTAGAAAAACTGCATATTACGCACCAGTCAAAAGTTGGTGGCATACCAGTGTGTTAGATGTGCAAGAAAAGCCAGCCTGCCTGCCTTCAGGAAAGCCAAGCTGCCTCCTCAACTAAGAGGTCAACTTGAATTTAGTGGTTAATTAATACTTTAATGCAACATCATCAGGAAATAAGCAATTGACAATCAGTGCCAAAGGCACTCATTAAAGACTACATCCTCCTGTGTCACATCAGAATGACAGCCTATCTGATAGCCAGGAAGAGACAACTGACCTCATCTAAGGAAATCAAAGCTGGAAAGGCACTATACCTCCCAAAAAAGCTTACTGAAGAAAAAAGGCTATTTAAGTCTGATTTGAGTGGTAAGAACTTTAGGTGTGGTTAAGAGACAAAAGGAAAACTAAATAAGTGATAACTTGCATTTTTATAACATATTGCTCTGACACGCTAAGTAGTCTATTGATCTCTCTGGGTAAATAAAGCCTTGTAATAGAACAAAGTTAATTACTTTCTTGTTACCTGTGGGGGAAATTGTGACAGACAGATGTAATGATCATGGGTAAGAAATCAGATACAACCTAGGATACAGTAATTCTGAAAAGACATGAAAATAATAATTAAGGAGTTCCTATTGTGGCTCAGCAGGTTAAGGCACCTGACACTGTCTCTGTGAGGATTCAGGTTAAATCCCTGGCCTCTCTCAGTGGGTTAAGGATCCGACATTCCCGCAAGCTGTGATAGGTCACAGATGCAGCTCGGATCCCGGTTGCTGTGGCTGTAGTGTAGGCCAGCAGCTACAGCTCTGATTCAATCCCAAGCCTGGAAACTTCCATATATTGAAGGTGCAGCCATTAAAAAAAAAAACAAATTGAACCTGAAGGTTAATTTAGTATTTTCTGTTAAAAACTTCTAGCATTTGGAGTTCCCGTCATGGAGCAGAGGAAACAAATCCGACTAGGAACCATGAGGTCGTGGGTTTGATCCCTGGCCTCGGTCAGTGGGTTGAGGATCCAGCGTTGCCGTGAGCTGTGGTATAGGTCGCACACGCAGCTCAGATCTGGTGTTGCTGTGGCTGTGGGCCAGCAGCTGTACCTCTGATTAGACCCCTAGCCTGGGAACCTCCATATGCCTCGGGTGAGGCCCTAAAAAGACAACAACAACAACAACAAAAATTTCTAGCGCTTATATTTAGCATAGGGCCTAGAAAAGTGCAGCACTCAAGGAATATATTCCACTGAAATTTATTACATACTAACTTGAAAATAGGACTATATTATCTATCTGAATAGCAATGAGTCCAGTTTTTGTATTTTTCCTGTGATTACTTTCATAATGAAGTTAATAAACATTAGAATCACTAGGGGAAAACAGTTTCCAATGAACAAGAGAATAAATGAACAAATAATTTCTCTGAGGTATGAGACTGATATGAACAGAACAGATCCATTCACATACTTCTCAAATAAAAAGAAAGACTCTCATTTCTACCCCCAATTCCACTCTTTGTTCTAATGTAGCTATACTGTCTGTTGGACAGAGAGGGAAAAACCCTACAAGGGATTAGTACTCATTCTAGATTTTTCCCTATGCCTAGCAGATAAGATTAGGCTCAAGGAGAGAAATACAGTGCTGGTTCACCAAGGACAACTAATCCCTATCTATCTTCTTCTAAGGGTGTCATGGAAATGATCTCGAGCACAAGAAAGATGAGCAAAAGCAAAAGTCAAGAAAGTAGAGCTGAGAAATGGAAATGTGAAGGCTCAGCTTGAGAAGGTCCACGGGTAGCTACAGGCTAAGGAGGATGACCACACTACATTCCCACAGGACCAACCTGAGAACCTGGAGGGGAGTGAGGAGAAGAGAAAACAAGTGGGATGGACTGACTACATTCTGAAATGGAAAAGTCTTATCAACAGCAAGAATTTAAATATAATACATAAATAAATCATAAAGTATTTTAGGTCCTTCTGAAAGTGAAATAGCAACCCAACTAACTTTAAAGCCTAGTCAATCTAACTAACAGGCAGCCTCCAGGGCCTAATGAGAGGTATAATTTGGAATACAAAGGATTAGTTATGATTTTAAAAATTCAAACCTTTGGCTTCTTCATTTTTGTCTTTTCAGGGCTTCATCGGTGGCACACGGAAGATTCCAGGCTAGGGGTCAAATTGGTGCTGCAGCTGCCAGCCTACGCCACCACCACAGGATCTGAGGCTTGTCTCAGATCTATACCACAGTTCATGGCAACGCTGGATCCCTGACCCACTGAGCGAGGCCAGGATCAAACCCAGGACCTCATAGATACTAGTCGGGTTCATTACCGCTGAGCCATGATGGCAATTCCAAACCTTTAGCTCCTTGCAAAAAAGCAGTTACGTGACTCCTTGATATTTCCTAATGTTCAACATTTAGGAACAACAAAGCCAATGGAGAATATAAGCAAAATATTCTAATGTCCAGGTCCTAGGTTGAGAAGGGAATGGGGAGGCATACATTTCTCTGGGAGTTCTCTCAATCTCACTTTTGCAGTATGCTTTGGTTGAATCTACTTACGCATGCAAACACATATAATAATCCCCTCCCATCACAGACTGCCCAATAAAGAAATGAAAAAGAAAGATGTAAGAGAAGCTCTGGGGATAATTCAATTTGTCAAAATTAGAAGATCTAAGAACTCAAATTCCAACATTTTCCTTTAGAGACAGGGCCCCTGAGGCCATTTCCAGTTTGATAGTTTGTTTCAGTTATACTCCCCACACAAAAGTAATGAGTCATGCAAAATTGTAAAATGTGAAATAGTCCAATTGTAACCAACACTGCTTAGCTCTTGCTCTAAGAATCCCATAATTTCCTGCCTTATCCCTATCACTTTCACTTTAAGGTCCTGGATCTGGAGTGAGGTAGAACAGGCAAGAGTGGCATCCAAAATGGGGAAGGCAAAGAAAGTAGGTATTTTTAAATACAGCATATCCCCAATCACCAGGACAAAGATTATTTTTTTCAGGATTTCCAAACTAACAGTTTTTCTTCAGGTGTCTGAAAAAAGCACTGTCTCTCCCTAGCTGTATTAGCCTTTCAGGAAAAAGTCCCTCTCCAATGTAGGAGAGACACTAGTAACACAAGGAAAAGGGAGACAACTATACTTCATACCTGAAAATAAAGGCTAACAAAAAAATCTTCACTAACCAACACGAAAACACTGTGTACCTGTAAATAATGGTAGAAAGGGACAAAAGGTAGACATGAAGTTGAGGGTTATAAACAGCCAGTCTGCTTCTTCTTCACCACTGTAACCTCCAATTCCATGGCCAATTCCTCCCAGTGGCAGTTTCAGACTTTCTACAAATGAGCCTTAGGGTTGGCAGTTTAATGAGTGGGGTGGGGACAGGTTTGGTCCTGAAGCTGCCATCAGAGCAAGATCATAATTTTCACTTATATTTACTTATATATGGAATATTTTTAGGGGTGGCTTGTGTTGCATAATAGTGGCACAGATGTATCTATGGATTCCCAAGCTAACCTGTCGTGAGACATGTTTCTACAATATTTTCTTAGCCTCTTTGCTGAAAACTCCATCTTGTCCTGCTTTACTTTACCCCATCTTCCTGCTTGAAACACAGTCACAGTGCTGGTCAATGACTTAAGTTTAAGAACAAAGAGCTAAAGGCATAATTTATTCATAGGGTCAGCTGAATGAGGACATAATGCGTTGGTCTAGCCGGTGCAGATAGGCACGCCGCACAAGCATGATATGTCCTCTAAAGAATAAGAGAAAGAGGAACCTCATGGCCCCAAGTGGTTTATGAGGGGTCATTAGCAGAATATGCATCAGCAAAGAGAACCAAGGTGCAAAGCTAGGCACCCTGGGTTGCTGCAGATAGGCATGCCCATGCGTTTGCGGAAGCACAGTGAGGATACTCTAGACGCTATGCATAGATAGCTAGAAGCCAAGCTTCCTCAAATGCTAATGACTGTTAAATGCCTAAAGGTCAGAGTAAAAGCTTAACCATCTACCAGCTACGTGACCTTTAAAATAACTTTAAAAAACCTATATCCTGCACCTGCAACCCCCTCCTCACTTGACGTAATCCTCAAGAGCACAATAAAAGCAGTGTGGTTTCTTGAGGCAATACTCTTGGTCCCTGAGACCTTGAATCTCCCGGTTCCCACATTTACTTAGGATAAACGTCTCTGTGTCTTGTTTTCTGTTAACTTTTTTCCTTAAGTTTCTTCAGCCCCAACCTGCTGAGCTGGTCTCGGCACTAAGCCTCGGTGCTCATTGCTCCCATCCCACTAGGACCTTAAAATTCTTCCTCAGTAAGACAAAGATCTGAACAGCTGGAAACTTCTTTAGAGCAGGTGTTCTTAAGCTGTCACTGCAGTCTCTCTACCTTGGAACATGAGAGTGGAGAAATTGGGCATTTGAAACAGCTTATTTCAAGTCTGCTTTGATATGTTCAGTTTTAATTAGTTTACCTAACAGGCAATATAACATTTTACCACTTTCCCCTAGTCATCTCACTTCAACAGAATCAATGAAGATATTTAGACCAAAAAACACTTTGTGGCTTTTACAAGCTATCAGTTAGATCTTATGTTAGCTGTATTTGTTTTACCTTAAAGAAAGTCAAATTGAAATTTGGTGAACCATGATAGATAAAGATAAAGGTAGGAGAGAAGGGGACCCAAAGAGCAAAGGCAGAAGAACGGAAGGATACTGGCTGAGCGCCACCACTACACACTCTACCAGGGATTCTCTCTTACCAGGAAGTAAGAGATAAGCTCTAGTAGTCTACCTCTTTAAACAGTCTCTGCATTTCCATTCGCAGCACTATTCTTCCTTTCCAAGGCATACCACTGCTCCATCTCCTCTTGGGAGCGGAATCTATATTCCCCCCCATCCCAGGCTAAGCTACTTCTCTTCACTTTCTAGTAGCAAACATGGCTACACATACATTACAAGGCAGCAGCTTTCTTTCTGCCTCACAGTCATTTCATGATCTTGGCTAAGCTTTGAGGCAGAGCAAGAGATATTCGGAAAGGCACACTAAACCACTGGGTGTCTTGAGTTGAGTGATGAAGTTCTTGTGACAGCCAGTTTAAATCTTCAATGATAAGTATACATGTTTCATGTGCACAGGCCTTGCTATTTGGAATCCAAGAGCCTGTGCAAAATTCAGAGTTCACCAACAGCAGAGCCTGCATCCCATCAGTCATGGAGATGGCTCTAAACATCAAGGATGTCCTAAAAGAATGTCAAGTGCATATTAAATCTGTCTCTATGTGCCCTGAGGCCCAATCCATGCATTCACATTTGGAGCCCATAAAATAGTTTTTAACCAATCTCATCAATAAGGCCAAGCAAAAGCTAGGTCTCGTGCTTGAGAGGAACCAAATTCTGGCTTCTCTCAACCGCTGCTAGAAGAAAGCACAATGTGCTACAGTGATTGGGCACACAAAGATCCCTTGCCTTAGTTTTCAGGAACTTTTCTTCCAATTAGTTAAAGGAGCTATGGATTATAAATGATGCCATGGGTACAGGTTCACTTACAGCCAATTTAGTAAGTGCTTGCACAGTTAATTCTGTCAATCTTACTCCTACACAGAAATACATGTGGCCCCACGGGGCCCAACCACCCACAGAGCTCTTTTGCACATCTTTTTACCCTTCAGCACACAGAAATAGAGGGCTACATCCCAGAAAACAGAGAAAGAGAAAAGGTAGTTTCTCTGAAACGGTATGTCTAGAAAACAAGGATCCAGCTTCCCATTTGGATTTAATTTCTAAATTCAAGTCTCTCTGAATAAACCAAATCATGATTTAAACCAAGACCTTACTCTGGAGTTCCAAATCTATACATCTATAATCCTTGGTATGCTTAAACTTCCCTTTCACGTATATGTAAGGGCACTTTAAAAAGTAGTTTGTTTAGAGTGAGTTACCAGGCTACCTCAGATCTCAAAAATCTATCTCACTGTGGTAGAATGTTATAGTAAGGGCCGCGAATGATTTAAGTCTCCCTGTGCCCTTGGAGAGAGTCTCCCTCTGACTCTGGGCTCAGCCATGTGGTTTGTGTTGGTTGATAGGACAGTAACAAAAGTAACAAAGGCAGAGACTTGCTAAGTGCCTCCGTTTGGGGGCCTAACCTCATATTTCTCTTTGGAAGCCTGAGACACTAAAGGAAACTGGTGGGAAAAAAAAAAAAAAGAGAGAGACAAGTCACCCCAGGTGAGGCCAACTAGCCAATCAACTGTCAGATATGTGTGTGTGTGAAGCCATCTATATTAGTTTTATATGGCCATCATTACAAATTACCACAAACTTCAAGGCATAACATAAATTTACTAGCTTTCATTTCTGCAGGTTACAAGTCCAATATAGGTCTCCTGGGGTTAAAATCAAAGTGGCAGCAGGACTGTGTTACTTGCTGGAGGCTCTAGGGGAGGATCCTGTCTCCTTCCTCATTTGTTGTCGGCAGAATTCAGTTCCTCACAGTTTGAGGACTGAGGTTCTTGCGGCCTTGCTAACTGCTAGCCGAGGGCCAAGCAATCCCCCCCCAACCCCGCTTTTTTTTTTTTTTTGTCCTTTTAGGGCCACACTGGCGGCATATGGAGGTTCCCAGGATAGGGGTCTAATTGGAGCTATAGCAATGCCAGATCTGAGCCATGTCTTCGACATACACACCACAGCTCACGGCAACACCGGATCCTTAACCCACTGAGCGAAGCCAGGGATCGAACCCACGACCTCATGGTTCCTAGTCGGATTCATTTCTGCTGCGCCACGAAGGGACCTTTTTTTTTTTTTAATGTAATTTTTAATTTTTGGACTATGTCAAATTTATTTTTTTCATTGTATTCAATTGTTATTTCCCCAATACATTTTTTTCCTACTGTACAGCATGATGACCCAGTTACACATATATATTCTTTTTTCTCACATTCTCATGCTCCATTATATGTGATTAGACATAGTTCCCAGTGCTACATAGCAGGATCTCATTGCTAATGCATTCCAAAGGCAATAGTCTGCATCTATTAACCCCAAGCTCCCCATCCATCCCACTCCCGCCCCCTCCCCCTCGGCAATCACAAGTCTGTTCTCCAAGTCCATGAGTTTCTTTTCTGTGGAAAGGTTCATTTGTGCTGTATATTAGATTCCAGTTATAAGTGATATCATATGGTATTTGTCTTTCTCTTTCTGACTTACTTCACTCACTGTAAGAGTTTCTAGTTCCATCCATGTTGCTGCAAATGGCATTGTTTCATTCTTTTTTATGTCTGAGTAGTATTCCATTATATATATATATCACATCTTTCTAATTTAATCATCTGTCAATGGACATTTGGGCTGTTTCCATGTCTTGGCTATTGTGAATAGTGCTGCAATTAACGTGTGGGTGCATGTGTCTGTTTTAAGGAAAGTTTTGTCCAGATATATGCCCAAGAGTGGGATTGCTGGGTCATGTGGTATTTCTATGTATAGATTTCTAAGATATCTCCATACTGTTCTCCACAGTGGTTGTACCAGCTTACATTCCCACCAACAGTGCAGGACGTCTCCCTTTTCTCCATACCCCCTCCAGCATTTGTTACTTGTGGACTTATGAATGATGGCCATTCTGACAGGTGTGAGGGCATCTGATGGTAGTTTTGATTTGCATTTCTGTAATAATCAGGGATGATGAGAATTTTTTCATGTGTTTGTTAGCCATTTGTATATCTTCCTTCGAGAAATGTCTATTCAGGTCTTTCGCCCATTTTTCCATTGGGTTGTTGGCTTTTTTGCTGTTGATTTGTATAAGTTGTTTGTATATTTTAGAGATTAAGCCCTTGTCAGATGCATCATTTGAAACTATTTTCCCCCATTCTGTAAGTTGTCTTTTTGTTTTCTTTTTGGTTTCCTTTGCTGTGCACAAGCTTGTCAGTTTGATTAGGTCCCACTGGTGTATTTTTGCTTTTATTTCTGTTGTTTTGTGAGACTGACCTGAGAAGACATTTGTAAGGTTGATGTCAGAGAATGTTTTGCCTATGTTCTCTTCCAGGAGTTTGATGGTGTCTTGTCTTATATTTAAGTCTTAAAGTCATTTTGAGTTTATTTTTGGGCATGGTGTGAGGGTGTGTTCTAGTTTCATTGATTTGCATGCAGCTGTCCAGGTTTCCCAGCAATACTTGCTGAAAAGACTATCTTTTTCCCATTTTATGATCTTGCCTCCTTTGTCAAAGATTAATTGACCATAGATGCCTGGGTGCAATTCCCATCTTCTAACACTGCCTCTGTCTGACTGGTCTGCCGTTCCCTTCTATTTTTAAAAGGTCTCATGTGATTAGACTGGGTCTATGCAGGTAATTCAACACTATCACCCCCACCTCAAAACCTGTAACCTTAATCACACTTGCAAAGTTTCTTTTGCCACATAAGGTAAATATTCACAGGTTCTAGGGATTAGCTATGCGGAGGCCACTGTCCCACCTATTACACCAACTAAGACCATCCACGCTCAGCCACGCCATCAACTGACACAGAGAGCGGCCAAGCTGGCTCAGAACAGATGAACTGCACACTGGACCCAGAGAATTGTAAGGAACAATAAATGCTTTTTTGGGGGGCCACACCCACGGCGTGTGAATGTTCCTAGGCCAGGGGTTGAACACGAGCAACAGCAGTGACAATAATGAATCCTTAACTGCGAGGCCACTAGAGAGCTCCCAATAAATGCTTTTTTTTTTTAGTTCCTAGGCCAGGGATCAAACCTGCACTGCAGTGATACCACCAGATCCTTAACCCACTGCACCACAAGAGAATTCCAATAAATGCTTTTTTAAGCCAGTAAATTTTCAGGTGGTTTGTGAGGCAGCAAAAGCTAACTGCTACAATGGCCAAGGCTACACCAACCACTCCCAAGGGGTATGTGAAACCCTTAGCCTGATAAAATGGACATCTTCTCCCTTTCTCTGCTCTAGTTCAATGAGCATGCCTGAGAGACCACTGGCAGTTTTGTGTTCTCTGAATCATAAAACAAAACAATTAAATTAGTTTTACTTCTTCTTTTAGTCCAGATCCAGAGATTATTGCTGAAATTTAACAAAGTCAGCCTTATAATCTCAATAGAACTAGAGAGGGGCTTTTGGATCCACAACTAGAATCTATATACACAAAATATATATTTACAAAATATACTTGCATGCATGCATACACACACACACACACACATACTCTCTCTCTCTCTCTATATATATATATATATAAGTTTTGGGGAAAGATTTGAGGGGAGGGCCAAGTTTTGATAGAGCAAAAAAGCTGCTTGATGGAGGAGGGAAATTTCATTGCCATCCAACCATCTTTTCTTTATGTATAAAGACCAATGAGGGCTTTGGGGCACAGCATCTAAGGAGGGCTCTCTAACCCTTCATTAGCCAAACACATTTCCTCAAATGGGCTCTCCCTCAAATTTGCTGATGCTTAAAGGTCTGGAAAACTTCAGTGGAAGGAAAATGCCAACAGAAAGTTAATGTCCTCTTGGCTCTTTTGGCTGACTTCCCTGTGCCTGGGTCTTGCCTATTAATTGAATGCTATTCGGATTCCATCTCAAAAACAAATGAGGATGGAGACCAGAGGCCTGCCTTCTCCAGACTGATAAGAGCAGCACAGTGCAATTATACCCAAACAGCTTTGTTTTGGAATGTAATCACCGCCCCAGCCTTCTTCCCAATGGGACGGCAACAGTGTAATTACCTCTTCAGGATTCATTGTTTAGGAGTGTATTTCTTCTACAGGGCTCTTTCTAGGCGAAAGGAGCTACAACAAGAATATAAGAGAATTGCAGCCCCCTCCCCAATAGCAGTCTTGTCAGCTGAAACAAATTATTTTTGCTTTATTAAAGTAAAGCCAGAGTTTACTTTTTTTTTTCTTTTCTTTTTAGGGCTGCTATGGCATGTGGAGGTTCCCAGGCTAGGGGTCGGTCTAATCAGAGCTGTAGCCACCAGTCTATGCCACAGCAACTCAGGATTCAAGTCTCGTCTTCGACCTACACCACAGCTCATGGCAACACTGGATGCTCAGCCCACTGAGCGAGGCCAGGGATTGAACTCACATCCTCATTGGTCCCAGTCGGGTTTGTTAACTGCTGAGCCACAAAGGGAAATCCCAGAGTGTACATTTCAGCCTCTTTTTCCACCAAAAAGGAATCACACATCATGATGGTTCTGTGTGAAAAGTCCCAATCTAAAGCTAGACTACTTGAATTCTATTTTTTTTTTGTCTTTTTGCCTTTTCTAAGGCTGCTCCCACGGCATATGGAGGTTCCCAGGCTAGGGGTTTAATCGGAGCTGTAGCCACTGACCTACACCACAGCCACAGCAATGCAGGATCCGAGCTGCATCTGTGACCTACTCCACAGCTCATGGCAACGCTGGATCCTTAACCCACTGAGCAAGGCCAGGGATCGAACTCACAACCACATGGTTTCTAATCAGATTCGTTAACTACTGAGTCACAACGGGAACTCCTAGACTGCTTGAATTCTAATTCCCCTACTCTGTCAAATGCTAGCTGTGGTCTTTGGCAAATTACCTCATCTGTTTATGCCTCAGTTTCCTCGTCTGTAAAAATGAGTAATAACAGAATATAACTGGAATGCTGTGAAGGTTAAACGAATTAATATGAGAGAAATGCTTAGAATGCTACTTGGCATATAGGAAGTGCTCTTGGGCTTTTGTTTTGTTTTTAGCACATTTGAAGCACCGTTTTTCACAGTCACCACATTTGCAAATGTGGTCTAACATTAGCTCATGGTCAAATCTAAACCTGAGTTACTATGTGTTTTCTGTCCATAACCCTTTTGCCAGTTCAGCACCAGGGGCAATGTGTTGGAAGATTTTAAATGCTGCTATAGAACTGTCACAGTCTCTGAGCTATGTGCCTAGACAAAACTTCACTCTAAGAAGCAGGAGCGACTGGACAGTACTATGACATTCCTTTCATTCATGTTAGCAGTCCAGGAAAAATATAATAAAGAGACTGTTGTGAAATCTTACCGTTGGGGAAAATAAGCAAGTACTACCCAAACCAGTCATTGGCAATATGGCAGCTTCAGGAAAAAATTCACCTTTTTAGACAGGTTTATTCATGAAAATGAATTTACATATATATAGTGTGTATGTTTGTATATGTATGAACTGTATATATGTGAATGTGTATATATATGAATGTGTGTGTATATATACATATAATTTTTTTTTTTGGTCTTTTTATTTAGGGCCTCACCTGTGGCATATGGAAGTTCCCAGGCTAGGGGTCTAATCGGTGCTATAGCTGCCGGCCACAGCCACAGCCACAGCAACACCAGATCTGAGCTGAGTCTGCAACCTACACCATAGCTCACAGCAATGCCAATCCTCAACCCACTGAGCAAGGCCAGATATCAAACCCATGTCTTCATGGATACTAGCTGAGTTTGTGGCTGCTGAGCCATGACAAGAACTTCTGAATGATATGTTTTTATCATATGTCTATAGTATATTCCACCTCCCTCAAGACCCTTCTTCCCACTAGGAACTTTGACCTTTTACCTCCTGTCCAATTTTTTCCCTTTGTTTCTTTGTAGCCTAGTTAAATTCTCTGGCTAGGAAGAGTACTTTTTTTGCTTGTGTTATACCAGCCAAGACCCATAAAAATCATGAGTTTGTTTGCTAAGCAGCCCCAAAGAATACAATCCCACAGCTCAAGAGAGCAGAAGTGAAGCTGGACCCCTTTTGCATGGCACATAGCTGCAGTGAGCTGGTAAACCCAGGGACTCATCTTAGCAGCCCTATAATATGAGAGACTATTTTTACAGGCTGGAGTATGTAGTTACAGGATAACTTTCTGGCTCTGGGGTGACACTAAACAGCCCCCACCCCCACCCCCAGAGAGTCTCAACACTGGTCCTAGTTCCTGGTCACCCTCTTGCAGGTGCCTCTTTCCACCTCACAGCTGATACCAAGCTATCCATGCTTGCTCTTGGCTTCCAGCTGAGTGCCACAAGGACCCTGCAGAAGAGCCAGCCTTGTGGATCACCAGGTGTTAAAAGAAATTAATACCCACATGTTGGCTCTACTTTGGTAGAGAGGGTGAGAGAGGCTGTCTGCCAGCTTCCATGGCATTTCCAGTTAGTTTGGAAAAAATGAGACTATCTGAGGACATGAACTAGGAAAGAGGAAGAAAACCTAATATGACATCAGAGTTTTAAAAAGAAGGAGTTTGGAGTTCCCGTCGTGGCTCAGTGGTTAACGAATCCGACTAGGAACCATGAGGTTGCGAGTTCGATCCCTGGCCTTGCTCAGTGGGTTAAGGATCCAGCGTTGCTGTGAGCTGTAGCTTGCAGACGTGGCTCAGATCAGGCATTGCTGTGGCTCTGGCGTAGCTCCGATTCAACCCTTAGCCCAGGAACCTCCATATGCTGCAAGAACGGCCCTAGAAAAGGCAAAAAGACAAAAATAAAAAATAAAAAAATTTTTAAAATTTAAAATAAAATAAAAAGAAGGAGTTGGAGGCGTTCCTTCATGATGCAGTGGATTAAGGATCCAGCATTGTCCCCATAGCAGCTCAAGCCATTGCTATGGTGCAGGTTCGATCCCATGTGCTGTGGATGGAGTCAAAATAAAATAAAAACTAAAAACTAACTAAATAAATAGGAGTTGGTAAAAACTGATGGAGTCCGTACAGCTTCCATGGGAGGGAATGCTCGTCTTTCGAAGTCACGACACGCTACAGTTGCATATTGCTTAGAAAGGTCCATGACTGGTGCCCCTTAGCCTGATGTCTGAGCCCTGGTGTCTCTAGAACCACCCAAGAGCTCTGGTTTGCCTTCGCTTCCCGCCTTCCCTGCTGTTTTTTTCCTGGGGCCCTTCTGCCTACCAGAGTCCTCTGCTTTCTGTCCCTCCAGGAATTGGGCTGGGACTATAAGGCATGAGAAGGGCGTGTCTACTAGGTATGGTCTGGACAGTTATTTGGGAAAAGGATTTGAGATTTAACAGGGGAATTGTGTGCATGTGGACTGGAGAGTTAGGGTACCTGTCTGCTGTTTAGACATGCAATGTGGTGTACGTAGAGTGTACGTTTGACTTTTTCTTTTGGCTCAAATAATGTATTTTCCTTCTTTTAAGTAATAATATTCATAACCTGTTCCTTACTATTTTTTTTCCACTGAGTGCATTGTTTTTAAGAGCTTTTAAGTTTGGATTTTAAATCTCTAAATTCAGTAAATCTTGAGTAGTTAAAAAATATGTCACAAATTGAAAGGAACTTTTTAAAACAGGAATTTTCTGGGAGTTCCTGTCGTGGCACAGTGGAAACAAATCCGACTAGTATCCATGAGGATTCAGGTTCGATCCCTGGCCTCGCTCAGTGAATTAAGGATCCGGCATTGCCATGAGCTGTGGTGTAGGTGGCAGACGCAGCTCAGATTGCTGTGGCTGTGGTGTAGGCCAGCAGCTACAGCTCCGATTCGACCCCACAGCCTGGGAACTTCCAAACGTCATGAGTGCAGCCCTAAAAAGACAAAAACAAACAAACAACAACAACAACAAAACTTAAAGACAAATATCCTCAGAAACAGTTTGTGGCTGGAGAAGGAGCGAACAGTCGAGTTAGTGCACTGAATGGCTCAAAAGGAAAAGACTGTGAAATTCCTGTACCTGTCGGTATTTCAATAACTGATGAAAATGGTAAAATTATAGGAGAATTCAATAAAGAGAAAGATAGAATTCTAGTAGCTGAAGAAAGTCTTGGTGGTAAATTACTTACAAATTTCTTACCATTGAAAGGCCAGAAACAAGTAATTCACCTTGATCTAAAACTTATAGCTGATATACACCTAGTGTGATTCCCAAATGCTGGAAAATCCTCTTTGCTAAGTAAAATTTCTCATGCAAAACCTGTGAATGCAGATTATGCATTTTCAACATGAAAACCTGAACTTCAAAAAATTAAGTATCATGGTTTCAAAGAGATATCAATAGCTGATCTTCCTGGTTTAATAGAAGGAGCACATATGAACAAAGGAATGGGCCACAAAGTCCTCAAGCATATAGAAAGAACTAAATAATTACTTTTTGTTGTTGGTATTTCTGGATTTCAGCTTTCTTTCCAAACTCAATATAGAACTGCCTTCGAAACTGTAATACTACTCACAAAAGAGTTGGCGTTGCCCAAAGAGGAACTTCAGACAAAACCTGATCTCCTAGCAGTTAATAAAATGGACTTGACAGATGCCCAAGACAAATTTCAAGTACTGATGAACTAACTCCAAAATCCTAAAGACTGTTTACATTTATCTGAAAAAAAAAAAATGATTCTAGAGAGGACTGTGGAGCTCCAACATATCACCCCCATCTCTGCAGTTACTGGAGAAGGAACTGATGAACTAAAGAACTGTATAAGGAAATCACTGGATGAACATGCCAGCGAGGAAAATGATGCACACCGTATGAAGCAGTTACTTAATTTACATATTTCCAACACAATATCTTATAGTGAGCCACCATCAAAGACTGCTGTTATTAGTCCCAGAATGAATATAACTTAAATCTATTAAAAGTGATATTAAAATTGTGTTCATTTGAAAGTTTTTCCAGACATATTTTCTAGAAGTTTAGTTATTTCTAGATGATGGTGTATATACCATCATTTAAGAACCATACTTTTTAAAGATGTTTTGTAGCTAAGTCTATCAACAGTAAAAATGTAACTGAGGGCTAAACACAGCAGTTTAGAATTTTATGGCCAATCCACCTATAACAAAATCCTCAGATATTCCTGTTTAAAAAAAAAAAAACCTGAGTAGATGGGACAGCAAAGAAGATTGTTCCAACTCTTTCCAGAGTATGTAGATCTCTAATTTTAAACAAAGTGGAGACTGGCTATTGCATCCAGTGGAAAAAACAGGGTTTGACCTCATATTTGGCTTTTTCTTTCCTCACATCTCCCCTGCAGATTTCTATACTGACACGCCAAAGCACATACCAATCATAACCTAAGAAGAGAGAAGTAAAAGGGTCCGGGCACTTAAGAGATTAGAGGGCATATTCACTGGCACCCTCAAGATGAGCACTATTTCTTTTTCTTTCTTTCCTTTCTTCCTTTCTTTTTACTTTCTAGAGCTACACCCACTGCATATGGAAGTTCCCAGGCTAGGGGTCAAATTGGAGCTACAGCTGCTGGCCTACAACACAGCCACAGGAACGCTGTTATCCAAGCCTCGTCTGCAATCTACATCACAGCTCACGGCAACGCCGGATCCTCAATCCACTGAGCAAGGCCAGGGATGGAACCTGCAACTTCATGGGTACCAGTCGGCTTCGTTTCCGCTGCGCCGCAATGGGAAATCCAAGATAGGCAGTATTTCTAAGGAATGCACCACCCACAGGACTTAAACTCTGAGATCACTCTAGGTCTAGAGAAGCCCTACTACAGGAAACTTACATTACAAGTAAATAATGAGGTCTCAATCCAGATATGTTAATGTAAGCACTTCTTTTTTTAGGAGGAAGAAGAGGAACAAGTAGGAAATTGGTTAAGAAGTAAGAAGTTAGGTCCATTTCCCTTAGGAATAAAACTCCTATCAAAGCTGACAAGAACTTGCTGCCTTAGCATAAAAGCTTAACAGACTCATACTTTCTGCTGTAGAAATGTTGTCAGGTTCTGTGTTCTCATAGCCAGCATTCTGTGTATACTTCTACCTTAGCATTTAGCACAATACACACTGTCCTAAGCTATTTCTGAGCATGATGGGCTTACTTACCACTTACTTAAGGTGGTAAGCTTATGGAGAACAGACATGATGTCTTGTTCATCTGGGTACTATCACATATGTAACATTGTACCGCATAAACAACAAAAGTTCAATAACTGCTTATTAAGTCAAAATGACTTCTGTACCAGCTAAGCACCCTGTAGGTAATACCAAATTCTTTCATTTTCCCCTCCGCATTACTAACAGCTCCAGTTCAAGAAGAATAATACACCGGGAGCTCACCAGGACCAATATATCTTCGATTCCTGGCATGAACACCCCTTGAAGTGTTAGGAAGTCATCTCTTCCCCTCTATCTCTGTTCCTACGTTTAAGGAGTTAACCACTAGAGCAGTGGTTCTCAAATTTTCAAGTGCACCGGGACCACCTAGGAGACTTAAAAAAAAATTTTTATTATGGTTGATTTACAATGTTCTGTCAATTTCTGCTGTACAGCAAAGTGACCCAGTTACACATATACATACATTGTTTTTCTCATAATTATCTTCCATCATGTTCCGTCACAAGTGACTAGATATAGTTCCCTGGCTATACAGCAGGACCTCATTGCTTATGAGACTCTTTAAACAATTCCTAGACCTACAACTAGAATTTCTGCTTCAGTGGGTCTGGGGTAGGGACCAAGAATTTGCATTTATAACAAGTTCCCAAAAGATGCTGATGTTATTGGTCCACTTTGAGAATGCCATGTTGCCATGGTTACATAGGAGCAGGCAGTTGGTCTGCAGAGTAGATGCTTATTTCATGAGCACAGGTTTTGACGGGAGACAGAAAATGGTTTCTCAAATGCAAACTTTGTGACTCCTCTAATTCCCTTGGTTGACATGACTACAGGCAACAATGGACACATTAGCTTGTCAAACTATCAACACAGGGAACTTCAGGTTACCATCTGTTGGTACCTTAGAGCACAAGCTCCCAATTTTTTTCAACTCACTGACCATAGCAAAGGGGAGAAAGCCCTATTTGGGGACGAAGGAAATGCACTACTGTTGAAGAAGGCAGAACAATGAAAGAGCAGCAAGGTTATAATCAGTGATGAGACTGACACAACTCTAACTCATACTGTTCCTCAAGATTTACAATAAAAGCCACAGTGATAATAGCTAACATCTATTGAACACTTATTGTGTGCCAAAAATACTATTTGGGAGTTCCCGTCATGGCTCAGTGGAAACGAATCTGACTAGCATCCATAAGGACACAGGTTTGATCCCTGGCCTCGCTCAGTGAGTTAAGGATCCAGTGTTGCTGTGAGCTGTAGTGTAGATTGCAGACGTGGCTTGGATCTGGCGTGGCTATGACTATGGCCAGAAGCTACAGCTCCGATTTGACCCCTAGCCTGGGAACCTCCATATGCCACAGGAACAGCCCTAAAAAGACAAAAACAAACAAACAAAAAAACAACTATTTGAAGTGTTTCACACACATTAGCTCATTTAATCCTCGAAACAATCCTATAAGCTAAATATGATTTTTTTTTTTTGGTCTTTTTGCCTTTTCTAGGGCTGCTCCCACGGCATATGGAGTTCCCAGCCTAGGGGTCTAATTGGAGCTGTAGCCACTGGCCTAAGCCAGAGCCACAGCAGCGCCAGATCTGAGCCTCATCTGTGACCTACATCACAGCTCATGGCAACACTGGATCCTTAACCCACTGAGCAAGGCCAGGGATCAAACCCACAACCTCATGGTTCCTAGTCGGATTTGTTAACCACTGAGACACGACGGGAACTCCAGATTCTTACGCTTATTTTACAGGTGAAGAAACTAAGTCCGTTCCAAAGTATTACACTGCTAGGAAGAAGCATCATGAATATTTGAACCTAGACACTCTGACTCTGGACCCCAAACTCTTGAACATTTTGCTCTACTGCCTCTCAGAAGCCAACACTACACTGCAAGAGGCAGCTATCCTTCCCAAACTCCACTCATGCTCACAGACCCAAGCAAAAGACAAATGGGACACATTTAGAGTCACTTAAAATCGGGAGTTCCCATTGTGGCTTAGCAGGTTATGAACCTGACTAGTTCCTAAGGATGCGGGTTCAATCCCTGGACCCATTCAGTGAGTTAAGGATCTGGCATTGCTGTGGCTGCGGTGCAGGCTGGAAGCTGCAGCTCTGATTCAACCCTTAGTCTGGGAAGTTCCACATGCCACAGGGGAGGCCAAAAAAAAACGAACAAAAACCCTGAAACAAAGTTACTTAAACTGGCACCAAACCCCCTATCCCACCCCTTCCCAGCTAATCTACCAGAACTGGCAGTTAAAGTCTCAGGGGAATTATTAAATTTTTAGTGGCAGGGCCAAAACAAACAAACAAACAACAACAAACTCCATAGAAAATCAGGCCACTCCCTGGCTAGACTGTAAAATCCCTAAGGGCAAAACCATTTAATTCTTTTATTAAGACCCAAAGTGCTCTGGAAAATGCTGAGCATTTAGAAAGTATTATTACATATCAACATGACAGTATAGAAAGAGCCCAGGTGTAAAGCTTCAGTGGGGAAGAATCAAGAGGAAATTTCCTAGAGCAGAGAGAGATGGAGGCACAGAAAAACTTAGTCACATACTATAAAAGGAAAAAGAAAGTTCATTGACAAGGCCCAATGTTTTCCCCTAGAAAAGCTCAAAGAAGCAAAGACAATTCAGCTTAGAAATTTAGGTCTAAGTTCTTGACAAGCACACTTCTCACTAGCGGTATACGGAGATGCAAAGAGGGCATGGATGGTCCAGGGATTGGTGGAAACCAAAGAAGTAAAAAGTCCTAGGTGTTGTAAGGCATCTGTGAAAGCTGGGTTCTCTAGGAGGAGTGCTGCATTTATTTCTGTTTCCCAGGTAACCAAGCCAGCCCCTTATCACCTTTACTTTCATCACTGAAGCAGAATGAAAGGTAATTGGGTTAATTATTAAAGCGGCCTAGCTAGTACCACTGCTACTAATTGTCCATTTATCTGGGATTTATAAACAGCTATCTTAATTGATGTTGAGTTGGAATGTGCCACTCACTTTATTAGCCTGGCTACTACTAGGTACCAGAGCAGTAAAGAACAGGGTAAAGAACATGGACAAGGGTCCAACAGCATAACTGTCATTCATTTCTGTTCACACTCATTTTAAGAACATCATGGTGGCCTTCAACTATATTCATGACTTCTCATCTTTCTCAGATTTGCCAATTTCAAGTGGTATATGGTAATTAAGCAATATGTTGTACTAGATAATTATGATATCGAATTGAGTAACTAGACTAATTCCTAAAAATTAGCAAGCCAAAGACCCAGATGCCCACCTAGTTGGCCAAACTTAGGCTAGACAGGCCTCCTGAAAGTAATTCCCTAAGGTACCAAGGAATATCTAAGAAAGAGGACCAGTGTTTTTTAAAAAGATAAGAGGGGCAAAAGATGACAAAAAATAGTTAATGGGGCTGGGGGAAAAATGTAATTGTAATGTATACATGTAAGGATAACCTGACCCCCTTGCTGTACAGTGGGAAAAAAAAAAAAAAATAGTTAACGGGAAGAAGAAAAGTAAATTCATGCAAAAGAGGTAGCTTTGTTTACCCACAACAAGCAACAGACAGAAGGATGCCTGAGACATGAGATTACATAAAGCAATAATTATAATACTGTATTGTTGGGTCTGTAATATATGTAGACAATAATATATATGGCAACAATATGAGGGGTAAGAGAATATAGCTATAATGGAACAAAGTTTCTATATCTTATCAGAATTAAATCTGTATAAGTCTGAAGTAGATCCTGACATAGTTTAAAATCAAGAAAGGATTTATTTATTTATTTATGGGTGTGTGGAAGTTTCTGGGCCAGGGATTGAACCCGAACCACAGCAGCAACCTGACTGAGCCAATGCAGTGACAACACTGGATCCTTAACCTACTGCGTCATAAGGGCATTCCCAAGAAAGGAATTAAAATAGCACATGAACAGCTACCCACTTAATAAATACATAAGGAGTCAATAAGGAGAAACTAAAAAAAAGAAAAAAGAAAAAAACAAAAACAAAAACAGTTCCCACTGTGGTGTAGTGGGTTAAAAAACAGTGAGTTAAGAATCTGATTGTAGCAGCTCAGGTCACTGCAGAAGCACAGGTTTGATCCCCAGCCCAGTGCAGTACATTGAAAGATCAGGCACTGATGCAGTTGCAGCATAGGTCACAGCTACAGCTCGGATTCAATCCCTGGTCTGGGAACTTTTATATGCTGCAGGTGCAGCCTTTTATATATATATACATATAAAAAAGGAGTTCCTGTCATGGCTCAGCAGAAACGAATGTGACTAGCATCCATGAGGATGTAGGTTGGATCCCTGGCCTCGCTCAGTGGGTTAAAGATCTGGTGTTGCTGTAAGCTGTGGTGTAGGCCACAGATGTGCTTGGATTCTGAGTTGCTATGGCTATGGAACGGACTGGCAGCTACAGCTCTGATTTGACCCCTAGCCTAGGAACCTCCATATGCCATGGATGCGGCCCTAAAAAATAAAAAAAAATTTTTTTTAAAAAGACATTAGAAATAGATAAAACAAACGGCAAACTGGCAGACAAAAAAACCCAAATGTATTAATAACATTAAATGTGAATGATAGCAAAAAGACAAAAAAAAAAAAAAAGGAGTTCCCGTCGTGGCGCAGTGGTTAACGAATCCCGTCGTGGCGCAGTGGTTAACGAATCCGACTAGGAACCATGAGGTTGCAGGTTCGGTCCCTGACCTTGCTCAGTGGGTTAACCATCCGGCGTTGCCGTGAGCTGTGGTGTAGGTTGCAGATGCGGCTCGGATCCCACGTTGCTGTGGCTCTGGCGTAGGCTGGAGGCTACAGCTCCAATTCGACCCCTAGCCTGGGAACCTCCATATGCCGTGGGAGCGGCCCAAAGAAATAGCAAAGAGACAAAAAAAAAAAAAGTGAATGAACTAAACAACCTAATCAAAAGGCAGAGATTGTCAGATTGGATAAAAAATAAGATCCAACTGTATGAGAGACACACTTTAGATTCTAAGATACAAATAGGTTGAAAGTAAAAGGATAGGAAAAGGTATATATGTAATCAACAACCATAAAACAGCTGTAGCTATACTGAGTTTAAAAAAATACTAGACTTGGAGTTCCTGTCGTGGCGCAGTGGTTAACAAATCCGACTAGGAACCATGAGGTTGCAGATTCGATCCCTGGCCTTGCTCAGTGGGTTGAGAATCTGGCATTGCTGTGAGCTGTGGTGTAGGTCACAGACTCGGTTCAAATCCCACGTTGCTGTGGCTCTGGCATAGGCTGGCGGCTACAGCTCCGATTTGACCCCTAGCCTGGGAACCTCCATATGCCTCGGGAGTGGCCCAAGAAATTGCAAAAAGACAAAAAAAAAAAAACAAAACCCTAGATAGACTTAAAGGCAATATCACTAGAGAATACAACCTTTAAATTTTGTGAATCACTATGTTATACACCTGAAATTTATATAATATGGTACATGATCTATACCTTAAAAAAAAAAAAAAAGACCATTACTGGAGACAAAGGGATATTTATAATGAAAAAATTGATTCATCAGGAAGGTATAACAATTATAAACACATATGTACCTAACAACAAGGCCCCAAAACATACGAGGCCAAAATTGACAAAACTGAAGGGAGGAGTTCCTATTGTGGCTCAGTGGAAATGAACCTGACTAGTATCCATGAAGATGCAGGTTTGATCCCTGGCCCCGCTCAGTGGGTTAAGGATCTGGCATTGCCTCGAGCTGTGGGGTAGGTCGTAGATGTGGCTTGGATCTGGCATTGCTGTGGCTGTGGTTTAGGCCGGCAGCTATAGGTCCTAGCCTGGCAACTTCCATATGCCACAAATGTGTCCCTAAAAAGCAAAAAACAAAAACTTAACAGAGAAATATACAATTCAGCAATAATAATTAGAAACATCAATACTCCACTCTTTTTTTTTTTTTGCTTTTTTTAGGACCACACCCATGGCACATGGTGGTTCCCAGGCTACGGGTCTAATCGCAGCCATAGCTGCTGGCCTACACCACAGCCGCAGCAATGCCAGATCCAAGACTCGTCTGCGACACACACTACAGCTCACAGCAACGCTGGATCCTTAACCCACTAAGCAAGGCCAGAGATTGAACCTGTGTCCTCATGGATACTAGTCATCCGGATTTGTTTCCTCTGCGCCATGACAGGAACTCCGACACTCCACTCTTAATAATGGGTAGAATAACTTGACAGAAAATCAACAAGGATATACAAAACCTAAACAACATTATCAACCAAGTAGATCTCCCTGGCATCTATAGAAGCCTACACACAGCAACAAGAGCATATACAATCTTCTCCCACACACAGGTAACACTGTCCAGAACAAACCATGCTAAACCATAAAACAAGTTTTAATAAATTTAAAGTAACTGATATCATACAAAGTATGTTCTTAGACCACAGTGAAATTAAATAAGAAAGAAACAACAGAAGGAAATTTGTGAAAATTGAAGGACACACTCCTAAACTAATGGCTCAAAGAAGAAATCTTAAGAGAAATTAGGATAACTGGGCACAAAGCCATCTCTAGCCCGTGACACTCAACCAGGCCCCAATGACCTGGGGCTAGGACCAAAAAAATCCTGACACTTCCCATTGATTTTAATCAAAATACTAAATTAAATACATCAGACCCACAACTGCTGGGAGCAGATGCTCATTAGGATGAAAGTCAAAAAGATTAGGCAGAACAGATAACTAATAGTCTACATTACACAGGTCCCTATCCCTCAGAAGTTTTTCTTCCAGTAATTACCAGGAAGATGTCAAATGCCAGGTCTTCTCATTTCACTTGCTTGAGGCCTCAAACATGCAGAAAAATATTATAGGGCTTAAGAACTTTTTAGCAGATACTCCCTATGTGAACTCAGGCAAGCATGGCACAGAAGAGAGAATAGAGTTGTTGTGAGTCAGGCAGGCAGACCTGGTTTAAAGCTCCAGGTCTGCCTCTCACTATGTTATACTGGCCACGTGGCATAGCTTTTCTGAACCTCAGTCTTCTTCCCTGCAGAATGGAAACATGGCATCTACCTCATAGGGTTGTCACAATCACTTGAAGAGATAATGTATGTTAAAGTACTGGCTCATAGTAGGCAGTTCTTAACTTATTTCCTTCTCTATTATCAGTTGCTGTTACTTTACAGATCTAGCACTGTCTGCTAAAAAGTCAGCAGGAGAGCACCCCAGATTTTTTTTTGCATGTATCCCCAAAAACATACCAGTAAAGCTGCATAGCTTCAAATATTGTTATTCCTCTTTAAGTATGAGTTCAGAATTTGTGCTGCTGAAGAAGGGGCATGTGTGGGTTGATGGGTGACGGAGGTCATGAGGAACCTACAGAATTGGGGGGAAGGCAACAAGATAAGGCGGAAGAGAGGAAGATTAACAGACTAAGAAAACACTTCTCTGTAGCAGCTTCTGTTTTATATTATCGCTCCCAGGCTCTTGTGGGAGGAAGTGGGCAGAATGGATCTTAATTTTCTGCAAATCCATTTTTGCTGATGACTCTGAACAGCTTTGGCTAGGGTCCATTGAAAACTCATTTGCCACTGACCATGCCTCTTAAAACTGCAGGTGTGTATATACTCTGTCCCTCCAGATCTATCAAATTTTCATGCTTCACCCCTTCAAAAAGCCATTCACTATACAAAGGGTTCTGCACTAGAGCTAAGAACCAAACAGCAAGATTGAGGTATGGCCAATCACCTAGACCTTGAGCTACAGAAGGGCAGAGACCGTGTCTGTCTTATTCACTCTGTTAGCCCAGAACAGTATCTGGCACACAACTGTGGAACAAATGTCTATGGAAAGTAATTGTTCTGAGATCATCACAACCTCATTCTAATCATACAAGAGAAAGTGCCTTTCCAGGAAAACTGGGAGTGCTTACTGCTAAAATGCTAATTTGTCTTCACTTTGAAAGCCATTATTACAGTAGCTCTATTACATGATCACAAGCAAGTTTAATAAAAAGCAAAACATCTGTGTCCAGAAGGGCATGAAGGTTCGGTGAAAGGGCTGTTACATAATAAGATTTTCCTTAGCAAGCATTATTGGGTTGTAAAAAGAAATGTCTACATACCACTTAAAATAGAGGAATTAAAACAAATAAGAAAACCCCTGAAGATCAGCCAAGGTCTCTGGGAGCTTTTTCCCTCTTCTAGATTAAGGTCCTAGAAGAAGAATGCTATTTGGTGCTTCATCCTTTACAATAGCTGTGGGGAGGCAGGCACCCTAGGAAATTGGGAGTTCCACTGACTGGTTCAGTTCTGGCTCCTCCACTTCTAGCTGTATCACTCTGGGCAAGTTATCTTCTGGGCTTCAGTTTCCACCACTGTTAATTGGATAATAGTACCCATCTCACAGGATTACTATGAAAAAGAAAGGAAATATGCCTGGGAAGAGCACTTAAAACATTCCCCAGTACACAGCAAATGCTCAATGAATGTTAAGCTTTTTTGTTGTTGCTGTTATTATTATTGGAATTTTCTCAAGAGAAGAAAAAAAGTAATACAACTGTCAACAGAATCTGGAGGGACATCCAAACATCTACAAATAATGAATGCATTTAAGAAAAGACCAATGGGAGTTCCCGTGGTGGCTCAGTGGAAACATATCTGACTAGTATCCTTGAGGACGCAGGTTCCATCCCTGGCCTCACTCAGTGGGTTAAGGATCTGGCGTTGCCCTGAGCTGTGGTGTAGGTCGCAGATGCAGCTTGGATCCCAAGTTGCTATGGCTGTGGCATAGGCTGGCAGCTACAGCTCCAATTCGATCCCTAGCCTGGGAACTTCCATATGCCGCAGGTACGGACCCAAAAGAAAAAAGAAAAAGACCAGTGGACACTTTGTAACATGTATCTTGAGGAAATGGGAGAAAAGATGGGGTTTTTGTTTTGTTTTGTCTTTTTGCCTTTTCTGGGGCCGCTCCCATGGCATATGGAGGTTCCCAGGCTAGGGGTCTAATCAGAGCTGTAGCTGCTGGCCTTCGCCACAGCCACAGCAACGCCAGATCCGGGCCGCATCTGCAACCTACACCACAGCTAATGGCAACGCCGGATCCTTAACCCGCTGAGCGAGGCCAGGGATCAAACCCCCAACCTCATGGTTCCTAGTCAGATTCATTTCTACCGCGCCATGACAGGGATTCCTGTTTTTTTCTTTTTTGGCCACCCCATGGGATATGGACCTCACGGGCCAAGGATCATATTCAAGTCTTAACCCACTGCGTCTGCTGGGCCGGGAACTGAACCTGCATTCCAGCGCTCCAGAGAGGCCACAGCGGGAACTCTGGGAGAAAATGAGTTTAAATGTGAATGGAAACCATGGGCTAGATTTCCTTCCCCTCAAGGCACTTTGCATCCTTGATTTCATATTGGTAAACAACTGCCTGCTGGAACATAACCCCTATATCAAAAGGTATCCATAAGTGAAATTGGGCCATTTGGGGTCTGACCTCTGGGCATAAAGTAGGAAAAAGGAAATGGAGGTAAAAAGTTATTACGTCAAAGGAGGGAAAAAAACAGCATACAGCTGTTCCAAAAAAAACAAAATGCCAAGGAAACGGAGATTTCCCAGCAGTAGAGGAGCAGGAGCTGCTGTGTGCGGTGGTGGAGGCAGATGTCTAGAACAAAGAAGGGTGGAGAAGAGCTCTATAGTATTGTCTGGCAGCAAGTGATTATCTGCCAGTGAGGAGCTTCCATGTGCCATTAGCCAACAGAGAAGTGCCAAGGAAGGAGAGGCACAGAGCCGTGGAGTCTGTGCACCAACATGGGCCAGAACCCCCCCAAGGTCGAGGCTGTCAGGACACCGTGGTGCAGTCTGCTCCTCTACTAAGCCTGTGCCTATGAAGCCCTGGTGTTCAGCAGAGAAAGTGTTGAGGTTTCTGGGGTCTCTAGGCCTTGATGGTGGATCAAGGACACTGCTACTTAGGGGAAGCCGGATCCCTGGTCTACCAGCTATCATAGCAGCTTGGTCAGAAATCATACTCCCCCAGCCTGACGGTGCCACTGCCTCACGCAGATCCCTTCCTACCTTTAACTACCACATGGCCCAGATTTTCCAAAACATAATGTCATTTGAATTTTTAAAATAAAGATGCTTATTAAAGATACACCAAAATGTGGCTTGGTTTTTATATTTTTCAATGCCTTCACATACATAAATTTACAAGTTGGCAGTGGAGGGGGGGGGGGAACCTTTGTCAGAAAAAAAATAGAATCTGCCTTGTTTCCTTCTCTAAGAGACTACCCAGAAGGAGCAGCACACACTATGTCTCAGCCCAGTCACATTACCCATCTTAGCCCCAAAACACTGGTCACTAAGTCATTCTGCCACCATAACTGCCTCAGACGGGCTTGTCCAGTCCATTCCCACGGAAATTTCTAAGCTAGTTCCATGGGTCTCTATCTTCTTCCTTCCCCTGAAGATTCCACAGGGCCTAGAACCTCCATGTGCTGGCAGCGGCCAAGGGTTGGAAAGGTGTGCACCAAGCTCCTAATTAAATCATAGGATCTGGCTCATGGGTACCTCACCAACAAAACATGACCAAGACACTTTTTATCATTCAATTACTTAAAAATCTACTTGCTGAATTAAAAAACAAACAGTTTAAACAAATTTTCTTTAATGTCTAAAGGAAGTGGGAATAGGCAAGAGAAAACAGCTTTCCTCAATCTATAGTTTCCTGCCTTGAAGGAACTGAGTACAAAACCTTAAAAAATAGTTTTTCAGGCAGATGCCAAGATGCCATCACATCAACATAGGTAGAGGAGGGGGAAAAGCTTTACCAGGTTCCCTGCCCCTTTAAAATTTTCAAAATCCAAAAAAACAATTCCTTACCTGCCAGGACCCTGTTAACAGAAGAGTGAGTAGCCAAGCCAGGCTGTCCACGTTCATGAAAAATCCCAGCATAAGGCAAGTACTCAGGCAGCAAGAAACGCCTATAAGAAGGAATCACGTTACTTAAGGCCTACTAAAGACTACCTTAAAACAAAAGAGATGTCCCATCTGCCATTCCTCAACAATCAAAGGTAAGGGATCCACTAACCTAGGAGTTCACAGAAATCCAGAGCAGAGTAAAAATTCCTAGGGTTTGTCCTTTCACACATTTCTACCTTCTTCCTGATCTTTCTTCTAAAGTTTCTTTGTTCTTGAATAGGATGCTCTCAATGCCACCTTCTTTGTCTTTTGATTTTTTTTTTGTCTTTTTGCCTTTTCTAGGGCCACACCCGTGGCATATGGAGGTTCCCAGGCTAGGGGTCGAATCGGAGCTGTAGCCGCCAGCCTACACCACAGCCACAGCAACACGGGATCCGAGCCACATCTGCAACCTACACCACAGCTCACGGCAATGCCGGATCCTTAACCCACTGAGCAAGGCCAGGGACGAAACCTGCAACCTCATGGTTCTTAGTTGGATTCGTTAACCACTGAGCCACAACGGGAACTCCATGTCTTTTGATTTTGATTTTGATTTTTCTATGTCTTTTTATTGTGGTTAGTCATCTCCTGTCAACTCCTTAGGTGGCAGGGCTGGACTGTAGGCTCACTAGGAAATAATTCCAGATATGGACAATCCAAAGACCAGAAAGTAGGTTTAAAAATCCCAGGCCCGGAGTTCCCTTTGTGGCTTAGAGGTTAACAAACCTGACCAGGATCCATGAGGATGAAGGTTCGATCCCTGGCCTCGCTCAGTGGGTTAAGGATCCAGTGTTGCCATGAGCTGTGGTGTAGGTCGCAACATGGCTCAGATCCTGCGTTGCTGTGGGTGTGGTATAGGCTGGCACGTGTAGCGGCCCTCATAAAAGCTTCCTCAGAAAAGTCTCTCATAGAGGCTGACAAGCCAGTTCTTACCTTGGGACAAAGCGTCCAAGTGAAGGTGCAGACATCCGGGCGTTGCGTGGAGCTCGGTGCCTGGATCTGTCACCATTGTCCCTGGAGAAAACATAAAGACTACATGTAAGAGAGCCACTAAAGAAGCATGAGACACCAGCCCAAAAGACAGACATGTCCCAAACTAAATTCCTATACTTGGGTGAAGGTCTCAGAGAAATGAGTCATCTGGTTGCTTACTAATTTGGGTGGCACGATAATACACTGCATTTCTGGAGTACCTCAATTAAAAACGATTTATGAGCATTTACTAACAGTTCAGTAAGGAGGATTTTCTGGAGTTAATATGGTCTCTGAATTCTGTAGCACCTGAAATTGAAGCCAAGTTTATATCTTCTAAAAGATTTTTTAGTTTTGGGGTTTTTTGGCCACATCCATAGCATGCAGAATTTCCCAGGCCAAGAATCAAACCTGTTCCACAGTAGCCACCCAAACTGCTATGACAACGTTGGATCCTTAACCCACTGTGCCACAAGAGAACTCCCCTAACGGGTTTAGAATGGGTGTATATAAACTTCTTTTCTAGACTGAAAGATAGAAAACTGGCTTTCAGGAAACTTGAATAAAAAAAATTCCTCCGTCAATTTCGTTCAACAAATGGTCATCTTTAAATAAATCTGTTTAAAGCCTTGGTGTGGGGAAAAAATCATTGATAAGTGAAAGAAAAACAATACAAGAAAAAGACTAGGTAGTTCCTTCTTTCTTTCTTTCTTTCTTTCTTTATTTATTTGCGGGGGGGGCGCACTCACGGCATATGGAGGTTCCCAGGCTAGGGGTCTAATTGGAGCTCAGCTGCTGGTGTACACCACAGCCACAGTAACTTGGGATCTGAGACATGTCTGCAACCTACACCACAGCTCATTGCAATACCAGATCCTTAACCCACTGAGTGAGGCCAGGGATTGAACCCAAAACCTCATGGTTCCTAGTCAGACCACGACGGGAACTCCCAGTAGTCCCTTCTTTAGAGACTGAAAAATTAACAATGATAAAGATTGATTACTCAACTGACAACTCGATTCTAAACCAAGTTGTCTGAGTTAAAAGAAAGAAGTCTAGGAGTTCCCGTAGTGGCTCAGTGGTTAACGAATCTGACTAGGAACCACGAGGTTGCTAGATCCCTGGTCTAGCTCAGTGGGTTAAGGATCTGGCTTTGCTGTGAGCTGTGGTGTAGGTTGCAGACTCGGCTTGGATTCCGAGTTGCTGTGGCTCTGGTGTAAGCCGGTGGCTACAGCTCCGATTAGACCCCTAGCCTGGGAACCTTCATGTGCCACGAGTGCGGTCCTAGTAAAGACAAAAAAAAGAAAGAAAGAAGTCTAGTGTTTTCTTTATGGTTTGTTAACGTAATATTAATAACCACCATTTATTAAACATCTCTTAAGTCCTAATACAAATTAAAGGTTATTAATACATTATCCCATTTAATTCTTCTGGCTTTCCCATTAAGTATCTATTTTTAGATTTCATTTATAAAATATAGCTCTATTTTATAGATAAGGAAACTAAAGACCAGAGAGGCAAATGCCCAGGGTTATACAACTAGTAAGTGGTTGAGGCAAGATTCAAGGATGACCCATCTGACTCTGAAGCCCTGCTCTTTCCACTACACTTCACTGCTTCCTACAAGAAAAGAGAAGACAGAAACTTCACGTGGCTTAGTTTCCAATGCATCACAGGAACAATAAGCCAAAGGGCACTGGCTGGATAGAGCAGTTAATTAGCTGCTTAACCAACTCCACAAAATAAATGAACCTCTTGAGAGCCTGATTTGGGGTATTTTCTGAATTCTCCCTTTGGATTATCTTCAACTTAATGAGATAATCTTCAAACTGGCCCCGGTACCAAGGTTAAGACAACACTCTGGCTTTCAAGTGCACTACTTGGAGCCTTACAAACCAAAAATGAAAGCTGAGGAAGGTTTTTACATCTTAGTGGAATTGGAGGCTGAACATTTAGAGACAAATCAATATCAGGGATATTGGAAACTGATCTATTCAAAGTCAATACTTAAATTTTTATTTTCCTAGAGGAGAAAGCATACTATTGTTTTCTTTAACATCTCATATTCCTTTGACTTGACACTCTGCAGATGAAGGGAGAGGCAGGCAAAGAGAGCTAAGACCATATGGAAAGTGCAAAGGGGATTAAAAAAAAACAATGAGATCAGAGGTTCCTAAACAACAGACTGCAGCTCTCAGGAACCCACAAATTAGTATAAGGTCTTGGTAGCCATATGGACACAAGGAGTAGCTGAACATCAAACAATAAGACAGCTCCCAAATTAAGTATAATATTATTTTTCAAATATATGGAGATTTAAGTTGTGATCCAGTACCAGCTCAGTTAAAGCACAAATGAATTTATGACAGATTTTCATAACAGCATATTTTACTTATTGATGGGCACTAAAAGCACAACTAATTATTTCAAGAGGAGCTAGAAAATATTTGAACTTAAAAAGGGACCTAAGGGGGGAAAGGGTCCTAAGCCTCAAAAAGGTTGAAAATTAAGTTACAGAAAGAAGCATCATGGGACAAATCCAATTACTTTATTCTACAGCTATGACAGAAAGCTGCCCTTCCCAGAATCACATTGTGGAACTGACAATTTACTCCTGCAAGAGCCAAGGAGCCCTCTCCCTCTGGACAACAAACAGTACTGTGGCATTAGCAGAGCTGAAGCGCAGGGACGGGGAGGGGAGGGCACTAGGCAGTACTGACCAGCAGCTGCCAGAGCCCAAAGGTGACAGGGCCGGGTGAAAGGACATACGAAGACAACTTAGAAAAACGGACCAAACCAGGGCTGGGAGGAAATTTGGGCTCCTGTGACATATATCACAAGCCTCTTTTAATTGTTATTAAAACCTAAAAACAATTAACTTCTTTCTGATTCAATTTCTCCTTCTACTTAAAAAGGGGGAGGAGGGAGGGCAAAACATGGTCAGAGGTAATGGCTTTATGTTATTTAGAGATTACCGGAGGATATATATAGAGGAAAATAAGAATGAGATCATCCAGCTCAGACATGAGCAAAGTCTCAGACTGACGGTTACATTAGGCCCCACAAAAGAGGCCATATATTAACTGAGTGAGGATGTATCTGCCGGTCCTCAGCTTAACATCCTCACTAATGATGGAGACATCGTGCTCAGAATGTTAACAAAGAAATGACAGAATTGTACCCAGAACACTTAGAAGAATGTAAAAGGTAGCAAATACACAAATGCGATGCTGCCATGGGAGGAAAAAAAAAAGGCATAAAAGAAAATAGCCTATCACAGTAACAACTCAAACATTAACTGACCAGGAAAACCTTGAAAACATGAATAGGTAAGGAGGCAAAGGCCGGAATGTCCAACCAAAGAACAAGTTAGGCAAGAAGAAGGGAAAAGCCCTGAGTTTTAGTGCCGACACACAAAAATCCCTGACCAAGGGCACAGCTCCGAATCAACTAGAGGTGAAAAGAGCAACTAATGACTCTAGAGTCTATGAAAGAAGGGAAGATTCAAAGTAAGGAGCCGGGATGGGGAAACAAATTCCCATGCAAAGGATATTTGTGGGGGCAGGGGGGATAGAAGAGAGGGGCGAGGAAGAGTGGTAAGAGTTTCAAGAAAAGTCCTTAATACTGTTCAATCTAGAGAACGACATGGATTCTGTCACTCACTTCGGTGTTGACACAAGAATAACATGAAGCAAAGTTCCAAGAGATGAGGGAAGCAAATTTAGGCAGAGCCTGAAGACTAGAAGATGTCAGATGAGCAGTGGGAGAAGGAAAGACCCAGGGAGACCTAGGAAAATAATGGACCGTGCTAAATACTGGGGCCTAATGTGACATCACATGCCCTTTTCAAGGGGGGGAAGGGGCGCTTAAAAACCAAAAACAAAAACAAAAAACCTGTGAAGACCAGAGTATGCAAATATGCTTGTGCTGCTCCTCCATCAGAGGACTCTACCTCACCAGAATACTTTTCAGGGAAACACCAGAGAAATCCTCATCAATTTCATCAGCCAGAAGCTGCCTTTAAGCCAGCAGGATAGAAGCTGGCTGAGTTATTAATGGCTTTCCCAGTTGCTGAACTCTGTGCATCTCTGATTAACTCTCAGAGGGGTATTTGGGAAGGAGAGAGGAAAAAAATAAGACTTTCTTATAAAAGATTTTATAAGGAAAAAACACCCTTCAAACAATTAAGCATCCAAGACAAGTGCCAAATACAAGAAAATGCATCTCTGGAACAAGGGAGAAACACAGCAGCTACTCTTGCTAAATGCCTGGGATTAATTGCCTGAGAAAGAGGCTGTAATTTAAAGGAATGGAAAATACACCTACAGACTGCTGAGTCCTGACCAGACAGTCAGGTTGCCATTACTACTCAGGGACAAACGACTCTGACTTGGGCCTTTATAAATGAAGCTCTGGCAGCAAAAAGCTCAAAAGGTTCAAAAAGGTCATTGTCTTCTTGACAATACACAGTTGACATTGCTGAAAATTAGGCTATTAAAAAACAAAACAAAACCTGTTTCTCCATGCTCTTCTGTTTCTAATCAATCTCCAGGCAAAAGAAGGCTTAGCTAGTTAGTATTCCTGCCCCTGGACGGCACAGTTATCTTGGCCAAGTCCTTTCCTTACTCACATGCTATTGGTTAGGCCCTAGGCCATAGTTTCTCCCCTGAAGGACGGTGCACACGTCAGGGCTTAGATTTCTGGGAGGCAGGCCCAGGCCCAGCTGATACCATTCATGGGGGAAACCTAATAGCACAGGCCTTGTGGAACTGCAGAGGCTTAATTTTTCTCCAAGGAATAGTAATCTAACAGATAATTACCACTTACAAATTCCTCTCCTCTCTTATTCTACCTTTAATTTCATCTGTATAAATTATGCAAATCCATGTTCCTATTGTGCATTTTATGTTAAAAAAGAAATATATATATATATATATATCTAAGTGATAGTTATGTCCTCCTTCCCACCCCCCTTTCCTCATGGCTGTTTTTCTTTTTTTTTTTTTTTTTTTTTGTCTCTTTGCTATTTCTTTGGGCCGCTCCCGCGGCATATGGAGGTTCCCAGGCTAGGGGTCGAATCGGAGCTGTAGCCACCGGCCTACGCCAGAGCCACAGCAACGCAGGATCCGAGCCGCGTCTGCAACCTACACCACAGCTCACGGCAATGCCGGATCATTAACCCACTGAGCAAGGGCAGGGACCGAACCTGCAACCTCATGGTTCCTAGTCGGATTCGTTAACCACTGCGCCACGACGGGAACTCCTGTTTAATTCTTTAAATTCAGACACATTCCATTTTCTTTCTCTTCTCCTACCATTCCTCATAATAAATATTCATATGTATTTCACTTGCCCAGAAAGAATACTAATTCAAAAGCTGCCAGGCAATATTATATATTTCTAAGCTACTGACTAAAAACCCTCAGGAAAGAGCTAGAATTCAGGTAGGCATATAGTTATGAATGTATTGGGCTCCATAGGTAACAAATATCCTATTCTCAATAAGTCTCCCCACTTTTCTGACACTTCTCATTATTCCACCTCTGCTGAGTACAAGGGAAATTCTTCTAAGATACTTAGCTCCAATAAAAATCCAAGAGCTTTAGGGCTAAAATAAACTTCAGAGATTACCTAATCTGATTTTACAGATCAGACATTGAGCCCTAGGGTAGGAGAGGGACTTGCCTAAGATCAAATGACAAATCACAGGGCTCAGCCAGAACTGGAACCCAGGGCTATTCCCTAGACAATAGCTGTCGGGCTATGGGGGCCAGCAGGCACTGACAAGAGAGCCCAGTTCCAACCACAGCTGATCTAGGAGTCACTTGCTAATTTATAAACTTAGTTCAAAATTGGTTCCAGTAAGAGTAAAAAAGGACTTAAGCAACATTTTATTTGGAGAAGTAGGAAGTGAGACAGCTGAGTTCTCACACAGCTCACCCCCACCAGGAACATTCACAAACAGGCCCCACTCTTAGAAAACACCAAGGCCTCTTACACCCAATACTTAACATTCAGTCCTCAGATGTTCTTGCATGGATCTCGCCCACTGCTTTCTAACTGGCTTTCCTGCATCCATACACTTGCTACTTGCCTAACCAATGCCGTCAGGATTCACTGCCTAAAATATATACTGAGGAGTTCCCACTGTGGTATAGCAGATTAAGGATCTGATATTGTCTCTGAGGCAGTGTGGGTTCGATCCCTGGCCTGGCACAGTGGGTTAGAAGGATCTGGAGTTGCTGCAGCTGTGGTATGGCAGCTGCAGCTTGGATTTAATCCCTGACCTGGGAAATGCTTCGGGTACGGGGTGGGGGTGGGGGGATTGTGTATAAATAATGGCTGCCCCCAGATAAAAATAAGGTCAAAACTTACTCAGCCAGGCCTTGTAGGCCCTCCACTGTCTAGGTCTCTCCAGTCTTCTCTCTCAAAGTACAAATAGCCCATAGCTCTAGCCACAGACCTATGCGAGGTCTTCAAATAAACCCTGTAAATCTTCTGTGTTCAGGCTTTTGCTTAAGCTACTCCTTTGGCTAGAATCTCCTTTCCTACCCTTATCCTCTACATCAGTCCATCCAAGTGCTATGTGGTCTTCACGCCCTGATGAAATCCATGGAGCCTTCTGACACCTCCTTAAGTACTCTCTCCCTTCATACTTGCTGTCTTCTACTTTAGGGGTAACTTATTAGAGTTTATCTTGAAAGATACTACGTAAAAATCCAATCATGTTATTTCACAGCTTAAACCTCTTCAATGGCTCCTTCTCACCTACAGGATAGAGTTCACTTCCTTTGCAAGGCACAAAGACACCCCAAGATCTGGTGCCACTCTAATTCTCAGAGCTCACCTCCTGCCAGAGCTCATATCTTGGATTTAACAGCCTGGCCATACCTGTCAACAAGGGAATTCCTAGCAAACTGCATGCTGTTATGTGTTTCTATGCTGTACATTTATTTGCCTTTCTTCTAAGTATACCCAGAAGACTTTTTTTTTTTTTGCTTTCTAAGGCCACACCTATGGCACATGGAGGTTCCCAGGCTAGGGGTTGAATCAGAGCTACAGCTGCTAGCCTACACCATAGCCACAGCAATGCCAGATCCAAGTAGAGTCTGCAACGTATACCACAGCTCATGGCAACACCAGACCCTCAACCCACTAAGCAAGGGCCAGGGATCAAACCCACATCCTCAAGGATACTGGTTGGGTTCGTTACCACTGAGCCACAATGAGAACCCCCAAGAAGTCCTATTTTAAGACTTAATACTACAACTTTTATAAACCCACCTTGTAAAAACAGTCAACCACTACAAAATTAAATGAAATTATTTAAAACTCTGGTAAAAAGGAAGTGAATGGTTTCTTATCTCATCCCACTTTCAGAACTACTTCTTACAATACTACCACTCAATGACTGCAGTTGGTTGCCTGATTCTTGGCTGTTTGGGCATGTCCCAGTCTGTAAAAAGAAAAATTACCGTGTGTTTCCTTATGGTTTCTCTCGCACTTCTAATACCCAAGAGTTTGTGGTTTGCAAGTCAAAGGACGAGACAAAGGCAACCCCATCTCAAAATGAAGAAGACAACATCCCTTGTCTCCTCTGAAGACTGACCCTTTCCTTCCTCGGCTACAAGTTACATATCTCGTATCAGGAGTCAGTGACTCCCACAACAGTCCTAGAAGTTCAGGGCCCAGAAGAAAGAGGAGGAGCAAATACTACCAAGGACACGTGGCTTCACTCTACTGGAATTTCTAGCCTTGAGAAGTTGACACAAGTATAGGAGTCTCACAAAGTTGTCAGGATTTCACCTAAAGACAGATGATAAGAGCAGTGTTATTGGATTTCTAACATATTTTCTATATTTTCTTCGTGTGACTCAACCAAGTTTCAATCGTGGCAACGGGGTATATGAAGAAATTAAATTCTGATATTAAGGTGAGCAGATTCTCGAATGCCACACTCCATCAGACGGCAGCCTTCAGAACTTTCCTGAGCTACATTATATACGAAGAAGACCTTTTACTGTCTTCCTTGCTGGAAGATGTCTAGCGAGGGGCCCATGAGGGAGAAGCTCTTTCTGGCCGAGGCATCTCCACACAAATGTGTGCAGCAGTGCTGGAACACACCATGCCAAATGAAGGAACCAGAACCCATCCTGGCGGCCCCAAATGACTGTCATATTCACAATGAAATATTTTCGCATATGGAAAATATGGATTTCTGGGTAAAAGGAACCAAATACCAGATAAATTAGAAGAGTTAACAAAATAAATGTAATTGACTTAAAGAGATTTCATCTTAAGGCTGAAAGAGCAGAATTCTCACTGACATATTTTTCCAAAGTACAGGCCAGTGTCACAACTGTGAATGAAGGACTTGTTCTCTCTGTGCTGGCAACAATTTTTAAGAAGTGTTGGAGGTATGTGTGACTGATCTAATCTGAAGCTTCTCCAGTTCTGTCATTAGCTTAGGGTATCCTTGCCTTGGAAGGCAAAGCAATTATAAAAAGAGGCAGAAAGAGGGAGTTCCCATTGTGGCTCAGTGGGTTAAGAACCCAACTAATATCCATGAGGATTTGGGTTTGATCACTCAGTGGGTTAAGGATCCAACGCTGCCATGAGCTATGGTGTAGGTCACAAACATGGCTCAGATCCCACATTGCTGTGGCTCTGGTGTAGGCCAGCAGCTGCAGCTCCAATTTGATCCCTAGCTTGTGAACTTCCATATGCTGCAGGTGCAGCCCTAAAAAAAAAGGAAAAAAAAAAGAGGCAGAAAGATGAACTGGAGATGATTCTGGAATTATAATTATATTTAGAGTAACAGATAAGATGAGGGTAGATGAGGATAGCTAGAACAATAGTCATAAAGTCACAGATACCATCTCTTTTGCAAGCCTTAGAAATTATGGGAACACAGCACTCAACTGGGGCTTCATAAAAGCCCTCCTTCCCTCTTTCCAAAGAGATGATTAAAAAAAACAAAAACAAAAACAAAAACAAAAACAAAAAACCCGAGAGTTTTCCTTATGTTTATTTGCTATCTACATTCTAGTGGGTGGTCTGAGCTCCAAACCAGGCAGACAGCAGGGTCAGGAGCAGCCACACCCTTCCCCTGCTTGTGAACATCTTTATGCAAAGACAGGTGCTGAGGGCTTCAGGACAGACCTGCTGACAGCAGGTTTCTGGACGTCCTGTTTGTGCATTCTGATAAACACAGGGACGCTGCAGTCTCAATCCTTGCCACAGACAGACACGAATGGCAAGAGAAGATGCCTGTCTGGGAAGATGGTCATTAATCCAGACCACAAAATAACAGAAAATTTAACCTGATGTTGACCAACCTTCACAGCTACCTTCCCTAACAGCAAATTTTGATAGTGTTGTTTCATAGCAAGCTCATAGAGCAAGGGCTCAAATATGGTTGTACATCATTTTTAAAGGTTTTTAAACCTGCGGAACACTAAAGACAGACAGTAGATATTCTTGCTTCTGATTCTCATCTCAATACACGTGTCTGATTTTCATCAAGCCTCAGGATCCTAATTTTTAAAAATACCACAGTAGAATGAACACCTATCTCACTGGGTTATTATAAGGAGTAAACGAGATTTTCTTTTTAAAAAAATGTGTGTTAATATATTTATATATACTACAAACAGCATGTACACTGTAATTTAGTCCATATGAAAAATATGATAGCTGATACCTTTCATTCAATGGATGATCAAAGAGAACCAGAAAAGATGATACCTGGGTAACAGCTCTTTTTGTTTTCTGGAGACCCCACACACCCGGCTGGGATGAGCTAGAGAATGACAAAATGATCTATGACCTAGTAAATGGAAGGAGAGTGACGAGGTCAGAGTGGGGTGTCAAAGGCTGTGCTGTGAAGGTGAGGATACCCAGCAGAACAACGGTCTCTCTGAATGGTACCCTAAGTGTTAGGAGGACTCCAGGCCATATCTAACTTATCTGCTTCTACCTGAAAAAACTATTAATTATGACTACACAAGCCTGAAACCTTCCTTTTAGTTATCAAAGCCAAGGAAAGGACTGAGGGCAGATAAAATTAGCACATTTCCTAATTTCTCACTTTCTCTCTCCTCAAAGCACCTAGAAATCAAGAGAAGAGGAGCAGCCACAAGCAGCCCTCAGTTTACAGTAGGGAGAGGAGGGCGGAGAAAGAGACGAAGAATGAGCCGATGGTAACTCAGCACCAACCAGCCTTCCCTAGAAGACTTGGACTGCTAATATTGAGTGACTAATCCACAGCTGCTATTAAAAACAAGATTATAGTCTGCATCAGCCGTGAAGAAAGGCAAACACCCAGGGGAGGGACTTTCGGAGGGACATTAGAGAAACTAGCCTATTGTTACTAACCAGGGAGCAATACGAGATCCCTGAGGTGAAAACAACGGTAAGTCAGTGCATCACAGGTGAGGCAGTGTAAATTCAGGTCGTGCTGAAGCCAGGGGGAGGCGAGAGCACAGGTGGGCTGTGGGGAGCACAAGGAGGAGGCAGTCTGACACAGGAAAATCGAGGGGGAAGGAAGGGGAAAGGGAGGAGGTGGTAACAGAAGAAAGAGAAGGTAAGATGAGAACAGAACATTTTAAACTAACCCAGAACTCCATTGTGAAGGACAAGTCACGAGGCAAGATGCAGCTCAAAGACATGAGCCCCACGTTCCACCACGGCAAAGAGATGACAGCCTTCCAAACGTGCATGGAGAGAGGGCTATGCAATCTCACTAGCTCCCGGGGCTCCACGGGATTATTGAGGCTTTTCAGCAGCACTAGGTCCCAGCAGCCTCGGCATTGTGCGTTGAAATTGCTTCCCTGAATAAACCCCGGTGCTGGAAAAATAATCTTATCTACAGGGGAAGATATTTCCCTGTAGGTGCCTGCCCGGCTGAGGAAGGGTAGACTCCCTTCACTGCCGTGTCTGCGTCCATCTTCCCCTAACAGGGACTTAAGGTGGAAGGACTCGTGCCGAGAGTCACAGACCAGATGGGCCCTGCTCCTGCAGCTGGAAAGAGAAGCCCACCGCCGCCCCCCTGCTCCACTGGCCACAGCACAGCTGTTTCAAGGCAGCCCTGAATTTCTTTCTCATTTACGTCTTCCTCAGACAAATGAACCTCCCACTGACTCTTCCTTCTGCTTCCAACTACACAATTACTAGTGTGTTTAAGGACTGTATCAGGAAGGCAAACTGGTTTAAAGGGTGTTCCCACCTCCTCGGTCCTCTCTGGCAAAACTATCCTCAAACATTTCATAAAGGTCCATTGCAAGATGGCTCCTGGGGACTATCCAGCTCACGAAAGAGAAAGGTAGAAGGGAGGCAGCTCTTAAGATCCCAGACCTGATCACGCTATGTCAAGATGAAGCAAGGAGAAAAGGAAGATGACTGACAGGCTGTCCTATTCCAGGACTGCCAGCAAAAAAAGATGGGGAAAAAAATGCTTAACCACCACCCTTCTCTCTCTCTTGTTTTGCATTTTTTGAGAATATCAAAATATAGGAATCAAAACACGAGCCAAATGTCCAATGTGATACAAGCCAGGAAAGCTCAGTTTCAGGATGGAAAGAAACACACCAAATGGCTAGAAAGGTCAGGAGCAGCAGGTCAGAGCATGCAAGACCCAGCAGTAAGACCAGGGAGCTCGATCCTGGAGCTTGGCGCCGACACTGCTCCTTTAGCTCACCTCTGTACCCCAGCCAACCACTCAAAGAGACCAGAAGAGCAAGGAATCATCTCTCTCAACCCACATATTAATATGACAGGCAACTTCCAAAGGATCCTTACTGGGGGTGGAGGGAGACTAAGAGTGTCTGGGCAAGGGAGCAGGACCCCAGAGAATCAGTGTGATCAAGGGTACTAGGGAAATGTCTCTTACAGAAATCCGAGTATTTTCTTTCTTTCTTTCTTTTTCTTTTTTCTTTTTTTTTGTCTTTTTAGGGCCACATCCATGGCATATGGAAGTTTCCAGGCTAGGGGTTGAATTGGAGCTACAGCTGCCGGCCTACGCCATAGCCACAGCCACTTGGAATCTGAGTCGCGTCTGCGACCTACGCTATAGCTCATGGCAATGCCAGATCCTTAACCCACTGAGCAAGGAGTATTTTCTTTATTTTTAATCTCTATGTCTATTCTGCTTACGAGAAAAAACACCAACCCTTCTGCCTCCCTGATGCTGTGAAGACAGGCCATGAGAACATTTCCACAGTCGCTGTTCACACAAAAGGCAAATAAAAATGTTGCCCAAAGAGCAGTGGCCATCCTCTCCCGGGCTGGCCTGGGGCCCAGTAGGCTGTCTCTCCCCACAGGCTCTGTGCATCCGCACTGCAACTGCCAGAGGCAGCAGTGCCCCGGGCATTTTAACCCTCTGTCCCTCACCCCATCCTATTCCTCATAAATAATAACTTAGGGGCTTGAAGCAAGAATGTCAACCACTGTTGTTCAGACAGCGACCAACTTGGAAGCTCTGACTGACAGCTGCGGAGGAGGGAGAAGAAAGCAAGCTGAGGATGTACTTACTCAAAGTCCTCAAATTCCAAGTCGGTTCCCTCGACTGATGGACCCTGGTTGTCTGAGGAAGAGGAGGTGGAAGAACGGAGGCGGTTCTGTTGGTAGCGCATGGAACGCTGGCGGATACTGTCTCTCCGGGAGAGATACTGGATCATCCTCTGGGCGTAGTACGCAGCAGGAGATAATCTGAGAGAGACAGAGATGGACAAACACAAACTAGCACTAAGTGGGGAAGACTGTGAAAGACAGTAAATCCTGCTCTCCCATCGCAACTCCCTGCTGAGGTGAACTCCGGAGACATGAAAAGTAAAGGGCATTTAACTCACCAGGAGGTTTGTAGTGCACAATATGCTTATCAGACTACCACCAGTGTTTCTGCACCAAGATGAGGCGCAGAGGCTGTCTGATCAGCCATCATCTGAACAACAGCTGCCCCCTCCCAAGGGTTTAACACTGGACCTTTGGTTTTAATTTCTTAAGGGACCCCTTTTAACTTCTCAGGGTACCCTTTATACAGATTCACGGCTTTTCCTCATCATCCATATTCAAAGTATAAGAAATGAAAGGGACCACAGCTTCTTTCATTTTATAGATGAGAAAACAGGCCAAGAGATGGCGAACCTAAGATGACTAAGGAAGGCATCTTTAGGCATCACCTTCACCAGGACTCCTTTCTTCTCCAACAAATATTTGTTAGATTTGTCCAGATTTGTCCTTGCTCCTTAAAATTATCTCTTTGAACCTCTTATCTCTCCTTTACAGATTATTCAGATATCTTAACACAGAGAAAATATTCAGGATAGAGACTAAGAGTAAAATATACTCAGGAGAGCAGAAAATCTAAAAGAAAAAAAAATAGACTTTTTCTATTTCCTACGACAGAGCATCAGAGGCTAGGTGGGCACCAAGCAACACAGAAGACAACAGTCACTCTCTCTTCTCCCTTACACCAGCTGTTCTCAGTAAACACTTAGTCTAGACCTGTGTTCTTCCAACTATGGTTCAGTGTCTTCATACTCCATGAAATGTCTAGTGTCCCACAGAATTCACACATTCCCTTCTTTCTCAATTTTTTCCTCCATCTTTCACAACACTTATATATTTGAGGCTGTGAACTGAGAAAGTGAGAGAAGAACAACAGAAAAGGGTTTCAAGTATAATATTAAGTAGATTACTAAGAATTTTCAAGATTTAAAACCTGCCTGAGGCATACACTTTGAGTCAACAACACCACTAGGAATTTTATCCTACAGAAACACACAACTACATATATATAGTTGGCACTAGTGAAAAACTGGGGAACACCCCAAATGCCCATCAACAGATTAAATAAATTGTATCTACACAAACACTATGTAACAATTGAAAAGAATAAATTATCCCTATATATGCACAAGGAAAGCCCTCTAAAATAAAATTTTAAGTGGGGGAGAAATTAAAGAATGGTATGTATATACTAATATGTATGTTAAACTATGTATTTCTGTAATTAGAACAAAAAACACATCAATCCCAATGAGGATTCCTAAGGACCTTTACCTCTATAATGTTTGAACATAGAAGGAAAAAACATGTATCTTTTTTTTATATAGAAATTGGAAAAAACTGATTGAGAACAGAATTAGAAATACTTATATCCAAATGGTAGGAAAAGTATTTACAAACATCTTGCTACCTTACTTTCATTACCGCCAGACAAAGTAAGCCTCTGGGCAAATCCTCAATAAATCTACTCACTCAGACCAAAGGAGATCCTGTAGTCAACTGCTACATACACTATAAGGCTGCTTCTGAAATGCCTGTCCTAAGAGGTGGTGTCCTTCTGGCCAACAATCAAATGGAACTTCCAAGCAGACCAGCTGACAATCTTTGGAACTCAAAAGTTTGTGCTGCACTTAGTACCTTTGAATCCAAGTAATCTCTATATAGAAGGTGGCCATGGGGTACAGATGTCTTGGGCAAGAGCATCAGAGTGTAAGATTTATAGTCTCAACTTGTGGAACTTTCATTTATCCCTTTAGGCACCTGTTCCCATGCATTTGGCAAGAATGAATCAAGAATCCTAAATTTTCAGTAGACGAAAGTTTTTTTTTTTTTTTGGCCCTGCCTGCAACATGTGGAAGTTCCTGGGCCAGGGATCAAACGCATGCCACAGCAGCGACCCAAGCCGCTGCAGTGACAACACCAGATCCTTAACCTGCTGAGCCACAAGAGAACTCCCAGAAGTCAATATTCTTGAGTTGTTCCTGTATCTACCAAATATGCAGAAATCAATCGTTGTTGGTTAAACTTTCAAGTCAATCAGACTTAGAGAAGAATGTAAAAAAAAAGCTGCAAGATGAGAATGAAGATTCTTTTTTCAGAAATGATTCTGAAAAGTGACCATAAGTATACTCATTCCTCAGCTGATAGCCTACCCTAACGAATGGAAAAATTATATTATGGTGATACAGGAAGAAATAATGCTGATGTAATAATAAATAAAGGTTGCCCTTTTCTGAAGGGGCAAAATTTCAATACTGGGTAATCCCAACCTTTTAATTTCACCATTGGATAGGAATTCTCTAAGCTATAAAGCTATGCATCAATGGTAAAGAAAAAAAGATTCTTGGCACAATTATTAAGTACACATACCATCCTTGGCTCATCTTTTTTAGGTAAGCAGAGGGAAGCTAAGGCTCTGAATACTGGGATATATAAAGGCTTTGACCTATACATATTATGTAGGGTGAAGTCTAAGAGGAAAAAGAAATCAAACAACCAGTAATAAGGCAACGATCAGCCTCCTACTGAAGAATTGGATAGTTATCAATCTCTAAAAGCGTTCTAAGCGAATAGTTTAAATAACTCCTCAAGTTTTCTTCAAGGAAGAATACTTCCCCTTCCCAAAAAAACCTATTTTGTGTTTAAAGGGAAAATGTAAAAATACCAATGCCACAACATATGGCCTTTCTGTGATAAAGAGATCTGAGTGGGAATAAATAACAAATTTATCACATGAAAGGAGGACAATAATGGTCTTTAAGAATCACTGTTACACTCTGTAAGGTTAAACATTCTGGGGATGAGATTCCCATTACTATTCTAAAAGAAAATTATTTCATAGCAAGAAGTTCTCTCAGTGTTTCAAAGAATTTGATTCATGCAAAATATCTCCTCTTATTTAAGGGCTTATTATTTTCAAATGTGACTATAGAGACGAACATAAATTCCTTGCTTTAGTCATCATCTAAGTTGTCTATCTGTTTTAAAGTCATCAATCCTCATGTTCCCTGATCCTTGGATTTGCTGTTTCTGGGATCTGGAAAAGAAAGTAAGAAGAAAATGGGGAATCTTTTCACTATCTTGGAAAGATTACTCGATATTATGACATAACTGTGGTACCAACAAAATCATTCAATATCCCTGGAATCAACTTGGTCTCAAGCTTTTTTCCAGACTTGAAATTCTTAATCTACAGCAAAACTCATTTAGCCTTTTCTGACTTACATTGTTAACTTCAACCCCACCATTATAAACTACCCTTTCTTTTGGCAAAGCCTCCCAATGTGTGCTCTGGTTATTAACTAAAGAATGTGCAGGCTTTCCCCTCTTTGGGTCATTGAGAGATTAGTAAGTCCTGCTGTGATAACCCCAAAGGGCTGCTCACTATAAATAAATGTTATAGTCAACTCTACACCCTATCCTTGGTCCTCATAAGGTAAAGGCAGGCCTTAAACTCATCTCCATTTTTTTTTTCTTTTTATCTCTTCAAGACCTTTTCAAATGTCTTCTAATCAGTGTAAGGCCAGCACTTTAATAATATGCCAACTTGTTTTATTCAGTTATCCTTTCTTCTTTCACCTCTTCCTTCATAGTCCCCCAAAATTCGACATCTGAATAAGCTTGATTTCTGCCTTTCAATGTTTTAAATTCTCTCTCAAATGAGGATTTTTTTGTTTGCTTTAATTTGTAATTTGCCTATTAATAAAAACTTTTGTTTCCCTTTTGGCTGTCCTTCTGAATGGCAACAGCCTCCCTGATCAGCAGAAAAGAAATATTCTGTGACTCTGCCAGTGGCTTCCTTAGATTCCCTCCTTTAGTGTCCCACTTACAAAAATGAGCGAGCCCCAAAGGACAAGGGCTGACTCATAATCCTCTGTCACCACGGGCTCTGGTCACTTACCTGTAACAATTCCCAATTACCTGAACACCTGTCTCAAAACTGTAACTGAAGAGTGAAAGAGCACCAGGACCAGAGAGGCACAGAATGGGGCTTTCAACAGCTTGGCAACCCCAAGGGCAGCCCCTCCCCCCAACCTAGTGCCAGTTCTCACTTTGGCCTTACCTCGCTGGGTCTGGGTAAATTGGGTGCTCTCTGGATCCTGCTCCATCATAACGGGATAATGAAATGAGGGAAGACTCCAGCAGCCTCCTAGCAGAGATTAAAAAAATGGCAATAATCCCTGTCAATTACCAACTCAGAGGTCATTCATAAGGAAAAATGGGGGGAGGGATAAATAACATCCCCCTCTGCAGCTAGCAAACCTCTTATCTGGGATCACACCCTTCCTACAAGTACTTAGAGCCATAAATAAATGAAGAGCTCCAGAGCTCCCACACTGGATACGGCCACTGTATTATGCTGCCTACTGCTCTTCTCTGAGAAATGAACAAGTGCTTCAGAGACATGATCTTATTTCTACCTGCAGTACCTCCGGTAGACAAAGAGGAGGCTGGGATCAACAAGGGAGAGGAAAATGAGGCATACCTAGAGGTTATCATGTCGTGCCCACATTTATCGGGGTGTTCATGCCATCCTAATCCACATCCTCTGATCTTCCACTCATCCTGCTCTGCCCAAACCCTTTTTGTGAGTACTCCCCAGGCTCTCTTAACGACTGATAAAAATCTTTACATAATCTAGCCCAACTGTAAATTCTATGATCATATGTGCTGCGCACACATTTTATTGAGCACCTTTTTAGTGCCAGGCAAATACTAAGCACTTCACATGTATTTATTTAAACTTCACTACAGCCTGGAAAAGTAAGCATTACTATACATACTCGAGAACAATGGGCCTAGGAGTTGAGTGTATTTCACTGTAATAGCTAAGACTCCGATGAAGGTCTGTCAACTCCAGAATGCTTCAAACCACTAAGCATTTGTATCCACTGTAAGTCCAAACCAGAATGTGGGTCCAGTATTACCAGCTCTTCCCATTTTTTAAGAGAAGCCAGAAATCAAGGCTTTCGCGTGAAATCTCCTGTTAAATTTTAGCTAAAACATTTTTTCCCCTTTTCGTACAGCAAGGGCCATTCAAATACAACTGATAAACATGGTTCAGCATCCTCCCCAACCCCATTCTGCCCTATCTGCCACACTGCTTCCCAACTCAAATGCGCTTGGCAGCCAATCAAGCTCCTGCTATAGAACGCAGGTTTCAAAGGAAATGGTCTCAGAAAGAAACGCATATTGTTTCTCTCCAGCAGCATCTTGCCTGGCTCTCCCAGGAACAGGTCTCCGGCTCCCTGCCAGATTCTTCTTTAAAGCAGATCTGCAGGATAAGGACAGCAGCTACCAATCTTTCCCAATTGAGTTAATTCAATTCACTGTTATTAAAACCAGCTGGCTTTAGGTATAGTCATGTACAGTCACTTTATCCCAGTAACTGGCTTACTGAAGCATTTCCCCTAACAGCCTGGGGAACAGATATTATTAGCAGAGGCCCTGTCAACCTGGCTTGCTACCTTTCCCACCCAGGACAACTAACTGCTAACATGATATCTTCAATCTAGACCAGGCTTATAATCCCCACACTTAAGATAGGTTAAATAGTCTTACCATTAAAGATAGAAAATACAATTAAATCAATTAGGAAGAGAAGAAAGCAATAAAATACATCTCTCTGGTTGAAAACCTGAATCTTCAATGCCGTCACTGTTCACAGCAGCAGAAATGCCATTTCAATTCTAAAACATGTCTGAAATTGAGATGGATCTTATAAATTGTGTGATACAGTTTAATTGGCAGGATTTTTTCTTTCACGGAACACATAAAATAATGGCATATCTTTGAATCTTGAGATGCAAGATGTGAGAGGAAGGGACAGAGAGAGGTACACAGAATGGAAAAAAAAAAAGGGAAAATTGGAGAAGTGTATCGATTCAGGACATTTATGCCATTTATTCACTACTAATATGGGAATTAGGTGGGAGCTAAAGAACAGAAGCAAGATCTGGGAGCAGCTGTCTGCCCTGAAACACCCAGAAGCTTGTTCTATTCCAAAGGGCTCTGGAGTCAGTACTGAATATTACTGAGCCCTGTCATGTTATCTTCCAAATGGCTGCTTAATAAGCACAGGCCCTTTGCTTGGCAAGGAGCATCCGCTACAGTGACCAACACATACCCAGCTTAAGTACTTCTGCCTGAAAAATGATCCCGCCAAATTAGGAAGACAGTATCACCCACGACTATGCCCAGGCAGCGAGAGTATTCAAAGAGATGAGAGGACTTTTAGGGATGATGTAAACGAGATTCTTAAATCAGAAGAGTTTGGATTAGATAAATTCAGTGTTAATGATACCACTTTATAATCCTGCACACTCTACTTCCCACCCTAAATTACTGTCTTAATTAGGAAGACGTCTTAGAGTAAAACCAAAATGTTAAGTTTTGTCTCTGGGGAGTTCCTGACGAGGTTCTCTTGGAACATCTATCCCCTGCGCCTACTTACTAGAATCCGTTGGCACCATTTGCTCCCCAGGAAATACTGTGGAGCATTATATATACACAAAATCAGGAGAGCCAATTACTCTGAATGGTGCCCCCATATGCATATGACTGATGAAACACCAAACTCTCTATAGTTGCAGCACTAACACTCCTGAGGATTAAAAAGACTTCTCCAATTGGTGGTGAGTAAAAAAAGAACTAGAGTGGCCAGATGAGTAAATATTACCACTACTCCTAGGAACCCCAAAGAAAGATCTTACCCTCCCACAGTGAGCTTCCTGCAAAGAGCCATATACAAGGAAATGACAAGAAAATGGAATGGGATAGCAGCTGAGCGCCTTCTGCTCTGGCCACCAAATATTTGATCTATCAAGTAATTCAATAATATGAAATCCGATAGGACTTAGGAAGGGCTTAGACAAGCTTACTCAAGCTTGAAGTTACCATTTCATTCTGACCTATAACCTCAATTTAGAAATGTTTTAAAGAGTCATTGAAGCTCTGACAAAGGAAAAAAAAACTTTTTACAAGTCTTCCTGATTCATTCTCTAAACCAGTGGTGTACAAGTGAGATACAGCAAGGGTTGTGCTATTTTGATCCACTGGAGAACAGAAAGAAAGCTATTAGAACTTTTGATTTATAATGTATAAGCATAATGTTTAAAATACACACACACATACAACATACACATGGAGTGCTCAAAAGCCTTTTATTAACAAGTTTTTTTGTTTGCTTTGTTTTGCTTTTGTTTTTAGGGCCACACCTATGGCATATGGAAGTTCCCAGGCTAGGGGGAGAATCAGAGCTGCAGCTGCTACCCTAGGCCACAGCCACAGCAATGCCAGATCCATGTTTCATCTGTAACATTCACTGCAGCTTTTGAGGATGTGAATTCCCATCCTCACAGACACTATATTGGGTTCTTAACCCACCAAGCCACAACAGAAATTCCCAAGGTTTTTTTTTTTTTAAGTCTGAAGGCCATTGTTCTATCAAAATATACACACTACTATAAGAAAATTCAATATTTAAAAGAATATAACCACAAATACATAAATATAAAAGTAAAACCATATTCATATACAGATAGAGCAAAAGAGTGAAAATGATAAAGCAAATTGATAAAATGTTAACATTTAGGGAGTGTGGGTGAAAAATATATGGGAATTCTTCACACTATTTTTGCAACATTTCTGAAAGTCTGAAGTCATTTCAAAATTTATAATATCCATATACAAAATCTAAAAGTAAACCACTGAAAACTAAACAGAAGACTATTCATTTACAAAAGATTTACTCACCTCACTAAAAGTAAGAAGTATTTCTTCAAACAGCGAGTTACCTTAATACTCTAAAAAAATGGGCTTGGTAAACTACAGGTTCTGGGCCTGCTGCCTGTTTTTAAAAATAAAGTTTTATCCAAACACAGCCGCATTCACTCACTTACATATTGTCTGTAGCTGCTTTGGAGCCAAGAAAACAGAGTGGAGTAATCCTGATAGAGATAGGTCTTAAATATTTACTACTTGACCCTTTATAGCAAAAAATCTGCCCACCCATGCTCTAAAAGATTTGCTTACACAAAGTCTCTTGAAAGATCAGGTGGAGTCAGTTAGGAATGGAACAGAAAAACTTGAAATCAAAGTATTACGTATTAGAGTAAGTTGTCAAAAATTAATATTAAGCCTTGTTAAAAATCAACAGGAACAAAATTCAAGCTGTAAAATTCCGCCCCACCCCCTTTTTTTTTTGCTTTTTAGGGCCATACCTTTGACATATGGAAGCTCCCAGGCTAGAGGTCAAATCAGAGCTGCAGCTGCTGCCTATGCCACAGCCACAGCTATTCAGAATCCGAGCCACGTCTGTGACCTATACCACAGCTCATGGCAACACCGGATCATTAACCCACTGAGCAAGGCCAGGGATCGAACCCAAATCCTCATGGATGCTAATCAAGTTTGTTACTGCTGAGCAATGAAGGGAACTCCAAAAAATTCTTAACATTTTAAATGAATACAACTACTTCTTCCTTTCATTTTCAATACTCTGAATATGTGAAGAGTTCCCTAGATCAATTAGCTATATCCTTGATAACTAGAAAAACAGTAAGATGTATAGTAGAAGAAAAGAACAAAGTTGTTAAGGGCAGATGAAATGGGTCATCCAAAAGAAAACCTTTGTTTCAAATTCAACGGATGGGAGTTCCCGTCGTGGCTCAGGGGAAACAAATCTGACTAGCATCCAGGAGGGCTCATGTTCAATCCCTGGCCTTGCTTAGCAGGTTAAGGATTTGGCGGTGCCATGAGCTGTGGAGTAGGTCGAAGACGTGGCTTGGATCCTGAGTTGCTGTGGCTGTGGCCAGTGACCATAGCTCCAATACGATCCCTAGCTTTGGAACCTCTATATGACATGGGTGTGGCCCTAAAAAAGACCAAAGCCTTTTGGCACCCAAAGCCTTACAGCCAAGTTTCTCATTCCTTCCAAACATGCTATATGCTCTGGTACAATGGTTTTCAAACTTTTTGGTCTCAGGGTTTCTTTAACACTTAAAAATTATTGAGGATCCCAAAGAGTTTTGGTTTATGTGGATGTTATCTATCAGTATGTATGTACTATATCTGAAATTAAAACTGAGAAAAATTTAATACATATACATGCATTTACTAGCCATCAGAGTGATAACCTCATTACATGTCATGTGGCCTCTAGAAAACTCCACTGAAAACTCATGAAAGAGTGAGAGTGAAACGGACAAAGAACATCTCAGCATTATAATAAAGGCAGTTTTGACTTCAGGGACCCCAGGCCCTACTTTGAGAATTATTGCTCCAGCTAAATTAAACATACCCTCACTATTTCACCTCTGTATTTAGTTTGGCCATTTTTTCTTTCTGGAAAGTTCTTCCCCATCCCTGCCTATAAAAATCCTCAGCTCAAATACCTGACTCCTCCAATCAGAAGTTCACCCTCTTAGGATAACCTAACCCCCTTGCTATACAGTGGGAAAATAAAAAAATTATATTAAAAAAAAAAAAAAAAGACGTTCACCCTCTTGTCCTCAATAGCCTGTAGCATTTGAATCCTCTCTAAAAAAAGCCTTTTCCCAAGAGAATTTGTACTGAAGTTCCTTGTAAGTATGACAAGAAGGAAGGCCTCTGCTACTGGACTATAAGCTACATGAAAGCAAGTACTGGGTCCAAGTCATCTTTTTATCCCCATTAAACTGACATTCTAGGGTGTTCCCACTGTGGTGCAATGGGTTAAGACTCTGACTGCAGCAGCTCGGGTAGCTGTGGAGGCGCAAGTTAGATCCCTGACCCAGCGCAGTGGGTTAACAGATCCCTGACCCAGCGCAGTGGGTTAACAGCATTGCCACAGCTGCGGCTCAGATTCAATCCCTGGCCCAAGAACTTTTATATGCCACCCATTTAAAAAACATAAAACCAAACAAACCAAAAAAGCCAACAACCCACCTCACATTCTAATTAACACACAATAGGAGACCAATAAATACTTAAGTGAATAAATCAGCAGGCCTAAGTAGATTTGGAAAAATAAGCAAGACATATCTGATTGCCCCTCACTCACCACATGACTTTCGTACAAGGTTGCTAGATGTCCAAAAACTTGCACTAAAATTCCTGAAGGAACAAGTTTTTCAGAAACTGCTTACATCACTCTTCATCCCTCTGGTCACTTATGCCGCTCAGGTTAAAGTGCTTACATAGTTGTCCTGATAAATGCAGTGCAGCCTGGTCCCTGGGAGGCTTATTAAATCATAAAGTCAGAGGCTGGCTACTTGCCTGACAAACTACCACTGATGCTCCTGGACAGTTTATTGCCAAAAGAGACCACATAGGGGAAAGAGGGCAATGTTTGGGGGTGGGAGGGAAGGGGCAGGAGGCCAAAGAAACTTGGATACACTATTGCCTTCTTCATTTCTGCATCTTGCTCTGCAAGCCTCAGATCTCCACCTTGGCGCATGCCTGAGCTGGGAGATGACAAGCCCTTATTCTTTGTAAAAAATAATTGTGTGTTCTGAAACGACACTTCTATTATGATTTCCAAATTGACATCTCTGATTCAACGCGGAGGCATCCAAGCCTCCCCATTTCACACACTGGCAATTATCTTTTAAGTTATCCAACGATAGGCACTCATCTGATCACTGTAGGGCCCCCTAGTTCTAGGGGTGCACTTACAGCACAAGAGGTAGTTCCCAGCAGAGCCTGGGAGGCAATTCCTGCCTCTGTTGGGGGGTAGACCAAGGCAAGGTGGCACTGCTAAAAGGCTAACTTCAGGAAAAAAACAGACATACTATAGAAAGAGCTCAGTGCCTGTCATGTGGATTGGCCTTATTTTACCATCGCCAAGCATAAACAATTCATAGGGCTCAAAATAATGCCTTTCACCAGAAAAGCTTTAAAACATCTTTACAAAACAATATATTTTTCAATGTCTCTGTGCAGTGAGCAACAGATGATAAGACATCAGAACACAACATAATCACAGACACCAAGAGGGAAGAAGCTGGACACAATTCCTATAGGGTGCGCAATTGTGTATCTACCTATACAAAGGTCTTGTCAGAAAAGCCAGCCAGACCACTCTGCAAACATCTCCCCTTCTGCTGACTGTTAGGTGTGTGGTTATTTTTAATTCAATTGTAAAATGATTGGCTAGAGCTACGCTTAGCTCTTAGAAATCCTCAACACATCAAACTATAGTTATGAAACTTCAATTTATAATAAAATCTCACTTTTGCCAGCATCTGAACTCAAAGGTCCAAGGTGACAGACATGGACATGCTTACTCTGTCTCCAAATTCTTTTTATTTGGGAGACTTGGGAGGTCTGCCCAGAGACCACAGATTTTTTTTTTTTTTTTTTTGCATAGAGAAGTTCCTGGGACCAGGAGTTCCCATTGTGGCGCAGTGGAAACGAATCCGACTAGGAACCATGAAGTGGCAGGTTCAATCCCTGGCCTCGATCAGTGAGTTAAGGATCTGGTGTTGCCCTGAACTGTGCTGTACGTCGCAGATGTGGCTCGGATCTGGCATTGCTGTGGCTGTGGTGTAGGGTGGCAGCTGTAGCTCCGATTAGACCCCTAATCTGGGAACCTCCATTTGCTGCAAATGTGGCCCTGAAAAAAAGGGAAAAAAAAAAAGGTTCCTGGGACCAGAGATTACAGGGATTGAATTCAAGCCACAGCTGCAAACCATGCCACAGCTGTGGTAATGCCAGATCCTTAAACCCACTGCACCAGGTGAGGGTTCGAACCCACACCTCTACAGGGACCCGAGCCACTGCAGTCAGGTCCTTAATCCACAACACCACAGAGGGAACTCACCACAGATATTTTCAAACTAGGACTTTAGATCAGAGGCTTTTCATCAAAGGATGAATAGGATCATATCAATAACAAGTTTCACAGCTAGTTCTGATATTCGCATGCACACATACCTACAACAAGCAACAGCTGTGACATGCAAGTCTGACCTTTAAGAGGAAGTACTCCCTAACTGACGGGTTTCCCCCAAATCAAGAAGAGATTTACAGAATTCAATAATCTTGAACTCTCTGATAATTTTATTCAGAATAACAATTCAAAAAATCTATCTTTAGACCCACTAATTTTACAAAGGAACTGTACTGAAGATATGGTAGAATCATTTACTGCTTCAAAAACAACAATCCTTGTACATTTCTTCTCAAACGCTTTTTTTTTTGTCTTTTTCTCTTTTTAGGGCCACAATGGAGGTTCCCAGGCTAGGGGTCTAATTGGAGGTGCATCTGCTGGTCTACACCACAGCTACCAAAACACCAGATCCAAGCTGCATCTGCAACCTACACCACAGCTCACGGCAACGCTGGATCCTTAACCCACTGAGCGAGGCCTGGGATCGAACCCTCAACCTCATGGTTCCTAGTCGGATTTGTTTCTGCTGCGCCACAATGGAAACTCCTCAAATGATTTTTTACATTCATATTCCTGACCTGAAATTTTAAAAACCCTTGATGAGGGCCATTCATTCCACTGATCCTGGTAGAGTGCAAACACTACATAGTATGAGGTAAACACCTTAGGGCCAACATCAGGAGGGCAAAGAGAAGTTAGTAAATGAAGCCTTATAAGAGAATGAGGAAAAAAGAATGCACAGTGGGCTAGAGCATTTATTAACCAGAGGCTAAGAGGCAGCCTTCCTGGCTCACATCTGTTCAAGTAATGAGGTTTCTGGAGTCTATAGAAATAGAAAAGAGGCCAGAGGCTCCAGCTGGGCCCCCAAACAATCCACTGTTAGCTCTTGAGCTAACCAAAGCTCAGAGTACAATCACTTTTCTTATATCCTGGGTTCACTCTGAACTGCTTCTCTTAGTGACATTTGATTTTCACTGATTCGCCTCTGGGGGTATACTACTTGCCCTTCCACCCTCATTCTGACTTCAGCAACCTTCTTGATTCCCTTTGGACGCAGCATTTGACTCCACTAGAATAATTTCTCCACTATTTCCCTCTGTCTAGACAACATGAAATTGTCATAAATGACACCTAAGGTACAATTAGTAGAAAAACTGCAATTTCCACTCTCCTCCCCCGTTCCCCAAAAGAACTGCACATGCATGTCAATCAATACTACCCTGAAGATTAACTCTGTAGAATCTGGAAGCCATTTAATTCTCAGCTTGCTAAATATTACGCATCCCCCCCACCCGCCACTATAATTAGAAGACCTAAATTGCCTTCTTTTCACTGGCACTAATGGTTATAATCTCAGAGATCTGAAAGCCTGCTGAATCGATACCTGTGTAAAAGGTCCTTACAAACACTTTATCCAGCTGCATTTTATTTAGCCAAATCAGACAAAAGCAAAAAGATAAGGCAAAAGAGGAGAGAGGCAATGAGAAAAAAGAATGACTCAAGACCATCAGAAGGAGGCTGTATGATTATAACTATCATAAAAATAAGATGGTTTGAAGCCACCGCCAGCTCCTTGTGAGATGTAACAGCAAAACCCAGCAAGGTCAAAGGAAGGCAAATCATGAAATAACTTATCAGTGGTTTACATAACCATTGGTTATGTATCATAACCACGACACATGGAAGTTCCCAGGCTAGGGGTCTCATCGGAGCTGTAGCCACTGGCCTACACCATAGCCACAGCAATGCCAGATCCAAGCACCTCTGCCACCTACCCCGCAGCTCAAGGCCAGGTCCTTAACCCACTGAGCAAGGCCAGGGATGGAACCCTTTCCTCACGGATCCTTGTCAGGTTCGTTACCGCTGAGCCACAAGAGAAATCCTATCAATCGTTTTCAATGGGAGGGGGAGACATATATCTGAAGGTGTTTTTGGTTGTTGCAACTGGGGGCTGGGGGGGGTGCACTGGTATCTAGGGTGTAAAGGCCAGGACTGCTGCTAAACATCCTACAATGTATGGAACAGCTCCCCACAATAAATTATTCAGCCCAAATGCTAATAGTGCTGCTGCTGAGAAACCCTCTATCTTAATCATCTGAGATTAACCAAGGGAAAATGAATAACTAATATATGAGGCAAGTCAGTGCTGTAGCTTTAGAAACAGACTGCAGTTTAATTCTTCATCTTATGTCACTTATTAGCTGTGTGACCTTGGGCCAGTGCATTATCCTCAGCATCCAATTTAAGGGGAAAAATCCCTATTTCAAAAGGTGGTTATGATTAAGTTAGAACATTAGTAGCCAGCACCCAGTCTAACAGAGATCATTTTTTTCTTCCTTGGATTATAACTCCCAAAAGTGTCTGCAGGGAACACGATTGTACTCTGGCCACCCAAGTTACTATGTCTAAAAAGGTGGTTTCCTAGAAAGACATGTTTTGAAGAAGGATGAGTACTATAAAGGAATAAACATGAGTATTCTGAGCCCTAAGAATCACATGAACTTCACCCAAATAAACCAACAAGGGCAGTCAGTCATCCATCCACCTATCTGGCTGTTGGTCCATTCAACCACCGATTCAAACCACAAATAATTACCAAGTGTTTATTATTGGGTTTATATTAGTATATAAAATAATATGGTCCCTGTAGTAGAATCTGAAGATGGACCTCCAAAGAGCCATATTTCTTGGTATTCTTGCTCTTGTTTGGTCTCCTCCCACACTAAATCACTGAATCTAGACCAGTCTGCCACTTGCTTCAATAAGGAGAACGTGGTGAGTTCTGGGCCTAAGCCTTTAAGAGAATGGACAGCTTCCACTTTCTCCCTCTTGGAACTGTCCCTTTTGGAAGCTCTAAGCTGCTGCATAGAATGTCTGGCTCCTCTGCTGGAGAGGCCACGTAGAGAGACAAGTCCTTGAGAGGGCTAGTTGTGCCAAATGAGTCTCCAGATGACTCAGAGACCCCAAGGAAAGCCAGCAAGAACTTCCCAGCTGAGCCCAGTCTACCCAAATAACAATGAAAGATAATAAAACAGTTATTTTAAGTCACTAGTTTTGTTTTGTGATTGGTTATGTATCAGTAGATGAAGGAAAGTTCCTGATCTTCTGGAACTTTCGAGCTAGTTACAATAGCATTAAAACAACATCCATGAAGTTATTAGCTTATTAAGCCTAATGTAATCACATCTGTACTCAAGGGAACCTTGGCTACCAAAACAAAACACCAAACAAGACATTTGAAAACAGATCTAAAACAATAAAACTCAGTGCAAACTTGGTCACTATGTCCAAAGCATGAGAGACTGGTACTGCTCAAAAGGATCAATGTCAATTTAGAATGACTTTATGCTCATGTCTACCTAATCTCAATCAGGCTCTCTCCTCTGAAACACACTTCTGCCCTTTTCAATGTAGAAGATGACCCTAGAAATGAACGCTATTTATACCCTAGCTCTTATTAAGAGGAAGAACCAGTTTGTCGGTGGTGGGTTTTTGTTTTTTTGTTTTCTTTTACAAATCACTGTAATGGAGTGCAGGAAAAAAGAAGATAACATCCCATTCCCTTGCTATGGATCAAACTACTCTTTGTATTATTACACTTTCTAAAACAGAACCTGTGTCTGCTCCAAGTGACTAATGGGAGTAACTAGCACCAACCCTATCACAACAGCCTTTCTTTATCTGAGGCACCTCACTTTTTTATGTACTTGGTTTACTTTAATTTTACATGGTGAGATTTCACAGATACTCCAGAAGACTGAGGTCTGAAAAAAATAACACTAAAACAGATAGAAAAGAAAATGACCTGTAGGGAATATGTCATGACAAAATGAGTTGTTTTATTTTTCAGATTTATTTATTTACTTTTTGAGCAGAAAGAGAGAAAACAGTTGGCATTTCTTGAGTATACAAATTTGTAAAAGCAACTGATGTTTAACTCACGCAATCCACAGCACAATAATTTTATAACTGAGGAAACTGAGGTTCAGAGAGGCTACATAACTTGCCCAAGATCACACAATAGGGCCAGATTTTTTTTTCTTTTGCCTTTTTAGGGCCACACCTGAGGCATATGGAAGTTCCCAGGCTAGGGACTGAATCAGAGCTGTAGCTGCCTACCTGCACCACAGCTCACAGCAACGCCAGATCCTTAACCCACAGAGCAAGGCCAAGGATCGAACCCTTGTCCTCATGGTTAGTTAACCACTAAGCCACAACAGGAACTCCAGGACCAGAATTTGAATCTAGTATTTCTCAAATCCAAATCCTTCTATTAGAATATATTATAAGAGAGTTCCTGCTATGGTGCAGAGGATTATGGATCCAGCATTGTCAAAGCTGTGGCATAGGTTGCAGCTGTGACTCAGATTCAACCCCTCACCAGGGAACTTCTACATGCTGTGAGTGCAGCCATTAAAAAAAAAAAAAAAAAAGACTATAAGGAGTTCCCTTCGTGGCTTGGCGGTTAACGAACCCAACTAGGATCTATGAGGATGTGGGTTCAATCCCTGGCCTCACACAATAAACACATTCTGATATATCTACCTCTCTCTCTCCCTCTCCCTATCTCTACCTCTCCCTCTCTCTCTCACCTTATCACATCCAAAATAGTACTATTAACACAGCTGCCAAGTTTAGTGTCTCTAGAGGGGGCTAAAAATTCAGCAACTCTTTGTAAATCAAATATACTTCAATGAAAAAACTAAAATAAAACTAATTCAGCAACTCTGTTAGGATGACTACTACAGCAAAGGTCCTTTGCCTTCAAGAAACTAACAGAAAATGACCAGCCTAGCTTCTGCCTCATTTCTGAGAATTCATAATAGAGAAGCTTAAAAAGGAATCAGAAAAGTATGCCAGAAAGAGCGAGCACTGGACTTCTGGGGAAAAAGTTCCTTCTTGTTTTAATTTTAAAAGGGTTACATCTGCTGAAAAGGAAATTAAGAAAACAACCCTACTTATAATAGGATCAAAAAGAATAAAATCTCTAGGAATAATCTTAACCAAAGAAGTGGGAGACCTGTACACTGAAAGCTATAAAACACTGCCGAAAAAAATTAAAGACACAAACAGAAAGACATCTGATGTTCATAAACTGGAAGATTTAATATTGTTAAAATGTCCATAATACCCAAAAGCAATCTATAGACTTAATGCAATCCCTATCAAAATCCCAACAACATTTTTTTTTGCAAAAAGAGGAGAAAAAAAATCCTAAAATTCATAAGGAATCTCAAAGAGCTCTGAATAGTCAAAACAATCCTGTGAAAGAAAAACAAAGATGGAGGCCTAACGCTTTCTGGTTTCAAAACATATCACAAAGCTACAGTAATTATAATGGTACAGTACTAATACCATTAAAGACAGATTAACTAAACTAATGGAACAGAATAGAGAGCCCAGATATAAACCCTTCTTTATGTTCAAATGATGTTTGACAAGGGTGCCAAGACTACATCATGGGGAAAGTCTTTCCAACAAATGTACGGGGAAAACTGGGTATCCATATGCAAAAGAATAAAGATGGGCCTTTATCTTATGCCATATATAAAAATTAAACCAAAATGGATTAAAAACCTAAACATAAGACCTGAAACTATACAACTCCTAGAAGAAAAATAGAGGAAAATTTTTATGACATTGGAATGGGGAATGATTTCTTAGATATGACACCAAAAACATGGGTAGCAAAAACAAAAATAGACAATTGGGACTGACCAAATTTTTAAAACTTTACTTAAGTTTTAAAGGAAACAGTCAACAGAATAAAAAGGCAATGCACAGAACAGGACAAAATGTTTTTAAACTATTTATCAAATAAGAGGTTAATATCCAAAACATATAAAGAACTCCTATAATTAATAACAAAAAAAAAAAAAACAAACAAACCACCAAACAATTAAGGAGTTCCCTGATGGCCTAGTGGTTAGAACTTGGCACTTTCACCATGGTGGACCAGGCTCAATCCCTGGTCTGGGAATTGAGATCCCACAGCAAGCCACTGTATTATGTAGCCAAAAAATAAAAATTTTTAAATTAAAAAATAAAACGAAGAATTCCCATTGTGGCTCAGTGGGTTAAGAACCTGACCAGTATCCATTAAGATGCAAGTTCAATTCCTGGCCTTGCTCGGTGTGTTAAGGATCCAGTGTTGATGTGAGGTGTGGTGTAGATCAAAGATGCAGCTTGGATCTGGCAGTTGCAGCTCCAATTCAACCCCTAGCCTGGGAACCTCTGCATGTGGCCCTTAAAAAAAAATTAAGGAGTTCCCGTCGTGGCGCAGTGGTTAACGAATCTGACTAGGAACCATGAGGTTGCAGGTTCGGTCCCTGCCCTTGCTCAGTGGGTTAATGATCCGGCGTTGCCGTGAGCTGTGGTGTAGGTTGCAGACGCGGCTTGGATCCCGCGTTGCTGTGGCTCTGGCGTAGGCCAGTGGCTGCAGCTCCGATTCGACCCCTAGCCTGGGAACCTCCATATGCCGCGGGAGCGGCCCAAAGAAATAGCAAAAAGACAAAAAAAAAAAAAAAAACAGGCAATGGACTTGAATAGACATATATCCAAAGAATATATACAAATGACCAACAAACATGAAAGATGTGCCATGTCACTTATTATCAGGGAAATGCAAATAACCACAACGATGTTGCCTCATGCCTATTGAAATGTTATTGTTCCATAAAACTCTCACATACAAAGAAAATCATAAAATAGCAGTGTTGGCAAGGATGTGGAGAAATTGGAGACCTTGCGCACCGTTGGTAGGATTGTAAAATGGTGCAGCTGCTATGAAAAAACAGCCTAGAGGTTCCTCAGAAAGTTAAAAATAGAACCACCATATGACCCAGCAACACCACTTGAGTATATATCCAAAAGAAATGAAAACTGAATTTCAAAGAGCTATTTGAACGCCTATGTTCATTGCAGAATTATTACATAGCCAAGATGTAGAAGAAACCTAAAGGTCCATCCACAGAGGAATGGATAAAGAAAAGCTGATACATACACACAACTGGGTATTATTCACCTTTTATTTTTTAATGGCCGCATCCACGGCATATGGAAGTTCCTGGACCAGGGATTGAATCTGAGCTGTAGCTGCAACCTATGCCAGAGTTGCAGCAACACCAGATCCTTTTAACCCACTGCACAGGGCCAGGGATCAAACCTGTGCCTCCATAGTGGCCTGAACTGCTGCAGTTGGATTCTTAACCCACTGCACTACAGTGGGAACTCCTTACTCACTTTTTAAAAAGGAAAAGTTCTGTCATATGCTACAACATGGATGAACCTTGAGGACATTATATTGCATGAAGTAAGCCAATCACAGAAAGACAACTACTGTGTGATTCTACTTATATGAGGATCTAAAGTAATCAAACTCTTCATTGTACAACTACAGGTGTGATAAATTCATTGAGTAATAAAAAGATAAAAAATAAATAAAGTAATCAAACTCATAGAAAAAGAAAATTGAGTTCCTGCTGTGAAACAACGGGATTGGCAGCGTTTGGGAGCACTGGAACACAAGTTCGATCCCTGACCCGGCACAGTGTGTTAAGGATCCAGCATTGCCTTGCGGCTCAGATCCAATCCTTGGCCTGGGAACTCCATATGCCATGGTAAGGTGGCCAAAAAAGTAAATAAAAAAAAGAAAACTGAATGGTAGCTGCCAGGGGATTCAGGAGAGGGAAAACAGAGGAGTGTTCAAAGAGTATAGCACATCACTCTTGCAGGAAGAAAAAGTTCTAGAGATCTGCTCTGCAATTATGTGCATAGACCACAATACCGTACATTTAAAAATTAAGAGGATAAATTTACATTATGTTTTTTAAATCACAGTGAAAAAAGACCCCCAAAATAGGTTACAAAGAAAGGAAAGGATAAAAGCCACCTTGCTAATGAGGAGAAGTGATCCAAGGAGACAACAAGGAGATGGAGGAAAATTGAGAAAACCATATACACATATATAGTGGAGGAGAAAAGTAAAAGAGGCAAAAAGATTCAAACTCATACTTTCTTTTTTTTTTTTTTGGTCTTTTTGCTATTTCTTTGGGTCGCTTCCTCGGCACATGGAGGTTCCCAGGCTAGGGGTCTAATCGGAGCTGTAGCCACTGGCCTACGCCAGAGCCACAGCAACGCAGGATCCAAGCCGCGTCTGCAACCTACACCACAGCTCACGGCAACGCCAGATCGTTAACCCACTGAGCAAGGGCAGGGACCGAACCCGCAACCTCATGGTTCCTAGTCGGATTCGTTAACCACTGCGCCATGACGGGAACTCCCTCAAACTCATACTTTCTGATGCAGCTAAGGATAAGGGCACAATGTTAACAAGCTGCAATTCTCCTTCTATGACAAGGTCATACTTTCAGCCTTTGATTCCTTTATTATTATCATTTTCTACTCTTGCTCTAACTTGATTTTAATTTCCTGGCAGGTGACATCTAAATCAATTGGCCTTTTCGCTGGAACCCACCCCTCTATCCAAGGTGCTCTGCTCACAGAGAGAGGTGCAGACATTCTTCTCCAAGATTTTACATAGTGCATCATTAAAGGAAGGTTACTTTCATAATGTATAACCTGACATGACAGAGATCTGCTCACCAAACTGTGCCCCAGCCAGCAAATAAGCTTGGCACCCCCACTTTCCCCCTTTGGAAACAGAGGAGGAGTCTATTAATTGTTGCTATTAAAAAAGTCAGGCAGCTTCTCAGGTGAGGGGGCTGTCAGCATGTCAGCTTACAGCCAGCAGGGGAGCCCCTTGTGGGTGAATTGGGCAGGATGGGTGGGGTAGAGGAGATGGTACTGCCTCCCCCTGGTGGAGCCAAGTGGTAGGGAACTTGAGAATACTTGCTTACACATAACCATCAACGCATTTTGCTAGACTTAATGCATAACCATCAACACAAAAGTGGAATTAAGGCGGAAACACAAATGGGTCAAGTCAGCCCAAAGTCTATGCCTCGACTAAGGGGCAACGACTATTCAACTCCTGCTGATTGTTATTATGTGGGAATATAAGGCAGATTTAATTTTTTTCAATAGAGTCCAGAAATCCGAATTTATGTACAAAAAAACTGAAATTCTTAATAACATTGTGACGGCCAAACAGGAAGACCTAAGGTTATTTTGCAGTCTCTGGGCTAACATAACAGACCCACCCACTAAAGCCAAATTTGCTCATGTGAACACATTGTTAGGAGTGCTTCCAAGAAGGAGCAGAAATAAGATGTACTGAATCCTCCCCCTCCCAATCAACATATAAGAAATCCAAGAGGAGGAGGAGAAGCTACCTGCACAGCTCTAATGGGCTAGGAATGATTACAATAAGCAAAATATATTATGCAAAAGGAACCCCATACACCTGGTGTTATTGTCTTAGCAAAACCACCAACGCATCCTTGAGAGCACTACTCCGAACAGACACAGTAGAGAAGGGGACCTGAAGGGGAGGGGATGCGCACATGGGAAATTGCTCCAAACGTATTTGCAGTATACATACATATAGAGCCCACTGTAGTCCCTGTAGCACTCCAACACTCTGAGTTGACAGAAGCAATTACACCTTTTCAAGTTCTCCATGTGTATACAAAGCACACTGCTGGCTCTACACCATTCAGCCTCAGAAAGAGGGATGATGAGGGATAATTTGGATCGGCCTAACAGGTGCTAATTTGACCTGCAAAGGGGGGGGGTGCCTGCAATATGTCAAACATACCACCTGGAGGACCTGGAGGCTCACACCCTCCCCAAAACCAGGGCAAGCCTCCTCACTTGCAAACAACTCCTAAGAGAGATATACAGCTAGGTTAGAAAACCTGGCTTCAGGGCAGAAAGCAGAGGAAACAACTCTTCATACACTAAAGCCTGCTTTTAACCTTCCAAGAATCTTGAAGGAGAGACAATACTTAGAACATCTAGTCCAAAGTACAGAGAGAACAAGTGGAGGAGCCCCCTACGTACTTCTTCCAGGCTCTCGGTATCATAACGCCTTCTATTACCCCAGCACCTGACTCTCTTCCATTCCTAGTCATGGTCACATAAAGCAGGGAATGGCAAACCACGGCCTGTCGGCCAAATCTGGCCTGCTGCCTGTTTTTGTACAGACCATGTGCTAAGAATGGTTTTTATATTTTTAAATAGCTGAAAAACATCAGAAGAAGTCTATTTCATGACACGTGAAAATTATATGAAAATCGCCTTGGTGTCCATAAATAAAGTTTATTGGCACACAGCCACATTCATTCACTTACATCTTGTCTATGGTTGCTATAATGGCAAAGTTCAGTATTTGCAACAGAGACCATCTGGCCTACCTAAAGCCTAAAATATTTACAAGCTTGCCCTTCACAGGAAAAGTCCCCCCTCACAGGGAGGATACAATTAAGGATCAAACTCAGAATTCAGAGGCTCAAACACAGAGTGACCTAATTAGGCAGGTGAGCAAGAGAAGGTAAAAAGATTACAGCAATGGTACCTGCTCTTTTACTCTGTCTCACTCTCATATTGCCAAAGAGAGAGATGGGTTTTCTAACTACCTGATAATCCCGGGGGTAGGATTTATTACTGAGAAACTTAAGACCTTATGAGAGGGGGAAAAACACAGAATTAGGAGTCCCATCTAGGAAATTATGAATATCTATGAAATGACGTTCACTAAAATAAAGTAGGAAATACCTTTTATTTAATTTTATTTTATGGCCACACCTGTGGCATAAGGAAGTTTCCAAGATTGAATCTGAGCTGCAGCTGCACCTTAGGCTGCAGCTGTGGAAACACCAGATCCTTAAACCCACTGCTGACGAGTGGGGATCAAACCCATGCCTCTGCAATGACCCAAGCCACTGCAGTCACTTTCTTGACCCACTGTGCCACAGCAGGAACTCCAAAAATATCGTCTATACATCTTAATTTAGTTATAATGAATATAGTGCAATTTACATTTACCATTAACAATGCTCATACTCTTCAGCCCCAGCAATTGTAGTTCTGAAAATTCACCCTCTAGAAACACCTGCACAAGTACACAAAGATGCTGCAGCATTGTTTGTGGATGCAAAAAACAGAAACAATTCAGATTCTATCAACAGAGGACTTGTTTAATTATGGTGCATCCAATTGTTGGAACACTGTGCCATTGTTAAAAAGAATGTAGCAGATCTATACACATCAACATGGAAAAATGTCCATGACATATTAAGTGAAATACGTAAATGGTGGAACACGAGATTTAGTATGATCCTGCTTTAACAAACAAAAAATGGGCTTTCATTTGCATAGAAAAAAAATTCTGAAGTTAACACACACAAATTGTTAACAGTGGTTAGCACTAGAGAGGACATTTGCTATAGATAGATACATCACACATTTCTGCTTGAATTTTTACAAATGAATTTGTATTAGTTTTGTAAGCAGAAAAAAAGAGGCATCTCCAAAGTTCCATTTATGATCCCTTGCTCACTATGAATTTTTCATTCTCCCTTCCTTAGTTTCAATAACATTAACTGTCATGATTGGGGGATAGGGGTGGCTTGTTGCAGATAACATGCCTGTCAAAACGCTTTATTTCTTTATTTATTTAGCAACTCTTCATCCAAACATTTCAGGCCCTTCTAATTCTGACACAATCATTGACTCCCACCTTCGGGTTTTCACCGGTCTCAAGCACAAATTAATCTAGAAGTGTGTGATGTTGGCCTAACTTTAATTTACCCTATTTAGCAGCGCCTCTTCAGTCTATTGTCAATCAGCAGCCAGTGATCCTTTTAAGATCAGGTTACTCCACTTCCCAAGGCCTCCCAAATCACTCAGAGTAAGATGTAAAATCCCTTAAATGGCTTAGAAGGCCCTGCATAATCTGGTCCCCATTACCTCTCTAACTTCATCTCCTACCACTTCATCCTTGCTGTGTTCCAGCCGAGCGTCTCAGAGATTTTGCATTTGCCCTTCCCTGTCTAGAATGCCCTTTCTCCCAATGCCTACAGACGTTACTCCCTTACTTTTTTTTTTTTCTTTTTAGGGCCGCACCTGTGGCCTATGTAAGTTCCTAGGCTAGGGGTCAAATTGGAGCTACAGCTGTCGGGCACAGTCACAGCAACACAGGATCCAAGGAGCGTCTGCGACCTACACCACAGTTCATAGCAACGCCAGATCCTTAACCCACTGAGTAGAGCCAGGGATCGAACTGGCATCCTCATGAATCCTACTCGGGTTCAATAACCACTGAGCCACAAAGGGAACTCCCCTTTGTTTTTTTAAAGGAAGGATGTAGTGTCTGCTCTAATGTCACCTTACCAGACTTCCTCTGAAGACCTATTTAATACTAGAGACTTCCACCCCAGAACCTCCTACATTTTAAAGTATTTTCCTCCACAGAATTTACCACCACGTGGCATACTAGGCTCGTTTTTTATGTTTATCGTCTTTCTCCCATTAGAATAAGAGACTTATTGCTGGTGCTTAAGTAGTTATCTGGAACACAGTAGGTACTTCATAAGTAAATATTTGTTAACCTCATGAATGAATGAATTGATCAATCAGCATAATAATTTCTTCACCAGTCCAATTTCCAGGATTATAACAAGAGCCACAATCTCTCACGGGAGCTTCCTCCGTTAAGGCCTGGGTTTATCTTGCCCCAGCTTCCCTCTTGGAACATCAACTTTGCCTCCTTTTCAGCTTCTCAATGCATGGTTCTCTCTTTTTCCAAAAGGAACAAGTCATGATTTGCCCATTCACAAATTAAATTCCCTTGGTTACTGGTTCTTCCCTGTTCTTTGTCCTCAAATCTCAAACTTCTGAGTAAGAACTCACAAGTTAGGAAGGGCTTATTTGTAATCTGAATATCAAGACAACAATTCTACCTATCTTTTGGGGGCATAATTAGAGATAAAGCAAAACTCTTTAATATAAGCACTCTGTCCCCAGAAAAAGGAACTTAAAAATCATCTCAAAACTAAAAAAAGATTCATTCTAATAATGCTCAGATTCCAAAACAAGATGAGAGCACCCTCTCAAACCCCAAACATCCTACTTCTAAGCAAATTCCATGAAAGCCTTCCACAGAAACTAAAAGAAACATAAAGTACCAATGGGAAACAAAACCTTCGCATCTAATTTGGCTCATTCACATCTTATTTGAACTTTATCAAGACCAAGTATTCCAACATTGAGACTGCAGAGTCTTTAAGGAGGAAAAAAAAAGGCACTGACTGGCAGAGATATTAATATCACTGACATGCCAAGCCGAAGACCAACAAAATGGTCTCAAGAGGAACCTGAATACGATACCCAGGAGTGGGCAGGCCCTGAGTCATCAGTGAGAGACAATATGAAGGACAACTGACCTGGTGCATAAGACTTATTACAGGCTTTGTACAACCAATACACAAGTTAGAAACATGGCACAATGGTGAAACATCAGAGGAACAAATTCTAGGTCACCTCAGCTTAAGTTATAGAAGGTGCCTACCATGGACAACTGTAGTTATGCCACTTCATTTATTCAACAAGTACTGACTGAATCGAGGACTCTCTGGAAGACTTGGGATATGATATAGTAATGTTTTTTGTTTTTTGTTTTCTTTTTTACTAAAAAAGCCAAAAAGGATATACACTGCATACTGAATCATAGGGGATGTAACTTTTTTTTTTCTTTTTAGGGCCGTGCCCACAGCACATGGAAGTTCCCCAGCTAGGGGTCAAATCAGAGCTGCAGCTGCTGGCCTATGCCACAGCAATGCCAGATCTGAGCTGCGTCTGCGACCTACACCACAACTCATGGCAACGCCAGATCCTTAACCCACTGAGTAAGGCCAGAGATTGAACCTGCATCCTCACAGATACCAATTGGATTCATTACTGGGGAGCCACGATGGGAACTCCAGGGGATGTAATTTCAATTCAATTTGTTCACTCTAACATTTATTGAGTACCTATTATGCACCAAGTAGTATTCTATATGTAGGGATATAGACACAATCAATGCCTCCAGGAAGCTCACTGTCAGAAAGGGAAACAAATACTTCTCTGTTATGGGTGAAATACTATAAGTATCTTTTTTTTTTTTTTTTGGCTGCACCTGTGGCAGGCAGAAGTTCCCTAGGTCAGGGTCAAACCTGCACTGCGGCAGCAACCTGAGCCACAGCAGTGATAATGCTGGATCCTTAACCCACTGAGCCACCAGGGAACTCAAGGAAGTACCTATAAGTAGTACACAAGCAGCAAAGAAGAGAACATGTCTATTTGGGGCAGGTTTCCCAAAGGCAAAGGTTATCACTGCGTTAAGTTTTGAGTAATAAATTGAGTCTACCCCATCCAAAGAAACTGGAGAGATTTCAGATATACGTAAACCCTGTAGGTTCCGTTAGGTCAGTGGCACAGAAGAACTACTTGAGATGGACCCCTGTCTATATTACATTCATGGTGAGAAGACTGGTACTTTCCTAATTTGCCTTCTCCCTCTTGCAGATCCGTGACTAGCCCATGTCTTGTGGACATATCCATTCGTGTATTTCCCTCCATCAGTAATGTTCTGCTGTAGGTCTGGGGAGAATCCCCAGGTGACTAGAGCTGAGGGATTGAGGGATCAAGTAAGTTAATTGGCCCATGAAGCCCAAGGGGCTTCAGGCTGCTCCAAAAGAGAAATTCCCTCATTTATCTTAAAAAAACAAAACAAAACAAAACAAAAACAAAAACAAGAAATCTAACAAAGGCTTTTAATACTAACCTTCAAGGTTCTAGGGCAAATTTTATCCTTATAACCATGAATGTCTTCCCCAACTTTCCTCTATCATAAGGGGAAAAAAAGTACAGATCAAAAGACATCTGTTCTCAGAGTTCCCATGGTGGCTCAGAGGTAATCAACCCAACTAGGACCCATAAGGGTTCGATCCCTGGCCTCACTTGGTGAGTTAAGGATCCGGTGTTGCCATGAGCTGTGGTGTAGGTTTTACAGACGCAGCTCGGATCTGTGTCGCTATGGCTGTGGTGTAGGCCGGCAGCTGCAGCTCCAATTTGACCCCTAACCTGGGAACTTCCATGTGCAGCAGGTATGGCCATAAAAAGACCAAAAAAAAAAAAAAAAAAGGCATCTGTTCTCAGAACACAATCTCAGTAAATTCAGACCAAGGCCTCCTTACCAATCTGGAGAAGGAATGCAGAAACAGTTCAGCTGGGGAAGATTTTGCCTAAATTTGATCCCCCAGTTGTTGAGATTTTAACTGTGAACTTCCCTAATTTGGATCACTTTAAAAGGACTAATAAGAGGAGTTCCCGTCATGGCTCAATGGTTAACGAATCTGACTAGGAACCATGAGATTGAGGGTTCCATCCCTGGCCTTGCTCAGTGGGATAAGGATCCGGCGTTGCCGTGAGCTCTGGTGTAGATTGCTCTGCGTTGCTGTGGCTGTGGTGTAGGCCAGCGGCTACATCTCCAATTAGACCCCTAGCCTGGGAATCTCCATATGCCACGAGAGCGTCCCTAGAAAAGAGAGGAAAAAAAAAAGGACTAATACGGGCGTTCCTTGGTGGTCTAATAGTTAGGACTCAGTGCTTTCACTGCTGTGGCCCAGGTTTAATCCCTGGTGTGGAAACTGACATCCCACATCAAGCTGCTGCTTGCTGTGGCCAAAAAAAATTTTGTTTTTTCTAAAAAAAAGGCTAAACGGGAGTTCCCATTGTGGCACAGTGGAAATGAATCCGACTAGGAACCATGAGGTTGCAGATTTGATCCCTGGCCTCACCCAGTGGGTTAAGGATCTGGCATTGCTGTGAGCTGTGGTGCAAGTCACAGATCTGGCATTGCTGTGGCTGTGGCGTAAGCTTGCTGTGGCTGTGGCGTAGGCCTGCAGCAACAGCTCCAATTCACCCCCTAGCCTGGGGACCTCCACATGCTGCGGGTGCAGCCCTAAAGGACGAAAGACAAAAAAAAAAAAAAAAAGGCTAATCGATGCTCTATTTTATTTTATCTTTGCTTTTTTTGGGCCACACGTGTGGCATGTGGAAGTTCCCAGGCTAGGGGTCAAATCAGAGCTGCACCTGCCAGCCTATACCACAGCCACAGCAACACAGGATCTGAGCCGCATATGCGACGTACACCATAGCTCACGACAATGCCCGATTCTTTAACCCACTGACCAAGGCCAGGGATCAAACCCTCATCTTCATGGATACTAGTTAGGTTTGTTACTGCTGAGCCACAAGAACTCCCCCCAGATTATATATTTTTTAAAATAAGGACTAAACAGTGCAGTTCTTTATAGGGCAATAACTAAAAATGTTTCTCCTGTATCCCTAGAAATACCGAGTTGATTACATTTACCCAGAGACAATAATTACAAATGATCAGAGCTCCAATTTCTTACAAAGGAAACTGAAGAGCCCCCTCAGGCAATGATCTACAGGAACAACAGAGGTTTTGATAAGAAAACTGGTGTGTGAGAGCACTAATTTCAAGTGGAGAAGGAAAGAGGGCCCTCTTTAGGATCCAGGAGTTTGAACCCCATCTTTGCTACAAGCGCCTCTTTAAAAAGTCACTTCCCCTCTCTGCACTTAAGTTTTCTCATCATCTTAAAAAAGAGAGAGAAAGGGAGGGAGGGAGAGAAGAAGAGGAAGAGGCTGGATTAAATAAACTCTAGGTTTTCTCCAGTTTTAAGATTAAAAAAAAAAAAAGCAAAAAGGAATTCCCTGGTGGGTCAGTGGGTTAAAAATCCAGCATTGTCATTACTGTGGCTCAGACTTCTGCTGTGGAGTGATTTCGATCCCTGGCCCAGGAACTTCTGCATGATGCAAGTGCAGCCAAAATAATAATAACATTTTTTTCTTTTCCCTAATACCAGCCTTTCAAGCCACAGGACTCCTATTGCAAGAAGCCACAATACCCTTCTCTCCTGCTAAATCCTTGACTATCAGACTCCAAAAGAAGCATTTCATGGTGATGCAAAGGGCTTTCCATCCAAGTTATAAATTGTAATCTAGAGTCAGACCATATGCACAGCTCACCCTTCACTGCCCACAGGCAAAAGGAGATAAACCATGAGCTGGTTATCACTATTCAGTAACAGAGCTATACTGAAAATACACACTTTTGTTTAATATTCTCACTACCTGAAAACACTATAGATTATATCAGCAATACCAAGGATCAAAAACTTGCTTCCTCAGTCTACCTCCTACTACAAAGCCAAAGAATAAATCCTCTCCTTCCAGGTAGACATGCATGCATGCAGTAAGGATGCCTTTCCTTCCCTGCCAGTCTAGACCAGCAGCAGCAACAGCCCAACAGTGACACCTGCTGGGGAAATCCAAGCAAAGTCTTCTCTTCAGCTAGAGAATATCAGACCTTCAGAAGGGAGCAGAAGATGCTGAGTAACACATGTATATATTAGTGATTTATATCAGAAAGCAGCCCCTCAGTTTATGAGGAAGTGGTGGCCCTTCTTTAATGGGTGTGTACTTATATTTTACAATATAATATACCTCATTTTTGAGTAGGCTGTCAACTCTCAAGTACACCTCATTCAAGCTTATCTGAAAAGCAACTCCATAAATAATATAAACACTGTATTAACACACTATTTTACAATGAGGACCATGCATTTTAAAATTTTATATTTTAAAATTAAAAAAGCATAGGGGGTTCCCTGGTGGCCTAGCAGTTAAGGACTTGGCATTGTCACTGCAGGGGGCATGGATTCGATCCCTAGCCAAAGAACTTCACCATGCCTCAGGTTTGACCAAAAAAAAAAAAAAAAAACCACCAAGCAAAAATAAATAAATAAAATTTTAAAAGCAGGTGTAACACTGTTTATAGCAAGATGACAAGGGACCTCATTTTCTACAACATACATTTCTAAATGCTTCAACTTTTTTATTTAAACCACCAACACTTATTACTTTTTGTCTACAAAAATTTTGATAGATGTTTAATAGTTTCTGGGTTTTAAATGGCCTACTTTATTAAGAAGAGATTATTATTTAAAAATAATTTTATAAAAGAGATTTTTAATACCTTAGTCACACATGGCTAACTACATTTAAATCAAGTTATTTTTGTTGGCTATTAAATTTATTTTTCTTTTAATGATTTTTATTTTTTTCCTTTCTAGCTGGTGTACCGTGTTCTGCCAATTTTCTACTGTACAACAAGGTGACCCAGTCATACATACACATATGCATTCTTTTTTCTCATATTAAATCAAGTTTAAATATAGTTCCTTAGATCACACTAGCCACATTTCAAATACTTAATAGCTACATACTGGATGATGCAGATATAGAACATTTTTTTGGACAGCATTTCTCTAAAGAAACATATTGGAGTATTTTCAGACAAAATTACATGATGTTTTGGGTATAGGTGTGTGTAGGGGATATAGACAAGAAGGGTTGAAAATTTCTGAGGTCAAGTGATAGGTACATGGGAGTTCAATTATATTACTTTCCTCATTTTTTGTAAGTTTGAAGATCTCTATAATAAAAAGTTAATAGACAAGAGAAACAAAAATGGTTCACCTAAAAATGAGATTATCACTTTAAGAAATACATCATAGAGGGCAGCTTGGAAAAATCTTTAGTCATGCAAACCAGAGTTCAACTCCCCACTCAATGCCCTGCGTGATCTTGAACAAGAAACCTGACTTCTCTGAGCCACACTTTCTTCAATTGTAAGATGGGAAATTTAATATCTGTCTTGCACAGAGTTACTGTGGAAATTAGAATTAATGCAAAACTAGAACACAGTAGTAGGCTTTCAGTAAGTGCCATCTCTAATTATTATCTAACAGTATTATTTTTGGCCGTGCTTGAGGCAATGCAGAAATTCTGAGGCCAGGGATCAAACCCAAGCACAGTAGCAACCAGACAACACGGGATCCTTAACTCACTGAGCCACCAGAGGACTCCATAGCATTTTATTTTTATTTTATTTTATCTTATTTTATTTTTTAGTCTTTTTAGGGCCACAACCACAGCATATGTAAGTTCCTAGGCTAGGGGTTGAAACGGAGCTATAGCTGCCAGCCTACATCAACGCAGGATTCGAGCTGCATCTGCGACTTACACCACTGAGCAAGGCCAGGCATCGAACCCACGTCCTCATGGATACTAGTCGGGTTCATTACACTGAGCCACGACAGGAACTCCCACAGTAGCATACTTTAAATGACTAAGGTAATTCTCAGGACAGCAACACATGAGGAAGTACTATGAGAAGAGAATGGACAAAGGCTGACCACAAGCCCACTGATGCTAATGAAACACATGCTGATAGGCTTTTAGAGCAATAACTGGAGCCAGTCCCTTTCTTGCGACCTTTAATAAACCTTCTGAAGGCCTACTATATGTCAGGCACTATGCTTGCTACCTTCTCACCTCTCTTGACAAAAAAGAAAAGAGTCCCAGGCTCCTGATATGGGTTATTATGCAAGGCAAAATATTCCAAAGCTGGGAACTCAGATGTTAATCCAGAACTGGTCTCAATTATATGGGCATAGTAACAACTTCAATTACTTCGTCTATCTTTCACATCTGACCCAGTCTCCCTGTGTTCTCCTTAGTAACTGCCCTTAGTAACCGCCTACTATCTTGAATACACCATGCTCTTTCCTCACTTAGCATGTGCTATTCCCCTAAAATAAAAAGGTCTTTCCCTTTCCAAATCCTACCCGTCTTTCAGGACCTGACCGCGTAAAGCCTTCTTTGATGATACTTCCCTTTTCCCTGAAATTATACCACATTTAATCTCAGTACCATACAATGAAGCATTTGGCTCATTTACATTTTTTATATAATTACATGTAAATAAGTCTTGCCTCTACAACAACATTGTATACTGCCAGTGAGCAAAGACCAGGTATTATACTTCTTTTGTATTCCTGACAGTGCCCAGCAAAGTGCTGGAAAAAACTGTAATTCAACAAATACTTATTAGCTGGGTACCGCTCTAAAGCATTCTCCCAAAATAACAAGTACATTATGTGCACAATCCATATTCCCACCCTTGTTAGAAGCTCATGTCACAGAAATTTCAGTTGCTTCAACAGAGGATGTAATGCAGAGCAATATGCTGTTTGGATCCAACAAGCATATTCTGGGAGTTGGTGATTACGCTAGCTTTGACCTTTACAGAATTACAGAAAGAAGTCCCTAATAAATCAAGATAGATGCACACACAGCCATACATGGAACATGTGGTGGGCGATCAACTACACCCACTCTGCTTCTTCCATGAAAGAGCTGCCTGGGGTGCCGATCTGAATATGGAGAGGCCTTCCTTCTATGAATTCTTCCTCTTCCCCACCCCGAGGTAAATATCCATCCAGAAGACCTACTCAAAGAATCTTAACTAAGCAACTAACATAAGGTCCAAAAAATATATATCTTAACAAATTTGCACACTCCCTTGACATATACAGACTATTTTCTTTTTCTTTTGTCAAGCCGCAATGTTCCAAAAGATAAGGTTTAAGAAGTTGTCCAAAGCAACACAATGGAAGACCCAGTACACTAACATGTCCCGGGCAGCATTCTTTCTCACTACTTTTTTCCTAGGCTCTCTGGGACATTCTGTTGTTTCACAATAACCAGTCCTGCACACACAATCCTTCAAGAAGGTCAAAAAGCAAACACGGGGAAGTCAATGGTATTACCTCCTCATGCCTTTCTAACCCCGTCCTCAACCCTCCTTTAAGGCTAAAGGTCACAGGAGCTTATCAGCCAGACAAGGAGCCAGCAGAGTCACCTGACTCATACTACTTGGCCTTATCCTCTTCCTGCCATCAGAGCAAGATCTTCTGAGAAGATGCAACGGAAGCTAGGGAGATCAGAACCAGATGCACAGATCCCAGACACTCCAGATCCAGCCACAACCTCTACAGGACTGAAGGAAGAAACAGCAGGAGGAAAGTAAGGGAGGCAGGAGGAGCCAGGAAAGCATCTGCTCACCTCCTGAGTGAATCTTCCTCGGAGCTTTCCTCAGGCATGTCCTGATGTAAGGCCTCCTGTGACACAGTTCCAGATCTGCTGGACTGGGTATAAATTCGTTCCCAGTGGCCTGTCTCCTGGTTAAAGGCCACCCCCACAGTCCTCTCCTCCTGCGGACTAGCAGAGCTGCTCAACTCCAGCCTGCTGGAGCTAGGCGTTTGGCCCTCAGTCCGCTCGAGAGGTGGCAACTGGCTGCCACTTGAGGGCATGCCCTCAAAGGTACTGGGGACCTGCCAGGAGGAGCTGGCCTCGCCAGAGGAGTAGTTAGGTGTGCTTCTTTCCCAGCGCAGGGTGTCGTTGTTGAAGGTCAGGAGATTGTGGCAAGCGCGGCAGCGGTTCAGGTGGCCACGGGACAGGTTGGAGTTGTTCTCACTGCTATGCGGGGTGGGCTGGTGGGAGGGGCCTGGTCTCTCGGATTCAGTGTTATTGTTGAGCATTTCCTGGGCCTGCGGGGCCTGGGGGGCTTCCCCATTCAGGCTCTGGTCCAGCTCCTGAAGCCGGTCATACTCCAAAAAGAAACGTCTCAGGTCACACTGAAGCTCATGGCGAATGCTGCCTGGGTTGCTCTGGCTGGAGCCATTCCCTCCATCGGACTCAGCTGCCAACCCTGAAGCTGAAAATCCCCTCCCTTCTGTGGCTGAAGTGTAGACAGATGCTTGAGAGCCACCTTCCTGCTGTCTCAGCACAGACAACAAACTCACCGAAGAGGCACTGGTCCTGGGCGGGGGCATGGATTCCGCCTCACAGCGGGAGTTCAGACTGAGCACTGTCCGGGTCCACTCAGATCCCGTCAGCCCGGGAGCTATTTCTCGGTGATACCTCGAAGGGTGACTAGACAGAGGGCCTCCCAAAGAGCGACGGGTGGGACCCAGACTGAGGTTGCGGAGCGTGTTGCCGGCAGTGCTGCTCTGGACTGTACTGAAGGCAGACGGCCGGTTCAGGAGGCCCTGGTCCTGCTGCGTTGACGAGGCCTGCTCCGGGGGATGGAAGGGCTCGGTCTGTACAAAAGAAAAGGAAGGGGTAGTAGCCCTGGCAGAAGCAGAGGGGACACTGTCCTGGTGTGGCAAGAGGGAAGGAACTCGAGTGCCAGAGCAGCGGCTGCAAAGGCACAAGATCCCAAGGTGCTGGCAGCACTCGGCTGTGGGGTAACTGACCCGCTGTCGGAGCCTGATGTAAGCGGAAGTCCTGGGGCGCTCCATGGAGGGCGGAGGGGGAGGCGGTGGGGGTGAGGGGGTGGCAGAATCTTGCACTGTGCTTTGCTCTCCCACCTGGATGCCCGAGGAACGGGAGGACAGCATGTGCAGGAAATTGTGGAGGAGAGGTGTCCGGCGCACTGGCTGTGATTGCAGGAGGGCACGCTGACGATAGTGGGATAATTCTGTTCCATCTATGGGGATCTCTGGTTCGTCATCGCCCTGCAAAGTGGATCAAGGTGGGGCGGGGGTAGAGCCAGGTAGTTAGGTAGAACTTCTAAGTAAATCAAGAGAAACTACTGAGACTCATCCAAGGAAAACAATCTTTCTAGAGAGGCAACAACTCCACCCCCGAAGCCCTGAGAAATAACTGGTTCCAGATTCAGAATCATCATATAGTATTAAATTATTCACTTCCAATTAGCAATATTGCTGAACGAGTACAGCTGGCAAACCAATTCTCTTACAAAAGGCATTTCCATGACATGGAGGCAGTAAGGGAAAGCAAAATGTCAACCAGCCAGAGGCGCCTGAATAACAAGCATCCGGTTACTTGTTTTTTTTTTTTTATAATGCCTATTATTTATTTATTTATTTATTTTATTTGTCTTTTGGGGGCCGCACCCATGGCATATGGAAGTTTCCAGGCTAGGGGTTGAAACGGAACTGTAGCCACTGGCCTACACCACAGCCACAGCGTCAGTTCCTTAACCCACTGAGCGAAACTAGGGATTGAGCCTGCATCCTCATGGACACTAGTCGATTCATTTCTGCTGCACCACAACAGGAACTCCAACTACCCGGTTTACTTCTAATGGGACGACTGCTTGGGGGGTTCAGGATGGACTCCCTTGTCAAGATTACAGCTATAACTTTGAATATACAGTCTGAAGCTAGTCTTGAATCTTGACTGGAAAGAAACACTTGGGCACTGAAAATTAAAGTCCAACATAATCGTAAACAGAGCACCAGCTGAGAAGATAACCCACAGTTTAGATGGAGTTGGAACTTCTGCCTAACTTACCTGCTGATTAGAGGGGTTAACAATTGCTGTGAGTAAGTAGTGTCCAAGAGGATCAAATCTCACCAGACTGAAAACACAGAAGAAAGGGACAGACATGGATAGAGGAATTACATTAACCAAAAAGAGGTGACAGCCGTGTGAAAATTCTATGCAATCATTACTGACAATTATGGGATTACCCAGATATCACTTCATGCTAGAGACTTTCAAAACTTTCAAACAGATTAAAGCAATAAAGCTCAATACCTCTTGTTACGTCCTCACACTTGCCAGAATAAGGGAATATACGTTGCAAAAATAATTTTAGAAACACCTAGGCTTCCACTCCAGAAAGCAGCTACATGAAGAACCCAGCTGCTGATGTCAAAAAGCCCATCATAACAGAAAAGCAGAGAATGCTCCCAGACTCTGCTACAGGTTCAGGTCTCCCTTCACACAGCAGCTACATTGGCAAGAAGCATGAGTACTGGTTATAAGTAACAGTCTCAGCATCCAGGGACACAACTGAAACTAGAAAATTAGCTAATATCCAACTGGCATACCAAGAGGACTAAAGGAAAACAATGCATCAACTTTAATTCAGGCAGTATATGATTCTGAAGACTAAATATGTAAATATCAATTAGGATATTTGATACATATACATATCACCCCCTTCCAGTTTGATAAACAGAAAACCAGGGATGAGCAATTTACCTACCAACTACCCACCACCTGAATATCGTTCAGGTTTCCAAAAAAAAAAAAAGTATTATTCCAAACCCAAACATGGTGGGGTTTTTTTTGCTTTTTAGGGCCACATGTGGAAGTTCCCAGGCTAGGGGTCTAATAGGAGCTACAGCTGCTGGCCTATGCCACAGCCACAACAATAGCAACACTGGATCCCTGACCCACTGAGCAAGACCAGGGATGGAACCCGCATCCTCATGGATACTAGTTGGATTTGTTTCTGCTGCACCACAATGGGCACTCCAACCCAGAGAGGTTTGAACCTAAAAAAGATTCCAACAACTCTAGTTTATAGAGATCAAAAGATGAGACTGATAGGAACAGCTAAAATGAACAAAATGAACTGCTTCCTTGCTGATTGGCTAGGTGCTCAAGAAGTAGGAGGAGCGTAGGGATAACACCCTGCCCTGAGCAGGGAAAATGGATAATAATCTGTCTCCTGAGGTTTAAAGTACAGGTAAACATTCTCTGCCATGTTTCGTTTTTGTTTTTTTTTGGCTTTTTGCCATTTCTTGGGCCGCTCCCACGACATATGGAGGCTCCCAGGCTAGGGGTCCAATTGGAGCTATAACTGCCGGCCTATGCCAGAGCCACAGCAACTCAGGATCCGAGCCGCATCTTCGACCTACACCACAGCTCATGGCAACGCCGGATCCTTAACCCACTGAGCGAGGCCAGGGATCGAACCCGCAACCTCATGGTTCCTAGTCGGATTCGTTAACCACTGAGCCACGACGGACACTCCTCTGCCATGTTAATCCTATACCAGACAATGCTGGTGGGCAGAGCACTCACCGGACCCGTTCCATGTCACTGGCTGTCTTCACCACAGCAAAAGGTTCCCGTCGACTCCAGTCCCAAAAGTGGATCTCGTTGGCAGTGGCAATCAGCAGGAGCTGGGCCGTAGGGTGGAAAGCCAAAGAGGCAATGGCATTGTTGCTATCTGTGAACCAGCTTTCACTGCCACCCTATGAATGAACAAATCCCAAACATTCTCAGGTTACAAACTGCCAGCCAACTGAGATGTCAATTTCTCACGCGCACGCACACGCACACACACAAAAGGGTCCATTTAAGGTAAAACAACTACTTGTAGGGCCTACTTTAAATATGTCCTCTGAAGACAAACACCAGTGATCTGGTGGTGTCACCAATTTATCAGAAAAATATTACTGACATCTACAATCCATCAGCCACAAGCACCTGCATAGGTCCTGTTTCTGTAGCCTGTGAAAACTCAAGCTTGGTGGATGACATGTATACAACAACCCGTGATCCAATCACCAAGACAAGGAGCATACTGCTTTGATGATCATGATCAGACACAGTACAATCCTTGATCTAGGACAAGAGACATCCATCCTGAAGACGGCTGAAAGCACCTGCACTATGTCCTGATGGGCAGATAAACAGTGTGTTCATCTTAAAATGGAGGACTGTGAGCCAGACTCCCTATCAGTTAAGTGGACGACTACTGAGCAGGTACTCAGAGAGAGTCCTAAGGACCGCCCTGCTCTCTCGTTCAGAGCTGAGAGCCCAATGATAAACGAGCGTCTGCATTGAGAGTACCAAAAAAAAAAAGGAGGAGTTCCCTGGTGGCCTAGTGTTTAGGACTCGGTGCAGCCCAGGTTCAATCCCTGGTCTGGGAACTGAGATCCCACATCAAGCCATTACTGTGTGTGTGGCCGGGGGTGGGGGTGGGAGAATGCCAAAAAAAAGGAAACACTTACGTGTAAATCCCAAATCCTAACCTCCCCATCTAGGCAGCCAGAAGCAATAAGGCCTGAGATGGTGGGATGGAAAGTGACACACCATGGAGTGCGGCGGTGCCCAATCAGAGAGTGAACACACTTGCCCGTCTTCACCTCTGTGATATAGATATTATGGTTTACATGGGTGGAGGCCAAGAGAGTCCTAGGGAGTCAAAGAGTAGAAAGTAAATGTGAGGTGTGAGGGAGGGTAACAGACTTCATCAGCTTTGAACAACAAAGAAAATTGATATTTCCTCCCGATCCCAACATGAAAAAACTACACCCTGAGCATTACAAACAACAGCAACATTCTGATCTTTAAGGGCTTTTGGCGGAGTTCCCATTGTGGCGCACTGGGATCGGCGGTGTTTTGGGAACACTGGGACACAAGTTCGATTCCCAACCCTGCACGGCGGGTTAAGGATCTGGCATTGCTGCAGCTGTGGCTCAGATCACAACTATGGCTCAAATCTGATCCCTGATCCCTGGCACGGGAGCTCCATATGCTGCTGGGCGGCCAAAAAAAGAAGAGATTTTGGTGTCTCCATACTGTTCCCAAATGACACACAACCGCTTCAGAGAATATTGTTTCCAGGAGGGAAAACTATCATGCTATTGATGACCTATATCACACAGGCAAAGGACTGTTACTGAGAAACTCTCCAAGTTTTGATCCTCAATATTCACAGGTTCCTTTGCTTATTCTCATTATTTTTATGTTTAGCACTGCTCATCTACTTAATTTCCTTTCTGATAACACTGGCAAAGCTCTGTTCAATGCTTCAAAGAGTCTTTAGGGATTTGACTTGAACAATTCAGCTAGCCCAAATATACAGAAAACAACACAATCATGAGTCTTAGATAAAGTTTAGGTTAGCACTAGGTACCTGTCTGGGCTGAAGGCCAGTAAAAAGGTAGAGCGTGGACTATCCGGCAGTTCTACTCTCTGGGAAACAAACAAACAAAAGTTAGAATACATTATTTATAAACTATGGCTCTATCCCAAAAGCACTGAACCATTTTAGATTAGTATTTACAGTATAAGCTTAAAAACTGGAGACAATGATCACTCTACAAACTGAGAGAGAGAAATCTAAATTACCTTCAGGAAAAATGTCTAGCTCTAAAGGAGAAAGATATTTCTAGCCCATTAATTCTTCCAAATTTGTAAATTTTTTTAAAAAATCAAATCTCCAACACAAAATAAATTATATCCCAAATCTACATCATTAACGCATTCTAAGGTCCCATTCTACTGTCACCCCTGCAAATGCTATGTGGAAAATAGCTATTTTTCTTACCTTGCCCTCCCATTTCATCCATCGGGTTTTATCTTCCACCAGCTCCTGCAGAAGCCGCTGGGCTCCAAAGGTTCGAGTGCCCCGTTCTCGCCCCCAGAGTATCCGGACAGCATTCTTCTCTGGAACAACCTTCATGGCGCTCAGTAGCCACTGTCACACCAGGCACAGGAAAAGAAGGAGCGAGCAACAGCTCCACAGGCTGAAGCAGCTAAAACCAGGCCATTCAGGTCCTTGTAAGTTGTCTTCATGGAAATCTACGGTAAGCAGACATTAATGTCAAAGAACATCTATTCTGCAAGCAGAGAAGCTTTCCATTGCAAACACAATTCCGGCTCACTCAAAGAGGAAAGCACTCAGACACTTCTCCTAGAACTTTTCTTCCAGGAACATGTCATCCTTACATTCCTCTCATATCCTCCATAGCTCAGCCTCATATCTGAAGAACAGACCGTTGTCTAAAAGAGTTATTCCTTTTATCAGGCAGGAAGAACTTTTGCTACTAACATAAAGGTCTAAAACCCAATCAAAACCAAAACAAATCACCGTATCTGCACTCCCCTCATTGTGTCATGCTGATTCCCCAGTTGCTAGTACCCTTCCCTATCATTTGGGCAGCCTCCAAACTAAAGGACACATAACTGATTGTAAAAGGCAACTTGGGAGTTCCCATTGCGGCTGAGCAGTAACAAAACCAACCTGTATCCATGAGGATGTGGGTCCAATCCCTGGCCCCCCTCAGCAGATTAACGACCTGGTGTTGCAGTGAGCTGTGGTGTAGGTTGCAGACTCGGCTCGGATCGTGTGTTGCTGTGGTATAGGCTGGCATATACTGCTCCGCATTGACCCCAAGCCTGGGAACCTCCATGTGCCGTGGGTGGGGCCATAAATAAATAAATAAAAGGCTATTTGAGGAGTTCCTCTGTGGCACAGCATGTTAAGTATCTGGCATTGTCAATGGAGTGGCTTGGGTTGCTGCTGTGGCATAGGTTCAATCCCTGGCCTGGGAATTTGCACATGCCCTTGGTACAGCCAAAAAATAAATAAAGTAAAATGCCATTTGTAGTATGTTCTTATGCAGCAGTTTCAATTCTATCTCCTACCTAAAAGCAAGTGCACAGAAGTACTTTCAGGGTACCTTTCTCATTCTCTTTTTCTCTTCTCAGATACTTAACCCACTGAGCAAGGCCAGGGATCAAATCCCCATCCTCAAGACAATGTTGGGTTTTTAATCCACTAAGCCACAATGGGAACTCCCTCAAAAATTGTTAATATATCTGCAAGTTTGCCTCATGTCTCCATGGATAGAGATATGGCTCTATAGGGGTTGTTTTTCATTTTCTTGTGAACCATTTCAGCAAGCATCAAGACACTGTAACTGTATATATCCCACTATGCATCTCCTAAGAATAAAGACATTTGGCTTCATAACTACAAAACTATTACATCAATTATTTAGCTGATGATAAATTAATTGATGATAAATTGACTTAAATGATAAATTATCATTTATCAATTATCACAGTCTTCAAATTTCCACAATTTTCCAAAGTATCTTTTTAAAATTTTTTAGGAGTTCCCATCGTGGCGCAGTGATTAACGAATCCAACTAGGAACCATGAGGTTGCGGGTTCGGTCCCTGGCCTTGTTCAGTGGGTTAAGGATCTGGCGTTGCCGTGAGCTGTGGTATAGGTTGCAGATGAGGCTCGGATCCCACGTTGCTGTGGCTCTGGCGTAGGCCAGTGGCTACAGCTCCGATTTGACCCCTAGCCTGGGAACCTCCATATGCCGTGGGAGCGGCCCAAGAAATGGCAAAAAGACAAAAAAATAAAAAATTAAAAAAATAAAAAATAAAAATTTTTAAATTTATTTTTATTTTTTTATGGCTGCACCTGTTGCATATGGAAGTTCCCAGCCTAAGGGTTGAATTGAAGCCTAAACCATAGCTGCAGCCATACTAGATCCTTAAATCACTGAGCAAGGCCAGGAATCAAACCTGCATCCTCACAGAGACAGCGTCAGGTTAAGGAGCCATGATGGGAACTCCCAAAAAGTATCTTTAATAGTGACTTTAAAAAAAAAAAAAATCCAGGAGTTCCTGCTGGGGAGCAGCAGGTTAAGGATCTGGCATTGTCTCTGTGGCGGTGCAGGTTTGATCTCTGGCTCAGAAACTCGCATACGCTATAGGTGCAGTGAAAAAAGGAAAAAAAAAGAAATCCAGAATCCAATCAAAGCTCAAGCAATGAATGTGGATATTATGTCCCTTTAGTCCCTTTATTTCTAGAATGGCCTCCAGGTTTTATTTTGGTTGGTGTTGTTTATACTTGTTTGTTTACAACACACGCTTTTAATTTTTATTTAGTTATATATTTAAATGACTGCACCAGCAGCATATGGAAGTTTCCCCTCCGGGGATCAGATCTGCATCCCTGCGGTGGCCCAAGCCACTGCAGTCAGATTCTTAACCCACTGCGCCACAGTGGCAAGTCCACACATCAGCGTTTTAAGAAGACCGGGAAAGAGAGTTCTCTTATGGTGCAACAGATTAAGGATCCAGGATTGTCACTGCAGCGGCTTATGTTGCTGCTGTGGCACACGTTCTTTCCCTGGCCCAGGAACTTCCAACTGTCTCAGGTGTGCCCCCACCCCCCAAAAAAAGACCAGGATAGTTAACCTGTAGTCCACAGTTATATCCCAGTTTAGTCTGGTTATTTCTTCACAGTGCCATTCAGCTTGCCTCTGTATATTTCTTGTAAACACTGACCAGATTTAGGTTAAGTGGTCTGGGCAAGAACGCTTCACGGGTGATGCTGTCCAAGTCCTTCGTGATGCAGCACATCATATCCTCAGACTGTCTCAGTTAGTTACATGGTAAACTGCATGATTATTTGGCAACACATGATCACTTGCATGAGTCTGTATCAGCCAGGTTCTCTTTATAAAGGTGTATTTCCCCCTTTACAATTAGCCACCTGTGGCTAACGTTTGGCATCCTGTTTCTCTTCAACCTTTTGCTTAACAGTTTAGCAGTTACTGATGATTCTTTCTTAAATTATTTCATGTTGATTTTCCACTCCCATCATTATTTCTACATTTATTAGCTGGCATTCTTCTGGAGAGAACTTTCCCTTAATAACTGAAGCAGAGTTAAACACTTCATTTTTTCCCTTTAATTACTACCTCTTATTGTTTGTAACAACAAAAATTGGGGACAACCCAAGTGTCCATATGAAGGGGAAGAGATGACTAATAGGGTAAGCAAGATTCTCTGGGTACCAATAAAAAGCGATCTACAAGATAGTGTTCAGAAGAGGGAAAAGCAAGGGGAAATTAATGGTCACTTATTAGGGACTGAAGGAAAAAGGCGAATGGAGACAAAGATGAAAACTAGACTCTTCTTTTTGTTTGTTTGTTTTTTGGTTTTTCATCTTTTTAGGGCCGCACCTGCAGCACATGGAAGTTCCCAGGCTAGGGGTTGAATTGGAGCAGCAGCTGATGCCGGCCTATACCACAGCCACAGCAACACCAGATCCAAGGCACTTCTGCAACCTACATTGCATCTTTCGGCAATGCCAGATCCTTAACCCACTGAGCAAGGCCAAGGATAGAACCCACATTCTCATGAATACTAGTCAGGTTCTTAATCCACTGAGCCACAATGGGAATTCCAAAAGCTAGACTTCTCAGTGTTTTTGTTTTATGTTATTTTTACTATTTATTTATTTATTTGTTTGTTTGTCTTTTCAGCACCGCACCCCATGACACATGGAGGTTCCCAGGCTAGGGGTAGAATCAGAGCTACGCCACAGCCACAACAACGTGGGATCTAAGCTGAGTCTGCAACCTACACCACAGCTCACAGCAACGCCGGATCCTTAACCCACTGAGAAAGGCAAGAGATCAAACCCGTGTCTTCATGGATGCTAACTGGATTCGTTTCCACTGAGCCATGCTGGGAACTCCCATTTTTATTTTTAAAATTATCTATTCAAAATTTAATTTTAAAATATTTAATGATATGGAAAAAACACGTTAAGTGAAAAAAAGCAAAATACAAAATTATATACACAATGTGATATAAGAAAAATCTTTGAGACTAGTAATACAAAAGAAATAGAGAAAGTATTAAACCATGGTTACCTTTGGGTGGTAGGATCACAGATGACTTAATCATCAGGAAAGGCAGTGTTCTCTTCAGTTTTTAAATTTAAAAAGTAATAAATATTATCATAAAAAGTCAAACACTAATCAGCTCTTTACAGTTCATGAAAGGCTACAATCTAAAAAGTACACAACTAGATGCATCCAAATACAGAAGGAAAAATATATTTATCACCTGTGCTAAGAGCTTTTTTCCCTGGAATATTAAAACATAAAAAGTCAGAAAGATTCTACAGAAAGACATAACTCCAAGTTGCCAGTCACATACAACACCAAGTTCCCTAACGGGTGACTGCAGAACAAACTCAAGCCTGTATACTCATAATACAGTTTTCACCCCCAGTAGCATACGATATAAATATCTACACACTGAATATGTCAACACACTGAAGGCCAACCTCCTGAATAAACTAAGGATGAACTAACTGGAAGGAAATAATCTCCTTGATGACCCTGACAACTCATGGTTTAAGATCAAAAGTCTGGAAACAAAACTGCCACACAGCTGAATAATTACTAACCAGGAAGGTGGCAGAAATATAGTTCCCATCTGTTCACCTTAACCCTTAACTGAGTCTGTAATTTTCTGGGAGCCAATCATTCTTCTACCTAATTTAGAGAGAAGTTCAGCAGAAATGAGTTTTGAGGGTCTTTTGTCCCACAGTGTAACAGTAAAAGTACTTTCAAAGAAATGCATATAAATCATTTATAATCTTATAACATGTGCTGAAAACAGCAGCAATCCAATTCCTAAAAAAATCTGACCTTCTGACCTCATGTTACTCAAGAGGAAGAAGAAAATATAGGTCACAAACATCGTATGATTCAGAAAACTGTGATGCAATCTGAAGTTCCTACAGGAATCACAAGGACAAGGAAAGAGCTGCTGCAAATAGCAGTTATCAAGAAAAAACTAAAGCTCAGGACTACCGAAGAGCTTGTCTACCAATTCCCAAGGACCTAAACACACTAAAAATTCCAACAAGAGAAAGTCTGATGATGGCAAGAAGTCAATAGGACTAAAACAACTGCACAGTCTCTCTTTTGTCTGAAGAAAAATATTTGCTCTGCTTCTTTAAAAAGATAAGGAACTTTCTCCTGATGTACTCCTTACAGCCACCTGAGTAGAAATTTTATTTGTTCTCTACAAAGAACAAAAGGAGCTAAATCAAACTGTAGTCAGGCAGGCCTCTCGCTGAGGAGGAAGTGCCAGTCAAACATGTTTTTCATTCTTCTTTTTAAAAAGGAGGAAGAAATAAGTTTCCTAATCTGTCCCTGAACCAGACTGGGACAAAGGGTGCCAAGAATAGTCTTTGTGATACCATTACACAGTCCCCAGAATCAATTCTCAATCACCTAAAGTCTTAAATAAGTACAACCAAAAGGATGTGCCTGGGATATGTACATTACACAAATGCTAAGATTCCACCCCATTTCCAAACACCTCTCCCTCCGTAACAATGAGAAGAGAATCACCTTGAAAGGTTTTCTCTGCCTAATTCTAGAACAAAATTATATTTAAAAACCACTAAAAAAAAAAAAAAATCACCTAGAGATTATACACAACCCAGTAGAAACACAAGTTATAGATTTATAGGTTCCCCTTGCAATTTGATCATCTTATGCTATTCACTCCACTGTCTAGCAATATGATTTAGGGCAAGTTACTTAACCTCTCTGAGATTTAGCTGCCTCCTTTGTAAACAGCAATCACAGTATCTGCTTCATCATGTTGTTGTGAGGTTACTGAAATCAAAAAAGAGTGGTGGAGGAGTGCTCCTATGGCACAGCGGGTTAGGGATCTGGCGTCACTGCAGAGGCTTGAGTTGCTGCTGTGGCACAGGTTCAATCCCTGGCCCTGGGAACTTCCACATTCCTCAGGCACAGCCAAGAAAAAAAGAAAAGAGTGGTGAAGCATTAACACCATTGCTGCTATTGTTGTCATTATTTTTGAATCCTCTTCAGGGTTAACCATGGTTTCCTTCAACAAACAACAGAGCCAACTAAAACCCCTGAGACCCGAAATGCCACAATTCTCAAGAGCAGCAGATTTCTAAGAAACCTCAAAGGCTGTTACCAAACAAGTAAAAAGTACTCAGGAAAAGTACTCATCTGTATAACCAAAGTAATTAAATAAGTTTGGGCTACTTCTACATAAAAAGTGAATCAAAAAACAGAACCAACAACTTAGAACTTTATCTACAAAACCTGGCTAATAATTCAGACACCAAATCCTCTCTACCAACAGCATTCCAGGGAAGTGAATCAGAAAGTTATTCGACCTGGAAGGGACTATGAAAATGGAGTCCAATAACCTCATTTATTTGAGTAACTGCATCTCTCTCCACTTCACTATGCCCATGTAGGCAAAGTCTAAGAGTCACATCAGCCATGTAATACCAATATACATTCCAAAATTACATATACCGGATCCAATCCAAAGTTAACTTTTTAAAAGAAACAAAAAATCCTTCAAATACTAAAACTAGGATCACTTGCATAAGTAGAGTTCTCCCAACAACTGGAAAATTAACAACAAAATGTCAGGCCTTTAATTAGAGGCCTAAAAGTGGCCTCCTACTCTTCAGAAACTCCATGTGGGTGGAAATATACAGGGTTTTCTACAACTGGCAGCTTTGTTTTCATTAAGAGGACTTTCTACAGAGCATTTCAGGACACTTCAAATGACACCTTATAGGATCTGGGTCCAAAATGTAACCACCATCTCTGCCTCCATACAGCTCTTGCTTAACTCCTATGCTAAACTAATGCAGGGAATCTGAGGCAAAGCATCACAAATCTACAACTATTAACAGGTAACACAGACCAAAGGCAAACACACCTGGAAGCATAAAAAGTTCAACTGTTCTCTGAATTGTGTATCTACTGTGTGCAGACTACTAAAGGATATCCTAGATATTCCAAACTGCTAACTGTGGTTAAGTCTAGAAATTTTAAGTAATATTTAATTTTTTTAATCTGTAATTTCTTAATAAGAGATAGTATAGTGTAGTGATATATGGGTCCTGAAATCAGACTGGCTGATTGAATCCCAGCTCTGTCATTTTCCTGGTACATGAAAGTTTCTTGGAATAGTTACTTAACCTCTCTGTTCTCCAGTTTCCTCAGCTGCAAAAGGTAGTACCTATATGACAGGATTACCACAAGGATTTGTTAAGGACTTAACAAATGAAAAGTGCTTGCTTGCTATTATAAAATTCCAATGCTTGTACCAAAATAATATCTTCATTCTCTAATGAAGAATTACAGAATGGCAATGAGAAAGAAAAAAAAAATGTAAGGCCACAAAGTCCTACAAACAATCAGATAAATTAAAGACAGATCCTTCTAAGCAAAATGAGACTGTCCACTGCAAAGATCTCCAAGTCATTTCATATAAAAACATCTTACCAAAGTTGGAAGTTCCCTGGTGGCTCAGCAAGTTAAGGATCTGGCATTGTCACTGCTGTGGCGTAGGTTCAACCCCTGGCCTGGGAACTTCCACATGCTACGGGCATGGCCAAAAAAAAAAAATCTTACCACTGTTGATAATGATTAAAATAATGACTAACACTTTCATGGTGCTTCTCATGTCTCACTGTTCTTAGCACTTTACATAAAGTAATTCATTTAGGTACATGAGGTCCGAAGAGAACAAATCACACTGTCAGTAGTAGATTCAGAATCTAAACCCAGGCAGTGTGGCTACAGAGTCTAGATATAAGAGAAAACTCCCTACTGCCTGAGATAAAACCTCCTATACAGCCTCCCTCCTATTTCATGTACTAGTCTCTCATGTATGAGGCCTTCAATGTTTCACTGCTTTACTATATCAGTTGGAAATCAGCTTGGTTTATATCTTTATTTTTACTTCCTCAAAGGTCAAGAAATTAAAGAATAATGCTGAGGAAAAATGAAATAAATTCTCACACCTTTTTTTTTTTTTCTTCCCCATACCTGTAGCATGTGGAAGTTCTTGGGCCAGGGACTGAATCCACGCCACAGCAGCAACCTAAGACACTGCAGTGACAATGCCAGATCCTTAACCCACTGTACCATATAGGAATTCCTCAATCCTTCCTCTACAGCAAATAATTTATATAGTTTTTGAGAGAAAAGAAGACTTCAAAACCTCTGGTCAGAAATAACTCTGAATTTAATAAAGTACCAAATAAGACTTTATCATTAAATTCAGCTACTATATATTTACCCTACAAACCTATCAACTCTATCAAAATAAGAAAAATTACCTATCAGGGAATAGAGATAGATGCCAGAGTAAATTTACTCTTGTCTGGCAACTATAATAGAACATAAATCTCAAAAAACAGAGTCAACAAAAATATGATTGAACATACTGTCGTCTGTGCATACACCTTTGTCAAACATGAAATACGACATCAACGCACCTGAGAAAAGGAAAAGGAGAGTCTTCATGTGTAGTCTCATGTCAACCCTTTCTCATCCACATGACAAACACATACACTAATGACCTCCCTGCACTGCCAGAGTTGGTCCCAAATTAGGGTTGTCCATGATTAACTTCATCTACTGTCTGTGATAGATTCTCTACAAGGACGGTCTCCATCAATTCCTTCTATCCTACTCCCATGCTGCTCTGCCCATCAAGAGATAAGAAAAGATTTCTCTCTCCTTGAATCTGGGCTGATCTTGCGACTTGCTTTGATCACTGAATGTGAAAAAAGGGATAATGTGTCAGTTCCAAGCCTGGCAGCATCCACTTTCACTCTTGGAAGCCAACCACCAGGCTGCAAGGAAATTTAGGATGTCCCACTGGAGAGAGACCATGGAGAGGCCCTGGATGATAAGATACTACCTGGAAACAGAGAGGCCACATAGAAGACTATCAAGGTACCAGACCAATGAGTTGAAACCCTCTGCCATGTCTAACCCAGCCCAGCCACCAGCTGAAAGCAGACAAATGAGTGACTTCAACTGATGCAACACAGGATAGAAGAACCAACCAGATGATTCCTGCCCAAATTCCAAACCCACAGGATTGTGAGAAGTAACAAATCATTATTATTTTATGCCACAAATTTTGAGGTGGTGTGATACTGTGATTTTAATAAGAAATACAGATTTGCTCTTAGTCCCCATTTCTAGCACAGAGCTCGTAAAACCCTTGACATTTCCTGAGTGACAGAAGTCTTCTGTCATTCATAAGAAGCCTCTTTTTTATTTTTATTTTATTTTATTTTTTTTGGCCACACTCACAGCATGTCATGGGGAAGTTCCTGGGCCAGGGATCAAACCTGTGCCGCAGTTGCAACTGTGCCACAGCTGCAGCAACACTGGATCCTTAACCTGCTGTGCCACATGGGAATTTCCAGGAGCCTCTTTTAAACTTATGCTACTAGGTGACTTAAGATGTTACCCCTAGAAAGTATCACGATAGGGCTGGTCACCAGAAAGATCAAGTGAGTAGAGGGCTGGAACTTCCAGTCTTACCCACTGACCTCTGGGAAAGGAAAAGGGACAGGGGCCTAAAGATTAAGCTCTATAAATACCATTGAACAAGGAGTTCCCTGGTGGTTCAGCTGGTTAAGGATCTGACATTGTCCCTGCTGTGGCATGGCTTTGATCCCTGGCCCAGGAACTTCTGCATGGGTGGGCATGCCCCCCCCCACCAAAAAAAAACTGACAGAAAACTACTGAACAAAATATGATGAACTTGCAGGTTGTGGAACACATCCACATGCCAGGAGGGTGATACACCCCAGTTCCATGGGGACAGAAGCTCCTGCACCTGGAACCCTTTCAGAGCTCGCCTTACCTACTTCATTTGGCAGTTTACCTGAATCCTTTACAGTAAACTGGTAAACGTAAGTAAATAGTTGAGTTTTGTGACTAGGTCTAGCAAATCAGCCCAACCCAAGGAGGGGACCATGGGAACCTCATCCCTGTGGGCTGTCAATCAGAAGCAGAGGTGACAATCTGGACTTGCAATCAGCCCCTGAAGTTGAAGGGGCTGCAGTTTTGTGGGACTGAGCCCTTAAGCCACTCTCCACCTGGAGTCAGATGCTACCCCCAGGTAGAGAGTGTCAGAACTGAGTTAAATTTGTAGGAAACCCAGTCAGTGTCTGCTGAGAACTGGAGAAAAATGCTTGCTGGTATTGGAAAAAAAAAAAAAAAATCAGAGGTGGTTTTTGTACAGTAACGGATAACTCAAAACACTACCTAATACCCAGTGTACATAATTCTTTGTTAGAGCACTTTTCTTTTTTCCTCATTGGACTATAAGCTCTGTTAGGGCAAACACTATGTCTGTGTTAGTCTAGTACCTAGCCCAGTGCCTAGCATATAAAAGAAGGAATATGTGCATGTATTTATTTCCAGCTATGAAGAAAACCCCAAACAAACTCCAAATTCTCATAAACAGCAACACCTAGGTAGAAAAAAAAATATATGGTCAGTTATGGGTGGTATTGATAAGTTCAAGGTCATAAATTCAATTTCTAAAGTCAAACATCTCTACAAAAAGAAAACTGTACTATTAACTAACCTCAACCAGTCATTTCCCTATGCACATGTCATTAACCAGGAGAAGGTCAGGCAACAGAGGATGCTCAGTGGAAATCCATCCTCACCACTACTGGGGTGGGGGGTACCTAAACCAAAAAAATTACGTATCTCAAGATGATAGAAGTCTTTTGAATACTCATATCTGAAATAGCATTTTTTTTTTGAAACAGCATATTTAGAATAAAACACAGACACAGTGGATTTTCCGGGAGGAGGGTTGGGAACATGAGATATTGTATCTTCCATCCAAATACAGAAGTGATGTGATTTCATGGGTAAAGATAAGACTAAATTGTAAGAAGCTTCAATGGCCGATTTCTACCACCGAGTTGTATATAATCTTGGACAAAGCATACTATAATGTATAAAAACTGAAAGTAATAACACCTTCTTTCTACTTGAAAGGAATAATATTCTCGGAGTACACTCGAGTTACAAAAATCTCATGGCAGGATTACTTTTTGAAGTAAAAGCCAAGTTAGCTACCAACAATAACCAGAATATACAATAAATAGGACTTCCCACAAAGACGTCTAGCATGCACAGCTCTAGGAGAAAGTGCAAAGGAAACTACACAGGCTATGAAGCAGAATCAGAGAGAATCTCTAATCACCTGGCAAACTAAAAGCAAATAATTTGATAGAATCAAAACCAGGATAATCAAAATTATACACGGTCCCTTTATAAGCAGCCAAAGACCAAAAATAAAATGCTAATAGAACCTGCACCTTACTGCAGCTATGCACAGCGTTCAGAATTACACATACTCTAAAATACTATATTGGTCTGCCTCTAGAAAGTTAGGCTAAAAGGTAATACTGAATCAAGTACCTGTAAAAAGGTTATGTCAGCCCAAATTCACCAAGAGATAAGCAAGCAGTGTAACTTCTTTTTCTCATATCCAACTCCCACCCCCACTCCAGGCGTCTTCATATATAAACTCAGCATAAGGCAGTCCACTCCAGCGAACATCACAAATAAACTAGTAACATTCCAAAATGCTTAAAAGATACAAAACTAAATAAATTCTAGTGACTATTAATTACAATAAAGGGGAGGGAAAAAACACTTTTCTGCTATAGATTTTCCTAAGTCTTCCTGAAGTAACTCACAATGATGTAACGTAATGTCTGAACACACGCAAGTTCTATGCTCAAAAAAGAAGTATGATCAAAACTGGAAACAGAAAGCCGTAAGACCCAAATTTGAGACTGACAATCTTCCTCACTCCCACTTACCTCAGAAAGAGAAGAGAAAAGAAATGAAGTTTTATCTGTAAACTTTTCTGGGGAAAACAGTGAGCTGGGAACACAAGAACCTCTGAGAACTCAAGCAAGAACACAGAGGAAGCCACTGAACCAAGAAGAAACTGAGGCTCAATTTCTGAGTTCAAGCCATCAACAAAATCAAGAGCAGGATGGCTACCAATAAATGCGCAAAAATGGCAAGAGATTTCTTATTAGCAAGCAAAAAAGAAAAAAAGAGAGAGAGAGAAAAGAGTAGCTTTTGATGGAAGAAATTTCACAGAGGCAAAAACAACTTAACCCCAGAAATGGGAACTGACCCCAGCTGCCTCAGACAAACATGCCTAATGGCTTTGGCAACAACATACCTTTCATCCACCAGCAACATTAGGAGGCTGAAGTAGAGCTGATTTCAAATCACAAAGAATCACATCTTTCTGTTTTCTGCATAGTCTTTGGGAAAAAGAGAGTCAGACTCTCCTCCCCGGAGCACCATTCTGCCCCCAATCATTCCTGGAAACCCCTGGAGCCACAGCAACAGTATTGTAAAAAGCTTTGAGTATGTTAAGCCAAGTATCCTCACAAGCCCAGACAGGTAAGATTACTCACCAGGCAAGTAAGAAAATTAAAACCTGGAAGAGGTTAAGAAATTCATCTAGGTTTGCAAGATGAGTCAGTAGGCAAAGCAGGATTTGAATTCAGGCTTTTCCTTCAGATAGTATCAGAGCTTGACTCCCAGTCCCTGGCTCAGCAGATACTGTGTTCAGTGTTCTCCAATGTTAGAGTCAGCCCAGGTCAGGTTCTTGGCTGACTAGAATAGGGAAAGGAAAAATTTCCCTCAAGGCTTCAGGAAAAGGAGAAGTCAAATTATTAAATGCAGAGCTCTTATGTTAAAAGGTCCAGATGCCCTTCCACCTTGCCAATCACATTTCTCAGCCAATCAAAATAAGGCACTGGACTTTAAGAACCTAGTCATTTTAAGCTGACTAGAAGCTGGATTGCATTTCCCCAACTTGCCAAATAAAAAATACCTAAGGGGAGAGGAAGGATGCAAAAGCAATAATAGCCAGGCTGGCAAGTGTTTACTGAATGAATATCTACATACTGAGCCCTACTCTAGGCACTGAGGATAATACAGCAAATGAGAACATTCCTGCCCCTGAGGAGCTTACATTATTTATATAATTAAAAACTGATGATAACTTTCAAATAATGTTAGGAAGAAAATAGGAAAAGGAGGAGTTCCCCTCATGGCTCAGTGAAAATGAATCTGGCTACCATCCATGAGGATGCAGGTTCCATCCCTGGCCTTGCTCAGTGGGTTAAGGATCTGGCATTGCTGGTGTAGGTTGCAGACATGGCTCAGATCTGGAGTTGCTGCAGCTGTGGCATAGGCCAGCAGCTACAGCTCCGATTCGATCCCTAGCCTGGGACCCTCCATATGCCACAGGTGCGGCCCTAAAGGTCAAAAACTTCTTAAAATTTTTTAAATTAAAAAAATAAGAAAAGGAATGTTTGCGGGGGCAAACTAAAGGGAGGAAATCAATAATTCAGAATCGCTTTTTTTTTTTCTTTTTAGGGCCACACCTGCAGCATATGAAAGTTTCCAGGCTAGGGGTTGAATGGGAGCTGCAGGCTGCCAGCCTACATCACAGCTACAGCAAAACTGGATCCAAGCCTCATCTGTGACCTACACCACAGCTCACAGCAACGCGAGATTCTTTAACCCACTGAGTGAGGCCAGGGTCGGAACCTGCATCCTCATGGATACTAATTGGGTTCTTAACCAACTGAGCCACAATGGGAACTCCTGATAACGCATATATTTAAAGCAATACTTTGATCAAGCATGCATTGAACATTTGCCACACACCTGACAGTGCTAAGCACTTTCCCAGACATTATCTCATTTACTTCTCATAGCAATACTAAGAAGACAGGTACTCTCATTATCCCCATTTCACAAATCATAAAACTGAGGCTTAGAGTAGCTAAATGATTTGCCCAAGTAGAAGAGAGAATCAAGCCAAATCCAATGCCAAAATGTATACACTAACCACCAGACTACACCACTTCTATATGCAAGCACTAAACCTCAGATACAGAAAAAAACCTTTTCGTGTCCTCACACCTAGGTCATAATAAAAGAGTTAGTTCAGGAGACAGGGAGAGAGAAAGAATAAATCTGAATGAATATGAGTCAGAACAGAGTGACTCATGATATAACCTTAGGCAAATTCCACAACACCCAAGCCTTAACCACCCTATCTATAAAGGAGCTAATAACCTCACCAGCAATAAACATTACTTGCCTCCTCGTAGGTTGTGTTAGTTATTATCTGTAATCATGGATTATCAGTTGAAAGAGACGAGGAAAACCACAGTGTTATTATTATTGCCTTGATGCTAGAGCAAAACACCAGAAATCAATGTAAATAAGTTATGTGCACCAAGAATGTAGGGTTTGAATATATATTCAAAAGGAAATCATAGAATTAGTTGTTTTTCTTAAAATTTTTTTTGCGGGGAGTTCCCGTCGTGGCGCAATGGTTAACGAATCCGACTAGGAACCATGAGGTTGCGGGTTCGGTCCCTGCCCTTGCTCAGTGGGTGAACGATCCGGCGTTGCCATGAGCTGTGGTGTGGGTTGCAGACGCGGCTCGGATCCCGCGTTGCTGTGGCTCTGGTGTAGGCCAGTGGCTGCAGCTCCGATTCGACCCCTAGCCTGGGAACCTCCATATGCCGAGGGAGCGGCCCAAGAAATAGCAACAACAACAACATCAACCAAAAAAAAAAAAAAATTTATTTGCTTTTTTTTGGGGGGGGGGGCTGCATCTGCGGCATTTGGAGGTTCCCAGGCTAGGGGTCAAATTGGAGCTGTAACTGCTGGCCTATACTACAGCCACAGCAACTCAGGATCCGAGCTGCGTCTGCAACCTACACCACAGCTCATGGCAACGCCGGATCCTTAACCCACTGAGCATGGCCAGGGATTGAACCTGCATCCTCATGGATACTAGTCAGATTTGTTAACCACTGAGCCACAATGTGAACTACAAAATTTTTTAAATTACACTTGATTTACTATGTTAAAAGTTGTTTCACCTCTCAGAGTTCCCGTCGTGGCACAGGGGAAACGAATCTGACTAGGAACCATGAGGTTTTGGGTTCGATCCCTGGCCTTGCTCAGTGGGTTAATGATCCAGAGTTGCCGTGAGCTGTGGTGTAGGTCAAAGATGTGGCTCAGATCCCGAGTTGCTGTGGCTCTGGTGTAGGCCGGTGGCTACAGCTCTGATTAGACCCCTAGCCTGGGAACCTCCATATGCCGTGGGAGCGGCCCTAGAAAAAGCAAAAAGACAAAAAAAAAAGTTGTTTCACCTCTCATTTTTTTCCTTTTTTTGTTTAATTTTTAAAAAGCAATACATGGAGTTCCTTGGTGGTTCATCAAGCTGAGGATCTGGCGTGGTCACTGCTGTGGTTCTGCTACTGCTGTGGTGTGAGTTTGATCCCTGGCCTAGGAACTTCCATGTGCTGTAGGTGCAGCCAAAAAAATAAAAGTAAAAATAAAAAGCAGTATGTATTACATGACTCTGCAATTGCACTCTTGGGCATTTAATCCAGAGAATGTATATTCACACAAAAAGTTGTACACTGATGTTCACAGCAACTTTATGAGTATTAGTCAAGAACTAGAACAAGAAACTCAGATGTTTTTCAATGGGCAAGTGATTAAACAAACAGAGATAGATCTAAACCATGAAATACTACTCAGCAATTAAAAAGAAAGGAACTATGGATACATGTAATTTGCTTTCTCTCTCTCTGTGTGTGTGTGTGTGTGTGTGTGTGTGTGTGTGTGTGTGTGTGTGTGTGTGTGTGTGTGTGTGTCTTTTTAAGGCCACACCTGCAGCATATGAACGTTTCCAGGCTAGGGGTTGAATCGGAGCTACAGCTGCTGGCCTACACCACAGCCACAGCAAAGCAGGATCCAAGCCTAATCTGTGACCTACACCACAGCTCATGGCAACACTGGATCCTTAACCTACTTAGCAAGACCAGGGATCAAGCCTGCATCCTCATGGATACTAGTCGGGTTCATTACCACTGACCCACAAGGGGAACTCTGAGGATACGTGTAATTTGGATGACTCTCCGTGGAATTACATTGAGTGAAAAAGGCCAACCCAAAAGCTTACATACTATATGACTCTACTGACATGACATTCTTAAAATGACAAAAGCAGACAGATTAGCGGCTGCCAGGGATTACAGACAGAGCTGGGGGAGTGGGAAATGGGCCATCCTTCCCAGGGGCAATTTTTCCCTTGATTCTCTGCACAAAAACTTTACTGCAATTTTATCCTCTGTACAGTCAAATCATTATGATCTGGGCTATAAAAAAGCATCAGGGGGGTTTCCTGTGGGATGGAAATGTTCTGTATCTTGACTGTATCAATGGCAAGCCCCAGGCTGTGACGGTGTACTATAGTTTTGTAGGACATCACCACTGGGGGAAACCTCTCTATTATTTCTTACAATTGCATGTAAACCTACAATTATCTCAAAACAAAAAGTTTAATCAGAAAAAAAAGGTAGCACCTGCTTCTTAGAACAAGTAAAATAGTCAGTAGTCAATCTCTTTCCTTATCCATTCCATTACTATCCTCTTGAGATAACCATGCAAACTCACTGCTCATATAAACAGTTGTTCTCTGTATCAAAACAGGATCATTTATACTATACATTAGCCTGCAGCCTATCTTCTTCATCTCTCATCACTATATTATAGAGAGCTTTAGAGAGAGAGAGAAAGAAAGAAAGAAAGAAAGAAAGAAAGAAAGAAAGAAAGAAAGAAAGAAAGAAAGAAAGAAAGAAAGAAAGAAAGAAAGGAAGAAAGTCTTTAAGTGCCAAGCAGGCCGGCAGGTATAGATTTTCTGACTGGGACAAAGTGACAAATGATTACCACACTAATGTGCCACAGCTGAGTCAGGCGCTTTTGGTGAGAGCACAGCACAGTGTAGCATTTTCAAGAGATCTGCAAAAACACAAGGTCTTCAGCAGCTCTTCTCGGATTCCATCCCCCTCTCTGCCTCCTCCATGGAACTATCCCATGGGCCCACAGAAAAAGAAATACTAAATGATTTCTTTTCAGCAGAAAATTGCAGGAGGGGATAATTCTCCCACGTACTGAAGCCACAGCAAATAAACTTCCCTGAAAATATATTCCTCCGTCAAGCAGAAGAGCAAAATACAGTGTTGATAACATTTAAAACACTTGGAATAGCAGCAACTACCACTATTAAGTGCTGATGTATTTACATACTCTATTCTAAAGCCCCCTCCTACTCCACTGCCATTTTACAGACCAAAACCTGGGTCAATGTGAAATTAACTTGCCCATGATCAAACAGCCAGTAAGTGGTAAAGCTGGCATTCAATGCTACAAGACGAGTGCTTTTTCCCATGTTATCAGCTTTTTCTATAATATCACATGCCAACAGAAGAGGTGCAATAAGTTTAATAAGTATATTTAAGCAGAAGCCATCTTCTAAATATCTGTTGACTTTGATTCAACTTTTTCCATTTAACATATTAGGAGGGAGTTGCTATCTATGTGCCAGGATCTACTATAGGTGACAGGGACAGAGAGGTAAAGAAAAGGCCTCCCATCTCAAAGAGCCTTTCAGATTGCAACTGCAATATACTGTAACTAAAACTACCAAGTTGAAATTGGCAAGTGTTACCCTCAAGGAAGTGCAAAGTGCTGTGGATTTAGAATTGAGCTATCCAGGAGTTCCCGTCATGGCGCAGTGGTTAACGAATCCGACTAGGAACCATGAGGTTGCGGCTTCGGTCCCTGCCCTTGCTCAGTGGGTTAACGATCCGGCGTTGCCGTGAGCTGTGGTGTAGGCTGCAGACGCGGCTCGGATCCCGAGTTGCTGTGGCTCTGGAATAGGCTGGCAGCTACAGCTCCGATTGGACCCCTAGCCTGGGAAACTCCATATGCCGCGGGAGCGGCCCAAGAAATAGCAAAAAGACAAAAAAAAAAAAAAAAAGAATTGAGCTATCCTCCCCAAAGCACGTGAGTCTCTCACATTAGCTTCCTTACAACTGTCCTTAGTTTCAACTCTGCTCTGACACTCTATAAGTCATGTACTTCTCTTCCTGACCCCTGGCAAAAGGTCTGCAATGTCCTCCTATACAAAACAATGCCCTAGAAATGCTCAACTAGTATGAACAGAAGCTTGCCAGTCAAAGCAGCAGAAATCTCCTTAATGCTGTAATTTATTGAAATTTTGGTAATGAAAATATTTTTAACCTTTTTGGTCAAATTATGGGTGTAGAGTTAAAAGTGACTTAGGACATCTTTTTTCTTTTTTTTTTTTTTTGGTCTATTTGCTATTTCTTGGGCCACTTCCGCGGCACATGGAGATTCCCAGGCTAGGGGTCCAATCGGAGCTGTAGCCACCGGCCTATGCCAGAGCCACAGCAACGCGGGATCCGAGCCGTGTCTGCAGCCTACACCACAGTTCACGGCAACGCCGGATGGTTAACCCACTGAGCAAGGGCAGGGACCGAACCCGAAACCTCATGGTTCCTAGTCGGATTCGTTAACCACTGCGCCACGACGGGAACTCCAGGACATCATTTTTAACATATAAAGTATAGTACAGCAAAGTGATTCAGTTACATACATATATTCTTCTAACAGATTCTTTTTTTTTTTTCTTTTTATGGCCACACCTACAGCATATGAAGTTCCCAGGCTAGGGGTCAAATCTGAGCTGCAGCTGAGACCTACACCACAGTGACAGCAACACTGGATCCGAGCTGCATCTGCAACCTATGCTGGAGCTTACCACTGAGGGAGGCCAGGGATCGAACCTGCATCCTCACAGAGACAATGTCAGGTCCTTAACCTGCTGAGCCACAACAGGAAGTCCTCTTTTCCAGATTCTTTACCCTTATAGGTTATAACAAAAAGATTTTTTTTTTTTTTGGTCTTTTTAGGGCTGTACTCACAGCATATGGAGGTTCCCAGGCTAGGGGTCGAACCATAGCTACAGCTGGCAGCCTAAACCACAGCCACCAGCCTACACCACAACCACAGCAATGCCAGATCCAAGCCACATCTGCAACCTACACCACAGCTTGTGGCAACACTAGATCCTTTAACCCACTAGGCGAACCAGGGATTGAACCTGCATCCTCCTGGATACTAGTCAGGTTTTTTGTTTTGTTTTGTTTTGTTTTGTCTTTTTGCTATTTCTTGGGCCGCTCCCACGGCATATGGAGGTTCCCAGGCTAGGGGTCGAATCGGAGCTGTAGCCACCAGCCTATTCCAGAGCCACAGCAACTCGGGATCCGAGCCGCGTCTGCAACCTACACCACAGTTCACGGCAACGCCGGATCCCTAACCCACTAAGCAAGGGCAGGGACTGAACCCGCAACCTCATGGTTCCTAGTCGGATTCATTAACCACTGCGCCACGACAGAAACTCCCTAGTCAGGTTTTTAAACCCCTGAGTCACAACGGGAACTCTCTTCTTTCTTTTCTTCCTTCCTTTCTCTCTCAGAAGCAAAACGCTTTTTACAAATGAAACCTTATGAGAAAACACTAAAATAAAAAACAGACCAAAGTTGAGCTGCTCTTCTCAAGCAAAATGGGGGAAGCAAAACTCTTTCTTACTCTCATGGCCATCCCTTAGGCACTTCCAAAGAACACAGTTTGAAAAACACTAATACAGAAGACTGCTTTTCTTCTCCACCTCGGCTTTGCCATTCACCTTCTATACGAGGACCAATGGACCTCAAGGCATGATTCTGATAAGAGACCTGGGATACCTCACGTTGTCTTGTCCTTCACAAGAGAGGTACCGAAGTTCCTATTGTGGCTCAGCGGTAACGAGCCTGACTAGTATCCATGAGGATGCAGTTTTGAGATCCCTGGCCTCACTCAGTGGGTTACGGACACAGCGTTGCCACGAGCTGTGGTGTAGATAGCAGAGCACAACTCAGATCTGGCATTGCTGTGGCTGTGGTGTAGGCCAGCAGCTGCAGCTGATTCAACCCATAGCCTGGGAACTTCCATATGCCTCAGGTGAGGCCTTAATAAGCAAAAAATAAAATAAAATAAAATGAGAGGTATCACCATCCACTTTATAGGTTTGTTATGAATATTACATGCAAGAACAAATATAAATTTTCCAGCATATGGTAAGTATTCAACAGTTGGCTCCCCTCTCTTCTACCCTGAAGAGGTAACAATTGTTGCCAATTCAAGACAGCTCAATAAAAAATGCTTGAGGATATTTTCAGTAGCAGAGAAGTAACAAGTAAATGCTCTTATAGCCCAACTAAAATAAACAAAGTTAAACCCCTCATTCAGGGTACCAATGGTAATACTCCCTCCCAGCTTAGCTTCCCAGTCAAAGACCCAAGGATCTCAAAGCACAATTCTTTTTTTTTTTTTTTTTTTTTGTCTTTTTGCTATCTCTGGGCTGCTCCCACGGCATATGGAGGTTCCCAGGCTAGGGGTCGAATCGGAGCTGTAGCCGCCGGCCTACGCCAGAGCCGCAGCAACGCGGGATCCCAGGCGCGTCTGCAACCTACACCACAGCTCACGGCAACGCCGGATGGTTAACCCATTGAGCAAGGGCAGGGACCGAACCCGCAACCTCATGATTCCTAGTCGGATTCGTTAACCACTGTGCCACGACGGGAACTCCACAATTCTTTTTTTGTTTGTTTTTTAAGGTCACACCGGAGGCATATACCACCGCTCACGGCAACACTGGATCCCTAATCCACTGAGCGAGGCCAAGGATTGAACCCACATCCTCATGGATCTTAGGTTCGTTAACTGCTGAGCCATGAAGGGAACTCCCCACAATTCTGATAAGAGACAAGAGATCCCTTATGAGGTACCTTTATGTAGACTATAAATGTCAGATGAATGAGTTACTAATGTTGAGAGTTATCTTAAATTTGGCATTTCCTGAACTAAGCATTTAAAGTGGCAACTTAATACTGCATTTAATGAGTATTTTTATGTTCATGTTCTACAAAAAAATCTTATGTTCATTTGCCCATCTTCTGGGCTTCTATTTCTGCAGGCCATACAAACCAAAAATATGTTGATGTCATGTGCAGCTTCACCTAAGCGATTTTAACCTGGCCCCTCCTAAATGAGTCATTAAGACTCTGTTGGAGGAGGAGTTCCCATGGTGGTGCAAAGGAAACGAATCTGACTAGTAACCATGAGGTTGCAGGTTCGATCCTTGGCCTCACTCAGTGGGTTAAGGATCCAGCGTTGCCTTGAGCTGTGGTGTAGGTGGCAGACGTGGCTCAGATCCTGCGTTGCTGTGGCTGTGCTGGCAGCTGGAATTCCGATTAGACCCCAGCCTGTGAACCTCCATATGCCATGGGTGTGGCCCTAAAAGACCAAAAAAAAAGACTCTATTGGAGTAGTTCCTGCTGTGCCACAATAAAATTGGCAGCACCTCTGCAGCACCAGGACGAAGAAGGTTTGATCCCTGGCCCAGCATAGTGGGTTAAAAGACAGATTTGGCTCAGATCTGATCGCCGGCCCAGGGGCCAAAAAAGAAAGAAAGAAAAAGAATCTATTGGAGTTCTCCTGTGGTACAGCTGGTTAGGGATCTGGTGTTGTCACTGCAGACAAGGGTCACTGCTATGGTGCAGGTTCGATCCCTAGCTCAGGTATGGCCAAAAAATAAATAAATAAATAAGGAATCTATCACTCAAGTCTGTTACTGGTAATGTGTTCCCTTTTCTACAAGTATAACAGAAGACCAAATTCATTTTTATAGGAAAGAGGTTCTCAGTCCTAATCTAAGCCCAGCCAACAACTCTCAAATCATATAAAAGCTGCAGGTCTATAAAAGCTGCAGATGTTGGCTTTGATTCCTATGGCTTAGGAAGAATCACAACAATAATACATAACACAGCCATGACAAGACTCATTTATGATAAAGTATACATCCCTAAGCATTCAACATGGGGAAACAAGAAGATTCAAAATGTTATCTTCTATTTTACCAGAAGACCTTGAGAAATTCCCCTACTCTCCAATGATGATTTCTTCATAAGCAAAATGAAAATGTACTCATTAAAATACCAAAGATACTATTTGATTAACCACCAAACAACTATTTCCTAAAGTTACCAGGGACTTCAGCAAGTCATCTTTGTCATCTCCCTCATTTCTTAACAAACACTTGCCTAAATCACCCTAGAAAGATAGTTACAAAGTCTTTGTAGTATCTTGTAGTCAGGAAGTTCTTTCTAATTTGTAATCTATATCCCTTCTGTTGCAATTAAAACACGTTCCCTCTCATCTTGTCCACTCTGGAAAAAGAACATCTGTTTAACACGACCTGAACAATGTCTCTTCAAGAGATTATAAAATATAGGAAGTCCATTTCAAACAGCTTCATATAAATGCAACATGGCTTTAAATGGGTCACCTACACAAAGAGTATGATGAAAAGTCTTAAACTCCCAATTCCATCACTGACTTGTTCTGAAGATGACAGGAAGTTAAAACTATACAGAGGGTGTACCTCAAATATCCCATCAGTAAAATGCAAATAATAAAACCAGTATGTTAGGTAAACCCAATTCCTCAAAAAGTTAAACATACAGGAAAGAGATTCTCAATCCCAATTTGAACCAGCTCTCACATCACACACTATAGAAACTGCAGATGCTGGAGTTCCCTCATGGCTCAGTGGGTTAAGGATTCGGCATTATCACTGTTGCAACTCTGGTTACAGCTGTGGCACGGGTTCGATCCCTGGCCCAGGAATTTCTACATGGCATGGGTGCAGCCAAAATAAAGACAGAACGAAAAAGAAAGAAAGAAAAAATAAAGGTAAGGAATGAACTTTAAAAACCAATGATACCAAAATACAAACGACCCAAAAGGAAGGGGAAAATAGAAAGGCTAGTGACAGCAAAGCCGACTAAAACTGAGGCCTTCATTCTGCTCCTCAACTCTAGTCAAAATCTGCCCCTCCTCCAATGCTTCCATCTCAGAAATGGCAACTTCATCTACCCAAATACTCATGCCAGAAATCTAGGAATCATACTTGATACCTCTCTCTTCCCATATATCCAATTCATCATTAAGTCTTTCTGGCCTAACTCTAAAAGATTTACTGAATCTTTCTACTTCTCTCATCTCCTGTTCCTATAGCCTAATCCCAACCATCATCATCTTTTGCCTGGAACCCTATAAGACATTCTAATTATTAGACTTCCCCCACTTCTCTTTCCAAATTTTCCATAACTCCTAATTATTCCCCCAAAAGAAAAATTTCCAAAAATTTCCACAACATAGCCAGAGTAATTTTTTAAAATCATATATTAGGTCACAACAGTCATTCTTAAAACTCTCAAAGGCTTTCGATTATACCTAGGAAAAAAATCCAAAATCCTTGACACACTCCAAAGTACCCTCATCCTATGTCCCTCCTCATCCTCTCCCACTGCTATTTTCAAGCCACATCAGTCTTCTTTCAGTTTCCCAAATGTGCCAACTTCTTTCCCATCCCAAGGCTTTCACACATGCTAGTCCCTTCCCTTCCCCTTTCATTTTTCTAGGATCTGCTTAAATATCAAAGAAATCTTCCCCAAAGCTCCACAATAATTCACCTTCCCCTACCATAATCTCTTTTTTATTTTTCCATCATGAGGCTTTACATACTTTGAAATCATACATTGGTGAATTTTTTGTTTACTGACTCTCTCCCCTCTGGATTACAATCTCCATAAGGGCAGAGACAATGTCTGTTTTTTTGTTGTTGTTGTTTTTCACTCTAGTCTTAGAATAGTGGCAGCAGTTTAGAGAGTTTAAAACTAATTTTTTTGGAGTTCCCGTCGTGGCGCAGTGGTTAATGAATCTGACTAGGAACCATGAGGTTGCGGGTTCGATCCCTGTCCTTGCTCAGTGGGTTAAGGATCCGGCGTTGCCGTGGCTGTGGTGTAGGTTGCAGACACGGCTCAGATCCCGTGTTGCTGTGGCTCTGGCGTAGGCCAGTGGCTGCAGCTCCAATTCGACCCCTAGCCTGGGAACCTCCATATGCAGCGAGAGCGGCCCAAAGAAATAGCAAAAAGACAAAAATAAAAAAATAAAACTATTTTTTTTCAGGAAGTCCCCTTGTGGCTCAGCAGTAATAAACCCAACTAGGATCCATGAGGATGCAGGTTCAATCCCTGGCCTCACTCAGTGGGTTAAGAATCTGGTGTTGCTGACAGCTGTGGTGTAGGTTGAAGACAGGGCTCGGATCCTGCTCTGCTGCAGCTGTGGCATAGGCCAGCAGCTGCAGCTCTGAGTTGACCCCTAGCCTAGGAACTTCCATACGCTACGAGTGCAGCCCTAAGAAGCAAAAAATAAATAAATAAAGTAGTTTAGAATCAGTATGATTTAAGGAGTTCCCGTCGTGGCGGAGTGGTTAACGAATCCGACTGGGAACCATGAGGTTGCGGGTTCGGTCCCTGCCCTTGCTCAGTGGGTTAACGATCCGGCGTTGCCGTGAGCTGTGGTGTAGGTTGCAGACACGGCTTGGATCCTGCGTTGCTGTGGCTCTGGCGTAGGCCAGTGGCTACAGCTCCGATTAGACCCCTAGCCTGGGAACCTCCATATGCCACGGGAGTGGCCCAAAGAAATAGCAAAAAGACCAAAAAAAAAAAAAAAAAGAATCAGTATGATTTAAGGATTAGGGGCAGGAGGTTATGGAGCTAGGTTGCATGGATTCAAATCCTGGTTCTGCCAATTACCAGTTCTATGACCTTGACCAAACCGCTTATCCTCTCTGTACCACCATTTACACATTTATAAAACAGAACGAACGAAAGTACCTACACCGTAAGGTTGTTATAAGAATGAAAAGAAAAAGCGACACAAAACACTTCAATAAGCACTGGCTCTGATCAGCACTTATTATGGTATCCTGATCACCTACCACAGAGGCAGACATTCAACAGATACCTAATGAATGACTGAAAAGGAAAGACCCCACTATAATCATTAAATAAGTGAGGTTTTTTGGAGTTTTTTTGTTTGTTTTCTTAATGACAGAACAGGACTATTATAGAGATTTGGAGAAGAAAACATAAACAGGTAGTTAAAGCAAAGACTGAAGAAACCCACAATTTATATATAATAGCATAAAGGGCTAAGAGTAACAAACTCTACTGGATTCTCAATCTTTACCACTAAGCAAAAAAATATGTCCACCTCCCAGAAGTTTACTCAAGGTGATTTGGTAGCTTTGATTTTTCCTTAAATATCACCTTTTTCTGGAAGTTCCTATCGTGGATCATAGGTAATGAACCTGACTAGTATCACTGAACATGGATTCAATCCCTGGCCTTGCTCAGTGGGTTAAGGATCTAGGTTGCCGCGAGTTGTGGTGTAGGTTTTCAGATGCAGTTTGGGTCTGGCATTGCTGCGGCTGTGGTGTAGGCCGGCAGCTACAGCTCTGGCAGATATAGCTCTGATTTGACCCCTAGCCTGGGAAACTCTGTATGTCAAGGGTACAGCCCTAAAAAGACACACATACAAAAAATAAAAACCCTTTCCACTTTAATCACTTTCTTTAAAATCCTTCAAGCGCCAATCACTGTTCAATTAGATGACAAATCACAGTTTAAATAGATGGTAAAATTTAGATACTAACATTTTCTACCTGTTTGGCAAAGAAACGTTCCTCTGTTCCTAAAATAGGTCTGGACTGTTTTGGATACATAGTACAAAAATCCTCAAAATTTTGCCATCGATCTTATATCTGAAACTCTTTCAGACACTGTTGCTTTTGAGGTTTTCTCTTTCCCAGTAAAGGCTCATCCTCTTATTTTAATTTGAAGGATACCGAGGAGAAAGAGGGGCAAATATGCTTCTTTAACTTCCTAGTCCCTATTCAAGCTTTCTCAAAAGACCCTAAACTTAAATCTAGGCATCACTGTCATTTGTTCTGCTTTTGAAGAACATATAATCTTTAGCTTGTTACAATAATATTGAAAATGGTAACAGCTGGTATATATAATGCTACATGCTGTTCTAAATGCTTTATGTATGTTGACTCATTTAATTCTCGCAACAGCTGCACGATATTCCACAGCTGAGGAGAGGCACAGAGAGGTTAAGTAATTTGCCCAAGTCGCAGAGCTAGTAAATACTGGCACTACAATTTGGACCCAGACTGCCTGGCTCCAGAGCCTGGACCACTATGCTATGATTCAAGAGTTTGGCAAGGCATATTTTTCTGCCCTGTTTTCGCAGGTCTGCTAGAATTGAAATACTCCAATTCTCTCCCCAAATCAAACATGCCTCAATTCTCTTCAACAGAGCAAAAGTTCAGATGTTTCATTATATCATAGGCATACATACTGAAACAAAGTAATTCTGGTTCATAGGAGAATATATGTTCTATCCTAGGAAGCAGAACTAAACAAATGATGAAATCAAGAAACGTGAAATTTGCCTCAGTTAATTCTACAGAGAAAAATCTAATTCCAAGAAGCAGTAGGAAAAAATGCTTGCAAAATACTTTTAATTTCTTGCAGGAAGAGTACAAAACAAGACCGTAGGTGTTATTATACACACATTCAACAGCAGCCTATATTTTCTCCTCTCTCAATTTCACGACAATTCTCCTACGACTCTCCCTTTATATGAAGCTAAATACTTCAGCTAATTCCCTACTACAAATACCTGAAGGCATGTACCCAGTTCTCAAATTCAAATTCCAAAGAAGAGTTGTTCTGGAAAAAACTAATAAATGAAAACACATCAGAAGTAAAAAATTAAACTCATTAGTCAAGCATGCTGGATATTTATTAAGTCATAGTTATCCTTTACTATGCCAAAATTCAGTGTCATCATATATTAAATAAAAAACAAATATTATATGTAGCAATCTTTTTTTTTTTTCTTTTTTGGCCACACCCTCGGTATGCACAAGTTCCCAGGCAAGGGGTCAAACCTGGGCCACAGCAGTGACCCAAGCCACAGGAGTGACAACACCAGATCCTTAACCTGCTGGGCCACAAGAGAACTCCTACATGTAACAATCTCTTTTTGTGTGTGCCTTTTTTTTTAGAGCCACACCTGCAGCATACGAAAGTTCCCAGGCTAGGGGTCAAATAGGAACTGCAGCTGCCAGCCTACACCACAGCCACAGCATGTGTGGCTTACAACACAGCTCACGGCAAGGCCAGATCCTTAACCCACTGAGCAGGGCCAGGGTCTGAGCCCGAGTCCTCATGGATACTAGTCAAGTTCATTATCACTGAGCCACAATGGGAACTCCTATACGTAGCAATCTTAAATGAAGACTTCCACTTTGACAGCATCAGGGAAATGTTAATTACTGGATCATAGTATGTTTTTGTTTTCTTCTTCTTTTTACAGCCACAGCTGAGGCATATGGAAGTTCTTAGGCCAGGGGTCGAATGAGAGCTGCAGCTGCAGGCCCTAGCCACAGCCACAGCAATGCAGGATCCGAGCAGCATCTATGACCTACGCCAAAGCTTACAGCAAAGCCAGCTCCTTAACCCACTGAGAAAGGCCAGGGATCGAACTTGCATCTTCAAGAATACTATGTCAGGTTCTTAACCCACTGAGCTGCAATAGGAACTCCAGAATCATGGTATGTTATGATTGTAACTTTTTGGAGGACTGAGGATGCCATGACTGAAGACCCCAATCCCCATGAACACCTAGTGCCTTTCTCACACCTTCATCTGTCAGTTCTTATTTGTTTCCTTAATAGCACAGCCTACATTCCTTTTTTGTTGTTGTTTTTTAAGGATGCAATTGCAGGGGAGTTCCCATCCTGGCTCAGTGGTTAATGAATCCAACTAGGAACCATCAGGTTGCGGGTTCGTTCCCTGGCCTTGCTCAGTGGGTTAAGGATCTGGCATTGCTGTGAGCTGTGGTGTAGCTCGAAGATGTGGCTCGGATCTGGCATTGCTGTGGCTCTGGCGTAGGCTGGAGGCTACAGCTCTGATTCGACCCCTAGCCTGGGAACCTCCATGTGCCACAGAAGCGGCCCTAGAAGAGGCAAAAAAAAAAAAAAAGGATGCAATTGCAGCATATGGAAGCTCCCAGGCTAGGGGTCTAATCGGAGCTACAGCTGCTGGCCTACACCACAGCCATAGCATTGTGAGACTCAAGTCTCCTCTGTGACCTATACCACAGCTCACGCCAGATCCCCGACCCACTGAGCGAGGCCAGGGATCAAACCCGCACCCTCATGGATACTAGTCAGATTCATTTCTGCTGTGCCACAACGGGAACTCCCCTAAATTTCAATCTTTATTAGATACCTGGTCAAGTCTGCTCCCCACTGGAATTAACTCCATAAGGACAAGAAGACTCATGTCTACATTTGTATCACAAATGAATGAGCCTTCTATAAATATTTGCTAGATAAACAAAAGTCAGAAAAGATAAGGGGTGAAGCAGATGGTTATAATCAAGAAATAGTTCCAGGAGTTCCCATTGTGGCGCAGTGGTTAACGAATCCGACTAGGAACCATGAGGTTGCAGGTTTGATCCCTGGCCTTGCTCGGTGCATTAAGGATCCGGCATTGCCATGAGCTGTGGTGTAGGTCGCAGACGGGGCTTGGATCCTGTGTTGCTGTGGCTCTGGTGCAGGCCAGCAGCTACAGCTCCGATTAGACCCCTAGCCTGGGAACCCCCATATGCCGCAGGAGCAGCCCTAGAAAAGGTAAAAAGACAAAACCAAAAAAAAAAAAAAAACAAAGAAAGAAAAAATAGTTCCAAAAGGTCTGACTGCAATATTTCACACCTCAGGAAAAAACACAGTATAAGAACAAGACTCGGGGAGTTCCCGTTGTGGCTCAGTGGTTAACGAATCCGACTAGGAACCATGAGGTTTTGAGTTCGATCTCTGGCCATGCTCAGTGGGTTAAGGATCCAGCGTTGCTATAAGCTGTGGTGTAGACTGCAGACACGGCTCAGATCCCACATTGCTATGGCTCTGGTATAGGCTGGTGGCTACAGCTCCGATTAAACCCCTAGCCTGGGAACCTCCATATGTCGCAGGAAGTGGCCCTAGAAAAGGCAAAAAGGCAAAAAGGCAAAAAAAAAACAAAAAACAAAAAACAAGACTCAAGGAAGAAAGGGAAAAGTTTAGGTACAAAAGTGGAGATTATCAACCCTAAGCATAAAGGAAGAGACAGAGAACAAGTTAGAAAAGACTACGCAAATGTACAAACACACAAGGCAGGACTAACTGGAAGAGCAGAGTAAATATCCCTGGATTCCCCCCACCTAAACGTGCAGCACCTAAAACTTCTTCACTAGCACTTCCAGGACTTACTCCTTCCCAGCTTCTCCAATGCTGTTTTAATGTCTGTCACCACTATCCTCCATGAACGTCAGGCATAATGCTGACTTCAAAGAACCAAGCTGTCCAACAACCCAGATGACATCCATTTATTGCTGCTGTAAGATAGCATAGAAGCTAATATTTAAAGAGCATTTTATCTTTTCAAAGCAGCTTCACGTATTTTTTTCTAAACAGAAGTATTCCAAGAGAAGTTCTGTCTTTCCCATTCTTTAAATACAGACATATAAAAGCACTCAAAGCCTTGGATTTGAATCCCAGCTCTGCTACATACTTGCTGTGTGATCTTGGACAAATTACTTACTCTCTGTCAGTTCAGGATCCATGGGGAAAATAATATCTACCTTAAAGGATTGTCATGAACATTAAGTGAGATTAGCACCTGCCAAGAACATGACACAATAAATGCTCAGTAAAGAACCTTTGGGCGTTCACATCGTGGCTCTGCAGTTAACAAATCGGACCAGCATCCATGAGGATGACAGTTCCATCCTTGGCCTCACTCAGTGGGTTGAGGACCTGACACTGCCGTGAGCTGTGGTGAAGGTCGCAGATATGGCTCAGATCTTGTGTTGCTGTGACTGTGGGGCTACAGCTCCAATTCAACCCCTAGCCTGGGAACCTCCATATGCCTCAGGTGCGGCCCTAAAAAAAAAAAAAAAGAACAGTAATTTTCCCTATGGCTCCTTAAATAGTTTGTTTAAGATTTCTCAGCTAGTAAGCTGGTAAACCTAGGAGTTAACCCAGGTCTCCTGATTCCTTAATCTGTTTTCTTCTTGCCACATCACTTGGCAGACTGCCACATACCACTGAGCATATAAATACATTCTGACAATAACTGATCACAAAAATTTTTGTCTATCAATAACTAACTTTAGTTTTGAGAAAAGGAGGAAGGAAAAAAATCCAGATATAATTAACTTAGAGGAAGAATGGGGTTTGAAAATACAAAATATAAATTACTCCCAAACCATAGGACAGGTTGTACCACAGCACTTCTGTACAGACAAAAATTATGACAAGAAACAGAAAGTTCTCTCTGGGTTTATGAGGAACAACTGGAGAAAGAAATAAGCATGACTATGAATAAAGGAACTTAAGGGGGTTTTTATGGTAAACCAAACCCTGGGCAAAAAGATCTGCATCCCATTCCAAAATAACTCTATCAGAGCTGAGAAATACCTTAAAAAAAGAAACCTCAGTGTGCTAACAACAAAACTTTCTCCAGTTCCTCTAACAATGAGATAAATGGGATGAATGAGAGATAAACTGCCAAATTTGTGAAGATTCCTGAATGTTTGTTCTGGATTCAGTATTAATAAGCAGCATGAAGAAGCCTGATCAAAAGAATGAATATTTCATAAGTATCCTAACACAAGTTGAAAATATTTTGAAAATTACACAGTATAAAACTAAGTTATTACTGTTAATAGAAACAACCAATTGTTTTCAAGTGATATACATAACTAATCTTTTGTTTGTTTGTTTTTCAGGACTGCACCTGCAGCATATGGAGGTTCCTAGGCTAGGGGTCAAATCAGAGCTGTAGCCACTGGCCTACACCATAGCCACAGCTATGCCAGGTCCGAGCTGTGTCTGCAACCTACACCCACAGTTCACAGCAATGCCATATCCTTAACCCACTGAGTGAGGCCAGGGATTGAACCTGCGCCCTCACAGAAACTAGTCAGGTTCATTTCCGCTGAGCCACTGCGGGAACTCCACACAACTAATCTTTTTCAAGTGGTGTACATAACATCTTCCAGGACAAGTTCTAGAAGACATTCAAAGAAGTTCACATCTTTAACAATTCCCAAGAACTTTCTTACTAAAAGAGAAGACAGAATAATTCGGTCACATCCTGATTTTGTAAATTCTGAAAAGAAATGCTAGAAGTGAGGTTGCTCTGACACTGACAGAGTGCAAGATATAACCAAGGCAGGTAAAAGTTGAGTAAATTTCTATCACAAAGCAGAGGAGAAGCTGTTAAGTACCCTACCCCTCCTCAACACCACAACCAAATTTCTTGTCCCCCTCAATACAACCTACACCACTGCTAATTATTTCCCAAGGAAACATAACAGAATGTTCCTAACATTTCTTCCTGACACTCAAAGCAAACTCCATTTATTATTTAGCATTCATTAGGAGCCACTGAGATACCATACTAACGCCAAATTCTATGCAGAACTATCAATCCCCAGGGGTAATGTCCCTTCCTTCTCTAAATTTTTTCCTCTGATATAAATTCTCTTCTATCATAAAAAAATTTTTTAAAGAACACACATTCTTAGCCTAATTTCCCAATATAGATTCTCCATAAAGATAGTCTGGTGGCTCTTCATTTATCCCCTTCTGGGAGCACTAAGGTCTTGGTAAATAGGAAATCATTCATGATCAATGGCCATTCATTTAAATCTTGCTGACCTCACCAAAAAACTAATAATGTTAAAGAACATTAATCCTCCCAAAACTCATATATGTCTAAATTTGTTAAAGAATACAGATTTGTATAAGCTCATCCAAAGACTATGAGTTTAGTCTATTCCCCCTTAAGAAAACCCATCTCCAGCTGATTCCACATATGTACTATGGAAATACTTTTCAGCCTGGAACCTCTAGGTTAATGACTTTTTTTTAACAAACAAATTACACAAATTAGAATCACAACACTGAATCCAATGAAAATAAAATGACTGTGAACATTTAGTCCCCAAAGTTTCCAAGCTGGGAGAGAGAAGGAAAACATAACGGAGTTCCCAGAGTGCTAACTTTCAGTTTAAATACCTGAATGATTTCTACACGAAGCTTTTTCACTCTAGTAACTAAGCCACTAATCGAATACAACAAAACTGGTCCAAAAGAGACTCCTTGAGTTTCATTTGGATTCTTCCTAGAAAGCAGTTTCTCAAGACAAATATCTGACTTAAAAACATTGACCATCCTCTGTAGGACATTAACTACCTAACACCATAGGTTAAAGACTTCCACCGAAAAACAGGCTGAAGGGAAAGAGGAGAAAAAAGTATCAACTGGAAAGCAAATCAAACAGCAAACAAAATTTCCTATCAAGAAAACAAAGTAACTGTCTCGCTAAAATGATACAGACTTTGAAAAGCAAAGCCAGCCAAAAGATCGCGTGGTCCTTTTACTTCTTAAGTCTCCGGTGACAAAATCTATATTCCTAGGAAGAAGCGATCACGACAAGCCAACGACAAATCACTATGTGCATAAAATGACTGGTAAAGAGGGGGTGGGGGGGAGTAAACTGGTAAACGACCAAAAATGACTTATGGTGCATTTAAAGGTCTGTCAGGGATATGAGAAAAAGTCACGTCCCAGCTTAGCCTCAGTTTCCCTACCCAAAAAAGTCAAGAATATGACACTTCGCTCAGAGGAGCCATAGGGCCCTGTTCCACAAACCTCCACCTATTCAAAGGTCCCTTCAAAGGGGACTCAGACTCAGAGGGTGTCCCCAGTGCAACTGAGTCATGACACCCGAAGCCTTTGGGGGGTGAAAGGAAAGAAGGAGGGTCAAAGCGCGTAAAGCTCTATCCGTTCCTGGAAAGCAATTTTCCCCATACACTGGGGGTGCCAACACTCGCCCCAGACCCAACATGCCCTCCTACCGAACCACACCGGGCAGCCCAAGCATCTCTCCGTCCTTCCGGCTTCTTCCTCGGTTCCCTGTCGCCTCTCCGACCGCGCCCCCGAACGCGGCCGGGTAGCTCCTCCTCTGGCCGTGTCTCCGCGGCCGACCCACCCTCCCACCCGCCGGCGCCAAGGTCTTCTCAACCCGGCGGCGGAAGGATGCCGGGCTGGGCCTCCCAGGCTCCTCCCGGGCCTACCTGCAAGGCCGGCGGGGGCTCGGTCTGCAGCCCAGCGGATGGACTGAACCACAGATAGAAGAAGCAGCTGGAAGGAAGCAAGGGGTCCGCTCTACCGACCAGCGGGAGAAAGCAGTCTGAGCGCGGGGCCTTGCGGATAAGTCAGCCTTGGACCCGGCGACGCCGCCGCTCGGGAGACATCAAGCAAGAAGACGGCGCAAAACATCACCGAATACACGAACGCCCCAGACATCAAAGGAGGAGCGCCCAAGCAATCGTTCAAGGAACTCGAGTCGAGCGCCGAAAAACAGCTTGCTCCCGCTCAAGGTCCGGCTTATGTCCAAGGCATAAATAAACAAACCCAGATCATAAACAATGGCGTAAAGTAGTCTGGGCTCCTGCCATTTTCTGTCTCGGCTGCCGGCTAAATTGTTTAGAGAACCGGAGTTTTTCTTGAGCGTGTTGACGATTAAGTCATAGTATAATAACACTTGCTATCTAACTATGTTATGGACCATCTACACTATTTATCCCAACTCAGCAAATTTGACCTTAGTTTCCTCATGGAACAGTGAGATGAATTAGATAGATATAATAGAGGCATAGAGAGAATGAGAGAATCCAGGCTGAGAAAAGAAATGAATAGTCTCTGTTTACGCTCCAATTTAACGGCCATAAGCACAGCAGAGAGAAGCTGGGAAAATTCAGTGTTAAGTTTGAACTTAAGGCCAGAAAAAAATATATATTGCTTTTTTATTATATTCCAAAGACCTAGGACCACAGGTGTGCTTCTTACACAATAACTGAAAGTCTCTTTGGATTCCGAAACTAATAAAGTGTGTTGACATTTTTATCATCATGAAAACTTTCCAAAGTCTCTTAGTAGACAGTAACATATGGTCAGCACAAATATGGATTGAAATCTTCATCCCAGGCACAATTTAATAAATCATATAGATCACTACATATGGATTACCAACTATGAGCAATAATAGTTTACCTTACCTCTTAAGGAGAGAGGAGACTAGGAGAGAAAAATGTAAAACGAAAACAAGGAGTTCCCATTTGTGGCTCAGTGGTAACAAACACAGCTAGTATCTATGAGGATGTGGGTTCGATCCCTGGCCTTGCTCAGTGGGTTAAGGATCTGGCATTGCCATGAGCTGTGGTGTAGGCTGCAGATGAGGCTCGAATCTGGCAAAGCTGTGGCTGTGGTATAGGCTGGCAGCTGCAACTCCAATTCAACTCCTAGCCTGGGAACTTCTCTATGCCACTAGTTCGACCCTTAAAAAAAAAAAAATCCGGAGTTCCCGTCGTGGCGCAGTGGTTAACGAATCCGACTAGGAACCATGAGGTTGCGGGTTCGGTCCCTGCCCTTGCTCAGTGGGTTAACGATCCGGCGTTGCCGTGAGCTGTGGTGTAGGTTGCAGACGTGGCTCAGATCCCGAGTTGCTGTGGCTCTGGCATAGGCCGGTGGCTACAGCTCCGATTGGACCCCTAGCCTGGGAACCTCCATATGCCACAGGAGCGGCCGAAGAAATAGCAAAAAGACAAAAAAAAAAAAAAAATCCTGTGATTTCCCTTATGGTGCAGCAAATTAAAAATCCACTGTCGGAGTTCCCATCATGGCTCAGTGGTTAACAAATCCAACTAGGAACCATGAGGTTGTGAGTTCGGGTTAAGGGTCCGGCATTGCCGTGAGCTGTGGTAGAGGTCGCAGATGCGGCTCGGATCCTACATTGCTGTGGCTGTGGTTTAGGCTGGCGGCTACAGCTCCGACTGGACCCCTAGCCTGGAAACCTCCATATGCTGTGGGTGTGGCCCTAGAAAAGACAAAAAAAAAAAAAAAAGAATCCACTGTCCCTGAAGCAACTTAGGTTGCTGCTATGGCATGGGCTTGATCCCTGCCTGGGAACTTCTACATGCCAAAGGCAGAGCCAAAAAAAAAAAAAAAAAAATCCTTTAAATCAATGAAAATATTAGGAGACAACCTAGATGGATAGAAAGGGAGATTGAGAGATAAAGACCAGCATCCATAATATGAGGACAAAACAAACACTGGGTTGTGTCCTCTATCACTATTACAGAACTTTTCAAATGAGTAAACATTGTAGCAACACTTATAAAAAGAAAGAATTTAACAATCTGTTCCAAAACACAAAGTTGTTTCCTATCATTTATTTATTTATTTTTTTGCCGTGGCCATGGCATGTGGAAATTCCTGGGGCATATAGAAATTCTTGGGCCAGGGATGGAGTGCTTGCCACAGCAGTGACCCCCCGCTGCTGCAGTGACAACGCCACAATGGATCCTTAACCAGCTGTGCCACAAGGGACACAAACCACACAAAGCTTTGTGGGGTTTTTTGTTTTGTTTTGTTTTGCTTTTTAGGGCTGCACCTGTGGTATATGGAGGTTCCCAGCCTAGGGGTCCAATAAAACAGTGATACAACAGTGCTATTGTTTTGCATTATATTGTTTCCCTATTAAAGTCTTTAACAGTAAACTTTAAACAACTGACAATATTCCATTGAGAGAATTTACTATGGTCCCCATTTTGAATATGTATGTTGCTTCCAAACATTTTTTGTGTAATAGTTATTGCCGATCCCTGGAAGAAGCAGTTATAACATTATTTATGATTAGGATCTAATGCATCTAAACAAAAAGAGTTAAAAAGCAAGGGAGAGGTTTATTCTCTGTCATATAAAAGAAATCCAGAGATGTACATACAGCCTAGGTGTAGCTGTTCGGCATCAGGGACCAGGCTTCTATCTTGTTGCTTTGACATCTTCAATAAGTGCTTTTCATATTAGGTCCAAGACAGCTGCTCAAGCTCTAGCCATCATGTCTACATTCCAACCAGCAGGAAGCTGAAAGAGGAAAGGCATGTCTCCTAGCCATAAGGACACATCTTGAAAATAGCACAGGACATTTCCACTTACATTCCACTGGCCAGAATTTAGTCACATAGCCACACCTACTAGGAATTTGTCTTTCTCCTGGGAAATGATATACCCACAAAAAGTCAGGGGCAAATGGATACTAGGAGACAACTAAATAAGCAGTCTCTGCCACATTCCTGGAGCCAGCTGAGTAGGAGGCAAATAGACTTTTCTTTGCCATTATCCCAGGGCTGAGTTTCTACTCCTAGAAGACATGCTTTAGAGAAGCTTTCTTCTTGGAGAGGCTTGTAGGGCTTAAGTATCTAAAGCTACAGCTCTCACTCAAACTTGACCTATATAATGACATTATTTTGAAACTTTGATTTCATTGAGGAAAACGAAATAAACTAATTTCAAGGCCACAAGAAGTTTTCGGTTTTTCAAATATAGAGATTTTTATTTTGGGAAAAACATCTGAAGGTTATGCAAACATAAATCTAAAATCAACAAATGAAAATGGAGATATTTGAAAAGCTAAGGCTAGAGTGCTCTGTGAAACCAGGGAAAAAACGGTTTATTCTGCTGGCAGAGTATGCTTATTTATCTACTTAGGCCATGCCTACGGCATGCAGAAGTACCAGGGCCAGGCTCAAACTTGTGCTACAGCAGTGACCCAAGCCACAGCAGTGACAATGCCACATCCTTAACCTGATAAGCCACCAGGGGACTCCAGAGGTGCATCTTTAAAGAAAAGTTTTGATAGAGAATTGTTTCAATTGTTTTAAGCTTCAGTATGACAGTAAACTCTACTACCTGTTTTTTATCTAGTCTATTTGGACAGAGGAGATCACAAAAGATAAGGGGTTGAAACCCTCAAACCTACAGGAATCTCCTCACACTGGAGGAAAATTTGAGAAAAAGAAACCAGGTGGGCAGAAGTTCATCATGGGCTGGACCACTGATGCCTACATCTTGGTGCTAAGACTAACTCAGGAGTTCCTATCGTGGCACGGTGGAAACGAATCCAACTAGGAACCATGAGGTTTTAGGTTCGATCCCTGGCCTCGCTCAGTGTGGTAAGGATCCAGCGTTACCGTGAGCTGTGGTATAGGCCAGAAAGCTATAGCTCAGATTAAACCCCTAGCCTGGGAACCTCCAGATGCTACGGTGCGACCCTAAAAATCAAAAAAAAACAAAAAAAACAAAAAAAAAACCCAAAAAGACACTAACTCATTGTTGATTATATCCTGATATTCTGATAGGATTCTTCTAGAGGAGTCACCTCCTTGAAGGTAAGAGGATTCTTCCCTCGAAGCAGGGTGACCAACTGTCCCAGTATGCTAAGGACTAAAGGGCTTCCCAGGACACAGCACAGTTTAGTGCTAGAACTGTGAAAACTGAGGGCAAATTGGGGGAGTTGGTTACCTAAAAATAAACATAGCCATTGTCAATTATGTGGAAAGAATTTGGAAAGACTAAGCCAGTAGAGAGAATTGGGACTTATTGATCTGGGGAAATAGTCTGGGATAAAGAGTGAAAGGAAGGGAATAGAGAAAAGGAAACTGTTCCTTATCTTGGATCTGGGCTCTGGGAAACCTACCACACAGGATGGTGGAGGTCAGGACTAAAACTCTGTAGCAGCACAATGAGTCATCTTAGTATGAAATGAACAGTTAAGCTCAGACCAAGCGTTTTCAGTTTATTTCAGGTAGGGATACAATCATAGTATATCAATTATCTATCCTCTTTTTTCCCCTTCCCCACCTCTTGTACTTTTTCATATATGATCCCTTTCAAATTGTGTCTTGTGGGAGTACCCATTGTGCTTCAGTGGGTTAAAAGTTCTACTGCAGCAGCTCAGGTCACTGTGGAGACATGGGTTCAATCCCCCGCCCTGCATAGTAGGTTAAAGGATCTGGCATAGGATGAAGCTGTGGCTCAGATTCAATCCCTGGCCTGGGAACTTCCATACGCCTTGGGTGCAGCCATAAAAAAAAAAAAAAAAAGAAAATCGTGTTGTGTTATTTGCCCCTAAACTAGATTAACTTGCTACAGATCCTTTACAGTCCAGGAAAGGAGCTCCATCTCTGTTCAGTTCATTTTATTTTATTATTTTTTTTGTCTTTTTGCTATTTCTTGGGCCGCTCCCGCAGCATATGGAGGTTCCCAGGCTAGGGGTCCAATCGGAGCTGGAGCCACCGGCCTACGCCAGAGCCACAGCAACGCTGGATCCGAGCCGCGTCTGCAGCCTACACCACAGCTCATGGCAACGCCGGATCCTTAGCCCACTGGGCAAGGCCAGGGACTGAACCCGCAACCTCATGGTTCCTAGTCGCATTCGTTAACCACTGAGCCACGACGGGAACTCCTGTTCAGTTCATTTTAAACTAAGAGAATGTATTTATGGTCCCACTTTTGTATAATTCGAAATTGGTGAACCGATGATGACCCAATATTGTAGTTTTCTCTTAATATATCCAGAGACTTTTGCTGTCTCGAAACCCTAAGGGCAAGTCTGAAAAACTCCTATGCCGGCCAGCTGGAGTCATCTATAGGAAGATGAGGTTTACCTAAGACAGGCAAAATCCCTTGACTCTTTCCCAAAGCTACACCAGGAAGATACTATAAATCCACAATAAGGAACTTAAGAGAAGATTCTCAGGTACTTATAAAAAGCCTCTATGAGGAGTTCCCTGGTGGCTCAGTGGGTGAAGCATCCAGCACTGTCACTGCTGGAGCTCTGCTTACTGCTGGAGCTCTGCTTACTGCTGTGGTTTGGGTTTGACCCCTGGCCCTGGAACTTCAGCATGCCCCAGGAGTGGACTAAAAAAAAAGGTGGGGGGGAACCCCTATGAGCAAACCCTTGGCAGTCTGGAAATAGAGACCCTGATGCCTCCTTTAGGTCATTCTAGAAAAAGTGTAACTATGGCCTGGAAAAAACCCTGGCCTGTAAATATCCAGGTAGAAGGGAGATTAAAGGAATAGATTTGAAGAGTTACCCTATTGAATTATCAGGAAATAAAAATGTTCGCAGGGAGGGAATTCCCTAGTGGCTCATCAGGTTAAGGATCTGGTATTGTCACTGCAGTGGCCTAGGTTGCTGCTATGGTGCAGGCTTTTAATCCCTAGCCTGGGAACTTCCATATACCGCAAGCATATATCCAAAAAAATGCTCCCAGGGAAAAACAGTGCTAGCCAATGTTGTCTGTTCAGCACTTAGAAATTATCTTTGGTGTGCAAGTAAGAGATTTGAAAATGTCTGGAGTTCCCGTCATGGCAGAGAGGAAAAGAATCCAACTAGGAACCATGACGTTTCAGGTTTGATCTCTGGCCTTGCTCAGGAGGTTAAGGATCTGGAGTTGCTGTGAGATGTGTAGGTTGCAGATGCAGCTCCGATCCTGCATTGCTGTGGCTGTGGACAGCAATTGTAGCTCTGATTTGACCCTTAGCCTGGGAACCTCCATATGCCACAGGTGCGGCCCTAAAAAGCAAAAAAAAAAAAAAAAAGAGAGAGAGAGGGAGAGAGACTTGAAAATTGCGAAAATTGCTAATGAGATCTCTCCCAGATCCTCCCATTGAGGCTTCACGTCACCATCATGATCTTCCTTTAACGTAGTTTTGAAGGGCTAAAATGCTAGGCACGTTCCAAGATTACAGTCCACCTCACCACTTAAGATACATGGATGGAGTTATGCCTTTCCTCATGTAATACCTATAACAGAACCAAAACTTTATAGGAAAAGTACCCATCTCAGGAAACTTGGAAAGACTGTGAGAATTAAAATACTGCCTTATAAGGGAGACAAAGCAAGCTTGGGTCACAAGTTAAACTTTACAAAGAAAAAAATCTAACAGGGCACCTCTATTGCGCAATGACTAGAATGAAAGTTTCCAGTTACCTCTTTATGGTCCACTCCCATCTCTACGACATCACCGTACTTATTAAGTTCAACCTCCTGGCAAATGGACCCACTTTTTATCGAGTAGGATGATGATGGAAAATAGCATTTGGAGTAGAAATAAACAGCAGATAATAATCCATAATTGTTTTTAATCTTGAGGATGAGTCACCCTCAATTTATTTCCAAATTTCTTCTGTCATCAGCTGTTCTTTTCTTTGAAAATCACCAGATTAACACTGCCAAAGGCAGGTAGGAAATGATCCAAGAGGACAATTCAGGGGTATCACATGGTGAGTGGCTGAGAAACTGGGAACAATCCTCAGGAAAGTCTCTTTTTTGTCCTAGTAAAGGCACTAATGTGTGAACCTAATTCACACTTTCATTATTCCAATCTGTTATTTTTATATCAGTATAATTTTAGAATAAAACATGGTGGTGGGGGATTATTTCCTGAGAAATTTTGTCCATCACTCACATACAAGATACTCAAGTAGGCCTAACTCCAAAATTCATTCCATTATGCCCTTTACCTTTTTTAATACCTTCACATGCCTTTTTTTTTTTTTTGGTCTTTTTAGGGCAGCACCTGCAGCAGATGGAGGTTTCCCAGGCTAGGAGTCCAATTGGAGCTACAGCTGCTGGCCTACACCACAGTTCACAGCAACGCCAGATCCTTAACTCTCTGAGCGAGGCCAGGGGTCGAACCCGCAACCTCATGGTTCCTAGTTGGATTCATTTCCACTGTGCCACAACAGGCGGGAACTCCTCACATGCCTTCTTTATCCCCTAAACTTTCCTTCAAACAAGGAGTTTCAAAGCAGAATGGCCAAAGAGACATTCTAATATCATGATTATAAGAAATGTGATCTATTTGGATGTGGGATGTCTAAACCTGGGTGAATCTCTTTTGCCCATCAAGCAGTAAATGTCTTTAGATTCCCCAGTAAAGTGTGAGCTTGCTGTTTTATCTACATTTGACTTGTCTTCCGCAAGCTGATTGAATTCTTAAGCCCATTTAGCCTTTAACTCCTACTCAGGGTTAGATGTAAGAGACTGGAGTCCAGGTGTTCTCCCTGGGAACTGGGTCCAAGTCACAGTTCAATTACTCCAGACAGGGAGTTCCTGTTGTGGCTCAGCAGAAACAACCCGACTAGTATCCACAAGGATGTGGGTTCGATCGCTGGCCTCACTCAGCGTGTTAAGGACACAGCATTGCAGATTGCAGACACAGCTTGGTTCCCACATTGCTCTGGCTGTCGTGAAGGCCAGCAGCTGTAGCTCCAATTTGACCCCTAGCCTGGGAACCTCCATATGCCACACCTGTGGCCCTAAAAATCAAAAAAAAAAAAAAAAAAAGGCATTTACTGCAGACACAAGATGGAAGTTTGCGTGTCCCTGACATCTTCTTAAAACACAAAGCTGCACATTCAGATTAGTAGCCATTTACCTATGTCAGAAGACCATTCCCCAACCTAAAGTTACTCTTTACGCTTGCCTCAGATTATGCCTCTAGAGGTAACAAAGCTAAGATACCATCTAGAGAATTTAGAACAAATATTGCTTTCATTTGAAATCTTTAGATAATTGTGTCTGGCTGGCTAGATACTGTTTTCCCCTTTGCTTTGATTTTCTAGGCATGATATAGATGTCTGCAACCAGGGAACTTTCAAATGAGTGGTGCCAACCTAGAGTTCAGTGGATAGCAGGGAAGTATTGCCTCGGTGGCTTGGGGGTAGTTAATAAAATTAGCCCTAAACTGTCTAAAACACACTGATGAAATCTGAGTTTGTGATAAGTGTCCACACACTCAGTCGTGCTAGATGATGGAACTGTGTTGGGGGTGGTGAGAGGGAAAGTTTGTCCCAGATCCTCCTGGAAAACCTCCCGCCTCCCCACCTTCCACATTAGCTGAAGTGAGTGAGCATCAGCTCCTGCCGGATACGGTCAGCCTCTAGGTCCAAGGACTCCATGTGCTCATACTCCTCCTCCGGGGGCTGTTCCATGGGTCCTGTCACTGGCGAGGACCAAACATCCATCCCATGCTCCAGGGAGATGTTGTGGAGGACACAGCAAGCCAAGATGATGTGGCTGCACTTCTCCGGGGAGTACTGCAGTGCCCCCTTGGAGCCATCCAGGCAGCGGAATCGGGAGCACAGGGTTCGGAAAGTCTTCTCGATCACACTGTGAGTCGCGGAATGGGCCATGTTGTAGCGATATTCGGCTGGAGTTTCAGGAATGTGAAGTGGAGTCATGAGCCAGGAGCGGAGAAAGAAGGAGCTGTCACCTGTGGGGAAGGCCCAAAGAAATCATAAACGTTTCTAACTGGAACACAAACAAAAAGGAAAATCCAGGCACATATATGGAGAAAGGACAAGAAAATGCAACAGCTTCTGGAGCCAAAGCACACCAGGTAGACCAAGAGGGAAATGCCGCTGTTGTAAAGAGGAGGTGTGGTGATGAGTCAGAAGGCATGAGTCTCGGCTGGGAATACCCTTGGTTTTAAACCAGTAGAGAAAGAGCAGAGGCTAAAGAAAGGCAAGTCTGAAAGAATAAAGGATGGAGGGGAAGGCACTGGAGGAAATGAAATCCCTGGATTTTCTAATTCAGAGATATTGCTATTTAATAGAAGTTTAGTAAAGAAGTTCCTGTCGTGGTGCAGCAGAAATGAATCCGACTAGTGTCCATGAGGATTCAGGTTCAATCCCCGGCCTTGCTCAGTGGGTCGGGGATTGGGTGTTGCTGTGGCTGTGGTATAAGCAGGCAGCTGCAGCTATACCTCCAATTCAACCCCTAGCCCGGGAACTTCCATATGCTACAGGTGAGGCCCTAAAAAAGCAAAAAGAAATTTTTTTAATTTTTTAAAAAAAGTTAGCAAGAACTATCACATAGCAGGGTTCCCTCTGTGCCACAGTGGGTTAAGGATCCAGTGTTGTCTCTGTGCCAAAGCAAAACAACCATCACATAGCAAGCCAATCTTCAAAATCTCTAAAGAGCAAGGATGAAAGAGAGAAAAAGAGAATTCTGCCAGGAGACCTCAAAACACTTGTGAGGAAAAAATTTTAACTTCACCTTTAAAATGTCAGGTCTGGAACTTCCCTGCTGGCTCAGCATGTTAAGGGTCTGGCATTGTCACTGGTGTGGCTCCAGTTACTGCTGTGGTGAGGGTTCACTCCCTGGCTAAGGAATTTCCTCATGACACAGGTGCAGCCAAAATAAAAAAAGAAAGAAAGAAGATCAGGTATGAAAGAACTACCTAGAGATTTCAGAGTATTTCATAGACAATAATCATTCATTCATCCAGTGCTAAAAAGAATAAGAAAAAAGTCCCAAGAGTTCCCACTGTGGCTCAGAGGATTAAGAACCTTAGTGTCCATGACGATGCAGGTTTGATGCCTGGCCTCATTCGGGGGAATTAAATGATCCGGTGTTGCCACAAGCTGCAGTATAGGTAGCAGATGAGGCTCAGATCTTGCATTGCTGTGGCTATGGTGTAGGCCAGCAGCTGCAGTTGCAGCTGTGATTCGATCCCTAACCTGCGAACTTCCATATGCCGCTGGTGTGGCCCTAAAGAGACAAAAACAAAACAAAAAAGTCCCAGCATCTGAGGCAGAGATTGGAAGTCACTCGTTCTGCCTTCCTAGATATTACAGTCATTAGAACCAAGCCTGGACTTCCCTTGTGGCTCATGGCATAACTACTCAGCTTTGCTTCTACAGTGGTTGTGGCTCAATCCCCAGCTTGGGAACTTCCATACACTGCAGGTGCAGCCACATGTTTAAGTCTTTAGAACGAAGCCTTTGTAACCAAGGAACTGGTAGAATTTCACCTCAACAAGGAGAGGATAAACACAATGATGTAAACAGCAATAGTCAGGGATCAGGAAATAAAATCAGAAGTCAATTAAAATAATATACACAGGCATTTCCTCTAAGTGACTTCCTTATCGAATGATACTGAGAAGTGCTAAAAACAAAACAAAACGAAAAAAACTGGGATACAATGTCCTATTACAACGGTACCATGTCTCTACAAATATGTAATCGTCCAGACCCCCTACATCTGGAAGATGAAATGTCTCAGAGAGAGGTACAAACCCTTAGAAATTTGAGACAAACAGACCGAGGAATCCCAGCTTGCATAGCTGCTGTGTTCCTGACCCCTCCCCAGTTTCGGTAAATAGTTGTGGCTGTTCAGAGTGCTAGGCACCATTCCAAACATACAGAACTCCTTTCCTCCAGGAGCTTACATTTCTAAGAACTGGGTTAAATTTATTTCAAATGCAATTTTTTAAATTAAAAAAATTACTGAGATAATGAAATGTAACATTGTATTAGGTTTAGGTTTATTGGATTAACTTTTTTTTTTTTTTGTCTTTTTAGGGCCACACTGGCAGCATATGGAGATTCCCAGGCTAGGGGTTGAATCAGAGCTGCAGCTGCTGGCCTATGACATAGCCACAGCAATGCAGGATCCAAGCTGCGTCTGTGACCTACACCACAGATCACGGCAATGCTGAATCCTTAACCTGAGCAAGGCCAGGGATCAAACCCATATCCTCATGGATTAACTTTATTTATTTATTTATTTTTGTCTTTTGTCCTTTTAGGGCCCACCCACGGCACACGGAGGTTCCCAGGCTAGGGGTCTAATTGGAGCTGTAGCTACCAGCCTACACCAGAGCCACAGCAACGCCAGATCCGAGCCACATCTTTTTTTTTTTTTTCGTCTTTTGTCTTTTTGTTGTTGTTGTTGTTGTTGTTGTTGTTGTTGCTATTTCTTGGGCTGCTCCCGCGGCATATGGAGGTTCCCAGGCTAGGGGTTGAATCGGAGCTGCAGCCACTGGCCTACGCCAGAGCCACAGCAACGTGGGATCCGAGCCGCGTCTGCAACCTACACCACAGCTCACGGCAACGCCGGATCGTTAACCCACTGAGCAAGGGCAGGGACCGAACCCGCAACCTCATGGTTCCTAGTCGGATTCGTTAACCACTGCGCCACGACGGGAACTCCCCACAATCTATTTTAATTGAACTTGTCCCTACTAAATACTGAATTTAAGAAACTGATATTGGAGTTCCCGTTGTGGAGCAGCGGAAACAAATCTGACTAAGAACATGAGGTTGCAGGTTTGATCCCTGGCCTTGCTCAGTGGGTCAAGGTTCTGGCATTGCCGTGAGCTGCTGTGTAGGTCGCAGACGTGGCTCGGGTCTGGCGTTACTGTCGCTGTGGTGTAGGCCAGCAGCTACAGCTCCCATTCGACCCCTAGCCTGGGAAACTCCATATGCCACCGGTGCGTCCCTAAAAAGACAAAAAAAAAAAAAAGAAAGAAAAAGAAAAAAAATAAACTGATGTTGTAAATAATGAAAATAATATCTATGACTCACTGAATACCTACCATATATATCAGGCACTTTAAATATTATCTCTTATCCAATCCCAACTCAGTCAGGCAGATATTATTGAACTCACTTTAGAAATGAGAAAATAAAAATACACATCAGCCATCCTTTGACATGTCAGGCAAAGGGAGAAGAAGGAGCTAGTTGCTAAAGGCTAATAATGTCAGACTCAGAGTCACTAAAACAATGGTATAATGCTGTAAAAGAGAATAAGAAAAACATTTAAGATGAATACCAAAACACAGAGATACTAAATATTTGCTAAACATTTCTCTAAGAAACAATATGGGTCTTAACCGAGGAAAAATACAAGATGAGTTAGTTAATGTAGACCTTTTATAAAATGCTTCATTGTCATTAACTGGTTATAATCCAAGCACCACTGGAAGACAGACACTTGCGGGGGCGGGGGGGGGGTTTAGGATCAGAATTGCTAAACAGATTACAATTGCTTACATGATCAGTCATCCAAGAGACATTTTGACAGATCTTAGCCAAAGCTGCTTAGCAGCACTAGGCCAAGAGCTGAAGAAATAAGAACTCAGGCTGGACTGGTTGTGGGAGCAGGAATATTTAGAGAAGGGAAATTAGGCGATGCCCTCTGAAGGGACAGATGAGAATGAGGACACGAAGGGATGACACCCAAGGTGAAAATATGCTTAAAAAGGGGGTGGGAGGAAACCAGAGCTAGTTCTAGGTTTGGCAAATCTAGAACAATTGATAGTGTTCTTAAGATCAGCCACTTCATCTCTCTTTTTTTAACACCTTGTCGTTCCTTGTAATGCTGCTAGTCTTCCCTGCACGTCCAGACCAGTGTTTTCTAAACATCTATTCATACAAATCATTTAAGGCACTTGTTAAAAAATCATGTCCAGATCCTCTTCTCGAAGATTTTCATTCCTGAAGTTGAAGCGGGGCCCAGAAATGTACATCTTAAATAAATTACCCAGATAAACCCTTTTGGTCTGGAAAATCTGTGAAACACTATACTAGTTCACTATACTAGTCTTCAAACTATTTTTGCTGTTACAGCTAATAGAGGCTGGCTTTTCAACAGGTATGTGCTAGAACTGATAGAATTAAGGGAATCAATTTCCACATCACCAACCTCCTCCGGCGCACCTTCCGGGCAGCATTAGGGCCTAGCATGTGGCCTGGTGCCAAAATGGCCTTAATAAACACTTGTTAGTTCCTATTATGGCTCGGCAGTAATGAACTCAACTAGTATCCATGAAGACACAGGTTCAATCCCTGGCCCTGATCAGTGGGTTAAGGATCCAATGTTGCCATGAGCTGTGGTGTAGGTCGCAGACTCAGCTCAGGTCCCGAGTTGTTGTGGCTGTAGCGTAGGCTGGGGGGCTACTGCTTTAATTTGATCCCTAGCCTGGGAATTCCATATGCAGCAGGTGCCCTTAAAAAAACAAACACACAACAAACATTTGTCAAATGGTATTGTACTATATATTTCTCCCATCTACACACTCTTTTTTTTTTTTTTTTTGGGCCATGTTCATGACATGCAGAGGTTTCCAGGCCAGGCCAGGGATAATATCTGAACCACGGCAGTAACTTGAGCCACACCAATGACAACACTGGATCCTTAACCCACTAGGCCACCGGGGAACTCCCCCACTTCCATTCTTTCTGAAAAGAGGGGAAGCAGAAAAACACGTAAAAATTTGTCTTTGTTTTTACCTATTTTCAATTATGTCCTATAAACACTTAAAAACCACTTTATTTTTGTTGTTGTTGTTGTTTTGTCTTTTCTAGGGCCGCTCCCGTGACATATGGAGGGTCCCAGGCTAGGGGTTGAATCAGAGCTGTAGCCGCCAGCCTATGCCACACCACTGCGACATGGGATCCGAGCCGCGTCTGCAATCTACACCCCAGCTCACGGCCACACTGGATCCTTAACCCACTGAGCAAGGCCAGGGATCAAACCCGTAACCTCATGGTTCCTAGTCGGATTTGTTAACCACTGAGCCATGATGGGTACTCCTTAAAAACTACTTTAAAGTCATAATTCCAACTGAATTTGGGGTCCCAAAGTGTGAAGAAAAGAAAATCAGTAATTCCTACATGACCTTGAAGTCCTAACAAAAGGATCATTTGCCAAATAGAGTAACTCCTCATATGATCAGGAGCACAGTGCGTTAAGGATCCATGCAGCTAAGATCCTATATAGCTACAGTGCAACTGCAGCATTAGTCACAACTGTGGCTCAGATCTGATCCCTGGCCTGGGAACTCCATATGCTGCAGGACAGCCTAAAATAGAAAAAAATAAATAAATAAATTTAAAAAAATAAACACAAAGGAATCAGATGTTCTGTGCCTTAATTTCCTCTTTTATGAAAATATTGATATTAGTATTTAACTCCTGAAGTTTTTGTAAGGATTAAGTGAGATAATCCAATGCAAAGTGCTTACAAGATTGCCTGACAAATTCTACGTGCTCAGGCATTTTTGGCTGGCTTTAGAGCACAAAGTGATCTCAGAGGAAATCAGCTGGGACCCAAGTACTTCTACAGTGATGAAAGTAGTAGCTGGATGAGACACTTGCAAACAGGCTTTCCCTCACTTCTCGGTGTGAGGTGTATGAAAATGGAGTTTGAAAGTTCAGAGTAGCCAAATGGTGGGATTAAGGCAAAAGTCCCGTAGGTGACAGGAGATGGTGGTGCACTGGAATCAGAGTGTAGACCCAACAACTCAAGAAAATCAGTTAAGTTCCAAGATACTACTCAAAGTATTCTGGCAGCTCTAGGCCAGGCAGTGCGACAACAGTCTCTTCCTACTTGCAACAGAGGAGGTTTTTCTTCAACTTCCAGTTAGCACAGTAAAGAGAAAAATTCCTGAGCATCTATTATATGTAAAACACTGTGTTATGAGCATGTGCAGTGCAGATGTAATTAGTGGTCTTCAAAGACAGGTCTTCCAATCTTTAATGTGCCTTTTCATCTCTCACATAATATGTTGTGTATTAGATAACCCTTGTCCTGTTGCTCACATAAGAGCAGTGTTTGAAAAAGAGAGAAAAAGAGAAAGAGAGAAAGATGGAGGAAGGAGGCAAGAAAGGAGCCAGGCTTGAGGGTTTCATCACTGTTAACTAACTGTATTCCTTGCAGCCCTACAGTCAAATCAGTTTGCACTGCTCAATAATGAATGGGTTCTTGCCCTTTTTCTTTTCTTTTTTTGTCCTCTTTTTAGGGCCGCACCCACGGCATGTGGAGGTTCCCAGCCTAGGGTCTAATCGGAGCTACAGCTGCCAGCCTACATCAGAGCCACAGTAATGCCAGATCCGAACCGCGTCTGCAACCAACACCACAGCTCACGGCAACGCCGGACCCTTAACCCACTGAATAAGGCCAGGGATCGAACCCACAACCTCATGGTTCCTAGTACACTGCACCATGACGGGAACTCCAAATGGATTCTTATCTTACTCAGATCATTAAGCCAGGCTTTCCAAGGGCATTGAGGCAGATCACTGAAGTGAGTTTCAAAACGCACTGCCTTCTATCATTTTCATATAGATATTACAGTGACAATCACCAAGGCAAAAGTAATATACCCGCACAATACTTTAGATTGAAATTTCACATATGTTACCTAATTCTTACAATAGGTATTACTGCCATTAGCATTATTTTCACTATTTTACAGATGACAAAAATTAAGGCTCAGAGTTCCCGTCATGGCTCAGTGGTTAATGAACCTGACTAGTATCCATGAGGATGCAGGTTCAATCCCTGGCCCTGCTCAGTGGGTTAAAGGTCCAGCATTGCCATGAGCTATGGTGTTAGTTACAGATGCAGCTCGGTCCTGTGTTGCTATGGCTCTGGTATAGGCTGGTGGCTACAGCTTGGATTGGACCCTTAGCCTGGGAACCTACATATGGTGTGGGTGCAGCCCTAAAAAGACAAAAAAATAATAATAATTAAGGCTCAATTGTATAGATATACTACATTTAACCATATCTGGATTGATAAGTATTTGGCTGTATTTAAGGGGCATGTTTTTGCAGGGTTGTTGCTATGTTGTTTGTAACTACAAAACACTGCAGAGAACTCTCTTGTGGCACAGCAGGTTGTCACTGCAGTGGTTTGGCTTGGTGCTGTAGTGGGATCAGTCTCCAGTCTGGGAACTTCCATATATTGTGGGTGTTAACTCCCAAATAATCAAAACCAAACAAACCCAAACTACTGCTGCAATGCAAGTTCCCCTGTGCAACTTTGTTTTACCTTTTTTTTTATGGCCGCGCCTGTGGCATATGGAAGTTCCCAGGCCAGCGACTGATTCTGAGCTGCGGTTGCAACCTATGCCAAAGCTGTGGCAATGCCAGATCCTTAATCCACCACACTGGGCTGGGAATCAAACTTGCGACTCCGTAGTGACACAAGCAGCTGCAGTCAGATTTTAACCCACTATGCCACAGCGGGAACTCCTGTTTTACATATTTCTGAAGGTGTACCTCCAAAATACATTCTTCAAAGAGATGGATCAAATCATATGTTTTTAAGTGTTAATAAATGTCTTTCAAATGTTGATTTTTAAAAAATTAAGGCTCAGAGAATTCTCATTTGAGGTCCCATTAAAAAAGGACCAAGACTAAGACTCAGGTCCACAGACTCCCGTATTTCATTCTACTCTGCCAAATAAGTTTTCTTTTTCTTTCCTTTTTTTTTTAAGGAACACAGGTGAGGCTTATGGAAGTTCCCAGGCTAGGGGTCGAATCCAAGCTACAGCTGCTGGCCTACACCACAACTACAGAAATTGGGGATCTGAGCCACCTCTGGGACCTACACCAGAGCTTGCAGCAAGGAGGGATCCTTAACTAACTGATCCCCGAGTCCAGGGATCAAACCCGCATCCTCATGGATACTAGTTGGGTTCGTTTCTGCTGAGCCACAATGGGAACTCCCGAGTAAGTTTTCCATAGATATAAAATGAAGCATTTACACTTGCAGACTTACCAAGCAGCCAGCTCTCTTTGTGCATGCCAGCTTCAAACTGACTGCTGAGAGAAGACTGCTGCAGCACCACACAGTCCTGGAGACTTCCTGGCCAGTTGGTCTCCACAGTCATTAGTGTCCCTCTGATGTCACACACCATCAGGCAGTTCAAAGAAGGAAGACCTTTGCGGTTCACGTAGGAAAGGTCCTCGGCATTTGGCGCCTTGATTGCCACATGGATACAGTCGACCACCCCTACGACCCCTGGCATCCCTGCCAACCCATAGAATTCATCCTTCAAAGCCTGCACAGAGGCTTCATCAGCTGGAAAGCGGATGAACTGTGAAGCTCTTTCCACAAGCGCTTCAGTGACATTGGTGACACATCGACTCATAGATGCCTGACTGATTCCAATAGCATCTCCCATCCGAGTTTGGAAGGAACCTGAAGTATAGAAGCCCAGTGCTGCAAGGATCTGTGTCTCTGGGCTAATAGCTCTGGATCTCTGAGTAGGTCTAGAAAGACTTGACCCCAAGAGCTCCACCAAGTAATAAATGAACTGTCGGGGAAACCCATACATGGACATCAAGTATTCATCTGTCACATCATCCAGCTTAAAGCGATCCAATGTCCGGTGACCTCGGCCATATAGCAAGAGATCACAGTCAAGCACTGTTATTGGTATAGCCATAGTATTATATAAAACTTGTCTTTCCTTCCCTATGCTACTTTTCCCGAATCTTCCCAGTATGTTGGTGCAAGAAGGTATTTAAGGAAGTGTCAGAATTCAACGGCTAACCATCATTTAAATGGCTCTGGCATTTATAATCTTCTCTCTGTAAAGGTTAAAAGAAAAAAAAATTAGAAACCTACCAAAAACTTTAAAGTGATTCAAAGGCTACAACAGATCCTTTTCTCAAATTCCCTTTTTGTTCAAGCAAAAGGTGCTGTAACTGTAACTCGGATTTTCATTCGACAGGTTTGCTTTAGTTTGAAGGAGAAATTCACCGCTGAATTTCGGTGGCTCATTTAATGCTTGGCATTTAACTGTGGAGAGAAAAAGATTAATGGAGGTGATGGCATATTTATTCACAAAGTAAAAGAGGTCTGCTCCTAACTATAAGGCTACGAAGCAGCCGACATAAGTCATAACTACCCATGACAGGGATTAGTCACGGCGGGATTCTTTACCCAAAGCCCTCTGGCTTCACCTGATAAGTAAGGGACGATGGGGGTGGGGGTGGCTCTCAAAACAGTCTAACAAGGGAAGAGGGGACAAAAAAACCCTCCAACGACCCAGGCTGGTCGACAGAGATTATGTGCTCTAACAAAAGGCTTTACATTCACTCCAAGAAACCGAAATCGTGAGGCTGAGGGCTAGGAAGTAGGGAAGACCAGACAAGTTAGAAGGAAGGCGCAAAAGACGAGGCTGGAAGAGACAGGATTGAGAGGCGACTCCGCTGCTTTTAAAAAGTAGAAATGGATACGGATGTGTGATTGCCTTTGGCCACTCAAAGTCTGCCAAGGCCGCTCACCCACCTCTCCGCGGCAGCCAGGTTACTAGCCGCACTCCCCACCCACCCAGCCGAGTCCAGCCCTCCTCCGGAACCGGCGTCCGCGCACAAGCCGCCACGGCGCTCAGTATAGGCACCGCCCACTTCGCGTCAGCGCCTGCCCCACGCCGCGTCCTCACTGAAGCTGTCTCCGCGACCTGAGGTTTGTCGGCGCACATTCCACACAAGGACCAAACGTTCGCGTTCTTTCAAAGACCCCTTCTCTTTACGCCTTTCTTTCCTTCGAAGACGCTTGAAGAGATTGGTGAGTTAGACTTATATGGTAAGGATACCTGTTTCTATGGGTACATCAAAGAGGAAAGAGATTAAGTAGGGCATCCTTGTTGTGGCGAAAGTGTGGCTCAGGTTAGATAGCTCTATTTCCCCCAGCCCTCTTCCTTCCCCCGCCTTCACCGAAGCGGATGAAAACAAACACTAACGATGGCGGCGCCGGGAAGCGACCCGCTGGTGGGCTTAAGGCGGGAGTGATCTCTTGAGCTGTGCCGGAAGCCTAGAAGAGCGCTTGTAGACGTCAGTACGACAACTCACGTAATCTGGAAGCAAAACTCCAGGGGCTTGCGAGCCAAGAGACTCCTGAGACGTGAAGTATTATCTGCGACCCGTGCTGTCACTTCAGCCCTGGAGCGCGGAGCCCTCAGCCGGGAGGCGCAGCTGGGCGGCCCCAGGCCTCGGCTTCCGTAATGAGAGCCCAGAGCCACTTTCTGTGTCACAGCTTCACAGGTACTAACTTTAGGGTGAATTCCCCCACATCTCTCAGCGCCCCCGGGTGGGAGGCTAAGGATCTGCGGCCTGCGGCCCATGGGGTACCCCCAGCAAAGCCAAAGCCTGCTAGCTTTCAGTCCTCTAAGCTTACTTAGGAAAGTTGATTTAGAGTAGGCCCCGTTGGCCCTTGATTATTCCCAGTGTTTACAAGATCCTCAGAGCTCTTGTCTCTACTTTATCAGCTCTTTGGGTTAAGTCGTAAGGCTTTTTGGAGGGAATTATTATTTACAGTTTGGAGCCATTACTCTGGGATTGGGTACCAGTATGAATGAGATAGGTTTCCATTCGATCAAGGTTTGTTGAGTGCCAAATATGTACTCCGCGTGTAGGTGAGGTGACTGTTGACTAGTGAAAAAAGGGACCCAAGTTATCTTACTGGCAGTGGAACGACCTGTGGAAACCTGCGATCCATTCTCATTTAATCTCTGGGTAAGTGGCTAAGCATCTTCTTGGATTTATCACTAACTCATCTCAGTTTTCACTTTTCCAGTCATTTAGTTCCCGAGTTTTCCTGGTCAATTCAGTATAGCCTTTCACCTTTTTTTTTTTTTCTTTTTTCTTTTTGCCATTTCTTGGGCTGCTCCTTCGGCATACAGAGGTTCCCAGGCTAGGGGTCTAATCGGAGCTGTAGCCGCCGGCCTACTCCAGAATCACAACAACGCGGGATCCGAGCCTTGTCTGCGACCTACAGCACAGCTCATGGCAACGCCGGATCCTTAACCCACTGAGCAAGGCCAGGGATTGAACCGGAAACCTCATGGTTCCTAGTCAGATTCCTTAACCATTGCGCCACGACGGGAACTCCAGCCTTTCACTTTTAGTATTTCTTATTCTTCTGGCCATCCCACAGCCAGGGAGAAAGTGATAGAGGGCAGGGGAAGGATACGAATGAATGAACATTAAAGAAAAAAAGGGGAATTCCCGTTTTGGGTCAGCAGGTTACAAACCCAACTAGTATCAATGAGGATGCTGGTTCAATCCCTGGCCTCCGTTCAGTAGGTTAAGATTTCAGTGTTGCTGTGAGTTGTGGTGTAGGTGGCAGGTGATGCTCAGATCCTGCATTGCTGTGGCTGTGGCTTAGGCCCCAAGCTGCAGTCTTGATTCAACCCCTAGCCTGGGAACTTCCATATGCTGCAGGTGCGGCCCTAGAAAGAAAAAAGGGAAAAAAAAAAAAAGTTAAGACAGCTATGGCAACTTTTGAGATTTACATTTCATAACAAATTACAAACCACTGGGTTTTCCATTACTGTACTTACACCTAACAGTTCCTACTGTGTATTTGTATTTTCTTAGAGTAGTTATTAAAATTAAAGCAAAAACTGCAGATCTTCAGCTATTAAATTATATTGTTTTATTTAAGGGTTAATAATCAGCTGGATACAGTTCAGTCCTCCCATATAAGCATACTGAAATTGTACTGTACGGAAATGGGGGCAAGAAGTCCCTTTTTTTCCCATTGCTTTTCCTGTCCACATCCACCCAGCTGCATTATCTTATGATCTCCATGACTCAGAGCAGGGTGTCTGTAGCCTAGATGTGAAAAGACAACTAAGACGTTAACTTTTGAGCTTCCAAAGATCTAAGTCCTACTATATGAATGAGTTTCCAAAGATAAGTTGGACTAATCAGAAAATGCAACCACTTTAGAATTTATTGCAACTCACTTAATAAAGTTCATTCCTGATGCTCTGCAATTACATTTTGTTCAAGTGGGAGTGGAAGTTATTTATTTTGGAATCTTTATCTAGAGAGAAGTTATTTAATCTTATTAAGACCTAGAAATTCTTAAAATGTTATTTTTAAATGTTTGTTTTACTTTCTTTTTTTTCTGTCTTTTTGCTATTTCTTTGGGCCGCTCCCACAGCATATGGAGGTTCCCAGGCTAGGGGTCGAATCGGAGCTGTAGCCCCCGGCCTACGCCAGAGCCACAGCAACGTGGGATCCAAGCCACGTCTGCAGCCTACACCACAGCTCACGGCAACGCCGGATCCTTAGCCCACTGATGGAGGCCAGGGATCGAACCCGCAACCTAATGGTTCCCAGTCAGATTCGTTAACCACTGCACCACGACGGGAACTCCCTCTTTTACTTTTAAAAAAATAAAAATATTTCTTTTACTTTTAAACAGTTTTACTTTATTAGAGAAAAAAATGACAAATGACATTCATGACACTATGGTTGGAGCGCTACTTATAGAGAATAAAGAGTACACCTAAAAATTTTGTCACTGTTATGACCCTTTATAATTCAACTTAAGTTGTTTTTGTTTTTATTTATTTTTTTGGCTACGGCATGGAAGTTTCCAGGCCAGGGATCAAGCCCATGCTCCAGCAGTGACATTGCTGAATCCTTAACCTGCTGAGGCACCAGGGAATTTCTGTCTTTATTTACTTATTTATTTACTTACTTTAAAAACTTTTATTTATTTATTTGCTTTTTAGGGCCACGCCCATGACATATGGAAGTTCCCAGGCTAGGGGTCAAATCCGAGCCACACCACAGCAACGCCAGATACGAGCCATGTCTGTGACCTACACCACAGCTTAGAGCAACACCAGATCCTTGACCCACTGAGTGAGGCCAGGGATCAAATCCAGTGTCCCCATGGATACTAGTCAGGTTTGTTTCCATGGGGCCACAAAGGGAAATCCTGTTTTTGTTTTTTAATGGAAGAAAAATATAAGCCTCAATGATTAAGAAGTGCCACCTATTCAGCTAATATTTGAACTACCATGTTGCTTAAAACTTTTTTGACTTATATGTTGACTTGAGAGTCTTAAAATACGTATGCTTTACTAAAAGTTTCTTCTTGGACAAAGCTTACCTAAACTTTATGTGCAGAGGATGGTATAGAGGTAATTACCGGCTTGGGTTGTTGAGCTAAGGTGAATTTCTATAGGGCACCATTTTTTCAGGCATGGATTTAACAAAGCAAAGTGTGCATGAGGTTTTTGGTGCTTCTTTCCTCTTCGTCAAGTCCTGGAGAACTGCAAGTAGTCCCTGGCAGGATAAAGGTAATGGAGGAAGGCAGGAAGAATGCAAAGGAGGCTAGTAGTCTTCTCTAACCAGGGGGAATCAAGCAATTTTTCCTAAAGTTTGGGTTATAAATCTTTTTTTTTTTTTTTTGGCCACCCCATGGCATATGGAGTTCCTGGGCCAGCGGTTAGATCCAAGCCATAGTTGCCACCTATGCTGCAACTGTAGCAGTGCTGGATCCTTAACCTACTCTTCACTGCCAGGGATCAAACCTGTGTCACAGCCCTCCAGGAGAGGCCACCAATCCTGTTGCACCACAGCAGGAACTTCTGGTTTTAAATCTTGAAAGGATTTTAAATCCTTAAAGGGATGTAAAATTAATTTTAAATTTTTAAATGGATTTTAAGTCCCTTAAAAATTTTTTTAAATGAATTTTAAATAATTGTTTCTAACTGTAGAGTAAATGTGAGCCAGTTTATTGGAGAAGCCCTCTAAATGCCAGTGTAAGCAGCATAAGAAAAAATGTGTTTTTGCCCTGGTGTCCTGCATATGCCCTTGGTTACAAGAGAAGGGATAAGATTGTGCTTCATGATTACATAGAAAAACAATTCAATTAACATGCACAATCTCTCTGTCAATAGTATCTTAGTAAAAGTAAAGATAAATAAAGAATTTATGGAAGTGATGACCAAGTATTGTTATTTTGGAAAATACTGCTTTCACCTATGACTTTTTTTTTTGTCTTTTTGCCTTTTCTTGGGCCACTCCCAGGGCATTTGGAGATTCCCAGGCTAGGGGTCTAATCGGAGCTATAGCCAGCCTACGCCAGAGCCACAGCAACGCAGGATCCGAGCCATGTCTGCGACCTACACCACAGCTCACGGCAACACCGGATCCTTAACCCACTGAGCAAGGGCAGAGATCAAACCCGCAACCTCATGGTTCCTAGTCGGATTCGTTAACCACTGCGCCACGGCGGGAACTCCTTTTTTTTTTTTAATTATAAAGGCATTTAAGGCTATACATTTTCCTCTGAATGCTGCTTTTTCTCTCTCATTTGTTGTCAGATATTCTCAATTTTATTAATCTGTAGATAATTTGTAACTTTGATTTTATGTATGTTTATTTTAAAAAGCTTCTGGAGTTCCCGTCGTGGCGCAGTGGTTAACGAATCCGACTAGGAACCATGAGGTTGCGGGTTCGGTCCCTGCCCTTGCTCAGTGGGTTAACGATCTGGCGTTGCCGCGAGCTGTGGTGTAGGTTGCAGACGCGGCTCAGATCCCGTGTTGCTGTGGCTCTGGCATAGGCCGGTGGCTACAGCTCCGATTCGACCCCTAGCCTGGGAACCTCCATATGCCGCAGGAGCAGCCCAAGAAATGGCAAAAAGACAAAAAATAAATAAATAAATAAAAAGCTTCTTAATGTGTACATCGTTGTTAAGTGTTTCTGTTTTTTTTTTTTTTTTGAACTATGGACTATAACATCTTGGAAAAAAGGTTTTTTTAATGGTGAAGAACATGATCGGAGTTCTCATTGTGGCTCAGTGGTTAACGAATCTGACTAGGAACCATAAGGTTTCAGGTTCGATCCCTGGCCTCACGCAGTGGGTTAAGGATCCGGTGTTGCCATGAGCTGTGGTGTAGATCACAGACTCGGCTCAGATCCTGTGGTGTAGGCCAGCAGCAACAGCTCCGATTAGACCCCCTACCCTGGGAAACTCCATGTGCCAAGGGTGCACAAAAAGACAAAAAAAAAAAAAAAAAAGAACATGATTAATTTATGGTGTCCCTTGAACTTAAGAGAAGAACATGAAATTAAGAGTGAATAACTAAGAGCTTTATTGAGGATCACACACTTGGCAGGTACTCTTTATAGGAACTTCCTTATTTAATCCTTACCACAACCCTATGAAAAAGGAGTCTGAGGTACAGAGAGATTGAGTGACTTGCTATAGGCTGCTATGCACATATATATTAGACTTGGTTTTATTATTGTTGTTCTGTTTTTTGTTTTTGTTTTGGCTGCATCAGAGGCATGTGGAAATTCCCAAGCCAGGGACCAAACCTGTACCACACATCAACCCGAGCCATAGCAGTGACAACACCAGATCCTTTAACCACTAGGCTACCAGGGAACTCCCTAAATTATTTTTTATAGAAGTACAGTTCATTTACAATGCTGTGTTATTTTCAGGTGTGCAGCAAACTGATTCAGTTATACATATGTATATATCTGTCTTTTTCAGATTCTTTTCCCATAAAGGTATTACAGAATACTGAGTATAGTTCCTGTGTTATACAGTAGGTCCTTGTTGGTTATATATAGTAGTGTATATATGTTAATCCCAAAGTCCTAATTTGTCCTTCCCACTCAGACTTGGTTTTATTATTCAGGTCCTCAATATGTATATATTTTTTATATCTACTTGACATGTCAGAGAGGTATATTGAATCATTGGTGTGGTTTTGGTTTTACCAAACTCTTCTAGTATCTCTATGAATTGTTTTTTTGTCCGCACTCATGGCATGCAAAAGTTCCTGGGCTAGAGGTTTAACCCATGCCACAGCAGTCACCAGAGCCACAGCAGTGACAATGCTGGATCCTTAACACACTGCACCACCAGGGAACTCCATATCTATGATTTTTTGATTTTTTGCTTTTTAGGGTTGCACCTGTGGCATATGTAATTTACCAGGCTAGGGTCAAATTGGAGCTGCATATGCCAGCCACAGCCACAGCAACACCAGATCCAAGCTGCACCTGCGACCTACACCACAGCTTGCAGCAGCACTGGATCCTAAACCCACTGAGTGAGGCCAGGGATCGAATCCACATCCTCATGGATACTAGTCAGATTCTTAACCAGCTGCGCTACAGCAAAACTCCCTCTTCCTACTTCTTTATTTTCAAACTTTTTTTTTTTTTTTTGTCTTTTGTCTTTGTTGTTGTTGTTGTTGTTGCTGTTTTTGCTATTTCTTGGGCCGCTCCCGCGGCATATGGAGGTTCCCAAGCTAGGGGTTGAATCGGAGCTGTAGCCACCGGCCTACGCCGGAGCCACAGCAACGTGGGATCCGAGCCAGGTCTGCAACCTACACCACAGCTCACGGCAACGCCGGATCGTTAACCCACTGAGCAAGGGCAGGGACCGAACTCGCAACCTCATGGTTCCTAGTCGGATTCGTTAACCACTGCGCCACGACGGGAACTCCTATTTTCAAACTTTCTTTGTAACTCTTTTAGGTAGAAGATTATTTCAGTTGTTTAAACATTTTCTGTTCTGTTTCTCATTGTCTGCAAGGAACTTTCTAAGTGGAAAAATGATCTTTTATAATTTAATAATTAATTTGATGCCTAGAAAGTGGGGAAATTACTGTTTTGTTCTCTTTATCCTCGAATTTGTATTTAACTGTCTTTTCCTTACTAACTGTTCCTGATGTGCCATACTGAGCTTTTAAGCCTAAATTCAAAACATTTAAAGACTATTAAAATTGGAAACAGGACTTCCCATTGTGACTCAGCAGCTGAAGGACCCAATGTAGTCTCTGTGAGAATGCAGGTTTGATTCCTGTCCTTGCTCAGTGGGTTAAGGATCTGGCATTGCTGAAAGCTGAGGCATAGGCCACAGATGCGGCTCGGATCTGGGGTTGCCATGGCTGAAGCATAGGCCTCAGCTGCAGCTCTGGTTCAACCCCTAGTCTGGGAATTTCTGTATGCCTCAGGTGCAGCCATAAAAAAGGAAAAAAAAAAAGGAAAACATAAAAATTATTTTTGGGGGGGTTATCAGGCACAACTTAGAATAGATTTACAAGGAGATCCTGCTGAGTAGCATTGAGAACTATGTCTAGATACTCATATTGCAACAGAACAAAGGGTGGGAGAAAAAATGTATACATGTAAGGATAACTTGATCCCCTTGCTGTACAGTGGGGGAAAAAAAAAATTTTTTTTTCAGAGTTCCCGTCGTGGTGCAGCAGAAACTAATCCAGCTAGGAACCATGAGCTTGCAGGTTTGATCTCTGGCCTTGCTCAGTGGGTTAAGGATATGGCATTGCCATGAGCTATGGTGGAGGTCGCAGACGCAGCTTGGATCTGGTGTTGCTGTGGCTGTGGCATAGGCTGGCAGCTACAGCTCCAATTAGACCCCTAGCCTGGGAACCTCCATATGCTGTGGGTGCAGCCCTAAAGTGACAAAAAGACCAAAAAAAAATTATTTTTTTCAGTAACCACGGTTAACTTTTCCCAGTTTTAAGAACTAGGGATGGAGTTCCTGTCGTGGCGCAGTGGTTAACGAATCTGGCTAGGAACCATGAGGTTCAGGTTCGATCCCTGGCCTCGCTCAGTGGGTTAAGGATCCAGTGTTGCCGTGAGCTGTGGTGTAGGTCACAGATGTGGCTCGGATCCCGCGTTGCTGTGGCTCTGGGTAGGCTAGCGGCTATAGCTCCGATTCAACCCCTAGCCTGGGAACCTTCATATGCTGCAGAAGCAGCCCTAGAAAAGGCAAAAAGACACACACACATACACACACACACAAAAGAACTAGGGATATTATCTGGGGTCATTTTTGTATAATCTCTTGCCAGATTATTCACTTGTTTCATTGAAATTATTTGCCCCTTTCCTTCCTTTATTGACTGCCTCACCTTAATCCAACTCTCATCCAAATTATTATTATCATTATTTTTTGTCTTTTTGCCTTTTCTAGGGCCGCTCCCGTGGCATATGGATGTTCCCAGGCTAGGGGTCTAATTGGAGCTGCAGCCGTCAGCCTACACCAGAGCCACAGCAACGTGGGATCCGAGCCGCGTCTGCAACCCACACCACAGCTCACAGCAATGCCGGGTCGTTAGCCCACTGAGCAAGGGCAGGGACCGAACCCACAACCTCATGGTTCCTAGTCAGATTCGTTAACCATGTACCACAACGGGAACTCCTTTCATCCAAATTATTGAAGTGGCTTCCTAGCTGGTCTTTGTGCCTCTAGTTCCTTTACTTCATCCTCCCCTCTCAGTATTAAGATTAATGTCCTTCGCTGTGTACCTATGGAAGAATCTGCATTGACTCCCTACCAATATATTGTTCATCTCTTTACTCACTTTTACATCTCTCTGGTATTCTGGGCAGACTGTATGTACCTACTTTATTTTACTTTACCCATTTACATGAAAATTTTCAGCTATATAGTTCCTAATTTTACTTCTCTTCTCTTTCTCCTGTCTCTCTGGGACTCTAGTTACACGTATGTTATACCTTTCCCTGTGTCCTTATGTCAGATAACTTCATCTATCCTTTGGTACTTACTGTCTTGATATGACTTGATACCTTAAATACTGCCTTTCATTCTCAAAAATATCCCAGAAGTGGGTGGCCACTCCATTTCTTCCCTATACTTTTCTCTATTTTCCATCCTTTTGTCTCTCTATACTTTGTTCTGGGTACTTTCTTTTGATCTATATTCCCTTTCAACATTTCTATCTTCTACTGCTATTAGACTCAACCATTGAGTTCTTAAATTAGTGTTTTTTTGTTTTTTAGTTCTGGAAGTTCTATTTGGTTGTTTTTATAGTTTTTCATTCTCTGTCTAAATCCTCAATTTTGTGCTTCATGGAATTGAACTTATTAAGCATATTGACTTTAAGGTCTGTGTCTGATAACTTTTTAATAAGTTTCTAACGTCTCTTGGGTTTTGGTCATTTGTGTTTGTCTAATGAATGCCTACTTTATTTTATTTATTTATTTTGTCTTTTTTTTTTTTTTGCTATTTCTTGGGCTGCTCCCACGGCATGTGGAGGTTCCCAGCTAGGGGTCCAATCAGAGCTGTAGCCACTGGCCTACGCCAGAGCCACAGCAACGCGGGATCCGAGCCGCGTCTGCAACCCACACCACAGCTCACGGCAACATGGGATCATCAACCCTCAACCCACTGAGCAAGAGCAGGGACCGAACCCGCAACCTCATGGTTCCTAGTCGGATTCGTTAACCACTGTGCCACGACAGGAACTCCCCTAGTTTATTTTAATATGTGCCAGAAATTGTATATGAAAAGTTGTAGAGAGGCGTTCCTATTGTGGCTCAGTGGTTAACGAATCCGATTAGGAACCATGAGGTTGTGGGTTCGGTCCCTGCCCTTGCTCAGTGGGTTAAGGATCCGGTGTTGCCGTGAGCTGTGGTGTGGGTTGCAGACGCGGCTTGGATCCCACGTTGCTGTGGCTCTGGCGTAGGCCGGCGGCTACAGCTCTGAATCAACCCCTAGCCTGGGAATTGCCATATGCCATGGGAGCGGCCCAAGAAATGGCAAAAAGACAAAAAAAAAAAGGTGTAGAGATAATTTGTGGGCTGGGATGATATACTTTTCTTCCAGGGAACAATTATATGTGTTTCTGGCAGAGGCGTTTTTATGTGCTTGTGGTGGGGAGTGGAGGAGGGTGACTGACAACATCAGTTCAGTCCACCTTGTTGGATGCTTTCCTGAGATTTTAAACTTGTGTCTGTCATGGCACAGTGCATTGAGCTATTTGCCTCCTTCACTCGCAAGACAAGGATATCCTGTGATGGGGTCTTGAAAGTACAGCTAGAGCAGTCATTCAGATGTTTGAAAAATTGTATTTGAAATAGATTTACAAGGAGCCAGAAAGCTTTTTTTTTTTTTTTTTTTTGCTTTTTAGGGCCAAACCCAGGGCATATGAAGTTTCCAGGCTAGGGGTCCAATCCAAGCTGCAGCTGCTGGCCTATGCCACAGCCACAGCATCACTGTGGAATCTGAGCTGTGTTTGTGACCTACACCACAGCTCACAGCAACTCCAGGTACCTAGCCCACTGAGCAAGGCCAGGGATCAAATCCACATCCTCGTGGATACTAGTCGGGTTCATTACCACTAAGCCACAACAGGAACTCCTGGAAAGCTTTTATGCTAGGTGAAAATTAAGATCTTTACCTTGTTATAGACCATTTGATGAAAATGGATTTTATTTGTTAGAAATTTTTTTGAAAAATGTAAGATATACAGAAAAATTTTAAGAAATTACAGTGTATTTTCATACTCTCTTCACCTAAATTCGTACATTGTTCTCTCTTGGTCACATTGCTTTACTTCTATCTGTGCGAATCACATACTATATAATAGAATAATACATGATCTCTTACTTTGTTACCCCCCTCATAAGCTCTTTTTTCTTTTTCTTTCTTTCTTTTTTTTTTAATGGCCGCACATGTGGCATATGGAAGTTCCTGAGCCAGGGATTGAATTCCAGCTGCAGATTCAATATATGCTGGCTCCTTTAACCCACTGTGCTGGGCCGGGTATTGAACTTGGGCCTCCTCAGTCTAGAGCCTCTGCAGTCAGATTCTTAACCCACTACAGGGAAACTTCCTCCCCAGACACACTGGAGAAAAGTTACTACTATTTTATTAAAAAAGTAACTTTTCAGAGAAAATTATCTCTTAAGAACAAGAGCATTGACCAAATTGTAATTATATCAAATTCAGGAAATTTAACACTGATAACAATACTGTTACATAGCAGACAGTCAGTATTTAGATGTTACCAAATTGTTTTGTCCTTTATACCAACTTCTTTGTTTCTGTTTGTCTTGTTTCCTTTTGACTGCTGGGAGCCACTGCTTGATGTGTTGTGGGATCTCAGTTGCTAGACCAGGGCTTGAACCCAGGCTGCAGCAATAAGTGCCAAGTCCTAACCACTTAACCACCAGGCAACTCTTGCAAGTTTTTTTTAAAGTCCAGGGGCAAGCATTACATTTAATAGTCACACCTCTTTTATTGCCCTTGTTCTAAAACAGCTTTTTTTGTTGTTGTTTTTTTTTAAGCCTCACCCACGCTATGTGGAATTTCCTGGGCCAGGGATTGAACCCATGCTACAGTTGTGGCCTGTGCCACAGCCACAACAATGCCAGATCCTTATCCCGCGCTCCACAGGGAACTTCCTAAAACAGTTCTTAAGACTTTTCTTCTCATCAGGTTGATATTTTTGAAGAGTAAAAGCCGATTATTATGTAAAAATGTCCTGTCTTCCAATATAGGCTCATCTCATTGTTTTTTCATTATTAGATTTGAGTTATATGGATTTAAGAGAAATCTACATGATAGTCATTCTCACTACATCACATCTAGAGGATGTAATGTCAGTTTTTCAGTTGGTATATTTCTTTGATTATGTCCACCTGACTTTTCTTTGTAATTAATAAGTCATCTGCAGAAAGACTGTAAATATACCGTTTGCCAACAAATTTTCATCTGGTAGTTTTATCATCCGTTGGTATTTGCTTGAATCAGTTATTCCTATAATGGCTGCAAAATGATAATTTTTCTAAAACTGTCAGTTTTAATTTCAGTGTTCTCCAGACCTACATATTGCATGATAAATACGAGTTTAAAAATATGTTACGGGTATAAGGTGTTATTTAAATTTTTATCGGTCTTGAAAGTGATGTTTGAGCATTTGTCAGCATATTTTTTTTTAATCGCAGGCAAAATATCTTATTATCTCTAATAGTTTTCAGGTTACTATTTTGTGTTAGTGTGAATGGAAATAGGCGTTAAACAAATACGGAAGTAATGTTGTTAATATGCCAGGTGCTGTTATTCAGAACAACTGAATTTGGTTAATAACATTCTTCCTTAAAATAAATCAAGGAAATTTTTTTTGTCTTTTTTTTTGCTATTTCTTGGGCCGCCCCTGCGGCATGTGGAGGTTTCCCAGGCTAGGGGTCGAATTGGAGCCATAGCCACCGGCCTACGCCAGAGCCACAGCAACGCAGGATCCGAGCCGTGTCTGCAACCTACACCACAGCTCACGGCAACGCCGGATCATTAACCCACTGAGCAAGGACAGGGACCGAACCCGCAACCTCATGGTTCCTAGTTGGATTCGTTAACCACTGCGCCACAGCGGGAACTCCTAAATCAAGGAAATTTTTAACTCTTCAGTATTAGGTTAGTTCCATATATAAATGTGCTTTTCAAAAAAACTAAGGTTGTCTGTAAGAGAGTTAAAAGACAAGCTATAGAATTGGAGAAAGTATTTGCAAAAAACATACTTTTTTTAAAAGACACATCTTTTTTTTTTTTTTTTTGGCCATGCAGCATATGGAAGTTCCTAGGCCATAGCAGCAACCAGAGCCATTACAGTGACAACACCAGATCCTCAACAACAAGATAACTCCTTTTTACTTATTTATTTATTTACGTTTTGTTTTAGGGCCGCACTTGTGGCATATGGAAGTTCTTGGACTAGGCGTCAAATCAGAGCTGCAGCTGCTGGCCTACACCACAGCAACAGCAACATGGGATCCAAGCCAAGTCTGCAACCTGTGCTACAGCTCATGACACTTCCAGATCCTTAGGCCACTAAGCAAGGCCGGGGTTGAACCTGCATTGGGTTCATAACCCGCTGAGCCACAATGAGAACTCCCCTTTAATTTATCTTTTATTGACATATAATTGATTTACAGTGTTGTGTTAGTTTCTACTGTACAGCACACTGATTCAGTTATATACACATAGACATTCTTTTTTACATTCTTTTCCATTATGGTTTATCCCAGGGTATTGAATATAGGTCCTTATGCTATACAGAAGGATTTTATTTATCCTATATGTAGTAATTTGCATCTACTAACCCCAAACTCTTTATCCATCTCTCACCCACTCCCTTCCCCCTCAACAACCACAAGTCTGTTTTCTATGTCTGTGAGTCTGTTTCTGTTTTGTAGATAGGTTCATTTGTGCCATATATTAGATTCCACATATAAGTAATATCATATTTTACTTAGTACTTTACTAAGTACTTTACTTAGTATGATAATCTCTAGTTGTAAGTATCTATATTGCTGTGAATTAGTTTTATTCATTCCTTTTTTGGCCACGCTTGAGGCATGTGGAAGTTAAGAGACCAGGGATTGAACCCAAGCCACTGCAGTGACAACACTGGATCCTTAACCCACTATCCCACAAGAGAATTCCTATTTCATTCTTTCTTATGGCTGAGTAGTATTCCATTGTATATATGTACCACATCTTTATTCATTCATCTGTCCATGGGCATTTAGGTTGTTTTCATGTCTTGGCTATTGTGAATAGTGCTGCTATGAACATAGGGGTGCATGTATCTTTTTGAATTATAGTTTTATCCGGATGTAGACCCAGGAGTGGGATTGCTGGATCATATGATAATTCTATTTTACTGCTTTCCATAGTGGCTGCACCAACTTACATTCCCACCAACATTGTAGGAGAGCTCCCTTTTCTCCACGCCCTCTCCAGCGTTTATTTCTAGACTTTTTAATGATGGACATTCTGACTGGTGTGAGGTGGTACCTCATTGTAGTTTTGATTGGTATTTCTCTAATAATTAGCAGAGTTGAGCATCTTTTCATGTACGCATCTGTATGTCTTTGGAGAAATGTCTATTTGGGTCTTCGGCCCATTTCTTAATTGGGTTATTTGTTTTTTTGTTGTTGTTGTTGAGTTGTATGAGTTCTTTGTATGTTTTGGAGATTAAGCCTTTGTCAGTTGCATTGTTTGCAGTTATTCTCTCCCATTCCGTTGGTTGTCTTCACTTTTTTTTATGATTTCCTTTGCTATGCAAAAGCTTGTAACTTTGATTAGGTCCCATTTTTTAAAATTTTTGTTTCTATTTCTGTTGCCTTGGGAGACTGAACTAAGAAAACAATGCTGCAGTTTATGTCAGAGAATGTTTTGCCTATGATCTTTTCTAGGAGTTTTATGGTATCTTTTTTTTTTTTTTGTCTTTTTGCTATTTCTTTGGGCCACTCCCGTGGCATATGGAGGTTCCCAGGCTAGGGGTCGAATCGGAGCTGTAGCTGCCAGCCTCCGCCAGAGCCACAGCAACGCAGGATCTGAGCCGCGTCTGCAACCTACACCACAGCTCACAGCAACACCGGATCCTTAACCCACTGAGCAAGGGCAGGGACCGAACCCGCAACCTCATGGTTCCTAGTTGGGTTCATTAACCACTCCGCCACGACGGGAACTCCTATGGTATCTTGTGTTATATTTAAGTCTTTGAGTCTTTTCTTTTCTTTTTCTTTTTAGGGCTGTACCTGCGGCACATGGAGGTTGCCAGGCTAGGGGTAAAATTGGAGCTACAGCTGCTGGCCTGTGCCACAGCAACGCGGGATCCAAGCTGCATTTGTGACCTACATCACAGCTCATGGCAATGCCAGATCCCCAAGCCACTGATTGAGGCCAGGGATTGAACCCGAAACCATGGTTACTAGTTGGATTCATTTCCACTGTGCCACAACAGGAACTCCAAGATACATCTTTTAAGATAACAATGAACTGCCATCTTGCACCTGTTAGAATGGCCAAAATCCCAAAACACTGAAAATACCAAATGCTGGAGAAACCTTGAAGCAACCTGAATTAAAATACATTGGTGGTGGGAATGCAAAACTGTTCAGCCACTTTGGAAGACAGTTTAATGGTTTCTTGTAAAATAAACACAACTCTTACCAAGTGATCAAACAATTGCACTCCTTGTTTCTTTGTTGTTATTGCTGTTTTTGGCCACGCCCTCAACATGCAGAAGTGCCTGGGCTAGAAATTCAACTTGAGAGCTATAGCACTGTCAATGCCAGATCCTTAATCCATTGAACCACAGGGGGACTCCTTTTTAAAAACTTATGTATGTATGGGAGTTCCCATCGTGGTGCAGTGGTTAACGAATCCGACTAGGAACTATGAGGTTTCGGGTTGGATCCCTGGCCTTGTTCAGTGGGTTAAGGATCCAGCGTTGCCATGAGCTGTGGTGTAGGTTGCAGATGTGGCTTGGATCCCACGTTGCTGTGGCTGTGGCATAGCTCTGGTTGGACCCCTAGGCTGGGAACCTCCACATGCTGTGGGAAGCGGCCCTAGAAAAGGCAAAAAGACAAAAACAACAACAACAAAAAAATCCCCAAGAAAACAAAATAGTTATGTATGTATGCATGTATGTATTGCACTCCTTGTTTTACCCAGAGGAGTTGGAAACTTGTTTTCAGCAGGAGATTGGAGGCTTCTCTGGAGAAATTCAGTATCCTTGGAAAAACCTCAGTATATTGACATTTAAAGTCTTTCCGTACGAAAAAAGGGTGTGTCAGGACCCAGATTGTTCCCAGTGACTTTCTGTGAGTCCTACCAGGTTATTTGCCTCACTCACATATCCCCCTGAGTTTCTATCTTTTTGGTGCCTCATGCTCAGATGTGAATGGGACAGCCAAAGATCACCAGTCACTTGATGAAAGGCTCCATTGTGGTTGCCAGTGTTTTTCAAGCCTAGTGAAAAAGGGGGCTTTAGAGGTGGGAGAAGGGCTGTCTTATTTAGACTTTGATAACCAAAGTCCAGCATGTTTTTGATTCAGTGTTTCAAAAAAATTAACATCTAGTCTTTTTGCTTTTTCGTTTTCTTTTTTTTTTCTTTTGACTGTTCTGGGCTAGGGATCAGATCCAAGCCACAGTTGCGACCTATGCCACAACTGTGGCAACATGGGATCCTTAACTCACTTTTCTGGGCCAGGGATGGAGCCTGCTTCCCAGTGCTCCAGAGATGCCACTGATCCCATTGTGCCACATTGGAAACTCTTATTTTTCTTACTTTATGAGGTTGAGTTAATTTACAATATTATACTGATTTCAGGTGTGCACCATAGTGATTCATAATTTTTACAGGTGTTCTCATTGTGGCTCAGTGTGTTAAGAACCTGACACAATGTCTGTGAGGATGCAGCTTCAATCCCTGGCCTCACTCAGTGGGTTAAGGATCTTGCGATGCCATGAGCTGTGGTGTAGGTTGCACACGTGGCTTGGATCTGGTGTTGCTGTGGCTGTGGTGTAGATCAGCAGCTGCAGCTCCAGTTTCACCCCTAACCTGGGAATTTCCATATGTCCCAGGTGTCCCAAAAAAAGAAAAACAATTGCATAAATTATAGTCCATTTATATCTATTCTATAATACTGGCTATGTTTCCTGTGTTGTATATCCTTGTAGCTTATTGATTGACTGTTGGTCAACAACCTTTAGTAGCTTATTTGTTCTATACATAGTAGTTTCTACGCTTAATCCTCAAGTTCCATCTTGTCCCTCCCACTTCCCTTTCCCAGCTGATAACCACTAGTTTGTTCTCTGTATCTATGAGTCTGTTTCTGTTTTGTTATATTCATTCATTTGTCCTGTTTTTTAGATTCTACATATAAATGATAACATGCAGTATATATCTACATATAAATGATAACATGCAGTATATATCTTTCTCTGACTTATGTCACTAGCATAATACCCTCCATGTTGTTGCAAATGGCAACTGTTCATTCTCTTTTATGACTGAGTAGTATTCCATTGTATATATATTTACCATGCTGGTGGTGGAGAGAGAATTCCAAAATGGTCTGGTTTGCCATCAGTGCCCATGTGGTAGAATAAACTCCTAAAAATGGCTGTTGCAAGTGTCTGTGTCCCCAGGATGAGCTCCATTTGCTTCTTGCCTCTCCAGGAGAGTCTTCGAGATCAACAGGGAGTTCTACTGTGGCACAGGGGTTAAGGATACAGTGTTGTCTTAGCGGCAACACAGGTTCAATCCCTGGCCCAGCATAGTGGGTTAAGGACCCAGCGTCGCTGCAGCTGTGGCATAGGTTGCAGCTGCATCTTGGATCTGATCCCTGGCCCAGGAACTTTCATGTGCTGTGGGTGCCCCCCCCCAAAAAAAAAGATCAGCAGGTGGTTCTGACCCAGGCTCCTTTGAAAATTACTGTTCTGCCTTAAGGGTCCCAACATGTGAGATTTTGTGTGCGCCCTTTAAGAAACTCCATTCTATTTCCCACAGTCTTATGGGGCTCCCAAGAGTAAGCCCCATAGGTCATCAAAAGCCAAATGTTCTGGGGGCTCCTCCTGGTGCAGGACCCTTAGACTGGGTAGTTCTGTGTGGGGTTCAGACCCCTCCTCCTTGGGGAGAACCTCTGCAATAGTAATTATTTTTCTGTTTGTAGGTCACCTACCTGGGAGCATATGTTTTGACTATACTGGGACTTCCTACTCCTACCATCTCATTATGGTTCCTTTATATCTTCAGTTGTAGTTTGGTAGCTTCTGGTCTTTTTCATCAATAGTTGTTCTATAAATAATTATAATTTTGGACAAAAAGAAAAAAAAAGGAGTTCCCTTCATGGCTCAGTGGTTAACAAATCCGACTAGGAGCCTGGCCTTGCTCAGTGGGTTAAGGGTCTGGCGTTGCTGTGAGCTGTGGTGTAGGTTGCAGACATGGTTCGTATCTGGCATGGCTGTGGCTGTGGCTGTGGCCTGTGGCTACAGCTCCAATTAGACCTCTAGCCTGGGAACCTCCGTATGCCGCAGGTGTGGCCCTGGAAAAGACAAAAAAAAAAATTATAATTTTGGTGTGCCTGTGAGAGGATGAGCTCAGGGTCTTCCTACTACTCTGCCATCTTGGGGACTCCCAATGTCCATTCTTCTGACCTTAGGGAGGAAGGGCAGTTCTGGCATGAGTAGGGTCATGGAGTGGGTGTAGGGCTTAGAATGGGGTGTAACTGCCTCGTTTGTGGCTCTTCAAATATCCCTCTTGTTTTCATCCCCACCCTGCTTTAGGAGTTCCCTATTGACTCTAGTTCCTTAGCCTTTCTTAGGTTCTTAGTTCAGATGAGCTTTGTTGAGGGTTTCTCCCACTGCCAGCCTAGATATCAGCTCTGCTCAGCTTAGTCAGTTATCTATACCTTGGACTTTCAGCCTTCCAGAACTTTGATGTTGTTATCTCTGCATTGTTGTTGTCTCTTTGTTATCTGTGTGTGTGAGCTTTTTAAGTTCCTCCACTCCTTTTTTAGGAATGAGCAGAAGTGAATGTAGACATTGAAACCTTTATTATTAACCAGTCTGTTCACTTTTCTTCCACAAAATCGGGGTGACATTTTTCATTGTTATTTCTTCTTCTGGGTTTATTTATAGCTTTTATATTTGCTTTTTATTGAGGATTGGGAAAAGAATTGAGATAAATGGTTTTTATCTAGGTAGAACACCTTTTTTATTTTTATTATTTTTTAATTAAAATTTTTTTTCACTTGTGATGGAACATGATGGAGGATAATGTGAAAATAATGTATATTTATGTATAACTGGGTTACTTTTCTGTAAATCAGAAATTGACAGAACATTGTAAATTAACTATAATAAATTAAAATTTTTAATGGCTGCGCCTGTAGCATAAGGCAGTTCCCAGGCTAGGGGTCGAATTGGAGCTGCAGCTGCTGGCCTATGCCACAATGCCAGATTTGAGCTGCATCTTGCAGCAACATTGGATCCTTAACCCATTGAGCAAGGCCAGAGATCAAACCCGCATCCTCATGGATACTAGTCGGGTTCTAACCTGCTGAGCCACAGCAGGAACTCATGAGAACACATATTTTTTAAAAAAATTTTTTATTACTCAATGAATTTTATTACATTTATAGTTGTACAAGAGAACTCATATTTTTTAAATTTAAAATTAGCATTTCAGGAGTTCCCGTCGTGGCGCAGTGGTTAACGAATCCGACTAGGAACCATGAGGTTGCGGGTTCGGTCCCTGCCCTTGCTCAGTGGGTTAATGATCCGGTGTTGCCGTGAGCTGTGGTGTAGGTTGCAGACGCGGCTCGGATCCCGCGTTGCTGTGGCTCTGGTGTAGGCCAGTGGCTATGGCTCCGATTTGACCCCTAGCCTGGGAACCTCCATATGCCACGGGAGTGGCCCAAGAAACAGCAAAAAGACAAAAAAATAAAATAAAATAAAATAAAAAAATAAATAAAATTAGCATTTCAGTATGAAAGTAAGTAAAAGATCTAGAAAACCTGCCTCTCCAGATTAAGTGTACTTTACATGATTTTATCATTTGCACTTGAGCATTTGCACTTGTAGAATCTTCTGTCTAGTACTTAAATGTTGGTGATTATCAGAGTTCTTGTTTGGCTCAGGGGTAACAAATCCAACTAGATCCATGAGGACGCAGGTTTGATCCCTGGCTTCACTCAGTGGGTTAAGGATCTGGTGGTGCCATGAGCTGTGGGGTAGGTCGCAGATGTGGCTCAGATCATGCGTTGCTGTGGCTGTGGGGTAGGCTGGCAGCAGTAGTTCTGATTTGACCCCTAGCCTGGAAACTTCCATATGCCCCACCTGCGGCCTTAAAAAAGACATAAATAAATGTTGGTGATTGGTGATTATTTACATCTATTATGTAACAATGGGAAAGTTTATTATTAAAAAAATTTTTTTTTGCTTTTTTTTTTTTAGGGCCACACCCACGGCATATAGAGGTTCCCAGGCTAGGGGTCTAATCGGAGCTACAGCTGCTGGCCTATGCCACAGCCACAGCAATGCCAGAGATCCGAGCCGCATCTGCAATCTGCACCCACAGCTCACAGCAATGCTGTGATCGAGGCCACTGTTCGAGGCCAGGGATCCAACCCAAAACCTCATGATTCCTAGTCAGATTTGTTTCCGTTGCACCACGACGGGAACTCCTATTTATTATTTTTAATAGCTTCTTTTTTTGTATATGTTAAAATGCAAGTAGCATAAGATTTGTCATCTTTACCATTTTCGAGGGTACAGTTCAGTGGTATTAAATATATTACACTGTTGTGCAGCCATCACCACCATTCATCCTCATAACTTTTCATCTTGTAAAACTGAGACTCTGCTTATTAAGCAATAACTCCCCATTCTCTTCCCCCACTCCCAGCTCCAGGCAGCCACTGTTATGCTTTCTGTTTCTATGATTTTTCACTACTCTAAGTACCTCATATTAGTGGAATCATATAATATTTGGCTTTTCACTATTAGTTTATTTCACTTAGTGTAATGTGCTGAAGTTTCATCCATGTTGTAGCATGAATTTCCTTCCTTTTTAAGGGTAATTAATATTTCCTGTATATGCCACATTTTGCTAATCTGTTATATTTTCAGATAAATGTTTAAAAAATCCTAGTACGGAACAAATCTGCACATGTTCTAAACACTTTGAGAATCTGACAGAGTTATTATTATGAACTTCTGTTAATGAAAATGATCTGTAGAAAATGTTGCTAAATTGAAATTGCTGTTCAAGGTCCAGTAAATAGTTTTTGTTTGTTGTTAAATGTCTTAAGCCTGGAAGAAAGGCCTTAATTAAGTGAGGGATTTGTCAGACAAGAAAAGCTGCAAGTGGCAAGTCTGGGGAAATAGATGTTGATAATGCTTAAAGGGACTGCAATATTTGTGGGAGCATTCTGATTTATAAATATATTTTTGACTTAAACCATTTTAGAAAAGATGACACATGATAAATTTAATCAAATGTATGTGGGTGGGAAGCTCATAGAACTTTTTGTAAATCTCCAAAAAGTATATACGTAGTAATCTAGTTATGTCCCTAGGGAAAATAATAATAATAATAATAATAATAAAGGAGGTAATAAGTAGTTCTGATGAACTTCCTTATTCAGCATATTAACAAGAAAGGGACAAGAAATTTGAATGCTTGCAGAAGAGTTTGCTACGTAACTGAGACTAGAATGCTGAGAGGTAAAATGGTCTTGACAAATGAAGTGCTAACCTAAAAACCCTACTTTGCCTTAGTCTCCAAGCAGCTGAACTATTTTCTTAAAACCTATCCCATCAAGCATCTCCACCCTTAATGTAGACAGTTGTCTTGCCAATTATAACATGTTGGTGACAATGACTAGTAGGGCACTGGTCTGTAAAGTCTGAGGAAAAGAAAGTCACACGTATGCACTGTCAGCCAAAAGGCTCTTTCAAGACTGGCAGATTTCCAACATGCTTGACCCTGAGATAGAGAAGGGTATATGAAGCTAATTGTAGGATGATATGATTCTGGTTTGTCAAAATGTTCTCCTTTTAGGAAAGGCAACATGTTTTGTTAATCACTTGATGCTTCCTTTCTGTCTGCTTGGCAGTTTTATTTCTCAATTAGTAATTTGGATTTATGGTATATAAACTGTCTCTTGTAACTGAAATCCCCCAAACCTTGACTGAACTGATAAAATTAGTTTCCTGAGCATGTACATCCTAAGGACTAGATTCTGACCAGGATCACTATTTAATTGCTAGTTTCGGAGTTCCCGTCGTGGTGCAGTGGTTAACGAATCTGACTAGGAACCATGAGGTTGCGGGTTCGGTCCCTGCCCTTGCTCAGTGGGTGAACGATCCAGCGTTGCCGTGAGCTGTGGTGTAGGTTGCAGACGCGGCTCGGATCCCGTGTTGCTGTGGCTCTGGCGTAGGCCGGTGGCTACAGCTCCGATTCAACCCCTAGCCTGGGAACCTCCATATGCCGCGGGAGCAGCCCAAGAAATAGCAACAACAACAACAATAACAACAACAAAAAGACAAAAAAAAAAGTAATTGCTAGTTTCAGGGACCAAGATCTTTCTGAAAGTACCTCTGATTACCTTTTCAAAATCATTTCACGTATTTTCCCTACTGACTTTTCACGTGGAAACTAGGTTAGACTGAAGAGTTTGCCCAAAATTCTGGCACAGAGGAGGAATATAATGACATAATACTTTATTAGTCTTTCAGTGGTTTACCTGAGGTTTACAGTATAATCTAGAAGGTGTTGGAAAAGAAACTTTTCCTGTACCCTCTTAGGTTCAGTTTATGGAGGCCTACAAATTAAAAGACAGATTTATTTATTTACTCATGTATGAATATATGTATTTTTTGGCCATGCCCTCGGCATGTGGGAGGTTCCCAGGCCAGGGACTGAACCCATGCCACAGCAGCAATTGGAGCTGCTGCAGTAACAATGCCAGGTTCTTAACCCTCTGCGCTATAAGAGGATTCCAAGACAGTTTATTAGTGACTGCGAAGTGTATACCATGGGAGTGTCTAGGGATGAATTGCTCAAAGAAGTGGTAAAAATTTGGGACTTATATGCCTAACTTAGTAGGCGAAAAAGAGAAAGCGCTTTTATGGGAAGAACGAATGACTTTAGGAAAGACAAATGGGTCTTTAGGAGAACAAATGGGGATAAGAAAGTTTGTGATAAAATTCGCTTGTGTGGTACAAATGCCCTTTCCCTCTTCTTCATGGCCATGAACTTCCCCAGAAGAGGGATTTATATTAGGTATGTTAGGTCTACTCTTTTGTTTGTTTGGTTGGTTGGTTTTTGTTTTTGCTTTTGTTTTGGTCTTTTGTCTTTTTAGGGCCACTTGAGGCATATGGAAGTTCCCAGGCTAGGGATCCAATCAGAACTACAGCTGCCACCCTAAGCTATGCCAGATCCAAGCCGCGTGTTTGACCTACACCACAGCTCATGGCAACACCGGATCCTTAACCCACTGAGCAAGACCAGAAACCTAACCGGAGTCCTCATGGGTACTAGTTGGGTTTGTTAACCACTGAGCCACGGCAGGAACTCCATATTAGGTTTGCTCTTGGTCTCACGCCTGAGAGTAGACGTCAACCTGAAATGGGAATTTATGGCAGTCCTCATTTCTCAGAAGTTTCTGCTTTTAGTCAGATAAGGAAGCTCTGAGAAGGTTTCTTTTCTACATCTGTTGAATCGCAAATGTCTTCAGCTTAAAATAATCTTTATGCCAAGTGGCATATTTTAGAATGGCATAGCCTGATCATCCTCTTCAAAGGTAAAGCAACTAACTATGTGAGTCTCTTCCAGATAAGAAATGAGACTTGGATCAAGGTGGTATCTATGGAAATGAAAATGTTGTAAATATAAAAGATTTTGTATAAACAAAATTTGAAGGAGTTAGTAATTGACTAGTGTAGTAAATGGCAGAAAAAGTAAAAAAAAATGCAGTTGTAGGTCTCTTTTTAATGTTTATACCAAATTTCCCTTTATATTCCTTGGAGAACTCAAAAAGAATTTTGCAAAGAGCGAAGCAAAGGTAAATATATTACGTTTATAGTGTAAAGGCCGAATTAACTGCTTGATAGATAACCTAAGCCTAAAGCAACAATAAGCTCTGATGCCTGAGAGAGAACTTTCTCTCTGTGGAGACCACCCCTTTTGGCTCAATAACTAACTCTAGTTACATAATCCTTTTAATGATTCCAGTGGTACAGAAAGTCACAAGAGTCATTGTGCCATTATCATGTTTGCTTGGCAGATGCTCTGGTGGTGGGAGCACAATTCCCCACTTCAGTGTAGAATTAGGGGCAGCACACTCCTCCAGCACTATTCTTATCTCAGATTTGTTGCTGTGTTACTGCAGGGCCTTGAGCTGTTTAACCCTTTAAAAGGTCTTTTTATTTTTACTTTAATATTTGTTAGTGCTCTTTTTAACCAAAATTAGGGAGGTCTGAAGGAGGTGTACAGGTCAAGCATATTGTTTGCTGGGCCCTCAAAGATGAGTCCTTTGTAATTTGGACTGGTGGATTCTCCTGTGGCATCCCATCAGTTCTCAAAGGTGTTTTATTTCTTCTTCATTGGTTTCTTCCTCTTTCCTATATATTTGCCCCAATATTCCTATCCTGCAGGGAAAAATCCTTTTGACAAAACAGCTTGACATCTTTTCCTAACGTCTCAGAAGTAGCTGAATTGCTTATTACCACTCTAAGAAACTCTCCTCTCAAAGGTCGTAAGCAACACAATGCCAAGTCCAGTGGCCTTTTCCTCTTACGAATGAAAGAATCCAGAATGTCACCCCAAAATATGCTCCTTTGACATCATAATTATCTTGAGCTTAAGGCAATTAAGAAGCAACAAATGCAAGAGAAGCTTTCTCTGCTCTCCTCTTTTCTGCCTAAAGACGGGATATAAATTCCCCTTTTACTGGAGACAGATTCTTATCAGACCTGGGAAGGCACTAGAAGAATCTGTAAACAAATCCACTCCTTTCTTAGTTTCTTCCCATAATTTAACCTTCCCGCAGTTTGTACCCTTGAATGCCTAAAACTCCTTTCCTTTGTCCTGTCATTTCTCTGCAAATTTATTGTTCTTTGTTGATGATCCCATATAAGCCACAGTTCCAAAGTTTTGCTCTTCCACAAGAACTTGTATTGTTAAACCAATCCTTCCCTCTTGATACTTTAATTTCCCTCAATTTCAGTGAAAACTGCTTGGATTATTTTGCCTCCTATTTTTCTGATTAGTTCTTGCATTTCTTTTTATGGTTCTTTATGTAGATGTTTTCCAAGATCATTATTTTGTTTTTCCTGCTATCTCCTTTGGTGATTTCATCTGCGGCTCTAGTTTTAATTTTTTATTCTTTTTTGAGATCTGTCTCCAACTTTAACCGCAGTCTTAACCTTTTCCATTAGTTTCAGACTTGGCATTTTTAGATGAATCCTCTGGTATTTCTAACTCAACCTATTAAATAAACTGAACTGATTGGCTAAAAATAGTGAACCTCAGTCCCTAACTTATACCACATGTAAAAATTAATTTTTGATGGATCATGAATCTAAATGTGAAAGGTAAACAATAATGTTTCTAGAAGAAAATGTTGGAGAATATTTTCATGACTTTGAGATCAGGAAAAAAAAAAAAATTTAACAGGACACAAAAAAGTGCTGAGGAGTTCCCGGCGTGGTGCAGTGGTTAACGAATCCGACTAGGAACCATGAGGTTGTGGGTTCGGTCCCTGCCCTTGCTCAGTGGGTTAACCATCCGGCGTTGCCGTGAGCTGTGGTGTAGGTTGCAGACGCGGCTCAGATCCAGCGTTGCTGTGGCTCTGGCGTAGGCCAGTGGCTGCAGCTCCGATTTGACTCCTAGCCTGGGAATCTCCAAATGCCGTGGGAGCGGCCAAAGAAATAGCAAAAAGACCAAAAAAAAAAAAAAAAGTGCTGACCGTCAAAGAAGAGGTTGATAAATTGGAGAAACCTCTGATCATCAGAAGTCTCAAAGACAATAATACTCAGCAATAAAAAGAAATGAACTATCAACACAGAATGTGAATAAATCTTAAGATAATTATGCTGAGTGAAAGAAGCCAAAGAGGAGTTCCCGTCGTGGCGCAGTGGTTAACGAATCCAACTAGGAACCATGAGGTTGTGGGTTCAATCCCTGGCCTTGCTCAGTGGGTTAAGGATCTAGCGTTGCTGTGAGCTGTGGTGTAGGTTGCAGACTCGGCTCGGATCCCAAGTTGCTGTAGCTCTGGCATAGACCGGTGGCTACAGCTCCGATTAGACCCCTAGCCTGGGAACCTCCAGGAAGTGGCCCTAGGAAAGGCAAAAAAGACCAAAAAAAAAAAAAAAAAGGAAGGCCAAAGAGTACATACTGTGTGATTTAATTTATATAAAACTCTAGAAATGCACATGGGGGAATTCTTGTCATGGCTCAGTGGAAAGAAATCTGACTAGTATCCATGAGGATGCAGGTTCGATCCCTGGTGGTGTTCAGTGAGTTAAGGATCCGGCGCTACCATGAGCTGTGATGTAGGTCGCAGATGCAGCTCGGGTCTGCTGTGGCTGTGGCTGTGGTGTGGGACAGCAGCTACTGTTCCTATTTGACCCCTAGCCTGGGAACCTCCATATGCCACAGGGGCAGCCCTAAAAAAATACCAAAAAAAAAAAAAAAAAGGAAAGAAATGCACATAGGGATCTTCAGTGCTAGAAAGCATATCCGAGGTTGCTTAGGTATGGGGGATTGGGGAGGGGCTGGAGGGAGGAATTACAAAAGAACATGAGAAAATTTTGAGGGAGTAATTGTTATGTTTACTATTTTGTAGTGATGTATTTAGTAATAAACACGTCAAATGTATCAAATCTTACACTTCTAATATGTTTATTGTTATGCTTCAATTAAAGCGGTATTTAATGAGGACGGAAAAACTACCCAAGTGGCAACAGGTGAAGGCCATTTATTCAGAGCTTGTCATAGCAGAGGAGTCAGCTCCCATCACTTGCCCTTGGTAGAGATGCAAAGGGCAGGTAGGCCACTAGGGAAGCTTTATAGTGGAAAAACGGAAGGAGGGCTTCAGGTATGTTCTGATTTGGGGCTGTTGACACAGGGAAGCTGTACGCAAATATAACTAGGGGCATCCTATGTGATTGGTTAGGGGTACATATTTCGCTTTCTCTGGTTGGTCCTAAGTTGGAATCAGGGATAAAAGTTAGGAAAGCTCTCAGTTAATCAAGTCCTGGCTATTTGGGGCCATTTTTCACAGGGTTCATCTTTTGACTGCCTGGGTTAGTTGCCAGTTAGTCTGACATCCTTGACTTGTTAGTGTAGATAGCAAGTTGGCTTCCTAGGCTAGATTTTTGCAGATTGTTGATCAGAGCTTTATTTTTATATATGTAGTCTGGCCATTGTCAATTAGTATTATTGTGACTGTCATGAAAAGAAACAAATTCCGCAAGAAAGGCAAGCTACAAACTGGGAGAAGATATTTGTAGTACATACCCAACAAAGTGCTTAATCCACTTTATATTTATTTTTTATTATTTTTAAAATGATTTTTATTTTTTCCATTATAATTGGTTTACCGTGTTCTGTCAGTTTTCTACTGTACAGCAAAGTGACCCAGTCACACAACATATATACATTCTTTTTCTCACATTGTCCTCCATCACGCTCCATCATAATTGACTAGTTATAGTTCCCTGTGCTAAACAGCAGGATCTCATTGCTTATCCTCTCCAAAGGCAATAGTTTACATCTTAACCCCAGATTCCCAGGCCATCCCACTCCCTTCCCCTCCTCTTTGGCAACCACAAGTCTGTTCTCCAAGTCTGTGAGTTTCTTTTCTGTGGAAAGGTTCATTTGTGCTGTATATTAGATTCCAGATATAAGTAATATCATATGGTATTTGTCTTTTTCTTACTTCACTTAGTATGAGAATCTCTAATTCCGTCCATGTTGATGCAAATGGCATTATTTTGTTCTTTTTTTGTGGCTGGGTAGTATTCCATTGTGTTTATATACCACTTCTTTTTAATCCATCATCTGTCGATGGACATTTATGTTGTTTCCATGTCTTGGCTATTGTGAATAGTGCTGCAGTGAACAGACCAGCGCATGTATCTTTTTCAAGGAAAGTTTTATCTGGATATATGCCCAAAAGTGGGATTGCTGGGTCATATGGTAGTTCTATGTATAGTTTTCTGAGGTACTGCCATGCTGTTTCCCATTGTGGTTATACCAATTTATATTCCCACCAACAGTGCAGGAGGGTTCTCTTTTTTCCACACCCCCTCTAGCATTTGCTATTTGTGGACTCATCAATGATGGCCATTCTGACTGGTGTGAGGTAGTACCTCATAGTAGTTTTGATTTGCATTTCTCTAATAATCAGTGTTGTTGAGCATTTTTTCATGTGCTTGTTGGTCATCTGTATATTTTCTTTGGAGAAATGTCTATTCAGGTCTTTTGCCCATTTTTCAGTTGGGTTGTTGGGTTTTTTTTTTTTTTTTGCTGTTGAGCTACACATATTATTTTTAAACTCCCTCAATTCAGTAAAAGATAAACTAACTTTTTTTTTTTTGTCTTTTTAGGGCCTCACCGTGGCATATGCAGGTTCCCAGGATAGGGGTCAAATTGGAGCTGCAGCTGCTGGCCTACACCACAGCTCACAGCAACTCCTGATCCTTAACCCACTGAGTGAGGCCAGGGAGCGAACCCACATCCTCATGGGATACTAGTTGGGTTCATTGACCACTGAACCATGATGGGAACTCCCAACCTAACTTTTTTAATGGGCAAGAGGTTTGAACTAGCACTTCATAAAAGAGGGTATGGCTAATAAACACAGAAAAGGAGCCCGTAGGGGAAAGGCAATCATCATTGCATCACTAATTTTATCATCAATCATTTGATACAGATTAAATGAGATTCCACCACACTCCTACTAGGAGGGCTAGAATTAAAGAATCATCAGTACCAACTTGTTGGTATAGGTGTGGAACAACAGGAGTTCTGATATACTGTTGGTGGCAGTGTAAATTGGTACAGGTCCTGGAACACTGTTTGGTGGTATCTTTCAACGCTGAACACAGGCTACCTTGGAAATACTACGGGTTGGTTCTAGACCACTGTAATAAAGCAAATCATGTGAATTTTTTTGTTTCCCTGTGTCATGTGAAAGTTGTGTTTACACAATGCTGTAGACTATTAAGACTGCAGTAGTGGAGTTCTTATTGTGGCTCAGCGGGTTAAGAATCCAACATAGTGTCCAGGAGGATAGAGGTTCATTCCCTGGCCTCACTTGGTGGATTAAAGATCCAGTGTTGCTGCACACTGCAGAGTAAGTCGCAGATGCAGCTTGGATCCAGTGTTGCTGTGGCTGCGGTGCAGGCTGGCAGGTGCAGTTCTGATTCAGCCCCTGGTCTGGGAACTTCTACTTGCCACAGATGCAGCGGTGTAAAAAGAAAAACTTTATTGCCAAAAAAAGTGGTATCATCTGAGCCTTCAGTGTATTTTAATCTTTTTGCTGGTGAAGGGTTTGAAATATTTCAAGAATTACCAAAATATGACACTGAGACACAAAGTGAACAAACGCTGTTTGAAAAATGCCACTTACTTGGCACAGAGCTGCACAAACCTTCAATTTGTTAAAAAAAAAAAAGGGGGGGGGGAGGCAATATCTGTGAATAATGAGATGCAGTAAAACAAGGTATGCCTGCTTATTTATGTTCTGTGACCCAACATCAACACTCCTAGCTTTACATCCAATAACAATGAGTATTCATGTCCACCAGAAAACTCATGTAAGAATGTAATAGCTAAAAGCAAGAAGTACCCCAAATGTTTATCAACGGAATTTATAAAGTGTGGTATATTCATAAAAAGGAGTGCTACATAGCAGTGACAAAGAATAAGCTGCTACATGCAGCATTATAAATGAATCTGACAGACATAATGTTGAATAAAGGAAGCTACACACAAAAAATAGTTATTACAGGAGTTCCTGTCATGGCTCAGTGGTTAACGAACCCAACTAATATCCTTGAGGATGAGGGTTCAATCCCTGGCCTCACTCAGTAGGTTAAGGATCTGGCATTGCGTGATCTGTGGTGTAGGTTGCAGACGTAGCTTGGATCCCAAGTTGCTGTGGCTATGACATAGGCCGGCCAGTAGCTGCAGCTCCTGTTCAACCCCTAGCCTGGGAACCAACATATGCCATGAGTGTGGCCCTAAAAAGACCAAAAAAAAAAAAAGAAGAAGAAGAAAAAAAAAAAACAGACAAAACTAATCTATGGTGATAGACGTCAGAATAATGGCTACTTTTTGGTTGGTTTATTGACCAAGGGGACACAGAGGAGCCTTCTGGATTGTTAGAAATGTTCTATAACTTGATCTGTTTTTTGTTTTTGTCTTTTTAGCGCAGCACCCTCAGCAAATGGAGATTCCCAGGCTAGGGGTCTAATCGGAGCTGTAGCTGCCACCTACACCTCAGCCAAAGCAACAGCAGATCGGAGCCGCGCCTGCAACCTATACCACAACTCACAGCAATGCCGGATCCTTAACCCACTGAGCGAGGCCAGGGATTGAACTTACAACCTGATGGTTCCTAGTTGGATTCGTTTCTGCTGCACCACGACGGAAACTCCTAAACTTGATCTGGATTGTCATTTTATGAGTGTATACATATAAAATGTTTTTTGAGGTCTACACTCAAGATTTGTGCATTCCAATTCATATGTTATACCTCAATAAGGAACAGTTTTTTTGTTTTTAGTATGTACTCATTATTTCCTGTTTCAGTGCTATCCTTTTGCTTACACCGTTCCTTAAAACTAGCTCTCTCTCTGGCTTTCTTTTGTTAGCTGAAACCCCATTAAGCTTTTTGCACCCAACCCTTAAATCCTGTCAGCTCTTCCTTTTTTTTTTTTTTTTTTGGCTGTGCCCATGGCATGTGAAAGTCAAGCCACAGCAGAGACAACACCAGGGAACTCCAAGCCAGGATTATTGCCGAAGACCTGATTGGTTTCCCTGCTTTCCATACTCAAAACTCTTCTACAATATGCCAGCAAAGCTATCTTTCTAAAGCACCATTTGAACTGTGTTACTTCCTCTCTTCAAAAGCTTCAAGAGTGCTCCCCTACTAGATACTAGATACAGATCAGACCATTGTTTTTAAGACTTTTCATGGTCTAGCCCCGACCAGCCATACACTACCACTGGAAAATTAGAATAAAATAATTCAAAATCCATTTTGCTCTCTGTTACTTACACACCTTTGTTCATAACTCTTCTCTCCCTAAATGCCTTTCTCATCATACCAGCCCCTTCCCAATCCATTGTAACCTGGGGGGTTTATGATGTACTTCATGAGATCCATGAACACCCACACCCTAATTATACAAATGTTTCCCTGTATGCATGCATTTTTTGCTTTTTTTTTGGAAAAAGGCTTGTTGTGTCTTTGGATTCTCAGAAGGGTCCATGCCCCCCCCCCCCCCGCCCCAAAGTTGAATTGTTCTAGTGGCCTTTTGAAGGAATGTATGTTAACTCATTTTATGATTTAGCAATATTTTTGTCTCATTAAAATTTAGTCCTCTATATGCTGGAGAATAAAATTTTTCTAAATAGATAAATTATATTTAAAGCTCAAGGTTTTAGATTCAGATAAAATGACTTGTCTCATCTATTTTTTTAGGTCCCTAGGTTTAGCTCTTTGTATGAAATTTATTTTCCTCAAAAGATAGTATCTTTTCTTTTTTTCACTCTGGTGTCTATAGTTAGGGGGAAGTTTTTTTTTTTTTGCTTACCACATGACTATTCATACAGCTAGTAGACAATACCATCTCTTTATGCTTTGTTGTAGCAATCCCCTTTAAAAGATATTAATCACATTTTTCAACACTTTCTTTTTTTTCTGTTTTAGATTCCTGTAGGCAATGGAAACTGATCTCAATTCCCAGGACAGAAAGGACCTGGACAAGTTCATTAAGTTTTTTGCCCTTAAGGTAACCTAGCCATTCTCTTGAGACTAGAACTGTTAGAAATAACTTCCGTGCTTCTCCCTTTTTGGAAATATAGCATAACAGCTTGCAGCTTGCCCATTTTAAGGGATACTTCTGTCTGTTGTAAACCAAACTGTGAAGTTTGGGGGCGGTACTGGGGGTGTAACTAAAAAGTAACTTCCAATTTTCCACAGCTACTTGTTCAAAAAAATTTTTTTGTAAGGCTGTTGGCAGAAATGTCAAACTTATTATGCCAGGTTATTGGCACAGTATGTTCCCTTGGGGTGGGAACAAAAATTGTGGACTGGAATGGACAGCATTTGGGGTATCTTTCCCTAAGCATCAATTACCTGTGAAATGTCTAAATTTCACTTATTGTTCCCTTCTGGATAAACAAGGGATTAAAACAGTATTTTGAATGCTTTAGAAGTTATATTTTCTTAAATCTAAAAATCTTTTCCACCTCTATTGCTCCTTTTTTCATCCATTTCTATGTAAGAAGAATCCAGGCAGGAGATTCTGGTTATAAAACTAGTTGGAAGACTTTTGCCATATGGGCCAAATGATATGAATAATTGTAGAGTCCTTGGTTTAAATCTACTATGATTACATAAGTATATGGCAGTGAATATTTAAACCTGTGGTTGGACTTGTTTCTTTGTGAGAGTCGGAGCCACCATGTGCAACTTTCTTTCTGCCATGTGAGAATATTAGAGATTCTAAGCCTCAAACTATAGTTTCTCTAATTGGTTGACACTATGCCCTCAGGAATATTTACAACATTATCTCTGTGCTATGTTTTTTTCTATCTGTTCTCACCCCCTCCCCCCAGGCCAGGGATTGAACCCACGCCACAGCAGTGACAACGCCAGATCCCTAACACACAGTTCTACAAGGAAACTCCTTTCTATCTGTTCTTGACCATTTAAAACTCTACCCTCTCTTGAAGTATAGTTCTGATCCTTGGCATCTTTTTAACCGTGTGTTGGTAAGGTTTTAACCCTGATCAGGCACTAAAATCAATTTGTTAAAACTTCGTCTTTGATTCTTTTGGTTTGTTTGCTTTTTTTAGACTGTCCAAGTGATTGTCCAGGCTCGACTTGGCGAAAAGATTTGTACTCGTTCATCTTCATCCCCAACGGGTTCAGATTGGGTAAAATTCCTGTTCTTTGCTAAGGGATATGCTATAGTACTTGTCACAAGGAATCACAGTGTAGTCATAAGTTATACTATTTATAGAATTACTAAATCATAACATTAAAATACATAATTTCATTTGATCCATTCACTTGGAAAATACATTCTTCATCAGATGTTAGTCCTGGGTGTATTCGGGTTTTGGCTTTCTGCTATGATAGGTGAGAAGCTTTTTCAGACTGAGTTTTGGGGCTTTCAGTCTGAGTTGGGGTATCTCTTATGGGGAAGGGAGAATGAATGAATGTCCTTAGAGCGCTGCCTCCATCACTCAGTATCCAGTCTTACTGCTTTATGTTTCCATAATGTTCCTTGTGAGTGTTTAACACAAAATTCCTTTTGTGTTCTAGTTCAATTTAGCAATCAAAGACATCCCAGAGGTTACACATGAAGCAAAGAAGGCACTGGCAGGGCAGTTGCCTGCTGTCGGGAGATCTATGTGTGTGGAGATCTCACTCAAGACTTCTGAGGTAAGGTTATGGCCAGGATGGTGTCTTAACTTGGTACTCAAAGCTCTTCACACTCCGGTTCCAACTCAGCCTTATGCCTGCCCCTTCCCTCTATGCTCTTCTCATCATTCTCTGTGGAGGTCATGGCTTTTGTATCTATTCTTCCAACCACTTGGAATAGACTCTTCACCCGCATCTGCATGTGTATCATCTGTATGTGCATGTTTCTACTTATCCTTCAAGACTCATGTGCTTCAGAAAACCTCCCTGTTCTAGTAGGAGAGGTAGTAACTACAGGCCTCCCTTATGCTTTGTTTATATTTGTTTCTAGAGTAAAACTTAGAAAGTTTTGCTTCTTAGAGTAAAACTGCTGTAATGAGATTTTTTAAATGTGTTTTTCCTCACTTTATTCCATGTTAGGATGAGGCAGACATTGTTTTTGTATATTTACTGTTTATTTCCGCTCTAGGGTTGTGAGGCTGCAGGGTATAATAAAAGGCAAATGAAGTCTGGAGCTGCAGAGACCCAAATTCAGATCCTAACTAAGTAGCTTTCACCAAATTACTTAACCTCACCTCCACCAATACCACCAAAGGAACAGGACACCTCACAGTCTTAGAGGGCTATGATATTTTCTCATTTAATTTTTATTTATAAAATGCTTTTTTTGTTTGTCTGTTTTTTAGGACCACACCAGCAGCATATGGAAGTTCCCAGGCTAGGGGTCGAATTGGAGTTTCAGTTGTCGACCACAGCCACAGCCACACCTAATCTGAGCTGCATATGCAACCTATGCGGCAGCTCACGGCAACGCTGCATCCTTAACTCACTGAGCGAGGCCAGGGACCGAACCTTCGTCCTCTGGGATACTAGTTAGATTCATTACCACTGAGCCACGACAGGAACTCCTAAAGTGCCTAACATAACATATGGTTGGCAATCACTACATGTTCCTATTCATACTTTACACTTTTATTCTTTTTTTTCCTCTCTTTTTACAGCCACACCTACAGCATATGGAAGTTCCTGGGCTAGGGTTTGAATCAGAGCTGTGGCTGTGGTCTACGCCACGGCCATGGCAACACTGGATGTGAGCTGCACCTGCAACCTGTTGCTGCAGCTTGTGGCAATGCTGGATCCTTAATCCACTGATCGAGGCCGGGGCTTTAACCCGAATCCTCACAGAGACAATGTCAGGTTCTTAACCTGCTGAGCCACAGTGGGAACACCCACATTTTTATTCTTGAGGTCAGCAGCTATGTCACATTTATCTGTGTATTTCTTCAGTTCTTTTTGAAATGAGGCAAGATATAAATAATCATCTTTGTGCCTGGCACAGTGCTTAGGATGGCACATAGAAGGCTCTCAATTTTGTTGACTGATGATGTCAGTACTTATTCCATGGAAACCGTAGCACCAAATAAAACAAAACTTTCTGTTCTTCTTTATTGAAGTGCCAATTTATACAATGAATTATTTTCCCTAGCGATCCACAGGGAGTCCAGAGCAATCCCTGGAAGAACTTTTTCCTCTCTGGGCATCTGTGAAATCTGACTCTAAACTGTTGTGATTGTCCTAGAGAAACTACACCAACTTGTCTTGGGTCATTCCTACTGACCAGTCATTCTTTGATTGGGAGGTGGGTGGGTAGGGATTCAAAATTCATCATGTCATTTAGAAATGATATTGTGATGAAGAGGATATATGTTAAGGATAGATACATATTTAAATTTGAGCTAGAACAAGTAAAAATTCTCTACTCCACAAACTAACCCAGGTTTATTCTCAAACCTAAAAGAAGGGCACTCTTACAACGGATTCGTAAAAAGGTTCCTTGTGCTCAAAAATATGTGACTATTCTTCTCACTAAGTGACACACAGGAGTTTTACAAGATTGAGGGATTCTGGCTTTAGTCTCTTCTTTTTCTTTCCCACCCACTAAACTAAGTCTGTTCAGAGTAACACATAAGAGAGACTGAACAGTTTGGCTAAATACATAAAATAGCTAAAAAGACTTTTAAGCAAGGAGTTTGTTAAAGTATTCCTTAACTGTGAATGTTACTTAAAATTATCCCCTGTAGAATAGGAGGAAAAGGAGTTCCTGTTGCGGCTCAGTGGTTAACGAATCCGACTAGGAACCATGAGGTCTCGTGTTCAATCCCTGGCCTTGCTCAGTGGGTTAAGGATCTGGCGTTGCCGTGAGCTGTGGTATAGGTCACAGACATGGCTCGGATCCCTAATTGCTGTGGCTTTGGTGTAGGCCGGCAGCTACATCTCCAATTGGACCCCTAGCCTGGGAACCTCCATATGCCGTGGGTGCAGCCCTAGAAGAGACAAAAAGACAAAAAGACAAAAAAAAAAGAATAGGAGGAAAAGACTCTCTCCATCATTTGAAGAGTTGATCTTTCTGAAGAGTAATTTAAGCGTAAAGTCTTAGAAGCATGAATATTCTTTGATCTAACAATTCTAATTTTGGAAATTTACCTTAAGAAACTAATTCAAAGTGCATACAAAATTTTAATCTCAAGGCTGTTTATCACAGTGTGATTTGTAGTAGTGAAAGTTTAGAAACAACCTGTATGTCCAAGTATGGGAGAACTGGTTGGATAAATGACTGTTATGTGATGGAATATTATGCAACCATTAAAAATAATGGCTTTAAGATTCTGGTTTGATAATAGCAAGTTTATTTTAATTACTTGATGAATTTTATTACATTTATAGTTGTACAACAATCATCACAACCAAATTTTATAGCACTTTCCATCCCAAACCCTCAGTGCATCCCCACCCCCCAACCTGTCTCATTTGGAAACCATAAGTTTTTCAAAGTCTGCGAGTCAGTATCTGTTCTGCAAAGAAGTTCATTGTGTCCTTTTTTTAGATTCCACATGTAAGTGATTGCATTTGATGTTGGTAGAGTTTTTAATTATACAGAAAATTCCATGTTGTATTTATTGATAAAAAAGTAAGTGATAAAGGTGTTATATACAGTATGATCTCACTTTTATTTAGAAAAATCACTGATTGGCTTATAAATTGATTTCTTTTGCTTGTCCATGCTTTTCAGCATTTTTATGATTGTATAGTGCTTTATAATAAGAAAGAAGATAATTAAAAACAGAACAAAACTGAAATATCTTTCGATTGTCCCATTTGCAGGGAGATTCCATGGAGTTAGAAATCTGGTGTCTGGAAATGAACGAGAAGTAAGTGCTCTGTCTCAGGGTCCCTGGTTGTGGAAGCTGAGGATAAAATGCACGATGTGATGTGAAAAGCAGGGCTTTGTTATCAGTCATAGAGGGTGTTCTGACTACTTAACAAAGCCAGTAGGTCTTTGCTACAGTTTGCTTCATGCTTGGCTTCCAGCCCAGGACAGAGATGACCTTCAGAGGGAGTGTCAGTCCAGAGAGATTCAAACCACAGGGAAAGAGGCAGAGAGAAAACTGAAAAGGCTTTGCTGTTTTCCCAGAGTACAGATAGTTCTCTGGTTAAATCCCTTGAGCTCTTGTAACATGACTACTCTGTTTTGTCTGTTTTCTGTGTGGCAGGCATCCAACAAGATTTCCCCTCACCACTCCTGTAGACATTCTGTGTTGGTCATGGGTTGGAAATGCATGTTATTTTCCCCCTCCAGTTTCTTCTTTCAGGGCAGATTAGCTTACTTCCTGACTGAAGCTTTAGTTTTCAAGAAGACTATATAGGAAAATTGAGGAAACAGGAACACATCAAAAGAAAAATCTGGGAGTTCCCGTCGTGGCTCAGCAGTTAACAAACCCAGTTAGCATCCATGAGGATGCAGGTTCGATCCCAGGCCCTGCTCAGTGGATTAAGGATCTGGTGTTGCTATGGCTGTGGTGTAGGCTGGCGGCTGTGGCTCCAATTGGACCCCTAACTGGGAACCTCCATATGCCGTGGGTGAGGCCCTAAAAAAGACAAAAAGACCAAAAAAAAGACAAGAAAAATCTTAGTTATAAATATGAGTGGTATGGGCATTATTTTTTTCTTTCTTTCTTTCTCTCTCTCTCTCTCTTTCTTTTTTTTTTTTTTTTTTTTTTTTTAAGGGCCGCACCTGTAGCACCTGGAGGTTCCAAGGCTAGGTGTCGAATAAGAGCTGCAGCTGCCTGCCTACACCACAGCTACAGTGATGCCAGATCTGAGCCACGTCTGCAACCTACACCACAGCTCACGGGCAACACCAGATCCTTAACCCACTGAGCGAGGCCAGGGATTGAACCTGCAACCTTATGGTTCCTGGTCGGATTTGTTTCCCCTGCACCATGGCGGAAACTCCCTATTTTTCTTTCTTAAATAGAAAGCAATCACCAGGTTATAGTCCAACATTTTAGTACCAAACTCTTTTCTCCTGTTAGATGTATAGAGGAAGAATACTTGTAAGATAGTACTTTGAAATTATGTTTGCACCTTCAGTGATACAATTGCAATAGTGAATTGCTGTTTTTAAGTATGTTGCTTTATTTCTTAGAAAGATCACTATTTTAAAGCTAGAAAAAATATATCAGGTACCTTTTGGTGCCCATCTGCCTTTGCCTGGTGCAAGAGAATGTGAAACTTTGGCTAACTTCAACAATCTGTTGATAAACTGACAAAGGACTCTAATTACAACTTTAGTTCACAACGTGTTTTAATAATAAATTTAGTTTTATGCAGTTCCAGCACTTAATTTGCAACTATCTCTTTTGACAGTAATATTCTGTGAAAGCCTATTTAGACTGCAAATCAGATTATATTCTATCAGAATTTATGAAAATACTGACAGATTTTTTTTAGTTTTTTTAATTGAAGTATAGTTGACTTACAATGTTGTGTTAATTTCTAGTGTACAGCAAAGTGATTGTTATATATTATTATTATTAATATATGTATATCTAATGCTAACAAATTAATCTCAGTCGCTAGATGGAGCATAACTAATATCTCTATTTGTTGCATTTCTGTTCTTTGTTTTGCATTAGTAGAGAATGCTGATAGTGTCTTTGCTCCTCAGGTGTGATAAGGAGATCAAGGTTTCCTATGCAGTGTACAACAGACTGTCATTGCTTCTGAAGTCTCTCCTTGCTATAACCAGGGTGACACCAGCTTACAGACTCTCCAGAAAACAAGGGCATGAATATGTCATATTGTACAGGTAATCAGCTCACTTTCATGATTCGCTCATCTATTGGCCTCATCACTTAGCACATTGTCTGACCAGCATTCCAGTATTCCATGATTAATTTTTGGACAGACGTTTGGCTAGTTGATTCTATAGTTGTACTATGATTGTCTACCCATTCTCCCTTATGAACCTCAGTTTTCCAAAGCAACCAAGCTCTTTATCCTTTTGTTGGTACACAGCCATGTTTCCTGTGGAATGGATTTTGAGGTCCTACTGATATCTATCTCATTGCTGGAAAAAGGAGCTCAAGACTTTGAAAAACAGGCTACCCTGGGAAGATTCCACAGCCTTCCATATTCACTCCAGAGTTAAATTAAAGCTTTTTGTGGAGTTCCCGTCGTGGCGCAGTGGTTAATGAATCCGACTAGGAACCACGAGGTTGCGGGTTCGGTCCTTGGCCTTGCTCAGTGGGTTAATGATCCGGCGTTGCCGTGAGCTGTGGTGTAGGTTACAGACGCGGCTCGGATCCCGAGTTGCTGTGGCTCTGGCGTAGGCCGGCGGCTACAGCTCTGATTAGACCCCTAGCCTGGGAACCTCCATATGCCACGGGAGCGGCCCAAGAAATGACAAAAAAAAAAACCAAAAAAAAAAGAAATGAAAGGGGTGGGTGTTCAGAATAATAAAAGCATGAGCCCTAACAACCAAATGCATGAAGGGGATAAACATGATTGGTTTAGACCTTTGAATGCATCAACTGTAAAAAGACTTTATTTTTGGACAAATAAGGAAATCTAAATTAGATTGGATATGAAACATATGGAAGAATTATTGGGTTTTTTTTGTTTCATTTTGTTTTGTCTTTTTAGGGCCGCACCCACGGCATATGGAGGTTGCCAGGCTAGGGGTCAAATCAGAGCTGTAGCTGCCAGCCTAGCCAGAGCCACAGCAATGCGGGATCCGAGCTGCATCTGCGACCTACACCACAGCTCACGGCAACGCCGGATCCTTAACTCACTGAGCAAGGCCGGGGATTGAACCTGCAACCTCATGGTTCCTAGTCGGATTCATTAACCACTGAGCCACGACGGGAACTCCTAACTCAGTTTGTTTTTAATGAATTGCCTGTGGATATAAAGAACTAGTTGACAGTTCTTTGGGTATTTTCCATGTGGTATTTCACATCAACCCATATTAATTGAGACCTTTTTTAGTGCAAGCATTGTGGTAGTCCCAAGGAAGGACAGAGGCCTAGCCCTACTAGTCTCTCTAATCTAATGGGGGAAATAAATGTTTTGGTACATGCGTAAACATTGTACATTACAGTAAAAAGTAGGATTTGCACTGTGATGTCAGGAAAAAAGTACTGTGAAAACCGGGGAAGGAAAAGTTTGTTCTGGATGGAAGGATCAAGACAGGCTTCATGGAGAAAGTGGCATTCAAGCAGAGAGGATTTCATTTGGCAGAAATGAGGGAGAACGATCATTCCAGGTGGGGTGGACAACAGATGTCAAGGCATAGAAGTCGAGGGGTGGGGGGTGGGTAATGAGCTGTACTTGGAATGTCAAATGGGCCAGAGTGTGGTATAGACGATTTAAAGGAAAGTGAGAGCAGAGCATGGAAAGTCATCCAAACTTCTGTTGCATGTTAGTGATGAGCCATGGGTTTTAGCTTTTGACTTACAGGTGCAGAGCTGATTTTGAGAAGAATTAGTTTAGCGAGATAGAAGGACCAGGGTTTAGAGACTTAATTAGTTCTGTTGAAATAATCTAGCAACACTACCCATGTTCAGGATGAGTATTCCACTTGAAAATTACTCGACTTTTATTCAGATATATCAGAAAGATTACTTTCTAACTCTTACATCTCATTTACCTATGCTAAGTCTCCTTCACTTTGGTTCTTCTATAAGTAGCCATTGACTACTTATCAGTTTAATTGACTAGGACTCCTAGTCCCATAGTCCCATGTTTTTTTTTTTTGTTTTTTGTTCGTTTGTTTGTTTTTGCTTTTTAGGGCCGTACTCGCAGCATATGGAGGTTCCCAGGCTAGAGGTCTAATCAGGGCTGTAGCCACTGGCCTATACCACAGCCACAGCAATGCGGGATCTGAGCCTCATCTGCAACCTACATCACAACTCACGGCAATGCTGGATTCTTTACCCACTGAGCAAAGCCAGGGATCAAACCTGTGTCCTCATGGATACTAGTCAGATTCTTTAACAGCTGAGCCATGATGGGAACTCCCCATAGTCCCATCTTTTAAAGTCTTGATTTATCTTGTATCCCTGGAGTAATACAGTATTTATTGCTCACTGATTGCTTATCATTTATGAGTGCTTTTGGATGCAAATAACTATAGTTTAAACCATAGAGAAGTGGATGATCTCAGAGGCAGATTTGGCTTTTTTTTTTTTTTCTTTTTATACTATTGTTAACAGGTTAACAACAGTGTGTAGCCTTATATCAGTAAACAGTAGCCTTGGAGTTCCCACTGTGGCACAGTGTGTTAAAGATCCTGCTTGTCTCTGTGGTGGTGCCATTTTCATTCCCAGCCTGACACAGTAGGTTAAGAATCTCCTGTTGTTGCAGCTGTGGCATATGTCGCAGCTGCAGCTCGGATCCCATCCCTGACCTGGGAACTTCCATATGCCATGAGTATGGCCAAAAAAGAAAGAAAGAAAAAAAAAAAGGCAATAATCTTGTCTTTTTTTTTCCCTGTTGTACTGTCTTTTTTTCCCCTTATTCTATAGACTTGATAATTTTACTGTAGAACTACATTGTTGTAAGAACTCATTCTGAAAATTTTCATTCACCAAGACTGAATTAAAGTTTTATTGCCTACTATCTGTGAAGAAAACTTGCTTTCACCTGCATGGCATAAAGAGGATGGCAGGGAGTCCCCATTGTGGTGAACAGAAACAAAGCTGACTAGTATCCATGGAGGATGCAGATTCAATCCCTGGCCTCACTCTGTGGGTTAAGGATTGATCTAGCCTTGCTATGAGCAGTGGTGTAGATTGCTGGCTGCAGCTCCGATTTGACCCCTAGCCTGGGAACTTCCATATGCTGCAGGTGTGGCCCTAAAAAGCGAAAAAATAAGGATGGCTGAGGGAGTTCCCGTCATGGTGCAGAGGACACGAATCCGCCTAGGAACCATGAGGTTGCGGGTTCGATCCTTGGCCTCATTCAGTGGGTTAAGGGTCCGGCCTTGCTGTGAGCTGTGGTGTAGGCCAGCAGCTGTAGCTCCAATTTAACCCATAGCCTGGAAAACTCCATATACTGTGGGTGCAGCCCTAAAAAGAAAAAAAAAGAGGATAACCAAGGAAAAGTGTAGCATAATTAGGTTATTTTAAGCACGGTACCAATATTCAAATGAGCAGTGAGCTGATTAAGTGTCAGCTTTTTATCAGAGGGTACCTAGCAAAATCTGTTTGGGCAACACTTTATTAATATCATTCCTGTATTACTTTATGGCAGGAGTCAGCAAATTATGGTCAGCTTGTTTTTATAAATAGTTATTTTACAAAACAGCCACCCCCATTTGTTTACCTATTGTCAGTGGCTACTCTTGCAGTATGAGAGCAAAGCTGAGTAGTTCCACAGCCACAGCCCCAGCAATGCTAGATCTGAACCACATCGGCGACCTACACCACAGCTCACAGCAACACTGGATCCTTAACCCACTGAGCAAGGCCAGGGATCAAATCCGCATCCTTATGGATACTAGTTGGGTTCGTTACCACTGAACCACACTGGGAACTCCTCTACCTGATTCCCCTAACTCCTCCAAAAGAATTTTGCTGACACCTTCTTTTTTTTTTTTTTTGTCTTTTTGCCATTTCTTGGGCCGCTCCCTCGGCATCTGGAGGTTCCCAGGCTAGGGGTCCAATCGGAGCTGTAGCTGCCAGCCTACGCCAGAGCCACAGCAATGAGGGATCCGAGCTGGGTCTGCAACTTACACCACAGCTCACGGCAACGCCGGATCCTTAACCCACTGAGCAAGGGCAGGGATCGAACCCCCACCTCATGGTTCCTAGTTGGATTCGTTAACCACTGCGCCACGATGGGAACTCCTGCTGACACCTTCTTTATGGTGTCTGTCACTTCTCTGCATGTACTTCAGGTACTTATGTACATTTCTTTTCTCCCACTCCAGACTATAATCTGTGAGACCTTGGATTCAAATTTATCCTGAATATTATCCCTAAATTTATCCTTATCTCATTCCTAACATCTATCCCCTGAGCCGTAACCATAGGGTTTTGTAGATTGTTGGAGCTTAGTCTTTACTGAATTAACGATATTACTTGAAAAACATAAAAACACATTTTAAGGAGTATTTAAAAAGGTTCTCTAACTGTGAATGATGATGGACGTTAACTAGACTTAATGTAGAGATTATTTTGTAATGTATACAAATACTGAATATTATACCAGAAACTAATATAATGTGTGTCAATTATACCTCACTTTTAAAAAAAAAAAAATCTTGTTACCCTCTATTAGTAGTCCCAGATTTACTTGCCAATTAAAAAAAATTGTTTTTATTAAATTATAGTTGATTTACATATTCTATCAATTTCTGCTGTACAGCAAAGTGACATGGTCATACATATATATACATTCTTTTTCTCATGTTATCTTCTGCCAATTTTATTTATATTCTCTCTCTCTCCTTTTTTTTTTTTGGCTGCTCCTGTGACATGTCAAACCCATACCACAGCAGCAGCCCCAGCCACTGCAGTGACAACACCAGATCCTTAACCCACTGCACCACACAGGAACTCTTATGTGTTCTCTCTTTCCCCATAGGTATACAAACACACTACAGGAACAGGAATGAGAAACTTAAATAGCAGTTTCTGCTTAATTTTTATTTTCCTAATTTCTTAACCACTCCCCTCCATAAACACCCTCATATACAGCTTAATTAAGTAGTAGTATTGCTCCATTAGGAGAGATGTTCATGCAGACAGGAAAAGAAGGGTTGGTTTTGTTTGTTTTGTTTCTGGGTGTTTTGGTATACAGGCCAAAGAATGAAGAATCAAGTAACATTTTAAAAAAATTTCTTCCCTACAGAATATATTTCGGGGAAGTTCAGCTGAACGGCTTAGGAGAAGGTATGTGTCAAGGTTGAAAAACATTTGTAGTGTTGTTAAGTGCTCTGCTGTTTTCAGAGATGTGTTTGGATGCTGCCTGTAAGAATATGTAGCCTGTGAGTTTAATTTGTGTGATACAAGTAGGGAAAAGACAGGTGGGTGGTCCAAAGAGCCACCAGGGAGTGACTGAATAAAGTCCCAGTAACTCAGTATTCTTTCTTTCTTTTTTCTTTTTTTTTCTTTTTTTTTTTTTTTTTTTGGTCTTTTTGCTATTTCTTGGGCTGCTCCCACGGCATATGGAGGCTCCCAGGCTAGGGGTCTAATTGGAGCTGTAGCCACCATCCTACGCCAGAGCCACAGCAACGCGGGATCCGAGCCAAGTCTGCAACCTACACCACAGTTCACGGCAACGCCAGATCGTTAACCCACTGAGCAAGGGCGGGGACCGAACCCGCAACCTCGTGGTTCCTAGTTGGATTCGTTAACCACTGCGCCACAACGGGAACTCCTCCGTATTCTTTCTTATTCTTTATCCAATTGTCTATTTTCCTAATATTCTGCAATGAGCATGTTAAGTGTTTGTGATGAGCATCAACAACTTTGAAAAACTGGAAATGAAACCAAGAAGACCAGGAAAGCTTTGTTGTAACGCCCTGGCTCTTCTCTGTACTTAGTTCTGGGGTGGCAGCTTGGGTGGGAGTGCAGTTACTTCGTAACTTGAAGTGTTCCTGTAGAAACTCCTCGTGCCCCTTTACTGTCTTATTGGCCATGTGGACAGGGTTGGTTAGGACTTGCTCAAGCTTTAGGATTACCAACCATTTTGCCTCCTTGAAGGTAGTTTTATCTGGAAATAGAATGCTGTTTCCTTTGCCAGTATTAGGTCAGTATAGAATAACTTGAAAGAAAAAATATGTATATCCATACAAATAGGTATGAAATTGCGTCTGCTGCACTCAAGGTGCTAAGTGGGTAAAGCCAGAGACTGTTCAATAGGCTGAATAGACAGACTGGGGCCAATGTCAGTATTCTCTGACAAAAAGGCTAATTATTTATCTCTTCTCCTAGGTTTCCAGACAGTTCGTGTTGGGACAGTGGGCACCCCTGTAGGCACCATCACTCTTTCCTGTGCTTATCGAATTAACTTGGCATTCATGTCCACCAGGTGAGGGAAGAGCCTTGGAATCCAACAGAACTCTGCCAAAGATATTAATGTTTTTTCCTTCCAAACCCCACGGCTAAGCCTATGGTTCAGCTTTGCCATTGCAAATAATTAAATCAAGAGAGAGAGCCCAGTTTCTAGAATAGAAAGTCTGCGTGTTCCAGAGCCAGTGTAGAGTTGCTGGTTTATATTTAGGAAGGTAGTAGTTAAGACTTTGTGGTTCCTCCCAATAGATAAAAGGCAAGGGGCTCTCAGGACTTCAAGGGGGCTGGCCAGGCATTCTAACAAATACTTACTGCAGTCTGCTCACTGCATTACAGGCACTTTGAGAGGACCCCACCTATCATGGGGATTATCATTGATCACTTTGTGGACCGTCCCTATCCCAGCTCCTCGCCCATGCATCCCTGCAATTACAGGTGAGGAATGTGAAAAATGCTTTTCCAAACTCCCAGACTGCAGCTAAGAAGAAGCATCCATCTCGCAGAGGTACATAGAGCATCTTTATCAACACTCACCCATAGGCGGGAGACACTAATGGAGACACCAGGCAGAGAGAAGTAGAATGGCTAGCTTTCATTCTGTGAGGTCCACCAAGAAAAGTCTTGGATATTTTGGATTTTGACAGTAGTGATTTGACTTTTTTTTTTCCAAGAACCACACCCAGGCTAGGGGTCAACTCAGAGCTGCAGCTGCCGTCCTACACCACAGCCCCAGCAACACCAGATCTGAGCCACGTCTGTGACCTTCACCACAGCTCACAGCAACAGTGGATCCTTAACCCACTGAGTGAAGCCAGGGATTGAACCCACATCCTCATGGATACTAGTTGGGTTCGTTACTGCTGAGCCACAACAGGAGCTCCTGATTTGACTGTTTTTTTTTTTTGTTTGTTTGTTTGTTTGTTTTTGCCTTTTTCTTGAGCCGCTCCCTCGGCATATGGAGGTTCCCAGGCTAGGGGTCTAATCAGAGCTGTAGCCACCGGCCTACACCAGAGCCACAGCAACTCGAGATCCAAGCCATGTCTGCAACCTACACCACAGCTCATGGCAACATGGGATCCTTAACCCACTGAGCAAGGAGGGGATCGAACCTGCAACCTTGTGGTTCCTAGTCAGATTTGTTTCCACTGCCCCACAACAGGAACTCCTGATTTGACTATTTTGTTTTGATTTTACTTAGAGACTGCAAGAGTGGCAGTAATTTGTAGAATGTTTTTTTGCAAATTAAATGGTTTTAGGGTGACCATTTGCACAATTCAGAATCAGATATCTCCAGGCCCACATCCCAGAAAGCAGACCTCCAGAAATTGGAGTAGATGTGTATCAGAGAGAGCCTAACTTTCTGTGAAAGACTCATGAAGTTGGATAGGTTTTGTCTTTGGATCCTAGACTTTTGTTTCACCATATCTCTTATTGCTGATAATTCTTTGGCCCCCGCCCTGGTCAGGCTTGAGAAAATACATTCAAATGATATGTCAGGTAAGATGGTTGGATTGAAGAAAAAAAGCTTTTGTCAGCCTCTGGATGCTGCTTTCTGGAAATGTTTGGAATTGTCAAGAACTCCACATGTCTCTCTCTCTTTTTTTGGCTGCTTTTGTGGCATGTAGAAATTCCCCAGGCCAGGGATCGAACCTGTACCACAGCAGCAACCCCCGCCACTGCAGTGACAATGCTGGATTCTTAACCCGCTGCACCACAAGGGAACTCCTCCACATGCCTCTCTTCCCATTAGGAACTCTGCTGAAATCATTCTCGCAACTTGCATCGTTATCTAACCTCTCTTTGTACCCTTTCTGAAATTGAGCCATCATTCAGTTCATGATTTCGTTTCCCTTCACTATAGAACCACTGGTGAGGACACGGGAGTAACATATCCTTCTGTGGAAGATTCTCAAGAAGTGTGTACCACCTCCTTTTCCACTTCCCCTCCTTCCCAGGTAAGGGAAACGGTTGTGGGGTAGTGGTAGTTGTTTGGTATATATATGGGCCTTATGGAATGGTGTCAAAGTTTAGATTCATTCTCTTTTGGTGGGGATGGTGACTATTTCAAGGGGGTTATTTTGAGAGGTGAGGGAGCATCTTCATATCCAGTAGTTAATATTATAATGTTTCTAGTCTGTAACCATGCTTAACCTGAAAGATTTACATGTAACTTTTACCTTCCTGGGGGTATCTTAAAATGCCCTTGAAAAATCAGTCACAGAACATCTCTGGAAAAGGAGAAATGTGTTCTGGTACCAGAGAGGTACTCTAACCCACACATGTTAATTTGGTAGCTGCTGCTTCTTTAAAGTGGTAAATATGGTTCCTAATAATGGAAAGAGCAGAAAAGGAGCCAATGATTATTTAGCATAAAGTGCCAGTAAGACACCAGCTATGCAGTTTTTCTTAATAGTTACACAGATATCTGCCTATCTGCATTCTCTCTCTGAACACATTTTTTTTTTGGGGGGGCTGCACCCACAGCCTGCAGAAGTTCCTGGGCAAGGGATCAAACCCATGCCACAGCTGTGATGCAAAGCACAGCAGTGACAACACCGGATCCTTAACCACTAGGCCACCAGGGAACTCTGCTCTCTGAACATGTTTAACCATTAACTTTTCCACTGAGTCCATCTTCAGTGTCAAATCCAGTTTCAGTAAAACACAGGCTCCAAACAGCATGATAACTTCCTGAGAAGCATCATATGACATATGAGGTACCGAGACTGCTTCAGATGAGATGTCATTTCTGCCAGCTGACTGAATTTCAGGGCACACGTCTTCCTGTCCATCCCGAGTCGTTCATCTTCTACCCATTGCCTGCCCATCATCTCTATTATTTCCCTCCTCTTCGCTTTCATGAATTATATAGTTCTAGACTTACGTCATTTCTACTTTTCCTTTATTTTTATTTATTTATTTATTTTTAGGGCCACATCTGCCGCATGTGGAGGTGCCCAGGCTAGGGGTCGAATCGAAGCTGTAGCCACCGGCCTATGCCACAGCCACAGCAACGCCAGATCCAAGCCACACCTGTGACCTACACTGCAGCTCACAGCAATGCCAAGCGCTTAACTTACTGATCGAGGCCGGGGATCAAACCTGCATTCTCATGGTTACTAGTCAGGTTTGTTTCCATTGAGCCACGACGGGAACTCCTGCTTTTCCTTTAAACTAACCCCAGATCATCCCTTTTCAACATCTTATTTAGGGAACCCCAACAAACTAGTTACCCATACATTTTTATTTTCTCCGTTTTTTTAATCAAGAGAAAATTTAAATTTATTCCATCTTGGGTTGTTAGATACCGGATTAAAATTATTGTTCTAATTTGTTTTAAAAGAAGAAGTTAAGCTAACCTGTGTGTGAAAGACCTAACAAGATCACTGTTATTTCTGTTGTTCCAATTTAGAGTTAAAGAGGTTTTGTTGTAAAGTTGCCTAAACTGTTGGGTATGGGTGTGTGGGAATTGTCATTCCCCACCCCCCCATAACGTTGCAGGCATAGGTGTCACCACTGCTCTGAGAGGGGTAGCTTCTGGTAGGCTTGCTGACATAGAGCAATCCTGGCCAAAAAGGGGGAAGCCCACTTTCTTACTCGTGCACATTTGTGGGTAGATAATCAAAATGTGTATATGTCGGAGTTCCCATGGTGGCGCAGTGGTTAACGAATCCGACTAGGAACGATGAGGTTGCGGGTTCGGTCCCTGGCCTTGCTCAGTGGGTTAAGGATCTGGCATTGCCGTGAGCTGTGGTGTAGGTCGTAGACTCGGCTTGGATCCCACGTTCCTGTGGCTCTGGTGTGGGCCGGTGGCCACAGCTCCGATTCAACCCCTAGCCTGGGAACCTCCATATGCCCTGGGAGTGTCCCAAGAAAAGGCAAAAAGACCAAAAAAAAAAAGTGTATATGTCATTTAATGTTCATTAAATAGTTTTATTTTGTTTTACAAGTGATAAATTCATAAACAATAGATAAACTTGGAAGATATGAAGGATGGTGAGGCTGGGCCTTACCAAATCAATTTGTCATCTTCTCTGATATAGCAGAAATTTGATCCAATCCCAAGATAAACACGTTAAGTAGTTTCTGTACCTGATGTTTGCAGAAAAGTTTATTAACCTGTGTAAGGAGAGCCTATATTTTTCATGGCATCCATTTCCTGTTGTGTCTTGTTACAATTTAAAAGTAGATCACTTCAAGATCTCATCAATTCTGAGTAGCCCGTGGATGAGCCCTGTCACTGCTCCTCGAACACCTCTAATCAAGGCTGGTTCAGTTTGGTACAGAAATACTTATTTTGAACCTTGCTCATCTCCCCATTCCTATAAATGTTGAAATAGTTTCTTCCTTGGTTTAACCTAGGAAATTGCATAATAAATTGTTTAAGAATGTCTATTTGAGCTTTTGCTAGAATCTGGTAAACACATGCTAATGGACTATTTGTTTTGCCAACAAAATACGGATCATTGTGTCATTTGGGCACAGAATTGAGTCAAGAAAGAGTTGTGACCCCGAACCTGCTACTGTGACTTAAGGTGTCCTACCTCCAATTCTAGGCTTAGCTAATTGGTGAGACTTAAAGATGGAACTGCAGGACCCAAAACAATCATCATGTCTGTGGTTAGCTTTGAAATCGTGAGTTTTGAAAATGCCCCAGCTTCTCCTCCATCCAGTTCTCCTACACCCTCAGGAACTGCAAGAGTGTGCTCACACACCCCTGTGCCACACCTGCGAACACCCAGCCATCTTCCCTGAGATGATGTGGGGAAGTTGCTGCTGGGTACCTGAGCATTTTAAAGTTCCAGCCAACAGATGTCAGCTGTTTAAACCTGAGCCCTAGAAAAAGGCTTTCAGCCTAACGTCTTAACCTCAGCGACCTCATTCCTGCCCACATTCCTTCCCAGCAGTCTGTGCTCAGGACCTTCCTGTTGGAGGCTGTTCTCTAACTTCCTCCCACCCTCTTTTGACTATAAACAGACTAGTGCTTGATTTGGTTTCGCCAAGTCACTGCAGCTCAGCTCGGCCTCATTTGCCACCTTCTCAGCAGGGAGACAGGCACACAGGGGTGCACTCGGGGTAAACCCTCCCTCTTCACAAGCTCCCAAGCTGGCCTTCTAGGAAGGCAGTCATGCAGCTTTCTCCCTGCTTCCCTCCTGACTCCACTGGACTTTTCAGCCTCTATTGCTACTGCCCTTGCCGGAGTTTCTTCACTTCTTTCTCAAGTCCCTTTTCTTTTTTCTTCTCTTGTTTTTCTTGTCTCTGTGTGTGTCTGTGCACAGTGTGTGTTTACTGTCACAAAGGCACATTTTCAGACCCCTACTCCTGTGGTGACGGACACCTTGAGGGTCCCCATGGCAGGACTGGCTTTTTCCCATCAAGTGAGTCCATACTGGGAAGAAGGGGATATAATCCAATGGTATCTCTTTATTTAAGAACTGTAAATAAAGTACAGGGCATAGCTATTTACGTATCCCCAAGTGTTCTGTGGGTTATTTTGAGGCGTGGTAATTGATTTTTAACAGGATACAGCCATAGCACAGCAGTCCAAAATAGGATATGTCATTTTCCCCTCCTCCTACCATTGATGTGAAAGAGTTGTTTATATCTTTTTTTCCCCCCAAATAAACCCTCCAAGAGTGGTTATCTTTCTTTTTCAATATAAATAGGAGCCCTCCCCCACCCAGTGGTGACGGAGGGTATGATTAGAGAAGACACCTCCTGTTTCAAAAGGACCTCAAGGTCAAAGGAGAAAATAGAATGACCTGGGAAAAACTGATGACTTCGGCTTCAAGTTCTGCCCAGGCTTGTGCTCCACAGATCTGCTGGGCTGGAAACTGAAGCACTTAGCTAAACCCCTGGGAAAAGAGGGAGCAAGGAATTCATTTGAGGACCCTGAAAGGCACAGATAGGAATCCCAATCCCAGGGCAAACAAGTCTCCTTTCTTATTTACAATTGCTCGGCCTGGTCAGTCTTTAACCCTTACATCAGGCCTCCCCTGCCCCAAGAGGATGTGGGCTGGGGTCCACTCCCTACCTCTCTACTGACCTGGATCATTAGTCATACTCTAGAGTTGCCTATTTTTTTCCTCCTCCTTTCCTCTGCCCCTCTTTGTTTTTCTCTTGCTTAGCTCTCAAGCTCTCGCCTTTCCTATCAGCCTGCTGCCCTGGGCGTTGGATCAGCTGACCTGGCTTATCCAGTAGTGTTTGCTGCTGGCTTAAATGCCACACACCCTCACCAGGTATCTTTAAAGATGGGGAGGACACTGGGGGTTCCTGTGCTGCCTCCTCTGCCCTGATACCCTTGAGGGGCCTCTGGAGTCACCAATGTGCTAAGCGTTCTGAAGCAGAGCTCTTCTGGAACTTTGGAGGGCTACGATGACTCAGAGAGGGGGCCTCTTAGACTTCAGAAGGAAAGAAGAGCTTCCAAGTGTTTTCTCCCTCTCTCTCCCTCTGTGGTCCCCACCATGCATGTCTTCCATTAACTGAGCCCCAGAGAGGATAAAGATTTCCAAGGTTTCTTGCCCACTTGGTGGCAGCACTCATGACGGAAAAGCTGGAAAGCAGATAGCCGTCCTGCTAGGCCATGAGTTTGCCCTTCTGCCTAACACTGCTATGATTCACTGTATTTTTCCATTTTTCCCCAAAGCTAATGGTTCCTGGAAAGGAAGGTGGGGTACCCCTTGCTCCCAACCAGCCTGCCCATGGTGCCCAGGCTGACCAGGAGAGATTGGCAACCTACACCCCTTCTGATGGGGCCCACTGTGCTGCCACACCTTCCAGCAGGTGAGTGTGCCTCTTGGCTCTGCCGCTGTTCAGACCAGCCAGGGGCCTGTCCTTCCCGACCCATGTGCTTGTTTGGTATCAGTAAAGGGTGGCTTTCCGCATTGCCTCAGGCTTGGCATTTGTGGGGAGAATGTGGACTCCTTAAAGTTCCTGAGAAGAATCTTACATGGCAGCTGTTGTGTGAGGAAGCTGGCCCTGGACCCTGCTACTGACAGCAAGCAGCAGGAGCTGACGCTTCTCACCTGCATCCAGTAAAGGTGTTTTTCAGATGTTTTCCTGTTCCTCCCAAGATTAATTCCCTCCATGTCCTCGGAGTTTCCTGAGAACAGCGTGTTGTTAATGGTAACCCTAATGTTAGGGATTACAGTGTTTGGTAGTTAGGATGGATTTCCTTTTTCTACTATATTAGTACCTCACGGAGATTCTTTAGAAACAACCATTTTTCCTCACTAAAAATATTTCTTAAATCTTTGTCTTTTTTTTTTTTTTTGGTCTTTTTAGGGCTGCACCTGCAGCACATGGAGGTTCCCAGGCTAGAGGTCGAATCAGAGCTACAGCTGCTAGCCTACGCCACAGCCACAGCAACGCCACATCTGAGCCCCATCTGCGACCTACACCACAGTTCATGGCAGCACTGGATCCTTAACCCACTGAGCGAGGCCAGGGATCAAACCTGCGTCCTCATGGGTGCTAGTCAGATTCATTTTCGCTGAGCCACGAAAGGAACTCCAGTCTTTTTCTTTTCTGATTGCATAAGTGATGCAGACTATAAAATTCAAATTTTGAAGTCACTGATTAGATAAAAAATGAAACTTCTCATAATCCCACCCTGCAAAAATCACTACAGTTAAAAGATGGGAGGATCTCAGAAGGGTAAGTAACATGCCTGAGGGAGCACTTAGCTCACAAAATGGCCGAGCCTGAGCCTGCTCCTGGACTGCAAAGCCCTTCTCCTGTGGGAAGCTGGGGCCGACTTGACCTGCCCTGCCCTGCCCTCCCTTAACTGGAGGGCCCTGGAGATGATGACGTTGATTGCCCCACCACATCCTAAATGAACCTTTTTGGGCGATAGAAATTCCTGGGGTTTTTTCCATTCCCACAGTGGAGTTGGTGGGGAGGGGGGGGAATTGTTTCCGAAGGTCTTTTTGTGCGATCCATCAGGAAAAGTAATTACTTTCATTCCTGGCTCAGTAATCAAAGGAGGATCCTCTTGGTCATTAGACACTCTCGTTTTCTGAGTCTTGATTCCTGGGGCATGACCAGGAGTAGCTTAAGACCCTGTGTAGGGAGTTCTTAAATGCTGGTTCTCCCTGCTGCCTGGAGTCCAGAGGCCACTTGGCCTGCATAGTTGTCCCCAACTTGAGCCCCACTTTGCTTGCAGGCTGTGACACTAGTCTGTCAGCCACAGTATAGGCCCCCAGTTCTGCTGCTTGGAGCCCCCCATCATCTAGGACTCTGTATCAGTCTAGAGGGAGGGAGTGGGAACAGCTAAATTGAATGTGTCATTGAAAGATCTCATTGAACAGAGGGATGACTGGGGGTGAGGATAGGGGAGGAGGAGTTCCCACATTAAAATGGTGGTGTCTTGGAAGCACTGGGACGTAGGTTTGATCCTCAGCCTGGCACAGTGGGTTAAGGATCCAGGCCTTGCCGCACGTGCGGCTTGGGCCTTAACTGCGGCAGGAATCTGATTCCTAGCCTGGGAACTCCATATGCTGCAGGGCTGCCAAGATTGGCAGGGTAGGGGGAGTAAGAGGGGAGAATACATGGTACACAGCACAGAGGACCTCAGCCCAGGCACTTGTTATGGTGGAGAAAGCCCTGGCTGTCCAAAGAGTCAGATTTAGGATTCTTGACCTGAATAATGGCACATCCTTTGTAAAGCAGGCCTAAATTTAACATCATACTGCAGCTCTGCAGTCTTATGGTATCTTTAGATAACAAAACAAAGAAAGAGGACAGGGAAAATCTAAAATCTTTTTTTTTTTTTTTTTTTGGCTTTTTAGGGCCTCACCCGTGGCATATGGAAGTTCCCAGGCTAGGGGTCAAATCGAACTACAGCTGCAGGCCTATACCACAGCCCAGCAATGCAGGATCCGAGCCGCATCTGTGCCCAACACCACAGCTCATTGCAACACCAGATCCTTAACCCACTGAGCGAGGCCAGGGTTCGAACCCGTATCCCCATGGATCCAACTCAGGTTCATTAACCACTGAGCCACAAAGGGAACTCAGAAAATCTAAAATTTTGAATCTGCTTGGAACTCCCTTGTGGTGCATTGGGTTAAGGATCTGGTGTTGTCACTGCAGTGGCTTGGGTTGCTGCTGTGGCACGGGTTCGATCCCTGACCCAGGAAATTGACATGCTGCAAGCATGACCAAAAGGAAAAAAAAAATCTTTAATCTGTATATGTAATAGATTAACATTAAAATCACAGGTGTTTATGAGAGCTGCTTGCTTGTAATGTGTGATTGCTCTATGCATCGTGACTGATGCCTATATATTGGTATTACAGATTAAATTTTATGTAAGCTTTACACAGTTGTAACACCATATTTCATTCACATACGCATAAATTTTAATTGTTCTAGAAAACGCAGTCCTCTGCTCTCAACTCAAAAGGGAGGGTGACAGTGGCAGCAACTAGACCCGATATTGTCATTTCCAACATGTAGGGCTTGGTGGGGGACAACTCATGCCCTAGGCTGTGGATTTAAGGGGAACCAAATAGGCTCTGCTGTAATTTGAGAATGAGTACCATTGTTAAACCTTTCTTCTCCAGCGAGGACACTGAAACTGTCTCAAACAGCAGTGAGGGGCGGGCCTCCCCCCATGATGTTCTGGAGACCATCTTTGTCCGAAAAGTGGGGGCTTTTGTCAACAAACCCATCAACCAGGTGATTTTTCTGCCCCTGCAACCTGTGAGAATGTCTGAGCCCTTAGAGTGAGGCCTTACCTGGGATCTGTGCAACCACTGAAATCACATGCAGAATTGTGTATGTGTGTGTATATGCGTGTGGATTTTTTGTGAAGAGGGTTAATAACCCGTGACTCCCTCTGGAAAAAGTTAAGACCTGTTGCTCTGTGATCAGTAGAACAGAGAGACGACGCCACCTAGTACAGACACATTGCACTAAAGTGCCGTTGCCTGAGCCTAACTGGAAATAGGAAGTTCCTCTTCACCTCTGCCAGTGAAGAGCAATTGTTACTGAAGTCCTGTGGGCCGAGTTTACAAAGCTGAAGTCCCAGAGCCCTGGGGAGCCCTCACCCCTGTTGATGCTGTGAGCATATGGTGGGAGGCGGGTGTGGGGGGTTGGAGGGGGCTCCAATGAGACAGGACCCTGCAGGGTGGTGTGGTCAGCCTAGGTGTGTGGACCTCCAGGCTCTTGGCGGCCTCTAAGGAAGCATGCAAACATACTTTCTCCCGTGTCTCTTCAGGTGACCCTGACCAGTTTGGACATACCCTTTGCCATGTTTGCTCCCAAGAATTTGGAGCTAGAGGACGCTGATCCCATGGTGAGTCCACCATTGCCTCCAGTTTGCAGTGAGATGGTGCCATAGTCCTCGTCCCTCCTGGGCGAGTCACTGTTCCTCCACAGACCATTAGCCATGCCCCTTGGCTTATGGGTTCGTGGCTAGGGCACAGAAGCAGCCACTACCTCTGCCTTATTCTGAAAACAGGTGAATCCTCCAGATTCCCCAGAGACTACATCTCCTCTCCAGGGCAGCCTGCACTCTGATGGCTCCAGCGGGGGCAGCAGTGGCAATACCCAGGATGACTTTGTTATGATCGACTTCGTAAGTTGCTGTCACCTTCCTTAACCTTAGCTGCTTCGGCAGAAATAAATCTGGAGTTTGCAGTTGAACAGGATGGGCCGGTATAGACAGAAGGAATGGGGCAGTGAGTGCGGTTGTTCATTTTATGTGGGGAATCTGCCCTCACACCATGCTTGGGGAGACATTTGGAGGCCCATGAACAGAAAGGCATTCTGTGCTATGCCATGTCTTTGGTTAAAATTCAGCTCAAAATGGGAGTTCCCATCATGGCCCAGCGGTAATGAACCCAGCTAGTATCCATGAGGAGGAGGGTTTCACCCCGGCCCCGCTCAGTAGGTTAAGGGTCCGGCATTGCCGTGAGCTGTGGTATAGGTCTCAGATCCTGCATTGCTATGGCTGTGGCATAGGACAGGCAGCTGCAGCTCCCATCCCACTCCTAGCCTGGGAACTTCCATGTGCTGTGGGTGCAGCCCTAAAAAGCAAAAAAAGAAAAGAAATCCAACTCAAAATGGGATTTTCCAGGGGTATCCACATAGGTCCAATTCATGAATGGATAGCCCTTTTCAAAGGAAAGGAAGGTGAAGGAAGCGGGGGTGTCATCGCCAGGATTAATTCAGCTGCCAAAGAGAAAGGTGTGAAGAGTCCTCTAAGATAAGCCTGGAGGAGCCTTTTCTTTGCTAATTACTGGGAGGAAAGACAGTTATGACAGCTTACCCCCTCTGGTTTTCCTCTCTGGTCCAAGGCAAGCTAAACTTGAGTTGTCTTATTTTTCTAGAAACCGGCTTTTTCTAAAGATGACATTCTTCCAATGGACTTGGGGACCTTCTATCGTGAATTTCAGAACCCCCCTCAGCTGAGCAGCCTCTCCATAGATATTGGGGCACAGTCCATGGCTGAGGACTTGGTATGGAAATCCTTTCCCCCACACCACATCCTCTGGCCTCCCTTCCTCCTCTGATGGTCATTCCTGCTCCACAGGCCTAGAAATTTCTCCCCCGCCCGCCACCTCCCATGCGTCCCGTCTTCCCTGTGACAGGACAGACTTTTAGACCACTGCCTTCCTGTAATCATACTTGAGATTTGCACGGTGCCTGGTGATCATCATCTCAAGTTTGCTCACACTCACTTCCTTGTTTTCTGTGGACTCTTGGGCACAGCCTTTCTCACATACTCTGTTGTTTGGTGCTTGGTGTCCTCTAGTTGCTGATGCCGCTATGCCAGGCTGCCTCCCAACAGCTTTTGCCTTCAGCCAGTAAGCTTGCCAGGCAGATGCCAGTGGTACAGGGCGGAAGAAACAAGGTCTCCAGTAGTGGTGTTCTTGCCCTTTACTTAGAGAGCTCATTCCCTGGTTCTCATGTTCAGCTAGATATCCTGATACGACTGTAATTACCACGTCTCCATGTAGGGTGTTTCCTATTTCCTGTCCCCAAAAGGCAGAGAAGCACCCTGCACAGCTGCAAACTCTAGGTGTCTCATGCCCTGAGATGTTGAGTCCCTCTGCCCAAGATTGGAATATCACTTCCCATATCAAACTCAGAGGAATGGCTCTAGGAATAGGAATCTAGGATTAGCTGCCCTTGATTTTCTTTAAACAGAAAAGCATACTCAGTAATAATACAGTAATGATGTCATTATAATTACTATTAACATTTATTAAGGCTTTCTAGGTACCTAGCATTTTCCTAACTGCTTTACAAGAATCTCCATCAACCCTAAGAGGTAGGTTTTCATATTATCCTAGTTTACAGATGAGAAAACTGACACTGGAAACAAAGAACTTGCTGGTTGGTTACACTGAGCCAGCAAAACAAAGCTTTGATCCCAGAGAGTCTAGCTTCTGACTGTGGGCTTTTAACCACGGACTCCCTGGCCTTGAATTTGAAATTTGCTTGGAAAGAGCTGGAGTCCACAGGCTCTCCTTGTGATACTGCAGCCAGTACTGGCCACTTGCCTCGGCCTCCCAGACGTGTCTGAGTGGGAGACTCTCCGCCTGCCTGCCAAGTCCCTTGTGCTTGTCAGCAAGTCTTCTGTGATGGTTCAGCTCTTCAGATGCAAATTCATCAGTTGGGACAGACCACCTGATTAGGGCCAGATTTTAATTAATGATTGACACCAGAGGGCAGTGAAGCTTAACTGGTCATGGTTTTGTTTTCTTGTTTTTATTGTTCTCTCTCAACCCCCCTCTAACCACCCCTCCCTCAGCTGGTGTAAAGATGCAGATTCCTAGGCCTCACCGTCAGCTTGCTGGGTCAGAGCCTCTTGGGAATACAGCTGGGATCACCAAGTTCTTGTGGCCCGAGGGGATTCTGATGCCCGCCCAGCACAGGCTGTGAAGAAATCATTTGTACACTTTCTGAATTTGTAGGGCTCTGATCCTGTTTTATTCTGGTGTCAAAGCTAGTTCACGGTGAATTTCTCTGTGTCATCCCATTGTTGGCGCGGTCCCTTTCCATCTCATTATGTGTGTGGCCTGCTTGGATTCCCTAGGCTGTGCTGTCCACCTCCCCAGCCCCTGCTAACCCCTGCCGGGCACCCCCACTGGCCCAGTGCCTGCTCAGCTGTGGGCTCTCTGCTCTCCAGCCCAGCACTGCTGAGCTGGACTCTGCCACGCTCCCTTCAGCCCTGGCTGGCTTCAGTGCCCTCCTGGAATAAGCAGCTCTTCTCTCCCCTCCTGGTGTAGGACTCACTACCAGAGAAGCTGGCCGTGCACGAGAAGAATGTCCGAGAATTCGATGCCTTTGTAGAAACCCTGCAGTAAAAGTTGGTGTCCTCGAGTACCAGCAGCATCCCCTTTTTGTGGTCCCAGGAGACAGAGAGCCTCCCACTCATCAGCTGCTCCCATCCCCTGTCCTGCTCCAAGCCAGGTGGAAGGAAGGCTGGTTTCCCCCGTGGGGACCCGGAAGTCCCTGCTCTTGCACCTCCTGGAGACTCCCGTGGCAGCAGTGAAGGCCATTGGTAACATTTGAGAGGACTCTCCCTCTGGCCTCCCTCCACAGGGCCCTCTGCTTACATCGCCCTCAGCAACTGCTCACCAAGGCTGTCATCCTGCTCCTCCCTCCGGCCCCCTGCCCTGGGTTTGCCCTGCAGCTGGCCCCTTGGCTGCCCGCCATCACCATCAACCGTCTGACATTCCAGCTGGTAGCCCAGAGGCTGGTGTGGAGGCAGGAGTAGGATGGAGAGAGTGCTGGGAGGAGGAAGGAAGCTCTCCTTCAGGGTCTTTTTCTCCTTTAATTCTGGTATTTTCCTACCCACCCCCCGCCCCCCGCCCCTTGCCTGTGTTTTTCATAATATGGCAGGCCTCCTGCCCAAGGTGATGAGAACTCTGAAGTCAGCCATTCCCACCCTTCAAGGCTGTGCCAGCCCATCTCAGCAGCCCTGGCGGCTGCCTGCTCAGCCGCGTGGAAGCAAAATCCTAAGTCTCTAGGATTCCGTCATTGGCGTCATGGCAAAGCTCCTTCTTTCCTCTCCTCCCTTCCCCTGTTGCTGCTCCTTGGCTATAGAACACGGTGAATATTTATTACTTTCAGAGAAATCAGCTATTTTATAGAGAAAATATGTTTGAGGTTAGATGTTTTCACTTGAGGAAGGTAGAGGGCCTCTTCGGGGGGCGGGGGGGGGGCGCAGCCCCTCCTCCTGTGGAGGTTCCTCAGACTCCGGGCTGCTGCTCTGAGGACCTGCCTTCCCATGTACATATAAGGTGGGATCCAAGACCGGGGCTATCTGAGGGCAACAGAACCTCCCAGAATTGCTGCATTTGAACTGAAAACAGGCTCTGCCTTGGACATGTACATGCTCCTGGGAGAACCTTGAATCTCCCAGCTTCTCCAGAGAGACTGGCTCTGTTCTGGCAGCCCAGGAAGTCTTGGGTGCAAAACGTGATGACTCCCCAGAGTTGTGCCACATGTAGAGCCCAAGAGGCACAGTGTCCCAGGGAAGGCCAGACAGGCACCCCTTCCTTGTTCCTGTTTCTCGAGGCTGAGTTACAGGCCTTTTCTTCCTTCTGCCTGAGCCTGGCCCCCACCTGTCTTTATCACCAGGGTCTGGATGCTGCCCTGAGGTTTGCTAGTTGGATTGGCTCCTTGTTAGAAACCAAAGCTGGGCATACGGTTGAGTTAACTCTCCAGGTATTATTACTTGAGGAAGTCGAGGGCCTGGCCTCGCCCACTGACCATCTGTTCCTCACTCCCTAACTGTAGCTCCGGCCGAGGAGAACTAGGCCCACCCCACTCCTCCTGGCCCACCTGGGGTGTTCATTGGCAGCAGCTGTTCTGCAGCGGAGCAGGTGGCCCTCATTTGTTTATTAGTAAGTGCATGTGACAGCCAAAAAGGCTGATCTCAGGGCTGGGGTCAGCTCTGACGCTGTCTCAGTTGGGCCAAGCCCTGCCCCTGTGCACACATTTTCCTGCCACGAAGAAATATTCTCAGTATCGGCATCCAGCTGGCCTTCCTATCTTTGGGCCAGAACATGTTCATGGCCTGATAAACCAGTCCAGGTTCACCCCCAAGGCCCTAGAACTGAGAAGGGTGAAGGCCCTGGTAAGTTCCTGATTGCTCCCCACCCCCACCCCAGTATCTCAGCTACTGCCCTCCTTCCAAGGCCTCTTCGTTTCCCTCTGTGTCTCTAATTGTGGGCCTCTGCAGGCAGTAGCCTTTCTTCAGGATCTCATCAGTGAGAGGCCAGGGAGACTGAGCCCTGACTTTGAGCTGAGCCTGGGAGGAGCAGAGCAACTGTCAAGGCCGGCCCTTGCCCCTCAGCCCTGTACAGTGAAAGGTATGAGCCCTAGACTGACTCGCGCAGCACCCCCGGGACAGGGCTGGGACCAGTCGTGTCTTCAGGTGGGGAGAGCCCCTCCCCATCCTCCAGCCGACTTTATTTGGAAATATTGAGGTATACTTTAAAATGTATTCAGGAGATTTCCAATAAACTTTTTCTGTACTTTACAGCCTCCTGTCCTGCAAGTTGTCTAAAAACCTAGCCCACTTTCTCCCACTTCTGTGCAGGCCCGGGTTGCCAGCAGGCTCTGTGGAAGGAAGAGCGGGCCCCGTGAAGCACAGCGAGGCTTCAGAGCCAGGCAGGCTGTTTGGAGTCTTGGGACCTTGGGCTGGTCAGGAAACCGCCTAGAGCCTCCTTTGCCTTGGCTGTAGTGTTCTCATTTCAGGGGTTGTGTGTGAGTACTCAGTGACGTGATGCATCTGAAGTAGACGTGAATGTGTGAAGAGGCCCGTAGTAAAATCCTCAGAACAGTAGGTAGGCCGTTACCTTCAGCTCTCTCTCCTCCCACAGCACGGCTCACCTTTCACCCTCAGCGGCAGCAGCCTTTGGCTCAGAGGGAAGGACAACTGGCAGGTCTGTGGGGCACTCCCCAGGCTGCCGGGGATGTTTGCTGATCTGGTGTGAGGGGTTGTGACTGAGCAAACCCAACAGAAGGGAAGAGACTGGGTGAAGGAACGGGGGAAGTTCAGGGCCTGTGCAGTTTGCTTAGCTGCCCTGATCTGACAGACAGCTCGAGCCAGGGCACCGGGCTGGTGTCTGAGGAGCCAGGAGAAGTAGAAGAGCCCCCTGGGGGCTTCCTCAACAGGTGTCAGCGCTGGCAAAGCCAGCTCCTTCTTCCTGGTTTGGAGGGAGATGGGGGGCGGGGGGGAGAGAGTGGAAGGTGGAACTGGAGACAGAGACAGAGGTGGTTCTAGAGACCAGAGGCTGACAGGCCTGGGCAAGTGCTGTCTTGGTTGCCTCCCACGCCCCTCAGGCTGAAGCCAGGCCCCAGGGCAGAAGAGGGCCAGTTAGAAAATTCTTAATTCAGGAGTTCTTCTGTGGCTCAGCAGCTTAGGGATCTGACAGTGTCTTGGCAGTGGATCAGGTCACTGCTGTGGCATGGTTTCCATCCCTGGCCCAGGAACTTCTGCATGCCACAGGTGTGGCCAAAAAAAGAAAATTCTAAATTCAGCCCAAACCTGGGGCTGAAAAGAATGGGCCTGCCCACTGCTGCCTTTATGGGTCCTGGGAGTCCTGGCTCGTTAGTGAACTGCATATTGACATCGACCGTTATACCTGACTGTGCACCCACCCCCGGGGTCGGAAATGGTTGAAAGATTGTCCTCAGAGTCCTCACCTTCACAAAAGCACAGTGTTTAGTTGCCTCGTGTCTGACGTGTTCTGCCCCTTTAAGCTGTGTCCCTACACTCTGCCCCCAGAGACTCACTGTTGCCAAGGCGAGGGTAAACTGGCTTTTGAGTCACTCTGCAGAGGCCCTGCCAGGAATCCAGCCCGAGTAAACAGCTCTCCCGAGAGCCCCATCTCATTTCCCGGGGTCACTGCCCCTCTGTTCTAAACAGTCCCCAGCTAGAGCTGAGCAGAGCCAGGGAGACAGGCCACCTTCTCTCTGAGCTACCTGGACGATGGTCACAGTTGCGCAGCAGGACTGGCTTTTGGGGGCTCAGTGCCTGTGTATGTAACCATTGTGTTAGCACCACTTGATCCTGCAGCTTTGGTCTGGGCTTCCCCAGCCCAAACAAGCAAAGAGGAGAAAAAAGAACAGGCCTGACTGGTGCCTTCAGAGCTTCCCGATTGCTGTCAGCCGGCAAACAGCTGGAACTTGACAACTGTGCCCACTGAAATTTTGGCCTACCCACCCTGTGACAAACCACTTTTTAAACCTGTGGTAAAATACATGGAAATGTTACCATCTTAACCCTTTAAAGCAAAGCAAAACATGCTCAGGAGAAGAAAGGAAAGCTGGATCCTCCATAGCCTCCACGGGACTAGGTGGCAGGTGGAAACAGCCTCGGCTGTCAGGCTGGGGGGAGGATGAGGAGGTCCAGAATGGTTAGGAGGTGAGGTCAGATTGCTACCCTGGCTCATCTATGAAATGACCATCATTCTAGTTCCCAGTGGGCACCTATTCTGTTACAGCGTAGACTTTACAGTTGGCCCTCACAGTTGTAGGTTCTACATCCAAGAGCTCCCCCAACCTCGGAGGAAAAGAAAAAACATTTGGGAAAAAAAAAAATGCCAGGAAGTTCCAAGAAGCAAAACTTGTATTTGTTGCATGTTGGCAGTATTTCCATGGCATTTACACTGTGTTAGGTAAGTAATCTAGAAACGATTTAAAGAGAGGATGTGCGTAGGTTATATTGCAGATACAACATAAGGGACTTGAGCATCCTTGGATTTGGGTATTGTGTGCTGGGGTGGGGGTGGCTAGAATCCATCCCCTGCACGTAGGGACAGGCAGGTGTATTTCTGATCTTTAGAGACATGAAGAATCAGTCTCAGAGATTACATGACAGTTGCCAGTTAGAGCTGGTGGTGAGTGAGGGAATGAGGATTCAAACCCTGGTCTGACCCTAAAGCCCCTGCTGGTCCACCACAGCTCACTCTGTGTTAAGGATCCAGTGTTCACTGCCGTGGGTTGGGTCACTGCTATAGCATAGGTTCAGTCCCTGGCTTCATACCGGCTCAAGAATGAGCAGGATGAGGAAGGGGTGATGCGGACTGGGGAGGCGACTTCCTGAGGCCCCATCTGCTCCTCCGCAACCACACACCTCCCACCCAGTTCTGAGCCTCCATGTACTTCCTTAACAGCCAGATGGGTAGTTTTGAACTCCTTTTTTATTGAAATATAAAAAGTGCAAAGGTGAAATACATGATTGGTGCCAAGGAAGTCACTAAGTGTGAATGTGAACACTTGATTCACAGTATGAGCCCCCTACCCCGGGGTAAAGACCAGTGGGGGGAGAGGCGGAGAGACCAAATAGATCCACGAGGCTCCCCAGTAAGTGGGGTTGTGAGTGACACCTGATATACCAAGGAAGGCAGAAAGCAGAAGCCCGGGCCTGGACTGGAGACACAGGGACTGACGGGGAACCAGCAGCCATGCCAGGCCCCAGAATCCTGACATGCTAGTGCCCTGGGGAGAGAGCCCAGTGAGGTCAAGGCCCAGGCCACACCTGGTTCACAAATGGGGCAGGGCTGGTCAGTGAGGACCCCCATGGTACAGGCTCTGTGGCAATGGGGTTCACCAGGAAGGGACACAGCTGGAAAGAGGGCTATCCATCATCATCAGAGTCAGGAAGAAGTTGCTAGAACTTACCAGCAGAGGCTGATCTAACTAGCAGAGTCTCTGCCCAGTCCCTCCAGGGGTTCACAACTGGACTAAGGAGCCACCACAGATCCTGAGGCACTGAGTCACCCCAGGCCAGAGCAGGGACCTGTGTGACTCCACAACTGACATGGCTAAGGATCTGTCCAAGTCACGGGGAAGGGAGGTAATGCTTGGGGGCAGGGCAGGGACTGCTTGTCACTGGTCTGACCACACTTAGGGGGCTGGCAGGGGTGGGAGTGCGGTGTCTATTTCGAATGGATGCTGGGACTCAGCCCCATCATCCAAGCTGCCAGTCCTTGCAGAACAGGGGGTTAGGACACCCTGGGAGCAGTACCACTTGGGAAAGGCTGACCCAGGAAGAGAAGGCAGACATGGGAAGCTGACTCCAGCCTGTTGTCCACTAGCTGCAGAAGTACCAAAGGCTGAGCCACCGGGGGTAGGACAGGAGCAGAGTGCCTGCAACCAGGCCTTCACCCAGACAGAGAGGAGCCTCAGCCGGGCCAGCCCAAGCCAGCTCAGCCTTTCATTTCCCAGAATCAGGAAGGGGAGGACCAGCCCAGCCGGCAGTGATTTTGGCATCTCCAGTTGCCAAGGAAAGAGGCAGGAGAAGGCAGGTAAGCGGCTGCTGGGGCCAGTCCTCCCGCCTGAAGAGCCAAGCCAGCTCCGCGGAACCCGGCAGGAGTCGGGGGTTCAAGGAGGCAGTGAGAAGTATAAGGCGAAGAAAAACGTCTTGTGGTTACAGCGAGGCCTCCAGGGCCAGTGAGGGGGCCAGACAGGATGGGGAGTAGGAGCTGTCTGGCTGGCTGACTCCAGCTTCTATCTCTGGGGGAGCCCCAGGCTCCTGTACCGCTGAAGCCAGGAGGAAGAGTCCAAACTGGGGCGATCAGAGCCCCTTGGAGTCAGGGCTAGGAAACAACTCCCCTTGATGATCCAGGAGGAACTTGGTGAAGGTGTTGATGGGATTGATGGCCTTGAGGGTGATGGCAGCATCCTTGGCCCACAGCAGGTTAGGGCCGAAGACGACAGCCAGATTAGTGTTGGTCATCTTGTTCTGGTCACAGAGGGCAGAAATCTGTGGAGGGAATCACGGAGCTGCAGCAGGAGCCACAGATCCTGCCTCCCATGCCCGGCAACCACACCCAGGGGCAGCAGCATGGCAGCTCCTCCTCTCTCTCCCCTGGGTCTCACCTGCACCAGGAAGGCAGTGAGGAAACGCAGCACCAGGTAGTTCTCCTCAGGCAGTGTCTGGAAGACCTGCAGTGTCGCCTGCACTCTCTGGCTCTCATCAATGCCTAAGAGGAACGGGGGCCAGGTCACAGGGGCCCACGGCCAGGCTGGTGTGGGAGACCCCAGGCAGGCTTTCTTTGGAGGATGGGCCATCCCCACCCTGCAGAAGCAGCGCAGAGCTGGGGATGGGGAAAGGGGCACTCACTGAGGAAGCCCACAACGTGGGAGTAGAGGTCAAAGGTGAGCAGAGGCTCAGGAAGCTCCCGGAGGAAGGTCTTGAGAATGACTGCTGGCAGGTGCAACTCATTGTATTGGTCAAAGTCCACAGGCAGCCCTGGGGGCAGGAGGGGAGGAAGAGTGGAGAGGAGCTGGGCCCAGCCTGGTTACCAGCAGGCCCAAGGCCTGACCTCACCCTCGGCCACAGGCCACCTCCTACCGAGACAGAGACACAGGTTCAGGCCGTCTGGGGAGCAGAGCCCCCGAGCACACACCAGTTATTCCTTGCCTCTAAATGAACCTACACCTAGGCTCTGGGAGCCTGACCTACGAGGAAGCAGGCCTGGGATCACCAGGCAGAAGTGAGAGACTCGTGTCATTATACCAAATACCACTGAAACCTGACACAGACACACACATACACGTAGTTTGCCCCGCCGGCCACTCACCCATGTTGTACTTCTGCTGCACTTCCCGTACAACTTGAGTGTTGGCTGACCTCCGGAAAATCCCCTCGGTGGTGAGAGCTGGGGAACGGTGGGGCTGGTGAGTCTCAGAGCTCTGGGGCAATGGGCGGACTCCCCCACCCATTCTGTGTCTCTGGGTTCTGGTCAGGGTCAGTGTGGGTGGTGCTGCATATGGGACCCTGCCCAGCCCTGCCGAGAAGCTTCCCTAGGGGAGCTGGGAGATGTGCCGAGGAGGGCAGGGGGCACCCAGCACTCACCGTGGGCCTGCAGGTAGGCAACAGTCTCCCGCAGCACAAGTGGAATGGGCTCCTGGTCTGGGTTCTTCTCCCGGAGGCTGTGGGCACAAGGCAGTGAGGGGTCTGCAGCCCTCCGTAGCCCCAGGCATCAGCACTGCCCACCTCTTGAGTACTCACTGCTGCAAGGAGACCCCGAACTGCTGGTTGGGCAGAGGGGGCCGTGGTGGCATGGGCTTGGGGGCTGTCGCAGGGCTCTTCTGTGTGGATTTGAGGAAGTCATCATACCTGCGTGGCAGAGGGGAGGTCAGACCCTCTACCCAGCTCTGCAGTCCCTATGGCAACTCTTATTTGTTAGGCACTTACTGTGCTGTTTTATGGGTTACCTCACTCAGTCCTCCTGCCAACCCCACTTGACACATGAGCAAGTGAAGACTTTAAAGAGACGCTGTTACACAACTTTTAAGTGACAGCCATGGGATTTGACTTGCTCTCTCTGACCCCGTGTGCTATCTCCGACTCATTACATCTCTCTCGCTGGGTATCCTAGGGTTCTCAAGGCTGCTTCTCCCCTTGTCTGGCACGTCCTACCCCCCAGACTTGGTATGTATGTACGATGTGCCCCACGGGCACACACAGCCCCCATCTCAGCCTCACTTGAGAACTTGGCGAGGGATCCCCAGTTGCTCAAGCTTCACGTGCTCGCTCAGCTCACTCAGATAATTCACATAGAAGATCTTCTGCCCAAACTTGAAGCTGCCAATGGAGGAAAGGGTATGGGTCTGGGGTGGGCCCGCTTCAACAGGCCTCCACTGGCCCCCTCACCAGCCCACCCAGATCAGACAGAGGCCCAGCCCCAAGCTGGTCTGTCTCCGGGATGCTTGGCCTCCTTGGCTGCCTACTTGGGAGTTCAAGGGCACGCCGGGGGAACAGTGCTCCGCCCTAGGCCCGCTTACCTAATGATGGGCTTAAAGAGGATGAGCAGGGTCTTGATGAACATGGTGGGGTGCACGATGTACAGAGCCTTGATGTTCTTCTTGTACCTGCAGAGGCAGAACAGGAACTCGGGAGTGGGCCTGGTAGGAGAGGCACAGAGCTAGGCTCTAGATGTCCACTTACTGATCTGATGACTCATGGTAGGCCTGCCAGCTAAGTGCCATTGTTGGCCTGTTTTACAGATTAATAAACAGTGGCTCAGAGAAGTAACATGAAAGGTCACAGAGTGAGTAAGCAGAGAAATTGGGATTTAAGCCCAGGCCATTCTGACCTGAGATTGGTAGTATTTAGTTTACCCAGGAGAGGGCCCCTGCTTCCCCCTGGCATGGAATATGCTCCTTCCCAAGCAGAGGGCAGCCACGAGCCTGGCAGAGCTGCTGACCCCCAGGCCCGGGAGCCCACACAGAACCCAACCCACTTGCGGTCAAATTCCCGGTAGGCGTCCCGGAGCCAGCTGAGGGAGGGCTTGTTGTCGCTGGTCAGGCCATGGTGCAGGTAGAGCAGCGTGTAGTCACTCTCCACGTACTGGTCCAGGGTGTGCTTCAGGTACCTGCGAGAGAAAGTCCTGCTGGGGCCTGCCCTGTATGCAAGTGGGCCCCACTGAGACAGAACTGGTGCCCCAGGAATCCCCTCCTCATGTCACAGCCCCCCCCTCCCCCCCGCCCCCAGCCCCTTTCCTGCACTGTCTGTCCTGGCTGCAAGATCAGTCACCATGTGGTGGTGAAGGAGCAACCAGGCAGTGGCTGGGCTGGCGGAGAAATAGTAACAGCTCTTGGTTTTGAGTACTGACTAGAAGCCAGGAGACCAGAACTCTAACTGGAGCCAGCTCACATACTGCAGTAAAAACAGGAATACTATTTCCCTTCCAGGTTTGCCTTGAGTCAATAATGATGATGTGGCATGGGTTAAAAATCTGACTGCTGGGACTTCCCATCATGGCTCGGCAGGAACGAGTCTGACTAGTATCCATGAGGACACAGGTTCGAACCCTGGCCTTTCTCAGTAGGTTAAGGATCTGGCATTGCTGTGAGCTGTGGTTCAGGTTACAGATGAGGCTCAGATCCTGGGTTGCTGTGGCTGTGTTGTAGTCTGGCAGCTACAACTCCAATTCTGACCCCCAGCCACAGACTTGGCCATAAAAAGCAAACAAACAAACAAACTGACTGCTGTGGCTTGGGTCACTAAGGAGGCACAGGTTTGATCCCCAGCCTGGCACAATGAACTAAAGGACCCTGCAGTGCCACAGCTGCAGCTCAGATTCAGTCCCCAGGCTGGGAATTTCCATATGCTGTAGATATAGCCATGAAGAAAGAAAGAAAGGAAGAAAGGAAGGAAGGAAGGAAGAAAGTCACCATTTGTCAATATTAAGCTTTTAGTGTCTACCAAGAACTTTGCATAATATTATCCCATTCTTACAAGTGAGGGCAGTGAGGCTCAGAGAGGTCACAGGCTTATCTAAGATCACACACCTTGTGGTAGAGCTGTAGAGGTAAACTGTCTAACTCAAATATTGCCTTGTTGGATTTCCCATAGTGGCTCAGCCGAAATGAATCTAACTACCATCTATGAGGATGCAGGTTCAATCCCTGGCCTTGCTCAGTGGGTTAAGGATCCGGCATTGCCTTTGAGCTGTGGTGTAGGTCACAGATGTGGCTCAGATCCTACGTGGCTGTGGCTGTGGCTGTGAGCTACAGCTCCAATTCGACCCCTAGCCTGGGAATCTCCATATGCCGCGGGTACAGCCCTAAAAACAAAAAAACAAAAAAACAAAAAAAAAAGAAAAAGAAAAAAATTTTGCAATTATAAAATAGCAAAAATTATAGTGCAAATACACTCCTTTGTTGGGTGTTATGACCTTTTGGAAGGAAATAAAGTGATGTTATCAGAAGTTATAAAATGCTAATACTATTTGACCTGGTAAAAATATGTCCAGGAATTTATCCTAAGGAAATAATCAGAGATGAATAGAAATGTGGCTGTTCATTGTAGCCTGTTTTATAATGGGGGGAAATTTTTGAGCAGCAGGCTAACTGTCCAGCAATAGGGAATTGGTTAAATAAATCTCAGGACATCTATAAATGGAACACTCACAGGATGTTTCTGTAGACAGAACCAATCTGTGAAGCTGGATGTGAGAATAGTGGTTACCCTTCAGGGTAGACACTGGATGAGCAGAGGGAGGTTTGTGGGTGTAGATGACATGGGTGTCTTTTATTTTGCTTTTTAGTTTTTGAAAATTCATCAACTAGTACACAGAATGTATTCCCTTTTCTGGATACATACAGATCAATAAAACGTTTTTTAAAAGATGTCCTTGAAGAATGTTTAATGCTCAGCAGATAAAAATATTATGTAAGACACAAAACTGACTACAGAGTTCTATATATGTTACAGCAAAAAATAGGAAGTGAATATACTAAAATATTAAGTATTTTTCTCTCTGGTGAGTTTATGAGAGACTTTGTTTATCACTGTCTATATTTCTTCTTTGTAGCTATCAACATTTTTCTAAATTCCTTTTTTTTTTTTCTTTTTGTCTTTTTGCCTTTTCTAGGGTCGCTTCCCTCGGCATGTGGAGGTTCCCAGGCTAGGGGTCTAATCGGAGATGTAGCCACCAGCCTACACCACAGCCACAGCAACGCAGGATCCGAGCCATGTCTGCAGCCTACACCACAGCTCATGGCAACGCCGGATCCTTAACCCACTGAGCAAGGCCAGGGATCTAACCCGCAACCTCATGGTTCCTAGTCGGATTTGCTAACCACTGCGCCATGATGAGAACTCCTCTAAATTCTTGAAATTTGAAAACAATGGCATTTCAAATATATTCTCTTATCTAATGCCCACAACAACCCTGTAAGGGGAGCGCAATTCTTATTTTTACAGGGTTCAGGAGAGACCTGATCCTGAGCACATGGCTAGTAAGAGGCAGAGTTGAAGTTTAACTGGTCTTCTGCATCTAAGCTTTAGGCACTCGCTCAAGGCCCTAGATCTGGCTGGACAACTGAGATAATCTGCCAGAGAGCAAGAGTACAGGACTGATAGCTGATGAAAGCACCTCCCCGCTGGGCTGGGCTGGGCTGGGCGGGGGGGGGGGGGGGGAAGGTTCCACCCACCTGGGAGGGAATGGAGGACGGACAGGATGGACGACAGAGGGCTTCTTGAAGGCAGATGAAGCCCCAGAGCTGGGCACCCTCCCTCAGCCAGCTCTCTCCTGAAACCCTCTGATTTCCTCCCACTCAGAGCATCATCTGGCCAGGAGTCTGTCACCTGCCTTTCCGATGCTGTGATAAAACCAGACAGGGCATGTGACTCAGCCTCCCACTGGCTGGGCTCCTTGGCCAGCTCCTGGCTGGGCCCCGTAATGGGCCTGGACAAGGCTCTGCCTGCCGGCAGGGCTATAAAACAACAGGAAGGGGGCTCAGGAGGCCGGAGACAGAGAATTCACACGAGGCTGGAGCAGCTCCGGCCTGGCCCTGGCTCAAGAGACTTCGAAGACTCTGCACTCAGGCCCTCCCCTTCTACTGCTGTGTCCCTGGCCTGTCCCTGACCCCAGCCCCTCCACAAACAACCACTCAGGTTCCCAAAGAGCTGCTATGGGCAGGGCAGATATTTCCAGTTGGAGACAGTGCCTTAAAGTGGCCAGGAAAGGAGTGCAAGACGGAAACTGCACACGTGCTAAGGAGCCTCAGGCGAAGGCCAGTTGTGGCTCTGCCTCCACGGGTCCCTCCAGTGCTGTGGGCTGAGCGCTGGCCCAGTGGTGGCTCAACAATGAACACTTATCAGAACAGAGTCTGTAAATCCTACTTTCAGTCAGCCTTCAGACTTGCGTCAGGAGATTTCTAGGACCAACCAGAGCTACTGTGTGCATTTGGCTCTCTCAACCTGGACAGGCACAGAAGTTGTTGGACCAGATTTGGCGCAAAATAACACTAATTACTGGTGCAAATGATGAACAACTGCAACTGCCTCAGAAGCACCACATTATTATCATAATCAGCCCTCAAATTTGGACAACGTTTAACTTTTTGAAGCATTTTCATATGCAGTATCTCATTGCTATGAGGAAAGAGGGCTGTATTATTATTTTTTGACCACACCCACAGCATGCAGAAGTTCCTGGGCCAGGGACTGAACCCATACCACAGCAGCAACCGAAGCCACAGTGTGACAACCCATCCAGCCGCCAGGAAACTCTAAGAGGGCTGTATTATTATTTCCTAAGAAAAGTGAAGAAAAAGAGCTTAAAGACATGAAGATACTTGCCAAGGTCACAAGGATGGTTTCTAGGACTAGAACCAGGTCTGACTCCTAACCCAGCGCTCTCTTCCCAGTGTAAAGTGGCTCCCTCAGCAGAAAAGGGGGGCCTTGAGGGAGGTGGCTTGGTAACTCCAGGGCAGGAAGGAAAATGGCACCAGGCTGGAGTGAGAATCTGGGCACAGGTCCTCCCACTTCCCATGGTACTCACCCCAGGAGCTTGCTGTGGTCCAGCTGGTGACTTGGGGGCATTCGGCAGGCACTAAACACAATGATCTTCCGCCCATATTTGTCATCTCCTAGGTGTGGATAAAGATGGGATACAGTGGTTGGAAGATAAGCCAAAGGAAGTTGGGTGAGGACCTGCAAGGGGCCAGGCCTGGAGACCTGTTCCATTTAGCAGTGGGGCCAGAGTGGCCTATGCAGACGAACCCCAGGCAGCTGCCTGCATTCAACGGTGTGTCTCTGAACAAAGAGCAACAGGTGCTATCACAGTACCAAGCCGGGGCATAAAAAAAACCAACAAGACTCTTATCCTGTGGCACAACAGGATCAGCAGCATCTCTGGCCTGGTACAGTGGGTTAAAGATCTGGTGTTGCTGCAGCTGTAGGTTGTAACTGCAGCTTGGATCTGATCCCTGGCCTGGGAACTCCATACAGCTTGGGGCAGCCAAACAATGAAAAAATAGAATAAAAATATTACTTAAAAAAAAAATCACACCTGGTAGAAACAACCCAAATATCCATCCATGGATGGGTGGATAAAGAAAAAAATGGTATGTCTGTGCAATGAAAAATTGGCTGGCTACAATAAGGAATGGAATTGGGGGGAGAGATAAATTAGGAGTTTGGGACTAACATATATATGCTACATAAAATAGATAGTCAACAAAGACCCACTGTATAGCATAGGAGCTCTACTCAATATTCCATAATAACCTATATAGGAAACGAATCTGAAAAAGAATAGATATATGTATAACTGTATCACTTTGCTTTATACCTGAAACTAACACAACATTGTAAATCAACTTTACCCCAATATAAGAGTTCCTGTCGTGGTGCAACGGAAACGAATCTGACTTGCATCCATGAGGACACAGGTTCGATCCCTGGCCTTGCTCAGTGGGTTAAGGATATGGTATTACTGTGAGCTGTGGTGTAGGTCACAGATGCGGCTCGGATCTGGCGTTGCTGTGGCTGTGGCACAGGCCAGTGGCTACAGCTCTGATTAGACCCCTAGCCTGGGAACCTCCATGTGCCTCAGGTGTGGCCCTAAAAAGATTTTTAAAAACCCCCAAAAACCTTTATCCAATATAAAATAAAAAAATTTAAACAATAAGAAATAATTTTAAAATAAAATATATGCTATTTTTTTTGTTTTAATCTTTTTTTTTTTTTTTTTGTCTTCACCCATAGCATGTGGAAGTTTCTGGGTCAGGGATCGAACTTGCACCACAGCAGTGACCCAAGCCATAGCAGTGACAACTCTGGATCTTTAACCTGCTGAGCCACCAGGGAACTCCTTATATGCTATTTTTTTTTTTTTTAAAGGAGTTCCTTGGTAGCTCAACAAGTTGAGGATCCAGTGTTGTCCCTGCTGTGGCTCTGTTTACTGCTATGGAGCAGCTTCAGTTCCTGGCCTTGGGATTTCCACAGGCCAAGGACACAGCCAAAATAATAATAATAATAATAATAATAATAATAATAATAAAAAAAAAGAAAAAAGGAATGAAGTAATGAAACATGGCACATTGTGACTGAACCTTGAAAACATGATGCTAGGTGAAAGCAGCTGAACACAAAAGGCTATATATTGTACGGTTCCATTTATATAAGCTATTTAGGTAAATCTTTAGTGACAGAAAACAAATTAGCAGTTCTAGGTGCTGGAAGGAAGGGAGAATAGGGAGTGATGCTTCTGATTACGAGGGGTATAGATGAAATCATGGAACTAGATAGAGGCAGTGGTTGTACAACATTGTCAGACAGAACTTCCTCTAGACAATTCTGCTCCCCTCCTCTAGGCTAATCCGTTGAGTCTTCAAGACTTATCCCAGCTCCTCCTTCAACTAACCAGCTGGGTTAGATGTCCCTTTTCACAGCTCCCAGCGTGAACCATCACCCAGCTCTGTCACAGCACTTTGACTCCCCTGTCTAAGTGTTTATGTGTCTGTCTCCTCTAGTGGCTGTGAGCAGCTCGAAGACAGGGACTGTGTCTCCTCCATCTCTGAGTGTCTAATGCTTGACCAGAGCCCAGCACGTGGCAGGTATTCAATAAACACGTAGCCTGCACCAAGTCGCAAGTCAACATTACAGATTACACATGGTCTGTTTCTGAGTCTGCTCACAACAATATCTGGGTTAGGACAATGCTTTGGATAGTTTCCCAAAGCCTGGGGTGGAATTTCTCCAGACCGAAGCAGAGAACCCTCTCCCAAGTATGTCTGAGGAGGAGAAGGTACAGCTCCATCCAGCAGGATGAGATGTCACCTGCTTCCCTTCACACCCTGACCCAGACCTTAGGTGGCTGCGTTCCTTCCAGGTCAGCGAGGGATCGCTCTGCAGCCTGCTCTGATTCACTTCCCATAGGCTCCGACAGAAGGACGAGCAGACAGGCGAGGGATGGGGACGAAGCCCAGCCTGGTATGTGATCTGGAGCTTCAGAAATCCCTGAGCCTTCTACCACGAGCCTGCGAGGGGGGGGACATCATCTGCCTACTCCCTGCCAAGCAGAGGAAACACCCAGGGCATCAGGGAAAGTGCCAGGAGGAGCAGGAAGGATCCTAAAAACTTCTTTTCATTGCTACCCTCCAACAGTAAGGCCTCATTGGCAGGCAAATTTGAGGACATAGGGCAGGAAGCCTGAGCTCACAGGGCTCTGGGATTTAGAGCTGGTAACTGGTTAAATAGGCAACTTGGGTCAGGGGCCAGGGGCCTGGGGTTCCAGGGATCAGCTGCCGCAGGACCTTCTACTTGGGAAACTCAGGGTTCTCAATCAGGGCTCCACCAATGCCATGATGTGAAAAATATTACAAGCTCATGCACATTTTCTGGGGAAGAGGTCCACAGCTTTCATAGTCTCAGAGGACTCCTGACCAGTTTGAAGAATTTCACTGGACTGCACACTCCTTGAAGGAAGGTATGAGTGTCTTCCCTCAATGAATGCTTGATTCTGGCTCCTGGGCTTGTTCCAGAGTAGATGTTTTATAAATGCATGCCGAGGTCAGCTTTCCCTGATTATCAGAAAGTCGTCCTGCTGCTCTAGCAGCATTTTTTTTTTTTTGTCTTTTTGCCTTTTCTAGGGCTGCTCCAGTGGCATGTGGAGATTCCTAGGCTAGGGGTCGAATCGGAGCTGTAGCCATCGGCCTACACCACAGCCACAACAACGCAGGATCTGAGTTGCGTCTGCAATTTACACCACAGCTCACGGCAACGCCGGATCCTTAACCCACTGAGCAAGGCCAGGGATCAAACCCACAACCTCATGGTTCCTTGTCGGATTCGTTAACCACTGCGCCACGACAGGATCTCCTCTAGCTGCATTTCTATTCTTAATAAACTCTTCTTTCTTTTCACCCCCCAAGAAGTAAATAAAAAAATACAGGCTGAGTGAAATCAGGATGGGGATTGGAGGCAAGAGGGGGATCAGGGAGGGGCTGGATGTCAAGGAATGAGATACAGGCACACCAGGGTCAAGCCCCTCCTCTCCCTGGAGTGGCGTCCCACTGCCCAAGTCCTTGAGTGGCTCAGGCATTGCCAGAAGGCAGGGTGACTGCTCCTTTAAGAAGCAGATGTAGGGACTTTCCATTGTGGCTCAGTAGGTTAAGAATCCAACTGATATTCATAAGGATGTGGGTCTGCTCCCAGGCCTCGCTCAGTGGGTTACGGATCTGGTGTTGCTGTGAGCTGTGGTGTAGGTCACAGATGCAGCTCAGATCCTGTGTGGCTGTTGCTATGGTGTAGGCCTGCAGTGGCAGCTCTGATTTGACCCCTAGCCTGGGAACTTCCATATGCCGAGGGTGTGGCCCTAAAAAGCAAGAAAGAAGCAGGTGTAAAAAGGCCTGGGACTCCCCTCCTGATCTCAGAAGAGAACAGATTTCTGCACTGGAGACTGCAGGAAGGGAAGGAGCTGGTGGCACTGGTGTCTTCAGAGCCCTGGGGGAGAGGTCTTAAAAGGGAGGCGCAGAGTTTGAGGAAAGCACCAGAAAAAGACCAGCTGCCTGAGACTGAAGCCTCTGCATTCCCCAGATAGCGATCAGGAACTTCCCAGGGGAACCTGGGTATTAATCAGCAACAGCGCCACTCCCAGCAGGCACTGCGACCTGCCAGACCAGGCCAACCACGGGGGGTGGGGGCTGGGGCAAACGGCTGGGGCTGCTCATACATTTGTTAAATGTTACATTGTCAGGAATGTTGCAAGCCAGTTGACATCATTGTTGGTAGCTTAAAATCTGCTGTTGATAAGCTTAAAATCTGCTGTTGATAGTTAGAAATCACAAAAGCTACAAATGCTACAAATAATGGTCTTTTCTTTTTTTCCTTTCTGGAGGGCCAACTGTTGAACATTTACTAGCACACCACTGGAAAGAACCCACCTGGACCAAGTCAAAGTTGACCAGGGAGCATGGCAGCCACTGCAAGGAGAACAGAGGCTACAGAGGAGCTGGGGACATAACCCATCCTCCCTTCCAACACAGGCTCTTTTCTCTGGCTTCTAAGACCAGGAAACTGGCCTCCCAGAATGTCACCATAGTCACATCAAGCTCCTCGTGCTATGGCACTGCCGATCCAAACTCTTTGCAGCAGTCAGAGGCTCACCCTCGGGGAACACGCACTCAGGCCAGGCCATTGCTCACAGCCAGCCCTGCACCCCCGTGGACAAGGACCATCCCCCCGCCACACCCCTCCCTTGAGCTCCTTTCCCTTTAGGCTCTGGAAGTGTCTGCACACAGCCCCCACCCGTCAAACCTCCCATGAATCCCCTGCTATTTCCAGCTCCCAAGTACCGCCAGCTCCCAGATCCCTGGAGTGGGGCTGCAATTAGGCCAGCCCCACCTCGCCTCCACCAAGAGCCCTTCCTGATCCACAGCCCAGAAAGGCCAAGCACAGAGAGCCAGGAACACACCTACCTGGCTGGGCCCCCTCAGGCACCTCACACCCTGGAGAAACAGAAACATGTTGCAGCTCTGCTTACAGGAGTCACCTGGTGGAGATGGGGGGCTGTCTCCCCTGCTCTGCCTTGTGACTTGGCCACATAAGCCAGGAGGACTTCAGGATAGAGACGCCTTCACATCAGACACTCCCCAAGCCCCAGTCAGGTCCATCTCTGGGTGTGAGGTAAGTTCTGAACCTTCAGGTGACTCTCCTGTACCCAGGTCAGGACGAGGCCAAAAAAGAACTCTCAGCCTTGCCTCCATGGGGGTGAGAGAGGCCACAGCCAAGTCCTCCAACCCAGACAAGAACAGGCACCAGGACCACAGATGCCAAGGAAACACCTCTGACACTGGGACGACCCTCTCTGCCACGCCATTCCTCCCTGTGCCCAGCGTTCAGGAGAGATGCAGCCCCCTGCTGCTTCCCCCTGACCAGATGCCACCAGGGTCCCCTCAGCCAGCCAGCGCCTCACTGGGCTCCTGGCTCCCCTTGCACCCCAATGCCTCAGAGCAGGGCTGTATTGTCTTCCTTACTCACAGCTGCCTGGCCTCACCATTGAGGTCGGACAACCATGAGGGAAAAGACAAGGGACCCTGCAGTTCCAGTTTCCTCTTATAGCAGCAGGAGCCTCAGGCAGAACCCAGGTCATCAACATCTCTGCTACATTCTTGCTCCTGGAGGCTTCTGGGTCCTGCATCATGAACAGGAAAGGGGGAGCTCCCTGTGGCCAAGACCCAAGCGGGGGTCTGCACCCCTTCTTAGATGGTAGCACATCTGCTGGGAACCCGATGCTCTGGGAGGGGGTGGGGTGTCACATGGTTCCTAGCTTCTGGAAGGAGGGGGCTCTGCCACTCCAGACTTCCTTGGAGGTGGTGTTTCTCAGGAATCCTGCCCCCCCCCCCCACCAGGGACTGATGGGGTAGAAAAGCCATCCTGAGGGCAAAGGAAGGGAGGCTTTTTCAGGGCCAACTACATCCCTGACTGATGTTCACTACTGTCATCCTCTCAGCAAACCTATGAGAAGAAATGAGCTCAGGGAGCAGAGCTGAAGTCAAACCCAGGGCTCTCCCAGTGTCTCCCACACACCATCTGCCCGTGGAGATGACGACGAAGTCATAGGTCGAGATATGGCTGCAGCTGGACAGACCAAGTGGCTATCACAATGGAGTTTGTGTTTTTAAAGAATGGTGCATGGGAGTTCCCGGCGTGGCACAGAGGAAACGAATCCGACTAGGAACCATGAGGTTGCAGGTTCGATCCCTGGCCTCGCTCAGTGGGTTAAGGATCTGGCATTGCTGTGAGCTGTGGTGTACACTGTGGTGTAGGTCGCAGACGTGGCTCGGATCCTGCATAGCTGTGACGCTGGTATAGGCCGGCGGTTACAGCTCCGAGTCGATCCCTAGCCTGGGAAGCTCCATATGCCACAGGTGCAGCCCTAGAAAGACAAAAAAGAAAGAAAGAAAAAATAAAGAATGGTACACGGAGCCTCAATACCCCTGGGGTCGGGGGCAGACGTGTCCCTCCCCTGCAGCCCCTTCCCCTAAGGCAGGAGGGGCTGGCTTCCCTAAGCCAGGAGAGCAGACTATGAGGAAAAAGGTGTGATGCCGGGTGTGCTCACCTGCCACCTCCACAATCTGGTGCCGGGCGATGTCGTAATACGGGTCATCCCACTTCAGGTGCGTGACAGGTTCCGGGGAGCTGCTTTTGGAGTCATCTGAGGAACACAGCAGAATCAGGGCTGGCCCCACCATCGAGGTCAGACAACCATCAGGGACATGTTCCCCCTGAGACTTCCACTCTGTGGCCTGCCTCTGAGTGGGGCTTGTGCTCCCAGCCCCAGCCTGGGGCTGACCTGTCCCCCCTGTCCTGCCCTCCTGGGGTCTTTTCTGCCCTCCTGGGGTCTTCCTTCCACAGGAAGGGGGTCCTCTAGGGCACCTGTAGCTGCTGAGACCCAGCCGTGCCCACCTGATTTGGGAAAGTCGGGCATTTCATCTGAGGGCCAGTTCTTCTCGTCAATGGAGGCTAGCTTCAGCTGGTTCAGGGCCTGGCTGGTGTCATCCACGGTCAGGTCGTCCTGCAGCTCTGAGAGTGGGTCCATGGCCAAGCCTGACCCCTACAGCTTCACGCCACAAAATCTGAAGAGAACCCTGGGAGATAAGAGGCAGCTGGCAGGTCAGTGACGCACTCTTTTCACCTGTAACTTCTACAGCAAGCCCCCGGCAGCCACGCTTCTCTCCCAAGCTCCCTTGTCCCTGTTCCTCAACATTTCTCATCCTTGCCAAGAGCTCCACGTAGCTCCTGGCTTTCTTGGCGCCACAGTTTTCTGGCACGTGGTCAGAAGAGACAGCTGGGGCAGAGGATGGCACAGCTCAGTGCCCGCCCTCAGGCCCTCCAGCTGGATAGGGAAGATCTGTGCCAGGTTCCAGCTGCATGGTCAAGGGCCACACCCCTCTCCTGAGGGGTCAGAGAGTACAGAAGCCTCCCAGGCCCCAGCAGTGATGGGGTAGAGCCACCATAAGAATCTAAGGAGCACAGGGCTGCTCTGAACCCATGTGTGGAAAAGGTCAGCTGTGGCCCTGGCTATTCCATCCCATGCTCCTGGCCCAGAGAAGGGAGGGTGGCCAGGGACCATGATGCCTCAGATAAAAGGCCATGGCCTGGGGGCCCAGCTGAGTTTGCCCCAGGACAGGAATGAGGAGCAGAATATGGAATCTGCTTGCCTGCCACTGCAGATAATCTGCAGGCTCCCTAGCCCACTCTATTTTGTGGGGAGCTCCTGATGCTAGTTTCAGGATTGGGGGCAGGTAGGGTCTGGTCCTTTTTTTTTTGGCCACCCCTCAGCATATGGAGTCCCCAGATCAGGGATTAGATCTGAGCTGCAGTCTTTTTTTTTTTTTGTCTTTTTTTGCCATTTCTAGGGCCGCTCCCGCAGCATATGGAGGTTCCCAGGCTAGGGGTCAAATCAGAGCTGTAGCCGCCGGCTTACACCAGAGCCACAGCAACGCAGGATCCAAGCCACATCTGCAACCTACACCACAGCTCACGGCAACACTGCATCCTTAACCTACTGAGCAAGGCCAGGGATCAAACCCACAACGTCATGGTTCCTAGTTGGATTCGTTAACCACTGAGCCACAATGGGAAGTCCTGAGCCGCAGTCTTGACCCAAGCCACTACTGCAACAATGCTGGATCTCCAATCCACTGTGCCAGGCTGGGGATTGAACCTGTATCCCAGTGCTCCCAAGATGCTGCCGATCCTGTTGCACCACAGCAGGAACTCCTGGGGGCTGGTGTTGAGGATGTGGCTGCGTGCAGCCTGGACATGGCAACTTCTGCCCTGTGTACTAACTAGAAGCCACTCTCCCTCCCTTCACAAGCTCACCATGTGTGAAGGAGGGGACTTTCAATTCAACCCACTTGTCCAACCCCAGCAAAGAGGCTGCCCTACGTCTACTGCATTCCTGAAGCCCCAAAAATGACATATATGGTCAGAGAATCAGCAGGACAGATAAAGAGTACAGACAAGACCCAGGCGCAGGGAGGGAGAAGACGGGAGAACTGTAGGCCCAGATCCAGACCCTGAACACCTCTGAGCGATGTGACAACCTCTGCACACATCACAGCCTGCCAAAGTCTCTGGATGGCAAACCGGCTCCCTATTTACCTAGCAACAACTTAGCAACAACTATCCTATTACCAGGGCAACCACACTGATTCAGTGGCAAAAGCTGTTTCAAGCTCCTGAGCCAAAACTGAGCAGGCCAAACAGCCAAAAACAACAACAATTTCTTTTTCTTCCTCTTCCTCCCTGTGGCCTTATCTGCTACACTTATTCACTGCTTACCACCAAAACACAAGTTCCTTCCCCAAACATGAGCATGTCCCTCTCCTGTTTGGGAATGCATTTCTCTCTCTCAGTGAGTGCTGCTATATGTCCCCTCACCCTAGCTCCCCATTCTGTTTCTTTTTTTTTTAAAGCCGCACCTGCAGCATATGGAAGTTCCTAGGCTAGGGGGTTGAATGGGAGCTGTAGCCACCAGTCTACCCACAGCCACAGCAATGCAGGATCCGAGCCATGTCTGCGACCTACACCACAGCTCATGACAATGCTGGATCCTTAACCCACTAAGTGAGATCAGGGATCGAACCTGCATCCTCACAGCTGAGCCACACCTGAAGCAACCTCAGTCTAGAGGAATCCACACCTGATTCAGCCATAAGCTCCTCCCCACATTTAACCGGGAGGCTGTGAAGGCTCCCCCAAAGGGACCCCCAGCTGGGTGACAGGGACAAATTCAGTAACCCTCTCTGGACCTGAGCCTTCTCTCCATCCCTTCTGTTCAGTTACTGCCCAGACACCAAAAGCTCCTTCAGCCCTGCCCACAACTATTCCAGAAGTCTTTTTGCACACAGTGGGTGCTTGATGAAGTGACAAAAAAATAGAAAAAAAAAAAAAAAAGGCAGGGAATGAGATACACGGAGAACTGGATTATAGTCCTGACTGATTTACAAAGATGCTGGGCAGTCCTTTTCCTATCTAGGCTTAAATTTCCTCATGTACCTCATCTATAGAAGTGAAGACTCCTCCCAGAAATATAATTCTCCAGCATTCTAAAATACTTGTGCTGAAGGGAACAACAGGATTAGAAGGGACAGCTGGGAGCTAAAGTATGTGTGAGGGAGGGAGAGGGACACTCTAAAAGGGAGACAAACTTGAACTCCACCTCTTCCAGTAACTCTTCTATTTTGTTAGTTCTTCCAGAACTGACCCCTCCCCCACCCTATACGCTCCTTTTCCAGCATAACTAATCACAGTTGCTTCTACCTCCCAGCCAGCCTGGCCTCTCTCACTACCCTCCAGCCCACAGCTGTTGCCCCTTGTGAGGCCAGAAGCTGAGCTCCCATTCAGTGGGAAGGGGGAGAGAAGCTAGTGCAGGGAACTTCTAACATAAAGTCACGGAAATGAAGTATCCTGGCTGCCTAAGACTCCTGTCACAAGTCCTGCTCCACTCTGCAAAATATGCCTTACTCTCAAATTAACGTTTCTCTTCTCAGGAGATAAAATATGTACCTTTCCTAAATCCTTCAAGACTCACTTTAGGAAGTCCTGGAGTTCTCTGGAATTCTGATGAACTGTCTGGACTCATTCCCCCAAAATCAGCATACTCGTGAAATCTTGCATGAAATTTTAAGGGGTTCACAGACCCTCTTAGAATCACTGTTTAAGAATCCCTGACCTGGAGTTCCCGCTGTGGCGCAGTGGGTTAAGAACCTCACTGCAGGGGTTTGGATCGCTGTGAAGTTCTATCCCGGGTGGGAGCAGTTGGTTCAAGGATCTGGTGTTGCCACAGCACAGGTCAGCTACTGCTGGGATTCAATCCCTGGCCCATGGAACTTCCATGTGCTGCGGGTGTGACCATTAAAAACAAACAGCCTTGACCTACTCAAAATTACATCTGGCACAGAGTAGATGCTCAGTCATTTGCTGAATTACTGAAGGAATCAATTTGTATCCTAAGAGGAAAAGGGAAGCAACCACTATGAACTGGATACAAATAATCTTTTCACATCAGCACCAGAGAAGTACAGTTCCAGAAATGTGAAGACCAGAAAAAATAAGAGTCATACAGTAAAGTCAAGATTTTAATCCATGTCTATCTAAGGTGGTCTCTGTGCAGGTCAATCCTTCAATACTTCTCTTAAGTGACTGTCATTCATATGATTCTCAAAGTTCTACAAAAGGGCAAAGTAAAGCTTCTCTAAACTCCTCCAAGGAGAACTGAAATAACTTGAAATCATATTCTCTGGAATTGTGATAGGCCTCCTAGTTAGGGCTCCAGAATTGCAAAAATGCAAACCCCACAATACAAAGCAAGCCTTTCAACTACAATCACGTTTGCATAAAGCCTCACGGTTCACAAAAACCGGATTGGGTGCTACAATCCTGTCTCACAGGTTAAGAAAGAGACATGAAAGCGTGGCCTAATAAGTAGCAAGGTGGAACACTTCGCCCGAATTTCTTGTTTTAGCACTTCCCCAGATCGGACAAGGGAGACTTCCCCTTCCCATGAATTTACTCGATGACAGCGAGCGAGAGGCCAGGAAGAAGGCAGCAAAAGAAGCAAAGTCCTCTCGCTGCAGACCCGCGAGTGGGGCAGAATCCCGGCAGCGGGAAGGCCAGGTTCCCAGGCCCCATTCCACCCCTGCTCCCTTGGATCCGCTTGGATGCTCTCCATCCGGACCCCATCCCTTCAAATGACCTGGCCAGTCCTTTTCCTTCCCGCCCCCGCCCCCCAACCTCCCAGGCAGAACTTGCACCCCGCAGCTCACCGTGGTCGGGTACCGCTCCCTCTGCCACGCCTGTCAAAGATCGGCAAACATCCGGCTCCGAGGTGGAACGGGAACCGCCCCCTCCCTGTCTCTTCACTCCCAACCACTTCCGCCACACCTCCAACCCACTTCCGACCCGCTGCCCGGTCCAAACATGGCCTTTCCAGGATCCCCGCCCACTTCCTGTACGTGCCTGCTCACGTGCCTCCTTGGCTGCGGTGGAGTAGAACCGTCCGATTCGTCCCTCCCAAAAGGAGGCCCTGGAACAGTTAGTTCCGATGTTCCGGGTACTCGAATCTCTGGTGGACCTCCGGAATCCTTTGCTCGTATTGTTCTCGGACAGAGATTCGCCTCACCAGAATTCCCAAACTCCTGGTCTTGTGCACCAGTGAACTCTGACTCTTACGATTCGTTCCCGAGAGGAAATTTGGGTGTCAATGACTGTTTCCGGGAGGAGCCTAGAAGGTGACACTCACTTCCGGCGGAGGGAGGCTTTTCGATCCGGGATGGAGGAGGCGGAGGAGCTTCTCTCGGCGAAGGGAAGACTGCAGTTCGGTGAGCGGCCTGCGGTGTCTCCGACCCTCGGCTCAGATATTCCTGACGTTCTCTGGTCAACTCTTATCCCCCGACCCTTTTCCTCCCGAGCCTGGCATCCTCCTCCGGTGCCCTCAAAATCTCGGGGGCTTCTTTTAAGAGCCCTCGAAGTCCCTCAAATCTTTCCGGGGCCCCTTAGAGTCTTTATATATCTCTCAGACTCTTGAGGCCTAGCTGGACCTAGGGTTTTCTCCCTCATCTTTCCCCACCCCACTACCTCTTGGGCGGCTTCTTCACTTCTTCACTGTCTTCCTCTCTCGCTGCAGTCCCCGACCCACGCCTGGACCCGGACTCAGGATGGAGCCCTTCCGGAGAAGGCTGTGCACAGGGACCCAAAGATTTCCCTGCCAGATCGACCCGAGCCATCCTCGCTCTAAAGAGCCTCCCCCGGGGCTTGGCCCTTGGTCCCTCACTGACCGAGGAACAGCGCTTGGGGGTCTGGTGTGTCGGGGAACCCTTGCAGCCAGGACTGCTCTGGGGACCACTGGAAGAGGAGTCTGTCTCTAAGCAGAAGGGCGATGCAGCGGAAAGAGAGCAAAAAGAGGTATTAAGGGATCGGGCATCTCCCTTCCATGATTGAAAATTTAGTTCAGACATTTCTTGTTAGAAGATGCAGAGTATTTAAAGGGATAGGAGATGGTTTGGCCCCCTTCTGTCCAGGACTGTCTTTTCTCCTTCCTTGCAGTAATTAAGAGGTGCAAAAAAATTGTTAAAAGCTGAATTAGTAGAGTGTTAGCAGTTGCAAAAGTCAAGAACAAAGGTTTTGGGAATTAAAAAGCCCCTGGGATCAAATCTCAGCTTTGTCACTTAGCTGGTCAGATGGCATGTAAAATAAAGGAATGGCTCTTTATTTTAATCCTCCAGGATTATTTGGAGGAAAAGGTGAAACAGCACAGGTAAAAGATTTCATTGCATAACTCCTGAAAAAATTTTAAATTTGAGGTACCTCTTACTTCTGTTTGGTACTCATTGAAAGGAAGTAATATGTTCAATTCAGTAATTTTTCACACTTTGGGAGGGAGGTGTAGGGACAATTTTTTTTTTGGCCTTTACTGAAGGAAAATTCAGACAGTGCAGTCTACAGAGAGGCAGAACCAGAGACCATTAACTTTCCAGGGGGCTTCATCTTAGGTATGTGTCGGGAGCAATTTCATCAGGTGTTTTTTTTTTTCTTTTATGGCCACACTTGTAGCAAATGGAAGTTCCCAGGCCAGGGGTTGAATCTGAGATGGAGCTGGGGCCTATGACACAGCCACAGCAATGGCAGCAATGGCAGCCCTGGATCCAAGTCCAAACTACGCAGCAGATTACCGCAACGCTGGATCCTTAAACCACTGAGCAAGGCCAGGGATCGAATCCTCATCTTTCAGAGACAATGTTGGGTCCTTAACCTGCTGAGCCACAATGGAAACTCCTTATATCAGGTTTTGTTTGTTTTGCCCTCAAACACATGAGAGAAAGACTTTTATTGGTTTATTTCAGGACGTGTCACTAGACCCATGGGGAGACGTGTGTGCTTGTGAGCAGAGTTCAGGCTGGATGAGGTAAGTTACAACAGAGTATGTTATGAAGATGCTCCCTTGAGGCTTTGTTTTGTGGCCTGGGTTGGAACCAGAGCTAACTGTAATTCCCCACCCAAGGGCCTTTTGCAGTGTGTGTTCAAAAGGCATGAGATCCGTTAAGACTCAGACTGCCCAGGAGCAGGGGCTTTTAGGCAGGGCCGCTTGCTTCAAGAGGGTCTCCTGAGCCAGCTCTTGCTCTGCTTTGCAGTTTGGTGCAGCGGGGCAAGCTGGAGGGTGAGGGAAACGTGGCTCCCGTGTGGATCAGCGAGAGGCTCCACCTACAGGTGTACCAGGTTGTGCTGCCAGGTTTCGAGCTGCGGCTGTGGCCCCGTCCTCCTGCTGAGGGCCTGAGCCCCAACCAGTCCAGACTAGAGGAGGAGGCAAGCGTGGCTGGGGTGACAGAAATGGAGTCTGTTGTACAACAGGAAGTGGCTTCCCCTGGGGAAGATGCAACAGAACCTTGCACAGGTATGTGTCAAATAAGTGCTGACTTCCCAAATTATCACCTGTTGATTAGACAAAACAAAGCTTATGGCTCAAGAAAGGAAGGGAGAACAGTATTCTGAGGAGGAAAGGAAAGGCCTGGATATTTATTGAAATTTTGAAGGCTGGTATAAGATGGATTTTTCAGTGTGGCATGGGAGTGGGGCTTGATTAGGATTGAGTGAGAATCATGCCGTAACTCTTAGGATTCATGGACACAGCGAGACTAGAATTTTTAGGGAAGAAGTTCAGAAAATTTGGGGGTATAAAATACCATTTGATGCTTTTTACTGAGGAACAGCGGGTCTTAGGATGAACAACATAGTTGACTCTTGAACAACACAGGGGTTAGGGACACCAGCCCTCTGGGCTGTCACAACTCTTGAGTGTGACTTGGAGTTGGCCCTTCACATCCAAGGTTCTCTATCCATGGGCCCCATCTATAGATTCAACAGACCATGGTTGTAGAGTGCTGGGCTATTTGTGTTGGGAAAAAACCCATATATAAGTGGACCCATGCCGTTCAAGCCTATGTTGGTTTAAGGGTAAACTGTATAGATATTTGCAAGTTGTATCTTCCTGAGTTGTTTGAAGGAATAAGAAGCCCGCATTGTGGAAGACAGCAAGCAAGAAATAAGGTTTCCAGTTTGTGTTCTTCTGTCTGGGCTGGGGCTGGGGGTTCTTTTATTTTCGGATGAGCTAAAGTGAGGAGGTGGTGGTCTCAACCATCCTGAGTGCATGTCTCCAGAGGGAGGGAGAGTACGGGCCCTCTGGGATGGTCTTTCTCCAGGGATTATCCACATCGTCCAGAGTGCTGTGGTCTCCAGGGCAGCCTCCTCAGGAGGTACCTGAGACTGGACAGGAAGATAAAGGGAGTGTGTGGCTCATGTGCCGGGGGAGATGGCTATCATTGTTCCCATGCAATTCAGGGGTTGAGGAGGAAGAGTCATGGGTTGCTGTAATTTTCAGGTGAGACCACTATGACCACCTGCTGCTTCTCTACTAAGCCCAGTACCCCACTCTTGCCTAGCAGACCCTGGTGTCCAATCACCCCCCAACATCCAGGCAGAGAGTGTGGTGAGCTCCGGACTTCAGCCTCAAACCCAGGACCACGTTTCCAAGGAGAGCCAATCACTTGGCCCATTGCCTGAGGACGGCAGCATGGACGAGGAGGTCCCACCCCAGACACAGATGTCACCTGGACCTCAGAGCACCTCCGCTCCCCAGCAGGCCCCTGAGAGCAGTGAGGCCACTTCCTCGTCTTCTGCCAGGGGCCCCCAGCTGCGTGCTCACCTGGGCAAGAGGTTACGAAGCCCCAGTGATCAGCGCCCACCCAGAGTGAAGACCTCAGAGCCTGGGGCCCAGCAGACTGGAGAGCAGCAGCACCCTGGCTTCCCTGCACACTTGCGGAGCCCTCCTGGCTGTGCAGGAGGCTCCCCAAAACAGGGGCGACGATACTGCTGTGGGGAGTGTGGCAAGGCCTTCCTGCAGCTATGCCACCTGAAGAAGCACGCATTCGTGCACACAGGCCACAAGCCCTTCCTTTGCACTGAGTGTGGCAAGAGCTACAGCTCAGAGGAGAGCTTCAAAGCCCACATGCTGGGCCACCGTGGCGTGCGGCCCTTCCCCTGCCCGCAGTGCGACAAGGCCTACGGCACCCGGAGAGACCTCAAAGAGCACCAGGTGGTGCATTCAGGGGCCCGGCCCTTCGCTTGTGACCAGTGTGGCAAGGCCTTCGCCCGCCGGCCCTCCCTGCGGCTGCATCGCAAGACACACCAGATGCCAACGGCCCCCGCCCCATGCCCCTGCCCCGTGTGTGGGCGGCCCCTGGCCAACCAGGGCTCCCTGCGGAACCACATGCGGCTCCATACAGGGGAGAAGCCCTTCCTGTGCCCGCACTGCGGCCGGGCGTTCCGCCAGCGGGGCAACCTGCGTGGGCACTTGCGGCTGCACACAGGGGAGCGCCCGTACCGCTGCCCGCACTGCGCCGAGGCCTTCCCCCAGCTGCCCGAACTGCGGCGCCACCTCATCTCGCACACTGGCGAGGCCCACCTGTGCCCCGTGTGTGGGAAGGCCCTCCGAGACCCGCACACACTGCGCGCCCACGAGCGCCTGCATTCGGGGGAGAGGCCCTTCCCCTGCCCCCAGTGCGGCCGCGCCTACACACTGGCTACCAAGCTGAGGCGCCACCTCAAGTCCCACCTCGCCGACAAGCCCTACCGCTGCCCTACCTGTGGCATGGGCTACACCCTCCCCCAGAGCCTCAAGCGGCACCAGCTCAGTCACCAGCCTGGGGCACCCTCCAGCCCACCCTGTGAGCCGTCTGCCACTTCTGAGCCCACTGTGGTGCTCCTGCAGACCGAGCCAGAGCTGCTGGATGCATGCAGCCAACGGGACAGCTCCTCAGCCCAGGATGTCTTCCAGGTCACCATTTCTGAGAGCCAGGATAAGTGCTTTGTGGTCCCGGAGGAGCCAGGCCCTGCCTCCAGCCTGGTGCTCATCCACAAGGACATGGGCTTCAGCGCCTGGGCGGAAGTGGTGGAGGTGGAAACGGGCACCTGATGCCCCCCTACCCCCGCCCCGAGAGTTCTATATAAAGACTGGTGTTTCTGAGCTTGGGTGTCTGGAGCTTTCTCTTTGGGTTCCCTGTTAGAGGCCAGTCTCTGAGAAGCAGGTCAGGGACATCCCTTATGAATGACCACATGGTTTCCCAAGACTAATAAGGTTAAACTATTTCTAGCCTCTTTATCAACTTCCTGTAGAGCTTGTTCTGCCTCCTCCCTGGGAAATTCCTCAGGGCCTTGTTCTTTAAACCTTGCGGAAGTGACCCTGCCCAGTGAGGTAGCCAGCTCGCTGGCAGCACCACTGCCCTGCTGGGGTGCTTAGGGCTGAAACAGTCACTCCCATCAAGCTCCCTGAGAGACAGGGAACCAAGCAGAATTTTTTTGAAGGTTAAGAAGCCAGAAACTCCACTCACAGCTCCCAAGTCTGTAAGTCAGGCTGTGGGTTATTTTGGCAGCTTTTCTCACCACCTAAGGGCTGTGATGTTGGTGTTTGTTCTGTGCTGAAGGACACCAGACCCACTGGAGGTGGCGAGGGCCAGGTTTGCACCTGCCCAGAAGCAGCTCTATAGAGGGAAGGAATGAACATGTGATTTGCATCACCTTTGGGCCTGACCTGCTCTAGGTGCTGGGACAAAGCTGTGAACAAGACAGAGACAGTGCCCTTCACAGAGCTCAGGACTTGCGAGGAGCAGAAAGCACTGGATAAGCATTCGAAGAGGAGCAACCCCCTGCCCCCACCAGTGCTGTGAACATGTTTAATGGGATAGTTCAGCTTAGTCCAGGGCATCAGGGAGGGTATCCTGGAAGAACAATGATAATAAACAGGCTTGGAGTTCCCGTCGTGGCGCAGTGGTTAACGAATCCGACTAGGAACCATGAGGTTGCGGGTTCGGTCCCTGCCCTTGCTCAGTGGGTTAACGATTCGGCGTTGCCGTGAGCTGTGGTGTAGGTTGCAGACGCGGCTCGGATCCCGCGTTGCTGTGGCTCTGGCGTAGGCCAGCGGCTACAGCTCCGATTCGACCCCTACCCTGGGAACCTCCATATGCCGCGGGAGCGGCCCAAGAAATAGCAACAACAGCAACAAAAAAAAAAAAAAAAAAACAGGCTTTATGTAGGCCAGTCCTTTCTGTGAGTGTATATAATCCTTATAGCAATCCTGCCTGAGGCAGCGGGGTTATGAGGTGGCAGAGCTGAGATTCAGTCCCCTAGTCTAACGCCAGCGTAAGGCTCCTCCGTACCCTGCTGCCTGGCATTTCAGCTGCAGGTTGATGGTTGAGTAGATACAGGGGATGTGAGGGCCTGGGCTCCAGCAGAGAGAATGAGGGCAGAGGGGTCAGGGCCAGGTCACAGAGGCCTTGCTTTAGGAGTTTAGACTTTATTCTGAGGACATTGAGGGGCTTTTTGAAGGGTTTTGAGCGGGGCAATGATGTGATGAGACTTAGGTTTGAAGAGATCACTGGAGAGTGGACTGGCAGGTGAGGCGCAGTTTAGAGAAATCACTTAGGTGGCTGGGAGTGGTGGCTGTGGAAATGCAGCTCAGTGGACTCGCTCACCAGCAGAGTGAGCACTTCCCGTGTGCTAGCTGTTGGGGGTATGGCGATAACAGCCCTGCTCTCAGGTAGTTACGGTCTGCTGTGGAAAGTAAACAAACACACGTCAGATGATGGTAAACGCAGTGAAGAGAAGTATCACAGGGGAGAGGTTAAAATGGGGAGTGTGGTTTTACAGAGTGTTGTCAAGGATAGGCCTCAGTCATGTAGCTCGGGCAGAGACCTGAACTTTGGAGAGGAGCGAGCCAGACCCATGTCTGCAGAAGGAGAAGGAACAGAGGGAACAGAACCGGCAAAGCCCAGCAAGTTCCAGCAAGGACTCTGGGCAGATCCTGTTCTCTGGGAGAGAGAGCTCTGACTCCCGCATTCTGATGTAGCAGGTCGGGTAGCCCTGGGGTGGGAGCGGGACAGCAGTGATTTGGGTTGGGGATGGTTGCTTTGAGGTGTCTGCGGGAGAGATCTCAAGTAAGTGGGAGATGAGTGCAGCCTGGGGGAGGCTTCCCAGGGGAGACTGAATCAACATCCAGTGAAAAAGGAAAACCTGCGGCATGTGACTCACAGAAGCTGATGGAAGAGCATCTCCACAAGCTAGAAGTGGGCAACAGTGTCTGTGGCTATTGAGAGGGCTGAAATTTGGGGAAGTCAATAGCCAGCTGAGGGAGAGCAGTTGGAAACCAGGTTGGATCTCGTTAAGGAGAGGGCGGCAAGGGCGGCAGGGGGGGATGACACACATTCATATTTCATCCTCTTCCTGTCCTGCATATTGTGTGTTGTTTCCCCTGTTTAACAGATGGGGAAACTTAGGTTCAGAGCAGGTTAATAATTGCCAGGACCACACAATCAGTGCACAGCAGAGCCAGGATTGCCTCTGGCTTCCCAGCCCTTGATCACAGTGTCACAAGCGGCCTCGTGTCTTTTGCTTTGCCACCGACTTACTTTAATGCACCCAGTCTGAATAACTTCTTGACAAAGCATCATCCTGAAATTGTCCCAGGAGAAGGACAGCAGGAAGTTGTGATGATCTATGGAAAGGCCACACCATCCAAAGCTTAGAAAACAGCCGCTAATATTAGTTTTGAGTCAGCCAACCCCTGGAGCCTGCGTGAGGCCTGGTAGGTCCTATGTTTTCCAGCTCCAGCTTCAGGCAGTTCATTCCAACTCAGGTGACTGCTCAGCAGTGTTTGCCTGGCATTGTTGGGTAAACTCGGGATGTGCCCATTGCTTAGGACTGAATTGTGCTGGGAAGTGGGGATGCTTTGGGTTGCTGGGGAGGCCTGTCAGCCCTGCACAACTGTCCTCAGGCCAAAGCCCGAGCCGTTTATCCCCTTTGCCACATCCCCACACAGATGGGGAACTCTTCTCTCCACTTAGGCTCTCCCTGGAATGCAGAGCAGTCAGATCAAAGCCAACAAATTCAAAGGAACCTGGTCTGGGAGCCTCTGATCTGGCAAAGCTCGCGGCTGAAGTGGGAATGGTCAACTTTCTGATGTTTCAGATGAGAAAACAGGCCAAGAGAGAAGTCACTTGCCAAAGCATGGGACCAGTAAGTAGCAGGGCCCAGGTCTTCTGAAACCCAGTTTGGTGCTCTTCCAAATAAAATAAAAGGCAATTGCAGTTACTGGAAAGACTAGATCACTAGAAATTTTTTTTTTCACTGAGAAAATATTTTCCCCCAATATCGAAATAATTCTTGTTTTATTATAAAGTTGAAAGTCCCAACCTCTCCTTTTCTCCATCCCCTGACAGAGTCACTTTGAACAGTTTGATGTATATAGCACTGAATTTGGTGTGTCTGTGACCTGTACCATAGCTCACAGCAACACCAGATCCCTGACCCACTGAACAGACACACATCCTCATGGATACTAGTCAGGTTCATTTACACTGTGCCACAATGGGAACTCCCCATAGCACTGAATTTGAATTCTGTTTCTTGCTGCAGAGCAAAGTTGCTATGAAAATGTTGCCAGATGCCTTTTCATAGATGCAAATTTAACCATGCAGTGTCTGTAGCTACTGAGCCAAACATCAGAAAGTGGAAGAGATAAAGGATCTTTTATCTTGCTTTGCAGCTTTAATAGTATAAGAAATTCTTACAATAGAATACTTTTTTTTTCTTGTCTTTTTTAGGGCTGTACCTGTGGCATGTGGAGGTTCCCAGGCTAGGGGTCTAATCAGAGCTATAGCCTCTGGCCTGTACCAGAGCCACAGCCACAGCAACGCCAGATCCAAGCCACATCTGTGACCTACACCACAGCTCACGGCAACGCCGGATCGTTAACCCACTGAGCGAGGCCAGGGATCGAACCCACAACCTCATGGTTCCTAGTCAGATTCATTTCTGCTGTGCCACGACGGGAACTCCATTGAATGAATTTTGACATGTTTAGGGACCTTTAAATAACGCAAAGTATCATGGACTGTAATGAGCTCCATGTCTACACATGTTCAGGTATGGATCCTGGCTCTGCCCTTAACTAGCTGCATGAACTCAGCAAGTTATTTAACTTCTCCAGACCTCAGTTTCCTTATCCATTAAAAGAGAATATCTCCAGTACTACATCATCAGTACTGCATAACTGGCACATGATAAGCCCTTGGTAAATTGTAGCTGGTTATTAGTGGCATTGGAATTGGCCCAGTTGGAAGACACGAAAATTGAGGGAAAAGTAAGGTAACTAACCACCCAAGAGACATAACTTCAGCCAAAATGGAAAAAAATTTGTCTTAAAGTAAATTCACAATTTTGGGGGTTTTTTTTAATATGCAAAAGGACAGGGCCACCCTGTCATACATGCACAGAGCACTAGGCTTCAAAACATCTGGATTTAATAATATCTGACCTTTCCAGATCTGAAATCCTCTAACTCTGTGTCCTAGAACATAATTTGACTGTTTTCAGTGATTATAGAGCTTGGCTTTACAACCTAGTGTCAGCTCCACCCTTAATTTTGTTTGATGCCAGCTTGTTGGGAAGAAATGCAATCCCTCATTATGGCCTTGTTCTCAGAAATATAATCTGCTTCAAGGGTGCAGGTTTGTGTTTGTGATGAAAGCAGGAATGACACGCCTGGCTGCAGGTACCCATTGGGCCCAGAGAGTTCCTAGGAGAAGGTTTTGAGGGTTGGGGGCTTGTAGTGGGCCCTGAAGCCTGAGGGTGTTCTCAGTCCATGGGGCGCTGTGCCGGTGGAGGCACTGCCCTGTCTGGCAGAACTCTGAGATCTTCCAGAGCCACATTCACAGAGTAGCTGCCCTCCCTTGGTCCTTTGTGCAAAGTAGAGGGTACATGTTCTCTCATGTTCACCCAAGAAAACATGGAGGCTGCCCAGCCAGGACCCACTTGATAACACTAGCCTCTGTTTAATAAGGAATGAAGTCCACTTTACACTGTGAATATTTTACTTATTTATTTGTTTATTTGTCTGTTTTAGGGCTGCACCCATGCCATTTGGAGGTTCCCAGGCTAGGGGTCAAACTGGAGCTGCAGCCGCTAGCCTTCACCACAGCCACAGCCGCAGCCACACCAGATTCAAGCCGTGTCTGCAACCTACACCACAGATCACAGCAATGCCGGATTCTTAACGCACTGAGTCAGGCCAGGGATCAAACCTGCATCCTCATAGATGCTAGTCAGATTCCTTTCCGCTGAGCCACGACGAGAACTCTGCTGTGAATGTTTTCTTTTTTACCCAATTGTGAATATTTTCAAACACATAACTTTTTTTTTTTTTGTCTTTTTGTCTTTTCTAGGGCCACTCCCGAGGCATATGGAGGTTCCCAGGCTAAAGGTCTAATTGGAGCTGTAGGCGCCAGCCTACGCCAGAGCCACAGCAATGCAGGATCCGAGCCGCGCCTGCAACCTACATACACCACAGCTCATGGCAACGCCAGATCCTTAAGCCACTGAGTGAGGCCATGGATCGAACCCACAACCTCATGATTCCTAGTCGGATTCATTAACCACTGATCCAGGACGGGAACTCCTCAAACACATAACATTTAAAAGAATAATGTGGCAGTCCTGCTGTGGTGCAATGGGATCGGTGGTGTCGGGAGCACTAGGACTCAGGTTTGACCTACAGCCTGGCACAGTGGCTTAAGGATCTGGCATTGCCGCTGCTGCAGCTTAGTTGAAAATGCAGCTCAGATCTGATCCTTGCCCAGGAACTCTACATGCTGCAGGGTGGCCAAAATGGAGGGAAAAAAATTATATATATATGTGTATATATACATATACACACACACACACATATATATATATATATATATGTATACATATACATATATATATAGTAACAATTCCCTTACCACCTAGACTTAATGATCAGTAAACTTTGCCCTACTTGTTTCATCTTTGTTGTAAATTCTTCAGTATAATTTGCAACTCATAAGGACTTTAAAAATGTAGTCATTTGTCACATAACACTTACCAAATTAACAATAATTCTTCCAGGAGTTCCCGTCATGGCTCAGAGGAAACAAATCTGACTAGCATTCATGAAGACACAGGTTCGATCCCTGGCCTTGCTCAGTGAGTTAAGGATCCGGCGTTGCCGTGAGCTGTGGTGTAGGTCGCAGATGCAGCTTGGATCCCGCGTTGCTGTGGCTCTGGCTAGGCTGGCAGCTACAGCTCCGATTTGACCCCTAGCCTGGGAACCTCCATATGCCGTGGGTGCGGCCCTAAAAAGATAAAACAAAATGAAACAAAAAAAACCCAATAATTCTTCCGTATGTTTCATATCCAATCTAATTTAGATTTCCTTATTTGTCCAAAAATAAAGTCTTTTTACAGTTGATGCATTCAAAGGTCTAAACCAATCATGTTTATTCCCTTCATGCATTTGGTTGTTAGGTCTCATGCTTTTATTATTCTGAACACCCACCCCTTTCATTTCTTTTTTTTTTTGTTTTTGTTTTTTTTGTCATTTCTTGGGCCGCTCCCGTGGCATATGGAGGTTCCCAGGCTAGGGGTCTAATCAGAGCTGTAGCCACCGGACTACGCCACAGCCACAGCAACGCGGGATCCGAGCCGCGTCTGTAACCTACACCACAACTCACGGCAACGCCAGATCCTTAACCCACTGAACAAGGCCAGGGATCGAACCCGCAACCTCATGGTTCCCAGTCGGATTCGTTAACCACTGCACCAGGATAGGAACTCCCATTTCTATGTCATGAATTTGTTAGAGAAACAGAGGTCATTTGTCCTATTGAATGTTCCTCATTCCTTGTGTTGGTGTCTAGTTTATTCCTTTACCATCTGTAGTTCCTGTAAACTAGTAATTGGAGCTAGAGGTTGGATCCATCCCAGGTTCCCTCTTTTAGGGAGAACCCTTCATAGACAGCATTGTGGATTTCTTGCTGAAAGTCATGCCACGTGACAGTGATGTTTATCAAGTGTTTACTGTGTGGCAGGCCTGGTGATACTTCACAAACATTGTAATATGCTCTGTTGGGTGGGGGAGTTTAGTTTTTACCTCATAGTGATAAGCTCTGAACCTAGCTAGGCCTAGAGGGAGACAAGGGGTATATGGAGTCCAAAGAATTACAGCAAGTGAGAACACAAAGGTGGCAGGATATGAGCTGGGGTGTTCTCCGCAGGGACCAGAGGAATGATGGGGATAAGATAAAACACAACATCAAACTTGTCAGAATAGCCCAGAGTCTTCTTGTTGGTCTTGCCATTCCTGGACCCAGCACACCCATGGTCTCCACAATGTCTATGCCGTCTCTCTCCTGGCCAGAGGACCGATGCTTGCCATCCAACCCATCCGTTTTAGCTGTGCAGACCAGCCACAGAGCCATTTATTTGCATAGGGTCCAGCCTTTGCCAAGGACCCGATGTCCGGACCCATATTCAAAATAATGTTTTCATCAGAAAAGTTCTCCCCCTAAATGGACTTGCTCCTGGTACTATTATGGTATGTAAATCCATCATCCTGACACATAAATCCAGGAATTAGCCTGAGAAAGCAGGAACCCTTATAGCCAAATCTTATCTTCCCAGTGCTCAGAGAACTGAAGTTTTCTCCTTTGGAACATCGTCTGCAAACAGCTTAAGGAAGCCATGGCCCAGACTCGCCCCTTAACATCCATATCTGCACATGAGTGTGCTGTGGACTCAGCAAGGCTGCAACTCTGAAGAGTCTGCAGAGAGGCCAGCATGGTCTTATTTAAGTTTTTCAACAACAGACTCCTGAAGTGAGTATTGTTACAATTCTGATTTTACCGGTGGTGGAACCCAGGACCAGCCTCCCAAAGCAGTGCTCTCTTTTATGCTGTGATACTTGCCTGTTGGGATTGGGGACTTCTGACAGCAAGGGAACAAGGGGGCAGTCGGCAGGCCCCCGGCTCCCCCCAACCCTCTGTAGAAAAAGAGTTGCCATGTGTCGCATGTTTTGTCCTTCTTCCTGCTGACAGCCCCTCCTCCCTTCTCTCCCAGGTTGACCAAGCTGGTCCTCAGGAAAAAGAGGGTCACCTGCCTTAAAGCAGAAAGGATGAAGTCCTACCTCTCTTCTCTCCACTTCTCAAGAGCCCCGCCCCCTTATCTTCCCTTATTCCAAAAAAATATGGAAATTTTTTTGGCTCCACCCACGAGTTCCAGGCTAGGGATCACACCTGAACCCCAGCAGTGACAACACTTGATCCTTAACCACTCGGCCACCAGGAAACTCCCACTGATAGGGATTTTTTTTTTTTTTTTTTTTAGGGCCACACCTGTGGCATATGGAAGTTCCCAGGCCAGGGGTCGAATGAGAGCTACAGCTGCTGGCCTATGCCACAGCCACATCAATGCCAAATCCAAGCCAAGTCTGCGACCTACACCACAGCTCACAGCAACTCGGGATCCTTAATCCACTGATAGAGGCCAGGGATGGAACCCACATCCTCATGGATGCTAGTCAGGTTTGTAACCTACTGAGCCACAACGGGAATTCCCTGATACGGAATTTTTTTTTTTTTTTGTCTTTTTTAGGGCCGCACCTGTGGCATAGGGAAGCTCCTAGGCTAGGGGTCAAATTGGAGCTAGAGCTGCTGGCCTACACCACAGCTCACGGCAACAATGGATCCTTAGCCCACTGAGCAAGGCCACAGATTGTACTGACATCCTCATGGATACTAGTCAGGTTCGTTAACCTCAGAGCCACAACGGGAACTCCCCTGATAGGGAATTTTTAAAGAAATTAGTGAAGTGAGAACTTTTCACCATTCCACTCCAAGGAAAAAGAAAAAAAAAGGCTCAACATCATTAGTCAACAGGGAATACAAATTAAAACCACAATGGGAAAGTTGACACAACATTGTAAATTAACTATAATTTTTTTTTTGTCTTTTTGCCTTTTCTAGGGCCGCACCCACGACGTACCGAGGTTTCCAGGCTAGGGGGTCTGTCTAATCAGAGCTGTAGCCACCAGCCTACGCCAGAGCCATAGCAACACAGGATCTGAGTCTTGTCTGCGGCCTACACTACAGCTCACGGCAATGCCAGATCCTTAACCCACTGAGCAAGGCCAGGGATCAAACCCGCGACCTCATGGTTCCTAGTCGGATTCGTTAACCACTGAGCCATGATGGGAACTCCCAACTACAATTTTAAGTGTTAAAAAATAAGGGGAAAAAAAAGAAATACAGAAACAGATTAAATATACAAAAAAACAACAACAAAAACCATTGCAAGACACCTGCACATCCATCGGAGTGGTTGATGTGAAATGGATAGAGGTTGGTAGGATTGCTGGTGGGGGTGTAACCAGTACAACCACCCAGAACAACTTTTTGTCAACACAACTTAATCAAAACATATACCTGCCTTATGACCCAGAAAATCTACTCCCGGGCATGTACCCAACAGAAATCAGCACTTATCGGCACCCAAAGACCTGCACATGAATAGTCACGGCAGCACTATTCATTGTAGCCCAAATGGAAACTAATCCACATGCCTATCAACAGGTGAATGGATAAATAAAATTGCAATATTCATGCAGTGAAATACTGCGCAGCTTTACAAGGAACAGACTGCTGATACAACAGGACTGAACCTCAGAAACATGCTAAGCAAGAGAAGCCAGACAGAAACAGGTATATGCTGCTAGTTTCCAGTTATATGAAGTTCCAAAGTAGGTTAGAATAGCAGTTATCTCAGACTCAGAAGAGTCTGCTGGGGGCTGGAAATGTTCCCTTTCTTGATCTGGTGGTGGTTACATGGGTGTATGCATAAAATTTTCAGTTAAACACTTAGGAGTTGTTTAAGCATTACTGTGTATAAGCTGAACATCAATTTAAAAAACACACTGAGAAGTTCCTGTTGTGACTCAGTGGTAAGGAACCTGACAGGATGCGAGGTTGATCCCCGGCCTCACTCAGTGGGTTAAGGATCCGATGTGGCCATGAGCTATGGTGTAGGCCTCAGACATGGCTCTGATCTGGTGTTGCTGTGGCTGTGGTGTAGGCTGGCAGCTGAAGCTCTGATTCAACCCCTAGCCTGGTAACTTCCATGTGCCACGGGATGCGACACTAAAAAAAAAAAAAAAATTTGAAAAGTAGGAATGGATATATATATATGAAGTAGACCACCCAGGAATTAAGCTGATTTGTGGGGTTCCTGGCCCCCAGTTCTCTGCCAACCCTCTCCCCTGTTTTGCACCAGGCCCCTCCCTGTGGTCTTCCCAGATTGTACATGACCGAGGCCCATACCCTGAACGGCCAGGCCCAAGGGACTGCAGGACAAGAACCTGTACTCCCTGTGTTCCTGCTCTTTGGCCCTTTGTCCCAGTTCGACCCAGGACTAATATTTACCTTTCATACTGCAAACAGGAAGTGGGGGAGAGATGGGAGCAGAGCTGGGCAAGGAGTAGTGTGGGACCAGTAGCCACTCCAGGTCTGGCCCCAGGCAGACAGGCATATACCTACTCCGGGGCAGGCCGCAAGTCCTGGGAGAGAAAGCAGACCAGAAGCCAGAGAGGCCCTGGGCCTGGCTCCTCCTCCTAGGCAACCAGCACTCACAAACATGCCTCCAGGGCTCCCAGACGAGGAAGAGGGGAAATGGGACCCTCGTCAGGGCGGAGAGGCTGGGGCCAAGGTCCAGCCCAGTGTGACCTGGGACAAGGTAGCAGCTCTCAGCTGGCTGCTCCCTTGCCTCTGTTTCCTCACATCTGTGTGTGGTGATGACACATACCTCCTCGCTGGTTTACATCCATGTAGATGATTATTAAGCTCTTGCTATGTATTTATAATCTCCTTTAGTCCTCACAATAAGATACTCATCCCATTTTACAGATGAGGAAACCGAGGCCCACAGGGATCAAAGCAACCACCACCTGTGCATGTGTTAGGATTGGAAGGAGCCTTGGGAAGAGCTCGTGACCCCACTGGCCTAGGTTGGCCCGTGCCTCCGGGAGGGAGGGGCTGGACAATGGTGGTTACGTTGATCTTTGCTGTGCGACTCCCTCCCAGACCATCCATCCCTGGTCCCAGGAGGACCTGTCCTCCCAGGTGGCGGGAGCGGACTATCTATCCACTTGTCCCCATGGCCCTGACCCGCTGACCTCTGTCTCCCAGCTGATTTCTTCATGTTAGTTCAACATTAACCCAGAGGGGTCAGGAAAAGCCCTCAGAGTCCTGGGAGCCGACACACTATGGCGTACGTCGGAGGCCTGTGGCTTCCTGGCTGCTTGTCCCTGGCTGTCCTCGTTAGCCTTGTGCACAGCCAGCATGGTAAGGGGGCCTGGAAGCTGGGACAGGCCGGCAGACTGGGATGTGGGCCAGGGGGCTGGGGTCTCCTGGCTCGACAGAGAACACGGCGCCAGCCCCCAGCCGGGTCTCAGCTCACGGTGTCCAGCTGAGGGAAGGAGCCGGGTGCTCAGGGCTGGCAGACAAGGACTGCTTCTCTCTTGCAACACCGGGAGAGGGCTGGGGCTGACCTGTGAAAGGAGGGGCGCTAGTGGGCTGCTGTTAGCAGCCTTTGGGGGGCAGCCGCCATCCCAGAATCTCCCTTTTGGAAGCCAGCAGGCAGGCCAGGCTTGCTTCCTGCCCCCATGGTGGCCAAGACAACCTGGCTCCCCGAGGCCACTGTCCCACGCCCCTCCTCCCACAGTGTTCATGGCCCCTCAGCAAGCACTGTCGCTGCTCCAGCGGGCCCGACGCGCTAACAGCGGCTTCTTCGAGGAGATGCGGAAGGGCAACCTGGAGCGAGAGTGCCTGGAGGAGCAGTGCAGCCGCGAGGAGGCCTACGAGGCCCTGGAGTCTCCCAGTGAAACGGTGAGCTCCCCCGAGAGGGAGGCCCCAGCTGCAAGAGCACAAAGGAGGGGGGTGCGGAAACTGGCAGCTCTTATCTTCATCTCTGGGCCCTGTTTCACTGGGCTGCCATGATGAGCAGCTCAGCCTCTGGGAGGCCCTGTCACTTGGGCTGTGTCAGGGTCCTGGGGTCTGGTGAGGCTCCAGCATGTCAGGGGTCCTCCCCAGTCTTCAAACATCTGTCTATGTTGGGGTCACTAGAGCCCCCAGTCCTGGGCACGTAGCCTATCAGCTTTAGTGTTTGTTTTGTTTTTGTTTTTGTCTTTTTGTCTTTTCTAGGGCCGCTCCCGCGGCATATGGAGGTTCCCAGGCCAGGGGTAGAATTGGAGCTGTAGCCCCTGGCCTACACCTGAGCCACAGCACCGCGAGATCCAAGCCGAATCTGCAACCTACACCACAGCTCACGGCAACGCCAGATCCTTAACCCACTGAGCAAGGCCGGGGATTGAACCTGCAACCTCATGGTTCCTAGTCGGATTCATTAAGCACTGAGCCACGACGGGAACTCCAGCTTTAGTTTTGCTGTGACTTCTGTGCCCCCTTGGGAGGTGGGTGTCTGGTCAGGCCCAGAGACCAGCTTCCCCTTCCCGGAGGCTCTGCCTGGGCCCCTCTCCTCCAGTCCACCCCCACCCAGGAGATTCCCTTTCAGCCTTGGCCAACAGAAGATGGGGGGCTCCTCTCTCCTCAAACACTTGGGTTTTTGGGAAAAAAAATTAGGAAACTCTGCCACAACCTCCCCAGAGCCAGCCCTGCATGACCAGGGTAAGGGAAAGAGGATGGTCTAAGAAGGCAGAAAGTTTACTAAAAAAACAAAGCAGGATCCTGCCACAGCCTCACTCTCAGCCCTTGTTTTTCAGGATGCATTCTGGGCCAAGTACACAGGTGAGCACTGGGAAGGGTTTGCTCCAAGAAGGGAGTCTGGGGACCCCAGAGAGAGAATGCTCCGTCCCTGAGACCCTTCTGGTCCATCCAGGCATCCCTGCCTCCACCCAGGTCTCTCCCTTCTATCCATCTGCCCATCTCTATTTCTGAATGTCATCCCATCTACCCTTCGCTTGAACCCATCCTGTCTCTGCCTTGATCTCAGTGGTTTTTCTGGGTCTTTTCCAGCTTGTGAGTCAGTGAGGAAATCTCGAGAAAAGCTGGTTGAATGTCTGGAAGGTAAGGAACTGACATGGGGGTTGGGGGGACAGGATATGAGGGGATAGCCTTGGAGAAGAGCACAGTAGGGGTGGGTGAGGAGTTGTGGCCCAAGGGTGGTGGCCTCTGGCATCTGACATTGTCGTTCTGGTCCTGAGGTCCAGGATGTGTCTTTGCACCTGGCTCTGTGCCTGACAGGAAGATGATTAATGCTGGAGAAACTAATTAATGAATGGGTAATGAATGATGACTTTAAGGCTTCACTCTCATCCAAACCCTGCGTATGCCAGTCAGTCTTCCCCGTGTGCCCGAGGCAGAGCTCCAGTGATGTCACATTCATTCTCCAAAGCCTTGAGGGGTTCCCCACTGCCCCCAGAACAGAGCACAGGCTTCTTACTTCTTAGCCTGGTGAATTTAGCAGGTTCTGGCCTTTACCTTCCCTTTTAGCTTTAGCTCCCATTGCACTAACTCTGCACCCAGACCCCCAGCTTGCTGACAGCAAGCACTTCTCTAAACAGGCCGAGATGTTTCTATCTCCTGGCTCCTGCTTACATTGTCATCGTCCCCTGGCGTAATCATCATTGCCCTGCTGAGAACCTCCCTATCCTTCGAAAGCTAGTTCAAATGCCACCACCTTGCTGAGCCTTCAAGGTGCATCCGCCCTCTTCCACAGCATCCTGGACACACCTTTAGTAGGACATTAGGCCCCACTAGTGGAACTCCGTGAATCACTGGTCATATTTTCATTTGTTATATAAGTTATTCAATAGACATTTAACTAAGCCCCTGCTGTGTATCAAGGACTAAGGCGAGTATTGGGGATTTTAAAAGAATCAGGGAGACCGCAGTTTCATAGGAAAATAAAAATACAAAACATCAAAGTAATTGATGGGAAAGTTCTGATCCAGGGGATGAGAGCATTCTAGGAGAGGGAGCGTTTTATTTGCGGGCAGAATCAAGGACAGCTCTCCAGAAAAAGGAGAGTTCTACCTGGATTTGTGGGATGCACTGTTGAATAAACAGGAAAGCATTTAAGGCAAAGGAAAGAAGAGTATGTTCAAAGGCCTTGAGGCATGAGGAGCTAAGATACCAGGATAGGTAGATCAGGGCCAGATTAGAAGGACCTTTTTCATTTTTTTATCCTGCTGGCTATGAGGAGCCCCTGAATATAAGCTCCAGAAGGGCAGGGACCCACCTTTACTATTGTCTTATTCATTGCTATGTCCCTGGTACCTGGCACAGTGTCTGTCATGTGGCTGTCACCTAGTAGGCACTCAGTAAATATTTGGTGACTACTGTTAAATGAATTGAAGAACAACTGGGTACAGAGGAGGTGCTGAGTAAACACAGGTTAAGGATCATGGCCGAGGTAGCTTGGAGGGGATGGACCAACAGAGCTTTGCCTAGAGAGGACGGGACAGATCTTTAGTGGGCTGGGGTCTCTGCAGGTAACTGTGCTGAAGGTCTGGGTATGAACTACCGAGGGAACGTAAGCGTCACCCGGTCAGGCATTGAGTGCCAGCTCTGGAGGAGTCGCTACCCACATAAGCCAGAGTGAGTAATGGGCAGGCCTGTCTGCCACCGGGCTGGGAATAAGGGAGAGGAGACCCTGGGGGCGGGGGTGGGGAGAGAGGCCTCCTGCTGAGCAATTTCTTATTCCAGAGTCAACTCCACCATGTACCCTGGGGCTGACCTGCGGGAGAATTTTTGCCGCAACCCAAATGGCAGCATCACTGGGCCCTGGTGCTACACCACATCCCCTACCGTGAGGAGGGAGGCGTGCAGCATCCCTGTCTGTGGTGAGCTGTGGGGATGATTAGGTGATCCATGGCCAACGCTCATAGATTTTCTTGGGCCTGGCAGCCTGGGATGGGAACCAAGATCCTGGCTCCGTTGGAGTTGGGGGAAGTGATTTACGACATGTTTGGGCTGGTTGGTTAGTGAAGTCAGGAAACCAGAGCGAGTTAGCTTCTAGCCTCCTCCTCTCCCCCCACAGCCTTTGCTTCCTTATGATCCAGGCTGCTGCTCATTCAAAATAGGCTTTCCTTCCCTCTTGAGGCATTCTTCCCTTCAGGAAGCCCTTCCTAACCATTTCAGTCCACAAGCCCTTTTCCAAGCCGCACAGATCAAGCCCTGCATGATTCTGTCCTTATTATTCCCATGGTGTGTCAGCTGGTTATATAGCCACAGTAATGCTGCAAAACCCACAAACCCCACAAAATCACAAACAACCCGAAAAGCTTGGGGGTATACACCAATAAGCATTCATTTCTTATGTGTCCGAGAGTCAGCTGGGGTGGCTTTGCTGATCTCAGCTGCAGCAGCTCCTGTGGGATCCACTGATATAGGCTGGGCTCAGGGGGGTGGCCCTGCTCCAAAGGATGGGTCCAGCTGAGCTTGGCTTCTTGTTTGGGTGGGGTCAGGTCTGCTCCATATGTACACAGTGTGGGGGAGGCTGAAAGGCAGCATCGGTCCTGGGAAGCTCTTCCATGGGGATGGTAGAAGTACCAACCTTGCCCTCACGCCTGGTCTCAGAACTGAGGTGGAGAAGGACACCTGTGCCTGTAAAATCACAGGGCAGAGGATATGGATGTGGGCAGGGGTGAAGAATTAGTGCCAGAAACTCAATCTACCAAATGAAGATTGCTATTTTTTGTCCTTCATGCAGCCCTAAAGGACCCAATGCTGGATCCTGGGGCCAGTCTTAAAGCAAGTTACCAATCTTAGTAACAAAAATAGCTACCATTTACCAACACTTGTGATAAATATGTCTGGGCCTCCTGAAATTGACCTACCCCCCATGTAGACATCCTCACTGGGTCCCAGCTATCTTTCTTTTCTTTTCTTTCTTTTTTTTTTTTTTGTCTTTTTGCCTTTTCTAGGGCCACTCCCGCGGCCTATGGAGGTTCCCAGGCTAGGGGTCTAATCGGAGCCATAGCCACCGGCCTACGCCACAGCAACACAGGATCCGAGCCACGTCTGTGACCTACACTGCAACTCATGGCAATGCCAGATCCTTAACCCGCTGAGCAAGGCCAGGGATCGAACCTGCAACCTCATGGTTACTAGTCAGATTCCTTAACCACTGCGCCACAACGGGAACTCCCCAGCTATCTTTCTTGATGTGCCTTTGTGAAAACAGAATCCGTTAGCAACTCCAGGCAGTCACGACCAATAGATTACAGATAGCACAGGAGGTGAAACCTGGTTACTATCACTGGCTTATCATGTACCAGACACTTATGCCATATATTTTAACTCTCTGAACAACCCTGCAAAAATGCATTAGTAATCCCTTTCACAGGCAAGCAGTCTGGGACTCAGAGAGGGTAAGTGACCTGAGGTCATATAGGATAAAGGCTGCATGGCAGGGATTCACATCCTGTCTGGCTGGCTCTAGGTAAGGTCCCACCCACTCTGCTCCCCTGTCTCCTCACCCACCAGGCCAGGGGCGAGTCACTGCGGAGCTGATCCCACGCTCTGGAGGCTCCACAGTGAATGTGTCACCTCCACTGGAAACCTGCGTCCCCGAGCGGGGCCGGCAGTACCAGGGGCGCCGGGCGGTGACCTCACATGGGTCCCCCTGCCTGGCCTGGGGCAGCAGTCAGGCCAAGGCCCTGAGCAAGGACCAGGACTTCAACCCTGCGGTGCCACTGGTGGAGAACTTCTGCCGCAACCCAGACGGGGACCAGGAGGGCGCGTGGTGTTACGTGGCGGGACAGCCTGGCGACTTTGAGTACTGCGACCTGGACTACTGCGGTGAGAGGGCAGGGCAGGGGACCTGAGACTGAGGACACAGCCTGGAGGGAATAGCAAGAACAGTGCCTTCACTGATCTAAGGCTTGCCATGTGTGCAGAGTGCGTTCATGGCGGGCTATTAACAGGTGGGGGTAGTTCCAGCCCCCTCTCACAGCTGAGGAAACTGAGGCCTGGGAGATTTGGTTGCCTAGTAACCCAGGTGCGCTTGTGCTCTTACCCTCCACACCAAACCGACTCCCTGGCCGGCCGGGAGCTTGGGGAGGTCTAGTGGGTGGGTAAGGAATGGCTCCACGCAGCCGCAGCTGGTGTCTGGGTCCCTGCAGAGGAGCCAGTGGATGAGGAGGTGGGAGATGCGCTGGGCGAGAACGCGGATGCGGCCATCGAGGGACGCACCACCGTGGACGATTTCCAGCCCTTCTTCAGTGAGAAGACCTTTGGCGCCGGGGAGGCGGGTAAGGCAGCTCGCTGAGGGGCGCGGGGTCACGGGGCGGGATGGGGCGGGCTGCGCTTGGCCTCTCACGGTTCCGCTTGCTCGGCAGACTGTGGGCTGCGGCCTCTGTTCGAGAAGTCGTCCTTGGAGGACAAAACGGAAAGGGAGCTTTTCGAGTCCTACATCGAAGGGCGCATCGTGGGCGGCTCGGACGCCGAGATTGGCCTCGCACCCTGGTGCGTGCTGCCTGTCCCCACCAGCCCCCCGCCGTCATTCCTGGGAGACTTCTCCGCCCTCACAGGCCTAAGCTCCACAAATAAGGCTAGCCCGGCACCAACATCTCATCCAAGCCCGGCAGCCACCTTTTGAGGGTGGGTTTGTTACTTCTCCAAAGCCTGTGGTGAAGTGGAGGCTCAGAGCGCTTAAGTGACTCGCTTAAGTGGTGCTGCTAATGAAGGGCTTCCGCAGCTGGACTCGATTCCAGTCCTTCTGCCTCCAGAAGCTGTGCTAAGTTGTGCCAACCCTGGCCTGGAAGAAGCTTGAATGGGGGTGGGGGGCAGTGCAACAAGCAGGAGGCGGCCTCTCGGGGTCCCATGGATGCCCAGGCCCAGTCCCCAGGAGCAGCCAGGTCAAGCTGGGGTCTGGCCCAGCAGGTAGCTCTCTCCACTTAGTTCTTAAACCTGAGACTTCCTGCTGTAGGGCTGGTGGGGGGTGGGCAGCCACTCCCAGGTGGTGATACTTCCCAGTTCTCCCAGGCAGGTGATGATTTTCCGGAAGAGTCCCCAGGAGCTGCTGTGCGGGGCCAGCCTCATCAGTGACCGCTGGGTCCTCACCGCTGCCCACTGTCTTCTCTACCCACCTTGGGACAAAAACTTCACTGAGAATGACCTTCTGGTGCGCATTGGCAAGCACTCCCGCACCAGGTACAGAAGTGGGTGCCCGTGGGTGACAGGCAGGGGTCCGAGTCCTCCAGAGTAACTGTGTCTGCACATCTTTCACAGTAGAAAACCCAGCAGCTTTGGCGTTTCTGTCGTGGCTCAGCGGTTCACAAACCCAACTAGTATCTATGAGGTCTCGAGTTTGATCCCTGGCCTTGCTCAGTGGGTTAAGGATCCCACGTTGCACGAGCTATGGTGTAGGTTGCAGACTCGGCTCGCGATCCCACGTTACTGTGGCTGTGGCGTAGGCCCACAGCTGTAGCTCTGATTTGAACCCTAGCTTGGGAACCTTCTTATGCTGTGAGTGTGGCCCTAAAAAGACAAAAACAAAGAAAACCTAGCAGTGTCTGCTGTAAAGTCCATCTGGCCACATCCTGACTGAAGCTTAGACCCAGAGAGAGAGAAGTTAAACCTTTGCGCAGAGCAGAATTCTGGCCTGCCCCTATTGCCCCTTCAGGCGCCAGGATGTGGCCCAGGTGTGACCTCTGAATAGAAGCTGTTTGGATCAGGGCGAGTGTGCCTCCCCCTGCTTGCCTGGGCTGTTTGATCCCAAAGCCCTGGGCAACTTCAGGCCAGGAGGAAGCTGCCAGGGGGCTGCCAAGGAGGAGCCAGCCCTCTCCCCTCCCTGGAGGCTCACTGATTACCCTGAGGGCAAGCAGGTTCCTCCCTCAGGGAACTGGCCGCCCCTTGCTGGGTGGCCTCGAGCTTCTCATTGTCTCTCTTGGGGTCTCTGCAGGTATGAGCGGAACGTCGAAAAGATCTCTATGCTGGAAAAGATCTACATCCACCCCAGGTACAACTGGAGGGAGAACCTGGACCGGGACATCGCCCTACTGAAGCTCAGGAAGCCCATCACCTTCAGCGACTACATCCACCCCGTGTGCCTGCCGGACAAGGAGACGGCAACCAAGTGGGGTGGCCAGGGGGTGTGGCGAGGGGGTGCTGCCAGCATGGGGCTGTGGGGGAGGGCAGGCCGGGGAGGGGGAGTGGCATGGGGCAGGATCATGGCTGAGGTGGCCTGGGCTGAGTTCTGGGCCTGACCCTGACACTCTGTAGCTTTGCTGGAGTTCCTTCCCTTTTCCAGGCCTCAGTGTTTGGGAGTAAACCCCAAAGGTCTCCCTGTGCTTGTGTTTTAGCTTCAGGTCTTTTAGAGATGGTGTTGGGGCCAGGAACTCCTGGACGGCCTGTTCTCACTCCATCCTTCTCTCTTCCCCAAAGGTTGCTCCGGGCTGGATACAAGGGGCGGGTGACAGGTTGGGGCAACCTGAAGGAGACCTGGACAACCAGCGCCAGCGAGGTGCAGCCCAGCGTCCTGCAGGTGGTGAACCTGCCCATCGTGGAGCGGCTGGTCTGTAAGGCCTCCACCCGGATCCGCATCACGGACAACATGTTCTGTGCTGGCAAGTCCCCAGGGTGTGGCTGGGCAGGCGGGAACAGCAGGGTCTCGGGTTGGGAGGATTGAGACATGTTAAGAGCCCAGGCCTGGGTTCAAGTCCTGGCCTCCAGTCATTTACAAGCCATGTGACTTTGGGCAAAGTTGTTTTACCTCGTGAAAGCTCAATTTCTCCCTCTGTAAAATGGAGGTGAAAGCCTCTACTGCATTAGGCCATGTGAAGGTTAAGCGAGATCATGTGTGTCAAGTGTTAGTTAGGCGTGGTGCTGGTCTTGGGTTAAGTTGTCAGAGTATGTGAGCCAGATGGCAGCAGAGGCCCAGGGTGTGGGGGGGGGAAAGCCATTCATTTGTTTAGTCATTCAGCAAATATTTCCCAAGTGCCTTCTGTGGTCCAGGCAGTATTCCAGGGTGTCCCGCAAGGACCCTAACAGGCAGATTCCTGTGTCTTCAGAGAGCCTTCTTCCTAGAAGGAGAGAGTGTCAATAAACAGATCTAGAACAGCAGTCCTTCTAGGGAGAAAAACGAAGCCAAGTAAGGGAGAGAGAGCTGGGACAGAGATGTTCTAAATCGAGTGGTTGGAAGAGGCTAGAAAAGGCCTCTCTGAGAAGTGATGCTTGAGCAGAGACTAGAAGATGTGAAGGAGTAAACCAATCTAGAGAAAGAGCACTCCAGACTGTGGAGACAGCAGGTGCAAAGGCCCTGAGGTGGGAACATGCTTGGCATGTCTGAGGAACAGGAAGGCTGGGGTGCAGGAGACACAGGAAGGGCAGCGCTGGATGAGTGGTGAGAGGTGGACAGGCAGAGAATGGGTGCTTTCTTCAGGGCCTTAAGGACTTTGGCTTTTCCTGAGACTAGAATATGATCGGAGAGTTTGGGGCCAGTCAATAAATCATCTAACTTGATTTTTTTATTCTATTTTTTAAAATGTGTATTCAGACTCAGAAAAGTTGCAAAAACAATACAAAGAATTCCTTTATAATATCATCCAGATTCTGCCCCCCCTTTGTGTGTGTGTGTGTGTGTTTACACACTATTTGAGAGTAAAATGTATGTAAGTTGCCTTTTTTACCCATATACTTAAATATTTACCAAAAAGGGATGTTCTCTGCTATAACCATGGTACTTTTATTAAATCAAGAGATTAATAATGAGAAAAATTAATAGTGATGTAATACCTTTATCTAATTTTTAGACTTTATTCAAATGTTTTCCAGCTATCCTTCTCAACAGTTGTCTTTCTTAGCAAAACAGAAAAAAATGTTTTTCCCATCCAGGATCCAGTCAAGGATCACACATTGAACTTAGTTGTCTGTCTTTCATGACTTGGACATTTGACAAGTATAGTCCAGTTATTCTATGGACTGGCCTCACTTTGGGTTTGTCTAAGGTTTCCTAATGGTCAGACTTGGGCCAAGTGATGTTGTCCCAGGCATATGATGTCTTTGTCTCCTAACTGTTGAGATTAACTCTGACCTCTTGGTTAAGGTGGTGTCTGCATCTACCAGGTTTCTCACTGTAAAGTTCTATTTTTCTCTTTATGACTAACAAATAACCTTGTGGGGAGGAAGTTTGAGCTGTTTCTTATCAAATTGTTCTCCTAACTATGGTGGCTGCTAAATGGTGATGTTCTAATTCTGTCATTCCTTCTACCTTCATTAGGTTTTTTATGGTAAGGAAGAGGTTTTCTTTCTTTCGTTCTGTCACTGTGGACTCATGGGTCCTTACTCTGTTCTAAAGGTTATAATTCGTTATTATCATTATTTCAATGTTCAAAATATCCCAGGTTTGGGCAGTGGGAGTCCTGGAAACCTAGCTTTCTGTGACTTTTGGAGATGTCCTGTCAATTTCTGAGTACTTTCTTACTTTTCATGCAGCAAGATGTTCCAGGTTCATCCTACTTCTCTTGGAGTAGAGAATGGTATTTAGAAACCAAATCTAGGAGTTCCCATCGTGGCTCAGTGGTTAACAAATCCGACTAGGAACCATGAGGTTGCAGGTTCAATCCCTGCCCTTGCTTAGTGGGTTAAGGATCCGGCGTTGCCGTGGGCTGTGGTGTAGGTCACAGATACAGCTCAGATCCCACGTTGCTGTGGCTGTGGTGTAGGCCGAGGGCTACAGCTCTGATTCGACCCCTAGCCTGGGAACCTCCATATGCCGTGGGAGCGGCCCTAGAAAAGGCAAAAAGACAAGAAACACAAACAAACAAACAAAAAGAAACCAAGATCTGGGTGCCAGGTGTGCACATCGTTAATGGGGGTCATTGCTTGTAGGCCCTCTCAGTAAACAGAACTGGAAAATACATATATACCAGCATCTGTCTCTCTTTTCTTTCCATTTAGCTATCTAAAACCATGAGTTTGATACTGAAACTTCCCATTGCAATGCAACAGGATTAATTTTAGCTTCTCCTTTTCCACATTGTAAACTTCTCTGTTGATAGTGAGAAAGCTGACTCTTGCTGTCTGTAATAATGCATTTACTTATTTGGTTAATACTTAAATACGCAGTTTCAGAATTACTCATCCATAGCTGTGAAAAACAACCCTACGAGCTAGAGTTCAGCGTTTCTTCACAGTTCTGTTTTTTAGCCCAAAGATATGTAGTTGCAATACTATGTCTAAAAATAACTTGGATTAGGAGTTCCAGTTGTGGCTCAGAGGGTTAAGAACCTGACACAGTGTCCGTGGGGATGTAGGTTCGATCCCTGGCCTTGCTCAGTGGGGTAAGGATCTGGCATTTCTGTGGCTGTGGTGTAGGCAGCTCCAATTTGACCCCTAGCCTGGGAACTTCCATATGCTGCAGGTGTGGCCCTAAAAGGAAAGAAAAAGTAATCTGGGTTATTTCCCCTAACATGTTATTTATTTTAAATACGATTGGGCTCATTTGTTTCTTTTTACTTTTTTTGCCACTCCTGTGGCATGTGGAAGTTCCTGGATTCAAACCCACACTACAGCAGTGACCTGACCTGTGCAGTAACAATGCCAGCTCCTTAATCTGCTGTGGCACAAGAGAACTCCCAGGCTCATTTGTTTCTGATAGTGTTCCATACTGTCCCCCCCATCTTATTGTTTTCATTTGTTTATTTTTGGAGTATAGGCATACCTTCACTTTATTTATTACATATTTTTTTATTTTATTGAACTATAGTTGATTTACAATATTAGTTTTCAGGTGTATAATATAGTGATTCAATGTTTTTATAGATTATACTCCTTTAAAGTTATTACAAACTAATGGCTGTATTTTCCTGTGCTGCTCAATATATATCCTTGTTGCTTCTTTATTTTCTGCATAGCAGTTTGTATCTCAATTCCTACCCTTACATTGCCCCTCCCGCTTCCCTCTCTCTGCTTGTGACCACTAGTTCTCTAAATCTATGAGTCTGTTTCCTTTTTGTTACATTCATTCCTTTATTTTACCTTTCATATTTCACATATAGGTGATAACACAGTATTTGCTTTTCTCTGTCTGACTTATTTCACTGAATGCGATACCCTCTAGGTCCATCTATGTTGTTGCAACTGACAGGATTTCTTTTTTTTTTTCTTTTTTTGTTTTTGGCTATACCCATGGCAAGCAGAAGTTCCCAGGCCAGGGATCAAACCCATGGCACAGCAGCAACAATGCCAGATCCTTGACCCATTGAGCTACCAGGGAACTCCAGAATTTCACTCTTTTTTATGGCCAAGTAATATTTCATTGTATATATGCACCACATCTTTATCCATTCATAGCTGATGGATTAGGTTTGTGCTTTGCTTCATTATCCTTCCCAGATATTGCAGCTTTTCATAGATTGAGGATTTGTGGCAATTTGGTGTCAAGCAAATCTATCAGCACCATTTTTCTAACTGCATTTGCTTCGCTTCATGTCTCTGTGTCACATTTTAGTAATTCTTACAATGTGTCAACTCTTTTCATTACTAAGAGTTCGGTGGTGTAGTGGTTAGGACTCAGTACTTTCGCCACTGTAGCCTGGGTTCAATTCCTGAACTGGGAATTAGGATCCTACATCAAGCTGCTGCACACCACAGCCAAAAAATTGTTTTTTCATTATTATGATATTCGTTATATGGATCTGTCATCAGTGATCTTTGATGTTACTATTGCAGTTGTTTTGGGGTATCATGAACTGCGCCCACATAAGACAGCAAACTTAATAAATGCTGTGTGTTCTGACTGCTCCACCAACCACTCATTTCTCTGTCTCCCTTTCCTCGGCCCTCCCTATTCTCTAAGACCCAACAGTATTGAAATCAGGCCAACTAAAAACCCTACAGTGGCTTTTGATGATCCAAGTGAAAGGAAAAAGGAAGAGTTGCATGTCTTTCATTTTAAATCAAGAGCTGGAAAAAATTAAGCTCTGTGAAGAAGGCTTAAAAGCCAGGCCTCTTGTGCCCGTTAGCTGAGCTGTAAATGCAAAGAAAACATTTTTGAAGGAAATGCAAAGTGCTACTCCGGTGAACACATAAACGATGAGAAAGCAAAACAGCCTTATTACTGGTATGGAGAAAGTTTTAGTGGTCTGGATAGAAGATCAAATCAGCTACAACATTCAAAGCCAGAAGTCTGAAGCTAGCAGAGCTTGATTCGTGAGGTTTAGGGAAAGAAGCTGTCTCCGTAACATCAAAGTGCAAGGAGAGGCAGCAAGTTATCCAGAAGCTCTAGCTAAGATAGTTAAAGTGGCTACACTGAACAACTGGTTTTCAGTGTAGACCAAACAGGCTTATATTGGAAGAAGATGTCATATCTACGACTGTTATGGTTGGAGAGGGGAGGTTAATGCCTGATTTCAAAGGACAGGCTGGCTCGCTTGTTAGGGGATAATAACAGCTGGTGACTTGAAGCCAGTGTTCATTAACCATTCCACAAATCCTAGGGCCCTCAAGAATGATGCTAAATCTCTTCCTGTGCTCTCTAAATGGAACAACAGAGTCTAGATGAGCAGAGTCTGTTATAGCAGAGTTTACTGAATATTTTAAGTCCACCATTGAAACCTACGGCTCAGAAAAAGATTCCTTTCAAAATATTCCTTCATTGAAAATGCACCTGGTCACCCAAGAGCTCTGATGAAGCCATACACAAGATGAATATTGTTTTCATACCTGCTAACATGACATCCATTTTGCAACCCATGGATCAAGGAATAATTTCAACTCTAAAGTCTTATTTTTTTATTTGGCTGCACCCATGGCACGCAGAAGTTCTTGGGCCAGGGATCAAACTCATGCTACAGTAGTGACAATGCTGGATTCTTAACCTGCTGAGCCACCAGGGAACTCCAGGTCTTATTAATATTGTTGTTTTTCTTTTTTTGGCTGCCCCGCGGCATATGGCGTTCCCGGGCCTGGGGTCAGAGCTGAGCTGCAGTTGTGACCTAAGCCACAGCTGTGGCAACGCTGGATCCTTGTGCCGGGCCAGGAATTGAACCTGCATCCCAGTGCTCCCAAGATGCCGCTGATCCTGTTGCACCACAGTGGGAACTCCAGATCTTATTGTTTTTAAGAAATACCTTTCATAAAGCTATAGGTATGTGCCAAAGATAGTGATTCCTCTGATGGAGCTGGACAAAGTAAATTGAAAAACGTCTGGAATGGATTCATTCAACATTCTAGATGCAATTAAGAACGTTAGTGATTCTTGGGAAGAGGTCAAAATATCAACATGAACAGAACTTTAGAAGTTGTTCCAGCCCTCATGGATGACTTTGAAGGGTTCCAGACATCAGTGGAGGAAGTGACTGTGGTGGAAATAGCAAGAGAACTAGATAGAACTGGAGTGTGAAGATGTGACTGAATTGCTGCACTCTTGTGATAAAGCTTTAACAGATAAGGAGTTGCCAAAAAACATAGGAGTTCCTGTCATGGCTCAGCGGTTAGCGAACCCAACTAGCATCCATGTGGACGCAGGTTCAATCCCTGGCCTTGCTCAGTGGGTTAAGGATCCGGCGTTGCTGTAGGTTACAGGCATGTCTCAGATCTAGCATTGCTGTGGCTCTGGCATAGGCCAGTGGCTATGGTTCCGATTGTACCCCTAGCCTGGAGACATCCATATGCCACAGGTACAGCCCTAAAAGACAAAAAAAAAAAAAAAGGGAGTTCCCGCTGTGGCGCAGTGGTTAACAAATCTGACTAGGAACCATGAGGTTGCAGGTTCGGTCCCTGGCCTTGCTCAGTGGGTTAACGATCCGGCGTTGCCGTGAGCTGTGGTGTAGGTTGCAGACACGGCTTGGATCCTGCGTTGCTGTGGCTCTGGCGCAGGCCGGTGGCTGCAGCTCCGATTCGACCCCTAGCCTGGGAACCTCCATATGCCGCGGGAGTGGCCCAAAGAAATAGCAAAAAAAAAAGACCAAAAAAAAAAAAAAAAGGATAAGGCGTTGTTTGTTATGGTTGAGCAAAGAATATGGTTTCTTGTGATGGAAACTTCTGCTGGTAAAAATGCTGTGAAGACTATTGAAATGACAACAAAGGATTTAGAATGTTACATAAACTTAGTTGATAAAGCAGTGTTAGGGTTCGAAAGGATTGACTCCTATTTTGAAAGAAGTTCTACTTTGATTAAAATGCTATCAAACAGCATTTCATGCTACAGAGAAATTGTGAAAAGGAAGAGTGAGTTTAGGTGGCGAACTTCACTGTTTTCTTTTTTTCTTTTTTGGCTGCACCTGAGGCATGTGAAACTTCTTGAGGCCAGGGATTGAACCTGCAGCACTGCAGCAACCCGAGCCACTGCAGCTGACAATGGTAGGTCCTTAACCTGCTGAGCTACAAGGGAACTCCTGTTATCTTATTTTAAGAAATTTCCACAGCCACCCCAGCTTTCAGCAACCACCCCCCTGATCAGTTAGCAAACATCAGTGCAGGGACAAGACCTTCCACCTGCAAAAGGAGTATGATTTGCTGAAGATTCAAGATGGTTAGCATTTTTTAGCAACAAAATATTTTTTATTCAGGTATAGCCGATGTACAATATTGTATAAATTTTAGGTGTGTAACATGTTTCACAATTTTAAGGTTATTGTCCATTTATAGTTATGATAATTATTGGCTATATTCCTTGTGTTGTACAATATATCCTTGTGTATTTATTTTATACTTAGTAGTTTGTATGCAAAAAAGTTTTTTTTTTTTTTAGTTTTAGCTTTTTTTTCTTTTTTGGCTGTGCCTGTGGCATGCAGAAGTTCCCAGGCCAGGGATCAAACCCAGGCCACAGCAATGACAATGCTGAATCCTTAACTGCTAGGCCAGCAGGGAACTCCAGAGTATTTTTTTTATGGCCGCACCCACGGCACATGGAAGTTCCCAGGCCGGGGATTGAATCTGATCCACAATCTGCGACATATGCCACAATTGTGGCAACACTGGATCCTTTAACTCACTGACTGCACTGGGTCAGTGATTGAACTCACGTCTCCACAGCAACCCCAGCCATTGCAATCAGATTCTTAACCCATTGTGCCATGGCGGGAACTCCCTATTTTTAAATTAAAGTATATATATATTTTTTGACATAATGCTGCTGTACTTGTTTGTTTCTTTTGTCTTTTTAGGGCCACGCTTGCAGCATATGGAGGTTTCCAGACTAGGGGTCGAACAGAGCTGTAGCCATTGGCTTACAGCACAGACACAGCAACACCAGATCTGAGCTGTGACCTACACCACAGCTCACGGCAACACTACATCCTTAACCCACTGAACAACCCATCCTCATGGATGCTAGTCAGATTTGTTTTGCTGAGCCACAACAGGAACTCCAATGCTATTGTAACTCTTAATAGACTATAGTATAGTATAGACATAATGTTTTTATGCACCAGGAACAAAAAATTCCTATGACTTCCTTTATTGAGGGAACTGGACCTGAACTGAACCCACGATATTTCCAAGGGTATGCCTGTATTAACATGCTCTAAAAAATCAGATTCTTTAAAACAGATGTGATCAGAGAATGACTCTCCCCTTTTCTTCCTTCCTGTTCCCACTTTCTTCCTTTCCACCTCATTTCCATCCAGGCCCTGCAATGAACCAATCTTGGTACTTCACAGTGTATCTTCCTGTGTTTCTTTTTGCACAAATGAGCAGACACATGTATATTTTCCTATTTTTCTCTTTTCGTATAATATCACAGTATAGATGTTTATTCATAGTTTTTTCGCATTATATCCTGGAAATTCATGCCATTTTGATCATAGTGCTTTTAAACATTTTTAACGTATCTGCGAGTCTGTTCCTGTTTTGTAAATCAGTTCATTTGTATCATTTTTAGATTCCACATGTAGGTGATATCATATGATTGTCTTTCTCTGACTTACTTCTTTCAGTATGATAATCTTTAGGTTCATCCATTGCTGTAAGTGACATTATTTCATTCTTTTTTATGGCTGAATAGTAGTCCATTGTGTATATATGTACATATATATTGTGTGTGTTTACATGTATACTCATATGTATATATACACACACATATACGCATGTATATATGTAATCACATCTTCTTTATCCAAGCATAGAAAACAAACTTATGGTTACTAAAGAGGAAAGGAGGGAGTTTGATATTAGCACATACAAACTACTGTGTATAAAACAGATAAACAACAAGGTCCTATCGTATAGCACAGGGAGCAATATTCATATATTACGAAATATAGTGGAAAAGGATGTGAAAAAATATGTGTAACTGAATCACTTCTGTATACCAGAAATTAACACAACATTGTAAATCAACTATATGTCAATACAAAATTTTATAGCTGTATCATGAGGAAATACCGTACTGTATTCACCTGCTTCCTGTGTATGGACATTTCCATTTCCAGTGTTTTGTACTTGAACACCCTTTCATATGCTTAATGACCGTTTTTATATCATTTCTTGTGAATTATCTGTTGATAATTTTTTGGTTTATTTTTTGTCCCTTTATCATCATTTTTAAAGAGTTCTTCATATATTAGTGATATTAGGTCTTTATTTTTTATTTTGTTTTGTTTTTTCTTTTTAGGGCCACTCCTATGGCATATGGAAGTTCCAAGGTTAGGGGTCAAATTGGAGCTGCAGCTTCTGAATTACACCACAGCCACAGCCATGCAGGATCCAAGTCGCACCTGCAACCTATACCACAGCTCACAGCGACGCCAGATCCTGAACCCACTGAGCGAGGCCGGGGATCAAGCCCGCATCCTCATGGATTCTAGTCAGGTTCATTACCACTGAGCCACAATGGGAGCTCCTAGGCTTTTATTTGTGATATACTTTGCAAATATATTCTCCCATTTTTTTTATCCTTTATCATTTTTTGCCATCCGATTAAATTTTTTATGTAGTCAAATTTATTTTATTGCATATGGAATTTGAGTCAGAGTTAAAAGAACCTTCCTTTTACCCAGATCATAGAGAAGTTCATTCATGTTTTCTTCTAATACTTGGTGTCATTTTTCTACACTCAGATCTCCAAGTCATTTCGAGTTTACTCTTGCATATGATGCAAGGTATGGATCTAATGTATCTTTTCCCAAATGGCTAATAAGCTATCTCTACACCATTTATTAAAAATTATATAGAATTCCCGTTGTGGCACAGCAGAAACAAATCTGACTAGTATCCATGAGGACTCAGGTTCGATCCCTGGCCTTGCTCAGTGGGTTGGGGATCTGGCGTTGCTGTGAGCTGTGGTGTAGGTCGAAGATGTTGCTTGGATCCCGAGTTGCCATGGCTGTGGCTGTGGCTGGCAGCTGGAGTTCCGACTAGACCCTTAGCCTGGGAACTTCCATATGCCACAGGTGCTGCCCTAAAGAAGGAAAAAAAAATTCAATCTTTGCCACAGTGGTTTGAGACGTCACCATAATACATATTAGGTTTCTATGTGTGCGTAAGTCTGTTTCTGGGCATTCTATTCAGTTCTTTGGTCTGCTGTCTATTCTGTTAAAACACTTTTATTTTAATTACAGGGGATTTAGAGTATATTTTAGTTATTGTTCTTATTTTTTGTCTTTTGTCTTTCTAGGGCCACTCCCTCGGCATATGGAGGTTCCCAGGCCAGGGGTCCAATCAGAGCTACAGCTGACAGCCTATGCCACAGCCACAGCAATGCCAGATCCAAGCCATGTCTGAGACCTACACCACAGCTCGTGGCAACGCTGGATTCCTGACCTGCTTAGCAAGGCCAGGGATTGAACCCACATCCTCATGGATACTGGTTGGATTCATTACCCCTGTGCCACAACTCGAACTCCTGCAGTTGGATTCTTAGCCCAATGCACCACAGCAGGAACTCCTTCATTATTTGTCTTGAGTAAATTAACTAGTGGTTGTAAGCAAACAAAATACGTGGGGATTTGACGTATTAATTAGGCCTATTATTTTTCTATTCTGTACTCCATTAATCTCTTTTATATTAAGTTTTTCCCCTTATGCTTTCTTTTGGTTCACTTTTCTGTTTTATTTCTTTCTTTTGTGGCTGTACCGGCAGCATATGGAAGTTCTTATGCCAGGGACTGAACCTGAACCACAGTAGTGACCACAGCCACTGCAGTGACAATGCTGGATCCTTAACCTGCTGAGCCACAAGGGAACTCATGCTGTTTTCTTTCTAAAAATTTTTTTGAGATGACACTTTGGTTAATTACTTACTTTTATTTATTTACTTTTGTCTTTTTTTTTTTTTTTTTTTTTTTTTTAGGGCCGCACCTGTGACAGGTTCCCAGGCTAGGGGTCAAATTGGAGCTGTTGCTGCTGGCCTATGCCACAGCCACAGCAATGCCAGATCAGAGCAGTGTCTGTGACATACACCACAGCTCACAGCAACGCCAGATCCTTAACCCACTGAGTGAGGCCAGGGATCCAATCTGCAACCTCATGGTTCCTAGTTGGGTTTGTTTCCGCCGCGCCATGGTGGGAACTCCTGGTTGATTTATTTTTGATCTTTAATTTTTACTGAGTAGGGCTATACATTTTCCCCTATTCATGGAGAATACTGTGTAGTGTGTTTAAATTATTATTCTTAAAAACTTGTCTAATTTCAGTGTGTATTCTTCTTTCATTCAAAAGTTAATAGGTGGTTTTAAAATTTCTAGATGGGAGGGCCCTTTTGCATTTTTATTTTGTTTTGCTGAATTACAGTCCGGGAATATAGTTTGTAATATTTATACTTTATGGAACTTTTTTTTGAGAGCTATTTATCCGTTCCTGTGAATGTACATGGATGTTGATGTGTGCAGGCCTGTTCACTCTTCTCTGCATGTGAAGTTCAGTATATATGTGTATATATATATATATATATATATATATACACCCATAAATATACCTTATTTAGGTCATTTATATCTTTAGTTTCAGTTCACTTGGTATGTCTTTTACTGAGTTTGGGGTGTTAAATTCCATTACTAATATATTTCTTTTTGTCTCCTTGCATCACTTATAATCTTTACTTTATAAAAGCATTTGCTGTGTTATTTCGTGATGTTCTTAAATGTTATTCATTCTGTGAACTGTGGCTTTTAGCATTAAAAGTGTCCTTCTTTGAATTATTTTCAATTTTATTTTATTTTTTTTGTCTTTTCTAGGGCCGCACCCGAGGCATATGGAAGTTCCCAGGCTAGGGGTCTAATCGGAGCTGTAGCCGCCGGCCTACACCACAGCCACAGCAACGCGGGATCCGAGCCCCGTCTGTGACCTACACCACAGCTGACGGCAATGCCGGATCCTTAACCCACTGAGTAAGGCCAGGGATGGAACCCGCAACCTCATGGTTCCTAGTCGGATTCATTAACCACTGAGCCATGACGGGAACTCCTGAATTATTTTCAATTTTAGCGTCACCATCCCTGCTCTCTTTTTCTTCCCATTCGCCTGATAAGCATTAACTTTAGCCTCTATGAATCACTTTGTTTTGTCTCATAGATAGTATTGTAGAATTTTTTTATTGTTGTGGTTTTTCCTGTTTGTTTTGTTTTTCCTTTTACTGCTGCACCTGCCTCATATATGGAAGTTCCCAGGCTAGGGATCAAATCAGAGCTGCAGCTGCTGGCCTACACCATGGCCACAGCAACACTTAATCTGGGCTGCTTCTGCATCCTACAATGCAGCTTGTGGTAATGCTGGATCCTTAACCCACTGAGTGAGGCCCAGGTCCTCATGGACACTATATGGGGTTCTTAACCTGCTGAGCCACAAAGGGAACTCCACATCGTTGAGTCTTGCTTTGTGAGTCAAATTAAAAATCTTGTTTTTTAAAAAGTGATTAAGCCCAGAGCTCCCGCTGTGGTGCAATGTGATCAGTGGTGTCTTGGGAGCAGTGGGACACAGGTTCAATCCTTGACCTGGCGTAGTGGGTTAGGATACAGAATTGCTGCAGTTGCAGCTTAGGTCAAGGTTGCAGCTTGGATCTGATCCCTGGCCCGGGAGCTCCATATGCCACTGGGAGGCCAAAATGAAGGGGGAAAAAAGTGATTAAACCTATTTCTATTTATTGATAGATTGATAGAATATCTCATATGCTTTTGTAATTATTATGTGTACGTCTCATTTACTATGTTTTCCCCCTGAGTTATCTTTTCTTTGATTTTCAAATAATTTCATATATATATATTTGTCTTTTGAGGGCTGCACCCAGGGCACATAGAGGTTCCCAGGCTAGAGGTCTAATCGGAGCTACAGCTGCCGGCCTGCGCCACAGCCACAGCAATGCCAGATCCAAGCCACATCTGCGACCTACACCACAGCTCACGGCAACACTGGATCCTTAACCCACTGAGCAAGGCCAGGGATCGAACCTGCAACCTCATGGTTCCTAGTCGGGATTCGTTTCCACTGCGCCACGATGGGAACTCCTAATTTCATATATTTAGGAAGGTTTGCATTTTTGTTCTCCTGTTATCTTTCATCTTATACCTTTTTAAAATGCCCTTAGTTTCTAATACGCTTTTAATTGTTGTAAAGTCAGTTGGTGGAAGTTACAACAGTCAGTTGACTGACTTTCCTCTTTCTCGTCTCACCTTTTAGTTGTGTTTTTTCTGTCTGTTGGACCATTTAATCAGTCATTTTGCTGAGACATCTATCTGGTTGGATGAAGCTTGTCCACTAGTTGATTTTTCAAGGTTATGGGAAGAGAATTTGCCAAGTTCTTATATGTTTATAATTGGTTTTCTGTAGCCTCGACACCTGAAGTTCAGCATGATTAGACATAAAATCCATGGTTCACCTTTTCCTTTCTTGAATTTTTTGAAACTACAGCTTCATCATTGCTTGCTTTGTATGTTGTTTTTGTCTTTTTTTTTTTTGCTATTTCTTGGGCTGCTCCCGCAGCATGTGGAGGTTCCCAGGCTAGGGGTCTAATCAGAGCTGTAGCCACCGGCCTACGCCAGAGCCACAGCAATGCTGGATCCGAGCCACGTCTGCAACCTACACCACAGCTCACAGTAACGCCGGATTGTTAACCCACTGAGCAAGGGCAGGGATCGAACCTGCAACCTCATGGTTCCTAGTCGGATTCGTTAACCACTGCGCCACGACGGGAACTCCTGTATGTTGTTTTTGAAGTCTGAGGCCAGTATAATTCTTTGGCTTTTGTATAAGGAGTTGGTCTTTTTGCTTGGAGGCCTCGAAGGTTTCTTCTTCATCTTTGAAGTCTAGCAGTTTTATCAGGCTACGTCTCAGAGTTGGGGGTTTCAGATCCCTTTTGCCAGGTGCCTAGGGGATCCTTTCAATATGTACATTCAATCTTTTATTTCTGTGAAGTTTTCTTAGACTAATTATACATTATTAGTTCTGTTCCATTGCTTGCTTTATTTTTTTTTGTCTTTTAGGGCTGCACCTGTGGCATATGGAGATTCCCAGGTTAGGGGTCGAATCAGAGCTACAGCTGCCGGTCTATGCCACAGCCACCGCAACTCAGGATCTGAGCCACGTCTGTGACCTACACCACAGTTCATGGCAACGCCGGATCCTTAACCCACTGATCGAGGCCAGAGATTGAACCTGCGTCCTCATGGAGGCTAGTCAGATTCATTTCCTCTGAGCAGTGACAGGAACTCCACTTTCTTTTCTTCTTGAAGGACTTTCTTTAGTCTGAGTTCCATTTCCACCATTTTCTGCTTTTCATTTCTTCCCATTGTTTTGTCTAATTTTTGAATTCCTGATCCTTTTTTTTTTACATACCAAAAATTTGCTCGAGGATATTACATTCAGTTACACTTTTTTTCTGTTTCATGGTTGTGGTTTGAGAGAGAATTTTTGTTAGCTGAGGTATTTTTGTTTTCTTGTAGTATCTTTGTATAGATCTATTTAGTTTTCTGCCATTCATTTTGTAGATTTGGGGTTATTTACATGATTCCTCATTCATATGCATCCACTTCTTTGATCTAGTGGACATTTTCCCATCCTCATCGCCAATAAGATGTACAGTTAGATATATTAAAACGGTTTGAAGTTTGGGTGTTCTCTGTCTTCTAGTTATGTTGAAGGTGTGGTTTTTTCCCTCTCTCTCTCTCTCTCTCTTTTTTTTTTTTTTTTTGCTTTTTAGGGCCACACCCATGGCATATGGAGGTTCCCAGGCTAAGGGTCCAATTGGAGCTACAGCTGCTGGCCTACACTACAGCCACAGCCACACCAGATCCGAGCCACGTCTGCGACCTACACCGCAGCTCATGGCAACGCTGGATCCTTAACCCACTGAGCAAGGCCAGGGATCATTCCCGCATCTTCATGGTTCCTAGTTGGATTCATTTCTGCTGCGCCACAATGGGAACTCTGAAGGTGTGGTTTTTATGTAGCTTTTTTTTCCCCCTTTTTTTTCTTTCTTTTTCTTTTTTGTTTTTCAAATGGCTCCACCCATGGCATGGAGAAGTTCCTGGGCCAGGGATCAAACTCACACCGCAGCTGTAACCAGAGCCACAGCAGTGTCAACTCCAGATCTTTAACTTGCTGAGCCATGAGAAACTCCTGGTGTTGTCCCTTTGTGTTGTTGTGTTGTCTGGGCAGATACATGGGGCTCTTTGGGTAAAGGCCACTGCCGTTATTCTCAGCTCCCTGCATGTCTAATGTGTTTTCTACATCAATCTGCCTGTTGGGCGGAGAATGGATTGTAGGCCCCAAAAGTAGAATCCAGGAAATTAGTGGTTCAGGGAAGAGGTGTTTGTGACAGGACCAGGCGCAGAAATGCTAAGGAGTGGTTGGATTCGGGATATAATATGTTGAAGATAGAACTGACAAGATTTGCTTAAGGATTGGAAGTGCAGGGGGAGGAAAAGAGCAGGGCCAAGGATGCCTAGGAGTCAGTGGACGGTCCCCAGCAGCATCCCTTGGAGGGAGGGGAGTGGCAGAGCGTCGGCTAGACCCCTGAGTACCCCTGTTCTCTTTCAAGGTTACAAGCCTGACGAAGGGAAACGAGGGGATGCTTGCGAAGGCGACAGTGGGGGACCCTTTGTCATGAAGGTACGTTTCTCCAAAGGCCAGGAGCTCGTGGGTAGATCCTTCTGGAGTGGCTAAGGAGGGATGTCGTTTTGGAAATAATTGCTTGATGGGTCATACTGATACTACCTTGGACTTGACTCTCTTGGAAACCCCATGTTTCTTCTCTAGAGCCCCTTTAACAACCGCTGGTATCAAATGGGCATCGTCTCATGGGGTGAAGGCTGTGACAGGGATGGAAAATATGGCTTCTACACACATGTGTTCCGCCTGAAGAAGTGGATGCAGAAGGTCATTGATCGGTTTGGAGGTTAGGGGCCACCTACGTTCTAGGCGCCTCACTGCAGAATCGCAGAAGCCAATCCAGTGAAAGAATTATTTTTGTGGTTTGTTCTTAAAACTGTATTTCTCAATAAAAGTGACTCTATCAATGAGCCTCAATGCTCCCAGTGCGGTTCATGGGCAGCTCAGGAAGAGCTAGAACTCTGGACAAACAGGGCCAGCTTAAAGGGGAGATGGTAGCTTGAATTTACGAACATTCAAAATGTTCTTGGGGAGTTCCCATCGTGGCTCAGTGGTTAATGAACCCGACTAGCAACCTCGAGGTTGTGGGTTTGATCCCTAGCCTCACTCAGTGGGTTAAGGATCTGGCGTTGCCGTGAGCTGTAGTGTAGGTTGCAGACAAGGCTTGGATCTGATGTTGCTGTGGCTCTGGCGTAGGCCGGTGGCTACAGCTCCGATTAGACCCCTAGCCTGGGAACCTCCATATGCCGCAGGTGAAAAGACAAATGTCAAGAAAAAATATTCTTGGCTTGGGGCTTTAATGGATTATTTCATTTAATCCTCACAGAGGGTAGTAAACTGAGACTTGGAGAAGTACCTTGTCCAAGGTCACATGGCCATGAAGGGTCAAAGTCTGACTTGAGAGGTAGGAGCGTACCTGTGGCGTGTGGAAGTTCCCAGGCTAGGGGTCAAATAGGAGGTGCAGCCGCCGGTCTACACCACAGCCACAGCAACGCCAGATCCGAGCCTCATCTGCGACCTACACCACAGCTCATGGCAACGTGAGATCCTTAACCCAAAGAGTGAGGCCAGGGATCGAACCCACATCCTAATGGGTACTAGTTGGGCTCATAACCCACTGAACCACAATGGGAACTCCTGAAATGTAGGAGATTCTGAAGTCTATGCTTTCAGCCGCTCTGCTTAGGGCTGTGAAGAGCTTGCCCAGGAACCAGAGAAGAGACAGGAGGAGGGTAGGCTAGTGAGATGTGAGTAGTTACAGCTTCCTCATGTTGTTAAAATACCAAATTTATGCCCCCTAAAGGCTCAGTATTTTAAGTGTCTTCACTTGAGAGGATTGTGGGATAGCGGTTCAGAGTAGAGGACTCCAGCCTTAAAAGGGGTAACCATGGTTCACTTGACCTCCCTAAGCCTCGGTCCCCGTGTGTATAAGATGTACAGATGGCATTACTTACCTAATAAGGTTTTGAGGATTAAATGAGGCCACACGCCTTGTGCACTTAGCAAAACGCCCAGCACCTGGTCAGCTCTCCATACGTCACTGCCGCTTTCATTCTTACTGCCCGGCACGGTCAGAGTTCCTCTGCCGCTTCCCACTTCCCCCTCTGGCCCCTGAAGTAGCACAGGGGTGGTGTTGTTGCTTCCTGGAATTTCTATTCTCACAGCAGTTGTCAGACTTGAGCAATTTGTTTGTCCAAGAAATGGCAACAAGATGTAGAATTGAAGTCTTAAATGGTTAGACAGGTTTTGTTGTTGTTTGCTTTCTAGGGCCGCTCCCACGGCACATGGAGGTTCCCAGGCTAGGGGTCAAATTGGAGCTGCAGCTGCCGGCCTACGCCAGAGCCACAGCAACGCAGGATCCGAGCCACGTCTGCCACCTACACCACAGCTCACGGCAACACTGGATCCTTAACCCACTGAGCGAGGCCAGGGACTGAATCTGCAATCTCCTGATCCCTAGTTGGATTTGTCTTCCTGCACCACAATGGGAACTCCTGAATTATGTATCTTTTCTACAGCAGTGAACTCCCTCTGTGGTCCCTTCAGTGAAGGCCTACTTCCAGTCCCATTGTAATGAAGGCAAGCAGGTTTAATTTCTAATTTCAGGCAGCATAGGCACCACTTGAAAATCATGACTAGAATCAAGAGGATTCCTTTTCCATCAATCTCTCATTTCTTGTACACCAGTTGAGTAAAAGCTGGTGTAAAAAAATTCCTGGCATCATTCCTATTGTGGCTCAGCTGGTTACGAACCCGACTGTATCCATGAGGATGCGGGTTTGATCCCTGGCCTCGCTCAGTGGATCCGGCGTTGCCTTGAGCTGCAGTGTAGGTTGCAGTCGCGGCTCAGATCTTGCGTTGCTGTGGCTGTGACTCTGCAGCTCTGATTTGACCCCCTAGTACAGGAACTTCCACGTGCCACAGGTGTGGCCCTAAAAAGCAACAGAAAAGTTCTTGGGGACTTCATGATTTTCCCGAAATTCTCCCACCTGAGTCCAACAGCATTCCAGAACCTCGGTTACTAAAGAGGGTTTCTGTGGAAGGAGGCCTGTGGAATGTGCTGCGGGGTGAGTCCTCAGTTCCCTTCTAGTCTTCACTGAGTGTGAAGCAACTGTTAGTCTCGATTCAAGGAAACTCGTTAACCCGGCAGGAAAGCACTATGCTCTCCCCTAGTCCTTTAGTCAGATGACCCCAAATCTAGTTGTGGTGTGACAGCCACTGAGGCCTAGTTAACCCTTGGTCACAATGTCCCATGCATTTGGGCGGCAAAGTGGTAGGAAGTCTAAGATCTCCTTGGATCTGCGGTGATGGTGGGACGGAAGTCGTGTTGTGACTAAAGTCTCAAAAGAGAGACGAAGGCGATTTCTTTGCTCCCCGAGGGGCTGCATGTGGAAAGCAGGAGAGGTGAGTTCCTCTTATTCCAAGGGAGTGAAAGGGTCAAGTCTGTGAGCCAAGAACATGTTCACCCCTTTAAGGAGCAATTACGAAACTTTCTCTAACTGGCTGAATCCCCAGCGGGTCCCAAGAACAGGTGGCTCTGAGCTGCCCAACACTCCCCGACATGGAGCATCTTGGGAGGCCGTTATAGTTAATGCAAACTTTATTTATAAAAGACTCTTAAATTAGTTGTATCATGCCATGCGTTCATACAGAATACAGCGACCCTTCTGGGCTACAAGAAGAGCTCACAAACTCAAAGGAAAACTAGTAAAGAGTTTCTAAGAGTTAAAAGCTAGGAAAGATTAGGACAACTTTACAAATGAGCAATTAAAAACAGAACAAAAAAGGAAATGGAAACTAGTCAGAGCTGAGCGGAGGGCAGCTGTTTACAGGTCTGTACACTAAACTAAGACACAGACAGTCTTCTAGAGGCAGGATGCTGGCGGAGAGAAGCAGAGATGTGCAAATGCTTGTGCCACAACGACTCCTCCCCCAGGTCCACGGTATGATACATATACCCAGTTTGTGTACACTAGGCCTGCCAAGGCCGCTTAACCTATGAGGACTCCTAGTTTAGTAAACTAAAGCGGCAGGGGCCAGGGAAGTGGGGCGGCTTCATTTGCGACTGCTCTTTATTCTCTCCAGTCTTTTTTTCAAGTCATCGATGTTAGCTGTGGAGGAGGAGGATGTGGTCATGGTTCCTGAAGGGTGAGTCTGGTTGGAATCCAGGTCTGAGTGCTGGTGCTGCTCCCGTGACTCCCGGAGCTGAGAGAGTTTGCTGTGCAGCATGTCTGTGGAGGAGGCAACGGGAGGAACTGCTGGTTTGGAGAGCAAAGAGGTCAGCGGAGGCCGGTCATCCTGCTGTCGAGAGAAGAGACATTGTCCAGGCGCGTCGGGATGCGGCGCTGGACCAACGCGCGCCAAGGCTGGGCGGCTCCCCCGCCAGCCCGCCCCTGCCCGCCCGGCCCCAGAGCAGCGGAGGAGCCGTACCTTCGTATTGTCCAGACCACATCGCTGTCGGAGGATCTTGAGCCTCTCCAGGTAGACGGATGGTCCCACCTCCTCGCCGTTTGTGTTACCTATGGAGGACACCGTGCTTGTGGGAGGGGGCACACACGTGACCTCCATCTGAGGGGAGATGCCTAAGGAGCAAAGGTAGAAGGGAATATTCAGATCTACCCCCATCCCAGACTGCCCTCGTTGATCTGCCACCAAAGGGGACAACCTGGGGCTTGCATATCACCACTGTACTTGAAAACTAAAAAGCTGACAAGAATCCATCTGGGGATGATGATAAAGGGTGCTCTCAAACACCCGAGAAACGCTTAATGAGAACTTCCACTGCTGACACAGGGAGCAATGGAGTTAGGCTGGGCCACCATCTACATCCTGGGGCATAAGGGGCAACCCCCCAAAGCAGGAGCTACTCCTGAGTGTACAGTAAGTGCCCGTGTGAAGAATCTTAGAACTTAAAAAAAGTTTTGTTTTTTTTTGCCACACCTGCGGCATATGGAAATCCCCGGGCCAGGCCAGGTACTGAACCCAAGCCTCAACAGGGATCCACGCCGCTGCAGTGGCAATGCTGGATCCTTAACCCACTGCGCCGTAAAGGAACTCTGAACCTAAGGACTTTAAATGTCTGTGAGAATTAGACTAGGGGGTTCCCACTGTGGCGCAGTAGAAACGAATCCGACTAGGAACCATGAGGTTGCGGGTTCGATCCCTGGCCTTGCTCAGTGGGTTAAGGATCCGGCGTTGCCATGAGCTGTGGTGTAGGTTGCAGACGCGGCTCAGATCTGGCATTGCTGTGGCTCTGGCGTAGGCCAGTGGCTACAGCTCCAATTAGACCCCTAGCCTGGGAACCTCCGTATGCCGTGGGTGTGGCCCTAAAAGGACAAAAAGATTAAAAAAAAAAAAAAAAAAAGCATTAGACTAGGTCTGGAGCAGGTGATGCAGAGGGGGAAGCTCTTGTTCAAATGGGGTAGGACAGCAAGGAGCTTGAAGCTACTGTGTATTCATGAAGAAGAGGGGGGAACTGAGGTGTCCAACAAAGAAGGGATAGGAAATAGAGCACCTGAGATCAGTATTTTGGCAGGAGAGGGGAAAACCAAACCAAACCAACAAAAATAATCACGATTCTATATTTCTGAGAAGGAATAATCACAAAATGCAGGCATTTAAAATATCCAATATGGTATCAACGAAGAGGCATTACAGAAGCAGAAAGATAAAGCTCTGGGAAGAAAAACTCTTACAGTAAAAAGAAAAATGAAACCAGATATTCTGGGGGAAAAAGGAACCCTTTAATGTACAGATGAGAACACCCTGAGAGGGTGAAAATGAAGAGTAATGTAAAAGGCGGCAGTAGGGTGTCTGAACACTTCAAGGCGTCCGGTAAGCAGTGGGGCACGTGCTTGTCCATCGTCGCCAGAAAGGACTCTGGAAAGAGAAAAGGAGGCTCCACCCTGATCAGCTCAACCATGATGTGTCCACACACGGCCCCTGCACGCTGCGCTCACTGTGCTCTAGGAAAAAGACGCCAGGTCCTGGAGAAGGGTGATTTAAGGTGTTAAAACCACCACCACCACCACCAAGAAATGACTTAAGGGAACACAACTGAAGCTGCAGCCTAGAAAGTTACATGGTGAGTGAATATAATTGATCTGAAAACCACAGAGGAACGGCGTTTCACAGGCAAACATACTTTAGAGCTTAAGAGCAGGTGAGCTAAACTGAACTCGGAAAGAACTAAATGCAGGACCAGCGTGCAGGCTCTTCTGCATGCTGACAGGGAACTTTGGCAGGTGGGTCTTTTTTTGGTTTAAGGCTCTTAACAGCTATTTTCTGTAACTGACACCTCTTAAGTCTTCCTTTTGTCTCTAGATCCTGTGGACAGGAATTCTCCAGCATCAGCTTTTCATTGTGGGGACAGTAATAGTTCAGCTTAACATCAGGAGAAGCATTCGTTCCCATCATCCAACAAATACCTACTAAGTGCCAGGCAACAAGAGACAAAAACCTTTACACTTGTGGATTTTAAATTCTAGCAGAGATAGACATCAAACAATTAATAAACATTGTATCGTATGTTAGGAGGAGGTAAGTACTTTGGGGGGTGAAGAGTGGGTTGCAAGTTTGAAATCAGGTCTCACTGAAACAGTGGCGAGTGACAAAGATGTGAGGGACACGACTGTCCTGGAGAAGAGCACTCCGCACCGGAGTCTCCGCCAGTGCGAAGGCCTAAGGGGTGTGCCTGGGGCCTCCCACGGCAGCAAGGGGCTGGTGGGGCTGAGGGGAGTGGAAGTCCGGGGAAGGAGCAGGACCGAGGAGGTACTAGAGGTCTCAGCGGCCACATCGTGTAGGACCTCACAGACCTTACTTGTAAAGTTTTTTGGCTTTGCTGAGTGAAAGAGCCTTTGGAAAACGAGGAGCTTTGGAAATGACTAGAGCGAGGGAAGCGTGGCAGCGGGGAGATGGGACAGGATGGTGCTGTGATCCGTGTAAGAGGTGATGCGGTTCAGACCAGGGCGGTGGCAGTGAAGATGAGGCGTGTGGGAGGATTCTGCTTATGTGTCGCACGTAGAGCCAAAGAACTTCCGACAGAGAGGAAGAGAAGACTCAGAAGCCGAGGGTCTGAGCAAACTGGAAGGACGAAGTTGCTGGCCGGTGAGATGGAGAAGGATGCACATGGAGCAGGTTTTGGAGGGGCTTTGAAGAGCTTGGTCTGACATGTTGAGTTTATAATCTCCCAGAAACCCCCCGGAGATGTGACGCATCTACCAGCGGGGATCAGGAAGGAGGCCTGAGCTGGACGTCAGACAAAATTGGGCCTTGCTGGCATAGAGATGGTATTTAAAGTGAGGAGAGCAGACAAATTAGTTAAGGGGATGAGAGTAAGAAAGAAGTGATGATCCTGGACTGAACGCCGGGGGACGCCAATGTTAGGAATTCAGGGAGAGGAAGAATCGGTCAGTGAGGGAGGGGGAAACCTTGAGAGCACAGAGAGGTGAGAGCCGGGGGAGAAACTGCTCCAAGGGCAGAGAGTGCGCTGTTGCCAAACACTGACGACAGGCTGAGGCAGGTAACAGAGCTGAACGCTGTCTGCAGCAACGTGAGCATACTGGTGACTGAGAAGGACTGAGGGGCGTGGATGTAAATGTAAACCCATCGAATCCTCAGGTCCTGGAGGTCCCGTCGTGGCACAGTGGAAACGAATCCGACTAGTATCCATGAGGATGCAGGTTCGATCCCTGGCCTCGCTCAGTGGGTTAAGGATCTGGCGTTGCTGCGGCTCTGGTGTAGGCCGGCGGCTACAGCTCGGATTAGACCCCTAGCCCGGGAACCTCGATATGCCCCAGGTGTGGCCCTAAAAAGACCAAAACAAACAAAACCAAAAAAACACCCCCAAAACCAAAAAACCCATAACCAACAAAACAAAACCAAAACACACTCCGGTCCCGAGGCCGGGAGCTAGTAGAGGACACCATACCTGTTGAAGTGGGAATACGGCCTTTGCCCTCTCTCTCCATCTCAATCACCCGAAGGCCCCTCTCAACATAGCTCTGGAAGAACTGTGAGGAATTTTTCAGAAATGGTTCAATGTCAGCATCTGAATATTTCTTCTTATATTCGTATAATTCGGCCAGGCCCTGGTTAACAAAAAGGAAGAGAAGGGGATGAATGTTAGGGACCCTTTTCCACAAAGCAGACCCCACTCTGGGTCAACCCTTTCCCTCTCACCTCTTTAGTGTTCTCTTTAGAGCCAATCTTCTTAAAAATCTCAGCTAAGAAATCATTCACTTTAGCCTTTGATGATTTTTCATCCTAAAGACACAAGGAAGGAATGACTGGTTAGACGTTAGTTACTAGGAACTAGTGGATGGATGAGAACAAAGTATCGCAAAATCCAGACCTTCCTGGTATGTTCCTGCAGGTAACAGAAGCACCAGCGTTGCAGGGGCTGCAGCAGAACCACTAATACTCTCAGGTTTTCAACTAAACTCTGCGAGGAAGGACCTGGCCCATCCTTCCCTAATTAAACAGAGCTCAGTGGACTCATCCAGGGACCCGTGCCTTAGACACAGACACAGAAACCGGTCTTAGGGACAAAAGGCGTGTATATGGTTATAGTGTCTATTTGACAACTTCAAGGTGACTGGGCCAATCCTGGACCTTTCCCTCAGGCCCTAGAAGGCTCTGCTGGCGTATCCCTTTGACAAAGCTACTCCCCTCCATCTTTCAGGTCAAGACACTCACGATTCGAGATGCTCCCTTTTCCGTTTCCTTATCAGACTTGCTCCCGGTCTGGTCCATACTGTGCTTCATCATCCGGCAGAGGTGGGCCTCCAGCTCCGACTCGTTCTTGTTGTCGATCATCGTTAGGTGGTCTAGGATCTGAGGGAGACACGGGCATGTTCAGTGACAGCGGCGCCATACCCATGACCTTCTCTCAAGCTCCCTCGGGAATGATGGTGGCTCTTACTCACCTTGGGCCCCTTTAATTTGCATAACGTGTGCAGCAGTGTTTTTAGGGTCCTTATGGGAAATTCACTCTTGCATTGCTTTAGTTTCTCTTTGGGGAAGACCTTCATGAAAATGTGTATATCCAGAAGAATTCTGTCCAGATTAATGCTGTTGATGGTATCAGGGAGTAGTCGAACCATTCTCCAGAGACACTATTGAAAAAAGAAACAAAAGTCAGAAGCAGTCACTGAAGAATGAGGATAATTTCTGTCACTACTCATTTCCCCAACTTCTGGGATCACTTCTAAAAGATGATCAAGGATAGGAATGTGGCACATTCTTTCACATTCAGTCGCTAAATATGAGCAATTTTATTCACTTCAACCATGTCACTGGCTCAAGTATGACAAGTCATTCATCTGACCATCTCTGTTCCTCCTCCCTCCTCTGTAGAGATGGGACCTTAAATGTTGAGAAAACATGGAAGTTCTGTCTTGGGTTTGTTTGGCACTTGAGGGTAGAGTAGTTCATTTTACCCAATCAAATCTAACCTGAGGAGACAAAATATTTTACACTATTGCAGTGTAACAATAGTATTATAATGTTATGTTCAGTTGGAGTCTTCCATCAAAATGACCCAAACATCTTAAATCTACATATATTTTATCCCCAGGAAGAAATGAAATATGCTTTGTCAAACTCCTTGCCTTTTGATTTTAGGAGAACTGGTGAGATACTTACAAAATCGCTCTTCCTTTTCACTGTTTGAGGCCAGGAATTTTTTAGGTCTGAGCTAGGGGTATAAACTGGAGGAAGGGAAAAATGGAGAGCAACTGTACTTTTTAGGGGTGCCTTGGTTGACTTGAGTCTATGTCTTAGTTCCAACTCTTCTTTCCTCACACTTTGAAAGAAAAGAGATCAAATTATTGCAACTTCACCTTCATAACAAGCTCTGAGAATTTGGGAGAACTGGCTGTTGCTAGCAGGCTGTCTTGGAGCAAAACGAGTAGGGCGCTGGAAAACAAACCCAACACAACAGCATGAGAAAGTTTTAAACCTGCATCCTAATCAGAATCAGTAATTGAAAGGCCGACTGTAAATATTCTCTACCCATCTTTTAGATTGAGGGTCATGGGAGTTCCCGCTGTGGCGCAGTGGTTAACGAATCTGACTAGGAACCATGAGGTTGCAGGTTCGATCCCTGCCCTTGCTCAGTGGGTTAACGATCCAGCGTTGCCATGAGCTGTGGTGTGTAGGTCGAAGACACGGCTCGGATCCTGCGTTGCTGTGGCTCTGGTGTAGGCCAGTGGCTACAGCTCTGATTCGACCCCTAGCCTGGGAACCTCCATATGCCGCGGGAGTGGCCCAAAAAAATGGCAAAAAGACAAAAAAAAAAAGATTGAGGGTCATGGATCAGAAACTGTCTTTGATTACTTGACACTCAGTTATTAAGAGAATAAACATCATTTAAGCTTTGTGAGTCACCAGTTGGTAAATGGTAAAGCCTGTCACTATTGTTCACTGCCTCCAGTAGCTGCGAAAGATAGAAATGTATGTGAAATACAAAACAAAAGGGGTGTAGCTGACAAACTCTACTGTGTATCCTAGAAAACTCACGATATTGGCTGGCTTACTGAGTTACTAACTAGTTTTAGCTGTGGTCTCAGGTTGGAACACCTTTGGTTCTTAAGAGAAGAGTAATAAATCAACTTATTAGGTAAATATGTGCATACAACTGATTTAATGTCTTCTGGTTTCTATGGGGCGACAAAAAAGATGCTGCTCCAGGCTCTAATGCTGAGTACAGATGTACCTCAGGATGTTGGTCTGGTCTGACTTCTCCAGAACTTTCACCACCAAGAGGTTCACAGAGCGGATCACCTGTTGCCCTTCCTCCAGATCTTCAATTCGAGAATCCAGCATTAAGGTGATGAGGCCATGCATCAGGTCTTTCAGGACGCCGGTGGAGGCCTCCCGGGCGAGGCTTTCTATCTGAAACAGCTATCCAATCATAGTTGCGTTAGAGAAAGAGAAAGCTCACTGTACAGAGCAAAGAAGATAAACATAGGTGGCGTGTGCCAGTAAACAATTATATTTATAAAAATTCAGAGTATTAAGAAAAAGTAAAAATCACTATACTCTCCTATACCTCCAGTGATAGCCAAAATTAGTTGGTGGGCTTCCTTCTTGTTATAAAAGTTTTTTTTTTTTTTTTTTTGCCACACCTATAATATGGGCCAGGGATAAAACCTGGACCACAACAGCAACTTGAGCTGCTGCAGTGACAATGCTGGACCCCCAACCCACTGTGCCACAAGGGAACTCCTTTTTTTTTTTTTTGAAATCACTCAGTCTTTTTTTTGACTGCCCCTGACGCATATGGAGTTCCCGTGCCAGGGGTCAGATCCAAGCCATAGTCCCAACCTAAGATGATGGTGTGGCAATGCTTTAACCTCTGTGCTGGGCTGGGGATTGAACCTGTGTCCCAGTGCTCCCAAGACACCTCCAATCTCATTGTGCCACAGTGGGAGCTCCCATATCATTCAGTGTTTGACATGGACACAGAACACAATGCTACCAGCTGGCTTACAGTCATTAACTCGTTTTAGCTCCTGTCTCAGGTTGGAACACCTGAGACATAGTGATGACCAACATTCGTTCCTTTATTTTTTTTTTTTCTTTTTTGGCTGTGACTGTGACATGCAGAAGTTCCCAGGCCAGGGATCAAACCTGCACCACAGCAGTGACAACTTGGATTCTTAACCACTAAGCCACCAGGGAACTCCTACAGAAGTTTGTTTTTGTTTTGGCCCCACCTGTGACGTATGAAATCCCCAGGCCAGGGATCAAATCTGAGCTGCAGCTGTGATCTATGCCACAGCTGTGGCAATGCCTTAACCTACTTTGCTGCGTCAGGCATTGAACCCATGCTGCTGCAGAGACAGACTGGCAGGAGGCAGAATTTCACGTTGTTTTTAAGTGTCCTTACGATAAAGGTAAGCTGGAGTGTTGCCCAGCCTCCAATGGAGGTAGTCAATAGCTTGTATGTAAAATGCCACAATGACAAAGCACTCACTGAACAACTGAAGCGAATGAGGCTTTAGAACCAGGGCAAGGAGGCTGAAAGGAAGCTCGCGGTCTACGGCGGTGTCCTTACCGAGATCATGTTGCCAATGATACAGCTGTACAACTTGATGATCTCATCCTTCTCCAGCTTCTCATCTGCCATATGTGTGTTGTAGATGAGTCGCAGCTGCATGAACGTGGCTATCAGAAACTGATCAATATGGCCAGACATGGCTTCGGCTTTGTCCTCCTGTCTTAGGACCTCATCGATCTAATAACAAAAATCAAAAATGTCCAAGCTTCATACCTCTAAGTAGCTGGAAGGCCCTGCAAGTATCTATACTATTTATAAGCAAAGCACTTCTACTACCTTACCTTGAAGAAACCCAGTCACTACATATAAATAATCATTTGACAAATTTTTTTTGGTCTTTTTTGTTGTTGTTGTTGTTTTTGTTGCTATTTCTTGACATTTGACAAATTTTTACTGAGCAAGATACTTGTTAGGTGAATTAACTGTAGTTCCTATTCTAAGAGGCTCACCATCTCCCCTAGGGAATAATAATCCTCATGTTTAAATGTCTAATTTACTAAAAAGTGTTTTTATATCCATTATCTCATTTGATCATTCCAAAGGCTCTGAGAGGTGGACAGGGCTGAGAGTAAGATCTCCATTTACCAGATAAGCAAAGTGAAGCTCAGCAGGATTAGGCTATTTAGTTCAAACTCAAAACCCAGGTTTCCCACATCTTGATCCAGGTTCTTTTTGGTTCAGCAGACTGGTTGTCACTAATGGTAAAATGTTACTATGGAAAAACATGCATTTCCTATTCACTACTGTAAAAAGACCTTTATTTTTATGAGCATATACATTTTTAAAAATGATTTTCATTTTTCCATCATAGCTGGTTTACAGTGTTCTGTCAATTTTCTATTGTAGAACAAAGTGACCCAGTCACAACTATATATATTCTTTTTCTCACATTATCCTCCATCATGTTCCATCACAAGTGACTAGATATAGTCCCCAGTGCTATACAGCAGGATCTCATTGCTTATCCACTCCAAATGCAATAGTTTGCATCTGATCATATACATTATACCCTGAGACAATCGTGTCAATCTTCACAATCATCCTTTCATGCAGGGCTGCCACACTGCACACTCCAGGGGACACTGTTTCTCCGGACCGAGATGTGAATGGTACCCCCTGGTGCTAAGGAAGCCAATGGTCTTACTTTCATGTATCTCTTTATGCATATATACTCGTAAGCACTTACATTTTATACAACCGGGACAGTTTAACACTGCTGTTTCAACATAGACAAAATTAAAAAATACCTATTTTTAGAGGAGGGCTTACTCTTTTTCCAATTTAATCAACACTAACAACCTGACAGGAGTTCCTGTCCTGGCTCAGTGGTTAACAAATATGACTAGGAACCATGAAGTCATGGGTTGGATCCCTGGCCTCGCTCAGTGGGTTAAGGATCTGGAGTTGCCATGAGCTGTGGTGTAGGTTGCAGTTGCGGCTCGGATCCTGCATTGTTGTGGCTCTGGCATAGGCCGGTGGCTGCAGCTCCAATTAGACCCCTAGCCTGGGAGCCTCCATATGCCGCGGGAGCAGCCCAAGAAATGGCAAAAAAAAAAAAAAACCCGCAAAAAAAAACCCTGACATATATTCTTTGATGTTCACAGAATCATATACAACTACACATGCGTATATAAATAGGGTCAAGGTTTAGGGCATTGCTATTTTTTATTTTTTAAGGGCCGCACCAACAGTATATGGAAGTTCCCAGGCTAGGGGTCAAAGTAGAGCTGCAGCTGCTGGTCTACACCACAATCACAGCCATACCAGATCTGAGCAGCATCTGCGACCTATACCACAGCTCACGGCAACACTGGATCCTTAACCCACTGAGGCAGGCCAGAGATCAAACCTGTGACCTCATGGATACTAGTCAGGTTCATTATCGCTGAGCCACAATGGGAACTCCAGGTTTAGGGCATTGTTAAATCCACAAGAATATTTATAGTATATATACTTCTCTGTATCTATTTTTCCTAAAAGAAAATTATGAAAATCCCTAAAGTCAACAGAAATAGTTCAATTTTATTTTATTTTATTTTGTCTTTTCCAGGGCCACACCCATGCCACACGGAGGTTTCCATGCTAGGGGTCAATCAAAGCTGTAGCCGTTGGCCTACACCAGAGCCACAGCAATGTGGGATCCAAGCGGCGTCTTCGACCTACACCACAGCTTACAGCAACGCCGGATCCTTGACCCACTGAGTAAGGCCAGGGATCGAATCTTCATCCTTGTGGATACTAGTCAGATTTGTTTCCACTGAGCCATGATGGAAACTACAAAAGATTTTAATTTTAATTTTTTTGCCCCTCCCCTCCTTTTTTTAGGGCTGCACCCGTGGGATCTGGAAGTTCCCAGGCTAGAGGTCGAATTGGAGCTGCAGCTGCCAGCCTACACCACAGCTCATGGCAACACTGGATCCTTAACCCACTGAGCGAGGCCAGGGATTGAATCCATGTACTCATGGATCCCAATTGGGTTTGTTACCACTGAGCCACCAGGGGAACTCCTAATTTTAATTTTTAAAAATAAGAACCAGCTTTTTAGATGTATTATTTTTAAAATCCCTTTCAAAACCAAAAAACACAAAAACCCCAAAAAACCCAAAAAGACAACTTACAGAATGGGAGAAAATAGTTTCAAGTGATGCAACTGACAAGGGCTTAATCTCTAAAATATACAAGCAACATACACAACTCAACAGCAAAAAAGCCAACAACCCAATGGAAAAATGGGCCAAAGACCTGAATAGACATTTCTCTAAGGAAGATATACAGATGGCCAGCAAGCACATGAAAAAATGCTCAATATCCCTGATTATTAGAGAAATACAAATCAAAACTATCATGAAATGCCACCAAACACCAGTCAGAATGGCCATCATTCATAAGTCCACAACAAATGGTGGAGGGGGTGTGGAGAAAAGGGAACCCTCCTGCACTGTTGGTGGGAATGTAAGTTGGTACATCCACTGTGGAGAACATATGGAGGTACCTTAGAAAACTATACATAGAACTATCATATGACTCAGCAATCCCACTCTTGGGCACATATCTGGACAAAACTTTCCTTGAAAAAGACACATGCACCCGCATGTTCATTGCAGCACTATTCACAATAGCCAAGACATGGAAACAGCCCAACTGTCCATTGACAGAAGATGTGGTATATATACACAATGGAATAGTACTCAGCTATAAAAAATAACAAAACAATGCCATTTGCAGCAACATGGAACTAGAAACTCTTACAGTGAGTGAAGTAAGTCAGAAAGAGAAAGACAAATACCATACATCACTTATATCTGGAATCTAATATACAGCACAAATGTACCTTTCCAAAGAAAAGAAACTCATGGACTTGGAGAACAGACCTGTGGTTGCCAAGGAGGAGGGGGCGGGAGTGGTGGGATGGATGAGGAGCTTGCGGTTAATAGATGCAGACTATGGCTTTGGAATGGATTAACAATGAGATCCTGCTATGTAGCACTGGGAACTATGTCTAATCACATATAATGGAGCATGATAATGTGAGAAAAAAGAATGTATACATGTATGTGTAGCTGGATCACCATGCTGTACAGTAGAAAACTGACAGAACACTGTAAACTAGCTATGATGGAAAAAAAATAAAATCCATTTCAAGAATTTCAGCTTTATTATTTCCTACTCTTAAGTTTCTTTCATTTTTTTTTTTCTAATTTCTTTTTTTTTTTTTTTTTTTGGTCTTTTTGCCTTTTCTAGGGACGCTCCCGTGGCATATGGAGGTTCTCAGGCTAGGGGTTGAATCGGAGCTGTAGCCGCTGGCCTACACCTGAGCTACAGCAATGCAGGATCCGAGTCATGTCTGCAACCTACATCACAGCTCACGGCAACGCCGGATCTTTAACCCACTGAGCAAGGCCAGGGATCAAACCTGCAACTTCATGGTTCCTATCCGGATTTGTTAACCACTGAGCCACGACGGGAACTCCTTTTTTCTAATTTCTAAGTATACATATGAAGTTACTTTAGTCTTTCTTCAATCATATTTCAGGCAATATATTTTTCTGAATTCAGTCACTTCAGTATAGTTTTAGAATGAAATGCTTTCCTTCACTATTAAAACTTTTGATTTTGGTTTTTTTGATCATAGACTTATTTAGGAGGGTGTTTCATACTTGCCAAGTAGCCAATATTTTGTGATACTAATATTATTAAAAATTTTGTTGGAGTTCCCATCATGGCTCAGTGGTTAATGAACCTGACTAGGAACCATGAGGTTGGCAGGTTCAATCCCTGGCCTTGGAGGTTCCCGGGCTAGGGGTCGAATTGGAGCTACAGCTGCTGGCCTATGCCACAGCCACGGCAATTCAGGATCCTTAACCCACTAAGCGAGGCCAGGGATCAGACCTGCAACCTCATGGTTCCTAGTCGTTATTGCTGCGCCACAACAGGAACTCCCCTAGTTCAGTTCTTAACCCGCTGAGCCAGGACAGGAACTCCTCCTCCGCCAATTTTTGAACAGGGTTTTTTTTTTTTTGGTCACTGAGTTACAGGAGTTCTTATGTATTTTGGATATTAATCCTTTATCAGACATATGATTTGCAAATATTTTCTTTCATTCTGTAGGTTGCCTTTTCACGCTTGTGATAGTGTCCTTTGATGCATAAAATGTTTTTACTTTGATGAAGTTCAGCTTATTTTTGTTGCCTGTGCTTTCAGCGTCACAGCCAAGAAATTACTGCCAAAGTCACTCTCATGAAGGTCTTCCCTTTGCCTTCTTCTAAGAGTTTTAGCTCTTGCATTTATGTCTTTAATCCATTTTGAGTTAATTTTTGTTTATGGTATGACAGTCCAATTTCATTCTTTTGCATGTGGATGAACAATTTCCCCACCATCATTTGTTTGAAAGACTGTCTTCTGCAAAGTGAATGATCTTGTCACCCTTGCAATTCAGATCACTAACTTGGTTTTTGTGATTGTTCTCTTTCAGTCCATCTACTCAATTTAAAAATTCTAAAATTCTAAAACCATGTTCTTTTTGTTTAGAAGAATCTTTCTACACCCCAGTCCCTTGCCCACTGTGGTCATCTTTTCTCCTCTAGCAATTTCATTTTGCCAGAACATTGCTGTTCTGGTTATTTTATTTTATTTTTCCTCCCATTTACTGGTCCCTTAAGGTATGTTATGTTATTATTCTTTACATATTCAGGATTCAATTTTGGGTCTACCTTTTGGAAACCCTCAACAACGGCAATCTGAGACTGCCCTCATAGGCTTGTGGTATACCAGAGGGCAAGCTGTCAGTCATACGGCAAACTATCAAGAGCAGGCATTTCTACTCTTTGGTCTCAAGGTACAAAAGCCAGAGAGCTGCCAGCCTCAGAGGGTGAATTCAGCCCTTTTGTTCAGCTCCCCATAGCTCCTGAGCAGTGAGGGAGAACAGCTGGTCCTCCTGCCAGCACCCACACAGGCCGCTACTGCCCTGCCTTCAGGGCACCTACCAATCTCCACAGATGAAGAGAGGGCTCTTTTCAGGATGTCTGGTGTTTTGGTGCTTTGCCCTGGGCTCTGCACCATTGGTCCTCAGGTTCTCCACAGGCTATATGGGAAAGTCCTGTACTTATGTCTGACAGAGATGCAGACTTGCTTACATACTTCAAACCACCCATCTGACCCAGCAGCTCCTCTGCTCAGAAAAGGCAGATGGGTTTGGACTAAAGTTGACAGAGAAAAGCAACAGGATGCATGCATTCAACTATCTTCCAGAATCCCCTTCATTTGTTTTCTTCTGACATTTAAACTGTTATTTGGGAGACTACTTGTCAAACAGCAAAAACCTTGTGCTGGGATTCTAGTTCTGCCCTTCCATCCCTAACTATCTGTCCTCATGGGGATGTCTAACAGCTACTCGGACTTAACACAGCAAAGATGTAACTCTCAAGGCTGCTCTTCCTCCATCCTTCCCCATCAGTACGTAGTACCATCACACACCCAACTGTTGAAGCCTAAAAGCAAGGAGTTACTATTGATTCCTCTCCTCCCTTACATTTCATACTCAATCTATCACCAAGTCCTGTGGACTCTATCTCTGAAAGATACCCTGAAACCATCCATTTTTCTTCCCCTCCACTGTGATTATCCTAGTGCACATATCTTTCACATGAATTTCAGCCACAGCTTCTTAACAGTCTCCCAGAATCCCCTCTTGCCCAGCCTATAATCTGGTCTGTACAGTGTGACCAGAGTGATTTCTTCCCCAATAATCAAAAAATTCAAACACAGAAAAGGTGGAAGTATCATGAAAGAAATTTTTTGTCCTGAATCATTTGTAAGTTGTTAAATGTATGGTCCATGCCCCTCTGATACTTCAGTGTGCATTTCTTCTTAACCAGACATTCTCTTTCATAATCATGATACAAGGATCAAAATCAGGAATATTGATGTTACTACCACCTAATCCTCAGGCTCCACCTCATTTTTTCCAGTTGCCCCAGTGATTTTCTCAGCTGAAGGCCAGTCTAGAATCATGCACTGTCTTTAGTTGTCATCTCTCATCTCTCTTCAGTCTGGACCAGTATTCTCGGTCCTCCCTTGACTTTATCCATCTTGAGACTTTGTAAAATGTTCCTCAATTTGCATGTGTCTGATGTTTCCTCATGATTAGATGACATGAGAAATGTCAGCAAAGTGATGCTGAATTCCCACTGAATCCTATTAGTGGCACATGATTTCATTTCCGGACATTGTTTACTTAGATCAGTCAAGGTGGTATCTACTAGGCTTCTCTACTGTCAAATTATTCTTGGTATTTTGTATTTTAGGGTACTTTTAATATACTTGTCCTTTGTCTCACGGGGAGATACTATGAAACTATGTAAATATTCCATTTCTCTTCAAATTTTTAATTAGCTTATATGTGCACGGACTTTTGGTTTCCTATTTTATTAAATTCAATAAATTTACGAATTGTATTCAGTTTATGGGTTATGACTCATTACTATTATTATTAA